>NC_080396.1:69027500-71427500 GCF_030265065.1 Corythoichthys intestinalis
TAAGGCTCAGTCCTGGCTATACAGCTAGCTAAACTCCCAAATGACGATGCAGAAGACGTTGGTATAATTTGCTGGCTTTATTCAACCATCACTTGAAGAGTGAAACTAAGAATAGAAATTAAACAAATCAATTTCATCCCCAATAACAAACAGGTTTCCATCAACGTAAATCAGCAATGATTAGCTGCTAATAACAGTACTAACAAATGGTTAGCAGTCGTTCGCTAGCATTAGCACATCGTTCAAACCACTACACAACTGGATTTAAGTGTCCGATCGCGAGTGGAAACACAACAACAACAATACAAAAGATGATACATACAGGCGTTGCCTCTGTAGATATTAACATTAACAAAGAACGTAGGCTCGTGTTTCCCTCGCTCACTAACTCACTCACTCACTTGGATGCGGCATTTCTTCTTTGGGTGTAAGCACGCTCTTCTTCACGAGAGTGCGTTCTTCTTCGCGTGAGGAAGCGCAAGGGCGCCCCCACTTGAGCGTGTAAGCACCACAAAAACTAAAAGGCATGCAATTCAATGTAATGGTAAAATAATACATGTTAAATGGTAACCCAGCAGTCCCCAAACTGCGGCCCAAATACGGCCCGCCTCAACATTTGGTCCGGCCATTTTGAATTTTTTTTTTTCTCAATCGTGTTATTTATTTCCTGGCCTTTTCCTTGAAGAATTCGGAGAAGGTTATTTGGTTATTATCTATTTAATTAATAGTGTTTTTATTATTAATTATTATTATTATTATTATAAAGAATCCAGAAAGGGTTATTTGATTGTGGCTTTCTGAAAAACAATAATTTTTTACATTTATGCACTTCTGCAATCGTCACACTTTTTCTGTTACAAACTGACCCCGGCCCCTCATCAGAGAAGGGAAAAGTTATGTGGCCCTCACAGGAAAAAGTTTGGGGACCCCTGCTTTAACACATATTGCCAAAGGCAGAACAACAACCTATCTGCCAATATATACCAATATTTTTTATTTCTATTAGATAAACGTTTCAGTAAAATGTTACACATTCTTGTGTATTTGCCACTTATTGCCACAGTTAATATTGAGGCTTTGGGCCTCTTTTGATCTCGTTGTGAGTTTGTAAAGTTGTGACTTCTGATTAAACAAACTCGATGCCAATCAGAACGTTTGTTCTTCTTTTTCCCCAAATTAGAATCGATAAGAGAATCGATAAAGAATCGAATCGTTAAGCAATATCGATAATGGAATCGGAATCGTAAAAATCCTATCAATTCCCATCCCTATATCCACACACACATATCTATCTATATATATAGATATATAGATATATATATATACATACATACATACATATATATTTTTTTTGCTGTTTAATTTTTTTTTTTTTTTTTTTTTTTAATGCCCTCCTGTCCAAAATTTTTCTTCCCCCAGAAAATTGAGATTTTAAGCTTTCCAATGATGTATCACACATGCATATCGGACAATTTTGAAATTTGGCCAAATTGGGGGTCTCAGAGCGGAACTTCAAGTCGCCTGAATGTTTTCCACCATATATATATATACTGTATATACATTTTTTTTTGTTTTAAATAAATGGTTTTAAGCACTTCAAATTGAATAGTTATGATTGGTTTTAAACGTGTTACTGTCCCATGAAATTATTTTTAAACAATAAAGTAGAAAAATGCTTGTCTTGATTAAATGCTTCATTGAGTGAGTCAGTCCATTCAAATCTGCTCAACCTCCTCACTTACATTCATTGAGTTGCCACAGCAACTGTTTAACAAGTTAGGCAATGATTGACGCATGCAGCACTTTGAAGTTTCGGCTTCCCAGCGTCTCTGGCAAGATCAAACCTTAACGTCTGTCAATCATCACTAACTTTAATAAGCAACTCCAGGGAACTGCCTGACCAAGAAAAGCAACAGGAGCGAGAGTGAGAGACTACGTGATCGGATCGGGACAGCTCTGTAAAATACTGCATTCATTTTTTTTTTTTTTTTTTTTTTAATGAAAAAAATCTGCGATGGACTGAGGGCGTGAAGTTTGAAGTGCGAAGTAGCACGGGATCACTTTATAACAAACTCCCACATTAAAACTGTTCAGACAACAAGGACACTCAAGATTAATAGTCTGTGTCTCAGCAGCTATACAGGACATGTTAAAAAAAGACACACACGGATAACAATCTCACTTAGTTTCACCACTCGTCCTTCTATTTATTATTTGCTGCATTTACTGTATTTTTTACTTTGGCTGGATGAGTGTAGTATCGCTGGCCATTCCTTTCGCCACGATAAAGGGTTAGCATTTGCGTCTCTTAACTCCACTGCATTGTTGTTAGTTTGTTAATTTGCACAGTGTGTATGGGCAGGCTACATATGCACAACACTGTCAATGCTATGATTGGCAGCATAGTGTAAGTGAAGTGAACTGTATCGTATTATTGGCTAGACACTTGTTGAGTTACGCTGCCAAATGGTACAGAAAACATTTTTGTTGGTCTAATAAACTGGAATTTATCAGTTCTAAAACTGGATTGTATCAGTTCTAAAATTTGATATTAATTAATACTGTTGCGCTTGAAAAAATTGGCGACAGAATGTTGCTTCAGTAAATCAGCACAGGAATCTCACTTTTCACTCTATATTTTTCTTCGTACCAACCCATGTCATCACATCACAACTATATACAATCCTGGTTTAGCAATGGGAGCATCACGTTGCCGTATCGAACACACAAATAGGAGCATCGCGTTGCCGTATCGAATGCACCAATAGGAGTGTCGCGCTGACACATCACTGCGGCGCCAACATTAGTCCTAGTTTCTGTTTAATTTTATTTTGTGCGCTGCATAGATTTTGTTCTGTACTGATTATGTGCAAGCAGTGTGCGATTGCGCATGCGTGCATCTTAGTGGAAACGTTGGTTATGACTGTCCGTGATGTCACTTTATGCTGGATTACCTTCTTTGCCACAGCAACCTGTCAATAAGGCAGCCCAGTCTGAACAGGCCAAGATCTGATTTGGACACTTGCTAAAAATAGTGTGAACAGTCAGCCCTAAAAATCAGATTTGAGGAGGAATCTGACTGGAATCAGATATGCTGGCAGTCCGATCGCAGCCTAGGAGGAGTTACAAGCCAATGTGCCAGATTACTTCAGGATTCACTGTGTGAATGTTTTTAGCACAGTTATAATTTAGATTTAGTTCAAGATATAGATTTAATTCGATAAATCTGTCATATTTAATTTGACATGGAATATGCGAAAACTCGTTTATTTAGTTGATGTCGTTCTTATAAGCAATACTATCTAAATTCATGAATATTCACTCAAGAACTAAGTGATTAATCATATCAGTGCTGTGTTTCATTACACTTCCATGAACTGAATCATTAATTTTTAATGAAAGTTGAAACAAAATGCTTCCATTCACCATGAGTGATGAAGGAAAGTGGTGTCAATGCTTTCAATTGATGCCTTACCTACAGTGTATCACAAAAGTGAGTACATTCCCCGCATTTCTGCAGATATTTAAGTATATCTTTTCATGGGACAATACTGACAAAATGACACTTTGACACAATGAAAAGTAGTCTGTGTGCAGCTTGTATAACACATTAGATTTATTTTCCCCTCAAAATAACTAAAAATATAACCATTAATATCGAACCCCTGGCAACAAAACTGAGTAAACCCCTTAGAAACTACACACATCCCTAAATGTCCAAATTGAGTGGTCATTAGTGCTCAGACCATAAGCTGCACTCTACATCAAATTGGTGTGCATGGCTGTCACCACGGGAGGAAGCCTCTTCCGAAGAGGGTACACAAGAAAGCCCGCCCATCTCATCAGACCATAGGACATGATTCCAGTAATCCATGTGCTTTGTTGACATGACTTCAGCAAACTGTTTGCGGGCTTTCTTGTGTACCGTCTTCAGAAGAGGCTTACTCCTGCATTAACAGGCGGACCCACCACCTCTTCAATCTCTGCAGCAATGCTGACAGCACTCCTGTAACGAGTCACATGACATTTGGGAGGGAAAATGACAAGCAGTACTCAATTTGGACATTTAGGGACTTACGTAGTTTCTAAGGGGTGTACTCACTTTTGTTGCCAGGTGTTTAGATATTAATGGCTATATTTTGAGTTATTTTGAGGGGAAAATAAGTGAACTCTATTATATAAGCTGCACACAGACTACTTCTCATTGTGTCAAAGTGTGATTTTGTCAGTGTTGTCCCATGAAAAGATATACTTAAATATCTGCAGAAATGCGAGGGGTGTACTCATTTTTGTATACACTGTAGCTAGCGCTTGAGTCATTAACTTTGCAGAATGGACTGCAGTGATTACAGGTGTATAATCTCAAAATCATGGGTTGTGAAAAGGTATTTGCTTACTTCTCTGACTCCTATATATTTTAGTTCTCGCACTTTCACACTCTCACACTAGACTGATAAACTTTCACGCCCTATGATTCACGGCTTCGTGTTCCATCGCTCACCCCCACTACTGGCGGCAGGATGTACAGATGTTGCGTGCGCCATAAGGGGTTGCTGCGCCATCCCACATTCTCGTGACGGCCTAATTTATATATTCTTTTCCTTTAAATTAACAAAATAATCCAGAAATACAATGGCAGTGCCAAAACATACAAAAAAATGTACGATGTATACTCCGCAACACTACCGGAAAAAGTGGAAGAAGAAGTACTGTAAAAAGGCTGGACTACTGCAATGCACTTTATGTTGGTCTTCCCAAGTTCTCGTTTTCCCGTCTTCAACTTGTTCAAAAATGCTGCTGCTCGATTTTTAACCGGTACACCTAGATGTGAACATATTACCCCGTGCTATCATCGCTCCACTGGCTTCTAGTCCATTTTAGAATTGATTTCAAGCTTTTAATGTTTGTTTTTAATTCTATTAATGGCCAGGCTACATCTTATTTATCGGAAATTTTAACTCTGTTACTCTGGCAGGGCTCTTCGTTTTACCGGCCAGCTTCTTTTGCAAGTTCTGAGGTCAAGACTTAAACAGTGAGGGGACCAATCTTTTGCAGTTGCTGCCCCGAGGTTGTGGAATAGCCTACCCCATGAAATCCGCACCATTACTAATCTATGCCTTTCTGAATCTCGGTTAAAGACACACTTTTTGCAGACTCGCTTTTTCCCCTGACTAGGGTAGCCTGGTTTTTATTCCTTCAGGGTTTTAAGGTTTTTTTTTTTCTGTTTTATTGTTTTATTTGCTGTTTTGACTTTTATTGGTATGCGTTGTTTTGTTTTTCTTAATGTCATAGTATAGTACTTTCCTTTAATTTATCATGAACCATGCTTGTCTTTGTTGTAAAGCACTTTGAGGGCCTTTCAGGTTTTTGTAAAGAGCTTTCGAAACAAATTTGATTGATTGATTGATTGATAAAAAGTACTGTATAATGTACCATGTCTGAAACTTTTTTTCAAATAAAATCAAAACCCCCTCCAATTTTTATTTTTTTTCTCGGTTTTGGATCGGGACATTGTATCGGCAGATTCTTAAGATCAGGTGACTTGGGACTCGGACTCGGTGCAAAAATATGCATGACATCCCAAGTCCTATTTGTACAAAAAAAATCGATCTCGCTTTTAATTCCTACTGCTGTTGTATTCTATTGTATTTTAACCTTTTCAGGGACAGTGGTAACTACAGTGGACATCTATTCAAAAATCATTGTCTTAACTCTGCTAGCCTAGGTCATCGAATGTTGCGGTAATAAATAAAAGAGGTAAATCGATACTGAAAACATCTAGTGATGGCAATAGATGCCCAATCCAGTTCAACTTTCAGCAGTTAAAATTGATTTAACTTCTATTGACATCAATGGCAAGAGAGTTAAGTGAAGTGTAGTCGCTAGAGTTTTATAAAACAAAATAAAAATAAATTACTCAAAAAAATTTCCCAAAGCAAATTTACATAGAGGCCACAATTATTTCAATTTATGTTTTTGTTCTCTTTTTTCCCCTTATTTGTTTGTATTTGTTTTTAACATATTTATGAAATTTCATTTTTTTAAATGCTTTTTATTTTTTTTATGTTTTATTATTCATGGCTTTTTTTAATTTGCGTTGTTTTTATTTTTCCATTCTATTTTACAGTTGTGGTCAAAAGTTTACATACACTTGTGAAGAACATAATGTCATGGCTCTCTTGAGTTTCCAGTTATTTCTACAACTCTGATTTTTCTCTGATAGAGTGATTGGAACAGATACTTCTTCGTCACAAAAACATTCATGAAGTTTGGTTCTTTTATGACTTTATTATGGGTGAACAGAAAAAAGTGATCAAATCTGCTGGGTCAAAAATATACATACAGCAGTGCTAATATTTGGTAACATGTCCCTTAGCCATTTTCACTTCAATTAGGCGCTTTTGGTAGCCATCCACAAGCTTCTGGCAAGCTTCTGGTTGAATCTTTGACCACTCCTCTTGACAGAATTGGTGCAGTTCAGTTACATTTGATGGCTTTCTGACATGGACTTGTTTCTTCAGCATTGTCCACAAGTTCTCAATGGGGTTTTGGGAAGGCCATTCGAAAACCTTAATTCTAGCCTGATTTAGCCATTCCATTACCACTTTTGATGTGTGTTTGGAGTCATTGTCCTGTTGGAACACCCAACTGCGCACAAGACCCAATCTTCAGGCTGATGACGTTAGGTTATCTTGAAGAATTTGAAGGTAATCCTCCTTCTTCATTATCCCATTTACTCTCTGTAAAGCACCAGTTCCATTGGCAGCAAAACAGCCCCACAGCATAATACTACCACCACTGTGTTTGACGGTAGGCATGGTGTACTTGGGGTTAAAGGCCTCACCTTTTCTCCTCCAAACATATTGCTGGGCATTGTGGCCAAACAGCTTGATTTTTGTTTCGTCTGACCACAGAACTTTCCTCCAGAAGGTCTTATCTTTGTCCATGTGATCAGCAGCAAACTTCAGTCGAGTCTTAAGGTGCCGCTTTTGGAGCAAGGGCTTCCTTCTTGCACGGCAGCCTCTCAGTCCATGGAGATGCAAAACACGCTTGACTGTGGACACTGACACCTGTGTTGCAGCAGCTTCTAATTCTTGGCAGATCTGCTTTTTGGTGATTCTCGGTTGAATCTTCATCCTCCTGACCAATTTTCTCTCAGCAGCAGGTGATAGCTTGTGTTTTCTTCCTGATCGTGGCAGTGAAAAAACAGTGCCATGCACTTTATACTTACAAACAATTGTTTGCACTGTTGCTCTTGGAACCTGCAGCTGCTTTGAAATGGCTCCAAGTGACTTTCCTGACTTGTTCAAGTCAATGATTGTTCAAGTCAATAATCACTCACAAGAAATTGCTAATTCGTGTTGCTGTATGTATATTTTTGACCCAGCAGATTTGATCACTTTTTCTGTTAACCCATAATAAAGTCATAAAAGAACCAAACTTCATGAATGTTTTTTGTGACAAAGAAGTATCTGTTCCAATCACTCTATCGGAGAAAAATCAGAGTTGTAGAAATAACTGGAAACTCAAGAGAGCCATGACATTATGTTCTAAACAAGTGTATGTAAACCTTTGACCACAACTGTATATAGCACTATTTAAATAATTGATTGTTCAACTAATTAATTAATTTTATTTGAAAGGATTTCTATAGAGTGGTACCTCTTCTACAAAATTAATTGCTTCTGGAAGTAGTTTCGTAAACCTTAAATCCCGCAGGTAGAGATGCATTTTCCATGTAAATGCCCCCCAAAATTCAGAAATAAATCTTTTATAAAGCATAAAAATGTATGAAAATATGTTTTTAAAAATACGTTATGCAGTCAAGAATAAAACTGAATACACTCACGTAAATTTGCGAATAAAACTGAATACACTCACGTAAATTTGTCGGAACAACTCATAGCCCAAGGGGCAAAAGAAAAGGTCGCTGGGATACACACATACACATGCAGTAGAAGTCCCTCTAAGCCAGTGCTTCTCAATTATTTTATGTTAAGCCCCAAAGGAAGACGGAAATGTTTCGCGCCCCCCCCCACCCCTCCCCCACCCAACTCTTTGCCGCTACTGCCTCACATTGTGTCCTTTTTTCTATTAAAGAAAACCAAGTAACATAGATCAAATTACAAAGAAGTATAACTTTATTAACAATGTTTTGTTTGTAACAGAAAAGACTCAAAGAGCATCAATTTGCCTGAATTTAAAAAAAAAAAAGTCACATCCAAACTGTAAAAATACAAAGTACATTTTTTGACGATTTGATACTGAAAAATAAAATTTAATAAAATGAATGATAATAAATTCAAATTAATTAGCAGCATTAACTGATGAGGACAATATGCCAAACAATTTGATCGAAGAAAACAAAAATAAATAGAGAAGAAACGACAGTGTCATTGGACAGTTTTGTTTTTGTTGCAGGCAGTATTAGCTCCTTTGCTATATTGTGGGGTTATTTTGCAATGAGCATGCTAAACAGTGCTTGCTGGTTTACTGATGTAACACTCACAAAGAGGGACGATCGTTGGAAATGCCGTCCGATGCTCTGGTTCCATACCACCCCAACAGAACACTCCGCTCTCAGAATGCAGGTCTACTGGTAGTTCCCAGGGTTTCTAAGAGTACTGTCGGAGCTAGAGCCTTTAGCCACCAAGCCCCTGTTTTATGGAATCAGCTTCCAGCTAATATTAAAGAAGCCGAGACAGTCTGCACATTTAAGATTAGATTAAAAACGTTCCTATTCAGCAAAGCTTATGGTCAGGCTAGTTGAAGTCGGAGTAGACTCAAAGTTTAGTCTAAGCTGCACTAGAAGCTATAAAGCTGGGGGAAGTACAGCCACTGAGTTCTATCTCCTTTTTTCTCACTCTACCTACCACTTATCTTACTTTATTTCTATTTTCTAATGTTAATATCTAGTTGTCTAGTCTCTTCATCACTAGTCACCCGGTGTCCCCTTTCCCCCCTCCTCTCTGGGGAGGGGCTATTTTTCAGCTGCAGCCTCCTGACTGTCCGGACCCCAAGCTGGATGGACGTCCTCGTTGCTACCCCCGTCTCATCTGGCTAGATGGACCTCTTCTTGTTCCTTTACTCCACCGCATTTTTTACGGACTGTAACTTCGCCTGCTAATTCCCATTAGCGGTCCTGGGGCTTCCTGTCTATCCGTCCTGGGAGTGGATCTCTCCTGACTGTGGTACTCCCCAAGGTTTCTCGTTTTCTCCCCGAAGACTCTGGAGTTTTTCCTTGCTGACATGGAGGGTCTAAGGATGGGGGATACCCAGGACTTGAATTTATTTATTCATCTTTGTCCCTTCGTTTGCTGTTTCTGATTGTGTATCATATTGCCTCTGCAAAGCCCTTTGAGACAACTTTTTTGTGATCTAGGGCTATACAAATAAAATTGAATTGAATTGAATTGAAATATTCAGCACGTTTTCGGTGGAAACCAATCAAGCGGTCTATTAATGAGATTGGAGTCTAATGTCTTTAAGTGACTTCTTAATTGATTTGGCTTCCCGCTGTCCACTCCAAACATTTTTAGACACAGTAAACAGATTGGTCTTTCCTCTTCTGCCACTGTATTGAAAGTCAAAGCCAAACGGGCCGAAAACGGCGCATTCTCGGTGGCCGGGGAGAACTGGAGGTGAGGGCGCCCGTCCAGGCGCTTCTCGGGCGGACTCGTGAGAACCTTGAGAAGACAGTGGGTCGCTGCGTGCGCCTGGTCCGTAAACAGCGCACAACTCTTCCTATCTCTTTGCTTTGTGCTCCTGTTTGGTTAAAAAATACTGCGCACACTCTGAAAATGAGAGCGCCACTTCCAACCACTGAGTGGATGTGCAATGACGCTTTATTCTAGTACAGCAAAAAAGTATGTTCCCCGAGGTCGCATGCGCCACCTCCGGCATCGCTCTGCACCCCCCTGGGTGGGGCGCCCAACTATTTGAGAAGTACTGCTCTGCTCTAAGCCAATTGGATGCCAGGAAGATGCTAGGCAATAGCCGATGGCAGAGCAGATATAAGCATGTTACGTTCGGTAAACTCTGGGAGATGAGAGTAGCAGCCCATACTGTATTTTTGCCTTTTGTATCCTGAAATTTCTTCAATAACAAGAGGCATCTTTTCCCCTTTGAAGCTTGCCGTAACCTGAAAATTTTGTATGTAGAGATGTTCTTAAGTTGAGTTGCCACTGTATTTTTTTATTGCCCGTCAAAAAAAATATGTGCAGGCAGCAATAATACCACAATTTCATGTCAAATGTGTGCCACAAAAAAAAATCTGGGGTCCACAATCGGCCTCTGGGTTGCAAGATTGAGGCCTTAAAAACATTTTAAGGTGTTATGGAATGGTGACCATGTCATGTATAGCTTACTAACGCTGCGCTAGCTAGTAGATGTTGCAGAACGACAGTACAGTCACACAGCAACAAGAAAATAGAAAGCCTATGGATAGCATGTTAGCAGACTGCGAACATCTGTAGCTCATTCTGGGTGTGACATCATCTTCTTTTGAAGATTTATTTTTGGTGGGCGGGGCCAAGGCAGCTGAGAAAAGAAGACTACTTAGGATCCAATTTCATTATTGAACCTTTTCTGTTCAAGACAGAACAATTGTGTTGCGTAATTGCCTCTCCTTTACATAGGGACGGCGAAAACAGAAGGCAAAGACACAAACTTTTGATTTCGGCCCCGATAGCGGATAGATTCGATTGTGAGGATTGCTCCGCCATCATATGAGTGGAACCCTCTCGCTCAGATGACATCAGCACTCGCACACGTCACTTTGGGCAAGCGCACTCGCTGCTAGTAAACATCCAAAACAGCAAACATGGCGGAAAGTTATTGATTTTTCTATTATTTTTAATTTATTTTCGCATTTTGTGCCTTTTGAAGCAATGTTATACAATCATTTAAACATGTAAAGAACAGCAAACATATAAGAAATATGAGAGAAAAAATGAATATACAGGAAAAAACGTGGCTAAAACAGCTAAATAAAATGTAGGAGGGGAAAAGAAAAGACAAAATAAATAAATAAATAAACATAACGCCATTGCTTCGAGTGGGTGGGTATGTTATCTTCCCGGCTGAGGAAGTTGTTGTCAAGGAAGTGCATAATTGGCTGTCACCTTATAAAACTGCATTGCCCTCTAGGGTCTGGCATGAATTCACATCGTTTTCACAAGGAATTGTGACATTGTTCGAATGGAGACGGAACCATGTAAATTAAAACTTGTCGTATTCTTGGAGCGACACCATGTAAACGGCCCCTTTGTTTGAAAGGATTTGTATCCAAAATATAGTCTACTATCATTTTAAAGTCACTTGCTGTAGTGTTTCATACCACATTTAAGAGAAAAACAAATCATAATTTGTGCATAGAAGGGTTAAGATGTACAGAAGAGCCCCAAATACAAAGTGTAGACATAACCCCCTGTAGAGGGTGGGTCATCCTTTTTCCCATGTCTGTCCATTGACGACCTCAATTTCATTTGTAATCGGCCCCCCGTGCCTCGAATGCACTGGTGAGAACCCGCCAAATAAATAACTTGTGTTTTTTTTGTCGTGTGGAGTCCTTGATGTATTGGCTTGGATTTTCCATTACTCAGCAGAATAAAAGCATTTCCTTTCACTTCCAACAGTAGAGCTGGCGCTTGCCGCCAGGAATGTAAACACACACAGTCTGTAAACAAGGCTCTCTGTGACCCCAACCCCCTCAAACATCACTGACCACTACAGACCAGCCTAATGACGTCCCTCTTTGACCCTCTGGCCGCCCCCACCTCGACGCTCAAAGAGCGACGCGGCTCCATTATTCAGCTCACAGGAGAAAGAGGATGAAGAGGGCCTACAAAGATGACAGGCCCACTCATATTTCTAAGAGATCCTCAACATGTCCCATCAGTGAGTAACAGAAAAAACAAATGTGGGCTCTGTGGTGGGAGGAGGCAGGGGGGCTAGAGGATTAATGATCTGCTGCAGCTGGCTGAGGAGCAACACAGTGATTCCTCAGTAAGCACTCATGGGGTTGGAGGGTAGGGAGGTGCTTCAGAGGTGAGTTTCAGACCGGAGGGGGCAGAGAGCCGTCAACACTACCTCCGTTCTCCCCCCCGACACCGACGGGGATGCTGTCAGCACGCCGCTGCATCTGCACGCAGGACAAAGCCCACTGACAGGGCGAGAAGAAGAAGATGGAAGCGGGGAGTGACTTTTGTCATTCCGACCGCAATGCCACAGTGCAGCGATGCATCCCAGGCCTCATTTGGAACATCTTGTTCAGATTAAAGCTCAACAAACAAACAAGCTAGTATGAATACTTTCTGCGCTCCCTCCCTTACTGACGCCAGTCACTGTCGTCCTCGCACTGGCTCCTGTTCGTTTTTGGATGCAGTACAAATGTTTAACGGTTGCTCGCAGAGCCCTCAACAGAGAGGCTCCTCCATACTTAGTGGCTTTAGAGTCAATTTATCGTCCCATTAGGTCATATTCGCTCTGCTGAATTCCTTTGACTTACAAAGCCTAATTCCAATGAAGTTGGGAAGTTATGTAAAATGCACGCAATATAATGATTTGAATTTTTTTTTTCGAACTACAGTTCAACCTTGATGTAACAGCCATTCTTGCTAATTGTTTGTGGGCAAAAAAAATCACCCAATGCAGAAAAAAAAATGTTTAAATTACATATGAAGCAATTTGAAAACAGTCTATAAATATTGATGTGATGCTTTAATACTAGGGGTGAAAATCATTATTCCGTGGCAATACAATACAATACAATAGGTTATTCTAAGGACGATTCTAAGGACAACACCACGATATTAAAAGTTTACCATTTATTTATTTTTTTTTTTTTTATTGTTATCATCATCATCATCGGTATCATTGACAGTTACAAGTTACCATACTTTCATTCAAGGGAATTGATCGATTTCATATACAGCAGTTACCTCTACTTACATACGTCTCTACAAACAGAATTTTCAGGTAAGGACACGGCTCAACAGGAAAATATTGCCTCTTCTTAGGAAAGAAATTATAAGTTACGTGACGCAAAAATATTATACAGTACTATAAGAATCGTATGCGCTTCCTGTTTTCTGCTTTTAAATTTGCCTGGCACGGCCAGACTGTTCTCTCTGTATTTTTCAAACACTGTGAGAATAGTCTGGGACCCAGCTCCTTACTGGCCTCTCGAGACGAATGAAATCATCCGTCCAATCAGATTCGATTATTTGCATGACGTCTTCTTAACGAGCAACGTCCCTCTTGCGCGTCGGAAGTCGTCTCCACAACAACACAGATGGCGAGTGCCGAGAATATGTTCCAATCTGCGGTAAAATCAGTTTTAAATTACCAAAAACACATCGGCACAAGTCAGTGACAACAGTCTGTCTCGCGCTAGCCTTGGTAAATAAAGTTCTCCATTCTCCCCTCGCACTAGTTTCTTGTTGCTTTACCAACGTCACTTCCGCCCGTTGCTGATTGGTCCACTCCGCTGTCTGTTTGCTTTGGCTTGCTCCGCCCTGGAAATGTGATCCGCTCAACGGTCGCCAGACTCAATAGCTGGAACAGCGGTGAGTCTGGTGTACCAGGCTACTTTTAAATGTCGTGCCATAAGATCCTGCTGCCCTATTGGTTATAATTTTTCTCACTAAGATTTTTTTTACTATAGTAGAACATTAGAGCACAGGTCTCAGCGCGTTTTTGTGTCACGAAGAGTGACATAGGAGATAGGCACCGTCTTGAAAGAGATGGAAGCCATCAAAAGAGTAAAACCTTCGAAAAGCATGACTATCCTTTCTTGCAAGAGGACTCAGTTTCAGGAAATTGCTGAAGATACAATCACTGAGACGGTAGTCTGCCACAAAGCCAACGGCATTTTCGATCTCCTGAAAGAAGAGGACATCGCCTCACTTGAAAGGTAAGATATATATAGCAGAAAACACAGACAAGACTGAAAAAGCAATTTCTGCTCTTGCACCCCTCTTCAAAATAAAGTGCTGTATTTTAAGCCAAAAGGACTGTTGTGTTTGATAGAACAATATGTCTATATACTGCCATAGCAGATTTGTGGCGCATTAAGCCCCCGAACTATTTTTAATTTTTCCGTTTTACCCTGGAAACCCCCGTTTACAGACATCGCGCAACCGCTTTTGTTTCAACCTTGCCATAAAAAGAAGGTAAGAAATCGTAATTATTATTCGAAATGTCCGTCATTTTTAGCTAAGGATCATTAATTGATGTCTAATATTTAGTTTAAAAAAACAATGGACTAAAAAATTATTCACTCACATTTTTATACTTTTAATCAAATTACGTCCTAATAAAAAAAATGGTGTCTGTATATAAGTCACGGATATCTACCTGATAACTGTGGCTTAATTTTTTTTTTTTTTTGTTACTGTCGCATTTTCCCTGATATGTGAGATGATAAATAATCGATCCAAAGAAAGAAAAATTGGAAAAAAAAAGTTTGAAAGGCTAAATATATGAGAAAGAACATCTCGACCACTCCTTGATGTCCGCGATTTCTGCATCGCGACCTTTGTTATATCACCATGTTTCACCCATAAAATCCCCCAAAAATCTGGCTATGGCCATTCTCATCTGTGTCTTGACACTCGATGATACATGCTACATGGAGTTTTTGGATCGAAATAAGGTAACTATGCGATAATATCTCGTTAAAATACTTGCATCTTTAATCGTGCTCTCGTGTGCTCTCACCTCCAGTTAGGGTTTTGCTGTTTAAATTTTTTTTTTTTTTAAATGCCCTCTTTTTCAAAATGTTTCTTCCCCCAGAAAATTGAGATTTCAAGCTTTCCAATGATGTATCACACATGTATATAGGACAATTTTGGAAATTTGGTCAAATTGGGGGTCTCAGAGTGGAACTTCAAGTCACAGATATTTTTTCCCTTTGCATTGTGTTCTGTTATCTACTTCATGAGAGGTATTAAGCGTTAGGTTAGGTATATGGAATGATTCAAATGTGTCTGTTGTTTTATTATTATCATTTAAGTTTCCAGTGGTAGGATTTCGCCTCGATTATAATAATGGTGTCCTCTATGTAAAGTTTAATACCTTTGACATACAGCTCCACTACATACTGCAACCCTCTCTGTCTGTGTCTAGACAAAATCCATTGGAAAAAAAAAAAAAAAAATCTTTTTTAAAAAATAGGTCTATTGCCAGCTGTGGTAGTGCAAATTCAGAAATTTAAACTCCCACCATCATCCATATATCGTTCGTTCACTAAGTCACTGTCACTGAGAGAATTTGACAAAGCCTCGGGTTGTCCGAGTTTTCCGAGGGCTTTGCGATTGGTCCATTGGGTGAAAAAGATCGGGTTTTGAAAATGTATTAATTTTTTTCTATTTTGAAAAATTAACTCGTTGGCTGCCATTGACGGCTATCGTTTGTTCGTACCCCAGTCAAATTGGATTGGATGTACAGTATATCACCGTCAATGACAGTGAAACATGATTTCGCAATGCAAGCCTTCCCAGTTCAAATAAATTTAGAATCTAACGCTGTTCATGGCCGTGAATGAGTTAAGGGCTACAAGCAACAAAATAATCCAGAGGTATAACAATTTGGGATGTCCCCAATCCGATCACATGATCTAGGGGTGGGAACCTCTTGATACTCACGATACGATACGATTTGCGATACAAAGCTCAGGATAACGATGATCTCACCATATGGCGATACAACGACTATCGATACATTGGTCGGGAAATCATTCTATAAAACAACTAATAAACAGAAAAACAAGCTATCTTCATCATTCTGCAGGAAGTTTATCACTAGTAGATGTCCAATCCATTTGAACTGGGAAGGTGAAAATTCGTTCTTTCGCTGCCATCCGTCTACGGCGGTCAGTGGCAAGCAATGAGTCTATGTTGGGTCATTTCAGGTCATTTGCTGATAGGCAGTGACTCAAACTCAACAGGAAGTGACCTGTAAATGTTCTAAAATAAACAAAAAGTGATCTGTAAACCCACCAAAAATCGAAAAGGCTGGCGGTGAATGCTCTAGTTTCGAACAAACGTTCATTCTCCTCTCCCAGTCTAAATGGATTGGGCGTCTAGGGCCGCCAATGGCAGCCACAGAGTTAACAGAGACACTATTATGGTGGATGTTTTTAGTAGCAACTTGTTAATTCCTTATTTTTTTTAAACATTTGACAGCTTTGGGATACAAAATCTTGGGTTGGATTGGGTGGATACACTGCCTTCTAGTGGGAGCAGTGAATATGACATAACTCATTTAACATGGCTGAATCCTGCTGCTTCCGGTTAAGACCAACATAGGGTTATAAGTTTTTGTTTGAGCTAACTTTTTTATGCATTCGGGATTTAGTTTATCGGTATATTTAGCCGGGGTTTTTTTGTGGGAATATGTGTTTGAACAATGTGTTAAGAGCATTGTGAAAACAAAGGTTAGAATTTTATAGCATTTAAGCTAGCGGACTTTTGCTTTGCAAGTGTAGCGGATGATATTGTTGAGTCTGCGTAGCTCGTGGAGTAAAGTTCGCTGTGTCAGGCTGCTCGTGTCTCTCGTGACTCTAGTCACTCAGCCAAAACATAGTCCCCACATAAGTTCCACGGGTGAATTATGAACATAAAATGAGGGGTCACCACACTTGTCCTCCCAGAATTCACCCAGATAGGACGCCAGGCGTAATCCGATTTAACGGAACGGAATGGTCGGGTTGTACGCCCGGGGTACCAGTGGAAGATGACTGAATGGACGATCAGGAGGACGTCCAGGATGCCAGGTGTGGTACGTCGAAGTATGACGATCGGGAGGACGCATAAGATGCCAGTCGGTGCGGGACGTCCGAGCCAGACGATCGGAAGGACGTCCGGGATGCCAGGTGCTGGACGTTCGAGCAAGACGATTAGGAGGACGTCCGGGATGCCAGGCGTTGGACGAAAGAGCAGGACGATCTGGATGACGTCCAGAACGAGGAGTGCGTCGTGCAGCACCGTACAGACACGGCTAGAGAAGCGGGCGTTTAGAGAGGCAGCATGCGTTTCTCAGCTGTGGCAGAGAATGAGGACGAGAAGTGCGACGTGCAGGGCCACCCAGTCGTGACTGGAGACAAGGGTGACAGGCACGGCGGCCGGAGCAGCCCAGTGGTGGCCGAAAACGAGGGCGACTGGCGAAACACACCAAGCCAACACGAGCACGAGCAAGGGGAACGCTGAAATCTTATTTGTGTCCAAAAGCAGTGAACGAGGTGGCGTTCCCAGGCGTAGGCAGAGGAGCGACCTCGGAGGCGCAGGCACAGCAGCGAGGTTAGCGGCGGCGCAGGTGCTGGAGCGACGTCAGCAGTGGCCAGAGACGCAGGCACAGGATTGACGTCGCCAGGAAGACCAAGAGCAGACGAGAAAACCATAGTCGGACGGGACGCCGTCGAGAAGGCCAGGTACAGACGGGGCGTCGTCGAGTAGGCCATAGGCAGGCGCAGCGTCGTCGTCGTAGAGCAGCGCCGGAGCCAAGGCGAGCGAGAGTGTTTCTGTAGGTGAGACAGCAACATCGGCGTCGGGAAGCACCAAAGCGGGAGCGCGCTGTGGCTGCGCGGGCAATGGGACGGGAGGACAACTGCAAGGATCCAGTGAGGAAGCACTGCCATCGTTGGCGGGAACCTCAGGCAGTACGGCTGTCGATGCGGGCACTTCGGGCGTCTTGGAAGTCGATAAAACATGCGACTGTTTAAAACGCATGAGAAGGTCCGCCTTAAGTGCCCCATATTTGTCCTCTTTTGGTGAAAAAGCAACGAATCGCTGAGCTTTGACCGCCGTCGAGTACCCTTGTGCGGCCACCACGTGGTAGAAGCGCATGGTATTGTCCGAAATACCACGGAGGACGAACTCTGCCGCCGCGTTTCCACGCGGCCACAGAAGACTCGTTAAACATCGCTAGCTCGAGAAAGCTAGTGTCCCCCATTGCTTTAAGTGATCGAAAAATGCCTCTGACACTTTAACGAGGCAAGTCGGGGTCACCAGTGTAGCAGATGATATTGTTGAGTCTTCGTAGCTCGTTGAGTAAAGTTCGCTGTTTCAGGCCGCTCGTGTCTCTCGTGACTCTAGTCACTCAGCCGGAACACGCATGGCTAAAGAGTTCCCATCCGGGACACGACATTCCCCACATAAGTTCCACTGGTGAATTATGAACATAAAATAACACAATAAATAACACAAGTTAGCCAATTGTTCTTTTATTGTACTTGGATCCTCATTTATTCATTTTTCGATACCGTTGGAGGCTGATCAAGTACTTTAATTCACTTTTAAATGAAAGTGCAATTCTGCATAATTTGAAGAGACACTCAGGAATTTTATTTTGTATTTGCATTTAATGCTCTTTTGAAAGTGCAATCTTAGCAAGCAATTCATTCTGCAACACAGTACATTCCTAATCCCATTACTCAATTTTTCGAACTAACTCTTTGCTAGATTAATTGACTACTAAAATAATCGATAGCTGCAGCCCTAACAGTTAATGTACCAAAATCAATTCTGGAGTGATAGGAGACATACAAACGTTCATGTAAACACACCGGCTAAGGCGAGCCCGTCCACAGATTTCGGGAGCACATGCTGAAACAGTGCATTTAAAACAATTCTATGCATGTTTATTGGCTAACAAGCCTGAACAGGGCAAGTTTTGCCTCTGCAAGCAAACATTTTAGTGCACTTGACCGAATAGGGCTAACTTAAGTTTGCCACGGGCAAGCAACAATATAAGGGCAAGTGCCCGACAACAGTTTACCAGCTTGACATGTGCCTTCTGGCCAGCTCCAATCATGACATGTCAGCATGTCATGATGCAAAAGCTTTGCTGACTGCAAAATAGAGGCCTGTCACCCACTCCAGTGGGGAAAATAAAGACAGGTAAGCCATGGTTAAAGAAAAGTGATGAAATGTTTCTGAACAACATATGATTAAAAGAAAACACTTTACTTTATTATAATATTACCATTATCAAGTATACGTAGTTTGTATTGGCAAGTTGATCAATGTATGAACTTTTAGTTGACATATCAGTTTCTTAACTTATAAAATCAGATAGCATATACAGTAGTGACTGGTCACAAGACGCGTGCACACTGCACATAAAAAATATATATACAGTATACCAGGACAATACAAAAGGGGGCCGAGCAGTTCATGGTTACCCCTGGGAGCAACTGAAACTCTTCAGTGTTCATAGATTTGGGC
The DNA here is from genome assembly GCF_030265065.1 of Corythoichthys intestinalis. Classification (NCBI taxonomy): domain Eukaryota; kingdom Metazoa; phylum Chordata; class Actinopteri; order Syngnathiformes; family Syngnathidae; genus Corythoichthys; species Corythoichthys intestinalis. Next base: position 69,046,727 of record NC_080396.1, read on the forward strand.
TTTTCTACTCACAGTACAGCTGCACATCGCAAACCTAAGATCGTTTATACATCCAGGGGTTAAATGGCACGTCCACTGAATTCATTTTTTTAATAAATGGCATGCAATTTATGGATACATTGCATTAAGTATAAGTATAACACCATTTACCATTAAGTGTGGAAACAAGCAGTGGTAGATATGAAAAAAATGAACCCGTCACCAATTAACATACACTATGTTAATTAACAGATTTTGTGGAATTCATTCCCCAAATGTTCAGTCATAAGTGTATCCAAAAACAGCTTAGATTTTTTTATTTTTTTTATTTTGCTTCTCAGTTCTCCACTTGGTCAAATGTAACCCATGTGCTAATTGGACAGTGAATCTGTATGTGCAGTTGTTTACAAAGAATGGCATGTTACTAGTTTTAGACAGAAATTGGCTTCTAAATGGATAGCTGTTTTGGAAATAGTGTCTGATATATACACTTTCCTCTCGTATATTATCGTTAAGTTACCTCACATTGGCATTGTTTGTTGAATATTCGTACGTATATAGCCAAGTTCAAGCCGGAAGGAATGGAGTCAAAGCAATGAATGCACAATCGGTGCATACGCAATATAGAAATAGACCAAAAAAGTAAATGGTCTGAGTTCGGAAATGACAGACACAGTTGTTGACCTACTGTGTTACAAGCCAGTGTACCATTAGCATAATGCGGAAAATATATTTCCAAGGTAAAATTAATGTAGATTTTAACTACTGTACAAATGCTGCCTTTAAAAATACACAAGTTATTTTTTATAGGGTGCCATTTGTGTCCTCGTCCCCAGTTAAACTGTATTTTCACTAAAGTTGGGCAAAAAAAAATAATTCAACCTTTTTTTTGTGAATTATAATTTGCCATCTATTATAAATTCAAGGGTACAGGCTCCTAAATTATTATTATTATTATTTATTTTTATTTTTTTTAATATAAAATTACATTTTTTTAAATAATTTACTTCTGGTAAAAGGTTGTTATGGAGTCTTGCTATGTACCCAGTGTGTTTTATTCAAATTCATTCTTTAAAATTCATTCTTTAAAATAACTCATACAGTGGTACCTCTACATAACAATTTATTTCGTTCCAGGACCTGGCTTGTAAATCGAAATGATGTTATGTCGAGCGAGATTTTCCCATAAGAATACATTATAATTCGATTTATTTGTTCCACAGCCCAAAACCCGACGCTAAATCCTTATTAAATACTGCTGCTACAATTACAAATAGCAATTACACACAGCAAAACAAATAAATTATGTATACAAATCAGAATTATAATATAATATTAATAATAATGATGATAATTATGTAATGACTTGGGTTCTGATGTGGCGGTTGTGTTTTGCAAGCTGTTTCTGAACACACCATGTGACTGACAAGTTTTTACTTTCTATTTTCATGCTGTCGTTGGCAACCGTTACAGAGGACAGTGGTATGTGTTTTGCACATGTTCTGAAATAAAGTTAAAAACCTGATGAAACTGGTGACTTCCTTGCCAATGTTACAATCATAATATTGTCACCTTAACTTATAAAGACTGGCGAACGTCGTTCACAAATTCCGGCAGTATTGTCGAGACAATTCACTGACGTGCACACCACGCTCATATATTTCTATCATATCAATGTTAATTTCAATGGTAAGCGTCACATTTTTCCTTTTTTCACCACCTGCACTAACCTTCTTGGGACATATGGTTATTTCTCTCACAAGAAAATCTGCCGTGCGTCCATCTTGCGGGAAAACAATGAAATGGAACATTGTCATAAATCGTCGTATTTTGAGCATAACGTTATATGCCATACGACAAGTCAAATTTTATGTCGGCTGTGGAAAGGATCGTATGTCGCTGTGATCACATGTCGATGCGACTGCATGTCAATGTACCACTGTATAAGTGGAAAAAATTACAAAACATTAGCGATGGTTTTATGTTTTTCCTTTTCTTTTTTGTTATGATCTTTAGTCATGTGTTGTTGTTAAATTAATATATATTATTCAACGAATTAAAAACAAAGTTTGTCTCTCGTGTCGCTGTCAACTCTGTTAAGTTGTGTTAGTGTCCCTTTAAGAAAATTCCCCATTTATTAATTACATTTTATTCAAATAATTAATTATTCATCAAATTATTCATTCATTAATTTTTAACTTCCTTTAAAAGTCAGATTTAGCGGTTTGATGAAGTACCTTTATTGTGGTTGATTACAACGTGTCCCCTTTGTTAAAGCTATACTGTATCTCAAAGAAATTAATTGAATTGAATAATTTCATGAGGTTTATTTGTCAAATTACAGATTTCTCATCAAGTATCCAAAGTCATGTTAGGTTGGCTGAGGGCTAACTTCAGAACAAAATGCCCAATCTGTTAGTGTCCACTCTGTTACATTTAAATGGCACCCTATTTAGAAAATGCCCCACACCTTGGGTAAAACTGTCCAAGCTCATACATTTAAATAAGCAGCTAATGGTGAGAAGAATTATTATTACCCCGAGTGATTAATCAACTGAAATATGCATTTTCCATTACAGTGTAAAAGTCAGACAGCTTCAGGACAGCATCTTTAACACTTTCTTGTGGAAAGGAAAATGTCTTTGGTTATACATTCCAGCAACCAAGATAAAAGTGAGGGACACAATAAAAGCCTGGTGGATCTCACTAGGCTAAGAAATGACATGTGCCTGCAAACATGGCGCTCATTCCTCACACTACGTAATTCAATGAAGATGTGCTATCGTGAATTTGTTCTCCGTGAAAACGCCTCGTTTGTGGGAGTAAAAGTGCCTGTGCCTGAGTATTGCAATCATTTTTATTCAGCCTAGAGTCACTCGTCAATGGCGTAAACTCTTGAGCACACGCCCAAAGATCAAAGTTTGGCCGTGAATCACACTGAACCGCTCTTGGACACAATTGTTATCGAATGTTTTCACCACTCAAGTAATGGCGAGATAATCATCTCTGGTCTTTCTCGGCTGCTGTGTAACAAACACATACAGTGCTAGTGGCGCGCCACTTGACAGGCAGATGCTTTGTGAGTGCGTGTGCTGAGTGGGTAAAGTGACGCTGAATTGATCCCCTCGGCCTATTCATCATCGGCGAGTGGCCGAGGGCTGTCCCTGAGGCGCAGCCCGTCTAAGGCGCTGCAAGTATGGCTGGCGTACGGAAGCACACATTGACTGAGATTAGCTTCTCGTCACACGAAAGCACTTTGTTTAGGATGAAGGGTATGTAGAGTTTATACTACAGATGGGAACCTCTGGGTACTTCACGATAGGGTTGCAGCTATCAATTATTTAAATAATCGATTAATCTATCAATTAGTTAGGTCGAGTAATCGAGCAAGGAACTTTTAATGCGCTGCAGAATAAATTTCAGCAGATTGTCAACAACGAAATTTGACTTGGCACTCCAGTATAAAAATATGTATTGTATTGAAAATAAATAGGAAAATATATACTAAAGGGCAATAAGTGAAAAATTATTGCTGACAATGACAATAAAGTTCTGTTCTGTTCTATTCTATTCTATTCTATTCTATTCTATTCTATTCTATTCTATTGCATTTTCAAGAATTGCACTTTCATTTCACAAGAACTATAATTAAAATACCGGAGCTTAACCTCAAACAGTATAAAAAAATAAATAATTTGAAATACAAAAAAAAAAAAAAAATTGGCTGATTTGGGTAACTTGCATGTCAAAAGTCTGCTAGCTTAAATGCGTTTTTCATCAATGCTCTTAACAAATAGTTCAAAGAAATATTCCCACAAAAACTGCTAAATATACCTCTAAACTAAATTACGAATGCATAAGCAATTATGTTCTCAACAAAAATTTACAACCTTATGTTGGTCTTAACAGGGAGCAGCTGGATCCAGACATGTTAGATGAATTATGTCATATTCACTGTTGCCACTAGAGGACAGTGTATCCACCCAAATCAATAAAACTATATGCATAGTCTTTCAAAACAAACCATTACAACGCCACTAATTAAACGAATCCACGAAGCAGTAAAATATTATTCAAAGCTTTTTTTCTAATCGAATTACTCGAGCTGATCGATTAATGGTCACAGCACTACTTCACGATACGACACAATTTGCAATGCAAGGCTCACGATAACAATTTTAACTATTAGCATAACATGGATCAAGAAATCAATATGATACGACTACAATACAACTGATAAACAGAGTAAGTTTATCGCTAGCAGACGTCCAATCCATTTGAACTGAGAGGGTGGCAGCGAATTCATTAATTGCCAACCCTCCCAATTGTTGAGTCCTTTAATTAAACAGTGACACCTTCTTAAAACAATCCTTGGCGGGAGCATATTGATAACCTATTGGGATAAAAAGGATCTAATAGGGTTGTATAAGTTTTTGTCACATTCATTTCAAATTTAGACATTCATTGGCTTTATTTTGGCAGATCATGTCATTTAATTGCATGGTAAGAAATATTGAACTCGTTTACAATCCTTAAAAACTGGGAATAATCCACATAAGGAAAACATTTTTATTTTCAAGCAAGTATCTTAGCAGTAGGCCTGAGCAATGAATCAATTTAATTGTTTGTTTGTTTTTTTAGTTTATTGCCATGGGCTAACATTTGCAGAATCATTTTCACACTGTTTGTTGGATGACTAGACACACTGCACTTGCTGAAGACTAGGTGCACATTTAGGCAACAGCAAAGCAGGCTTTTATCCACATATTAAAACTCCAAGGGGCCCATCAGTTTTCAGTGGAGGAAGGGGAATATACCATGCAAATGCAAGATAAAGTCTCTTTTAATATATATTTTTATTTTATACACCAAAAACGTACAAACTGCAAGACGTACGACAGATAGATATACACTTATTTTTGTTTACTTGTATGAGAAAATAAACATGTTTGTTATTCTAGCAAGGTTAATGGGGTCATTTCTCATAGGGTGCCATTTGTGTCCCTAGTATAAATTTTGCTGTATTTCACTAAAGTTGGACAAATACTCATTCAACCTATTTTATCATGTATATCATTAGCCAGCTATTATACATTCAAAAATCTCCTAAATTATATTTTTTAAATTCAATTTACTTCTTGTAAAAGGTTGTTACGGAATTTTGCAATGTCCCCAGTGTGTTTCATTCCAGTTAAGTTGATAAAATAACTAATATAAAAAAATCCAATATGATTGTTATTATTGTATTGTTCTTGATTAACTATCATTAATCATGTTTTTTTTTTTTATTATTAAAATATATTATTTAATTAAAAAAAAAAAAAAAAACCAATTAAAAAGTCATCGCCAGCGTCACTCTCCACTCTGTTAAGTTTCGTTAGTGTCCCTTTAAAAAAATTCTCCCTTTATTAATGACATCACTCTCCTATGATAACATCACACACAGTGGCGGAAATTCAACTGTGGTAATCAATTTTATTTTGTACCTCCTTTAAAAATCAGATTGTGCAGTTGTATGAAGTAATGGTTGATCATAACGTGTCCACTGTGTTAAATCTATATACCAAAGAAATTAATTGAATCATTTCAAAATGTTTTTTTTGTAATATTATAGATTTCCCATCAAGTATCCAAAGTCACAGTGGCTCAACTACACGTGCGCTGCTTATGGGCGCGAGCCGACTGGCCGCGCCATCACGAGGAATCCCCACGATCACTTCTGATCCCACTCAAAATTACTCTTACTACCGTTTTTTTTGTTTGTTTGTTTGTATTTTTACTTTTTTTAGATTACCGTAACCTGTTTCATACCGTTTAAAATCAAATCGTCCCCAAGTCACTACTTCAGCTTTATTAACATTGTTTTTGTTTGTAACATAAGACTTAAAACGCAAATTTGTTTGAACTAAAAAAAAAAAAAAAAAACATACACTCAAGGCAAATTTTTGACTATTTGATAAGGAAAAACAAAAATTAATAAAATCACTACATTAAAAAAAACAAATTGATTAGCAACATTAACTCAGAGCACAATTTGCCTAACAAAAACTAATTAAAAAAAAAAAAAACGAGTGTCATTCGGCAGAGAGACAGTTTTTATTTTTGCAGCACTTGTACTCTATCATCCAGCATGACCAAGACTATGTCTAATGCTGCAGGCAGTATTAGCTCCTCTGCTATGGTATGTTTGTTGTTGTTTTTTGGGGTTTTTTTTGCACTGAGCAACTTGGTATGCCACCTTGTATGATGCTAACAGTGCTCAACAGTTTACTTATGTTGCACACACAAAGTGGGACAATTGTTGGCAATATTTGGCATGTTTTCGCGGGAAAAAATTCGAGCGGCTTATCAATGTGATTGGGGTCTAATGTCTTTAAGTGACATCTTCATTGTTTCACTTCATGCTGTCCGCTGCCAACATTTTTGGAGACAGTAAACACAGTTGCCCCCCTGCAAAGTCATGTTAGCTATTATGCTAGCAAAGCTAGGCTGAGGGCTAACTTTAGCACAAAACGTCCCCTCTGTTCGTGTCTACTCTGTTACGTCCAAATGGTACTCTATTGAAAAAAAAAATGACACAATTAGCAATTAAAGTCTTGACAATAATTAGCATTCAGTTCAGTTGCAAAAGATTTCAAACAAATCCATAAAAATCTATTTAAATTCGCTTTTCTGAAGAGACAAAACTGAGACTTTAATTTACAGCCATCTCCTAGATCAAATTAGTGTGATTGCATTGTCTGGTTTTTAAAATGTACATGCTGCCTTTGAGTGAGAAAGTCAAACATCTAAGGCAACACCTCCATAGAGGCTACTGCACAAAACTACTAACTGATGATACAAGAAGTCCAAAGCTGGTGTGTCTCTATTTCTCTTTCTTTAAATGTTTTGTTTTCTACCATAAAGATGCTTAATATTGTATCAACACAAACACGTATTAAAATGGTCTGCTGTTTTTAATATAATATGACGTCAAGCTTTTAGAAAATATGAAGTTTGAGCTCTTGTTGTGTGGAAAGGACACATCAAATAAACATGTTTCCAGCTTTGTCTTTTGTGTACCTCACTATCATGGCTGGTAGTTGCCTGGGAAAGGATCCCGTGCACATATTTTTGCATGTGAGTCAGTGTTGTTTTTATCAACAATGAAATTATATGAAAAAAATATAGTCATATAAAATTATTAAATTGTTAGTTCAGCAGTGGGCAGAGAAGGACAAAAGATCACACATCTTTATTTTTGCAAATCAGCTGCACAGCATCAAATAACAATTTATCATTTACATTCAAATATGTTGTTTTACATGAACAAACTCATGTGAAATAGGCCTTCACAATACATCGTTTGAATATCGCCATCGCTATGAGCGCATGCGCATTAGTCCTATCACAGGATGTGCGATTATTATTACCGTATTGGCCCGAATATAAGACGACCCCGATTATAAGACGACCCCCTCTTTTTCAAGACTCAAGTTTGAAAAAAGACTTTTTGAACACCAAATTAATTTTTATACAGAAACGACCACGGAAAGCTTTTCTCTGACTGTGAGCATTTTTTAGGCGATCTTTTTGAGCTCTCCATCTCCGTACATTACACTCTGTGACACCATATTTCACAGCCGCTTTGCAGTTGTTTGAAGACACCGCCTCATTTATCACCATCAACTTGAAGTTTGCGTCATAACTTCTCCTCAGCTGCCGGTGTTCTGCCAAAATATGCTACATCGGCGAAACGTCCTACATTAGTCGAATTTGACACCTAAATTACTACCGTGCGCTCTAAACTTGTTTTGTTTAGATGCATACAGGAATAACGTACTAAAGAAATGCCTGCAGAAAATACTTAAATGTAGTTATATCAAATAAGGACGGTTTAAATACGCTACGTGACTAATGTGGTCAACTGCTTCAAAGCTAACACAAAAAAACACAATGGTTAAAAGTATGAGAGGGTAATACATGCAAAAAGTATCTTTGAGGCTGTGAAAAGGTTCTAAATAACTAAATAAAAACAAAAATAGTGAGTACTCACCGCTTCCAACCGATGTGCGCATGCGTGTGAATGCATACGCAAGCGCCCTGAGCATTGTGTAGGACGTTTCGCCGCGTAGTAAGGAATGGCCGAACACCTGTTAATCTGGCCAATCTTCGACCCACTTTTCTCCAAAGTGTCGCGAAGTTTCTCCATTTTTGGTTATCTCTTCTATTACCGGTATTTTCTTCTCTTTTCCTTCTTACCACTTTCTTCTTCGTGTCAGGGGTTCGCTTTGGCCGCCCGAGTCGCGTTCAGCATTCGATTCATTGATGACTGGCGCCATCCAGCGTCGTGAATGGGTATATGTCTAGGCCGCAGTTTTTTTTTTTTTTTTTTTTTTTTTTTTTTTTTTTTTTTTTAGGCCGCAGTTATAAGACGACCTCCTCTTTTTCAATCTTATTTCAGTGCAAAAAACATCGTCTTATATTCGGGCCAATATGGTACTTCTTGAACAAGTAAACTTTTGGTTTGCTTCATAAAAGCAGCAAGTGTGCCAAGACATGGTTCCTGTATCCCTTTTATATACACTAATGTTCATCATTCAAAGATAAACCCACTTGGTCTGGATTAAACGGTGTTATAGAAATACAATCAGATCATGAGTTTTGCAATTTTTTTGCACTTTCAGTTCTTAAACAAATGAACAATTAATAAATAAATGCAATTAAACTAAATTGAAGCACCTTAAATCTATAATGCAACAAAAGAAAAAAATAGTATAAAAAGGGGCTTTTTTACATATTTACAGTCCTCTAAAAAAATGGCCTTATCAAGCCCGATTTCTGATCACGTGATTGGATCGGGGACAGCCCTAGTAAATACTGGTATTGGTAAACTTCAGGATTTTACTTAGCAATAGAACCACAAACTGACCTGGTTAGTGTTTTTCTTCATTTCGCCATGTAACAAATCTGCCAATTTTCTCACTTAAACAAACTCAGTTTGACAGCTGTAATGATAAGGCACTCAATTCCAACACTTGTTAATATACACAAGTAGATGCGTGCAAAATATCCGATTCTTAGATAATTCGCGATTCGGCCGTGGAAGATTCGAGAACGATTCACAAACTTTCAAATTCCGATTATTGAATTATACCAGGTAAAGCGGAAGTAAAACACAGTCAGCGCGGTCTTTGGTACGCAATGAGGAGCGGACCAAGAGTAAATATCATGTTCAACTCATGCCGCTAGATATAAAAAAAAAAAACAATCATACCTGACTGCGGCCGACAGCCGCTACAAACAACGCCCGGTTGCTAGTTGCTACAGTAGCTACATGTTGCTACAGTAGATATCATATACATGTAGAACTAGATGCAAAATGACAGACGACAGCGGTGTTAGAACATGTATTATTGAACAGAGATGCGAAATGACAGACTTGCAGGTGTTAGTAAACAGCCGCCATCTTAAAGCAGTAGACTTCTTTAGAAGGCTCTGTTAATCTAATTAACTTTTTATCTAAAATACTCCTAAATCGGCAGAATCTTGTCTTGAATCTATCTTTAAATGATGAAACAGTTTTAAAACTTTCACATGTCAAAAGTAGACAGAAGGGAAATTATAGAATAACAGGAGCAATTTTAACAACTGTAACGGTTGATTCACAACAATAAATTAATTGAATGTAGTTTAAAGCTGCTATTACAGAATGGGGACTGGAGTATTTTAATTACTGTTATTTTTGTATATTTGTTTACTGTTATATGTTAACTTGATACTGAAATAGTAGTTTGGTTTAGCCTGAGAGGATTTTTGAACAATTTTGGAACTAATGTACAAAACATTAAAAAAAAAAAAAAAAAAAGGAGGGGGGTGCATCAATAATTGTTTTTTAATCGAATCGGAGCCTCTGAGTCGTAATCATAATCGAATCGTTAGGTGCCCAAAGATTCCCAGCTCTATACACAAGTACGGTTTGGTTTGTGACTGCATTTGTAACGCTGGCTTTCCCTATGGCCATTTAGGAAAAGCATTGCAACTTCATTAAATGCAAAGGAAAGGAAGCGAAGACAAAGCAAACAAAGCAAGAGTTGGGCGCAAAAGGAAAGGGGAGAGTGAATGTCGGGGATGGGTGGGGGCTCTCCTCTCTGTCGCCTCTCCAGAGAGGAGGGAGGTAGACAGCATCTCTAGGTAAGCAGCCCCGTCAGTCGGCTCTCATATTGCCAAGGCTGCTCGGTTCCCACCGTGTGACCGGACCTAGATGTGGCCTTCCTCCCCACTGCGGCGGCCCTGTGTCTTTAGACCCCCAGGCCCAGGAGCAGAGGTTACACCAACACAGCCAAGCAGTGCAACATGTCAGGCCCACACCAACCGTTGCCTTGGTGCTGCTGCATTAGCGAAGAGCTCTCGAATGTGTTGGAAGGAAAGTGATTTGCCGTGACGTCCATGGCTCTCTTCGAGCCTTCCCTCCTCTTTACCGCCATGCGGCTGCTCCTCTCTCTGCTCTCTGTCTCGGCACACTTAATCTCTCTGGTTTCTCCACCATTGTCCTCTTCTTTGTCATCCTTAAATCCTCCCTCCCTCATTCCACTGTGCCTCTTCCCACCCTCTTAGTAATGACTTATGTCTGAGTGCCATGATTAGTCTGACATTGATGAAAGACAAAGATGCTTGACAGACACATCTTGTGTTGAATATGTGTTGCGCTGACAAAAATTTTGCATTTTTTGAACCACTGTGTGTTACTGTGATTGCTGGGCAATATGACAATATATTATATCTAGGCGATTTTAAGATCGAGATCAAAGATCAGAAAAACTTTTTGATCGATCCCTGTGATCAGGCATGTCGTATTTCTCTCATTTAAACTGATTCGTTTGGTAGATTTTGAACAGGGCCTCAAGATGAGTTGGGCACTCACAGAAATTTAGATATAATGTGCACTACAATACAAAATACATTTTCGAATGCCTGCTAGTTTAATGCTAATATACAATGGTGGACACCATTGTATAAAAATTAACAGTTTGAAAAAGACAACAACAAAAAATTGATCTGACGATATTAAAAGCAATTGACCTTTTTGGGGGACAGATTGCCCAGCTGTATAATATATTTATATTATATTATTGATATATTGAGGTACATATCATCATAAATCATCATCCCTTCTATCATCTAATTTAAAGCAACACGAGGTAACTTTTCAGTAATGGTCAATTTTAGCGACGTCTTTTGCCTTAAGGAATACTGTGTTTCCCATGAGGACCAGCGCACATCCGCTCATTGTCGTAAAATCATGATCTCCGGGTCACCTGAAGATGTATTAAACGATATTTATTTCTGTTTCCACCGGCTGAGTGAAGGATTAAAAGTAATAAAGCAATGAATCCAGTTGTTGCTGAACAATAACATACGACGGTTAGCAACCTTGTGGCTTAGTGTGGCGTCACGCCAGCGAGGGAAAGCTGGGCTAATGTTTAATCTTGCTTTTATCCTGGTAGCATCCCTTTTTTTTCCTCTTCGGAGGAAAACGTTTTGTCTCTTTTGTTGCTCTGCCATCTTTGCAGAATTCGCGTGAAAGCGTTCGCATCGACTTCCGTCTTTGCAATGCATGGGGAAAGGGGGAAGTGACGTATCCCCCAAAGCAGTCAGCACATTTGTAGTTTTTTTTTGTGGCAGGGTTCCTGCCACCCTCCTCAAAGTTAATTAGTGTCGGTGAAAGTGATACAGACCCCCGCAAGATGTAAAAGAGTGTCATTCAACTAGTTGTGAGTCGACATATCATCACAATTGTTATGAAAATATTTTATAAAGGTTGAAAAGTTACCTAGTGTTGCTTTAAATAATTCACTATTAATAAATAGACTGTACTCAACTCTGCAGTGCTGATAGTTTTCCAATCACAGTTGCGGTACAGCCACTAAATTTGCCTATACCAGCAAACAAGGGGTGTGATAAATCACTACATAACACAAACATGTGGTGCAAAAATGACTCAAACAGATAACTCAATAGCTGCCATTGATGGTGATAGACATCTAATCCAATTGAACTGGGAGGGCTGATAGTGAATCACCCTGTTTCAATGCAATTGATATCTATCCCAATCTATGGCAGGGAATGAATTAACGTGATAAACATGAACACACATACCCACTACAACTACACTTGGAATGAATGAGCACCAAACAGACAAGCATGTATTTTTTTACTGATGCATAATAATTATAATAATTCTTTTTTAATAACTTTAACTTTTTTGACTTTTTTTCCATTAATAAGTAAAATATACTAAAATGTGACATATGGTTACCGTGATATGAAAATTGCCCAAAGAGAAGCTTTTTAACATATCAAGGACATCAGTTCTTCTAGGGGACTAACTAGTAGTACCGAGTATCAAACCACGCTTTGTCTTTCGATGCCAAGTTTCGGTAACCCAAAGATAATTACGTGATCAAGACATGACTATAGACCCTACTCACCTACGTCACAAAATGACGTGTCGCTGTATCCGGCCGCCATATTGTCCGTATTTTTTAGACCTATTCTCATTGTTTTCAATTAGTCGTGCAAGTTATAGAGCAATTCATGGAAGCCCCGGTGTTATCTGACGCTGTAAACTCATTGGATGCGTTGCATAAAAGGCGTTATGTGGAAAAGCTTCAGTTTATCCATTCGCCAGATCCATATTTGATGCCTAAGTCGATGTTTTTCGACCCGCTGTCTTCGCCGTCTTTGATCCTGACATCTGTTACGCTGATATTTACAACTATCTTGTCCACACAAAATCAGCCTATTCTCACGAAAGTTTGAAAAACTTTAAGCGCTTGGAGGCTTATAGATACTTCGTTGCTGGTTGGGTGAAACAGGTCCTCGTCCACGAAAATTCGGCAGGAATCTATCTCGTGCTCGGGAAGGTGAGTTACGAAATTTTCAATTCAAAATCTTTTGTTTTTGCTAACATCCACTGTCAAGTCTAATGTATTTCATGTCATTTGTCAATGGAGCTAGGGTTTTTAATGTTTATATGGTTTAGCGATAGCTCTCTCACTACATACATATATAATATGTAATAAATATGAAGTGCGATAGCACTACTCCAGATTGTCCCTAGTTGAATTTATTTTTTGGCTTTTGACCTCAATAGTGAAATTGTAAATTAATTGTATGACAACTGTCTTATTATCCCTTTATAATTATATATTTTCAGGTAGTTCATTCACAACGTCTGAGTGTATGTTGTCGGCGATTAGCCTAGCAATGATCTTAATTGTGGTTGTCAGTCCAAAACCCTCTAAATATATATTAAATGCATCTTACCAGATATAAAATGACTACTACATAATCTGTGGTAGTCGTTTGGAGCCCAGTTTTCTCGTCGAATTGCAGCAGTCTATCTCGATCTCCTCTCCGGGTCTCTTGGATTACGGTAAAACTTCAAGTCTCTCCGTCTATCTTCTTTGTTTTTGCAACCGACCGCCACACACGACTTAACCATTTTGATTATTCATGTTAACGAGCAGAAAAACACGCCATAATAGGAGGAATTTACGAAGCGCTAGTGCATTAACATGACGAGTAGACGGACAACATGGCGCGGGGGCGTGGCTGTGACATCACGTGAGTAGGGTCTATACTGCCGGTGATTGGTTGTAACATTTCATTGGAATTAAGTTATCAGTACCAAACATTTTTTATCGAAACCCAACCCTACTTATCGCCCAGTACTACTCAGTGCCACCGACAGCGAGTGTAATGTTTCTTTTCGTTTGAAGCAGCCTCACAAATGGTCAGAATGCAAAGGTTATGTGCCTTTGCTGTTCAACCCACAGATTATTGCATTGGGGTGTGACAATTAGCGCTGAATGATATAGGAATAAACTGACATTATGACTTTTGGGGGGTTTGCGATATATATATTGCAATATTAAAACAAGAAGAATTTTGACCAGATGAATAGCTCTGTTTGGAAAAGACTGGTTTACTCACTATGACCATTAGAGATGTCCCGATCACGTGACCGGAAATCAGGCCGATCGCGCTATTTTTCAGAGGATCAGAATCGGGTGAAAGGGATCGGGTTTTATGTTTTTCTGCTTTATACTCGTACAGCCTCTCACCCTACCTCTGCTAAGCAGTGCGACCAAACTGTTTTGCCTGGTCACTAGTGCAGTTGACGTTTAGTACTTAAAGTTAACGATGACTGACAGAATTGTAGCTCTGATCCGCCCAGAGACACCCAGCAACACCTCAGTAGCTCTACGATCAAAGGCACAAATGTGTTAATAATCATTAAGTTGCTACACAGTCTGAAGTGTCTGAACTTTTTTTTCGGTATCGGATCAGGACTCTGTATCGGTAGATTCTCAAAATCAGGTGATCGGACTTGGGTGTAAAAATATACGATCTGGACATCCCTAATATGATATAATGCTGTTAAATACAGGCTAAGGTAGTGTATCTGTGAATGATGAAGATTGGTTTATATAAAAGGGATCCAGGAAGCCCCGTCTCTGCACAATTGCTGCTTTCATGAAGAAAAACAAAAGTTTATGTTAAAAAAAAAAAAAGAAAAGAAAAGAATTGCATGTTGCAATGTTCAAACGATATATTGTGCAGGCCTAGTGACAATATATTAATATGGTGATGTATTGTGATACTTTGTATCCCTATAGGTCAGGGGCCCCAAAACTTTTTCCTGTGAGGGCCACATAACTTTTCCCTTCTCTGATGAGGGGCCGGGGTCAGTTTGTAACAGTAAAAGTGTGACGATTGCAGGAGTGCCTAAATGTAAAAATTTATTGTTTTTCAGAAAGCCACATTCAAATAACCCTTTCTGGATTCTTCACAGAACAAAAGTAAATAATATAATATAATATAATATAATATAATATAATATAATATAATATAATATAATATAATATAATATAATATAATATAATATAATATAATATAATAACACTCTCTATGGGTTCTTCGCAGAAAAAAAGCCAGGAAATAAATAACACTATTGGGAAAAAAAAAGTGAATAAATAAATCAAAATGCTCTCTGGAATTGTTCAGGGGGCCAGACCAAATGTGGAGGCAGGCCGGATACCCCTGCTATAGGTTATGGATAAGGTCCTGCCAATAATCAAAGTATAATTTTAAAAACATGTCACTGTTTAATAAAGGAACTAACAGGTTGCTACCAGAATCTTTCACTAGACAAACATTTTCCACTAGAATCTACGTTAACTCGTTGGCTGCCATTGACGGTGCAAGATGACCAATTCATTTTGAAAGGGAGGGGCAAATGAACAAATGAGGCGTCAAAACAATAATCACATGACTCATTATAGCAAAAAGACGTAAATAGTGCTGCAATGATTAATCGATTAACTCTAAAAATTCGATTACAAAAAAGCTTCGAATCATATTTTGTTGCTTCGAGTGTTCGCTTATTTAGAGTGGCGCTGTAATGGTTTGTTTTGAAAGTGTTTGCATTTAGTTTTATTGAGTTGGGTGGATACACTGCGCTCTAGTGGCAACAGTGAATAGGACAACTTATTTAACATGGCTGAATCCACCTGATCCCTGTTAAGACCAACATAACGTTATACATTTTTGTTTGAGCTAATGTTTTTTAATTAATTTAGTTTATCGGTACATTTTTTTTTATATTTTTTTATAGTTTTTTTTGGATTATGTGTTTGAACGATTTCTTAAGAGCATTATGGAAAAAAAGTTAGCATTTTAAAGCATTTAAGCTAGCGGACTTTTACATGCCAAGTTAGCATGTTCTTTTGTTGCACTTAGATCCTCATTTATTTATTTATTTTATACCATTTGAGGCTGAGCTCAGGAATTTTATTTTTACTGTATACGAAAGTGCAATTCTGCATAGTTTGAAAAAACACTCAGGAATTTTATTTTGTATTCACATTTAATGCTCTTTTGAAAGTGCAATCATAGCATGCCTTTGTTTTACAGCTCTTAAAATGTATTCTGCAACGCATTAAATGTTCCTAATCTGATTACTCGATTATTTGATTATCTAGTTGATAGGTTATTTGACTAACTAAAATAATCAATTCCTGCAGCCCTAGACGTAACAATACAGTCACATGACCACACAAAAGCTTGCAGTTGGAAGTCCTATGATCATGATGGCCTGTTCAATCATGTGGCATCTTTAAAGCATTTCTCGGAAGTGCGGTGTTTAACCTCTCCCAATTTTTATTTGGCACCAATAGGCCACAGAAAACGGGAGATATGATCGTTTTAATTTCATAGTAGGAAATATGTTTTCTCCTCTAAAGGGCAGGTTATAGTACAGTATAATAATAATAATAGCATTAGTTGATTCACCCATCCTAGTCTAAATGAATTGGGCGTCTACCACCATCAATGGCACGTAAAGATGAGCAATCAAAGCCAGTCCTCCTACTTTAAAAGAATGGGAGTTATTGTCGATGGCAGGCAATGGGTTAAGAAAGACACTCATTTGTTTAAAAGCATGTTGCAATTAATGTTGTATCTATTTAAAGAATGGTTGCACTAAAATATTCTCATAGCTGAAACTCACGTATCGACAATTGTTACATCGCCAAATTGTGAGATCATCGTCACCTTGAGCCTTGTATTGCAAATCGTATCGAGAGGTACCCATAGTTTCGCACCTCTATCATTGAGCATGGGCGTCGCCAGACATATTTTACTGGTTGCCCTAGTATTGGTCTGCAGTGCCCCAGTATAAATTTCACTGGTTATAAAAAATACTTTGGAGTTTTAAATCTACATAGCATAATCTACAGTGTGCGCCTATTTAATATACTGTAGTCATATTACTCTATTCATGCCACATACACAATCTGCACGTGGCTCCTTAATATGGTAATTTATGCACTTAAATTTGGCTGTGATAGGCATATGAGTTGATACTACCACAAAGCACCTTCAGGAGATATGCCACGTTCATGTGTATCGGGAGATCTGAGTTCCCAAGTTGGAAAATTGTTCTGATGTGTTGTAAAGTCGTAATAAGGGATAAAAACATGATTGCTACAAAGAAGAGTAAAGTAACCTATTTTAATGCTCCAAAAATACATCACAAGTTGAGTGACTTTTTCTAGACACCATGTAATCGAAAATCATTTTTTCGATTACTCAATAACACATGAATTCCGTATCAATATTACGTTGCTTGTGCCAATCATACAGTCGACGGTGCAAATGAAATCTTCCCACTTGCTTTGTAGGTTAGTGCCAGATAAACTGCCCATCCTTGTAGTTTGTTTTTACCTCTGCGCTGATGTTTGTCTAGGCGCCTATTTCAATGAATGGTGAATTTAAATGGTTTAACTTTACTCTTTACGTATCAGGCAGTTAATTGCGCTAAACTACTCTGGTCACAAATTGAAGAAGCATATTAGCTGCCGTCTTTTCGCAAACTGGCTATGAATACAATGACAATTAAATGCAATTTGAGTGAGAGACTCTCAAACATTTTTTTTTTTAGGTAAAGAGCAATTATAAATATACATGAGAAAAAAAGACATTTAATCCAATATCGAACCATTTTCAGTCAATCTATATCTTTATTTTCTATGTACATTGTTGTAAACAGCCAACAATTGCATCTCAGATGTGACTAGAAAAAAAATTCACTGCTTTCACTGAAAAAACTTCTAGATCTTATAAAAAACAACATATTTCTTACCTAAAAATGTAATTATGCTTGATAACACACATCACTTGAAAGCTACATGTTTTTCCCACGTGTTTCAATTGAATTTCCATTTGTGTCAAGCTATTTTTAAGTTCTAGTTAAGTTTTAAGTTAGTCTAAACTGTAAGTACTGATAGGATTTTGAGTTTTTGCAGTGTTCAAAATAAATGTATGATACCTGCTGTACTGGAGCACATTAGGGACCAATGCCACTTGGTGTTTTATTCAGCAATGACTACTGAGCTAAAACTGACAGTTAGCTTTATTATGTTTTAATTTTACACCCTAATCACTCTACAGCGCTGTGTTTTTACAGATTAAATAAAGCCTGTATGTAAGACATGGTAGCTACACATCGACAGTGGTCATAATCAAAAGAAACCTAGCCCTCCGAAGGGCTAACGTTACGTGTGCGAGTGACAATAACGTTATATTTATTAGCGCTGAGAAGTCTACTGCTTAAAGATGGCGTCTGTTTACTAACGCTGCCCAGACGCGGCCGAGTCTGTCATTTCGCATCTAGTTCTAAATGCGTGCGATATCTACTGTATGAGATGCATCGGGCACTACCTGCCACCACACTAACATCATGCGGGCATAGTTTTTAGCAACGTCGGCGTAGTTTGTAGCGGCTGTCGGCTGCAGCAAGGTTTTTTTTTTTTTTTTTTTTTTTTTTTTTTTTTTAATATTGCTTCTTTCTCTACGCACGTAACATCAGCGCGTTGTCCCGCATTAAAAGTAGTCCGGACAAAATGATGATGTTTAGAGCTGGCAAAATTAAACGATTCCTCGAGGTGAATAAAATTACTCGGATCAGTTTTTAAACTCGAGTTGCTCGAGTATTCTTTTCAGCTCTAATCAATACTGATACTATTTATTGCTATTTGTTTTTAAGACCAAAATGAATTGAATCAATCTGTATGAATTACATAATTACCTATCTTTGGGATATATACCTCTAACAATTTTGTACATGTGCTCATCACTATTTCCAGCTGTTTTACAAGCATTTTATTTGTTACTGCAGCCCCTTTTATCAGTCACAAGATGTATTATTTTTCATTTCTATTTGACACAAGCAGCATTACTCTTGCAAACTGATACTGGAAAGTTATTTGGTTGCAGCAAGGATAAATCAGCAAGGAGGAATGAGAGAGGTAAGCTAGGCAATAGAGATGTCGGGATGCCAATCAATCGGGTTCGATCACGTCATTTTCAAAGTATTGGAATCGGCAAAAAATATTGGCCATGCCTTTTTTTTTTTTTTTTTTTAATTAAATCGTTTTCTAATTGTATTGAACATTACAAACGTAATATGTTACACTCATCCAGAGTCTTTAGTTTAGGCTTAAGGCAGGGTTATCAAATTTATCCCAATAACAGTGGTAATTAATATTTTTACAAATGTATCACGTTAAAATATTTATTGCAATTTCTGCATGCGTCGCACGTCCCACTCTCACATTGGTGTGCTCAAACTGTGATGGTACCATATTACCCTCATAGAGCAAGTATAATGAGTAAGGTAAAGTTTAGCAGTCTTTGTAGACAGTTTTTAATTGGCTAATGCCTTACCATCCCTCACACTATAATTAGAAATATCATGGGAAGCCATGTTGGGAAGCAAGGTATTACTTGATTTTTGTCTGAACACCTTAACTTGGTACCCAACGCAGAGAAGATATATCAATTGGTAGCACTACGCACAGTCATGGGTGCACTTCCCATCATGCATTTGGGCAGAAGTTAAATGCCTGAATTATCATTTACTGACAGCTCATAAAAATCCACTAGATGGCAATATTTAGTCACAATGTACAAAGTCACATCTGGCCTTTAAGAATTACTAGTCTTTCTATCCGTGGATCCCTCTCACAGAAAGAATGTTAATAATGTAAATGCCATCTTGAGGATTTATTGTCATAATAAACAAATACAGTACTTATGTACTGTATGTTGAATATATATATTCGTCCGAGTTTTATTCATTTTTTTCTTAATGCATTGTACAAAATGTTCCTGAGTCAGGAAATTAGAATATTGTGTATTCTAATTTCCTGAGACAGTCCTGTATATATACACAGGACTGTCTCAAAAAATTAGAATATTGTGTATTCTAATTTCCTGAGACAGTCCAGTATATGATCGGGAAAAATTATCGGGAATGATTGGAATTGAATCGGGAGCAAAAAAAAGCAATCGGATCGGGAAATATCGGGATCGGCAGATACTCAAACTAAAACGATCGGGATCGGATCGGGAGCAAAAACACATGATCGGAACAACCCTACTAGGTAACTCACCTAGGTAACATAAAACACCTTTAGGTCACAACCCAGATGATAAACATTTATTAATTGCATCACAGTGACAATGATATATCCCGATTTCTGTTCAGACAAAGTAGAGTAGGAGAGTGTAGGATGATGCAAAGGAGTGATGGAAGTTGATGAGCATGAGCAGAGGTGAATTGACAATCAACAAGGAATGTTGCAAATTTGATTGTGAATACCGGCAACTGAAAAACGAAAAAACTTCAGTTTTTTTTTTAACAGAAACTTGTATTTTCTTTTGATTATATTTACTATAAGGCGCTATTTCTGACTTTTTATGATAGATAAGTGCTTAAAAAAATGTTTTGCTCGCTCGCCAGTGCCCCAGTATTGTATTAGGTCTAGTGACGCCCCTGCTATTGAGTGTCTGCTCACTGGTGACCAACAAACAGGTGCACACCTTTTCACACCAGCCCTCATACAGCCATTTTCCACTCTACAGGGAAGCGTGTAATTGTTGTTGTGGAAAATAAGTGAGAAAAAGAAGTTCTAATTGCAAAATGTAAATATTGAGTTTTCCCACAAGTGGGGGCAGACCACCCAGGGTGCAAAATAGTCACACACCCCCCCTTTTTTTTTTTTTTTTCTGCCTTGTCGACAGCGCAAGAGATGTCTTTTTGTGTGTGAGTGTGTCTGTGTGTGTGAAACATCACCAACCCACAATCAACACTCGCACACAAACCATTATGTGTCTTTCTTTGCATGCAAATACTTCTGGCATAGCCAACTCGGCATTTTGTATTGTGGGAACATTAAGTGACGAGGGGTCGCTTTGGAATACTGTGCCTCGCTTGTTCCTGCAAGGTGTCGGGATTCGAGAGGATCGAACCCGGGTCGGGCCTGGCCGGGCCGGCCGCTTTGTGTGCTCTGGAGCATTTCTCACACGACAAGAGAGCAAGAGGGCAGGCGGCAGGGCAACTCGGTACTGTAGCTGCAGTGTCTGACACTCACAGGCTCCTGCGTGTGTGCGTTACAGCCAGGTGTCAAATACTTGTCTGGACTGTGACAAATGCCTCCCGCTAGTCTGGCCACAAGTACCTGCAGGATGGCTCATGAAACATAACTGTTCACACCGCTCAAGATCAAAGTCAAGCTCTGGAATGACACAAAACTTCATTTGCGTGCCTTCTCACGACTTACAGTGATTGCAAAACAGGGGAATCTGCTGTTTTCACTAACATGTTGTACCTAAACTTCTACATAAAACACACCCACACAACTTAGGGTACTTTCTGATGCCTTGGGAGCATTCGAACTCCGTCATTATCAACGCATTAAACCTGATTTTAAGGACAAATTGCGGTTTGGCAACACGAATAAAAAAATAGCCCTCAACTGCTGCACTTAGATAATAAATGGAGGAGATGAAAACTTACCTTGGCTGGTTTTACTTCCTGATGCGGACTGTTGGACAAAGGCGACTAAGCAGAAGCCAACAAATCCAAGGCTAGCTCGTATCAAACCGTGCACGTACATGGTCACTTTGCCGGCAATTGAACACTTTGGTCAAAATCTGCGGAGCGGGTGAGCGCCACGAAATTCCCCTCGTTATTCCTCGTGGGCGCGCTCGAATCCAGAGCGACCCTCTTTCATTGAGAAATTATTTGAAATAATAATACAAAAATAATAATAACAATAATAACAAACAAAAAAGAATGTGCGCCTGTTTATTTTAGTTTCAAGTTGTCGTCATTGCGGACAGTCCGACAACGCGGAGCGCAAGGAGGCTTATCTGTTATCATGTTTCGATGCAGACCAATGTCATTTTAAGAAAGAGAGAGAGAGAGAGAGAGAGAGAGAGAGAGAGAGAGAGAGAGAGAGAGAGAGAGAGAGAGAGAGAGAGAGAGAGAGAGAGAGAGAGAGAGAGAGAGAGAGAGAGAGAGCCGTGCGACAGATTTGGCAAGAAAAGGGGAGGAGAGAGGCGTCCGCGATGCACGACAGACTGTTCTCCCCTTCCCCTCATTTTTTTCCCAGCGCAGCCTTTTTTTTTTAATCGCCAAGTTTATTACAGGTGCTGCTTACCTGGATTTAGTCTCGTGTTCTCACCTCCATGATCAGACATGCGCAGAAACCCTCATTTACACAGAGGTTGGTAGAGTAGCCAAAATGTATGTAATAGTAAGTAAGTAAGAGTACCGTTACTTCAAAATAATATTGCCATACCTGTCAAGTTGTACGGTTTCAGCGTAATTTGTACAAGTGAGCACTGATTTTTAAATGTGTGCGTCATGCGTTGAAAATCTGTACGTTTTTCGTGCATTACGTTTTTTTCTCCATTCGGAATTTGTCACCGTTGCGGCAACGAGACAATGCACCGAAAAGGTGTGCGTTAGTACGTTGCTTGAATGACGCGAGAAAAGTCAGAGACACGGAGAGAAAAGAGTGTTTGTTTGCTGTAGCAAACGCGATGCTAGGCTAGGTGGCTCCAATATTTCCTGACTGTAGCCGAAAGCCTACAATCTACGCCTAGATATCACATGCATATAGAACTACATGCGAAATGACAGACTCGGCGGCGTTAGTAAACAGCCGCCATTTTAAAGCAGTCGACTTCTCCGAAAGGCTCTGTTGTAGTGAACCTTCCTAGCAAACCTCAGTAACTTTTTATCTAAAATACTCCTAAATCGGCAAAATCTTGACTTGAATCTATCTTTAAACGATGAAACAGTTTTAAAACTTATACATGTCGAAAATAGAAAAGAACTAATGCCAAAACGAGGGCAATTTTAACAACTTTGACAGTTGATTCACAACATTAAATGACTTCCAAACATAGCAAAGGTTACTATGTTTTTTGTTTTTTGTTTTTTTTTAATGAAAAAAAAAATGAAAGGTTACAGCAGTTACTTTGCCAAGTAACTAATTACTCTTACATTCAGGTAACTGAGTTACTAACTCAATTACATTTCGGAGAACTAATTTGTAAATGTAATTAATTACTTTTTTAAAGTAAGATTATCAACACTGAACGGGGGACTCACAGCCACTCAACTCAGGGCTTCCGCGCAACAACTCTCAACAACTCCTATCTCACCCCTTTACGTCGCCCACCTCTTCGTCTGCGCCAAATTGGTAAAGCCGGTCATATTGTAAGGGACAGCGGCCCATTGGGGATGCCAGTAACACCATGCTCTCCATTAAATGTAAGCTTGCTCAAAAACTGTATTTCACTGATGTTATACATGATTCTGCTGTCAAAAAATCTAGGCGCGTCACTGTTTGAGGGCTTGTTAACCCCAGGGATGTGGAGGGGGCAGGCACAGGATGTTTTGTTATACTGTTTTGTTGCTTAGCAGGCAGGCATAGCACTCTCAGTTGTATTGTATTGTAGCATACATGGGACAATAGATGGAAATTGTTTGTTTAAATTGTGTCACATCACATTACGGTCTGTTAAATTTGAAAATTTACTCTGTCATTGCTTGCAAAGCGTTAAAGTACTGCGTATGTTGTCGTGATAAGCCGGTGGCAGGGGTGGGGTAGTGGGCCCTATAATGGTCGCGGTCCCTGGGCCCGTCAAGTCTGTTGACAGCCCTGGGTAGAGTAGCCAAAGAGTTACGTAATAGTAAGTAAGTAAGAGTAGTGTTACTTCAAAATAATATTACTCAAGTAAAGGTAAAAGTAGTCATCCAAAAAATGTACTCAAGTACAAGTAATAAAGTATTTGGTGAGAAGAATGGTCAAGTAACGAATAACATTGTGAGTAACTTCTTAAGATTATTTAATGTATTTATTATAATATTATATTTTATTTATTTAAGATAATTTTTTTAAAACAATGGCAGTACAAAAGCAGTACCCTGACATACGATCGCTTTGACACACGATCTTTTTGACATCCAACGTAAAATTTGACTCGCCATTCGTATCTACATCCGACAGCATGCTCGAAATACGACGACATGACAGCAACGCAGACGGACGCACTGCAAATTTTCTTGTGAGAGAAATCAACACAGGTTTCAAAAAGGTTGGTACAGGTGGTCAAACAAGGAAAAATGTGACACTTAGCATTGAAATGAAGATGCAAATTATAGAAAAATATGAGCGTGGGGCTGGGGTGCGCATCCGTCAACTGGCTCAACAATACATCTCCACGGTCCTCGTCCGACCCCCGTTCACCAGTTTTTATAAATTAAGATGACAATTATTATTGTGGTAACATCGCCAAACAAATTGCCAGCTTCGTCAGATTTTTATCATTTATTTCAGAACTTTTCCAACACAAAACGCCTCCTGACCACCAAAGTCGACGGTGTTCTCAAGAAAACATTGAAAGCGAAGTAAACTCTCAACTGCGCCGCTCCCTTTCTTTGTCACGTCAGCCACGCGGTGCGTTCAGGTACAGAAAAAAAAGGCCGGCACATTAGAACCCGATTCGTTACACTATTACAATAATTGTTATAATTATTATTATATTATTATTCCGATTTTATTTCTAATTTATTTGTTTTGCTCTGTATAATTGCCATTTGTAATAGTACCAGCAGTATTTTATTAAGGATTTAGTGTAGGTATTTGGGCTGTGGAACAAATTAATGGGATTATAATGTATTCTTATGGGAAAATCCTGCTTGACATACGACCATTTTGACTTACAAACAAGTTCCTGGAACGAATTAACTTCATATGTAGAGGTACCACTGTATTTACATTTTCAGCGCAAAGTTATCTATGTGATGAAGTACTCACCTTTTTAAAGTACAGCTACAGGTGGAAAAATTACGTAAACGTACAAAAGTACTTACTTTAAAACTTACTTTACTAGTAAAAAGTAAAAGTATTTTCTCCCGATGCATAAATGTAATATACTTGCTTATACATATTTATTTATTTGATACGGTGATGAACATTTTTTAGACACATATAAAAGATGTAAATATGCTGGATTGCATCAAAAATGCTCACTTACATCCGCAGTCCCTAGGCAGTGTAACGCGTGACAGGTAGGATGCGTGCATAAAAGTATCAAAAAAGGGGACAGGCTTCCACTTATGCACTTTTATTAACAAAAAAAACAAATAAATCCACCTCGACCACTTGTTACTCGGGAGCTCGATGGTCCGCGCACACCCTATTGCAGATGAACTCCATCAAAAAGTAAGCAGTAACAGAAGGAGAAACCATTGAATATAGATAAAGCAGCGCGTGGTCGATGTCGCGAGAACACCCTTTACATAGGTGACCGTTACAGTAGGTAACGGAACAGACACACACAAGAAAACAAAAAAACACCAAGAGGTTACAATTAAAAAGTACAGAACAGTCGGTTACTAAGATCATAAATTTAGTGGTTGCAGGGCTGGTTTACTCTGTACAACTGCTTGAGCTGAGTTTTGAAGGTTCGAATTTTGAAACACACCCTGATGGTGACATCTTACTATTCTTACTGTTCCAGACCTTACAGGCCTTTACAGAGCGAGAATTTTAACCAAAGGCTGTTTTTCTGTGTGGGACCTCACAGTCCCCTCTAGGGGAGGCCCTGATCCTGAGACCTCCATGAGCCCTTTTCTTAACAAATTTCGACATGGGAGGTGGGGCAAGTCCTGTAACACCTTGTACATTAGACAAGCCATTTTAAAATGATCAATATATGTATTTAAATATACGTACATATATACAGAGATCTGAGTCAATATTCAATGAAAGAACCAGAACATTAATTGACAGCTCAGTTTTATTTAAAACTGCAGATTTGAAAAAAAAAAAAAAAAAAAAAGCAACAAAATTGAGTGGACTGTAAACAGAAGCTTAACAAACTTAAAAACTTAAAAACCTAGCTTAATTAACGGTAAGCAACTATAAATTGCATACAGCTACCTACTGTACAAGAAGAGTGTGCAGCGCTCGTTTGAAGTCTGCCAAAGCTTGCCTGTACTTGTTTTGCTGCCTCTAGTGCTCAATTATGGTATAGTTGCACAGGACTCATCGATTGTACCGGAGGCATAAAAAAAAAAAACTATCAATTCCATGCATGTCAACCCGAGGCCGTTGGCAATCTGAAAAATTGTGACGTATGCCCTTACAAATTGGTGACTAATCTTACAACATTGTATATAGCGTGCAATACGAAACAAAAATAGAACTCAATTTTTTAAATAATAAGAATTTATTAGTAATATACATATTGTAATATACGTGTAATACATGTAATATAATATGTATAATATACATATGAAAAACATACTGTATAACCTGGTGCAATCAAAGAACAATAGCTTCAGCTACATCAGGATTACTAAAATTTAACAGTGACTGTTGTTATAAATGTATGTAGAGCTTTTGGCAATTTCTATCATGTCTTTTGATGGCTGCACTTCATGGCACTTCAGCTTGCAATTCAGTTTGACTTGAAGGTAGTTCATTAATGTGTCTAATTATTAATTGAAAAGGTCAATTGATAAAATGAATTTACCAATGCAATCTTTGAGTCAGGGAACATTTGTTTTGCTAATTCTGAGAAGTGATCAGCAATAGTTGCAGGCAAATTGTGTTCGGCAGCAAATTGGCAGAATAAAGTCTCCGGTTTCGTAACTTTTCATTCTGCAGACTTCATCTTTATGACCAGTGTTGTTAATCTTACTTTCAAAAAGTAATTAATTAGTTACAAATTACTTCTCCCAAAAAGTAATTGAGATAGTAACTCAGTTACCTGAAGGGTAATTAGTAATAAGGGCAATTAGTTTCTTGGCAAAGTAACTGTACAAATGTACAAATATATGCTGTAAAATGTACTGATGTAAAAGTAAAAAGTACCACTTCATATTTTTACTCATTAGGGAAACTAGTTGAGCCACTGTTGGCGTCTTTGGAAAAAAAAAAATAAGAGTAAAATCTAATACGTTGAATAAAGAGGAAAAAATGTAACAACTAGTGTAGTGGAGTAAAGTAGCGTTTCTTCTTTGCAAATCTACTCAAGTGAAGGTAAAAAGTCTGGCTTAGTAAAACTTCTCTTAGAAGTACATTTTTCTCTAAACCTTACTCAAGTAAGTAAAACTTCTCTTAGAAGTACATTTTTCTCTAAACGTTACTCAAGTAAATATTGTGGAGTACAATGTTACTACCCACCTCTGCATTTACACATAGTATTATGTGGATAATGTTTATAGCTATGCCCACATGGAACAAAATATATAATATCGTGAATGAGCACAAGGTTTCTTTCACTAGAGACCTTGATAAAAAAAATTAAAAATAAATAAATAAATAAAACTTTTGACAGAAGTAACCACCAGTCATTTTTGTGACACTCACACTGCAAAACACACCTCCTTAAAATTAGGTAAATTCCCTTGTTTTCAGCGTAACTCTACTAGAAATAAGTGAAATTATTTGCCAGTCCTTCAAGAAAATTTTACTCAGATTTCTTGAGATAAGAAAAATATCTATCTAAATATAAGATTAACTGACTTATTTTAAGCAAAAAAAAAAAAAATCTTAAAAAATGTTTGTCAGAAATGTTCTTAATTCAAGAATAGATACTGTTCAAAACATTATTTGAAAGCAAATATTTCTTGATTTTAGTGAAAAATTACTTTTTGATACGGCCTAATTAAGAACAAACAGTAATATGTACTTAAAGTAAGTTGAATAATTTGACACATTAATCAGTTAACTAGTTTTTAACACTCAAAACAACATGGAGAAAATGATTTGACTAGATTTAAGAAAAAAAAAATCTGAAGAAGACATTACAAATTTGCAGTGCATGAGGCAGGGACGATGAAATCCTGTTTTCAAAGTGTGAGCAGAAAAACAGACTCCCACTCATTTCACAAGTAAGGACAAGTAGTTGCAGGTCATTAAACCAAGGGTCATTCAAACTCAAGGTTTCAAACTAAATTTAAAATTAGAACAAACTCAAACCATGTCTAGCAATTAATGTAACAACTGGAACAGCAACGGAAGAAATAATTAGAACAGAACATGAAGTTAACGGTATTTATATCCTTAGTCCCACATTGCATGTTGGAAGGCATGAGTTGGAATAGAAGACAGAAGTGTTGGTAGCAGGTGGCAGCATAGGTTTTCCGTCTCTCTTAAGGGTTATGACAGATTTTGTTGAGTACCGATGGCCAAATGAAGTGTTGAGAATTCTATGGCAATTTGTTTGAGAAAATAATGATGTTTATGTTACTAAACACAAAATGCGACAAGTGCAAAAGGGATCATTTTCCATACATTTTATTTAGAAATAATAGCTTTCCCATAGTGTTTGGCTTTAAACAGCTTCTTTTTCTTTATTTTTCTTTCTTTCTTTCTTTTTTTTTTTCATTATTTCAAATTATTTATTTGTACAGTAAGAATCGAAAAGACAGCGATGAATTCGTTCAAAGTTTGCTTTATTGTCAATTCTACCACATGTGCAAGGACAGACAAAGAATTGAAATCGCGTGACTCTCTAACCTCAGTGGCATGTAAAAATGAAATAAAAGAAATAAGTATATATAAAAATAGACAACTGTACAGTCTGAGAATATCTATGAAACAAGACACAAAATAAAAACAGGTGAATGGAAAAGATGCTGACTACAATAGTGCAAATGTATTGTCCTATATACATACACACACCCCCCCACACACACATGTATACATACATACCAACATGCATGGTTGTGCAAAAAGGGATGGTTATATAAAGTGACTAGATAACTATTTATAAATGACTGTTATAAAGTGACCATTTATAAAGTAACTGTTATAAAGTGCCTATTGTAAAGTGACTGTATGCAAAATGACTGTTGCTTGTGAAGTAGGACTGGGAAGTCAGAGTCCAGACTGAGTGGATGTGAGGAGCGAGGGCAGAGCAGGGAGAGAGTTTAGCATCCTGACAGCCTGGTGGATGAGGTTGTCCCTCAGTGTGTCATCAGCGAACTTGACGGGGAGGTTGGAGCTGTGCAGCGCTGTGCAGTCGTGGGTCAGCAGAGTGAAGAGGAGGGGGCTTAGCACACATCCTTGGGGGTCCCCAGTGTCCAATATGGTGGTGCTGGATGTGTTTCTGCCGACCCGGACTGCCTGAGGTCTCACAGTCAGGAAGTCCAGCAGCCAGTTGCACAGTGATGTGTTGATCCCCAACTGGTCCAGTTTAATGATGAGCTGTTGGGGGATAATTGTGTAGAATGCTGAACTGAAGTTGATGAACAGCCTTCTGACGTAGGTGTTCATATTGTCCAGATGGGTGATAAGAACGCCCATCAAGGATGTTTCACTAATTCAGAGGACCCATTATTTTTTATCATTATTCTTTATAATAGCACTAGCACTCCTGTAACGAGTCACATGACATTTTGGAGGGAAAATGACAAGCAGTACTCGTATTGGACATTTACGGATGTACGTAGTTCCCATGCGGTGTACTCACTTTTGTTGGCAGGGGTTTAGATATTAATGGCTATATTTTGAGTTATTTTGAGGGGAAAATAAATTAACTCTATTATATAAGCTGCACACAGACTACTTTTCATTGTGTCAAAGTGTCATTTTGTCAGTGTTGTCCCATGAAAAGATATACTTAAATATCTGCAGAAATGCGAGGGGTGTACTCACTTTTGTGATACACTGTATATATTTATATATATAAAAAGACCTGGGGTCCACATATGTAGACGTCAAATAATATGTGCACATATGTGGACAGAAGGTTTCAATCATATTTATATATTTTTACTAGGGCTGTCAAAATTATCGTGTTAACCGGCAGTAATTAATTTTTTTAATTAATCACGTTAAAATATTTGACGCAATTAACGCACATGCCCCGCTCAAACACATTAAAATGACAGCTCAGTGCCATGTCCACTTGTTACTTGTGTTTTTTGGTGTTTTTTCGCCCTCTGCTGGCGCTTGGGTGCGACTGATTTTACTATATTGCACCATGAGCAATGAGTAATTATTGACATCAACAATGGCAAACCACTAGTTTATTTTTTGATTGAAAATTTTACAAATTGTATTAAAACAAAAACATTAAGAGGGGTTCTAATATCAAATTTCTATAACTTGTACTAACATTTATTTTTTT
Source organism: Corythoichthys intestinalis (assembly GCF_030265065.1). Classification (NCBI taxonomy): domain Eukaryota; kingdom Metazoa; phylum Chordata; class Actinopteri; order Syngnathiformes; family Syngnathidae; genus Corythoichthys; species Corythoichthys intestinalis. Next base: position 69,076,757 of record NC_080396.1, read on the forward strand.
AAGAACTACAAGTATTTCTATACATGGACCGCTTTAACAGAATGTTAAAGTTAATGCCATCTTGTTGATTTATTGTTATAATAAACAAATACAGTACTTATGTACAGTATGTTGAATGTGTATAACCGTCTTGTGTCTTATCTTTCCATTCCAACAATACTTTACAGAAAAATATGGCATATTTTATAGATGGTTTGAATTGCGATTAATTATGATTAATTAATTTTTAAGCTGTGATTAACTCAATTAAAAATTTTAATCGTTTGACAGCCCTAATTTTTACATTATTATGATTAATCATTAATGTGTTTTGTTTATAGATTGAATTATAAATAGCATCATGAATGTTTAAAATGTTAATAAAACAAAATTAAAGCAAGGCAAATTAATAAAAACAGAAATACACTCTGGGTATGGCCCCCAATAATGCCACCCTCCTCTTTTTTTTTTCTTTCTTTTTTTTTCTTTGTTGAAATTATATAGTCTTTAACTAATTGCCTGCCAGTGACAAGTTGGATGTCCAATTCATTAAAACTGGGAGGACTGCTTGTGAATGCTCAAATTTCAGTGCCTATGACGTCCAATCCATTTTGACTGGGGTTGGCTGGCAGCAATCATTCACCCCATTGCTCCAAGCCGGGGCTGCCAAACGACACCCCCGCAGTCAGGCCCTGAGTTAAATGAGTGACATGTAAAGGGTTAAGTGTTGTGTTTTGTGTGTTTTTTGATAAAATTTTCATGCTTGTAGTTTAATTACATTTTCATTATAATAATCACTACTAGAGAGTGCTCATCATTCAATGTACCATTTTTCATGCAGATTGATAACACTAAATTCTTAAAGCAGTAATGTGAAGTAATTTCATAACATGCCAAATAGGGTCACAATTAAAGTAATTAAACATTGTCCAACAAATAAAGCATGAAAAAATCATTTATGTGTTGTATATTTGACAAAATAACCGCGTTTCCGAAGTTCGAGCCTGAAAGGGGACGAACCCGGAAGTGATACGTCACACCGAGAACAGTGATGGCAGCGCTCCATACGGCTGCCATACAAAGCCCTTCAAACAATGATTCAAACAGCGATATAATGGATATATTGAGCGCAAGGGAGGAGATCCAAGTTTTTGAAGAGTTGGAGGAAGAAAACGTTGGAATTTTATGTTGGACCTAACATGTATTAGCCAAACGCTAATCAGGATGCAAACAATGTGCCTAGAGTACAAGATTGGCTGTTATTATTTTCATGATTTGAAGATGCAGGCATTTGCACATAATTTTATGTTTTTGTCTATCTGATGACATTGTTAAGAAAATTAATAGTCAGACTTCATGTTCATTTTGGCAGATCCGGCAGCTCTCGTGTATATAAAATAATAATATAAAAATGTTGGGGGGGAAGAAGGAGATGAGTCGTTGATGGCTTTCTCCACTTAATTGTAGCAACAATAAGAAAACAAAATAATAGCGGACTGCCGCCACATTCGACCGCAAAGTTTTGCTTCTCACTCATCTCCCCCTCGCCTCCTACTACTCACAGCTCTCCAGTATCAGCGTCTCTTAAACGGATCGTGCAGTGTCTTGTTATGAGCTTTTTGTTTACAAATGTATCGAACAGACGACGTGCCGACAACTTTGTTTCTTTTTTAACACATGAAGCTAATCAGTACAACACGGCTCGGGGCTCTCGGGAAGAAGTGGCGTCTATTGGTGTGAGGAAATGTAGTTTTTTCACACAAGCGAACAGATTACAAAGCACCACTTCAGTGTTGTCCCGAGATTACATTTCCCATGATTCACTGCGTGACCTGCGCGCTCGCTGATTCGCTGCCAGCAGATATTAAAAGCAACACTTGTCACCTGTCAGCGGCTCTCGCGAAGCGGCGAAACACAAACTAAAAGGCTATCAAGCGATCACGTGAAAGAAACGGCAAACCGTACAAATGCAATGCAATGCTTGAAGCATGAAGGTGGAAATACATACTGTAATACAAATACAAATAAAGGTGCACAAACTCACCAGCGGTGTGTGTCTCTTACTGCAACGTGACCGTGAATTACCGCGACGCCGACCCGTTTATATGCACATCCACACCCGTTTCCCGATTGACAGTGAATTAACCCTTTTCGACAAGATCGTAGATGACGCACAATTTAAACACGCTTAACCTAGCAAACGCAACAACAACTATGATCTGGGATTGCCACGAGTTAACTTTCGGCTAACGTCGATAGCTTATACTGTTCATTCTACAACAGTTGGCAGCTCTGCTTTGACAAAGTCATCAGTCATCTATCCAAAAATCACACTTACTTTTTGGCAAATCCTTGATCATAAGCAGACCGGTTCAGGAAGCAGGCATCTTCGAAGTGTTTGCAGCAGAGAACACGACTCGATGATGGCGTTTAAATTCATTTGCTTAGTGCGAACAAAAGATTTACGCCATTTACGTGCCCTGCTATCCTTTGGCCACTCATACAACTTTTCGTTTGAGTGAGAACAAAACATCGCCACACACCACCGTGGCATCTTATCGAGAAGCAATGCAACAAACAATACTGTTCTTTGGCGCACTTCCCTCACTTCCCGGTGTGACGTAATTTCCGAAGATTTCCGAAGATTGCCAAAGAAAAGCATTTTCGCTGTCAAGGGCGTTGCTATGGGTTAAACAAAGAATCTGGAAGGGTTGCGTAAAAAAAAAAAATAACGACAATATGCTTATAACTGTTTATGCATTGATATTATTCAAAAACATGGTTGGCCAACCTTACTTCACATTACAGCTTTAAGCTCTGCTCTACCTGGAATGCAGAAAACAATTTCGCCAATATTTTGTGTACGGTGTACAATGACGAAATTTAAATGAGTCTTCACGGCTATAGTCTTTTTGGAGATTCCGATTTTATTTTACAACAGGCACCTATCCACTTTGCCAAATGTACCAGAAGTTGGTTTTATTAATGACAATGCTCTTTCTGAGCTTGGTAGGTCTGCTAACTCCCCTGACCTCAAACCTATCGAAACTATACAATGCTGTCAAGAAGGGGATTGAAGACACTAGGCCGTTATGAAGGCAACCTAGGCTTCCATTCCATTATTAATTTTTCAAAACTGAATATAAACTGAAATAATAAGACTTGTAGTTAGACAAGCAGACATTTCAATTCATAATTCCAAGGTGAACTGCGATGTGATACCTCTGTAAAAGCCAGAGCCATTCCTCCAGTGAAAAACTGAAACCTCCTTAACTCAACCTTTAAATTATACAAGATGCCCATGGGAGAATTATTTAATTACAAAAAAAAAAAGTCCCGCTGTAATTGGTTTATTATACTGAAACTGTTCCAGCTGTTGAAAATCCAGATCAAGGTGAATTAATTCCTTAGGTGATATGGCAAACAATCAGTAATTGTTTACAGAAACAGTGATGAAAGCTTTAGATAATCACTAAAAGCACTTATGTTCTGTGTCATCTGGTTCCAGAACCTTGACAAATACCATATTATCTGCTCCTCAGTGTGTGGTGTGCCCAGGAGATGCAGCTACACTGTCACATTTGCCTTTTAGTGCTTTGCAAAACCAGCAAATCACATTCGGGCAGGATTTTGTCTAAACGACCATGAAAACCAAGAATATGTGGGGGGTTTAAAAGTTGGGAAGTTTCGAGTATACTGTTCACTGGCATCCATTAGTTAGCCCTGCCCACTGCATTGCACCTTCACTATCACCCCCAAGAGGACTGATGCCTGACGAGTTCCATGAATCAAAATCTCTCAATACTGCGAGCACAACCCCAGAGTGTGAATGTGCCACATTGCAGCGCCGGCAAGTGACAAAATGTTTGTTCTGAAGCAGCACCCTGCAGATAAGATAGAGTTTATTTTAGAACAATATATTTTGCAAGGAACCGGTGCCGGCCATTAGCATAGGCAAGCTAAGCTGTTGCCTAGGGCGCCATCTAGTGTAGGCGGCGCCAAATTGCTTTGGGAGGGGAAATACTCATTGGGGGAAAAAAACAACTCATGCTACGCTTCCTGAACATTTTCTAACATATCAAATACATTCCAACATGCCACATATAAAAACAAATACATCAAAGACTGGTCTGAATCCGTGACCATGAATCAGATCATGACCTGGCGCCCTGAACCTCTTGTTGCGCTTGTTGACAGTAAAGTGTGTTGGGAGAGGTCTCACATTATCTCACTCTGTTAGCGGCTAGCACTGTTGATTAATGAATGTCTTACTTCTGTTTTTTGTCAATACAACATTTAAGACTTTTAATCAGAGGTGGGTAGAGCAGACAAAAATTGCACTCCTCGGCCAAAACTTTTTGTTTCTTTTGTTTCTCTGCCATCTTTGTAGAATTCGCGCGAAAGCATTCGCATCGACTTCCGTCTTTATAACGAATGGGCACAGGGGGAAGTGACGTATGCCGTAATGCAGTCAGCACATTTGTAGTTTTTTTGTGTGGCAGGGTTCCTGTCACTTTCCTCAAAGTTAATTAGTGCAGGTAAAAGCGATAGCCTCAGCCTGTAACAGAGGTGTAATTCAACTAGTTGTCAGTCAACATATGATCACAAATGTTATGAAAATATTTTATAAAGGTTGAAAGTTCGCCAGCGTTGCTTTAAATTCTGTACTAAGCAGTATGAAAAAGGTCTTAAAATGTATTTAACTCAATGGCTGCGATAGACACCCAAATCATTAGAACTGGGAAGGATGGCAGCGAAGGAACGTTTGTTCGCTGACAGCCCTCCCAGTTCAAATTGATTGGATGTCTATTAGTGACAATTTTGTTAATGTTCACAGTGATAGTTTCAGAGGTGAGGGTTTATTACAACATACATTAATAATATTGGTCTATCGCCTTCAATGGCAGCAAAAGAGTCAATAAACTTGAACTGAACTGAACTGAAATTTCACTAGTTGAAGCTTGCAACAGAAGATAAAAATAAAAAATAAACTTCTCCTGAGACCTGCTGGCTTATTTTCTCCACATTACTGCCGAAATTAATGAGATGCATTTATGAGTGATTTGATACAAGCAGCTTGACAACTTTTTTGTAAATAAACCTTTATGATTTGATCGTTTTTCATAATCATCTGTTTAATCTGTGTTACCTGGAGCAGCATTAAACTAAAAAGACTGTCACCGAGAACATTCAAGACAAGAAACATTCAAATGTGTTTTCCCATGAAACAGTTAAATGAGACATTCAGCACAACAGAACAATCTCCTAAGAAATCCCAGTTGGCATTCATGCAAGAAGATAAACATGTAAATGTGCAGCACAAAGCCAAAGCATTCAGTATAATTGAAATAACTCCCTTCAGGGATATGGATGCATATCCCATGTCCTTGTGTGTAAGTCTCTGGATAATAGCAAGAGAGCCCTTGTACAACCAAATGAGCTCAGCGAGTCACTGGGGGAGTCTGAGAAAGTCACAATATGGTTGCCAGAGTCGGAGCAGTTAGTACTGCGGAGGGATCTGTGCACTTTTCATTGCAACACTTCATTAAAAACAGGGGCTGTGCATGGACATCACGCTGTGCGGCAAACTAAGTTATTTTTATGTCGACAAGTGTACGAGGGAAGACATGGCAATGTTTAATTTATGAGCCACATCATAAAATGCACACTGGCTATGAAGGATGGGGACAGGACTAAGACGCCCAGATACACGTGAATATGTTTAACTCATTCCATGCCATTGACGGAGAGAGATGTCGAGTGCATTTCAACTGTGAGGTCTGGCAACGATCATACACCGGCCATTGAGCCAGAGGTGGGCAGAGTAGCCAAAAAACTCAAGTAAAAGCAGTGTTACTTCAAAATGACATTACTCAAGTAGAAGTAGTAATTAAAAAAAATCATTAAGTATAAGTCAAAAAGTATTTGGTGAAAAGAATACTCATGTAATGAGTAATACTGTGAATTCAAATGTCTGATTTCCTTTTATAACAATGGTACATTGTTTTATCAGCACAACTTTATCTATATGAACTGTTATTATTATACTGTACTATAACCCATTGCATGACCTTAAGCAAAAAAAAAAAAAAAAATCACAAAAATCCAACTACAAAAATATACAGGAATGAAACACCACCCATCCAAAGAGCATGAGTGCGCTCTACTTTTTCTAGATTTTTAGTGGTCCATCAGTGCAAAATAAAAACTGGGAGAGAGGTTGAAATCCGCGCTTTCAAATGTTGACAGCCAGTGGTAGAATGTAGAGGTAAAAGAACTTCATTACTGCACCTAGGCACATTTTTGTGTATCTGTACTTTACTTGAGTACAAATATGACATGGTACGTTTTATACATTACTTATCTGTACTTTTACTCCACTACTTTTCAAATTCTCGCCTGCGTTCCACGTTACTTTTTTTTGTTTTGTTTTTTTCTCATTGTGAATTGGAAGTTTCATTTTCATGCCTCCGGGGCAATCGATAAACACCGTGCAACTATACTGTACTTGAGCACTCGAAGCAGCAACACGCGTACAAACAAGATTAGGCAGGTGAACAAGATATTGACAAACAGCGAGCTGTGTGCCTTCAGAAGGGTTGGTGATGCACACTCTTGTACAGTAGGTGGGGGTATGCACTAGACTAGAGCATGAATTATTTTGGGAAATCCCTCGGATCACGGGATAGGAATAATAATCAACGGGAGCGGAAACACCTAAATGGATGATGATTTTCACCTGTGTTAAAAAACCTAGAGTACAGTACAAGTGTCCATTTTTGTAGTTTTATTTTCATGCGCCTACACTGTCTTGGCTTGCGTTGCCACGTGAAAAGAACTACACGTTGCAATATCCCAAGTTTCCAAAGCTTCGATTTCCCGCTACTATATTTGTGCGGACTCAAAGTGCCAAAACCCAAAGAGAGAACTACACATGAAACTCTAAAATAATGACCCATCGGTTAAAATGGAGGAGGAAGGTCCAACCCAGATAGCAAAATATTACTGGAGCCAACATGTGCCAGATGTCCTGCAAATTTCGGTCCAATTTCGTAAAACGGCCGCGCCCCAGTGTCTTTTTGAACTATGGGTCAAACTCAGTATGGATTCACTTGCTGGATCAGTAAACAGTTTAGGCCAGAACTGGTCTAAAGTAGCAGAAACCACTTTAATGTATGGCCCGGATATGGCACACGTTACCCAATCTGTGGCCACACAGACTGGGCCAGATTTGTATCAAAACCATTTTCAGTACTAAATTTGGGGTCTTTTTAGTTTATTGTATCATACTACAATGTGTTTATTTTGCAAATTAAATTTGTGTATTAAAAGCAATAATGACACTTCTTTTTCACAACTTATTAATACACCATAATGTTACAACATTGCTTTCTCACAAAATACTTTAACTGGAACAAGCAACTCCACAATAAAGATGAACTATTTTTAGACTGCAAACAACATATTGCATTTGGTAAGGTTCTGGAGTAACAGGGGACTCAAATGAGAGACGCAAGGCAAACTGGGAGTGGTAACAGGGCTAAAAAACAAAAATTAGCTCAGTGTAACTGTTTACGAGATTCTTTGTTAGCTGAAAGGTGGAGTCACAAACTCTTGTAGTTGAGTTGATCTGGCGATGATGTGGGGACATGGACCGGTTTAAGTAAGCTGCTGACAATGATCCCAGGCCCACCCATCTGTCCAATTCTGCAATCAAGGCAGTGACACACATACACAAACACAAGAAAGAGGAGCGGGGCTCTGGTGGCAGGGGCCCAGATGTAAAAATAGTTCAATTTAGGAGCAGTCTATACTACGAAGTCTGTTTTGTGGCTTAGCAGGGTAACTGCGAGAGTAACTTCATCACCATTTTCTTGGCTAACCGGCACTACGAAAGGTTGATATGTTGAACCGGGGAGTGTTGCCATGGCAACACATGCCACACGTCAAACCTGGTCGTCTCAAAGCTAGATCTTGCTTAACTCCAGGTTTCCGATTAAACACTATTTAAACAGCATTCCTCCGCGGACGTGTCCTCTTGACCATGACAGCGTACCTGGACGACCCGTACGACATTGGCGCGCGGATTGTGAGGGGCTCTCTTCGGAGGGCACGAGTATTTAGAGACCACGAGAATCCGCTGGCGTACCCGGACGATGTTCTCCATGATAGATATAGATTTTCAGCTGAGGGAATTCGTTACCTGTGCCAGCTGATCGAGGCGGACGTCTCTAATGTAACCCCGCCAAAGTCAGGCCTTCACAATCAAGCAGAATGTGTGCCTGTCCATGCGCTATTTCGCCAGCGGACAATATATGTATTGTGATGTGGAATATCTGAGTAAGAACACTGTATGCCGAGTGATTCGGAAAGTGCTAGGAGTGAGGTGTGGAAAGGTTTCAAATTGATTGTTGAAGATGCTATACAGAAACATGTGTCGGCTTCGCTGAATATACAGTAAACGAATGTGGCGCTTTGCTCTCATACGGGAAATATATTTAACAAACTTTTCCAGTGTTATTTTGTTGTGTAAATGCATTTATAATGATCATAAAAATATGCAGACTATTTAACTATTGAGAAAACTTCGTTTCTTTGCGTTTTTTTCTGCCAACTCGAAGAGATTAAAATAAATGTCAAATCCACTGAAAGAACAGACACACAAATATAAAAGATATACATGTTTATTGAATATGCATCTTCCAGTCTTGTTTAACTGTGAGAATCCGTTACAAAGGACGAGCTTTAATTTGTTATCATTATGCACAGGCATCGTCCCTAATGTGATCACACAAAACGCAACCACGCATCGCATCCCTGCATTTCCTTCTTCTCCTGAGTCCTCACAAATATAACATAAAATTGTGTGAGGGGGTTCGGGCTCGGGCCTGCAAATCAAGTTAATTGATCGGCTTGGGTCGGGTCGGGCTGGATTTTTTTCAGGCCCGATCTAACCTCTACTCTAAAGCTGTTCAAAGGACATACATATTCATACAGTCAGTGGGACTAAATATACAATCATCCTGCTTCATGTGGTGAGTCACATACGATAAATTATTTCTTACAGTTAATGTACCGAATGTTATTTTATTGTCCTGACTGCAGGCTTTATTTCTTTTCATGGACAAAAGTAAACTGACATATTGATGCATTCACAAACCACACGATCTGTAATTCGCTCCCAACAGACCAGTCGCGCTCTACTCGCTGAAGCGATGTTGGATTTCGCGGTGAGGGTGGATTTGAATTCCTCGTAACTCCGCATTATTATCGCGCATTCCTCCTCCGTGAAGTAAGGTGACCGTCCCATCGTCACAAGTAGTGTTTGACTCTGGTCTCCGCCCCTTTTATGTGAACGCACAGTAACTCTGATTGGGTTGACACAGGTTCGACTAATCAAGCTCATATTCAGCGTCGTAGCACCGATTGACCACAAACTAGGTAACCAGGTTTTGTCAAATCCGGTTACCCACTGGTGAGCAGGATTACTTCTGGGGAGGTTGAACTCCATTCGTAGTAAAGGCCACAGGTCTGGTTCGTCTATCCCCTTCGATGGCAGTTAATATTCAATTTTTTGTGTGGTTAGTAAGAAAAAAAATGTTCCCTGTTTCCCAGCAGGCAAGATCACAGGACAACCAACTCATACAACATGTTAAAATACCTCCAATAAGACACGTTTTGACTGGTACAGTGCTCACTGTTCGCTGATTTGACATTTAAGCCACGTTTCTCCTGTAAACTAATGAAGCTAACTTTGAGAACTAAGAAGATGGTTTAAAATTGCCATATGGAGGGTAGACAAAAATTGCACAGACAGTTGTTTGAAAGACTGTTGTTACAAGCTGTGTTTTCATTTTGATTGACAAATTGCACAAAGCCAACGCTCCAACAGCTGCTCCAGTAAGATAAACACAAGATGGATGCATGTTGGGAAGTGTGTTTAAGTGCCTCACAGTAGATGACAGCACTACCACTGCACTAAGCAAGGAGGCTCGCAGCAAGCCTGATGTTCTCATCCAGATGGTCATAGGCAGAGACACATATCACAGCTTTACACTTGCTTTCTTCTCACTGCCAAGGCTCAAAGCTCAGAACCTTCTCCACTTTCACCCCATTCCTCCCTTTGGGGGCTGCATACCAACACCGCCGCAGGCCCAGCGGGATCTCTTGGCCCTCGCCGTGCCAGCACCACAGGGGAGTAGAGTGGCTTTTGGGAGCTGTTCACTTTTTGGAGCGCGTGCCTCACGAGCCAAGACCACAGTTTTGCTTCCAGACCGCAACGCCAGTGGAAAAGGTGTCGTGCGCAGACATTGCACGCCTATCAAAATCTCAATTTGCAGCATCATTGCTAAAAAGGACTCCGATGGCACAAAAGTCATTAAAAAAAACAAAAGCTCAATAAGGAAGGGTGTTCCTCCCACTTTCTTCAACTGGGGATACTTGCTTTCATCCTGCTCTGACCTACTTTCTCTCTCATTTCTAACATAAATTCATCGGCTGAATCTCTCTGTTTATTGAACCCATTGACTTTGGATTTGTTTCTTAAAAAGCACACCAATGGTAGTTTCCACAACACTACTTTGAAAGAAAAGCAATCGATTCACATAAAGAAGGTTGAGCTGTCATACTTCACCATTACTTTGATGATTTTAGATTCTTGTTGAGATGTATTTTCTCTGGTTATCTTATCGTCCGTGCACCAATTCATCTTGTGTATGTTGGTCTAATTGAAGAGGAACCTAAATTAGGTTTATTTTAACCCTTTAAGGGTTCTCCAAAGTTGACAACTATTATCACTGGAACTACCGGGTTTTTTTGGGCTAGAAAGAAGTATCAGAAATGCGTCAAATGACCCCGATACCAAACTGACTACTGGGCTATGTCATACAATAGACCACTCAAACAAGCAATCAAACCGCCCCCCCCCCAAACACACACACTCTTCTGTAGTTGCTGCCGAGGTGTGAGGGGGGGGTTTCACTCTGGATAGCTGCAATTAGCATCTTGAATATTTGCAAATACAGGGCTCCCTTGGCTTTGTCAAACAATAGACAACTCCTTGGTGGGTCTTGCAAAAGAACTGGCTCATTCTCATGTGGGCGCAAAGGCGGCGCAGAGCGAAACAACAACCTAAAACACTTATAGTGCTGGCCAAAAGTATTGGCACCCCTGCAATTCTGTCAGATAATGCTCAATTTCTCCCAGAAACTGATTGCAATTACAAATGCTTTGGTAGTAATCTCTTCATTTATTTTGCTTGCAATGAAAAAAAAAAAAAAAAAACACAAAAGAGAATGAAAAAAAAAATCATTATCATTTTAAAAAAGGCCGCTCCATTTAGGTTTTTTAACGTAGAGCAATGAAATTCGGGGAGTCGATACCTTGTGCAAAGCTGCTCCAAAAAGTCTCTTGCACCCATATTACAAACCCAAAAGGAAATTGGGTATATTGGATCGAATGTGATATTTTTATTGATTTACAGGGTGCACATTTGAGACCTTGTCGCCGATGGAATTGGTTGGATCATATTCAAAATTGGTAAGACTGATCAGGAGACATACGAGAAGTTTTCAAAATGGTGCGTTTTTTATTCATGGGTCTAACCTGGGCGCGGTGCCAAAGTTGGCCATTTTTTTGGCGAAGCGAGAAATTCAGTAAATGACTAATAACTCCTTGATACAACGTTCAATCTTTTTCATATCTGACATGTATGTGAGGTATCCCGACCTGGAAACGACTTGAAATATTACCTATTCGGCCTGGCGCCCCCTTGAGGGAACAGGAAATGCCCTTTTTTATGTGACAGGCTCCTCCTCCAAGGGAAAAAAAATCTATTGACCTCAAACCTTCACCTTAAGACGTGTGCAGGTGCCTGATGAAAAATATTGAGGTTTCGTTGAAGCGGAGGAGTCCAAAAGGGAAGGTGAAAAGATACTAACCATTATGTCTCAACACAAATTTTGAACACTCATAACTTGGCAGATAAAGAACATATCCGCGCCAAACTTCCAGTGCTTGTTGAGAGTCATACCCTGAACGCTCCTGTATGGGTCATTTGCATCAACTCTGTAGTGCCAACTAGTGGCAGCAAAATTTGAGGCTTTAACAAGCTGGAAAACCCACCAAAATTTGCACATACATGCAGCTTGGCATAGATTTCGATAATTTTGCAACCTCTCAAAAAAAAAAAAAAAATGGCTCAGCAGCGCCCCGTTGAATTTTTCAAAAAGGCCTCTCCTATTAGGTTTTTGGTCACCTCACATTTCTAATTTGTGTACACTTCAACCCACCTAATAACATTCCTTTGGTACCCCCTTCCTTTTCCTTCTCGGTCATCTGGCCCCCCACATGGTGTCCATTCAAAATACAATTAGCTAACGAAAGCACATAGTTAGCGTAGGCGTCAAATGTACTTGTTGTTGCTTGTTCTTCTCTTCTGTCTCTGTCTTTTCTATTTTCCTTTCTGTCCCCCATTACCCCTCCCTGCTCCCTGCATTTTCCTAACAAATGAAACACAATGACAGTATTTATACTCTCATGTGAGACAACAAAACTGTTCGAACCAATAGGACACTCAGATTCCCATTCTCCGTATCAAGCAGCAGAACACGACAGGTTTAAGAGAAAAAAAGGGAAAAAAAATTTTGGGGGAAAAGTGTCTATATCGCACCAGTATATTTATTGTTGAAATCAAACAGTGAAAGCATCATTTCTTTTTTTTTTTTTTTTTTTTTTTTTGATAAAGTGCAAATGCATAGTGCCAATAAAGCACTGCCACATGCATATTGGCCCAAAACTGATGATGAAAAATGACGTCGATATTTTCCTATACCAATTTAAAATGCTTTTACCGGGCTATATTATCAGTTACCCGATAATATCGGACAACTGTAGTTAAAAATATATAATGGTTAATGCCCCCAGTGATATTGCTTTTTTTTGTAGCATGTAATTCATTGCTTGTCATTGATGGCGATAGATGTCCGATTCATTTAAACTGTTAAGATTGGCTGTGAATACTCATGTTTCCTGGCCTTTGACATTCATTAGCACCTCCCCGTCAACGTGATTGGAAAACAAAAAAAAAACACAATCATAATTCATGTGTAGGGGTTAATAACATAGAAAATAAAACATAGACGCGACAAATACAGTTTGGTTTGAATAGAACAACAAATATTGTCATCAATTAAAAGTGAATGGACACGTGACAAAATTGTATGTAAACATTTGTAAGGGGGTCATTAGTGCTCCTGAAATGGTTATTCATTTTACTGTCGCTAATACAGGGTGACCCAAAAAAAAACGGGCCCCAACTCTAATTAGGCCCCATTTCTTAGTGTTTTGTCCGAATGAAATGAAACTTTGGTCATAACTAGTTTATTATATTCAAAACATCACATCAAAACACTAGGGTCTTTGGCCTTTTTTTCTCCGTTCTACAGCATATGTTCTAGATGGCCTCCATTTAGCTCCATGCATTTCTTGAGGCGCAGCACGAAGTTGTCCATGACGTTCTTACAGACTGAATTGGTAATGGCTCTCATCGCCTCCCTGATGGCTTTCTTGAGTTCCGTGATGGTTCTGGGTTTCCCTGCGTAGACTCTGTCCTTAAGATAGCCCCAAAGAAAAAAATCTGGGGGGCTTAGGTCCGGGCTATGGGGTGCCCACTCAAAATCAGTCTTGAGACTGATCACTCGGCCTCCGAAGTTCTCTTTCAGCCAATCTCGGGACAGGTTTGAGGTGTGAGAATTTGCTCCGTCTTGCTGGAACCAGAACTTGCTCATGAGCGACGGGTAGATGGTCTGGAGCTCATTCTTGAAGGTTTTAAGGACCTCCACGTACCGCTCCTCGGTGACTGTCACTGCTGCGCCAGATTCTTCGATGAAGATTGGTCCAATGATGCCTCTGGCCGAGATTGCAGCCCACATCGTGCACTTAGGAGAGTGCAGGGGCTTGGTGGCTACTTCATTAGATGAAGCCCACTTCCATCTTGATGGAAAGGCGAACTCCAAGACAAATGTCTTCAGGGGGTCCTCCAGACCCAATGAAGTAGCGCCTCAAGAAATGCATGGAGCTAAATGGAGGCCATCTAGAACATATGCTGTAGAACGGAGGAAAAAAGGCCAAAGACCCTAGTGTTTTGATGTGATGTTTTGAATATAATAAACTAGTTATGACCAAAGTTTCATTTCATTCGGACAAAACACTAAGAAACGGGGCCTAATTAGAGTTGGGGCCCGTTTTTTTTTTTGGGTCACCCTGTAGTAATACATCTCGAAGAATAAGTCGTTTTAACCAAAACCTCCTTTTTTTGTCACACTGAATATGCTCTATGGCTAACTCCCAAATCCGGTCATCTCTTGGAGAATTTATTAGCCAAGACATTCACATTTTCCACCCTGCACAGGTGAATGTTTACCTGTCTAATAAAATCAGGAAAATTATATACCAGCTAATAGTTTGTGTGGTGTTTGTGTTTGTCCAGGGTTGGTTTAGAAGATCAAATCACATTTTAATTAGGTCAATTTCAAAGGGTTCATATATTATTCTTGCAGTTTTGTGCACGTGTGGTATGCTTTAGGTCAAAAGCTCTTCCTTTTCTTTGTCAAATGTTTATTGACCATCCGTTCCGACAAAAATTGGCCTTGGTTTCATCCCACAATTTGATTCAAACTTGAAAATGAGACGTTTTTTTTAGATGTTTTTAGGCTTAAGCCCAATCTAGCCATGCACACAGACACACGTTTTTCAGGGGGTTTTAACTCCTCCATGTTTACATACTTGAAAGTATCTCTTTATTGTGGACTTCGGTTGAAATGCAGTGAGTAGCCCTTGGTGAAGCCAATACAGCATTTTTTCCCCCCACAACACCTTGTTATCTACATAACGGTTGTTGATTAGTTTTTCACAAAACTACTACACACCACAAACACAACTGCAACACAATAAATGTTAAAGTACATTTCATTGTTTGCACCTTAGTTGTTGCTGCGTAAAAATATTCACTGCACTACTTTTGACTTTTTTACTTACAGCGGTACCTCGACATACGATTGCATCAACATACGATCCTTTCGATATCTGACGTAAAATTTGACACGTCATTTGTCTCGACATATGACCACATGCTTGAAATACGATTTACGACAGCGTCACAATTTCATTGTTTGCCGACAGAAGCACGGCGGAAATCAAAAACAACAAGGAAGGCGAAGGTGAAACAACAAGGAGGCAAGGCAGGGAGGTGGATACAACTTAGAAATGTTTTAATGATAGTCAACAAAAACACAAAGTGCAAACGAAAGCTTGGGGATCCAAAAGGCAAACACCAATTAAATTTCGGAGTATGAACAAAAGACCGTGTATCAAAACGTACTAGTCAGAGGAACAGGGACACAAGGGCTTGGACGCTGAAATTGACAATGACGCAACAAGAACAAACAGCACATAGAGATCTTAAATACAAACATGGGGTAACGAGACAACGAGGCCCAAGTGGGTGACACAAGAGGCAGTGGATTGGTCAACACACAAGGAGCAATATTGAAAAATATATTTTCAATCAAAGAAAAAAATCATTTGAAAAAAAAATTGCCCTCCCCTAATTTTTTTTTTTTTTTTGGGGGGGGGGGGGATAAAATGCAAAGCAAATGACCGTCTACGGTGCTGGTCACATGACATGTTCGAAAAATAATTTTGACCCATTATAAAAATATATTTTTTTGTTCATTTAATTCATTTTTGTTGCAGTTTTATTGCTTTACAACATTTATATATATATATATAGGAAAGTCATATTATATATGTCATAAGTTATATATATATATAGGAGCCCCTGCCCCCCCTTAAAATCCGCTTATGCGTGTCTATCAGACATCTCTCATCATTCAACCCAAATTTACTAATGCATGCCTTCACATCCTCAGTAACAGTAACGGCGTTGCAAAGATGGGAAAAGTAATTAATTAAATTACTCACTACTGACAAAAATAACGCCGTTAGTAACGGTGTTATACTCTAACGCCGTTATTAACAACACTGTTTTGCTTTGTGTAATTACTATTGTAACTGTACCAGCAGTATTTATTAAGGATTTATCGTTGTTTCTTTAGCTGGGTACGAATCGAAATTTAATGTATTCTTAAAATCCGGCTCAACATACGACCATTTCGACTTACAAACCAGGTGCTGGAACGAATTAAATTTGGATGTAGAGGTACCACTGTACAAGTCAAAATGTGTTCGGTGAAAAGTGAAAGGTGTTCCGGGCATGTCCCAGTGGTGGGAGGCCCCGGGGACGACCCAGGTCACGCTGGAGAGACTGTCTCTTGGCTGGCCTGGGAACGCCTTGGGATCCCACCGGAGGAGCTGGCTGAAGTGGCTGGGGAGAGGGAAGTTTGGGCTTCCCTGTTAAAGCTGCTGCCCCCGCGACCCGACCCCGGAACAAGCGGAAGATGATGGATGGATGAAAATAATTCTCTGGTAATGAGTAACACTGTGAGTAGAACGTCAGATTTCTTTAAATGATGGTGTTTACACACACACACATATACTGTATATATATATATATATATATATATAACTGCGAACAACCGCTTCAGGTATCCATCAATGAGTTTCTTACAATGCTCTGCTGGAATTGTAGACCATTTTTCTTTGGCCAAATGCTCCAGGTCTCTAAGATTTGAAGGGTGCCTTCTCCAAACTGCCATTTTCAGATCTCTCCAGAAGTGTTCCATTGGATTCAGGTCTGGACACATTGCTGGCCACTTTAAAAGTCTCCATTGCTTTCTCCCAAACCATTTTCTAATGCTTTTTGAAGTGTGTTCTGGGTCATTGTCCTACTGGAAGACCCATGACCTCTGAGTGAGACCCAGCTTTCTCACACTGGGGCCTACATTATGCTGCAAAATTTGTTGGTAGTCTTCAGACCAGAGGTTGCGCTAGACTTTTTCGTTGTCTGTCATTTTGACTGACAGGGTCATAAAAATCCGGTCATAATCTATTTTTACCCGTCACTTAAATTTTTAAAAGAATGATAATGACATTGTGGTGACCCTTTGTTTGGCATAATTCACCTTCCGTACTTGTGTGTCCATTTGGCCGAGCGCGTTACCGGCTACGACAGTCACGTGACAGAGACACTGAAGAGCCGCGCGCGGTCCCCTCACTATCCACTCGCTCTCGCTATATGATTGGCCGAAGAGTCGAAATGCTCTCCCGTGAAATGCCTGTTTAAAAATGTTCCCGTTGTTACTTCTTGCGTTCGCTTATAAGTGCCCATTTAAAAAGGAAAAGCGATGGATGATACTACACACAGAGTGTATTATTAACAAATGTTAAAGTTGTATAATCATATAGCGAGAATAAAGAACGTCACTGACAAGCGCAGGCTGCCGCGAGTGGATAGTGAGGGGAATAGGATAGTGCGCCTACAGCTAACAAGACTCTTAACATTGCATACCGCTTCAACATATTCAATAGTATTTAGTTTTCATTCATTTTAAATTAATATTCTGTCCGAACAAGCTTAACAGAGAATCCACACCGTGCCATCACACATTAAGCAGATGAATATGTAACTTTTTCTCCGCAGTGACAAAAACAGCTGACTGTGGCCCCAGTAGGTAGGTAGCCTACCATATGTAGCATATGGAACAATGAAATTAACAGTTCACCTGCTGTGGCCTGAACGTAGTCTCACACTTTCCTCCTAGTGCGCATGGACTTGAATTGCGTGCCCGCTTGTGCAGTCCCTGTTTTTTCACCTCTTTTATCAACACCATCGTCGTTTTGGGGCTTTTTGAAGAAACTTCGGACACACAGTTGCCTTGACATTTTTCCGAGTAAGGCCAACGACGTCATGCATCAAGAGAGACAATAGCTAATTAATATGCTCACTCGCCACCCTGTGGTCTGGGGTGTGAATTGCAACCGGTCAAAATGACGGATGGACTTCAGTTTTTTCCGTCACCGTTTTAACAAAATCGGTCAACGACGGAAAATATTTGGTTAACGTGACCCCTGCTTCAGACTTCATAATGCCATGCACACGCTCAAGCAGGCCAGTGCAAGAGGTAGCAAAGCAGCCCCAAAACATCCGGCATATTTGACTGTGGGGACAGTGTTCTTTTCTTTGAAGGCCTCGTTTTTCCCCCTGTGAACTCTATGTTAATGCCTTTTCCCAAAACGCTCTACTTTTGTTTCAGCCAAACGTTTTTGGCTTTCTCAGGTAAATTTTGGCAAACTCCAGCCTGGGATTTTTATCTCTCTGGGTCAGAAGTGGGGTCTTCCTGGGTATCCTAACATAGAGTCCCTTTTCATTCAGATGCCGACGGATAGTACGGGTTGACACTGTTGTACCCTCGAACTGCAGGACAGCTTGAACTTGTTGGGATATTAGTCGAGGTTCTTTATCCACCAACCGCACAACCTTTCATTTTCGTCAATTTTTCTTTTCTGTCCACATCTATGGCAAAGGGTGCCCTTACGTTCGTCTGGCCCATTTTTCGAGTTTTGTGTAAAATGAAAATGATTAAGTTTTTTTCCCATTCTCTTTCGTGTTTTTTCATTGCAAGCAACATCAATGAAGGTATTATTACCAAAGCATTTGTAATAGCAATCATTTTCTGGGAGAAATTGAGCATTATCTGACAGTATTGCAGGGGTGCCAATACTTTTGGCCAGCAGTGTATATATAAGAGTTTGAACAATTAACAATCACGACAAGGGAATGAAAAAAAGTTGAACGAGTAAATGCAAGAATATTTCAAATCAAGTGAAGAACAAAGCTGCACGGTAACTTTTAATATTATCTGCTGTTGTTGGAAAGCTGCTGCGTATCAAACAAATTCTCGTGTGAATGGAAACTTCATGTAATTTTCTTTGCCATGATAAATGCCAAGATTCATTCCTCGTAATCATTTTCAATACCGAGGCCCTGCTGTCATAATAGTACACTGCGTGTTTGTCCCTCGCACAGAGCCATTAGGCTAGCATAAATATGCTTTATTTCTGTGGAGCAGAGAGCAAAAAATGATAAAGCATTTCTTACAAGTCATCAGGGGCTTTGCCCAGGGATTTGCTTTTATTCTCCATAATAAAAATGGTTGGGCAAATATAAAACCAAACAATTTATTTTTACATAGTATACAGAACTGTTTATACGAACTGTGTTCTCATCCATCAATGACAATGACTTGGGATTGCCATTAAAACAATGAATTTGAAGAACAAACATAAACAATGTTCGATGGACTACAATGTTTTACCAGCAGCTATTCAAGCATTTATTTGACCGTAACTGTCAAATTAAAGCTGTGATCGTTGTCTGGAGCCATTTGGCAAGGAGTGGATGAAATGAACATTTAATTATTATTATTAATAAGTCGAAGTCACACCCCACAGCTTTTCAGGCAGATGCCATGTAAACCTATGTGAAAAATTCAAATATCTGGCCATGCAGTGGTGGAATGTTAAATACATTTTTGTGTATCTGTACTTAAGTACAAATATGAAGTGGTACTTTTTACTTTTATTTCACTACATTTTACAGCACATACTGTATCTGTACTTTTTACCCCACTACTTTCAAATTGTCACCTACGTTAAACATTACTTTTGTCTCATTGTTTTTCTCTCATTGAGAATTCATAGTTTCGTTTTCATGCCTCCGGTGCAAACGATAAGCCCTATGCAACTATACCGTAATTGAGCATTAGAGGCAGCAACATGAGTACAATCAAGATTAGGCAGGTGAACAAGAGATTGACCAATAAAAACCAACACTGAGAGCAGCGCGCCTTCAAATGGGTGCTGCACACTCTTGTACAGTAGGTGGGCTATCCACTTGATAATGTTAGGTTTTGTGTTGATTCCCTCCTAGTGTGTCCTTGTAATTGCCATTGATTTCACCTGGTGTACCGCTTCTTGTGTATCCTCCAATCTGCGTCCACCTGTGTCACCCATTTGTTCCTCATTGTCTCGTTACCCTTTGTCTGCGTGTGTATATAAGCTCCCAGTTTCTTTTCAGTCCTTGTTGCGTCATCGTCAATGTCTATGTCAGTGTCAAAATCGATGTCTATCCAAGCCTTCGTGTTCCAAGTAAGTTTTTTGATACCCAGCCTTTGTTAGTAACCTGAGTTTTGTTTGCTACCGTGTTTTTTGGGATCACCTCAGTTTTGGTTTGTACTTTGTTTTTTCTGTCGGCCTTAATTAAATCATTTTTTGCACCGCCCTTTTTGCCTCGCTTCACTTTTCCTGTGTTTGGGTCCACACACACCTGCCCGCCCAGCATTCCTGACAGATAGTTGCTTGTAATCTGCCATTCATAAGTTTTGTAGTTTTTTAAGCTTCCGTTTGCAGTGCATCCAATTTTATTATTATTTTCCATTCTGCACAGTTTTAAATAAACTGTATTTCGCTATCATTTACATCTTCATTTCAACGGTAATCATCACTTTTTCTTTTTTTTTCTCCACCTGCACTAATTTTTTTGGATCCAGTGTTGATTTCTCTCACAAGTAAATCAGCTGTGCGTCCATCTTCCGGCAAAACAAAGAAACTGCAGCGCTGTCAAAAATTGTCGTATTTCGAGCATATCGTCGGATGTAGAAACAAATGGCGAGTCAAATTTTACGCCGAATATTGAAAAGATCGTGTGTCGAAGCGATCATATGTCGAGGTACCACTGTATTTATATTTTAAATATAAAATATATATGGCGGAAAACACTCAGATGACCTAAGTCCCGCTCTGAGACCCCCAATTTGGCCAAATTTCAAAATTGTCCTGTATGTATGTGTGAAACATCATTGGAAAGCTTAAAATCTCAATTTTCTGGGGGAAGAAATATTTTGAGCAGGAGGTCATTCAAAAAAAAAAAAAAAAAAACCTAACTCGAGGTGAGAGGATGAGAGAGCATAATTAAAGACACCATGATTTTAACAAGATATTATCGCATACTTACCTTGTTTCGATCCGAAAACTCCGTGTATGTAATACATACTATACATACTATATATATATATATATATATATATATATATATATATGGAGAGAGAGAGAGAGAGAGAGAGAGAGAGAGAGAGAGAGAGAGAGTATATATGACATTTTTGCATCAGGAGAAAATACTTTTACTTTTTATTTGTAAATTTTATAGCAAGTAGTTTTTCTTGAGTAAATTTTTTCTTAGATACTTGTATTTTTACTTTAGTATTTTTTGCCCCTGTAGCTGTACATTTACTTAAGTAAAAAAAAAAAAAAAAGTGAGTACCTCATCCATCACTGTGGCCATGATTACTTCCATATCTTTCCAGCGTAAAAAAAAGAAAAAGAAACATTTCAAGTCTAATGACTAAAAAGCTCCCTGAAAGCTGCCCACCACTCTAAAATGTACTTATAGTAAAAGTTCACACTCAGTAGCTGAAACAAAAATTAAATGCAGAAACTTTTAAATCCACATAATTGACATTGACAAAGTTATTGATTGTCCACTTTTCTCTGGGAGTTTCGTGCCCAGAATTAAAGATCCAGACCATTACTTTCACGATGTTGAGGAGGCTAATTTGTTAATCTCCCCTGAGCTCTTTCATGATGACCATGCAGTTGCAAGGTCATTCCAAACATGAAACTGGACTAACACAGTATAAAAAAGAGCTTTCTCACACATACAGTCATGGGTGTAGGTTTGCATAGGGACGGTAGGGAGATAACACTATCAACTTTTCAGCATGCTCAAATTGTATCCACCAACTCATAAGCAACCTTATTTGCATTATATAATGAGTCAGATGATGCTCAATTTCTCTCAGAAAATGATTGCAATTACAAATGCTTTGGTAGTAATATCTTCATTTATTTGGCTTGCAATTAAAAAACACAAAAGAAAAGGGAAAAAAGAAATTAAATCATGATCATTTTACACAAAACTCCAAAAATGGGCAGACAAAAGTATTGGCACACTTTGAAAAATCATGTGCTGCTTCTCTAATTTGTGTAATTAACAGGACTTGTTACTTACCTGTGGCACATAACAGGTGGTCGCAATAACTAAATCACACTTGCAGCCAGCAAAAATGGATTAAAATTGACTCAACCTCTGCCCTGTGTCATTGTGTGTACCACATTGAGCATGGAGAAAAGAATGAAGACTAAAAAAATGTCTCAGGACTTAAGAAGCAAAATTGCGAGGAAGGATGGGCAATCTCAAGGCTACAAGTCCATCTCCAAAGACCTGAATGTTCCTGTATCTACTGTGCGCAGTGTCATCAATAAGTGTAAAGCCCATGGCACCTCCCTAGATGTGGACGGAAAAGAAAAACTGACGAGAGATTTCAACAAAAGATTGTGTGGATGGTGGATGAAGAACCTCGACTAACATCCAAACAAGTTTGAACTGTCCTGCAGTCCGAGGGTACAACGGTGTCAACCCATACTATCCGTCGGCATTTGAATCAAAAGGGACTCTATGGAAGGATAACCAGGAAGACCCCACTTCTGACCCAGAGACATAAAAAACCCAGGCTGGAGTTTGCCAAAACTTACCAGAGAAAGTCAAAAACATTTTGGAAGAATGTTCTCTGGTCAGATGAGACAAAAGTAGAGCTTTTTGGGAAAAGGCATCAACATAGAGTTTACAGGGGGGGAAATGAGGCCTTCAAAGAAAAGAACACGGTCCCCACAGTCAAACATGGTGGAGGTTCCCTGATGTTTTGGGGTTGCTTTGCTACCTCTGGCACTGGACTGCTTGACTGTTTGCATTGCATTATGAAGTCTGAAGACTACCAACAAATCTTGCAGCATAATATAGGGCCCAGTGTGAGAAAGCTGGGTCTCCCTCAGAGGTCATGGGTCTTCCAGCAGGACAATGACCCAAAACACACTTTAAAAAGCACTAGAAAAAGGTTTGAGAGAAAGCACTGTAGATTTCTAAGGTGGTCAGCAATGAGTCCAGACCTGAATCCCATAGAACATCTGTTGATAGATCTAAAAATGGCAGTTTGGGGAAGACACCCTTCAAATCTCAGAGACCTGAAGCAGTTGACCAAAGAAAAATGGTCTAAAATGCCAGCAGTGCATCGTAAGAAACTCATTGATGGATACCGGAAGCGGCTGTTCGCAGTTATTTTGTCTAAAGGTTGTGCTACCAAGTATTAGGCTGAGGGTGCCAATACTTTTGTCTGACCCAATTTGGGAGTTTTATGTAAAATGATAATGATTTAACTTTTTTCATTCTCTTTTGTGCAAAAATAAATGATGATATTACCACCAATGCATTTGTAATTGCAATCATTTTCTGGGGGAATTTGAGCATTATCTGACGGAGTTGCAGGGGTGCCCATACTTTTGGCCAACAGTGTAGGTAATTCAGATTGTCTTCTCATATGTTAGGGTAGATTACGTTTGATTAGCTGATGACTTGCATTTATTTAAAATGCATTCATTTTCTACATTATTTATTTTTAAAAAATTGTATTTGCACCCGATGCAGACATTTTTTTTCAGATAATCATACATTAACCATATAGTCGAGGTAAAAAGTTTTCATTTTTGGTTGAGTTTAGCTGTGCTAAGGGAAAAAAGCTGAAGTTTTATCTCAAGGAAGGCTCCATTTTTATTTATTTTTGATATACCCAAAGAAGTTTTTTCAGGTATATTTATTTATTTAGAAAATGTTGAGTGGTTTTAACACAAAAGTTAATTTTTTGCATTCCTGGATTATCAAGTGTGTATTTATTTTGTGGGTTAATCTATAATTTAAATTATGTTCAAACATTGTAATTTAAATTAAAAATCCAGGCATTTATTCAGAATTTTTTTTAAAATGTTTCTTTTGTAACATTTTTTAAAACAAAGGTTTGAATCGAACGGTGTATCATCTTAGCCAAAACATATTAAAGTTAGTATAAATCAATACAGATTTATTTTACATTGAATATTTAACCTGTCAATTGATTAATTTCATATTCGTGAGAAATGTAGCCCTGACCTCCGTTCACACAATCTGTTTGGTCTTATTAATATCCCTTCCCCATCAAAAAGTGTACATCCAAGTTATGCCGTTATATTGTCACTGACAATGTTGAGACCAACCTACACCCTTGCATACACAGTAACATATCTTAAAATTCAGGAACAGGGCAGAAATAGATCATAATTTATTTACCCTTTACTCGATATTTGGATGAATATTGCATACTAAAGTAGGAAAAGTAGTACTTAACGGACTGTCCATGATTTGAGTTCTCATCGAGTCCAATGGCACCGGTGAATGATTGAACCAGGACCGCCCTCTACTGGCCAAAATGCTTTTATGAAGACGTTTTAGATCAAATTCTTAAGCGTTCTTTGTTCAAAAGTTCAAAACGACCCAACTAAATTATGTTTTCCCCAAATACATTCTGCAATCTGGTAGGAAAGCATGTTCATAAAAGACCAACACTTGAGTTCAAGCTACTTTGTTAATGTGCCATCACAAGCAGAAAAGATGAACGAGGGAAAAACGGGTTGCACCAGTTCTCGCGCCTTCACATTTTCACATGCGCTGGAGACAAGCCAGTGAATTCTGGATGAATCTGTGACCTTAAACAACACACTAAGATTTAGTCACACAAAATGTGTCCAATTCCAAATGCACATACACTGGAATCTATATGATGACTATTTTTTTGAACTTCGAATCAGCTCTAAAGCTACAGAGATGACAGCGACACGCCTATTGCCAAAAGGTATAATAAACCGCACGTCTGACATTTGTATTCCCTCTCAATTACTTTGCACCTGTGTTAGAAAAGGGAGGTGCAGTCGAGGCAATACATGACATACTTTATTTACTCAACACATTCCTGCTTTTTGCAACCTTTATACACTGCAAACCGTAAAGTTTCTTTAAAATCCAAAAAAAACATTGCATTTTACCCAAAATCTGATGATCACCCAAACCAGGAAAGAATCAAATACTTGTGAAAACAGAAAGTAACAGACACCATTTGTTTCATTCTTGGGTAAAGTACTTTCTCAGTATTTTCTTAGAGATAATCGTCGCTTTCGGACTGTAGAAACTAGAGGTGGGAACATAAGCGGATTTTAAGGGGGAGCGAGGGGGGCCAGGCCCCCCCTGACGAAAAGTTTCATTGCATGTATTTGACTTTGCTATATATGATTTTAAAATTCTGAATTTTCCGGTAAAATATTGTCTATAAAAGTTGTAAAGCAATTTTTTAAATGTCATTGTATAATACTTTCCTGCCTTTTTTTTTTATCTTGAGCCATGTTTTTGTTGTAAAGCACTTTGAGGGCCTTTCGGGTTTGGTAATGGGCTATATACTGTAAATAAATTTGATTGATTGATTGATTGATTGATTGATTGATTGATTGATTGATTGATTGATTGATTGATTGATTGATTGATTGATTCATTGATTCATTGATTCATTCATTCATTCATTCATTCATTCATTAAACAAACTATGAAAATGAATGCAATGAACAAAAAAGTAAATTATAATGGCTCAAAATTATTTTTCGAACAGATCATGTGACTATTGGAATGATATGAGCAAATCGTATCTGCATGTTTGATTAGTAACGTCTGCTTGTCACAGCACAAAAAGCCCGCCACTGGACAGTTAATGTTGATGCCTCTATTCTGTTCTGTAACTAAAGATATGTCAGTAAAAAAGGTCAACTCTTTTCAGTAACTTGTCATATTCAAGAAACCCACAAATACAAAGTAACACAACTAGCACCTTTAGATGGTCATTTGCTTTGCTTAGCCAAAACCACCGGAGGAACAAAGAGGCAAGATGTATATAAGTAATTTTTTTCAAACCTAAGCTTTCATAAGCGACAATAACTCCTGAGCAAGAACCAAGGATTGAAAATGTGGACCATGAAAAGCCAGAGAGCGCCATCAAAATGGTGAGCGGAGTTTCAATATACCCCACTAAAGACGCTTATTGTACAACAAAGCCACAACCGGTGTTCTGCCAAATTTTGCACCCTTATAATATTTTGCTCCCAACGCTGTTGTAGCACTAAAGAAGCCCTCTTTTACATTCATTTGGACTCCCAATTTTATCCACAGGTGCTAAATAAAAAAGTAACATCGTAAACATACATGTTCAACACGAATATGGCGTAAATTAATGCTTAACTATACGGCGAAGGCGTAAACAGTGAGAGAGCGGCGTGCAGTTGTTGTGTGCAACTAACAAGGTAGGTCGTGTCTGAGAACTTTACTACATGTCCGTCCACGATCAAACGTAAGTAAATATTCCTTTATTTAAAGAAAGTTTGTAGTGTTTACTTTGTAACCACTGTATCCGCAGCCATTTTTAACAGAAAGTTGCAATTTCAGGTGGGGTGCAAAATTTGACAGAACACCAGTGGGCGTACCATATTCAATGGATGACGATCTTGGCGAAAAGTATAGCTGTCCTAAGCAGCCTGATTTAGAATTCCCCTAAAAAATTAAGGGGAACCAAAAAAAAAAAAAAAAAACGCTTATTTTCAACTTATTATTATGAATATTCTTGTAAGTTAATTTTATCACTGACACTGCATTTCGGGGTCATCAACATGTTGTGCCCCCCCTGCCCCAAAAGTCAACCTCTGGGTACCTCAAGATACGATACGATTTGTGATACAAGAATCACGATAAGGATTATCTCACGATATGGCGAAACAACAACTATCGATACACGGTTCAGGAAATCATTCTACAAAATACAACATACAGTGGTACCTCTACTTACGAAACTAATTGGTTCTGGAAATAGTTTCATAACTAATCCGTTACAAGCCCCCCAAAATTTAGACATAAATCTTTTATAATACATAAAACACATCAAACCATGTAACAAATACAGTACATGTTAAAATATGATCACTGCACAATAAAAAGCAAATGAAAGTTGTGTATAATGTAAAAAAACATTAATAAAGAATTAAAGTTACTTCACACATGTAGGCTGTCTGTAAACGGGGGGTGAATTAAGAGGATGGTGGTATATACCCTACCCACCGACGTCACAAAACCACGTGCTCGCTGTGTGGTTCCGCCCACTTGTCCGTCATTTTGTCTCTGTATTAGCATTGTTTTCAATTGATCGAGGAATTTAAAATGCATTTCATGGAAGACCCGGTGCTTTCTGATGCCCTAAACTCACTGGATGTGTTGCATAAAAGGCGTTATGTGGAAAAGCTTCGTTCTATACAGTCGCCAGATCCATATTTGATGCCCAAATCGATGTTTTTCGACCCACTGTCTTCGCCCTGTCTGCCTGACATCTGCTACGCTGATATTTACAATTATCTTGTCCACACAAAATCAGCCTATTCCCACGAAAATTTGAAAAACTTCAAGAGCTTGGAGGCTTATAAATACTTCGTTGCTGGTTGGGTGAAACAGGTCCTCGTCCACGAAAATTCGGCAGGAATCTATCTTGTGCTTGGAAAGGTGAGTTACGAAATTTTCAATTCAAAATCTTTTGTTATTGCTAACATCAACTGTCAAGTCTAATGTATTTCATGTCGTTTGTCAATGGAGTTAAGGCTTTTAATGTTTACATGGTTTAGCGATAGCACTCTCACTACATACATACGTGTATGTTGTCGGCGATTAGCCTAGCAATGATCTTAATTGTGGTTATTTGTCAGCCCCGTAGACGAGGCCAGTTTCTTTCACTTGGTACCAGCTAAATATTATTCAAAAAATAACGATGGTGGAAGAAAGGGAAGTCACAAACATCTTGAATTTGAAACTATGTCGTACTACGTCGTATGTTGTCGGCAATTAGCCTCGCAATGATCTTAATTGTGGTTATTTGTCAGCCCCGTAGACGAGGCCAGTTTCTTTCACTTGGTACCAGCTAAATATTATTCAAAAAATAACGATGGTGGAAGAAAGGGAAGTCACAAACATCTTGAATTTGAAACTATGTCGTACTACGTCGTATGTTGTCGGCGATTAGCCTCGCAATGATCTTAATTGTGGTTATTTGTCAGCCCTGTAGACGAGGCCAGTTTCTTTCACTTGGTACCAGCTAAATATTATTCAAAAAATAACGATGGTGGAAGAAAGGGAAGTCACAAACATCTTGAATTTGAAACTATGTCGTACTACGTCGTATGTTGTCAGCGATTAGCCTCGCAATGATCTTAATTGTGGTTATTTGTCAGACCTGTAGACGAGGCCAGTTTCTTTCACTTGGTACCAGCTAAATATTATTCAAAAAATAACGATGGTGGAAGAAAGGGAAGTCACAAACATCTTGAATTTGAAACTATGTCGTACTACGTCGTATGTTGTCAGCGATTAGCCTCGCAATGATCTTAATTGTGGTTATTTGTCAGCCCAAAACCCTCTAAGTATATCTTAAATGCATCTTACCGGATATAAAATGACTACTACATAGTCTGTGGGGATTTTTTGGTGCCCAGTTTTCACGTCGAATTGCAGCCGTCCATTTCGCTCTCCTCTTTGGATCCCTCGGAATACGGTAAAACTTCAAGTCTCTCCTTCCATCTTCTCTGTTAGTGCAACCAACAGCCACACACGCCTTCACCATTTTGATTATTAATGTTAAGGAGCAGAAAAACACGCCGTAAATAGTAGAAATGTACGTAGCCGTAACAGGTTAACACTATGTTTTGACGGACAAGTGGGCGGTACCATTCAGGAGAGCGGAGTTGTGACGTCACGTGGGTAGGGTCTATACTCACATAGACA
Organism: Corythoichthys intestinalis; assembly: GCF_030265065.1. NCBI lineage: Eukaryota > Metazoa > Chordata > Actinopteri > Syngnathiformes > Syngnathidae > Corythoichthys > Corythoichthys intestinalis. The sequence goes on from NC_080396.1 coordinate 69,105,471, forward strand.
TACAGTAGAGGTCCTCTAAGCCAATTGGATGGCAGGAAGATGCTAGGCAACAGCCAATGGCAAAGCAGCTATAAAAAGAGTTCCAGCCATACTGTATTTTTGCCTTTCGTATCCTGAAATTTATTTCGTAACAAGAGGCAATATTTTCCTGTTGAGGCATGTCTTAACCTGAAAATTCTGTACGTAGAGACAGTCGCAAGTACAGGTACCATTGTATTGATTTTTGGTCACTTTCTGTTGATTTGGGAGGATTTCTGGGTCATTTCGTCTCAACTGTGGAGCATTTAGGGATCACTGAACAGGCAGTCACCTGTAAATGACCTAAAATGAACATGAAGTGACCTATAAGTTTCCCCAAAACCCGGAAGACTGGCTGTGAATGCTCTGTTTCAACGCCATGGATGGCGCTAGACGTCAATCTGTCGTTGACCCTCCCTGTCAAAATGGATTGGACGTTTATTGCCGTCAATGGCAGCCAATGAGCTAACATAGACACTATTCTAGTGGAAGATTTTGGTAGCACCCTGGTTGGTTCCTTTATTTATTTTATTTACCAGTGACACCTTTTTAAAACAATGCATGGATTTATGCATTAACTTTCAAACTACTGCTCATTCACTTCGATTCTTTGCACTGCCTGAACATACGACTATCTCATACGCATTTTATATTTGTTTATTTGGATTTCATACTTGCAAGTCACTTTTGAGATTTTCATTTATAATGCACAGTAAAGGGAAATGCTCCACAATTTCATTGTACACAATAAAGGGTTATTCTATTCTATTCTATTGTATAAGAAGTTGCGATTGTATGTACAATTTATTTATAATTTATTTATATATTATTTATCGTTGATTCTATATGTTTTCCTCAAGTATTAAGTTTCTGATGTAAAAATTGAGTGATTTATTATCTGTTGAAAACTTGCAGTATATAAAGAATATTATATTATAAAGTAGGCTATATTAAGTTGCTATTTTTGGCAAAAAACTTACATGCTATGTTTAATATTGCTATTTATCCAGAAAATATAGGTGATTATCTCTGCCTTTGGGGATTTTTGTGCATCTAGTGTAAAATCTGAGAATTTTATAGCCATTTTAAGTTTTGTTATTGTTACGGCTCACTCCTCATCACCTTCACATTCTCCCCACTGACTCTGCTCTGCACACCTGTCACCAATCACCACACCTGCCTCCACTCCACAATCAACCACCTGCCACTACAAGAGACCGGTCTGCACAACATTTGACACCAGAGCTTCACCTCACCACGCATGGTAAAAGTACAGGCCACCCTTTTGCTCACCTTGCGACTCATCTGTGCTTATTTTTCTCAACAGCAATACTGAGCCCACCCAGCCTTCCAGCACATTCAAGAAAACTGCAGAGCCGCCACTTCTCACCAACTTTCCTTTGTTTAATAAACACATCTTGGACTTCGGAATTCTGACTTCTTTTTGCTGTGCTTTTGGGTCACACCGTCTAGCCACCATAACAGTTATACTTATATAAAAAAAATAATCGGGATTTTATAAGGGAACGACTTTGAATTTTTGATGCCGCTGCTCATGGAGACTCATACTGTATATGGCTAAGGTAGGTGCCTGTTTTGGTTTCAGGTCGGTAGCAGCTTTGGTTTTGAAAATGTTTGAATTTGAAGTTTTTGAAAATAGGCCCCCTATGGATCGCCTCCGTTTTCCGTGTCCTGTCAAGTATGATGGAGTTTATGGCTGGAGCATATCAATAACCTTTTGGAATACATAGTACATTGCCATTTCGATATCTTGTCACACCTCAAGTAGGAATCTGGGTACTGAATTCCTCTAACTATAAGCCTCGCAAGTAGTTGTAGGAACCATCCATGGCAGTCATGTTCGCACATGAGTAGGGCACCTGATATGAACTGCTGTGACATTGTAATCTACACTAGTTCACTAAGCAGAATAGAAAGCAATGAAATGTGGAGGATACGACGGTAATTACTGTTTGTTTGAAGGGAATAGTGTGGGAGACGAGGTTTTGAGATAAGCTTGAGTAAAAAGCATGTTCAAAATAATGATAATTTATTTTCTTGGTTTCACATGCACCTCCCCTGTGCTTTATTTTCAATAATTGTATTATGTTTTCGTGTTCTTTCAATTTCAGTTGTATTTCTGCTTGGACTAATCGTTTGCAAAACTTAGTATAGAGGGGCCTTTGAACGCACCTTGGTTTTGAAGAAGAATGTTGCTGCACCCTCTCCGTGAGTCATCGCCTTATCGTGGTGGAGGGGTTTGCGTGTCTCAATGATCCTAGGAGCTATGTTGTCTGGGGCTTTAAGCCCCTGGTAGGGTCACCCATGGCAAACAGGTCCTAGGTGAGGGGCCAGACAAACTATGGCTCAAAAAGACCCCTTATGATGAGTAATATAAATGAACTCCAGTTTCCCTTGCCCGGACGCAGGTTACCGGGGCCCCCCTCTGGAGCCAGGCCTGGAGGTGGGGCTCGAAGGCAAGCGTCTGGTGGCCAGGCCTGTCCCCATGGGGCCCGGCCGGGCACAGCACGAAAAGGCAACGTGGGTTCCCCTTTTCCATGGGCTCACCACCTGTGGGAGGGGCCAAAGGGGTCGGGTGCGTAGGGAGTTGGGCAGCAGCCAAATGCGGGGGCCTTGGCGGTCCGACCCCCAGCTGCAGAAGCTAACTCTTGGGACATGGAATGTCACCTCTCTGGCAGGGAAGGAGCCTGAGCTGGGGTGTGAGGCAGAGAAGTTCCGACTAGATATAGTCGGACTCTCCTCCACACACAGCTTGGGTTTTGGTACCAATCCTCTCGAGAGGGGTTGGACTCTCTTCCACACTGGAGTTGCCCATGGTGAGAGGCGCCGAGCAGGTGTGGGCATACTTATTGCTCCCCGGCTTGGCGCCTGTACATTGGGGTTTACCCCGGTAGACGAGAGGGTAGCGCGCTTCAGGTGGGGGGACGGGTTCTGACTGTTGTTTGCGCTTATGCACCGAACAGCAGCTCAGAGTACCCACCCTTTTTGGAGTCCTTGGAGGGTGTGCTGGAGAGCGCCCCCTCTGGGGACTCCGTCGTTCTCCTGGGGGACTTCAACGCTCACGTCGGCAATGACAGTGAGACCTGGAGGGGCGTGATTGGGAGGAACGGCCCCCCCGATCAGAACCCGAGTGGTGTTCTGTTATTGGACTTCTGTGCTCGTCACGGTTTGTCTATAACGAACACCATGTTCAAACATAAGGGTGTCCATATGTGCACTTGGCACCAGGACACCCTAGGCCGCAGTTCGACGATCGACTTTGCAATCGTGTCATCGGACTTGCGGCTGCGTGTTTTGGACACTCGGGTGAAGAGAGGGGCGGAACTGTCAACTGATCACCACCTGGGGTGTGTTGGCTCCGATGGCGGGGGAAGATGCTGGCCAGACCTGGCAGGCCCAAACGTAATGTGAGGGTCTGCTGGGAACGTCTGGCAGAATCCCCTGTCAGACGGAGTTTCAACACCCACCTCCGGCAGAACTTCTCCCTTGTCCCGGGGGAGGCGGGGGACATTGAGTCCGAGTGGGCCATGTTCCGCGCCTCCATTGTTGAGGCGGCCGATCAGAGCTGTGGCCGTAAGGTGGTTGGTGCCTGTCTTGGCGGCAATCCCCGAACCCGCTGGTGGACACCAGCGGTAAGGGATGCCGTCAAGCTGGAGAAGGAGGACTACTGGGCCTTTTTGGCCTGTAGGACTCCGGAGGCAGCTGACGGGTACCGGCTGGCCAAGCGGACTGCGGCTTCGGTGGTCGCCGAGTCAAAAACTCGGACAAGGGAGGAGTTCGGCGAGGCCATGGAAAACAAATTCTGGATGGCTTCGAGGAAATTCTGGTCCACCATCCGGCGTCTAAGGAGAGGAAAGCAGTGCACCATTAACGCTGTGTTTAGTGAAGATGGTGTACTGCTGACCTTGACACGGGATGTCATAAGTTGGTGGGGAGAATAATTTGAAGCCCTCCTCATTTCCACTGACACACCTTCCTTTGAGGATGCAGAGTCTGGGGACTCCAAGGTGGGCTCTTCAATCTCTAGGGTTGAAGTCACTGAGGTGGTTGGAAAGCTCCTCGGTGGCAAGGCCCCGGGGGTAAATGAGATCCGCCCGGAGTTCCTAAAGGCTCTGGATGTTGTGGGGCTGTCGTGGCTGACACGCCTCTACAACATCGCGTGGACATCGGGGACAGTGCCTCTGGATTGGCAGACCGGGGTGGCGGTCCGGAGGGTGTGTTCCAATTATAGAGGGATCACATTCCTCAGCCTCCCCGGTAAAGTCTATTCAGGGGTGCTGGAGAGGAGGGTCCGTCGGGAAGTCGAATCTCGGATTCAGGAGGAGCAGTGTGGTTTTCGTCCCGGCCGTGGAACAGTGGACCAGCTCTACACCCTCGGCAGGGTCCTCGAGTGTGCATGGGAGTTCGCCCAACCAGTCTAAATGTGCTTTGTGGATTTGGAGAAGGCGTTCGATCGTGTAACTCGGAGAGTCCTGTGGGGGGTGCTCTGGGAGTACAGGGTACCAAGCCCCTTGGTAAGGGCTGTTCGGTCCCTGTACGACCGGTGTCAGAGTTTGGTCCGCATTGCAGGCAGTAAGTCGAATTCGTTTCCCGTGAGGGTTGGACTCCGCCAAGGTTGACCTTTATCACCGATTCTGTTCATAATTTTTATGGACAGAATTTCTTGGTGCAGCCGAAGCATTAAGGGAGTCCGGTTTGGTGACCTCAGCATTGAATCTCTGCTTTTTGCAGATGATGTAGTGCTGTTGGCTTCATCAAGCCGTGACCTCCAACTCTCACTGGAGCGGTTCGCAGCTGAGTGTGAAGCGGTTGGGATGAAGATCAGCACCTCCAAATCCGAGACCATGGTCCTCAGTCGGAAAAGGGTGGAGTGCCCTCTCTGGGTTGGGAATGAGGTCTTGCCCCAAGTGGAGGAGTTCAAGTATCTTGGGGTCTTGTTCACGAGTGACAGTAGGAGGGAGCGGGAGATCAACAGGCGGATCGGTGCAGCGTCTGCAGTAACAGACGCTGCACCGGTCCGTAGTGGTGAAGAAGGAGCTGAGCCAAAAGGCAAAGGTCTCGACTTACCAGTCGATCTACGTTCCTACCCTCACTTATGGTCACGAGCTGTGGGTCGTGACCGAAAGAACACGATCCCGGATACAAGCGGCCGAAATGAGTTTCCTCCGCAGGGTGTCCGGGCTCTCCCTTAGAGATAGGATGAGAAGCTCGGTCATCCAGGAAGGACTCGGCGTCGAGTCGCTACTCCTCCACGTTGAGAGGAGCCAGCTGAGGTGGCTCGGGCATCTGGTTCGGATGCCTCCTGGACGCCTCCCTGGAGAGGTGTTCCGGGCATGGCCCACCGGCGGGAGGCCCCGGGGACGACCCAGGACACGCTGAAGAGACTATGTCTCTAGGCTGGCCTGGGAACGCCTTGGGATCCCGCTGGAGGAGCTGGTTGAAGTGGCTGGGGAGAGGAAAGTCTGGGCTTCCCTGTTAAAGCTGCTGCCCCCGTGACCCGACCCCGGAACAAGCGGAAGATGATGATGATGATGATCTTGCTGCACATAATAGAAATTCTTGGGGTTCGTCTTTAAACTGAGACAGTAATTCCATTGGCGGCTACATTAAGAATCTAACATATGGGTTTCGCCAGACATATTTCACTATTTCACTGGGGCACATGCTCCAGTATTGATCTGCTGTGCCCCAGTATAAATTTCACCGGTAAAAAAAAAAAAAAAAAAAACGTCTTTGGAGTTTTCAGTCTACATAGCATAATCTAGAGAATGCGCCCATTTAATACTGTATGGTCTTATTACTCTAATGACTCCATATACCACAATTTGCACATGGCTCCTTAATATGGAAATTTATGCACATAACTTTGGCTGTAACAGGTATATGAGTTGACAGTTCCGTGACGCACCTTTGGGAGATATGATACGTTCATGTGTGTCGGGAGATCTGATTTTCCAAGTTGGAAAATTTTTGTGATGTGTTGTAAAGTCGCAATGTGGGATAAAAATGTGATTGCTACAAACAAGGGTAGCCTATTTTAATGCTCCAACAATACATCACAAGTTGAGTGACTGTTAGGTGCTTTTTATAGAATCATTTTTCGATTACTCGAACAACACATGAATGCAGACTCAATATTATCGTGTGTGTGTGCCAAACTGCCAATCATACAATCGACGTTGCAAATTACACCTCCCCACCAGCTTTACAGGTTAGTGCCAGATAAACTGCCTATCCTTGTTGTTTGTTTTTACCTCTGTGCTTGTCTGTGTTCCCATGAACTGTGAATTTAAATGGTTCAACATTACTCTTAACGTATCGGGTAGTTAACCGCGTTAAACAACTCTGGTCGCAAATTGAAGTAGTAGCTGCCGTATTTTAGCTAGCTGGCTATGAATAGAATGACAATTAAATGCAATTTGAGTGAGAGGCTCTCACTCGAGAGCGTTGTCTAATTCTGTGTTAATATGATATGTGCTATTTGAACGGTATAAATACTGATGCTATTTATTGCTGTTTATTTATATGACCCAAATTAATAAAATTAATCTGTATGTAATCTGCAATTAATTGTCTGTTTTTGGGATATAACCTCGAACAATTTTGTAAGTGTGCTCATCTTGATTTTCAGATGTTTTACAAGCATTTTATTTGCTACTGCAGTCCCTGTAATTTGTAACAAGATGTATTATTTCTTTATTTCTATTTGATTTAGACAGCATTACTCTTACAAATGGATATTAGAAAGCTAATTGCTCGCAGCAAGGATAAATCAGCAAGGAGGAATGAGAAAGGTAGGCTAGGTAACCCACCTAAGCAACATTAACCACTTTTAGGTCACAATCTAGCAGTTCAGAAACGCTGATTAATTGCAAAACACTTTCAGTGATATAACCCCATTTCTTTTCAGACAAACTACAGCAGCAGAGTGCAGGAAGAGGTGAAGGAGAGAAGGAAGTTGAGCATGAGCAAAGGTGAATTGACTTTTGACAGGGGATGTTCCAATAGTGATTTTGAATACTGATGGCTGAAAAATAAATACAACTCTTTTTTTTTTTTTTTTTTTTTTTACAGAAACATGTAGTTTGGTTTGATTATATATAGTTTAAAGTGCTATTTCTGACTTTCTAGTGACGCCCCTGATCTAACGATGAAACTGGAACCGCACACAGGCTTAGTACTATGACGGATCAGATTGGAAGGCAAGCGACATTTTTTCGTTTCATGGAGGAGAAAGGAGAGCAGACAGAAGATAAAAAGGAGGCGACGTGTAGTTATAATATATTAAAAGTGTTTACTGTATACATATATACAAGGCTGTTTTTTTTGGTTGTTTTTTTTCAATATGGGGGATTCTTGACATGTGCAAATATGGCAAGGGGTGTAGCATCTGATTTCAGCGAATCACCAAACAATAGAGGTCCTGCAGCCCTACGGGAAAGATCCTATCTAAGAGTAGTAGTACTACAGCAAATGACATCATCGGCCCCAAAAAAGGTATAGGATCTGCAGATGGTTCGTACAGTGTGAAAGTGCCTATACATATGAAATCCCTGGCAGTTTTAATATAGGCAATAGTGTGCATGTTTACAACCAAAATAGCAGATTCTAGAATAAGTATGGCCACAAAGACTTATGAGGTGATAAGGTACTGTAAGTAGATATTAACATGTCCATACAGATTGCAATGTCCGGGCGTCGATAAGCTCACGCCATCTTCTGGCAAATACATAAGCTCGCTGCAGCTTTTGACATGATGTCTGTGTTTATTTACAGGCCATTTTGTGTAGACTCCATGGTAATTTAAGAGGGATGTAGGGTTTGTTTAGTCCCGAGTTTCTTCAGGGCTTCTGGGTCCACTCCATTTTCATCCCGAGGGCTTATCAGCACACTAATGCCATGTGACCGCCGGAGATTGTTAGCGCCCCCTGGGTGCTGCAAGGCAGAGTTGTAGGAAGACCGTCTCCGAAAGCCATGGCTGTCGGCATGACTAAGGTACCGCTCAACGCTATTTCTGTCTTGATGAGCTGTCGGCTGGCTTAATTGGAGGTCGGAGTGCTCCACAGCACCTGACTGGGCACCTGGGACTTTTTTTAACTGTCTGATTAGATCCGAAGACGTGAGACGAGGGGATTTCACCTGAGTATGAGTTGAACTTGTTAAAACATCGTTCGTGGGATATGTTTCACGATGTGACAAGCGATGTCTGGATCGCTCAGTGAATGAAGAGGGAGCTGAGGTAGTTGAGGGGGAGCCTAGTGATGCATGACTTGATGCAATAAATGATGATTTTCGATTGGATGGACGTAGAAGTGACGGACTGCATGCGGATGGTAGATCTGCCCATGACTTTCGAGTTTGTGGTGAAAGCTTATGATTCAGGGTAGGGTCCAAATCTTTATTCAAATCTTTAAGCAGGCCAAGCTTCTGAAGGGCCTGAATGTGGACTATGTCTTGGTCTGATAGTTGGCGGTCACCATTACCAATGGGTGAATTAGGTTCTGATGTTTGCATGTGGTATGGCATCTTGATTGAAGATCTTTTTGGTTTAGGAGCCACAAAGGGTGGAATCTTGAGCTCTGTTGAGTCAGGATGAAGGATCACAGGTAGAACAGGCTCCAAAGCAGGGAGACTCGGACGTGTGATGATTGGAAGCTTGTCTGGATGTCTTTGGTTTGTAGAGGGGCTAACTGAAGGATTCTTCTTTAAGGCATTCTGGTAAAATCCCTTCAGGTCAGCAGAGACTGGTATGCTGTACTTGGAGTGAAAAGGGGCTTTGACACTGTTAGGCTTTGGATCATTCTCTAGAACAAACTCCGGACCAAGATCCGTAAACTTTGAATCAGGTACCGGATCATCCATAAAGTCAGACGGAGGGGGAATCAGACCTACATCCATGTCAAGAGCGTAGGGATTGTCAGGGACTGAAGGGAGTGTCAGTGATGAAGAGTCTCCAATGGTGGATGAACACAGTCCCTTTGTATCGAGTGGAATGTTGCTATCAGTGACTGAATCGGTAACCTGAAAGTGGGGTCGTGATATGAATTTTGAAGTTGTTGAAGTTGTAAGACCATCTGTGCTGGCTTCAGGGGCAACGGTGTGGTTTGGTTCATAGGTTTGATTTAAAAGATGATCCTCAGCTCTGTTTTCTTTTGTTAATGTTATATAGTCAGACTCCTTCAATGGAAAGCCAACTGGAACTGCAGGCAAGGTCTCAGGTCGCTTTTCCATTCCAGACTCAAAGTCAAAAGCGGAAGTATCTAGAAGACAAAACACAGTACTGATGTAGGTGCTGAAAAAAAAAAACTATCTAATATAGGCCCATAAATCAGTTTCTTATATACCATTGATTGAATTCAGACCCATCTTCTTCAGAAGACTTCCTGAGTCTGGTTCATCATTGGATAGTCCACTGTCCTCCTGCACCTCAAGTGCTTCAATGGTCTGCTCCAGATACATGATGCACGCCCTCTCCTCAGCAGATAAGTGCTCCATGCTGTCCTCGCTCTGCAGAAAAATGTACCATAGGGTTGGGCACATTCTCATCCAAAGTACATCATGAAATAATTGGATTGCAAAAGGGCATGCATTTAATGTGCACAAGTAGTGTTCAAAACATTAGATACAGGACCAGTCAGTAGAGGAAAAAATTGACTTACACAGACAGAGTTCAAGGTGATCACACTATCATAGCTTCCAGTGCTGGCCTTATTGCTCAATGGTGCCAAGGCAAGGTCATCATGCCAAGTGTCGCCTGTCGACATCACGCAGTGAAGGAAGAGGCTGGGGACAGTTCATCAAATTGTGGAAGGATCTCAAGTGCACTGAATAAGAAAGTAAAAAAAACAAACAAAAAAAAACAATGGGTCTAGTGTTGAAATGATATGTCTATTTTAAAACAATAGATGTGGTGGTAGTAGTAGTAGTAGTAGAGTACCTGTTCTCAGATTCACTGTATACTACAGTCATTAAGTGTAGTCATACCATTTTAGCCCAATGATAAGATGACCAGTCAACAAAAGTATATTAGTAGAGGTATTACCAAAAGTATTTCTCATTTGTTTTTGTTTTATTTACAAGGTAAGGATTCGGGATATCTGGCAGAATTAAAAAAAAAAAAAAAACATTTTCAGTTGAAATGGAATTACAATTCATTAATTAGGGTTGGCCAGCATAGAAAATAAACGTGGTTGATTTTGTACAAAAGAGTGACTTCTACCCAATGTTCCCTTTAAGCTGCGTGCTTGCACAATCGCGCATTGCTTGCACAGTCAGCGCACAAGAAAATCAATGCAGTGCACAAAATACAATTCAACTGAAACGTATTAAGATCTAATTTTAGAACTGACATAATCTAGCTAATTAGACCAATAAAATTGTTTTCTGTACGATTTTGCAATGTAACTCAATGAGCAACAAGTGTCTAGCCAATAATATGATACAGTTAACTTCACTTATGCTACGCCGCAAATCATATCATTGACAGTATTGCGCATTTGTGCCATGTCCAAAACGCTCCGTGCATGTTAGCTAGCTAAAAATAGTGCAGCAGAGTTAAAAGACGCAAATGCTAACCTCTAATCATGGCGAAACAAACGGGCAGCGATACTACACTCATCAAGCCAAATTAAAAATGAAATGCGGTTCTTTTAAGATGGAATGGCTGTCGGAGTATGTGCAAAAAGAACAACAAGCAGTGAAACTGGGAGAGATTTTTTTTTTTTTTTTTACTTGTCATGTATAGCTGTTTAGACACTGAGAATAGGAATCTTGAGTGTCCTTATATTCTGAATAGTTTTAATGTTGGAGTTTGATATACTCCCAATGTGGTTGTTCATTATGTTTTATTTATTACCTATTTATTAACATGCCCATGCCACAATTGGACCTTACCCAGGCCAAAGTAGGACTCTCAAATATAACATAGTACAAATCTCATAGAGATTTTTGACTTTTTAAGTGGGCCAAATCAATTATAGTAAAACTAATCTAATGAAAATTGCTGCTGTAATTTCATTCTTTTAATAAGCCATGTAACTTAATATGATCCAAGATTTTGAACAGGCATGATACTGGTGTGTGGCCACCGCGTACATATCTGATGTTGCTCACTGTGGTCTACTCTTCAGTGTGCTCAGGGATCTTATGTGTCTGCTCAGACACATGAAAAATTAGAGGAAACATTGCTTCTACCCTTTGGTGGCTCACTAGTGCAAATAACAAGAGGTATCCTGACTTGTACATCCTGAACTGGTCACCAGCCATATGGACAAACAACCTTTCCCAGCTAAAGACAATTTGGAGTCCTAAATACAACTAACATACATGCTTTTGTGCGGAAGAACTGAGATTGAGGCAGCAATTTAAGAACTGTGCAGTCCTACCAGAGGGTTTAGCTGGGTATCCATCATGTAAGTATAATACAACATCATACTGTAGTCCACTCCTATTTTTTTTCCTCAAAGCAAATTACTCTCCCTCCTAAGAGCACAATCTGCAGAATGAGTGGCTTCTATCAGCCAATACCTGTGAGCGCAGGAAGTAAACTAGCAGGGTGCACCCACAACTGACTCAGGATCTAATAGTGAGTGGAATGTCACTTTGCTTGCTCAAATGCCTTTACCGCAACCGCGTGAGCACTGTGATGCAGTAACTGGGCGTTGAACCTGAAGCACACGAAACATTTTGTGGCTCAGCCATACAAGTAGGAGGACATGCTTTAGAGTGAAAAGTCTCACGCAGATAGCAGTCGGCCTAGATTTTTTTCTTCACAACATGTAACAATTGCCTTCGAACCGAAGATGACTGCAGCATTCATGGTTAACAGTCAACATAAGCTGTGTAATTCACGAGGGTTGATTAATGTTTAAACTCAGTACAGTACCTTGTCCTGTTACAGGGTTTCATGGACAAATATTTACACTTAACTCAGTCTATTAAGCAAAGTGATCACTGATTACACACTCAACGTGTGTTTGTCATAAAAAGAAATGTTCATTTTACCTGAAAAACTGCTATCCAGATTAGAAATGAGAGTGGGAAATAAGGAAATGCTATAAAACGTTTGTAAATGATGTACTGGAGATTTAAAAATCTACATAATTTTAAACAACATAACAGTAAAACAGGTATAATACTGGTCGAAAGAGCTCAACAGAGGAATGAAGTTATGAGTGTAGTAGAGTTAAATCATAACTCACCACAGAGTTGGACATGGCCCGTCGAGGTCAACTGTGTTTGGGTGTCAATCCATCTCTGTGGCGGTGCGTCCTGCCTCCACTGAAGCTGAAAAAAGGGTGGGGCATGTCGTCTAGAACTGTCTTGTGCTTAGCCAATCAGTTTCCTGACATTCGGTCATGTGCTGGCAATCAACCAGAGTTGACATGTGGCATGACAGGAATTCAACGGTGTCCAAATAAAGTAGAACAAAGCAAAACCCAGGAAGTCTGTTTGCAACATGCCAAAGCGTTTAAGCGTTTAGATTGATATCAGGTTCCTCCACATTTCGATGCCACAATTGCTGCTATTAGGTTTCACTGTCGGACTATTTATTGCCAAGAGCACTTTATTGAGCTAAACCAGGTATATATGCTTGAAACATTAGTCATAGACAGGCACTATAATAGTTTTACTGATGATGATAGAATTGCCATATCAGTAAGGGCGTAACTTTGGTCTCAACATTCGTAGGGACAATATAACAGCATAAACTGTATGTTCACTTTAAACTAAGAAATTTATAGGCTAAATGATCAATGCCAAATAAATCTGTATTGACTTATATTAACTTTCATATGTAATGGTTCAGGTTACACACCGTTTGATTTAAACCTTTGTTTTCAAAAACTACTAAAGACGCATTTTGAAAACTTCCAGAATTAATGTCAGCATTTTATTAGCAAAATTGCAATATTTGAACATAATTTAAAGGGATCCACGGATAGAAAGAGTTGTAGTTTTTTAATGATAAACGTTATTATGAGTTAAATTAATTTGATATGAAAACCCCTCTTGATGTTTTCGATTTTATACAATTTGTAAGATTAGTTTAACTAATCCACCCTTGTTGTTGACATCGCAGCGCGGTGACGTCACATGGTTACGCTGCCAGGCTTCCAAAGTATGACTCTAGCGACATAAACATGTCATCTTTTCAACCCTTTCAATTTGAACCCGAGAGGAATATTAATGAGAATGACAGCACTGTTGATATTTCACTGAACGAGCAGCAAAAGAAAAATGAACAGGAAAGACGGGATGAGACGATACGAGACAAGGAGAAAAAAACGGTGTTCTGCCAAAATGTGCTAGACCGGCGAAACGTGCTACAAGTGGCAAATTTGACACCCAAAGTACTACCGTGCGCTTTCAGCTAGTTTTGTTTAGATGCATACGGACAGAACATACTAAAGATGTCTAAAGAAAGTACTTAAACATAATAATATCAAATAAGGGTGGTTTAAATACGTGACGTGACTAATGTGGTCTACAGATCAACAATATGCTTTAAAGCTACTACAATAAACACATACAAAAAGTATTTTGTGCAATGAAAAGGTAATAAAGGATTCAATAAAAACCCAAATAGTAAGTACTTGCCGTTTTTAACCGATGTGCTCATGTGTTTGACGTCTCGGCACGTAGAATGAATTGCAGTACACCGATAGTGTTCGTCTAATGACAGTGACAAACTATGTCACCACCCCGAGCGTCCATTGCACGCATAAAACATGGCGCCCTTTGTAGGTCAAAATATGTACTAAATAACATAGGTTTTAAATCAATGGCAATGTGTTATGTGTTTCTAATAAAATATTTTAGTAAAAGAGAACAATTGTGACCTATTAGAGCCTACAAGTCTTTAAGTCTGAGTTTCCCTTTATTGTGTATATAAAAAAAATATTTAAACACAAACTTGTTAATAATCTCTTAACAATCTAGGAATGCAAAGAATAAACATTTGCTTTTTGAAAACTCGTGTGTCTAAATAAAGAAATATGTAAAACTGAAAAATCCTCTTAGTCTGGGAATAACAAAAATAACTGAAAATGGAGCATTCCTTCAGGTAAAACACTACTGATTTTGTCCAACAAAAAATGAAAGCTCCCCTGGGCTGCTTTAAAAAGGGGTAAACCTTGGTTCATTTCTCACCGATTAATTAACGGTAACAGTAGAAAACACACAAAAGAACAACCCAAAAAAATAAAAACAGTAGAAAACACATATAGGAAGACACGTCTCTTTAAGCAGCTTCCTACTCGAGTTTTGCAGGTTAGCAAATTCACACAGTTTAACATCATGCTAACTCTGATGTGAGTCGGACTTTCACTAGCAAAACTAGCGGTGTGTTTCTCACCCCCACAACATTGATGTCTGTTGACATTACCGACAGTGGCTGTTGCTGGCCCAAAAAACTTCTACTATCCTTCCTCTTCGAACGGGGCGGAGGAGGTGGCATGTTATCGACATGTTGTATGTATTTCTGTCGGGGCTGTGAGTGCGTGTGTGTATTCAAGTCAAGTCATCAGCCAATCAAATATGTGTTTATCTTGGCAAGAGAGAGTATGCAGTTTTGCTTCACACACTAAATGTAACTCGTGGCGATAGCATAGCATTCCCGTTAGCTTTAACATGTAGGGTGGCGAACATCGTCTTAAACTCTCGGACATCTTTTTTTTTTTTTTTTTTTTTACATAATGTTTGTGGCATCCAAGTGTGTTTAATTATTTGAAAATAAAGAACGGTGTTCCTGCCGATTGTGAATGATCATAAAGATGCTGTTGTCCTTGTACACACTACACACTACAATATGTCCTCGTCTGTCAATTATAATTTGAAATAGTTGGATTTATTTATTGACTGAAAGTTTTGAATTTTACGGCCGAAAACATTGAGTAGTCATTGACTAAAATTAGATGAAGACGAACACATTTTGAAATGACCAAAATATGGCTAAGCGCGGTAATATAGCAGGCACGCCACAGACTTCTCGGTCAACGCAGTGAAACGCGACCGTTAAAGTCAAGCAGCGAGGGCACACCAGTTGCAGAGCGGCTGCGTATCAGACGCATCCCAGAAGCAGTTAAACGCGTCGCACACAAAACGACCGGCACAGTATTTTATTTGTCAGGAGACGCAACCCTCCACCGTCAGTCGAACGAGGTAGACCGGAAGGCATTTGTGTTAAAACACAGTGGATCCAGTCAATTTTCAAAATAATATGCAATTACATTTGATTAATTTATGCATAGCGCTTTAACTTACATTTGTCAATACAGGTAAAGCTTTTTAAAACCTTTCATAAGAAAAAAAAATTGAGATTTTGAAAATATGTTAAAATTTTTGTCACTGCAATGGTTTTTCTCTTTGGCACAGGACTTTTTTCGTCTTTCTTTCAGAACGAAAGAAATGGTTGTTGTGTTGTGATCTTTAAATACACTCTACTCTCGGTCACTCGCATGATCTTGTCCTCGCATGAACAGATTGAGCCGCTCCACACACACTCTTGCCTGGCACGGCCAGACTGTTCTCCCTGTATTTTTCAAACACTGAGAGAAAAGTCTGGGAACCAGCCCATTAACGGCCTCTCGAGCAGGTACAAAATCAATCGACAAATCAGATTCGTTTATTTGCGTGACGTGTTCTTAACGAGCAACGTCACTCTTGCGCGTCGAAAGTCGTCTCCACAACAACACAGATGGTGAACAGGAGAGCCGAGAATATGTTCCAATCCACGGTAAAATCAGTTTTAAATTACCAAAAACACATCGACACGAGTCATTGACAACAGTCTGTCTCGCGCTAGCCATGTTGAATAAACTCCGCTCTCCTCGTATGTTTACTTCCGCGCGCAAGTCCCTCGTCCTGCCCTCGTCGTTTTACTAACGTCGTGTCTGCCCGTCGCTGATTGGTACACTCCGCTGTCTGTTTGCTGTGGCTTGCTCCGCCCTGGAAATTGTATCCGCTGAATGGTGGCCAGACTCAATAGCTGGAACAGCGGTGAGTCTGGTGTACCAGGCAACACAAACTCTACTCATAAAACACATCCATTGGGGACGATCGTCAGTGGTGCGTTGACGATGTTAACACGCCGCTGACGCATCTGGTATA
Source organism: Corythoichthys intestinalis (assembly GCF_030265065.1). Taxonomy (NCBI): domain Eukaryota; kingdom Metazoa; phylum Chordata; class Actinopteri; order Syngnathiformes; family Syngnathidae; genus Corythoichthys; species Corythoichthys intestinalis. The sequence continues at coordinate 69,121,620 of NC_080396.1, forward strand.
TTATCGGGGTAAGACTAATAAGTATTTTCATCCAAAAGACTGAAACAAAAATGAAAAGGGCTGCCAAAAACAACTTTTACCACCACAAAATTAAAACCATCATTTCTCCGTTTTTTTTAGGTCTATCGATGCCAAATAAAAATTGGAAGATAGGTTCAAATCTGCGCTTTCGAGCAGTTTTGTTTTCGTAAACGATGTCGATAACGAAAATATTTCATAAATGAACACTTTTTTCATGAAGATGACAAGCTAAAAAGGTGTTTTGGGAGACTAAAACATAACAAGACGAATGCCATTTTTCATTTGACGAGACGAAATGTGCAATAGTTTCGGTCACATGTTCACAATGTGGGACATTTCATGTGTAGTTAGCCTGCCCGTAACAGTGTCTGGTTATGTGACTTGCTGTGTGAACATCACACACTAAATGTAACCTGTAGTGTTAGTATAGCATCAGCATTAGGTTAATGCTAAGGGCAAGCGTCTTTAAAACTCTCGTATGTGTATATATATATATATATATATATATATATATACATATATATACAGTGGGGAGAACAAGTATTTGATACACTGCCAATGGGTTTTCCCATTGGCAGTGTATCAAATACTTGTATATATATATGTGTGTGTGTGTATGTATATATGTGCCATATATATATATATATATATATATATGGCGAAAAAAACAGACAAGACTGAAAAAGCAGTTTCTGCTCTTGCACTCCTCTTTAAAAGAAACTGCTGTATTTTAAGCCAAAACAACTATTGTGTTTGATAAAACAATATGTCTATATGCTGCAATAGCAGATTCATGGCGCATGAAGCCCCCTGAACTATTTTTAATTGGCACTTTTACCCTGAAAACTCCCGTTTACAGACGTCGTGCAACCGTTTTTGTTTCAACCCAGTCATGAAAACAAGGTAAGTAATTATATTTATGAATAAAAATGTCTGTTATTTTTAGCTTACAATCATTAATTGATGTCTAACATTTTGTTAAAAACAAAACAAAAAAAAAGACTTAAAAAAATTATTCACTCGCATATTTTAAACTTTTAAACAAATTACGTCACAATGAAAAAAAATGGCGTCTGTAATAAACTCACGGATATCATCCTCAGAACTATCGCTAAATTGTATTTTTTTTGTTACTGTCGCATTTTCCCCGATATGTTAGATGATAAATAATCGATTCAAAGAAAAATACAAAAAAAAAAACGTTTAAAAGGGTAAATATATGAAAAGAAAATCTCGACCACTCCTTGATGTCTGATATTTCTGCATCGCAACCCTTGTTATATTACCATGTTTCACCCTAAAATCCCCCAAAAATCCAGCTGTGGCCATTCACAGCTGTGTCTTGACACTTAGCGATGCATGCGACATGGAGTTTTTGGAAGGAAACAAGGTAAGTACGCGATAATATCTCGTTAAAGTCATGGCGTCTGTAATTCTGCTCTTGCGTGCTCTCGCCTCCAGATAGGGTTTTGCAGTTTGAATTTTTATTTTTTTTAAATGCCCTCCTGCTCAAATTTTTATTCCCCCAGAAAATTGAGATTTTAAGCTTTCCAGTGATGTATCACAAATGCATATCGGACAATTTTTAAATTTTTCGCCAAATTGGGGGTCTCAGAGCGGAACTTCAAGTCACCTCAGTGTTTTCCGCCATATTTTTTTATACAGTTTATGCCGTCCAGGTGGGTATTATTAATTGAAAATATTGTACTGTTTTCCTGATGATTGTGATTTATCACAAAGATGCTGTTGTCCTTGTAGACGCTACAATATGTGCTCGTCTGTCAATGTTCATTCGAAATTGTTGGAAACCTTTTATATATGGCGGAAAACACAGACAAGACTGAAAAAGCATGTTCTGCTCTTGCACTCCCCTTTAAAATAAACTGCTGTATTTTAAGCCAAAACAACTGTTGTGTTTGATAGAACAATATGTCTATATGCTGCCATAACAGATTCATGGCGCATTAAGCCCCAAGTGTGATACATGCTACATGGAGTTTTTGGATCGAAAAGAGGTAAGTACGCGATAATATCTCATTAAAGTCATGGCATCTTTAATTCTGCTCTTTCATGCTCTCACTTCCAGATAGGGTTTCGCTGTTTAATTATTTATTTTTTTAAATGGCCTCCTGTTCAAAATTTTTCTTCCCCCAGATAATTGAGATTTTAAGCTTTCCATTGATGTATCACACATGCATATCGGACAATTTTGAAAGTTGGCCAAATTGGGGGTCTCAGAGGTGAACTTCAAGTCACCTGAGTATTTTCCGCCATATATTATAAATATTTATTTATTTATCCATGGACTAAAACTTTTCAAGTTTACTGACGAAAACATTTTAACCCCTTCAGACCTAAGCATGCTGCTGAAGGACACAGCAGGTTCCCGTCTCTAAACCAATATACTGAATTTAGTTGCTATTGCCACTTCTGGAAGACTATTGGCTGAAACTTTACCCATCGAAATCAAATCATGAGGTTTGGCAAGCCTTCTTTGCTAATTTTGGCTCTTTGAAAATGGCTGACCAAACGCAACTTCAAAAATGATAACGTAAAGTGCTCATTTCTCATCAAAAACACATTCACATGAAAAATAACTAGTAAAAGTATGCGATATCCCCGACCAAAAAATTGCACTTTGTTCTGGTGTCTGAGTAAAAATCATTGCATTTTGAGTAGTCGTTGACTAAAACAAGATGTAATCAGCCTTAAGTTTTCTTCAACAAAAACTAGATGAAGACACGTTTTGAGATGACTAAAACAGACGAAAATTAAAAGGGGTGCCGAGAACGACACTGCTTTCGAGTAATGTTAATGGCAGCTCTCGATGTCAAAGTTTATTTTTACAGTGTTTAAAAACGTCACGTGATGAAACAGGCTGATGTGATCACACGACTTCCGACTGTAAGCTTGTGTGTAGTCTGTGACTGTATGTGACTGTATTATTACGTCTGATTGGAATAATGGGGTCTCGTGATTATCGTTGTAGTGTATCACTAGTAAAGTGGTATCGCCACTGTGGGCATCTCTGGCAAAAATAAAGTAAAATCTAATATGTAGAATAAACAGGAAAATGTACTGAAATGAATTCATAAGTTTTTTCATAGTAGTGCTGCAACGATTAATCGATTAACTAGACTAATTCGATTAGAAGGAAAAAAAAAAACATTTTGCTGCTTCGAGTGTTCATTTAATTAGAGTGGCTTTGTAATGGTTTGTTTTGGAAGTGTTTGCATTTAGTTTTATTGATTTGGGTGGATAAACTGTCCTTAGTGGCAACAGTGAATATGACAAAACTCATTTAACATGTCTGAATACAGCTGCCCACTGTTAAGACCAACATAAGGTAAGTTTTTGTTTGAGCTAATGTTTCTTTAATGCATTTGTAATTTAGTTTATTGGTATATTTAGCTGTTTTGTGGGGGAATATGTGCTTGAATGATTTGTTAAGCGCATCGTAAAAAAAATAAATAAATACATTTAAAAAAAAAAAATTTTTTTTTTAATTCCCTTTCATAGCAATTAAGCTAGCAGACTTTTGCTATCCGAATTATTCTATGGTTGTACTTAGATCCTCATTAATATTTTTTTTATATAATTTAAATGATTTACCTAAAATTTATTCTGCAACGCATCAAATGTTCCTAATCCGATTTCTCAATTATTCGAACTGACTAGTTGATAGATTAATCGACTACTAAAATAATGAATGGATGAAAATTTTGGCAATTTTGAATGGTTTGACCACTTGTCCCATTAGCATCTGTGCACGTGACTGGTTGTTTGTACAACTAGTTCGATGACATATGCATACACATATTCATCGACCTGTCAAATATTGCAACTTAAACATCAACAACAACAAAACATTCGGTGAGGAAACAAAAGGAAAAAACTCTCAGACTGCACAATTTATTAATTGCACAATTATGAAAATAATCATACAAAAACGGGAAGCCCAAGATCATGTACAATCTTTTTGTTCCTGAAGTGAGGTCCCTCTTATTCGCTCAGCCTCTAAAGGTGTAATCAAGGGCATTCACTAAGATATGTGTTACTTTATAAGACATAGTCCTTTGAATCTTTTTTGACACCAGTCAAAAACTACATACATACTTACATACATATACATATATACTGTAGAGATCTATAAAAGCCAAACTTATTCAAGTATCAAAATAAAGACTAGTTACATGTACAATATTATTCGCGTTGTACTCATCCAAAAATATTATTTCTGATCCTCAGTGATGTGCAAAGGCAAAATGGGACCATGCTGAGGGCCGATTGTGCCGTCACCGGCGTGTTTTTAAAGACAGTGTACCATAAATTTCACCCAACTGGCCTAAAAACGTACCAAATACAGCATAAGCAAAAACAAACCAAAAAAAGATGTACAGTGCTCAACATAAATGAGTACCAGTACAACTACAATAAAAAATAGGATTATTATGCCTTTCTTAGTGAACACCCAAACTAATTTACAGAATTTCCAACATTAGAGTCACTCGTGGTTAAAGTCTTGGATGTAAATCAACATACTCATGTAGAAGTATACTGTACATATCGACCCGGCAAGCAAGTACCATAAACTGTCAACAAACAGGTAGGAAATTGCTGCTGCCTATTTTGTTTTTTCTCTGCAGGAACAAAAAATTAAAAATATATATATCAGCAAAGTACCGTTCTACATGCCAGGTTTAGTGAATAATCTTGCTTGATTAATTCAACAAAGAAGCAGGGAAACCAATCAAGTTTCTGAATTTGAATAAAATGCCCTAGAAAATTAACCACTTGATGCCTGAATTTACATTTAACAAATATAAAGCATCGGAGAAAAACATAAATCCTTAAAAATAGCATTGATTAAAAAATAATAAATATAGAAAATTATACAGAAATACATTGCTAAAAATTAAAAATATTAAAATAAAAAATAAATATTTTTTTTTAATTATGAGATATATGCATATATATATATATATATATATATATATATATATATATATATATATATATATATATATATGGCAGAAAACACAGACAAGGCTGAAAAAGCAGTTTCTGCTCTTACACCACACTTTAAAATAAACTGCTGTATTTTAAGCCAAAAGAGTTGTTGTGTTTGATAGAATGCTGTCATAGCAGTTTCATGGCGCATCAAGCCCCAGAACTATTTTTAATTTGTCCGTTTTACCCTGGAAACCCCAGTTTACAGACACTGCGCAAATGCTTTTGTTTCAACCCAGCCATAAAAAGTAGTTATATTAATTATTTGAAATGTCTATCATTTTAAGCTTACAATCATTAATTGATGTCTAATTTAGTTAAAAAAAAAAAAAAAAAAAAAAAAAAAAAACTCTATAAAATTATTTACTCGCATATTTTACACTCTTAAACTACGTTACAACGAAAAGAATAGTGTAGTAAATAGGTCATGGATATCTACTTCATAACAATCACTTAATTGTTTTTTTGTGTTGTTTTTTTTTACCGTTGCATTTTCTCCGATATTTTAGATGATAAATAATTGAACCAAAGAAAGAAAAATTGAAAAACGTTTAAAAGGGTAAATATTTGAAAAAGAGAACCTCGACCTCTCCTTCATGTCTGCGATTTCTGCATTGCGACCCTTGTTATAATACCGTGTTTCACCCATAAAATCCCCATAAAGTCCGGCTATGTCCATTCACAGCTGTGTCTTGACACTCGGTGAGAAAATGCAACACAGAGTTTTTGGATCGAAAGAAGGTAAGTAGGTGATAATTTCTCGTTAAAATCATGATGTCTTTAATTATGCTCTCTCATGCTCTCACCTCAAATTAGGGTTTAGGGATTAAAAAAATTTTTTTTTTTTTTTAAATGCTCTCCTGTTATATTATATGTAATATTTTTCTTACCCCAGAAAACTGATATTTTGGACTTTTCAATAATGTATCACACATGCATATATGACAATTTGGAAATGTGGCCAAATTGGGGTGTCTCAAAGCGGAACTTCATGTCACCTGAGTGTTTTCCGCCTTATATATATATATATACTGTATACAGTATATACACAAGGAATTCATGATTAAATTCCCTTTTTATTTTTGAATTCAAAAACAGAATAATAATACCATATTTTCCGCACTACAAGATACACCTAAAAGCCTTAAATTTTCTCAAAAGCTGACAGTGTGAATTATAATCTGGTGCGCTTTATATATGAATCGAGGTCTCGCAACTATGGTAAGCAGCTGCCGACTTAATGGTGCTATTCGTTTATGCTATGTTTGTGCTGTAAAAACGTTCGTTTGTGCTGCTATCATTTTATAGATATTGAGATATTAATTTCGAGTGATGATGTCAATCGCAGCACCTCCGTCGTGGCTGACGAAACGTACGAACTCTCTCAATAACAGGGGTGTCCCAACAACTAGCGCAAACGTAGCGCAAAGGAATGGCACACCTTTGGGTCCATTTTACAGAAAATGGGGGGCTTGAGATAGTAATTAAAATAGTAGTAGAATTAGGGGGCTTCTGACTCAACAAGACATAGAAAAACATATGCATGAATTTATTTTCAGTAGATTGGACTATTGCAACGGTATATTTACAGGTCTTGATAAAAAAAAAAAATCAGGAAGCTACAGCTAGTACAGAATGCTGCAGTCCTCACAAGTACAAGGAAACTGGACCACATTACACCGGTTTTGAAATCGTTACACTGGCTTCCAGTGAGTAAAAGGATAGACTATAAAATACTACTGCTCGTCTACAAAACACTTAATGGCCTTAGACTAAAATACATGTTTGATTTGTTAGAAACATCTAGACCACTAAGGTCATCTGGAACCGGTCTCCTGTATGTTCCAAGAACAAGAACCAAGCACGGTGAGGCAGTATTTAGTTATTATGCTCCTCACCTCTGGAACAAGTTACATGAAGGTCTGAAGTATGCTCAAACTGTTAGCTCCTTTAAATCAGGGCTAAAAACGCTTTAATCTAGCACAGCATATCCATAACTGTCTATATGTATTTCAAGCTATTTGCTATCTATTCCTCTTGTGCTTTATCTCTATTGCTGATTTCAATTATTATTGGTAGTAGTAGTAGTAGTAGTAGTATTTTTTTGTTTATTCTTTTATTCTATTCGTGATTAAATGCGATTTTTAAGGATAATTTTATTTCCTGTTTTGATTTTCTTTGTTTTTACGTTCAATTGATTTAATGTGATTTTTATGATCTTCATGTGATCTAAAGCACTTCGAATTGCCTTTTGTTGAATTGTGCTATATAAATAAATTTGCCTTGCGTAATTTCGAGTTATGACGTGACGCACGTAGTACACTATGGTACACTACACTATGTTATACCTTGCTGTTGTTAAGTGAGCCGTCTTACGAAAACACTACGTCACTAACTTTACCTCGGGAAAAATAATAAAACAGCTGTTTATTCATTTTGGGAGTAAACAGAGTTGTCAGAATGCTAGTTTTTAATCGATTAATAAAGTTTGAATGACCTATCTGACTGTTTTGTTGACATTCTCTTTAGCGCAGCTCCATTTAATGGATGCACAACTTAACCCCAGCCTCTACTGTCCATTCTATGCGCCTTATAATGTGGTGCAGCTTACACTAGTATATGTAAATAGTTTTAAAATAAGCCATTCATTGAAGGCGCGCCTTATAATGTGGTGCACCTTATAGTGCGAAAAATACAGTAATAAAAAATACTTTTGTATATAATATATATATATTATTTTTGTGTACGTATTTCCACCAATGCTTTTTTATGTATATTTGTTTACCAATTTACTGACAGGTATATGTATGGTATTTACAGAGTATGTTTCGGTAGTTGGTAAAATAAGAATTAAATGTATAATGAAAACATCCATTGAAAATGCTTGACGTCCATTCCATTTTTAAAAATGGATTGGAGGTCTAGTGCGGTCAATGGCAGCCAATAAGCAAAATGTAAATTCAGGCATCCATATGTTAAAAAAAAACATGGAAGAAAGATTGGATGCCAAAGCTGTACCCTGTTACAAACCTGAAAAACATCTTTGTAGTGTTATTTTGCGTTAATTTAGTTTGGTTAAATTGAGGAAACGCTCCTTAGAAAATGCTGATCACAGTTACACATGTTGAGAATGAGATTTTAAAGGACAAATTAAATGATGCATTACTTTTCTTTTTTAAGTTCAACCACAAATTTCCCCTCACTTTCAGAAGATCTAGATGAGTCCAGTAAGCCTTCTGAAAGCCTTGAGACATTTTTGATGGGCAGCTAGTGAAAGTGAAGTGATGAAAGAGGTGCGGTCTGACCAACGACGCCCTCTTCAGACTGGTGATGGTCGGCCGTGCTCTTGCTTTTCCACGCAAAACATCCTACCCATCATGCAACAGGGTGAGGGTTATGATCAGCTACAGGGAGGATAACACATGTACACAGTTAAAATGCAGTAAAAGTGACTAGAGGAAATTGAAAAATACCAAAAAGTATATATAAAATTAAACATTGAAATATGTAAGGCTGCAATAACTAATAAATTAAAATTGATGAATAAATTAGTTGCCAAATAATTTGATCATCCATTTTTGCCTATGAGCAGTCCCATTTGGGTCCTTGTTTGTGTTTAATTTGAGGCTGCGCGGGTGCCAGTGATTAGAGCAAGAGAGAGAGAGAGAGTTGCTGTTTGGTTGCCGAATAAATAATATTATGAAGCGTCGAGCGTTAGATTGTCTTTTGTGTCGTTAGATCCAGTGTGCCTCTGTCAGAGGTGAGTAAATTAAGCCAATTTTAATGTTTGTATTTTTTCAAGGATTCAAGGATTTTTAATTGTCTCATCAGTTCACATTTACATGGAGAGGTTACTACTTAGCACAGAGCGCTAAGGTAGTTTGCGATTATGCTAATCAGTGTTTTAAGTGTCCATTTGTATTGTGTTTTGGAGAAGCATATTAGCACTCGAGTTATTGTTAGATAGTAAAGTTGTCTCATTTCTTTTTATAAAGAAATCACACACATGAACGCATTAACGCATTAAACGCATAAATGAGTCAATGACACATTTTATATCAGCGCTTTTTTTTTCGCCCACAAGAAAAAAATGTCAATGAATTTGTTTTTTTATTTTAGTTTGAATAAGAAGGACTTTGTCCAAATTGTGTACTGAGAAATTATTTTTATGTTTTATACTTAGAACCTTTATTAAAAACTTTTACAAGTTTTATGTACTTAAAACAGTACATTTGTAGACTTCAGTACAGTTAGGTCAGGAAGCTGTAAAAAAATATATATATTTTTGAAGGAAATAGTAATCCATTTTGTCTTTATTGTTATTTAAAACATGCCTAAAACTTATTATTATTAATTGAAAAACTAACATTAACTAATTAATCAATTAATTGTTTAATTTATGGTCTGACTAATGGATTATAAAATAATCATTAGTTGCAGCTCTAAAAAATGGATTTTAAAAAAACTAATAAAAAGTCACAAAAGAAAATTTTAAGGGTAAAAAGTATAGAAAATTAAATTAAAAATTACAGTTAATTGGAAAATTCAAGACATATATATATGTGTGTGTGTATATATATATATATGTATATACATGGTAAAGATGAAATAACTGAAAATTAAATTAAAACAAAAACAAATAACAATGATAAAGAAAATAATTTTCCGAGAAAAAAAATGAATAAGGAGGAATTTATCAATAAAGTCATGCTTTTCTATTGTTCATATTGAATATTATTTCTAATTCATATATATTTAAATCATGTATTAATTTTTCATATTTAGTTTTATTTTTTGTGTATTTGATGATTTGTTGTTGTTGTTTTAATTTTAGGGTTTTTCAATTTATTTTCTATATTTTTAATACATATATTTTCAATTAATAACTTTCATGCGTTCTTCCAATGCTTTATGTATATGTGTTGAATGTTAATTCAGGCATCCAGGGGTTAATAATAATTTAAAAAAATAATAACATAATTGTAATAGAGACCTGGCGTCCATTTTTGTAGGTCACGCCTCTAGACCAAAATACTAATAATGTGGCCCAACAAATCTTTATGGGGTTAAGATGTTCAAAACTTTTCAAAGAAGGCCTTAACAGGGGAAGACTTGACATTAAAAGACTTTGGAAGTTTGTGAAAGTGCTTCAATGCAAACTTTGTAAGTTACTGGACCATATCACAGTGTTTTTTTGGGACATTTCATTATTTTGGACCTTAACCAACTGCTGACAATAAAGCAGAAAGTCCCAAGCCTGCATCAAGTCCAGTGATACATATAAAAATGACAGCAGCATCCATGTACAGCTTCTCGGTTGGGTGAAAGCACTCGGCGTCAGCAGCGAAAAAACGTCAGAGCGGCCGTCGCCTAGCGAAGCAGGAAAAGCAACGAGAATGAAAGGTCTCACCAAGAAGATTGATGACTCAGGATGAAAAGTGAAGGTGATTGCAGGCTGGAAGTGTTCAAGGGAAAATTTTGGGGGGGTTGGATGTAATAGTAGCAATAGGCACACGGAGTGAGGGAGTGAAGGAGAAAGGTTGAGGCCAGGAGCTGGAAGACTGGAAGTCCACTCAAAATATGGTGGTCTCATACTTAGTGCTGATTGTACACTTGGGTTCCTTGGGGTCCACGAGCCACGTGGCCCCGCTCTGTGACTGGGAATCTCCCTCCTGTTCCAAAAGGACACCCTAGAAATACACATGAGAGTACAATACACATTTAATATTTTGTAAGTGTAGTTCTACTTTTCAGACTTCAGCTCAGGGTCTCTTGGCGGGACTTTCTGTTGTTGCTCCCCCATCAGATTTATAGAATTTATAGAAAATGTATTTTTATTTTTATTTTCTATTTTATTTATAGAAAGAATTATGTCATTCGTTTGTGCAAAGTTTGTGCTGAAAAAACTTTTTTGCTGCCGTTTTTGAGATATTAACAATTCTTTTATAAGTCAATTTGAGGTCAACCAGCCCCCCAGTTTGATTAAAAATGGCTAAAAACGGTGTCAATCGTTTGTGCTAAGTTTGTGATGTTATCATTTTATAGATATTGAAATATTAATTTCGAGTGTTGACATCAATCGCAGCATCTCTGCTGCTGCTGATGGAGCGTACAAACTCTCAATTAACAGAGGGGTGTCCCAACAACTAGTGCAAATGTAGCACAAACGAATGGCACCCCTTCGGGTTCATTTTGCAGTAAATGGGGGGCTTGAGATATTAATTTCAAGTAATGACGTCACGCAGCCCCCCATTAATTGCAAAATGGACCCGAAATGGTGCCATTTGTTTATGCTACGTTTGTGCTGTAAAAACCTGTCACATGAAATACTACCAAACACTTGAGGTAAGTAAAGTTCACTGGCATATCCACAGAAATAATTAAGATTAAAAAGATAACAGAAAAATGCAGAAAATGAATAAATAGCACCCAAGTGGAAGATAAAAACAATGGAGGGCCTGGGCTTCCAAAAGGAAGTTTCATGTCATAACAATAACATAATAGCTGGGGAGATTCCTGGTAAACACGGAAGGAGATGCAGACATGACCATGAGAAAGCCGTGACAAATATTTGAGAAGCATGTAACACAGGGTGACTGAACTCCAAATGACCCTCTTTAGCTCACTAATGAAGCCGCAGTCTGATATATTTGTCCCCTAAGTGTACTTGTCTCATCCATATTCAGCAGACTAGAGCTGTCCCGACTAGTCGACGTTGTCGACGTCATCGATGACGTAAATGAGTCGACGGGCAAAACATACCATCGACAGGTAATAACGAGTTTAAAAAAAAAATTACATGCGGATAAAGTTTAGAATGGCGGACGCTCGCGATGCAAGCGGTGAAAGCGGCATAAAGCCAAAAAAGCGGACCAGAATGGCAAGAGCCTGGAATTATTTCAAGGAAAATATGGAGGGTGCCACTGTGTGCACTCTTTGCTAAGCTGAGCTCGCATACCACGGTAGCACGTCGGCTATGAACGAACACTTGAACCGCCGTCACCCAGGTGTAATTTTGGAAAACAACAAGAAACAACAAGCTAGCGGATTGTAAGTCCATACAACTTTCTAACGATTTTTTTAAATTGAAGTTGCCTTTACGTGCGTCGTATCAACGTGCATCATTAAGTTTTTCTCCCACGTACTTCACGTTTTTTATCTACTCTGCTGCTGCTCCCGAAAGCTGTAGATCTCGACATCTTTGTAGGGCTGTCAAAATTTTCGCGTTAACGCGCGGTAATAAATTTTTTTAATTAATCACGTTAAAATATTTGACGCAATTAACGCACATGTCCTGCTCAGAAAGTATTCTGCCTTTTGGTAAGTTTTACAGCAAGACTTTTTGTGCTGTCCAACAGCGAACTCTTGTGGTCGCTTTGCGACATGGTTTATTGTTTTCTCTCCAGTTCATTATGGCTGCACGACGTCTCGGGCTGATAATGTTGTGCTTATATGATCCTTGGACAAGATTTGTCCGTAAGTATGGTTGTTATAAAGAATGTACATATTATGTTAGTAAGCGAAATGTTATATTTTTTGTATGAGACGCTTTTTGTTTATGTTTAGTGAACCTGTATAGCATGCTAAGCTAACGTTGTTGCTAATGCAATGCTTGTGTACTTTTTTTTTGTAGTTTTACGACGGTCTAAAGAGGACAATGGTTTGAGGCCATTTTATTAATAAATCAGATGAAAAAGGAAGAAGTCTAATTATTAAGGCGTCGTTCACTAGCTGTCTAGCTTTGGAAAAAGTAGACGCTTCGGAGTGAGGACAGCATAGACAGATTTAAATGACAGTAGAGTGAAATGCCCACTACAGTCCTTTTGTACCGTATGTTGAATGTATATATCCATCTTGTGTCTTATCTTTCCATTCCAACAATTTATTTTACAGAATATATATGTAATTTACAGAAAAATATGGCATATTTTATAGATGGTTTGAATTGCGATTAATTGCGATTAATTACGATTAATTAATTTTTAAGCTGTAATTAACTCGATTAAAAATTTTAATCGTTTGACAGCCCTAATATATATATATATATATCCTGAATATATATAATATAATAAAAATATATATGGAAACACAGCACTGGCCTGCTTACTATAATCCATGATTGCACTAATGTTAGTTGCTTTGTATTATAAAGTATTATTGTGTATATACATACAGTGCCTTGCAAAAGTATTCGGCCCCCTTGAATCTTGCAACCTTTCGCCACATTTCAGGCTTCAAACATAAAGATATGAAATTTAATTTTTTTCTCAAGAATCAACAACAAGTGGGACACAATCGTGAAGTGGAACAACATTTATTGGATAATTTAAACTTTTTTAACAAATAAAAAACTGAAAAGTGGGGCGTGCAATATTATTCGGCCCCTTTACTTTCAGTGCAGCAAACTCACTCCAGAAGTTCAGTGAGGATCTCTGAATGATCCAATGTTGTCCTAAATGACTGATGATGATAAATAGAATCCACCTGTGTGTAATCAAGTCTCCGTATAAATGCACCTGTTCTGTGATAGTCTCAGGGTTCTGTTTAAAGTGCAGAGAGCATTATGAAAACCAAGGAACACACCAGGCAGGTCCGAGATACTGTTGTGGAGAAGTTTAAAGCCGGATTTGGATACAAAAAGATTTCCCAAGCTTTAAACATCTCAAGGAGCACTGTGCAAGCCATCGTATTGAAATGGAAGGAGCATCAGACCACTGCAAATCTACCAAGACCCGGCCGTCCTTCCAAACTTTCTTCTCAAACAAGGAGAAAACTGATCAGCCAAGAGGCCCATGATCACTCTGGATGAACTGCCAGGCATGAAAATGGGTCAGGGGTTAAAAAGGTGAGAAAGGTGTGGAGGAAATATGTTCCGGCGTTCTGCCAAAATGTCCGCCGTCGGCAAAACGTTCTACATGTGGCGAATTTGACCATTTTAATTTTTCAAATAAGGCTTAATATTCGAGTTAACGGGGGTTTAATTAGTTGAAGGAGTTGATTTCAACCACCATTGACTCGCGCTAGCTTAGCCACTCCGGAGCCCTGAAACTAATAAAATAACTATCAAACTGCACAGAATTTGTTCAAATCATTTCCAACGACTAATTAAACCCCGGCTAACTCAAAGATTAAGCCTAATGTAAAAAATTCTGAACTTCCCCTTTAAAATAAAGACCATTGAATATGGCCCTTAAAATGTTGTCTATAAAAGTTTTAGAGCAATAAAACAAACAACACAAATGAATAAAATGAACAGGAATCCTTCAAAGTATTTCATAATGGGTCCAAATTATTTTTCGAACAGATCATGTGACTATAGAACCTTAGAGACAGCCGTTTGCATTGCTTAGCCAAAACTACAGCTGAGGAGGCAAGATGGATATTTAGAATTTCTTTAAACCTAAGCTTTCAAAACCCTCAACAACAACTGAGCTTGAACCGAGGATTGAGCACGAGCAGTATCAAAAAGTCCTGGCTGTCGTGTTACCTGTTGTGCTGTAATTCCAAGTGGTGCTTGAATTGGATGCTTATAGCGGTGGACAGTCTTTTTGAGCCAGTGCAAAGTTTGCAGCGCACGGAGATATTTTTGTTATCTTTACTGGACAAAAATGTGAAGTAATGGCTGTGTTTCCAGTGTGCAAATGCAGCCGTTTGTAGTATATCTCCTGCCTATTTCATTGCATCCTGGCGAGGTAGCAAGGCTATGTTGTTTTGGCCGCAAACTCCCAGCGCTCACGCATCATGGTAATACACGTGACCCTTTTTGTTCCATCCCCGATTAAAAAATGTGACATGTGATGTCACTCCCATGACTACAATATTCTTCATTCTACACACATTATGGGGCAATAACAAAATAGTAACGCACAGGCATCAAGGAAAGTAATTTTACTCAGATTACCGATTTAGAAAAATGAACGCGTTAGATTGTTTTTTACTGAAAGAAAGTCATCAGATTAGTTACGCATTATGATACCGCATTATTGACAACACTGCTTTTATATTACCGTTAAATACACAAGCTTGACGCTACCTTAACGGGAGCTATTTTTTCACCGGACGCTCCGGCAGTGTTCAACGCAAGCTGCAACGAACGGCAGTAACTTTGTCATACCACAAAATATGAAAACGAAAACCATTACTCACTAAATTCAATATGCTGGCAAATGCATTCATCTAAAAACAATTGGGAGTGATACTTTTCCTCCTCCAGCGAATGTGAATTTGTGCTTAGTACAAGATCATGTCGCAATTAGCAATCTTTGACGCTCTTTTTTTTTTTTTTTTCCCTCCCCGCATACAAACTTGTTTCTCTCTCAGCGGCAGTGATTAACCTCAATGAAGTTGCTGTCCTAGCTAAGCCTTGCCTATCATTCGTCTTTGTAAGTTTTTAGTAACTTTGTGTATTGAATTTGAAAGGAAAATGTGTGTTTTGTTTTTGACGAACTTTTTCATGAAGCTAAACTGTTGAAGCTACTCACATGTGGAAAAATACGAGTGTACAACGTTTTATATGTATTCATTTGGTATATTTCAGTTACCACGATTTGAGAGATCAATAAATTGAAGAATTTACGCGTTGCGTTTGGAGTGCTTGTTTTTGGGTTTGCTGGAATAGCGTCACTGACACACGCAGCATCAAACAGGGGAAGGGGTAAGCGCTGCCGTGCCAAGCTAATAGGGAATGGGACGTACTACGTCATTGTTTGGACGCGCCTCCATGCTGGCAATATGATTCACTTCCGGGCCGGCAGAGTCAATGCGGATTGTAACGTGTGGTAGTGCTAAGCTAACTCTTTCGGTGTTTTAGAAAGAAAATATGGGTGCTTATTGTTGTGTTACCGGGTGCAACAGCTTCTCCTACGACTAAAAAAAGGGCGAGGAAAACTGGACTCACTTTTCACCGTTTTCCTGCATGGAGGACCAAATATCAGATCACGAAGGCACGACGGATGGCTGGGGCGCAGCGGTTCGTTGGAAAAGCATTTCTCTTGATCATATTTCTGCTGGAATGAGAGTGTATTCCCCTCATCTCTACTCTTGTAAGTTGAACGATTTATCCGTTTTGGTTTCAATACGGTTTCTTTTGGTTTTTTTACTGTTGTGTAAATCTGCCTCGGTAGCAATGCTAACCTTCTCCTCCTCCTCACCTACCTGTTGTGTTACTAGGAAAACCTGCGTATGAAATGCTGACAACACATCCCGATTGGTCACCATATCTCTTCTTGGGTTATTCTGAGGTCAAGCGCACCACATCGGAGCGTTATGAGAGGTTGGAAAGGCGAAGAGTGCACGCTGAAACTTCAGTTTGCTCTGCTCTTACAAACACGATCCCAAGTGGTGTTGTGAAAAGTCAATAAAATATGAATACCAAAACATGACTTGAACAACTTCTTGACAAACTGTAACTGCTTGTTGTTTACTTCAGGTCTTCATAATAAACAGGTGTAATAATTACAAAGTCAGGTGACTGAATTTAGTTATTCTATTTGGAATATGCATTGACAATTTTTGGACAGTGTTGTAGACAAGAACTGGGACTGATAAGTTGCAATAGATTTATTTCAAGTAATGCAATTTCTCCAATACGATATTTGAATTGACAGTTTAAAATCTTTAAATTAGTGCAAACAAGGCCCATCCTCTGACGGTGGCAGCAAATATTATATAATTATAAGTAATACACAAATACAAGATCACAATAAACGTGTCAAAGCAGTTTAAAACACTATTTACTGGCCTTGGGTAAATTGCCAGACAGGATAAATATGTGCTTTAAAGTTCTTGCATTTCCATTTAAGTATTGCAAGTACTCGTCTCCAACACAGTATTTGAACTGACAGTTTAAAATCCTTTTAGTACAAAATGGCCCACACTCTGGCAGGGGGCAGCAAATATTATAATACATAATACATTATAAAAAGCTATATACTATATAAATACAAGATAACAACAAAACCTGTATTTTTCAAAGCAGTTAAAAAACATCCAGTGGCCTTAGGTAAATATAGGTGTATAAATATGTACTTTACAGTTCTTGCATTTCTATTTTAGGTATTGCAACTTTTCCAACACTATTTGAATTGACAGTCTAAAGTCTACATAAGTGCAAATAAGAATATTATTTAAAAATAATAATAGACTATATAAATTCAACATTACAATGAAACGTGTCTTTGTCAAAGTGGTTTTAAAAAAAAAAAAAAGTCATTGGCCATAGTTAAATAGCCAGGCAGAATAAATATGTGCATTAAAGTTCTTGCATTTTCACAAGTTAAAAGCCCGCAGTTCATCGACGAGAAGGGCAGACCCAGATGGCGTCTGCTGCAGGGGCTTGTTTGAGTCCGACACAGGACAAATGGAACCACTCCATTGAACAAATTTTCTTTGTCAAATGATCCAAGAAGAGAGATGGTGACCAATTGGGATGTGTTGTCAGCAGGTTTACCTAGGAACACAACAGGTAGGTGAGTCGTAGTAGGCGAGCATTGCTACCGAGGCAGATTTACACAACGGTGTAAAAAAACAAAAACGTATTGAAACCAAAAGTGGATAAAGCGTTCAACTTACAAGAGTAGAGATGACAGGAACACACTCTCATTCCAGCAGAAATATGATCATAAATGCTTTTCCGACGAACCGCTGCAATCCAGCCATCCGTCGTACCTTCGTGATCTGATATTTGGTCCTCCATGCAGGAAAACGGTGAAAAGTGAGTCCATTTTTCCTAACCCCTTTTTTTGTCGTAGGAGACGCTGTTGCACCCGGTAACGCAACAATAAGCACCCATATTTTCTTTCTAAAACACCGAAAGAGTTAGCTTAGCACTACCACACGTTACAATCCGCATTGACTCTGCCGGCCCGGAAGTGAATCATATTGCCAGCATGGAGGCGCGTCCAAACAATGACGTAGTACGTCCCATTCCCTATTCTGGCTGCATTTTCGACACATGAAAAATAACGAATACGTACTACTGTATGACGGAAAATTTTAGTGGTTTTGTAACCGCGACGTTTTCATAGCATGGTAATCCGTGAAGGTAACTGGCACATGCCTACAAACGCCCCCCCCCCCCCCCCCTTAAAAATTTTCTCCTCGGATCTACACGATTCACGTAGGTCATCCTTTTTGACTTCAAAACGGCGAATTTCGCCGAAAGGTGAGAGATTTTCATGCCTGACTGCAGAGATCTACAGCTGAGGTGGGAGAGTCTGTCCATAGGACAACAATCAGTCGTACACTGCACAAATCTGGCCTTTATGGAAGAGTGGCAAGAAGAAAGCCATTTCTCAAAGATATCCATAAAAAGTCTCATTTAAAGTTTGCCACAAGCTACCTGGGAGACACACCAAACATGTGGAAGAAGGGGCTCTGGTCAGATGAAACCAAAATTGAACTTTTTGGCCACAATGCAAAACGATATGTTTGGCGTAAAAGCAACACAGCTCATCACCCTGAACACACCATCCCCACTGTCAAACATGGTGGTGGCAGCATCATGGTTTGGGCCTGCTTTTCTTCAGCAGGGACAGGGAAGATGGTTAAAATTGACGGGAAGATGGATGCAGCCAAATACAGGAACATTCTGGAAGAAAACCTGTTGGTATCTGCACAAGACCTGAGACTGGGACGGAGATTTATCTTCCAACAGGACAATGATCCAAAACAGAAAGCCAAATCTACAATGGAATGGTTCAAAAATAAACGTATCCAGGTGTTAGAATGGCCAAGTCAAAGTCCAGACCTGAATCCAATCGAGAATCTGTGGAAAGAGCTGAAGACTGCTGTTCACAAACACTCTCCATCCAACCTCACTGAGCTCGAGCTGTTTTGCAAGGAAGAATGGGCAAGAATGTCAGTCTCTCGATGTGCAAAACTGATAGAAACATACCCCAAGCGACTTGCAGCTGTAATTGGAGCAAAAGGTGGTGCTACAAAATATTAACGCAAGGGGGCCGAATAATATTGCACGTGCCACTTTTCAGTTTTTTATTTGTTAAAAAAGTTTAAATTATCCAATAAATTTTGTTCCACTTCACGATTGTGTCCCACTTGTTGTTGATTCTTGACAAAAAATTTAAATTTTATATCTTTATGTTTGAAGCCTGAAATGTGGTGAAAGGTTGCAAGGTTCAAGGGGGCCGAATACTTTTGCAAGGCACTGTATAATATTATACTATTAAATGAATACTATATATTTAATTTTTGTTACTATGACTATGTGTGCCTTTCATTCAAAATAATTGTGGTAATATTTCAGTGTGCCCTCTGCTTTATCTATTTTCAGGTTAAAACAAACAAAAGTTTAACAGTTTTTCCCCTCCCTAAAAAATGCGGGATGAACACCAGAAAGAGCATCCGAACTGCATGCAAAGTATTCGGAAAATGATTGTCCGGGACATGAGGCCCATGCAATTAATTTTAACATTTAGAACACTATAGACATACCACAAAAAGAGTGAGAATGGTTTTGACTCCTGTTAAAAAGGTGAAGTCACAGTGTTTCAGTTTACATTTTATTTGCACTAGTTAATGCCAGCAGCATTTGACCTCATTGTTTGTGATTTATTGTTGATATTTGTTATTTATTTATACGTTAATAAAGATTTAGGTGTTCCTAAATGTTTTCTGTGAATTGATAAGCTTCAACAAAAAATTCCTTATTAAATTAGTAAAAAAAAAAATTTTTTTTTATTATTAATCGACTAATCATAGAAATAGTCGGCTGACTAATCGGGAGGAAATTAGTTGTTTGGGACAGCCCTACAGCAGAAGCAGATCAACATGGTCAAATTATCATGATAGTTTCTTGGATGTCATGTTTTGCAATGAAAACACACCCAGTACATCATGTTTGAGGACAGCATCATAGAATGATTGTTTTAATGTGTATTTTTGTATTGTATGGTACACATGTCGACTCACCCCTGACTTCCGAACACTGCCCCGTGGTTTGGGCACAGGACGGCTGGACTTTGTCTCAATGAGATCTGAAGCGGGACCTGGCTTCTGGTGCTGTTTGGTCCTCTGGGCTTGCAGAGCCAGCTGATATGCCACCTCAAACGCTTGACCCAGTGTCAGTATGATCTCATAGGTGAGGTTCTAAGAGAGAATGATTGCAAAGATTGCAAGTTACTTTCTATAAAAACGTAACAATGAACTTTTTAGAGGGAGAGTGACTATTATTGGTCATTTGACGACCATAACTTCAATCTAATTATTACTACATTATTTTTTTTTTTTTACATTTATTTTTTTTTAATAATGATAATCTTATTTTTTAATAAATAACTACATAATGAGCTGATACTAAAAACAAATTTAACAATAAAATGCAATTTCTGGAGAAATTGTATGGGAATGCTTTGCCCTGCTGATCGGTAAACACCTGCGGTTTACGTCCTTTTGATTTTGGGTCACTCCCTGTTAATTTTGGGGCTTTTACGGGTCACATCCTATTGATTTTAGGTCGCTTCTGATTGATATTGAGGCATTTCTGTGGCATTTCCTGTTCATTATTGGTCACCTCCCATTGATTTGGTTCAATCCTGTTGTTTTTCTTGTCACTTCCATTTTATTTGTGTTCATTCTTGGCAGTCTTCCTGCTGATACTGGGTGACTTACTGCTAGTTTATGGGCCTTTCTGTGTCACTTCCTGTTGTTTGTGGGGCATTTCCGTAGGAAATCAACTCTGGTTATGGCTCCCAATAACACTCTGTTTTTTTGGGGGGCTTTTTTTTTGGCAGTGAATTGCATTTAATTATTGGATGCCAATGATGGCAAGAGACGCCCAATCCATTTTGGACTCTGAGGAGTTGGCAGAGATCAAATGATTGCTGTCAGCCCCTCTCAAAGGGTTTCTACAAGTAACAGCAAATTTCAGTTAATGCTTTTTAATGCCACTTTTGATGCCATTTTACACCAATTTAATGCCCATGCCCAACTGCAAATAGTTTCAAATAAACAAATTGGTAAGTATAGTTGTGCCGTAATGACTTTTTAAAGATATCCTGATATTGTCCAACTCCAAAATCCGATACTGATATGAAACCCATAACGATATACAGTGCTGGCCAAAAGTATTGGCACCCCTGCAATTCTGTCAGATAATGCTCAATTTCTCCCAGAAAATGATTGCAATTACAAATGCTTTGGTAGTAATATCTTCATTTATTTTGCTTGCCATGAAAAAACAAAAAAGAAAATGGGAAAAAAATTAAATTATTATCATTTTACACAAAACTCCAAAAATGGGCTGGACAAAAGTATTGGTACCCTTCGAAAGATCAGGTGATGCTTCTCTAATTTGTTTAATTAACAGGATCTGTTACTTACCTGTAGCACATTATAGATAGTGGCAATAACTAGAGAAGAAAGACTAACTAAAGAAAAATTGACGGGAGATTTCAACGAAAGATTGTGCGGATGGTGGATAAAGAACCTCGCCTAACATCCAAACAAGTGCAAGCTGTCCTGCAGTCAGAGGGTACAACAGTGTCAACCCCTACTATCGGTTGGCGTTTGAATGAAAAGTGACTCTATGGTAGGATACCCAGGAAAACCCCACTTCTGACCCAGAGACATATAAAAGCCAGGCTGGAGTTTGCCAAAACTTACCTGAGAAAGCTAACAACATTTTGGAAGAATGTTCTCTGGTCATATGAGACAAAAGTAGAACTTTTTGGGAAAAGGCATCAACATAGAGTTTACAGGGAAAAAACGAGGCCTTCAAAGAAAAGAACACTGTCCCCACAGTCAAACATGGCGGAGGTTACCTGATGTTTTGGGGTTGCTTTGCTACCTCTGGCACTGGACTGCTTGACCATGTGCATGGCATTATGAAGTCTGAAGACTACTAACAAATTTTGCAGCATAATGTAGGGCCTAGTGTGAGATAGCTGGGTCTCCCACAGAGGTCAGGGGTCTTCCAGCAGGAAAATGACCCAAAACACACTTCAAAAAGCACTAGAAAATGGTTTGAGAGAAGGCACTGGAGACAGTAGTGTTACCAGGATGCCAGGTGTGGGTGGGCATTAATCTTACCTGGGGGGGGGGGGCAAAAATATAGCTGCAATGCTCAAGTAGGTCAAAATCCAGCGTAGGGCTACTGCACCTTAAAACATGTTTTGTTTTCTCCTTGAGATAACTGTTGTTGTGATTTGGTCTAAACAAATAAAAGTTGATTTGATTTTATTTGACTTAGAACACATCCATAACTGAACAGTAGGGACATGCAGGTGACGATGTTTTTTTTAGGTAACCTATTGTGGTTCCTCGGTTTTATTATTATTATTATTATTATTATTATTATTATAGTTATTCTTTCTTCCGCAGCTACTTTGAGCTCAATTTGACCTTCTTAGAATGCTTCAAAATGCACCAAATTTGGCAGGCAGGTCATTACAGGTGCAATCTTTGATACTGTGTAAAGACAAATTCCAAATACACTATGTAGCTCCCCCTAGCAGTCATTCTTTGTCCCGCCAACACTTTGTGCCCTACTTTGACCCACTCAGAATGCTTCAAACCTCACCAACTCAACAGCCAGGTGAACACTGGTGAAAACTTTGAACTTAAAGGGGGAAAAAAATCAAAATATGTGAAAATGTGTGTAGCGCCCCCTAGGAACAAAACCAACATTTCATATATATATATATATATTTTTTTTTTTTTAAAGGTGAAAGAGGAGGTAACAACGCAAAGGTTAAAACCTAGAACACATCAGTACTATATGAATGGGATACCATACGCGGTGCCCAGACTGGCGTTAGTACTACATCCAGTTTTCTTTTGGGTGGACAGGGTCACAGTATACTGATATAAGGTCTTAATTACATCAATGAATTGTCTTGGTATTGCTGGTTGTTTCTTACCATTGCTGGTATATTGTCCGTGACCGTTGTTGGTATAGTTATTGTTGCCGTTTATAATTTGTTGTCCTGTGTGTGTGTGCCCTTTACCATTGTTGGTATGGTTTTACTTTCATTTACCATGTTGGTATGAAATTGTTTTTGGTTTGGGTGTTACCTGTGGTAACTTCATCACAAGAGACAAAATTTGTTACAAAATGTATATGTGCAAAACTGTTTGGACTGATTTTTTGGTTGCCTATATTTTTGGAAGAAGTAGCAAGAATTTTTTTGTTCTTAATTAGATGAGAATAGGGGTGGGATTAAATATGTTTTCGTCTTCCCACTCCTTTTCAGGCATGTAGTTGATGTTGCAATGTTACTTAGCTTTGCTGCTCTTTTTTGTTACATGATTATATGAGCTGTATATATTTGTCTTGACAAGGAATCATGGCCTGAAATAAACGAATAAACAAACAAACAAACAAGACAGAGCGTGCCCGTGGGTCAGCATGGCCTAAAATTCCAGCAGAGCATTGTAAGAAACTCATTAAAGGACACCGGAAGCGGATGGTCTGAGTTATTTTGTCTAAAGGTTGTGCTTCGAAGTATTAGGCTGAGGGTGCCAATACTTTTGTCTGGCCCATTTTTGGAGTTTTGTCTAAAATGACTATTATTATTTTTTTCATTCTCTCTTGTGTTTTCCATTGCAAGCAAAATAAACAAAGCTATTACACCAAAGCATTTGTAATTGCAATAATTTTCTGGGAGAAATTGAGCATTACCTGACAGAATTGCAGGGGTGCCAATACTTTTGGCCAGCAGTATATGGCCTGCACAGTGCTTCTGGCTCAAAATAACAACAAAGGCACACAGCTTCAATATAGTGAATGAGATACGTGTTTATACTTATTATTCAATCATTTATTGTTCATTTAATTGTTGCACCATGAATGCAAATGGTCTGCTCACGTAACAAATCCCAAGCAACTTAATTTAGAGACATCTAATGGTCAATAAGCATAACTGCTGAGCCAAGCCGTGACCTGCCCTTGTACAAAGGCAGAAGGCTTCTACATTCACTTTGAAGGCAACATGCATATTGGCCCAAAACCGATAATGAAAAACCATCGTCTATATCATCAGATATAATTTTAAAATGCTTTTATCGGTCAATATTGTCAGCTACCCTTCAATATCAGACAACTCTAAAAAATTATGTAAAAACAGCTTTTTTTAACTGTCAAGTTTACATATGTTTAATGCCTCGAATATTTAGTTTAATGCTTTTTAAGGCCTGAATGTTGAGAACATGAATTTAATTACTTTTAATGCTTTTTAATGACCTGCATAAATCCTGTCTCAGTTAGTGGATTGGACCTCTATCGCCGTCAATGGCACAGAAATGGGATCATTCAACGCTAGCCATCCCAGTTCAAATGAATTTATTGCTTTCAATGGCAATGAATGAGTTAAATGAGTGCCCTATAAACAGGCAATGAGGATATGTTGGTCACAAAATGGATTGTTTAGGGTTTAACACCATGATATACAATGCATATGCATTTGTGTGGAAGTGCAAAAGAAAAATGATTTCCATTTACCACGTCAATAGTGCTAAACACGTGACAGTAGTGGTGGCTCGTCTGCAAGTCTTTGGTGATGTAGGCAAATGTGCACAAGTCTTCGGGGTCCTGAGCTGCGCATGAAATGTTACGAATCTCATGCTCTGCGATAATATTCTGCAAGAAAGCCAGAAAAAGGTTAATCCCAAAGCAAATAATGAAATGTCTTTAGAGTCTCTATTTGTATTCATCTAATTCCATTTTGGATGTAGGAAACACTGTTACACATCAGGGGACATAGTAACACGTGTACAGCTTCCATTTAAAATTCAAGAAAAAAACCTTCTTTTTTTTTTTTGTGGATGGGTCAAAAAGTAGGGAATGCAGTTGAAGCAACGTTATTTTTAAGCCGATATCAGGACATTAGCAGTTTTCATCTTTTTAGCACTAAATTACCACAATAAATATGAAAAGAAACAAATACATTTTACTAAAAACTTTACTGTAAACTTACAGCTTCCATTTGATGACATTTTAACCCAGCATTAATGATGATGTCCTAAATTTATGAACTGTATTTTAAGCACCTGTAACCCCACACCAGTAGGTGTCAGTAGAAGACCACAAGGGACCCCTGCATAACGGCAGTTCATACGGGTTGCCAGCCCAATCACACCATAAAAGGTTTAGTAAAAACCAGCCTAAAGTACAACCTGCTGTTCAATATAAGATTCTTTTATACAAATCAATCTATTTTTTGATATGATAACTTAAATATAATTTAACAATGGAAGATAAGCATCATGAGAGCTGTAATTCATCTTAGAAAAGCTTAAAACAATTGTATTATTTTCATTTCAATAAACACAATAAGTTGTGGTATATTTATTAATTAGTAAACGTAAAAAACAAAACAAAACATGATTTCACAATAGAAATCACTGTCGAAGTACAACTTTGACAATATTTTCCACTGTCGATTCAAAGTGCATCTGGGAAAAATATTCCTATTGAGTTTGGTGTCAAAAGCAGAAGAAAATCCACCCGTCAACGAGGAATTGATTTGAAACAGACCAGACTATGCAACAAAATAAAAAAGATATATATATAGTGCATCAAAAGCATATTTATGTTATGTCCTTTTAAGAAGGATTTTGTTGAATTTGCGTACCAACAAATCAGAAATTAAATGTAGTTCTCAGCTCTGCGCGCTGAGAGGCGCTAAAACTCCAGATATAATTAACATGCAAACATGCTGCTGAAAGACTTGGTCACATAAATTTAGCTTTCTAAATGATTCAAAATGCTTCCTTCCAAAATCGCCAAATTTTGTCAAAAGTATCCTGCTTTTATCAACCAGCCAAACTGAGTCTTTGAAAATAGCCCAACTGGGAGGGAACTCGCCCAATCTGGCAACATTGCTGTTCAAGACCACTACTTTTACTTGAGTAAATTAAGAATTGCACTTGATTAAACTCTGAATATTTGCCGCCGCATATACAGTGGTACCTCTAATTACGAAATTAATTGGTTCTTGAAGTAGTTTCGTAAAATGAAAATTCCTTAAATTGAGACACATTTTCCATGTAAATGTCTTAATCTGTTCCAAGCAACCCAAAATTCAGATATAAATCTATTATAAAGCATAAAGATGCATCAAAACATGTAGCAAAAACATGTTATTATTAGACTATTGCACAATAAAAATGATAGCTGTGCATAATGTAAAAAACAAAGAATAAAAGTTACTACACTTATGTAAAGCTGTCGGAACACGAGGGGCGAATGAAGAAGATGCTGAGATACACACATACACATACAGTAGAGGTCCCTCTTAGCAAATTGGATACAAGGAAGATGCTAGGCAATAGCCAATGGCAGAGCAGCTATAAGTACGTATGTTAGCAGCTATAAGTACGTATGTTACGTTCAGTAAACTCTAGGAGTTGCGAGTACCAGCCACACTGTATTTGCCTTTCCATAGACTTCATAATTGTATTGACGGGTGACATCCGTCAGCCACTGTGCAACGCCTTCAAGTAGGGGGCTGCCCTACAGTCCCCTTCAGTTATTCGCAGTCGGTTGGAGTTAGTCAACACATGCAGGGATCCAACACCGGATTTAGGTTGAAAAAGTATGAAAGCTCTGCCGCATACAAACAGGAAGGATTGTCTCAGGAGTGATTTGTCCGAGGATTCAAGGTACTTTTTTTTTTTTTTTTCATATCATGCATGCATTTTGAAACGTTGTGAAAAAAAATCAATGGGAGGAATTAGCCGCTACAGCATTGGCATTATACGTCGCAATATTTATGTAAAATAACTGCTAACTGCACTTTTTTTTGTTTACTTTTAATCAAGAATCGGGACTGTTTTACGTCCATATCTGTAAACAATTCAGGGATTTAAGCATTTATTCACAAGAATTTTCAACGGAAAAAGCTTTTTGTTTACATATGGCGGCAGCTAATTTCCTGACTGACAAGCCCCATAGTTCTCAATAATTACGTAAAATAAATGCTACCTGCACATGTTTTTTTTTTTTTTTTTTGCTTTTAACCAAGAATCGAGACTGTTCTACGTCAAAATTTATAAAGAATTCAGGGATTTAAGCATTTATTTACAAGAATTTTCAGCGTAAAAAGCTCTTTGTGGTGATAAGGCGGCACCACAGTGGCTTAAAGACTAGCAGCACATTCGACATTTACGTAAAATAAATGCAAACTGCACGTTTTTTTGTTGTTGTTGCTTTTAACCAAGAATCGAGACTGTTTTACATCCATATCTATAAAGAATTCAGGGATTTAATCATTTATTCACAAGTACTTTCAACAGAAAAAGCTCTTTGTCTGTGTTTCCACTCGGTCACCTTTGACGGAGATAGGCCCCCAATGACTCGGCCCTGCGCCCTGTTCCGTCAATACATTGTGAAGTCTATGGCCTCTCATATCCTGAAATTTCTTTCTTAACATGAGGTAATATTTTCCCGTTGAGTTGTGTCTTAACCTGAAAATTCTTTATGTAGAGACATTCCTAAGTAGAGGTACCAATGCATTATTATCCAACAAGCCAATTAAGGCCACACCCACGTCACCCATGTCAAATAGACAATGAAGACTAACTACTGTAATTTACATAACTGACCTTGTTGGCAGCATCAATGAACTTCACACCTTTGTATGTGATAGAGAGGACAATGGTCGGAACTTTTCTCATTTGTTCTGTCGACCTCTGAAAGAAATGGCAAAAACACACAAACGGTAGTAAAGACATGAAACCAAGTCATATTTATTTAGATAAAAAGTAGAGCATGCTACTAACTCTCATTTTGGCACAGGCATCCTGGGTAGACTCCGTGCCCCGTAGCTCTTTAATCAGCATGGAACCCAAATACTGCAAAAAAAATAAAATAAAATGTGGTTGGATGCACTCGCGCTGAAAAAGCAACTTTGTTCAGAGTGACAATAACTTACGCTGGCTTCATATGCACAAGATTCAAAGATGAGCTTCTCAGGCTGGTGCTGCCAGTTCTGGACCGGGGCATATGGGGCCGCTAAACTAGGCGGTCGAAGAATCAGTCGTGATTCTCGGGGTCGCTCCTCATTCCGCTCCTGGAGAAATACAGCATGACTTCTAGACAATGGCCCTCACGAATGCAAGGAAATGTGCTGATAAACACACGCGTGATCTGCGGCGTTCCTCTCGATGTCTTTGAGTAAAGTCGTAGTTGTTATCTGGGACTTTCTTTCTCACTGGTTCCACAACTGGAAGCAGATGATCCATGCTTTGGCTTGTGGAGGACTCAAACTGACCAAGTGACAATGATGACTGGGTTGGAGGGAGGTCTTGGCACTGTAGATACAGTAAAATCAGATTGAGCAGTTAGCTCAATGAGTACTCACTTAACTCACTGGTTGCTACTGTTGGCACTTTGTGGTGATAAGGCAGCGCCACAGTTGCTTAAAGACTAGCAGCACATTCGACATATTTACGTAAAATAAATGCTAACTGCCCGGTTTTTTGCTTTTAATCAAGAATGGAGACTGTTTTACGTCCATATCTATTAAGAATTCAGGGATTTAAGCATTTATTCGCAAGAATTTTCAACATGAAAAGCTCTTTGTGGCGATAAGGCGGCGCCACAGTGGTTTAAAGACTAGCAGAATATTCGACATGTTTACGTAATATAAATGCTAACTGTCCGTTTTTTTTGCTTTTAACCAAGAATCGAGACTGTTTTATGTCCATATCTATAAAGAATTCAAGGATTTAAGCATTTATTCACAAGAATTTTCGAAGTAAAAAGCTCTTTGTGTTTCCACTCAGCTATGACGGAGATAGGCCCCCTATTAATTGGCACTGCGCCCCGTCAATATACATGTAGTTATATTTTTATAAATATATATATTAAATTTCAAGCCAAGTGGTACCGGTATGGTATCGGCCGATACTGCACAGCCAGGTATCGGGGCCCAAAAATTGTATCGGTGCAACACTAATAAAAAACATAAATACAGTCACATGACCAAACATAGGCTTGCAGTTGGAACTCCTATGATCACGCCTTCCTGTTCAATCAATGAACTATGAAATATGTTTTGTCCACTAGAGGGCACTTATGCTCTTTGGACGGGTGTAGGTTTTTCTAGCTGGAATTCAATGATTTCTGTGTATTGTTTTGGCCTAATATGGTCATGTAATAGGTTATAGTACAATATAATAACAGTTTATACAGCTGCTGTTGTGCTGAGAAAAAAATGTACCATTGTTTAAAAAAAATCTGACATTGTCCTCTCAATGTTACTCATTACTTGAGTATTCTTTTCACCGAATACTTTTTTACTTGTACCTGAGTCAATTTTTTTGATATAACTACTTTTACTTGAGTAATATTATTTTTGAAGTAACAGTACTCTTACTTGAGTCGAATTTTTGGCTACTCTACCCACCTCTGGTTAAAATATATCAGTGTTTTTGTCCAAAATGTTCCTAAAAAGGCAGAAGTTGTATCTATTGTCATAAGTTACAGTTTAAACATTGCTTAAATTTCAGGGGGAAAAATATATTGAGTTAAATAGTTTTATACTTCTAAAACAAAGTTAAAGTACAACGGAACTGTACTTGATAAATGCACTAGAGCTGCAACAATTAATAGATTAATTTGAGTAATTCGATTAGAATCAAGCTTCGAATCAAATTTTGCTGCTTTAAGGATTTAATTATAGTGACATTGTAATGGTTTTTAAAGTGTTGCATTTAGTATTATTATGCCATAAGTTGTCTAACATGGGTGAATCCAGCACCTCCATTTTAATTTTGTTTATTCATTCGTAATTTAGTTGAGAGGTATATTTAGCAGTTTTTGTGGGAATATGTGTTTGAACGATTTGCTAAGAGCAATGTTTAAAAACAAAAACAAAAAGAAAAAATGTGCATATTGTAGCATTTAAGCTAGCGGGCTTTTACTATGCAAGTTAGACCATTTTTCTTTTGTTGTACTTAGTTCCTAATTTATTACGTTTTTACATTGTTTGAGGCTAAACTCAGGTATTTCAATTTATTTTTAAATGCATTTATTGCTATTGTGAAATAAAAGTGCAAACAACAAACAAGCCAGGCACGGTTTACATCACAGGTGTCAAACTGATTCCAGAAAGGGCCGAGTGGGTGCAGGTTTGCTTTCCAACCAATGAAGAGGATACCTTTGTACCAATCAGATCTTTTACATGTGTAATCAGTTAATCATTGTCAGGTGCCCGATTGTTTCAGCAGAAAGTTCATTGGTTAAACTTTCTGCGCGGTATCAGTTGGAACAAAATCCAGCACCCACTTGACCCTTTCTGGAATCGGTTTGAAACCTATGGTTTACATGATGATTACACAGACAATTGCAAGTACCCTAATCTGAGACAACCGAGGTGGCTTGATTGGAGGCTCTTCATAGGACCTCTCTGCTAATGATGCAATAATCCGCTTCCTGTGACCAAGCAGGGTGATTTTAAGGACCTAGATTCAAGAAAGCAGCCAAAATGAAGATCAAACAGAATCGGATAAGTCAATTTCCTTAAACTCACATAGACATTCCTTACAGTTGAGGCCCTTCACTGATACTCACATTGACAATCTCCAGCTCCCAAAGGTTTTTGACACAGTCCAGAGAGCGGTAACCACTGGACAGGAAGTTATGGATGTACTCATTCAGTCCCAGGTTTTCCAACCAGGAGGAGAGGGAATTGCTGCCATCAGTGCCCAGTGCTTTCACCTTAAATGAGCAAATAATTCCATCATAGTCAAAAATACGACTCGAAGTTATCATTAGTACAACCCTTAAGAAAAAGTATGGAATCACCAGTCTCGGACGAGCACTCACTCAGACATTTTATTATGTAGAACAAACTCAGATAAAAAGCCTGTAAAAATAATGAATTAGTTCAAAAGTGCAACTCCTTGGCATTCAGAAATACTAAAAGAAATGGATAAAAACATTGTGGTGGTCGGTAAATGTTACTTTTATAAAGCAAGTGCAGGGAAATAAATATGGAATCACTCCATTCTGAAGAAAAAAATATGGAATCACTCCGTTTTGAGTAGAAAATACAGACACACCCACTATATTTCCTTTCCATAATTGGGCCCCTGCCTCAGATTACATCTGGTCGTTAGTCAGCAAATAAAAACAGTGCGGTTATCACACCTTGGAGGGCTGCTGGACCAAGTGGATTCACAAGAATCAAAGCTCCAGCAAGAGAGATGTCTTTTCAGACCAAGGAGAGGATTATCACACTTCTTGAAGAAGGTAACGCTACACGTATGGTTGCCAAAAATGTGGGCTGTTCACAGTCAGCTGTATCAAAAATCTGAACCAAGTACAAACTGCATGGAAAGGTTGTTAAAGTTAAGCGTACTGGTAGACCGAGGAAGACATCCAAACGTCATGACAAACAACTAAAGGCCATATGTCTTGAAAACAGAAGATGTACAACAAGACAAATGAAGAAGAAACAGGAGGAGGCTGGAGTCAAGGTATGTGACAGAACTGTGCAAAATCACCTAAAGGAAATGGGATTTTCATACAGGAAAGGTAAAAGGAAACCATCATTGTCACTAACAGAAAAGAACAAAACTGCAATAGCCTAAAGCGAGGCAATCATGGACTGTGAATGACTGGATGAAGGTTATTTTCAGTGATGAGTAAAAAAATCTGCATTGGACAAGGTGATGATGCTGGAACTTTTGTTTGCTGCCGTTCCAGTGAGATTTACAAAGATGACTGCCTGAAGAAACCATCAAAATTCCCTCAGTCCTTGATGATATGGGGCTGCATGTCAGGCAAAGGCACTGGGGAGATGGCTGTGGTTAAATCTTCAAAGAATACACAAGTTTACATTGAAATTTTAGACAGCTTTCTTATCCCTTCAATTGAAAATATGTTTGGGGGTAAGAAATCATTTTCCAAGATGACAATGCATCATGCCACAGAGCTAAAACTGTTAAAGCACTCCTTTGAAAGAGATCCAGTCAATGTCATGGCCAGCAAACAGCCCAGATCTCAACCCAATTGAAAACCTGTGGTGGAAATTTAAAAAAAAAAGGTCGACAGCAAGGCTCCAACCTGCAAGGATGATCTGGCAACTGCAATCAAAGAGAGTTGACACCAAATTGATGAAGAATACTGTTTGTCACTCATCAAGTCATTGCCCCAGAGACTGTCATAAAAGCCAGAGGTGCTGCAACTAAATACTAGAGATGTGTTTTGATGGTTATTTCTTTGTTTGTTTCTCATGATTCCATATATTTTTCCTCTGAATGGAGTGATTCTATATTTATTTCCCTGCACTTTCTCTATAAAAGTAACATTTACTGACCACCACAATGTTTTTTTCATTTCGTTTAGTTTTTCTGAATGCCAAGGAGTTGCACTTTTGAACTAATCCATTATTTTTTCAAGCTTTTTACCTGGTGATGCCATATTTTTTGCTAGGGGTTGCATCTTTGCTTTATACCTTGGGTAACGAACGTGCTGCATACAAGATCTTCTTTCTGTGGCTTGGGTCTGCGATCCCAATCTCTCGCAAGTCGTGCTCCTCCATTACATTGCTCCCCTGTAAAACACGCAGAGAAACACAGGATGTTGACGAAATGACCGTTACTATATCATGTGCGAATTGTCGCAACATGGACACCCCAAAATGCCAGAGGGATTGGAATATGATTAATTGAACCACGCTGAAGCTCATGAAATATTTGTATAAATAGTATAATTAGATGATGCCTGAGGTTCATTTACAAATTAAATCATGCAAATGTTTCTCCTCTGTTGGGGAAATCATCAGAGGGGTGCTCTCTGCAAAGAGATGTGAATTGTTAAACCAAAATTACACTTTTACATTAAGTTTTGTGTATTAAGTCCAAGTTATTATTTCTCATCTATGGATGATATTTTGATTATATGATGCGCGATTGATGCGCGATGCAACTGAACTCAATCTTTGTCTGAGTTCACGTGAGGGATTTGCACGTATATACACTACCGTTCAAAAGTTTGGACCCATACTTTTGAAACGTAGTGTATCATATGGGATTTTTCATTATGCACACTACGGTTCAAAAGTTTAGGGTCGCTTAGACCCCAAACTTTTGAACGGTAGTGTATTTCCAAGTACTGTATTCACTTATAATAGGTTTTCTACAGGTATCAGCGAATCTCATTTAATGCTTTTTATGCCACTTGAAACAAATTTAATGCTCATGCCCGACTGCAGATAGTTTCACATACACAAATTGTAAGTAGAGTTGACTGATAATTAAAGATGCACCGATACCAGTATCGGCAGGGGGGGCCGATCCGGCCCGAAATGGTGGTATCGGTATCGGCGAGTACCAACAAAGAGGGCACCGATACCATTGACCGGTCCGGTATTATAACACTTGACCGCAGCCTTTTTTCCTCCTGACGCTCACTACACTCTGTCTCTGTGTTGTGTGATGGCACGTGATCACTTTGCATGCCAAGCTATTGGCCTGCTCCAGACCAATGAGCACGGGCCAATAGTCGCTCTTGACCAATGCCGGGGCAGCTTTTTCATATGGAAGAAAAACAAACCAGAAGAAACGGTGGCGGTCCGGAAATATTTCAGCAAATAAATTCCGTCCAGTACAATCAATGGCTGCATGCAAGATTTGCAGCCTGAAAGTTTAGAGAGGGGAAGTTATTCGGCCAGTTTCAATACCACGAACCTAATAAAACATTTGAAGACGAAACATGTGAACAAACACAAAGAGTTTGAGGCTACAACAGTCGGACTGCTATCCAGAGGAAGGTGGCTGGACCAGAGCAACAATCCGTGGTCAGTTCATTTCGTCTACTTTACTTTTATTGTCTTTTACTGAAAGAAATGCCACAGTAATTTGAGACCTGATTCAAATGTAGGGTTGCCACCTTTCAGAAATAGAAATAAGGGACGCTCCTCTCGCACCCAAAGCCGTACAGGCGACCAAAAAAAAAAGGGACATTGATCCCAAAACTCCTAAAATGCATTCAAATGTATTCATTTATATATATTCCGTATTGGTTCAATACGGAACGCGACTTTTAATTCCCAATTTCGAACGATTCCTTATTTCAAAGGACGGGTGGCAAGCCTATTCAAAAGTGCTGTAAAATTAAGCTAAGCTAAGTGGCTAAGTGTATGTTGGTGCTAGTGCACAGAGACGGAGGCGAATAGAGAGACAGTACGCTGTGGTCAATTATTATTACTTATAATTTCATGAAAGTTGCACTGTTTGGCCTTTGAGCGCCAAACCTCAGGGTTTAAAAAAAATTATTCAGTTCATTCATTGTATTTTTACCTTCTTACTGCTGGGCTGGTATTATACGTGTTTCAATTTCACGGCTTTAGCACTATTTTGGCATTTGAGAGCCAAAATATGGGGTTTAAAAAAGTTTATTCAGTTCATTCATTGTATTTTACATTCTTACCGATGGACTGGTAATATACTTACTGTATTTTAATTTCACGAATTTAGCACTATTTTGGCCTTTGAGAGCCAAAGGTTTGCTTAACTACTGTTCAACTATTGTCACCCATACCAGGTATGCAATAAAAAGCTCTACTGGATTCACATTTTATTTATATATTATATAATATATAAAAAAAATTCAAACGATGTGGTTTCGGTATGGTATCGGCCGATACTGCACAGCTAGGTATCAGTATTGGGGCCAAAAAATGGTATCGGTGCAACACTGATAATGACTTTAACAGATAATCGATACTATATTGTGCAACTCCAAAAATCCTATACTGATATGAAACAGATATATGTGGTGTGGACTTTGCATATATAGTGATGGCTAATTGTATTTTGATGCCCCACTGGATTCTTTAATAATAATAAATGTAACAACTTCAAGGTTTTCTAATAAACATTCTGTGAAAAATAAAAGAACAACTTCAAATGAAGTTATGGAAAAAGTGCCTATATTGCACCACTATATTTATTGTTGAAATAAAAATAATGCAAACATCAGTTATTTTTTATCAAGTGCAAGTGCTAATAAGGCACTGCCATATCACATATGGCTTACACAGTGCTTCTGGCTCAAAATAAAAACAAAGGCAAACAGCTTCGGTACATTGAATGAGGTATGTAATGAGTCTATAATTCATTATTTTTCAATCATTTATTGTTCATTTAATTTTTGCACCATGAATGCAATTAGTATGCTCTAATGCTGCAACAACTAATCCAATAAATCAATTAATAAATTAGTTGCCAACTAATTTGATAATCAATTTTTGCCTCCAGCTATGAGCAGTCTCGTTTGGGTTGTTCTTTGTGTGTAATGTGAGGCTGTGCGCACGCGCCAGAGATTAGTGAGTGAGTGAGTGAGTGAGTGAGTGAGTGAGTGAGTGAGTGAGTGAGTGAGTGAGTGAGTGAGTGAGTGAGTGAGTGAGTGAGTGAGTGAGTAAGAGAGAGAGAGAGAGAGAGAGAGAGAGAGAGAGAGAGAGAGAGTTCACTACTGCGGCTGCTGATGTTGGGTTACTGAATCAATAATATTAAGAAGTGTCAAGTTACATTGTCTTTTGTGTTGCTAGATCCAGTGTGCCCCCGTCAGAGGTGAGTAAATTAAGCCAATTGTATTGCTTGTATTTTCTGTTGATGAGACGTTACTATTTAGCACAGAGCGCAAAGCTAGTTCGCAATTATGTTAATTAGTGTCTTAAGTGTCCGTTTGTATTGCATTTTGGAGAAGCATATTAGCACTTGAGTTATTGTTAGATAGTAAAGTTGTCTCATTTTTTTTATCACGAAACCTCACACATAAATCCATTCATATAACAGCTTAGACCTTAGATTCTGCACTCAATACAAACGCAGACTGTTAATTGTCATTCAAGAGAGTCTGCTTTGAAATTGAATTTGGATTGTCATACAAGAGAGTGTGCTTTGAAATTGGATTTGGATTGTTTTTCTGAACAACGGTTTGATAAAAACGGATTCATAACAATTTGCCTCCTCCTTACTCGATTTTGTTGTTTAGTTTGTTTAAAGAAAATAAATGAGTCATTGACACAATTTATATCAGCGCTTTGCCCACAACAAAAAAATCTCGGTCAGCACTTTTGTCTAATTTGTGTACTGAGAAATTATTTTTATTTTTTAAACTCAGAACCTTTTTAAAAAACTTTTATGTACATAAAACAGGACAGTTGTAGACTACAGTTAAGTCAGGAAGCTGTAATCAAAGAATTTTGAAGGAAATAGTCATTTATTTTGTCTTCATTGTTACAAGTTAAATGTTAAAGTAATTTAAAAAAGTGACAATTATCTGTTTAATCTTTTAATGAAATGTCTGATTAACAGTGTTGGGAGTAACGCCGTTACGTAACGGCGTTATTTTTTCAGTAACGGGGTAATCTAACTAATTACTTTTTCCGCCGTTACAATGCCATTACCGTTACTGACAGTCAAAAGCGGTGCGTTACTTACTCTGAATAAATTAAAGAAACTACCAGCCGTGTCGAGTCGACTCTCTGCTCTGTTGATTTGTCATCCAAGACTTGGGGTGCGTTCAGGTTCGAGAATATCGCACGTACTTCTGACTCCAAGCTGTTTGTCCCTGCTCATTCAATTAGACAATGCTTCCAAAGTTTGGTAACATTTCTGTGTTTGCTACACCTGATGCTAGCCTCGTTCCCATCTCCCACTGTCAGCCAGCAATAATTCTGCTTCCATCTTGAGGATGGCAGAGACTTTGAAGGCGACGTGAATTGTCGGGAAACGAGCCTACCTGAATGCGGCCCCTCGAGAGATGAGATGGAAGTGATTGTGATTGGCTGAGGGTTAGAGTCATGTGTCGTGGTAAGCCAATCAGAGCCGGTGATTTCACAAGCAAACCGGAACAGCGCGTGCGGCAAATTCACACACGCAAAACAGATGCACAGGGTCGGGATGGCAGAGCATTCAGAAGAAAAATTGTCCTTTAAGAGGTGGAGATATAGACACTATTTCAAGTTTGTCGAAATTAAAGGAAAGAACCTGCATGTAATGTGTAATTTATGTCCCGGGGCAAAGCTTTTGTCGACATCTGTGGTAAGCAATTCAAATCTGCTGAAGCAAATAACAAGTTAACTACCTGTCTGTTCTTCTCTATTCCACTGACTCGAATACTGCTCAGAAAATTTCAAATTCTTTGACATACAACAAGTTCTTTTTAAAGTAGGGCTGTCCCAAACGACTAATTTTCTCCCGATTAGTCAGCCGACTATTTTTACGATTAGTCGACTAATCTAATAATTAAAAAAAATATTTTTTGTTTTTGTTTACTAATTTAGCAATGAAATTTTTGTTGACGCTTATCAATTCACAAAAAACATATTGGAACACTTAAAATATTTACTAAAGTACAAATAAACACGTAAATAACAATAATAAATCACAAATAAACAATGACTTCAAATGCTGATAGAATTAACTAGTGTAGCATCCCGATTGAAAAGATGGTCTCTTAAACTGATGGTTTACAACTTTTATTTCATCCTTGATGTAATCACACTGTAAGAGCTACGGTGCACACAAATAAAACAACAGAATTAGAAATTAACGAAAACTTTTCACCTTTTTCGTTTTAAACCTTATTTATATATCAATGAATTGCCTATATGAATTTCCTTTACCTTAATTTATTACCTTATCATTGACAATCTCTTCCTTGAGTGCAATCACTGTATATACTGTATATATTTATGACCTTTTAACGTTATATAATTTTCTATACCATAAAATAAACCATAACATGAAATAAACCTTTCAGTTGGCAATACTAATAGCACTTATAGGCCCATTGTCAATGAAACATTATTATTTAGTAAAGCGACAGCACCCTCTGGTGTACAAAAAATGAAAGAAACATTTTTTTTACAAACGGTGACGGCGCTTGAGGTGTTTATTCACGGCCGACGTGCAGCCAAGCTTGGCAGTGAAGAGACAGGACACAAGAGTGTACCCTCCTTTATTTCTTTGAAATAAGTCAATGTTTTGGACACTCTGGTGCGCTTTTTTGGCTTTGTGCCGCTTTCCCCGCTTGCATACAGAGCATCCGACATTCTGAACTTTCCGCGCATATTTTTTCTTAACCCTTCATTAACCGTCGACGGGATGTTGTGCTCGTCGACGGATTTACGTCATCGATGACGTCGACTATGTCGACTAGTCGGGACAGCTCTATTTTAAAGTAACGGAAATAGTTACTTTCCCTGGTAACTGGTTACTTTTACTATAGAGTAATTCAGTTACTAACTCAGTTACTTTTTGGAAGAAGTAGTGAGTAATGTAACTAATTACTTTTTTAAAGTAACGTGCCCAACACTGCTGATTAATCAATTCTAAAAATACTCGTTAGTTGCAGCCCTAGTATGCTCACATAACCAATCCCAAGCATCTTGGTTTGGAGACCTCTAATGGTCAGTAAGCACTGCTGTGCTAAACTGTGACCAGCCCTTGTACAAAGGCAGAAGGCTTTTACATTCTCTAAAAGGCAAGATGCATATTGGCCCAAAACCGATCATGAAAAACCGATGTCATTGTTATCCGATATCATTTTAAAATGCTTTTATCGGCCGATATTATCGGCTACCCAATAATAACAGGCAACTCTAATCAATTATGTTAAAAAAAAAAATCAAGTTTACATAATTTTAATGCCGCAAACATTTAGTTTAACACTTTTTAAGGCTTAATTTTGACAAAATCCATTTAATGACATGTAATGCTTTTTAATGACCCGCATAAACCCTGCGTAGTTACATATTTGTTCATTTCATATTGTTTGCATATACCCTGGGTGGCTGTGACCTGTGATTTCATTTTTTTATAAGATATGAATGGGAGCTCTCAGCTTCTTTCCTGTAGCAAGGCCCTTGTTGCTATTAAGTTATTGTGCTCCTAGTACATACTGTAGTTGCGCAGGGAATTTCCACTTTGATGTGAGTCACATGTGTGCCCTTACAGGATTAACTTGTGGGCTGGCATCAGTCTGCCATTTCGCATATGCATAATAAAAGTGTATGATTGTGGGAGACCGGAACCGAATCTTCTCGAAGGCAATTTGAAAACCACTCGAAAACCCGAGTTCCAGGCTGAATTTTAATTGTTCATTTCTTAATAAATGTGCTTATCTTAAGTGTATATTACTTTCTTTACTGCTCCAGGATTGTGTGTCGTCATCTTCTGTCCATTTTAGAGAATAAAAAAGCTGTCAAGAATAAGTCCTCTCCAGCTGTCTTTGCCACGACTTTTTCTCTTCTCAAGCAATATTGTATTTTTTTTAAGTTTTAACAAATGTTATAAATAAAATTGGCTATAGCATCCTGCCAAAACACTATAATGGATTGACCGGTACTTTTGGCCAAGCAATAGAAGAGTCGGCACTGTAAGGTTAGTATTGATTGAAACTAAATGCTACCCTTGCAGAAAAATATGTCGATTCCTTCCTGGGCAAGATGTTCAAACTCCTCCTAAGGACCCCACCCAATGGCTGTTTAATGGAGGGCAACATCAATTGAGTGAGGAGGAGGGTCTGACAACGTGAAGAGTAATCCATCTCTGGATAATGCGAGAGATGATGATTGTGTGGGTTTGATCTAAATGGTAAATTTAGGGTTCAGACTGCCGATCCTAAATTAAAATCTACACATTGGAAAATGTCTCCTTTTATTGTACAGATTCTCAAAACGAATTAGTGCTTGAGCATGAAAAAAATGATTTTCGTTCTCTTTTTAAAGACGATGACCATTCCGATACTTTGCAGAGAAAAAAAATTCCACGACAACAAGTGACTATAAAAATGATAGCAGTCCATATTTTGGCGTAAATCCATCCGAAAAAGTGACAGAAAAGGCTTAATGATGAAATTTGATGGCAATTAGCGCTCCTGCCTCGACCTTGCCACAAAAAAAAATCTCCTAACAGAAGATAATGTCACACCTAGGATAAGCTGCGGATTTTTGCAGTCTGCTATTCCATAGGCTTTTTTTTCTCTTGTTGCTGTGTGACCGTTCTGTCACTCTGTCAACATGTATTAGCTAGCGCAGTACAAGAAAGCTAGACATGATCACCAATTCTGGTTATGATGTCATAACTGGGGGGAAAAAAAGTGGGCGTTCCCTGAGCCACCTTTTGGGTGGAATAATTATGAAATGGTTAAAAAAAATTTAAAAAGCCAGATTTGAGCGCCTTTTTTTTTTTTTTTTTTTTTTTTTTTTTTTTGGTATATGTAAAATTACATGAGTGTAGTCATTTTCATTTTGTGCATGGTCACCATTTCATAGCACCTTCAAATAAAAAGTAAATCCAGTCACCAAATGATTATGATTGATTGTAGATGTTGATTATTTTGTTTTGGTCCCTTAACACTCACACAAGAGAGAAGAGATGCTGACATCTTGTTTTGTGCGTTTTCTTTTATTAGGGTTTTTAAAATCGGCAGTCTTTTGGCCAATTTTTTGCTGATTCTAATAGTATCAACTGATGAATTGGCAACGTGTGTTCGATTGTATTGAAATGCATGCTTTTAGGTTTGTGGCGCTTTCACGCTCAAGTGGGGGTGCACTTGCACTTGCTCACGCGAAGAAGACCGTGCTTGCACGGCAGAAGAAAACGCGCAGATAAAAAGCATCCAAGCGAGCAGGCGAGTGAGAGAATTCATCGTTTGAATTCTACTTTGAACTTCGTAAGGCTATTGGTGAAATCAAAGGGAGCATGACTTGATTTAGTGAAAGAGGAAAGCGGATTAAAAATAAGTGAATGCAAATCTGAATGTACACATTCGACTTAAAGTAGACAAGCGCATGTGACCTTCACATCCGTCAACAGGCCAAACAACCACTACTCTCGTATAAGCAATAACATCGTCATATATAGTTTATTATGCAACAATAGTCATCCATTCATTTTCAGCACTACTTATCTTTGTCAGGATACTTTAAAACCAATCTCTAAAAATATTATTAAAATAAATATATTTGAGCAATCATTTTAACCTACAATTGCATCAGACAGTGTCTCAGTAATTTTCTTTAGCATGCTCACCAGATTTTTTTTTTAATGCAAGTGAAATAGGAGACTTCTTAGATAGTGATCTGAGATAGCACAGACAATCTGTTGATACTATGTTTTTATCAAAATGATCCCGGCAGATCTACAGGAAATTACTGTAATTAGCACTGTACTTTTTCCTGTTGCTATGAACCCTGCAGTTTAGTCTGATACGGCTAGTTTATGGATTCTTATAGCTTAATGAGCTGTAAGTATTTTCGTGCAAATATCTCATAATACAATGTGGAAACTTGCAGTTTATAATCCAGCCTATTGTCACACTGTCATGGTTATTTCCTTCTTTATTTTGTAGGTCTTCCACTACTTGTTTCAGAGCACTTACCCTTCCTCATGTCCTCCCTAATCACCAATTGGTTCCACCTACTTCCCATTACCTTCTGTGTGTATATATAGTCAGTGTTCCCTTTGTGTTGTTCCAGAGTGTCATCGTCCGCCGACGTGTCACCCAAGCCAGCTTTTTGTCCACAACCAAAGAAGAGAATCTGATTCTGAACTATTTGTAAGCATTTTAGAGTTTGTTTGCTACTTTGTGCTTGTGATAACGTTTTCGCTTTCCTTACTGGAGTGAATTTTTGTTGTTTTGTATTGTGAAATAAATACCTTTTTGTAAACCAAGAAAACTCTGCTTTTGAGTCCAGTTCTAACACCTACATATACAGTAGTTTTCTAGCAGAATTTTTGTGGGTATGGCTAATAGTCCGATGCGCCTTATAGTCCGAAAATTACAGTAAATTAATTTCATTCATTTTGCAGTAAGTGCTAAATATGCTAAATTCTAAAATCAGACTTGCAAAATTCTTCCTGCTAGCGAACTGTTCGCTCATTCTGTCTCCTTCGCTGTCAAAGGTGACCAGGTACCGTATTTTCCGCACTAAAAAGGCAGACTTAAAAGCTTTCCATTTTCTCAAAAGCCGACACTGCGCTCTATAATCCAAGGCGTCTTATGTATATATTGATCAATATTGGTTAATCATGGCATGATATTCCCTGTAGCCATCTCGTGGATGCAGAGCGCAACCACTACTACTCCTACTGCACCTTATAATGCGGTGCGCCTTATATATCAAACAGTTTTCGCCTTATATATCAAACAGTTTTGAAATAAGCCATTCATGGAGGGTGCGCCTTATACTCCGGTGCACCTTATAGAGCGGAGAAAAAAAACGGTAAGATTGGCAGTTAATGTTTCAGCGCCATTGACTGTGATAGATGTTCAATTCATTTCAAATGGGAGTGGATGTCAGCGAAGGATCGCTACCAGCCCTCCCAGTTCAAATGGATCGGATATCCATCACCGTCAATGGCAGTCAATTAGTTGATTTATTAAATAACTTTAAAGCAATTTAACAGTCAGATGTTTGTTCATCTGTTTTCTTAGTTTCATTGTTGTAAGTAGTCAATGCCCAAGGTACAATACGGTCAATGTAAA
Source organism: Corythoichthys intestinalis (assembly GCF_030265065.1). Taxonomy (NCBI): domain Eukaryota; kingdom Metazoa; phylum Chordata; class Actinopteri; order Syngnathiformes; family Syngnathidae; genus Corythoichthys; species Corythoichthys intestinalis. Next base: position 69,164,116 of record NC_080396.1, read on the forward strand.
AAAAAAATTCATTCATTTTTGGAACATTTGGTTCGCCTGTTACTGTCAATGGCAGCCAATGAGTTAAAAAGGAACTCAAACTGTGGAACAAAATGCTGCTCTCATGTTTGTGATAGATAGCATCGAGTGACCCGTGTGTCATAATAAAATGTTTAAGACGCCGGGGTTTGAATTTAGACTTCTAAGTAAGTCAATAAGAAAATCTAATAGATTTTCCGATCTGATCACGTAATCGGAAATCGGGCCGATTGCGCCATTTTTCAGAGAATCTGAATCGAGTAAAAAAGGATCTGGTTTATAATTAAAAAAAAAAAAAAAAAATTCTGCTTCATGCTCGTAAAGCCCCCCCTGCCTAAGCAGTGCAACCAAACTGTTTTTCTTGGCCACCAGTGCAGCTGGCGTTTGGTACCTAAACTTAATGATGATTGACAGGTTTGTAGCGCTACGATCAATGGCACAAATGTATTAATCATCGTTAAACTTGCAGGCCGGTCATAAGTGTGCTGTGGCAACTTAGCACAACTCATTATGTAAGTGAGAGGACTTGATCAAAAAAAATTCTTGCACTATTTTGATTTCAACAATAAATATAGTGGTGCAATATAGGCACGTTTTTCATAATTCAAGTTGCAGTTGTTCTTATTTTTCACAGAAAATCTATTGATAATGTTATATTTTTCAGTATTAAAGAATTCAGGGGGCACCAAAATACAATCAGCCAAAATTTGTCCATGTACAAGTCTATTACTGCATATATCGGCATAGGATTTTTGGAGTTGGACAATATCGGGATACTGGGTATTGGTTAAAAAGTCATTATTGGACATCTTTAATTTATTCCACTGCATCCATCTCAGTATATCTGACAAGTCGCATCGATGTGTGCATGCGCGCAGCAAACCACCCTCGACTCAGTTGTCCCTTCAATTGGCTGCTAAACTGACATATGATCAACATGGATAGTTAGCTCTGATTGGATCAAATGCAAGTTTTCTAGGAAAAAAAAATAGCGAGGGAACAAACAATGTGTTGAATGCGATAAAAAAGGACAATGCAACAGAAAATTGTTGAGATCTTTAAGAGCGATGAAGAGGCTTAATTTAGTTTTAAAAATTTATTTCATTTATACTGTAATTGATTTGATGGGGAGTTTAAGTGGATCTTCCATGATAATTTGCAGATATGGACTTATTTTTGTTCATTTATGTTACTTATATCTTTTATTTTCAAAAAGTCAATGTTCACATTACAGTTATCCCTCGTTATTCGCCGTTAATGGGGAACAGGGAATAATTATTATATAAATGAGATACATGTAAAAGAAAACAATGATTTATACATGTATACATGCATATATCTTAACATTTTTAAACTACTGTATTTTTTTTTTTTTTAATTGAAAAAAATCTTCAATAGACTGAGGGCGCCAAGTTTGAAGCATGATATAGTGAGGTATAACTGTATCTTCAAATTTACATGTACCTCCTATGTTATGTTTTATGTTATGTTTTAAAGTACAGTGGTACCGCTACATACGAACTGAATTCGTTTCAGGACCACTGCCTTTCACTGCCTCTTAGCTCTCAATGTGCAAAAAACGGCGTCATTGTAATCTGTTTGAGGCAATGCATGAGCAGGTCATTCCGCACATGCGTTAAATGCGTCAAATACTTTAATGTGATTACCGTAATTTCCCGCATATAAGGCGCACCCGTGTATAACGCGCACCCTAATTTTAGCACCAATAAATAGAAGAATACAAGAAAACAGAGCTCGTGTACAGATACAGAAATGTCATTTTACTGACTGGTGAAGCACAGCACAAGCATAGCACATTGGTAGTTCAAAAACATTACCATAAACTGACAATATTTACGGTAATAACATGATTTGACAACTTCTCCAACTTACCAGAATCTAGGAGAAAACAAAACAGAAGTGACTTTTCTTTTAAAGGCTGCTGTATAACTTGCTCGTTTCATCATGATGAATAAATGTTTCTCCCATGGATTGATACAGTAAAATGAAAGTGAGAACGTAAGTCAGAAATCCGTGAGAGCTCATCGCTGTTAACACGACAGTAACATTAGGAACAATTGTTATTTGGGTTTGAGTTTCCCAAGGGACAGATATAGTTGACGGACACAGAAAGTCTGTGTGCTTCCGTTTGTTATGGTCCGAGTTGCGGAGCTGCAATAAACGTTGACTCAAATGAGTTCAAGAAACTAAATTCTGTGCATTGCAGAGTGAAAAAATTTAAAGAAAGAATTAAGAAAGAATTTAACACAGACGAAATAATTCGGCCGATTAGAGTGAAGTATTACCGAAACAAAATGGTACCGTAATGGTCGGCAACGGGTCGCTGCATACGTTTCTTCAACATAAAGTGGCCGTGTCAATAAAAAAAAAATCGGTTTATATATATAAATGTAATATATATATATATTTCTGTCTCCATCCATGTACCCGTTTATAATGCGCACCATGATTTTACAAGTTGATTTTGGGGGGAAAAAGTGTGCATTATATCTGGAAAATTACGGTAATTTAAAAAATTAATTACCGCCCGTTAACGCGATAAATTTGACAGCACTACTTTTTGTTTTCACTTTTCATGTTCTGTTGTCGGGTTCAGCTGCAACAAACAGTAGGCATTACTGGTGTCAACAATAATCGATGCGGCGATGCATCCCGATGCGGGCCATGGACGATGCGATTCGATGCGGGCAACAAGCCGAATCGATTCAGCACATATTAAAATATATAAGTCCGTTCAAAAATCTTCCAGTGATGCAATGGATTTGGTTTCACCATTTGTATTATTATTCTCATGTTTACCTGTAGAGGGAGCTATTGTACAAGCAATGCAGGGGGGATGAGGAACTAAAATTGGCTTCCTCACGGGAGTAACGTCACAGACATGCGCAATTGCGCAGTGGCACTCAAAGCAGAGATAAGACATAATAACAATGGCTAAAGCGGAGAAAGAGGAAGCGCGAAAGATTATTGACGCACCAAAGACATTGAAAGCAGGCATATGGAGACATTTTGGCTTCTATGAGGTTGGTGGGAAACTTGACCAAACTTATGCGGTGTTTAAAAAATGAAAGGCTGCTAGTGTGTGTAAAAAAAAAAAAGAAAGAAAGCCCTGGTCTCATTCAAAGCACTAATTAAATGCTGTGATGTTTTTTTATTATTTTTATATATATTACTATTTTCATTTGACTACAACCAGGAATGACACAAGAGCCTATAAAAAGGTGTTTAATGTCTGACCGCTTGTGTTGCCTCATGATTCACGAAAAATATGCTTTGTTTAGCATTTTAATGCATCCCAGGCTTTAATGCATCGTGATGCATTGCCGAATCGAACCGAATCGTGGCCCTCTTAATCGAATCGAATCGAATCGAATCGTGGCCCTCCGAATCGTAATCGAATCGAATCGTGAGGGCAGTGCCGATGCACACCTCTAGTAGGCATGTTGTGTTGCACAAGTTCTGAAAAAAATGCTTAAAAACCTGATGACGCTGGTGATTTCTTTGGTGATACAAAACTAATAATAATTGTCACCTAACCTATAAAGACTGGTGAACGGAGGAGGACCGCCGAGATCATAGACCATCTACGGCCGTATTGGTGAGCCATTTCACGAACCGGCACTGTACGCTCATATTTTTCTATCATTTCCATCACTGTTGGAACCCATGTTTCTCTCACAAAAAATCCGCCGTGCGTCCGTCTTGCGGGATAACAAAGAAACCGCGGCGCTGTCACAAATCATTATATTTCGAGCATGTCGTCGGATGTAGAAAGAAATGGTAAGTCAAACTTTACGTCGGATGTCGAAAAGATTGTGTGTCGAAGCGATCGTATGTCGATGTAGCATTGCAGTTAAAATTGAAGATTTGCATTTAGATGTGAGGAAATGAGGGAAACTAATATTTGCCGATGGAGGTTGGGGCTCCTGGTGTTTTTGTTAAGTATTTTGAACATCAAATAATCAAAAAGTCGCAATGTAAGCTTTTTCCAAAATCGTTCAGTCCTAATAAGAACTGAACACGACAAAAAAAAATTCTTTGAGCTATACGGGTATAAAAGAACAGGCACTCACCATGTAGTGAAGGTCATCAAAACCGTTGAGGAGCAGCTTGCTTTCGTACTGCGGCAACCCCACCACCTCCAGCCAGTCTCCGACGGGCTGTTGTAGAAGTCGGACAGAGGCCCCTGTCGACATTGGAACACGCTTCAGGAGCGAGAAACCTTTCAGCCGGTAACAGCGGCACAATGAGGACGATAGGTGACATAACCACATCATCCTCGGCCAGGAGTGCCAAGCACACCGGCAACAGGACGGCGTGAGAGACAGTGTCCTCTGCAGGCAAGGGGCCAGCTCCCGCGGGGCGGCAGGGGCTGAACCACAGTTACCAAAGATAAACCTACGTCCGCCCCTCTTAGGGGAATAGATTATTGTGGAACTAATGGTTGACTGACCACCATTAAATTTAGTCCTTGTTATGATACAGAGTCAGGAACATGATTGGAAAAGTTGAGAAGCATTTGCCCAGCTATGGTTATTCACTACTAAGTTGAAAAATACTGTCCCTTATAGCAGTGTGAATATAATCGCAAATGGTGAGATAGTATCATTTGGATGAGGTCAGACAGATTTGGACATACAGTACTTGCCTTACGTAATTAAAGTATGCAAGACCTTAAATAAATAGGAATTTTAGTTGGCTTAAACACACAAACTTAAATGTAAGGCTTGATTTTGTTATTCCTTCTTGTACAAAACCCAACTCACTGGTGATACTTGTCATCAAATAAATCCATTCATGCAAAAAAAGCTGAGAAAACAAACACGGCAAATCCAGTCTAAGGTCCTGTCAGCCTCTTGCACATAAGTAAAATCAGGAAACGATAATGCCCTGTCATACAGTAGTAGAGAATGTTCCAGCTAATTCCCAGTTCTAATGGTACTGATGTTGCCGGAGCTTCTGTCTCTTTCCTGTCGGCTGACTGAGTTCTCCCTCCCCCTGCCGCTGTCTCTCTCGCTCACTTTTCAACATTACTCTTCCAATCTCCCCTTCCTCTCTTCTGAGAGACTGCAGGTGGTGACTTTTTTTCAATAGGAGCAACCACCTAATTTACAGACCCCAGCAATCCTCATTATAATTAAGATTGAATTCTTCTCATTCTGGTCTTTTTTTTCTACTGCCTAACACCACCCTTTTCAACCGACAGGAATCAGTTGACTGGGAATGGGGCCAAAATCAAGAACAGGGCCTCTTGAAGTCTGATTGTGGGGAGGATGTGAGTACTCGGATAAAAGCTTAAGCCTTGAGTGCACAAGAAAAGAGCGCTGACTGACTGCAGTCCTCTCATCTTTCCTTACAGAAAGATGAGCTCATCCTATGACATACGTAATGGTTAATATTTAAACAGCTCCCTCCTGCACGAGACATAACAAACAACAGGGCTAGGATGACATACTTGGTAAGAGAATTGTGTTTTTTCCCCCAAGTATAATTAAGTAGGGCTGTAAAAGACTTGACATAAGTGTAAATCAAAGGTCAATTGCAAATTATTACGAGTCAAATCTGAACGTAGATCGTTTGTCTCCAGGGGCCATCGTTTTCCAGAATGACTCGTAATAATAACACAATAAAATGGATGGAAAAGGATCCTGATGACCCTTTTTCTGTTCTGTACACAGGCCCTGGCTTACAATATAAAGTATAAAAGTATTATCATCAGATTTGGGTAGTAATGCGTTACATTTACTTGAGTAACTTTTTGAGAAAAATTTCTAAGAGTAGTTTTAGCACAGCATACTTTTTACTTGAGGAGAAGAAACGTTACTCGTACTCCGCTACTTTTGGCTACACTAGAGTCATTACATTTGTCCTCTCTATTTTTCATAAGGCTGCAATAACTAATAGATAAAATCGATTAATAAATTAGTTGCTAACGAATTTGAGGGGTTTGGGTCTTTGTGTATAATGTGAGGCTGCGCGGCACCAGTGATTAGAGCAAGAGAGAGAGAGAGAGAGTTCACTGCTGAATCAATACAACTGTATTACGAAGTGTCAAGAGTTAGACTGTCTTTTGTGTTGTTAGATCCAGTGTGCCTCTTTCAGAGGTGAGTAAATGAAGTCAATTGTATCGTTTGTATTCTTCTCGATTAAAATCGATTAATAAATGAGTTGCCAACTGATTTGACAATCAATTTCTGCTGGCAGTTATGAGCAGTCCAGTTTGGGTCCTTGTTTGTGTATAAGGAGAGAGAGAGTTCACTGCTGCAACTGCTGCAGCTGATGTTGAAATGTCGAGTTAGATTATCTTTGCAGTGTTAGATCCAGTGTGCTCCTGTCAAAGGTGAGTAAACGAAGCCAATTGTATTGTTGGTATTCTTTGTTGATGAGACTTTACTACTTAGCACAGAACACAAAGCTAACTAGCGATTAGGCAAATTAGTGTCGTAAGAGTCCGTTTTCATTGTGTTTTGGAGAAGCATATTGACAAGAGTTATTGTTGGATAGTAAAGTTGTCTCATTTCTTTTTCATTTTCTTTTTATAAAGAAACCACACACATAAACCCATTCATATAACAGCTTATAGTGTTTTTTTAACACAAGCTCCCATTGAAAGTGCAAATTGTCATACAAAAGCCTGTACTTTGACACTGGATTTGGATTGTATTTATGAACAACTGTTTGATAAAGAAATCTGATTCATTAGTCTGCCTCCTCCTGATTCGATTTTGTTGTTTAGTTTGTTTAAACAATGTGAATGAGTCATTGACACAATTTACATTAGTGCTTTGCCCAGAAGATAATGTCAATCAGCAGTAGGCCTGTCGCGATAACAAATTTTAGTGTGCGATAATTATTCTCATAAATTATTGCGATATGCGATATTATTGCGCCCCCCCAAAAATTTTTTAAAACCAATTTACAATAACACAGTGAGAATACAGTATATATTAATAGATCAAGTACACCCATTTAAACGCGATAAATATTTGCTCTTAAATTCAAAAATACTTTTTAAGAAATCACAACTAAAAACAATAGACTATGCCTCTTAAGTAGAAAACAACAATATTGATACCGCACAGAAACACAGAATATATAAAATGTGTTTAAAATTTTTTTTAAAAATTTAAAAATTGCACTTAATAATTTAAGCATTTAGGCAAATGAAAACTTTTTCCGTCATAGCTTCTGCAGTGGTGTTTCATAGGGATGCAACGATACAGTTAAGTCACGATTCGGTACAATTTTTGATACAGGGGACACGATTTTCAATCCGATTCAATACATTTAATGCTCTGTAAAAAAAAAAAATAATAATAATTTTTTTTTTTTTTTTTTTGCTAATGAGCAAAAATTAAATTGCCATCATATAAACATGCATTTTAGTGCATAAAAGTGCTTACTTCTTACTGATCTGAAAAAAATGTGTATGAAAGTGCTGAGAACAATCTTTACTGTTTGTAAAGTGAGGCAGGTCACACTGTTGACTGTTACAGCTCTCTTAGCAGCTAGGTTTACTACATGAGCAAGACATCTTATTTGTGGTCCGAATCCATCTGTGTCACGTACTGAATTAACAATATTTGCAACATTATCTATAGTCACTAGTATGGATTGATTTGGCCTTCTTAACTTCCATCCAGTCATGACAGTTTAGAATTCATCGATGTAGTATATGGACTACGTGTCCCATAATCACTCTGGGCTCACGTAGCCCTTGGCATGGGACGAAGCATATCTAGTTTGCCATTTCATGATACTAGTGTGTGGGCGCATTAAAAAAGTTAGCAAGCGCCGCTGAAGTCACGTCTGCTCATTACTACACAACACCAGCATATGACAATCGACTTTCATAAACAGGACGAGTTTGAAGCACAGCACTCTTAATTTCATTCAGCTGTTCGTTGTCAAAGCGAGGTTGTTCGTAGCAGTCAAGTCGGTAACAATGTTTTGGCGGACTTTGTTGTAAATATCCGGCGTTGTGCCAAAAAATAGCCACCCCGTGTGAAATGTCACTCCTGACAGGAGCGCCCACACGTCAACAACACAGGCGCGCCGTAGATGGTCCACAGTCACTCCGGAGCACTGACGCTGCCGGTATACATTGAACAATAGGATATAATGGGAACGATTGGCTCCGGCGCTAGTTTTTGCCGGACCTGGAACGAAGATGCATTTTGCGCAGTTGGTAACGAGGAATCCGAACATTTAACAGAACGTCTGCCGCACGCGCGCACGCACGTGCACGAGAGGCAATAAATCGCAGCAGAAAAATTACCGCCTTCATTTTTATTTATCGCGCGATAAATGGAATCATTGCATATTGCGACAGGCTTAATCAGCAGCACTTTTTGGGGGGGGGGGGGGATGAACAGGTTTTTTTGTCTTATTTGTGTACTGAAAAATTACTTTAATGTTTTATACTCAGAATCTTTGTGAAGGTAATTGGGGAAAAAAGTGACATTTATCCAATTAATCGATTAATTGTTTAATTAATCATCCGATTAATCGACTTTAAAAAATATCGGTTGGTTGCAGCCTTATTTCTACATATTAAATTTTACTATATTTTTTTTGCCAGATATGCCCACAATGGTTCTAACAGTTTCACCAATTATACGACACGACAATAATCACATGACTTAATCATACCAATCTGACGTAAAAATACAGTCACATGACCTCACACAAGCTTTCAGTCCGAAGTCCTATGATCACGCTGGCCCGGTCAAACACGCGGCGTCTTTAGAACATCATAAAAATAAACAATAAATATAGAGCACTGCAGGCAGCATTATTCGCAAGCGCAGCAATATGTTCGATTTTAAGTTCATGGTAGGAAATATGTTTTATCCACTAGAGCAGGGGTCCCCATCTGCCGGGCCGCGGACCGGTACCGGTCCGTGGCGCATTTGCGACCGGGCCGCAAAGAAAAAATAATTTAATAACAACCGCATTCTGGCCGAATTAACCCTGTTCCCCTGCTTAACACACCAATATCTCTGTCTACTCTAGATATAATACTACGGGATAGATTACAATGTTGTCATAGAAGTCCATTGATAGGACTGCTACCAGTACATCTTGTTTGTGTATATAATATATCTATGTGTGCTTGTCCTCGATAATAGCGTATTACTAGGCCGCGGCGCAACACATTTGTTCCCGGAAATAATTAGCCCCCACACGAGCGAAGATAACAGCAAAACAGACGTCTTTGGAAATATTTTTACGGCGAAAATGATATTTTTACGGCGAAAAGGGCACCTGACGAGCCTGCAACCTCGAAGACCCACGAACTGCGTAGGAGTGGATTCGTGACCCGTTTGTGAATAAACAAGAGATCGCAAATGACGGCGACCTTATTAAACGTACATTTGAGACAACAACTCTACCGAGGTTCTGGATTAAAGTCATTCTGGAATATCCTGACATCGCGACATGAGCGTTGAAAACCTTGCTACAATTTCCAACATGGTATCTTTGTGAAGCAGGCTTCTTAATTAATGTTTAACGACAAGGCGAAGTCGTTAATGGTGAGCGCGGTGTGCAGCTGTTGTGTGAAGCTTACATGGCAGGATGAATCTGAGGAGAACTTTTCTACAAGTCCTTCCATGATCAAACGTAAATTAATATTCCTTTCTTTCAAGAAAGTTTGTAGTGTTTACTTTGGAATCGCTGCATTTGCGCATTTTGCGGCTATGTCTAACGTTACGCGCATGCGCAGAACCGCATCGTTGCAATTTTTGATGGGTTGCAAAATTTGTCAGACCACCGGTCCGTGAAAAAAAAGACCCAAATAACACCGGTCCGTGGTGCAAAAAAGGTTGGGGACCCCTGCACTAGAGGACACTCATGCCCTTTGGACGGGGGATGTTTCATCGAATAGGTTACAGTTCAGTATACCGGTAATAATAATAAGAGGTCATATAGATCAGTGGTCTCCAACCCGGTTGTCAAAGGCCCGCTGTGGGTCGTGGTTTTTGTTCTTTCCGATCCATCATAGATAGTTGAACCAATGAGGTTTCTGCTAAAAGAAGCAGCACCTGACTGCAATCAACTGATTGCACTTGTAAAACACCAGATTGGTGAAAAAGTGTTTTCTTTTGTCTGGTTGGAATGAAATCCTGCACCCACAGCGGGCATTTGACGACCGGGTTGAAGGCCACTGATACAGATGATGTGTTGGAAAGAAAAAAAAAAACCATACCATTGTTTTAAAAAATCCAACATTGTTAGCAGTTACTGATTACTTGAGTATTCTTTTCAGCAAATACTTTTTAACTTTTATTTGACCAAATATTTTGAAAGACTACTCTTAAATGAGTAAAATGATTTCTAAAGTAACACTACTCTTGAGTAAAATTTTTGGTTATTCCATGCACCTCTGATTATCATGATTAATAAAAACAGTACAAGTCTGTTTTCATCTTACTGTACTTTAGTATTCAAAAAGGGGAAACTAAAATATTAATTTTGATTAAAAAAATTTGACAATATACAGAGTGAATCAAAAAGAATGTGCCAAAATCATCACGCATTTATTCATTTTAAAATCACTGAAATAGACGGAAATATTAATTACTAATGTATAAAATAATTAATTAATAATTGAATAAGAATTAAAAGTCTTTTTAACAAGTAAGTCATTTGGTGATCACATTGAGCACTTGTAAATCATGAAATAAAAACTTGAAGTCATATACAATGCTTGTATCAGCTAGTCATCAATTTTTGTTTGTTTGGTTTTTTTTTTAAATAGACCGCAATGGTTTTGGAACATTCTTTTTGAATCGCCTTGTATTATTTTGTGACCATAAGTTCTTTAATTGGCCCAAATAAACACAGTATATTTTCCAACAGGGGTCGAATAGTTTTTGTAGCATTAATGGTCGTACTCTACCTGGCGTAGCGTATTGCTGATCCCTGGAAAAGTCAATGCCAGCCCCAATCAGCGTCATGATCTTCTCAATCTGAGGACACAAGTAAAAGACAAAGTATTTATGTAATATTTGCAAACGTTTGTCTTCCACCATCCACCAGAAATGGCAAAAAAATGCCCACATGCCTCAAACATTTAGTATCCCCCATGTAAAAGTAAATTCAAGCCTCTATGAATATTTGGAAATGGTAGTTCAAATTGACAGTAGTGCCCTTTCTGTGGAGAAGCCGACAAAAAATGTCATGCATCGTGCAACTTTTTTGAACTCATTAGATTTTAACTTTTTTTTTTTAAGACACCCATGTTCAAAAAAAATATGACAAAAAAGAAATCTTAGAACAGCAGAAGCCCTCGCAATGTGCCCATGCATTGATGCACAATGCATGTTAAGTCACCAAGTCATCAAGGAGTGATACTTTAGAACCCTTACAATAACCCTAGTTTGAAACCCTATCCCTAACCTGACACACTAATATGAAACACTAACCATAATTTTTAACCCTTATTTGAAACCCTAACTTGAATTTGAAACACTAATTTGAACCCGTAAACATAGTTTAAAAACCACACTTAGGAACCTGTTTAAAACCCAAACTGGAAAACCGAACCCCACAGTGGAACCCTAACCCAAGTTTGAAATTGTAATATAACCTCAGTTTGAAACCCTACTTAAGAACCCAAACCCTAATTTGAAACAATCACACTAGTTTGAAAACCTACTTTGGAATCCTTATCCTAGTTTTACACCCTAATTAAAAACTCTTACTCTCTACTTGAGACCACACTTTGGAATCATAATTAGCTGTCCGATAATGACTTTTTAACCGATATCCCGATGTTGTCCAACTCCAAAAATCCGATACTGATATGTGGTCATAGACTCAACATATTATTGCTGATTGTATCGTGATGCCCCACTGAATGCTTTAATAATGATAAATTAACAACTTCAAGGTTTTCTAAATAAAATAAACATTCAGTAAAAATATAGCCCTTTCAAACTTATATAAATTCCTATATAAGGTGACGCGGGATTTACGTGTGTTAGGGCTTTCGGACATGGGGAAATTTCCCGGGAATAACCCATGTTGCATGTCTGAAAGAGGCTTCTGATTTATCCCGTGTTTGCAACTTGACGCTCTCTGTCCTGGGAGGGCAGCTGGCACAAATTTATAACCTGGACATTACGTCATTTTTGGTCGGCATCACCAACAAAATAGACCACACATTTCCAAAGATGGACGATGGACTCTCTTCTGCGGCTCTACGATCCAGTAGCAATTTAGTTCCAATAAGTTTACAGTTTAATTTAGCTTTTTTCCAGTTTGTGATGTTGATAATTGCAATGTCTGTTTACCGCTTTTCGTCTTACTGCAAAGAAAGAGGAAATGACGATCGGCCCCGCCATGATATTTATGTGATGAGCCTTCGCGCTGTGATCCGGGAATTTAACAACTGCTTTCACACATGCTGCGTCCCGGGAAATCCCGAACATTATAATGGGACACGACCCGGTTAATGAAATAACTGGGGTTCTTCAGATAAGTGTGAAAGGGGCTTAAGAGAACAACTTAGGTTACAGAAAAACTGCCAAAATAATGTCCCATCTAAACAAAATATATTCAAACGATCCAAAATGTGCGTATATTAAAATAAATGGAATCGTTCACAAATAAATCACGTTTGCACAAGTTACCCCAAAAAGCTACGAGGAGGCGACAAAGCATTACAAATACAAGCAGTCAATCATAGGACATGCCAATTCCCAAAAATGCTTTATGCTGGGCTTTTGCACAAAATTTACTGTTCCTTAATACTTTTCTTAGTGACTATTTATTTCAGGTGATGCAGTAGATAAATTAAGTGATGAGTTTATTATTTATTTTCATTTATTGCTAATTGTATTTGTGCACCATGAGTGATTAGGGTCTTTCCTTCAATTAACAAATCCCAAATATTTTAGTTTTGAAACATCTAGAGGTCATTCTAAACACAGCTGCTGTGACCAGCACATGCACAAAGGCTGCAGGCTTGTACATTGAATTATAACCAAGCATAAATACTGGCGAAAAACTGATACCATTTTAAATGCTTTTATCGGGTGGCTGATATTATTGGACAACTTTAATCTTAATCCTAATTTGAAATCCTAACACTGGTTTGAAATCATCACACTGTTTCAGTGTATATGACAAAACTACTAAGAAGCTTGAGTTGTAATCATCAACTACATGATCTAAAGTTTGGTTAACATAAAATAGAGTAATTGCCTCACCCAGAGGAGCAAAGTGGAAAATCTAATGAAAAGCAGTTTGGAGGACGAAGCAATAGTCAATATTACTAAATTCCAAACACATGTTAACTCACAAATTCTCACAAACAATGCCCCTGAAGAGGAAAGGACCAAATCCCAGAAGGACTAGAAAACAAGAATATAATAGACATCTTACACTGTCACAGGAGTTATCTCCTGCTTGTTTTGTGCTTGTAGAGGTCAGTGTCTGCTGAAAGAGAATCCAGACTTTTTTTGTGGTACTTTTCATGCATGATTACACTCAGGTGTACCAACATTAAATATTCTCTCCCACTCGCCATAAATACAATTATTTTCATACAATAGCTACATTCTGCATATAAAGCCTCTTAACTTCAGAGATGAGTGATGCGCGAAAACACGGAAAGCTGAGGAGAGCGCAGGGAATAAGTTTTTTGTGCATTAATACAGAGATCTGAAATGGGACAGCGGTGCATTGTGGGGTGAGGAAACAATGGAGGCGGGCAAAAGTCACTGGTGAGGTGGAGGTCAACAGCTGAAAAGCGGGAACTCATTCATCAAATTTCTCACAGCAGGATTGCTGGTGGGGTGACTGCATGGCACAACTTGGCTGCTACTTTATTATTCATAAATAGATTCAAACAACAAACTGAGGTTCAGGCACATGAGCAATAGGGTGTGACATTGTATCGAAATATAGTGTTACTTTGTATCCCAAAAGGTTATCAATATGCTCCTGCCAAGAATTGATTTATAGTTTTGAAAATCTGTCACTGACTGTTAAAAAAGTAAAAAGAGAAAGAAACCAACAGGTCGCTTCGCATGTCTATGTTAACTCACTGGCTTCAATTGACGGCGCTAGACGTCATAGTCATTTCAATTGGGAGGGGCGAATGAATAAACCCTCTCAGTCTAAATGAATTGGACTCTAGCACCGTCAACAACATTGAAACCAGAGCATACACAGCCAGTCCTCCCAGTTTTGGGGGCATTTACAGATCACTTTCAGTTCATTTTAGGACATTTAAAGGTCAGTTCCTGTTCATTTTTAATCTCGTCCTATTCAATTTCTGTTCAGTAAACCAAAATTAACAAGAAGTAACCGAAAATCAACAGGAAAATGTCCCAAAATTAACTTATTTGGTGCAATCGACGGCCACAGACATCCACCTCTGTGAAATTGGGCCCCCATCAGACGCAAATTCATAGAAAAAATTATGTCATTCATTTGTGCTAGGTTTACGCTCGTTTGTGCTGGAAAAAAAATGTTCTGCTACCGTTTTTGAGATTTTAACAATTCTTTTATAGGTCGGTCTGAGATCAACCAGTCCCCCATTTTGACAAAAAAAAATGCTCGTTTATGCTACTTTTTGCTCCAAAAAATTGTCTTTAAAAAATGTCGCACAGCCCCCAAATTTTGGAAAATTGGACCTGCTACGTTTGTGCAGTAAAAAAATCTTCATTTGTTCTGCTATCGTTTTCTAGATACTCAGATATTAATTTGAAGTGATGACATAAATCGCAGGAACTCCATCATGACTGACAAAGCGTAGCAACTCTCTTACTAACAGAGCGGTGTCTCAACAACAAGCGCAAATGTAGCACAAACGAATGGCACCCCTTCGGGTCAAATTTGCTGTAATTTGAGGGGCGTGAGTCACGTCATCATTCGAAATTAATATTTCAATATCTATAAAACGATAGCAGCACAAACGTGGCAAAAACAACTGACACCATATTTAGCCATTTATATTCAAAATGGGGGGCTGGTTGACCTCAGATTGACCTGTAAAATAATTGTTAATATCTCAAAAATGATAGCAGCACAAACAAAAATTTTCAGCACAAACAAGCATAAACATAACACAAACGGATGACATAATTTTTCTAAAACCTTCTATCAACTTCACGGAGGCTAGACATCCGATCAGTTTGATCTTGGAGGGATGGTCGAAAGTTAATTCGCTGCCACCCTCCCAGTTCAAATGGTTTGAACATCGACTGGTGATAAACCCCTTTTTCAATTGACAGCAGAACGGTGAAAAATTGCTTCTTTTTCAATTAGTTGGATTGCTGAATATCGTAAAATGATTTCCTGACCCGCGTATCGATAATTGATCCATCACTATATCGTGGTAAAATCGTCGGTAGCCTTGTATCACAAATAATACCATTTGAGGGGTATCTAGCGATTCCCACCCATAATGAGCAAAGGAAAGGTTTGAGGTTCATAATGTTTTCAGTGTGACGAAAAGGTTGCAGCAACGATGCTCTGACCAAATCCCTCAAATTGGACTGAAGTTGCAGACTAATTAATGATGTCAAAGAGAGTGAGTGCATCAGAGTCACAAGCAGGTGTCAGAACCACACGGCACAGAGGGACAAAGCACTGTCAGCAGTCCCATCAACTCGCCCAATGATAAAACAATGTCATGCTCACAATTTTAGCAACCATGTCACCCTCTGCAGAACACCACCTCCAAATAAAGCTGCACAAAGCAAGCACCCATTGGTCAAAAATTTGTAATCCAGTCCATTTGATAAGGACAAAATTGTTTGCCTACTGTGCCAATAAGAGCCCAGACATGTAATTACCTTTTATCTGAATGATATAAAGTTGTAAATGCATTTACCACCAAATTACATGTTTGGTAAAAGGTGAAAAGCATTTATTCAAATTACTGCCTTTACCTTTCAACCTTTTTGTGTTTTTTCTCATTTCATGCTTTATCACACCCTTTTTTATTTGATTTAGTAGAGACAAAAATTTCAAATTTCATTGAAAAGTTCATTTGTTTCCATAAAAACTTGATGAGCACTCAGAGAGCAGACCCCGCTTAAGCAACCAAATTCAGAGCATTGCCTTATTTACGACCTCTGCGACGTTTGACCCTCTCTTCTTGTCACATTGTCTCGTTGTCGCCTCTTCAGACGGAAAATGCTACTTGTCTTGATATGTTCTAGTCTCCCAAGCGATATTTTTTCATCGACGAAATATTTTCATGATTATCATTGTTGACGAAAAGAACAGTGATTTCAAATTATTACAATTTCCCACAAAAAATTGGGATATCACTTAATTTGCCTTCACAAAAGGTAAAACATATGGAAGGCGGAGTTTATGTATTCGATACCGTATCTCTATTTGTTTTCAAGATAACTCCAGAGCGAATTATTATTAAACTTGCAAGATATGTTTGTAATCTGAGACAAATAGACATTTTGGGGTAGTGAGGTCACAGAGGTCAGAAAAGGAATTTCGCGATAATTTGATAAGAGATTAGCCTATTTAGCTCAAATTTGCAATGTAGGTGATGTGATGAGAAGAGAGGGTCAAAGGTCGCAGAGGTCGTAAATTGTCAAATTTTTCCATTGTGTGACATTTTCATATTGTACGTGGAGTACGTCAGCTTGCATCGTGGCAGTGTTTGGGTCGTGTTACTTGTATGAGATGTGCTGTGCCTTTCCCTCACTCTACTCAACGTAGTTTAGGATGTGTCTAAAGCTAGGCTGCGCTCAATCTTGCTTGTTTGTAAACACGGTAAGATTTGTTTTATCTATGCAAGAGAATATGCAATGCTGCTTTAGCCTTTTAAGGTCTGTGCTGAGTGATCATCAGACATTAAATGTAACCCCTAGCATTAGCATAGCATTCGCATTAGCTTCAGAATGGCGAGCGTCCTCTTTAACACTGGCCAGTCTAAATCAGAGCCACTTGGCTTTTCTGGTCAGTAAGTCTAGAGGACAGTCAGTTGGCATTTAGCTAATAGCCCACTGATTTGCTTGGTAAATGAGCAATTACTGGGAACTACTGATTGCTTGTAACTTCTGGCTAGACTCTAGGAATAGCAAAAAAAATCCCAGACTAATTACCTACGGTTCGTGGCTTCCAGGTGGGTTTAATTGAAAATTATATCCTGCTTTTCCTGTTGAGTGTGTATTATCATCACAAAATTGGCGTTGTCCTTGTAGACTCGCCAATACGTATTCGTCTGTCAATGTTCATTCGAAATTGTTGGAAACCTTTTATATATTCTCTCTCTCTATATATATATATATTATATATATATATATATATTTACTTAAGCATGACTAAAACTTTTCAAATTTACAGACCGAAACATTTTAAGTAAGTCCAAAACTAAACGAAATTTGTATGAGATTTCGTCTACTAAACTAGACGAAGACAAACACATTTTGAAATGACTAAACTAAAAACTAAGACTGATAAGTATTTTCTTCCCAAAAACAGACTAAAACAAAAATTAAAAGGGCTGCCAAAAACAAAACTGTTGCAAAAGGATCAGTAGTAAGTATAAAACATTTTAAGTGAAAGTAGTTTAGATCCTCTGGACTAAAATATTCTGGACTTTCATACTTTAAATCTTTGAGTGTCATTGAGGGTGATAGACGTTAAAGGAATATATTTTCACATAATCATGTATAATTATACGTATTTGTTCATTGCTGTTGTACTACTGTGAAAGTCTCTTTTCAGTCAACATTTGATAAGATGACATTGGAATTTATTGTTTACTTTTCACCGCCAGTGAGTACTATCCAGTCATATGCTATGGCTTGGCCCAAAAGGTCGGGATGAACTTTCTAATTTGCATAAAACAATATAAATGCTTGGAGCGGGCTCACAAAGAGAAGCTTTTTTTTAATTTATTTTATTTATTTCAATTACCTCTGAGGTGGACCTTTTTTTTTTTTTTTTTTTTTTTTACTTTTGTTCATATTTTCTTAAGTACTTTATTCATTATTTGTTTTTTTTTTTGTTGCTTCGGGATAATGTGTCATCATCTATTCATGTCTGGATCCAGCTGCTCCCTGTTAAGACCAACATAAGGTTGTAAGTGTTTTGAGCTAATATGACTGTTTATGCGGTCGTATTTTAGTTAAGAGGCATAATGTATGTAGCAGTTTTTGAGGGGGAAATGTGTTTGAATGATTTGTTAAGAGCATTGTGCGCTAGTGGACTAAGCTCGGGCATTTTAATTTATTTCTAAATGCATTTATTGCTCTTGTGAAATGAAAGTGCAACTCTGCATACTTTGGGAAAAAAAACACTGAAAGTTTATGTTGTATTTGCATTTATTGCTCTTTTGAAAGTGCAATCTTAGCAAGCCTTTGGGTTATACCTCCTAAAATTAATTCTGCAACGCATTAAATGTTCCAAATCCAATTAATCGATTATTCGAACTAATTGATAGATTCATCGTTTACTTAAATAATCGATAGCTGCAGCCCTATTTAAGAAGATTAAAAAAGATGCACACAAAAAATCAACTCCAACTATCTTTGCCTCGACTTTTTCAACACCTAACACATTTTGATTGGATTGCTGCCAGCCTCTCCCAATCAAAATGGATTGGACATCTGTCACCATCGATGGGACTGAAACGATCTTTCAATGCCAAGCATCCCAGTTTAATGGAATTAACATCTATTGCTATCAATGCTAGTGAATAAGTTAACATAGAGCTCTAATTAAACAATTTCAAAGAAACAACTTTTGAATGAAATCCTGCAGTATTTACTTGCTGTATATCAAGATACGACAACAAAAATGAACATCCCAAAGGCAATAAATACTCACAAAAGCAGGCTTCATCTCAGGTACAGAGTCTTAAATGTGCCATTCAAAAGTGATACTGGGGTGTGCAAAGTCCCTCTTCCACGGCCCCCTTGTCTGACTCCCATCTGTGCACTGCACATTGTGACCCCTGAATTGTCATCTTAAATCTGATCCCACGAACCAATCCGAGCCCACATTAGCATGCACGTTGCATACCAGTGAACACGCATTCAGCGCTTCTGAGATAGGCCAAAACCTCATGCAAGTCAAATCGGATTGTCTTTAAACCAGACGATCCATAAGTTTATATCTCCAAAGTAAAAAAAAAAAAAAAAAAAGGCAGTGTTGGTTGTAGGTGAGGGATAGAGAAGGAAATTGGATATGTGTGGTTAGAAGGTATATTTTTAGCTTAAATGCCTTTGCATACTTTAAAACCCGCATTATTGTGTAGAGGTGTTTAGTGCATTAAGGGAAAGAAATTGGCAAGTAAAATCAAGTATAAACAATAAAATTGGCAAGTAAAATCAAGTATAAACAATAAAATAAACAATTTCTAAATAATCTTGATTGGTTGCCAGTGAATTAATATGATCTATTCTTCTTTGTTTTACGTAAATGTATTGGGAAGGAGAATCTAACTTTGCCAGTAGGATTACCAAGATTGCAACCCAACCAATTTCATGAATCCATTTTTACGAAACAATTTTTTCGTCAACAATGCCAATAACAAAAATATTTTGTTGACGAAAAATTTCTTCATGATGATGATGTGACGATGACTAGCTAAAAACGTGGCTTGGGAGACTGGAACATAAAAAGACAATTGCCAGTTTTCGTTCGACGAGACGACAACGACACGTAAATGCGACATCCACAATGAATGACATTTTCATATTGTACGTCAGCTTGCATTGTGGCACTGTTTGGGTCAGGTCACTCATGTGAGATGTGCTGCGCCTCTCCCTCCTCACCAGAGTCAAAGATGTGTCTCAAGCTAGGCTGCACTCCATCTTGCTTGTTTGGAAACACCGTAAGATTTGTTTTCTTATCTTGACAAGGGAGAATATGCAATGTTGCGATAGTCTTTAAAGGTCTGTGCTGAGTGATCATTAGACGCTAAATGTAATCCTAGTGTTAGCGTCGCACTAGCTTTAGCTTTAGAATGGCGAGCGTCGTTTTAAAACACTGGCCAGTCTAAAGCAGAGACACTTGGCTTTTCTGGTCAGTAAGTCTCAAGGATGTTAAATCCTCAGACAACTTTTTTTTTCCTCCAACACAGTTCATGGCGTCTGGGTAGGTTTAATTGAAAATAACTGCACTGCACTAATTTTCTTGCTGAGTGTGTATTATCATTACAAAGTTGGCGCTGTCCTTTGAGACACTACAATATGTGGTCGTCTGTCTATGTTCACTCGAAATTGTTGGAAACCTTTATTCATTTATTTCTGGAGTAAAACCTTTGAATTTTACAGACGAAAACATTTTGAATAACTGTCGACTAAAACTAGACGAAATTTGTATGAGAT
The DNA here is from genome assembly GCF_030265065.1 of Corythoichthys intestinalis. Classification (NCBI taxonomy): domain Eukaryota; kingdom Metazoa; phylum Chordata; class Actinopteri; order Syngnathiformes; family Syngnathidae; genus Corythoichthys; species Corythoichthys intestinalis. The sequence goes on from NC_080396.1 coordinate 69,184,479, forward strand.
TTTGTCGACTATAACGAGACGAAGACAAAAACAATTTTGAAATGACTAAAATATTTCTCCCAGAAAATGATTGCAATTACAAATGCTTTAGTAGTAATATCTTCATTGGTTTTGCTTGCAATGAAAAAACAAAAAAGAGAATGGGGGGGGGGGGGGGGGGATCATTATCATTTCACACAAAACTCCAAAAACCCGCGGGACAAAAGTATTGGCACCCTTTGAAAAATCATGTGATGCCTCTCTAATCTGTAATTGACAGCACCTGTTACTTACCTGTGGCACATAACAGGTGGTCGCAATAACTAAATCACACTCACAGCCAGTTAAAATGGATTAAAGTTGACTCAACTTCTGTCCTGTGTCCTTGTGTGTACCGCATTGAGCATGGAGAAAAGAAAGAAGACCAAAGAATTGTCTGAGGACTTGAGAAGCAAAATTGTGAGGAAGCATGGGCAATCTCAAGGCTACAAGTCCATCTCCAAAGACCTGAATGTTCCTGTGCCTACCATGCGGAGTGTCATCAATAAGTGTAAAGCCCATGGCACTGTGGCTAACCTCCCTAGATGTGGACAGAAAAGAAAAACTGACGAGAGAGTTCAATTAAATATTGTGCGGGTGGTGGATAAAGAACCTCGACTAACATCCAGACAAGTTCAAGCTGTCCTGCAGTCCGAGCGTACAACAGTGTCAAACCATACTATCCGTCGGCGTCTGAATGAAAATGGACTCTATGGTAGGATACCCAGGAAGACCCCACTTCTGACCCAGACATAAAAAAGCCAGGCTACAGTTTGCCAAAACTTTCCCGAGAAAGCCAAAAACGTTTAGGAAGAATGTTCTCTGGTCAGATGAGACAAAAGTAGAGCTTTTTGGGAAAAGGCATCAACATAGAGTTTACAGGGAAAAAAAAAACAAGGCCTTCAAAGAAAAGAACACGGTCCTCACAGTCAAACATGGCGGAGGTTTCCAGATTTTTTAGGGTTGCTTTGCTACCTCTGGCACTGGACTGCTTGACCGTGTGCATGGCATTATGAAGTCTGAAGACACCCAAAAAATTTTGCAGATTAATTTGGGACCCAGTGTGAGAAAGCGGGGTCTCCCTAAGAGGTCATGGGTCTTCCAGCAGGATAATGACCCAAAACACACTTTAAAAAGCACTAGAAAATAGTTTGGGAGAAAGCACTGGAGACTTCTAAAGTGGCCAGCAATGAGTCCAGACCTGAATCCCAAAGAACACCTGTGGAGAGATCTGAAAATGGAAGTTTGGAGAAGGCCCCTTCAAATCTCAGCGACCTGGAGCAGTTGGCCAAAGAAAGAATGGTCTAAAATTCTAGCAGAGCATTGTAAGAAACTTGATGGATACCGGAAGCGGTTGTTCGCAGTTATTTTGTCTAAATGTTGTCCTAACAAGTATCAGGCTGAGGGTGCCAATACTTTTGTCCGGGCCATGTTTGGAGCTTTGCGTAAAATTATAATGATTGATTTTTTTCCCATTCTCTTTTGTGTATTTTCATTGCAAGCAAAATAAATGAATATATTACTACCAAAGCATTTGTAATTGCAATCATTTTCTGGGAGAAATTGAGCATTATCTGACAGAATTGCAGGGGTGCCAATACTTTTGGCCAGCAGTGTAAGTATTTTTGTCCAAATGACTAAGACTAAGACAAAAATTAAAAGGGCTGCCAAAAACAATACAGTTACTAAACTTGAAGATGTTTTTTATCAACAGATCAATTGTTAGAAGAGAAAGAAGTGTAAAGTTTGCTCTAAAAGATACTAAACAGTGTTCGCCCACTATACTATTTGGATTCCAAACAAACAGTTGGCTGAATTGTCGATCAAATACAAAAAAAAAAACAAAAACAAATTTACAACCTTTCACAATGATTAAATAGTCATGATTAGTCATAATCACGATGGTTTAATTGATTGAATAATAGATTTCAAAAAGATTTGATAGTGCCAGCAATAATTATGACACTGAGTGAAACCTTGGCTGTTGTAGAGACGGAAGGCTAAAAACAGCAACCACGCATAAATCATGTAGCGAATTTACCTTTCACAAGATCTCCAAACTCAACAGAATTTCAAAAAAGTAATGCACTGATGTAACCTTTGACCATAACTAACCTGGACATCATGTGGTGCATTCCATTCAAAACACAAAGGGCCCTTCTATGTGCATTTATAGAAAATAAATAAAATGACACTAAGTAGAACTTACTAATGTTGTGGACTGAGGCAAATCTGACGGTTGCTTAAAATGCTTTGATATACAGTAAAATTATGTAATTCTGTCCAAGTGTTGACTGAATTTAATACCTGAAGCACATGTACTGGATTCTGTATGCCACTATATTGCATCTCAGCAAACAGAAAAAAAGGTAGCAAGTCTCAGTAGTTAAAAATTAATTGGCAGTTTTATAAATCATGCGGACAAATAGAGTACTACATTGTGCTTTAAAGTGATCCTCTAACTTAAATACATGTAGGATCTAATAAACCACAATTGTTCTGTTGTACTAAACTATGTTGTTAGAAACACATAAAATGTTAAATCAATGGCAATATTTTATAATATTTAGTCCATATTTTGACCGTTAGTTGGCGCCATGGTTTGCGGGCTCGCAGTGATGACGTAATTGGGATCTTTCCAAATGTGTAGCGTGTTCAACAATTGCATATTGCTGCCTAAACTCGCGAAGTAAAATGCCACGATGTGCTGCTTTTGGATGCAATTTCCAGTCAAATGGAAACAAGGGGAGTGAAGTGAGTGGTCAAGGTGGAATTATTATTTTTAGTGAATAAATGTGCATAAGTGGAAGTTTCTCCCCCTTTTTGGTCCCTGTATGCACGTATCCTACCCACCACGCGCTACAAATGGCGTCCGAACATTTTTCCTGGATCCTCAGTCAAGTAAGGGATCTGTCTATTTTCTGAATCCGACGGTCCCACCGCGGCTGCAGTATTGGTTTCGGATCTGTCCATTTTTATATTTGTCGGTCCCACAGCGTTTTTTCAGATCAGTCTATTTTGTGGAATCGATGGCCTGATCGTGGCTACGATATTGCCATGGGATCGGTCTAATTCCTGTATCTTCAAGTGAGTAAAAAACGCGGATTTGGATTACTATTGCTATCTTTTATGTTGACTATTCTTCGTGGGAGTTTTCCCCAAATCATACTAAATAATTAAAGCACTATGGCACGCTACAGTGACGACAATGACAGTGACTGACGTGGACCTTACAACAATGTTGGAGTTCGTCAGGGAACGCGTGTTTGCGCACAGCTGAGCTCCCTAGTGAAGAGTGGTCAAGGTGGAAATATTGTTTTTTGTGAATAAATGTGCATAAGTGGAAGCTTCTCTCCTTTTTTGGTACTTTTATACACGTATCCTAGATACCACGCGTCACAATGTACAATACATGGATTACACAAGGTGTGCTCTTTGGCCTGTACTGTATGTAAAGCACATGGCAGCTCTGGATACTAACAATCTACATAATTATATTGGGATAAGTTTGAAAACGCAATATGCTTACCTTGAAGATCTGCTAATAAAACCGGAGTTCCCAACCGGGGTTCCCAACAGAACTCTCTCGCAACACCAGTTTTGCCCAACTTTTGTCTTATCAGGTATTTGCTGCACGCATTTTTCCCTGAAGCTCGTCTTGTGAACGACCGACAGTGCTGTCCTGCTCTTCACTTTTCAGATCTGGTTCAAATAGGAAGGGTAGAACTGACGACAAAAGCTAACGAGTGACACGCTGGAATTTCGGCAACGGGACAGGTGATGTCACGCACTGCGATGTAACAAGAATGGCGACCTATCACTTAAAATCACTTTATTAAAACAAAAAAATTAAGAGGAGGTTTAATATCAAATTATTATAACTCATACTAACATTTATCTTTTAAGAATTACTTGTCTTAAAAATAGAGGATCCCTTTAAGAGGGATAAGTGCCAATGAGATTAGTGTTTCTGCTAAAAGTATGCTGAATTGCTGCAACTACATTTACAACATATTGATTAGGAGTGGGAACCTCTGGGTACCTCACGATGCAATTTGCAATACAAGGCTCACGATGATCTCAGGATATGGCAATACAACGATTACTGATACATGTTCAGGAAATTATTCCAGGATATTCAACAAAACAACTAATAAGCAGAAAAACAAGCTATTTTTATCCTTCTGCTGTGAATAGCGTACCGCACGAATGCTATATTTAGGCCATACGTCGCCATCTTAACCAGGAAGTAGGTCAACATAGACATGCCCTCGCATACTACTCCTTTTTCTTCCAGTAATCTTTCAAAAACGAACATGCCGAGTAAACACTGGTGCTATGGAACTTGGAGAAATGATGCAAATATACAGCGTATGAAGGATGTTTTCTTCATACGTTTCCCGAAGCCAAAAACACGGAGAAAAAAATGTGAAGAATGGATCAACATGTGCGGACGTCAAAAGACCAGTTTAACGCCAGCATGGTGAAGCCATTCACCACATTTTGTTGGGGGCAATGGTCCTACAGAGGACGAAGAGGTAAGCCATTTTGATATTTTTACTTATTTTTAGCGTGGCGTTTTGCCGTGCTGCTTCTGTCTGACAATGAATGACCTGAAAAAAATTTAAATGGTATCTGACTGCTAGCGTGGTTACCTTTTCTGTTGTAAAAAGAACTTTCTTAAGGGGGTAAGTGCAAATAAATTATAGAATTAAGATTTGTTATTAATGAAATAAATTAAAAGTGTTCGTTGGCTGTCACTGAGTATTATTTGCGATCGCTACACAAATATAGCAATGTAAATTACTCCCAAGAACGGTCAGAGACGTATGACAGCCAAAGGATATAATATATAAGAAGGACAGGGCATATGGTGGTAAAGGATAGATTGTTGAAACAGGAGAATGTCATTGTCAGTGGCAGGAGGCAATGCACACAAGAAGAGGGTGTCGATAAAAAAGCTACCTCTCGATCATGTTGGTGTTCTGCCAAATTTTGCACCCTTATAATATTTTCCTCCCAAGGGTGTTGTGGCTGTGAAGAAGCTCTCTTTTACACTCAGTTGGACTCTCAATGTTATCCACAGCTGCTAAATAAACAAGTAACATCTTAAGCATGCATGTTCAACACGACTATTGCGTAATTTAATGCTTAACTACACGGCGAAGATGTAAACAGTGAGAGAGTGGCGTGCAGTTGTTATGTGCAGCTAACATGGCAGGATGTGTCTGAGGACAACTTTTCTACTTGTAGTGTCTACTTTCTAATTGCTTCATTCGTGGCCATTTTTAACACAAAGTTTTTGAATTTCAGAATTTGACAGAACATTTCTTTTCGGTCGATCATTTTCGGACAGAATTGGTAGGTTTAGCTCAGTAAACATCTCGTTCGTACACTATTTCCATGCATTTACTATTAAGGACAAATGGGATGTTGACCCGCCTAGCAACAATTGCTAATGTCATGAATATAAATGAGCAAAAGTGACGTGTTCCTTGCGGTACTCCATTGGAAAGAGTTTATCATAAGTAGACGTCCAATCCATTTTAACTGGGAGGGTGGCAGCGAATCAACATTCATTCAAACTGATTGGACGTCTATGCCTGTCGGTGGCAGCCAATGCAAGGCAATGAGTTAATTTTGGGGCATTTCACATAAGTTCCTGTACTTCCTATTTGTTTTATTTTATTATTATTCTTATTTGTATTTACGGGTCATTTCCTGTTAATTTTGGGGGCATTTACAGGTCACTTCCTGTTGATTTTGGGTTACTGAAAAGAAATGTGATGCAAGAATATCCCCAAATGAATAGGAAGTGACTCAAAATCAACAGGAAGTAACCTGCAAATGCCCTAAAATGAACAGGAAATGACCTGTAAATGTCCACAAAAGACTGGCTGTGAATACTTTGGTTTCAGTGCCAATGACAGCGCCAGATGTCCAATCCAGCGAAAATGAATTGGATGTCGAGAAGGGCTGCAGCTATTGATTATTAAAGGAATCGATTAATCTATCGATCAGTTAGTACGAATGATTGGATTATGAACATTTAATGCGTTGCAGAATAAATTTTAGGAGCTGTGAAACAAACGAACGAGTGTTTATGCTTGCAGTAACATTTTTTTTGGCCAGCTAAGATTATACTTTCAAAACGGCATTTAATGCAAATACAAAGTAAAATTCCTGAGTTTTTCTTCAAATTATGCAGAATTGCACTTTGATTTCACAAGAGCAATACATGCATTTAAAACTGAATTAAAATACCTTAGCATCAGACGATATAAGAAAAATACCTAACTGAGGATCTAAGTACAACAAAACAACAATTGGCTAACTTGCATACTTAAGGTCTGCTAGCTTAAATGCAATAAAATGCTAAAATATATATATACATATACATATATATATATATATATATACATATATATATATACATACATATATATACATATACATATATATATATATATATATATACATACATATATATACATATACATATATATATATATATACATACATATATATATATATATACATACATATACATATATATATATATATATACACATATATATATACACACATATATATATATATATATATATAGTTCAAGCAAATGTTCCCACAAAAAAATGCTAAATATTCTTACAAACTAAATTTTGGTTTAAACATGTGAAAACGACCTTAATATTAACATGACGTTCAGGTTCTTTTTAGCGTGTGTTTTACCCGAATCGTCGCGTCCTAGCATGGCATTTGTCCGTTACTGATGGCACTAGTAGTACTGTGGGGCAAATAAGTATTTAGTCAACCACCAATTGTTCTCCTACTTGAAAAGATTACAGAGGCCTGTAATTGTCAACATGGGTAAACCTCAACCATGAGAGAGAGAATGTGGAAAAAAAAAAAAAAAAAAAAACTGAAAATCACATTGTTTGATTTTTAAAGATTTCCAAATTAGAGTGGAAAATAAGTATTTGGTCACCTACAAGCAAGCAAGATTTCTGGCAGTCAAAGAGGTCTAACTTCTTCTAACGAGGTCTAACGAGGTTCCACTCGTTACCTGTATTAATGGCACCTGTTTTAACTCATCGGTATGAAAGACACCTGTCCACAATCTCAGTCAGTCACACTCCAAACTCCACTATGGCCGAGACCAAAGAGCTGTCGAAGGACACCAGAGACAAAATTGTAGACCTGCACCAGGCTGGGAAGACTAAATCTGCAATAGGTAAAAAGCTTGGTGTAAAGAAATCAACTATGTGAGCAATTATTAGAAAATGGAGGACATACAAGACCACTGATAATCTCCCTGGATCTGGGGCTCCATGCAAGATCTCACCCCGTGGCGTCAAAATGATAACAACAACGGTGAGCAAAAATCCCAGAACCACACGGGGGGACCTAGTGAATGACCTACAGAGAGCTGGGACCACAGTAACAAAGGCTACTATCAGTAACACAATGCGACGCCAGGGACTCTGCCAGACGTGTCTCCCTGCTGAAGCCAGTACACGTCCAGGCCCGTCTGCGGTTCGCTAGAGAGCATTTGGATGATCCAGAAGAGGACTGGGAGAATGTGTTATGGTCAGATGAAACCAAAATAGAACTTTTTGGTAGAAACACAGGTTCTCGTGTTTGGAGGAGAAAGAATACCGAATTGCATTCGAAGAACACCATACCCACCGTGAAACATTGGGGTGGCAACATCATGCTTTGGGGCTGTTTTTCTGCAAAGGGACCAGGACAAGTGATCTGTGTAAAGGAAAGAATGAATGGGGCCATGTATCGAGAGATTTTGAGTGAAAATCTCCTTCCATCAGCAAGGGCATTGAAGATGAGACATGGCTGGGTCTTTCAGCATGACAATCCTCCCAAACACACAGCCAGGGCAACAAAGGAGTGGCTTCGTAAGAAGCGTTTCAAGGTCCTGGAGTGGCCTAGCCAGTCTCCAGATCTCAACCCCATAGAAAATCTGAGGAGGGAGTTGAAATTCCGTGTTGCCCAACAACAGCCCCAAAACATCACTGGTCTAGAGGAGATCTGCATGGAGGAATGGGCCAAAATACTAGCAACAGTGTGTGAAAAGCTTGTGAAGAGTTACAGAAAACATTTGGCCTCAGTTATTGCCAACAAAGGGTACATAACAAAGTATTCAGATGAACTTTTGGTATTAACCAAATACTTATTTTCCACCATGATTTGCAAATAAATTCTTTAAAAATCAAACAATGTGATTTTCTGGTTTTTTTTCCACATTCTGTCTCTCATGGTTGAGGTTTACCCATGTTGACAATTACAGACGTCTCTAATATTTTCAAGTGGGAGAACTTGCACAATTAGTGGTTGACTAAATACTTATTTGCCCCACTGTAATTTCAGATGAGTATTTTGAAGAATTTAGAAAAGACTTAAGTTGTCAATGGAGGAGGGTCCATTAACAGAAGGAATATTATTGTTGTGGTAATGTATTAGGGCCAAATAACGAGAAAAGAGATGTAAGTTGTGCAGTACTACTGCTACGAGGAAAAACAGTTGTTCGATTAAGTAGGGGTAATGTAGCTGTAATCAGATACGCATTTTACGTACATGTACTGTAGCTAAGACCGACGACGAAGCATTAGTATAAATCCCTCTATCGATTATAATTTGATGTAGATTAAGCAAAATATTAAGGATTACCTTATTTGTTAAACCGATTCTAAAACACAAGATGCTTTCAATAGTGTTGATTGTAACAGAGGTGGCAACACGCTATGTGAAGTACGTTGCTGCTTATTCAGCTACATTAGCCCTACGTAATAATACATTTTTCAATGTCATACTAATTCAAAATTCATTCTCGTAGTAATAGTTATACTTTTTCCTCATCTACATCAAATTATTATCCATAGAATGATTTTTGCTAATGCTTCGTCGTAGCTCAAAAGGTAAGGTACATGTACATAAAGTACGTAGCGGTTTACACTTACATTACCCCGATGTAATAATACGTTTTTCTCCCTAGTAGAAAATTTAATCTTATAGTCATTTTATGTTTTTATTTTGCCCCAATACTCCATCCAAAATGTAGACCGTCACGTTTCGAAATATTTCATTAGCCTGGCTAATGAAACATTTCAAACAGAGCTATGTTGAGGTTCTTTTTGGAAAACATAAATGTTAAAAAAATTGTCTTTAGTCATGATATGAAGCAATTTCCCCACGGCACAACATGTGGGGCTGTCCGGCTTCGATGCAGCCCACCACCACCACAGCTTCAAAAAATCTTTAGGGAAACCCTGCTCAAGTTAATCAATTAATTGCTGCAGCACTAATGTCTTGCGCCATCAATGGCAGCCAATGAGCTAACGTAGACACTATTCTAATGGAAGACTTTGGTAGCAACCTGTTGGTTTATTTATTTATTTATTTTTTTTAACAGTGACACCTTTTTAAAACGATACATCGATTCTTGGTGGGAGCATATTGATAACCTTTTGGGTCACAAAGTATCGCAATATATCACGTTTCCGATATATTGTCACACCCCGAATAGTTTGAGTAAGGCAGTTTGATCTTACAGTGGTATTAAAAAGTATCTGAACCTTTTGGAATTCCTCACATTTCTGCATAAAATCACCATCAAATGTGATCTGATCTTTGTCAAAATCACACAGATGAAAAAACAGTGTATACTTAACTAAAACCACCCAAAATTTTATATGTTTTCATATTTAATGAGGTTAAAATGCAAACAATGACAAAAGGGGGAAATATAAGTAGATGAACCATCACATTTAATATTTTGTGGCCCCCCCTTTGGCAGCAATAACTTCAACCAGACGCTTCCTGTAGTCAGATTCCTGGGATGTCTGGCATAAATCTCTGTCTTTACTGTAGGTCATGCCAGAGCATCTCAATGGAGTTCAAGTCTGGACTTTAATTTGGCCAGTCCAGAATGTGTATTTTGTTATTTTGAAACCATTCTGAAGTTGATTTAGTTCTGTGTTCTGGATCATTGTCTTGTTGCGGCATCCATCCTCTTTTTAGCTTCAACTGTCTGACAGACTGCCTCAGGTTTTCCTGCAAAACATCCTGATAAATGTTTGAATTCATTCTTCCATTAATGATTGCAAGTTTTCAAGGCCCTGAGGCAGCAAAATAGCCCCAAATCCTGATGCTCCCTGCACCATGTTTCACGGTGGGGATGAGGTGTTGATATTGGTGAGCTGTTCCATTTTTCCTCCACACATGACGTTGTGTGTTACTCCCAAACAATTCAACTTTGGTTTCATAAGTCCACAAAATATTTTGCCAAAACTTCTGTGGAGTGTCCAAGTGCGTTTTTGCGAACATTAAGCGAGCAACAATGTTTTTTTTTTTTTTAGACAGCAGTGGCTTCCTCCGTGGAGTCCTCCCATAAACACCATTCTTGGCCATACATATAGTTTATGTGTGCACAGAGATATTGGACTGTGCTAGTGATTTCTGTCTTTAACAGACACTCTAGGGTTCTTTTTACCTCTATGAGTATTCTGGACTGAACTCTTGGCGTCATCTTTGGTGGACGGCCACTCCTTGGGAGAGAAGCAACAGTGCCAAACTCTCTCCCATTTGTAGACAACCTTTCTGACTGCCGATTGATGCACATCCTGACTTTTAGAAATGGTTTAGTATCCTTTCCCAGCTTTATACAAATCAACAATCCTTGATCGCATGTTTTCAGACAGCTATTTTGACCGAGCCATGATGCACATCAGACAATGCTTTTCTTCAAGACATTTCTTACCAGGTGTGTCTTTTATAGTGGGCAGGGCAGCTTTAAATCACTCATTAGTGATTGGGCACACACCTGACTTAAATTGTTTGGTAAAAATTGGTTTCAATTGCTCTTTAAGTCTCCTTAGGCAGAGAGTTCACTTACTTATTTCCCCCCCTTCTGTCATTGTTTGCATGCTATCATCATTAGAATGTGAAAACCTATAAATGTTTGGGTGGTTTTAGTTAAAGCAGACACTGTTTTATATATGTGTGATTTTGACAAAGATCAGATCACATGCAGAAATGTGAGAAATTCCAGAAGGTTCAGATACTTTTTCATACCACAGTAACTGTGGTGTATAAACATAGCCTGAGTTTGTCTTCTGTATAGACTGGGAGCTTTGCAAATAAAAATGAGCTGAGTTGAAAGAAGCTGTGTACCATCTCTCCTTTCTGAATTTCAATTTACAAATCTCTGTGTGTCATCTTATTTTCTCAGCTTCTCTCTGGGTTTATCCCCATGTCCTTGTTCTGTCTAATCTCCTCCTGCAACACTCACATTTTCTTGCACTCCAGACTAAACACTAGCATACTGAACCACCCTTAGAATTTTACGTAAATTTAAGATCAAAGTTGAATCACAAAAGATTCAAATTCAAAACAAACCTGTCGAAGGTCTGAATTAAGAGAAGCTTAGAGCAAGAGAAGAGTGAATAACAACTGTATTCATGGTTCTTTGTTGCCCTTTCCAATACCTCTGCCAATTTCCTTGATTTAGTGAAAAGATACTGGTAGTAGCCAATGTCTGAGTGTAGGAATGTCGATATTTTGTATTCTCTCCTTTCAGTTGATACAATTCAGTATGATGAACCAGCATATGAAAATGGTAGATTCGTCCAAAGGAGTTTGTTATTTTGATTAAATTTTTAATGTCCGTACTCTATTGTTCGCACAAAAATTAGCCTCAAACTTTCAATTTTTTAGGGTCATATAAAACAGTCTGGTGAAATCAGTTAAAAGGCCACGATTCCCATTTTCAACCAGTCAACGTTATAATTATTCACAGCAAGAAGCAGACTTGTTTAATGACATGATCCCCAAAAGCAATTTGAACAAATGACGTATTGAACTTACCTCGTCCCATTCCGAAGTGAAAGATGGCGATTTCTCAAGCCTTTTCTTTCCGCTGCTACAGTTAGAAACCGATTCACTTCGGCTCCCCAGTCCTCCGTCTTCCTCACTTGGAGGCGAAACGAGCAAATCTGAGTCCGACTTCGAGAGGCTGCGGGCCAGCTTCAGGTCCCCAGGAGGACGCATCCGACCAGTTACTGCCCCTAAGTCTCTTGGTTCCTTGTTCACAGTTGCATAAATGGCTTTTGGATCACAGTCTGTTAGGATAGCGGCCATACTGGGACGGCTAGGTGGGGTTGAAACTGCTTGCTCTTTCGCTTTGGCTCTCAATTGTGGCTGGCTATGACCAGGTGGCGGAGCACCTGGAATCCTGAGGGGCTCCTCACGACAATCAAAGACCGGAGACGATCCGTGCAAAAGGCCAGTAAACTGCTCCGGGATACCTGCGCCCTGATCCTGGTTGAGCTGTGAGTTATCTAAACAGAGAAAACATCACAAGGTCAGCAAAGAGGGGAGAGTCGTTTGGGAGTGCTGAAACTGGATGGAAGACTAAGCGTCAGATCCTCAGAGTAGGGCTCATAAGAAGCCGCCCACACATGCGCTGAAACAGTTTTGTAATTGTTTCCTAGCAGGGGCGATGGAGAGAGGTGGGGGCAGGCAGAGGGAGGGAAAAGTTGAAGAAGACAGGAGGCATATGTTTGCGAGAGAAAGCTCAAAATTCCACACACAGCTTGCAGCAATATGACAAGCTGCCGGTGCTGAACGCCTGCCTGCATCCTGTATTAGCCTTTATACGTCATTGGAAACGTGACTGGCTTAGTCAGACAGGCGCACTTGTCTGCAGTTTCCTTACAGGGTCACAAAAACACTACTTCATGCAAACAAATCGTATAAAACACAAAACAAATAAAAGGTCATCAGAAAACTCACCTAGGAGAGCTTACAGATGGTGCCTTCTCCAGCAAAAACAACTAATTCATGAAACGGCATAGCAAGTACGACTAAAACAATTCGATTTTCCTCCTCCCTCCACCGGAATTACAGCCACATACAGTAAGCCCCTTTCCTCGATCAAATCCGCCACACAGCTTGGCTTTGCTTCGAAGAAGCACACACCCTGGTTTGGTTCAGTTTTCCTTTTTTTTTTCTTGCCTGACAACGCGCTGCTGTATTGTGTGCCGTTATCTGCCCCCGTGACTAGTAGCTCTCCGTTTTCTGAATTCTAATTCTGGACCCGAATGAAGGCTCAGGAATGGAAATTTGAATCGCACTATATCCTCAGTGGCCAGACTAGATAATTAGCACAGTGACACATGCAGATGGAGCATGCATGAAGGAGACTGGAATGTCTCTGTCAGGTTCATGGGGTCAGGGTGTTTGGTGACAGGGAAACGAGTGCAGTGGCCACAAGAAAAGAACAGTGACCAGAAAAGGTCAAGTGTCCATCGCAAAACAGGAAAAAAAAAAAAAAAAAGCACTGTATTTTCCTGATTATATGTCACACTTTTTTGATAGTTTGGCTGTGCCTGCAACTTGTACTCCTGTGCAACTTAGGTTTTTCTGACTGACAGCTGTGAGAAGGGAGCTCTAGGTTTGTCATATATTTCCAGAGATGGTAGGTATTTTAAAAGTGATACTGACTTCAATAGTAGAGATTGGTAGTGAGATGGAGAGCAAGCGTGTTGTTAGTGCTGCAATGATTAACCAATTACTTGAGTAATTAAATTAGAAAAAAAGCTTCAAACCAAATGTTGCTGCTTCGAGGATTCGTTTAATTGGAGTAGCGTTGAAATGGTTTGCTTTGAAAGTGTTTGTATTAACGAATCATGACACCACCCTGGTCTCGCATGGAGCACATCGCTAATACTAGAGTGCAACTTCTGGTTTTAACGTGTCTAGTCCTTGTGGCCTTTGAATAGTGAAAAGCGTCATCTGCTGTTAGAAGCGAACTTTTAGAAGCCCCAAATTGTCTGGGCTGAGTGAAAACAGAAAGCAGTTTGATGCGCAAGAGAAAGCGCTCTCATCCACAAGAGAAAGTACTGTAGTTCGATCAGTAAGAGAAAGCAGTTCGATCTGCAAGCAAATCAAAACCAATTTTTCCATGAATGATTGTTTTATTTGCATTTTTGAATGATTGCTTTTTTTTTATTTTATTTTTTATTTTTTTTGCAAAGGACAGGTTTTTTCTTTTTTTGAATGACACTTTTTATTTGCAAACCACGTCTTTTCTCTTTTTAGTTTTGGCATGAATCTAACTCAATAGTCGTCGCCGGGTTACGACGTACCCGACTTACGTAATTTCGACTGTACAACGCGAGGTCTCGCCCGCCATTTAGTCACGTAAATGGTACCTTATTGTACCTCACAGTATCTTGTTTTTTACTTTATTTTATTAATATGACGTGTTCTGTCCTCACTACACGTGAAGTTGTTCAGCTTGAGAGATAGCAAACAAGGCAATTGTGTTTTTGAAGCTTTTTACTTCCGTCACTTCTGACAATTAGTAAAGCTGTAACACTTATGTTCAAAACGACACACAATTTAACAATAAAACTATAATAAAACTAGTCCGATCAATATGTAAAATTTAAGTCCACTAGCTTAAATGCTATGAATGCTTACGTATTTAGTGTTCACATAGCTGCTATGACATAGCAAATCGCTCACACATAACGCCACAAACTGTAGCTTTAAACTTAATTACCAATGCATATACAAACATATATCAGCTGAAACAATTTACAGCCTTATGTGGGCCAAACCAGAGCGCAGCTGTCCTTTTAGCCACGTCAGACAAGTCTGCTCCTCAGTCAATACAAGGCGAGAGTCCTGCCAGACCCAAAGCTGCCACCAGAGGGCAGTGTATCCTCCATCATTAAACAAGTGGTATTTAGGGGTACTTAAAGGGTTAATTCCGATTTACACGGAAATTCGGGTTATGCCGCCAGTATAGGGATGGAACTTGTTCGTATGCTGGGGACTACCTCTAGTTTTGTTGATCTGAGTGGATACACTGCCCTTTAGTGGCAACAGTGAATATGACATAACTCATTCAACATGGCTGGATCCAATTGCTCACTGTTAAAACCAGTATAAGGTTTTAAATTTCTGTTTGAGCTAATATGACTTTTTATGTATTTATAATTTTGTTGAAAGGTATATTTAGCAGTTTTGGGGGGAATATGTGTTTGAAGGATTTGTTAAGACCATTGATTACAAAAAAAAAAAAAAAAAACATTTTGTAGCATTTGAGCTAGTGGACTTTTGCTATGCAAGTTAGCCAATTGTTCTTTTATGGTACTTCGATCCGCATTTATTGTTTTATACCGTTTGCAGTTAAACTCCGGTATTTTAATTTATTTTCAAATGCATTTCTTGGTCTTGTGAAACGAAAGTACAATCCCGCATACTTAAAAAACACTTAAGAATTTCATTTTGTATTCGCATTTAATGCTCTTTTGAAAGTGCGATCTTAGAAAGCCTTTGTTTTACACCTCCTAAAATTTATTCTGCAACGCAATCAATGTTTCTTATCTGATGACTCGGTTATTCGAACTAATTGATAGATTAATCGATAAAATAGTCGATAGCTGCAGCCCTACATGTTATTTTGTGCTATTTAGGCTTTAGTTATCTAATGAACTGTTAATATGTCACGCTAACAAACACCTATTTAACTTTTTGTTACCCAATTTATTGTTAATACTATAATATATAACATTTGTTTACGGTCTCTGTTAAAATAAGAATTATCCCAAAAATCGTGACTTTCGTGCAGGGGACAGCAACCTGCAGCACTTTGAACTTTTTGATGCAGCTCAGTATATAAAATTAAGAAATATTTGATTTAAAATTATTCTGGCGCTTGTAAGATTTAAGAAAGAAGTTTAACTTCCATTTAGTAGGCAAATCTAGTCGGGATCACTGTTTTGTCTGTTTGTTAACAGAATATTCACGTATGTCATGAATTCACCAACTACGTAAAGTCATGGTTGACACTCGGAAGGTGAACTTTTGCATTTTACTTATTAAATCTATAGTAAATACCAAACGTGTAAAGGAGGCTAAAATCTTTTGTTATTCGGGTGGTGCAACTTATACTCAGATGCCATTTATCGTCTGAAATATTTGCATTTCCGTCTGTCTTGTCGCACACTTCTAAACACGTGAACTTGAAGTACTGAAAGATTTGCATGTGATAAAAGAGATTAGTGGTTGTACAGTGCACATACATCAGGATCATTGCCAAACTAGAAGGAATGTGAACACCCTGTGAGCACATCGATCTGGTTCCAACAATCTCACACTCTGTTAACCCTCTCCAAGATCTCTCCACCATCTTCCTCTGCTTTCAAGACCCTGTTACAGAGCAATTGGCCCAATATTACTGCAGCTCACATGCTGTAGATTAGCTCACAACAGATGTGGAATACGTGTTTCCTTTGGCTTTGCAGGCACAATGTTTCACTAATGATGTCATGTTTGGTGTGCAGAAACAGATGCTGTGGTGCCAACTACGATTCCAAAATGCTGCTTAAGTTGTGAGGCAATTTGTGAAGGGTAATATTTGCTATTTATCCAGTTGCTTCCATTTTATATGCATTATGATATGTGCTTGGTCAGTGCATAACTGCCTCTTTTTTATCATGACCTATAGTATGCTACTATTTAAAGAACCCTTACGGAGTGGTCGCGTATTGCACTCCTTAAAGAAGAGCGAATTCCAGCAGGGAACTATATTGAGTTTGTGAGTGATGATAAACACAACTTTCGCTGACTATGCACTTATTTTCTACCTGCTGCATGCTGAGTGTTCTGAGGTCTGGTCGGCAGGGGGACGAGGAATCAGATCCGACTTACAAACAACAAAAGGCACGCCCACATGTGAAAAATGAAATATTTCTACTAAGACAGCTGGTTTGGATTTTATTATGGTAATAAAGTTGTGCCTTTATTCTGATGGTGTGCATGATGCTGAATGAACCACTGTGTGACAAATCTGTTTTTGTTAGCTTTTAAAGTAGAGCGTAGCATGTAAATGTACTGTCACGAGTTAGGACTCCCAAAAAGGTAAGGGACATAAATACTGGCAATATAACTGCAACTCACAGAAAAAGGTTCATTAATAAATCAGGGGCTGGGCAGGACTCTTGAGAGAGATGGCAGATGTAACTGATTTATAGCTTAGCCTTCAGGATGACTTAAAAGGGGGACACATTAAGATTTACTTTTATTGCTAGTATACAAATAGTTGGGTCTCTCGGGTGCACTACGTTGGGTGTGTTTACATGTCAGTCTGTAACTATGCCATAATCCGAATATTGGAAACAAGATTGGAATATGGGGAATAGATGCATAAAGAAGTGGGTAAAAACGTGTTACATTTACTGTACTTGAGTAAGTTTGAGAAAAATGTTCTTTTAAGAGTAGTCTTACCACGTCATACTTTTTCTTGAGTAATTTGTAAAGACGAAACACTACTCTTACTCCACTACTTTGGGCTACACTAGAGTCGCTATATATTTCCTCTTTATTCTACATTTTGACTACTTTTGCCTGAGATGCCAACAGTGGCTCTACCAGTTTCACCAATGACAACTCGCAGCCATAATCACATGACTCCATTCTACCAATCAGAAATAACAATACAGTCGCAAGACCAGACGCAGGTTTGCAGTCGGAAGTCATATAATCATGCCAGCCTGTCCAATCATGTGGCGTCTTTCACGTGCCGTAAAAATGAAAACTATTTGACATAAGCCACGTTTACATGCTGACTTTTATTCATACCGATTCAAATCATTCCGAATGGAAATTTCAGATCAGCTGTTTACATGTCACTGAATCTATTCCGATCCAGCGTTTACATGTGACTGCCTTTATTCCGAAAGGACGTTTGACAACTGCCGTCTGACATGCGCAGATTAATCAAAACAAAGCGTCACGTTGCAAAACATGGAGATCGATCGTCGGAGTGCTGCTGTTTTAACTTTAACCCACTTGTTGTGTTTGTGGGGTCGTATCCGCTTCTGCTGTTTTGCTCTTTTGCCTTGTAGTAGCCGGTTTTCCACCGGTTTCTAATCTGGTCAATGCTCCGGTCTATTCCGGCTTCGTGTAACCGCTCGTGAACTTTTTTAAATAGTTCACTGTTCCTCGTTTTACGCCCGTCTAAGCGAGCAATTATATTCAATTCTTTTAAAGTTTGAATTAAATACAATCTTTCCGCCGGACTCCAATTAGGTGCGCTGTGGTTGGAAGCCATGTTGCAAGTGACGTTACTTACGTCACAAAGTGACGTCACCACGTCAGTACGGAGCATGTGCAGAAAGAACGCAACCAGACACCATTCCGCTTCCCTGTTTACATGATATAATTTTACTTCTAATCGGTTTGGGAAAAGGAATATTCCACCCCTGTGAATCGGAATGAAATTCCATTCGGTTCGGGCCTGTTCATTCCGAATGAGGTGTTTATATGGAACACATTTATTCGGTTTGAACAAATATTCCGATTGTAATTGGAATATTTGGCTCCATGTACGTAAACGTGGCAATAGAGTCAACATTGTTTGAAAGTGCAGATTTGTTTAAAACTTTCTTGAAATGTGACGTTTTTATTTGGCAGCGATTTATTTGACACTAATGGATTCGTTTTCAATTCATGGTAGAAAATTGTTTTTTCTCTCCACTAGAGAACACACTTGCTCTTTAGACAGGTAATGTTTCATTTTCTAGTTTGAAACATATCATTTTTGTTCATTTTTGGGGCCTAATACGGTCATGTAACAGGTTATAGTACAGTATAATCATAACAGTTCATATTGATCATGTTGTGCTGAGAAAAAAAATACCATTCGTGGGCCAAGTCCGGTCCTCAAGAGCCCCTATCTAGCTTGTTTTCCATTTACCTCACCTGAATTAAATGATCAACTCATATGCAAACTCTGCAGGAGCCTGATTACGATCCTGATTATTGATTCAGGTGTGTTGGATGAGGGAGACATGGAAAACAAGCTAGATAGGGGCTCTTGAAGACTGGACCACTGGTGTAGAACATGAAAAGTAACATCAGTTACTTTGTTGAGTAACCGAGTTACTAACTAAATTACTTTTTGGGAGAAATAATTTGTAACTAACTAATTACTTCTTTAAAATAAGATAAACAACACTGGTCCTTCTAGACACTACAATATATTAAAATAAAAAATAAAATGCTATACTTGCCAATACTGCTGACAGGTAGATGGAGAAGAAGCAGGGAGAGAGCTATTGCTGAGTAAGCATGTGCACCCAATTTTGGTGACGTAAGGTCTGTGGTCAATTGCTTTTTTTTTTTTGGGTGACGGACAGAGCAAGCGAGGCATTTTCGCACGACTTTGTTCTGAATGTGTATCTCCTTTCTACAATCTTTTTCAGATGTTAAGATTCATTTTCCATGATAATTGCTTACCATTAATTACGAAAAAGGCAAAGATACCCCGCAGACAAGCACCATGCCCTAGCTGGGGACTAAATGGTGGACGAGGCACGGGGGTCGTAAAGTCAAAACATCATACGTCGAGGACATCGTAACCCGAGGACTCTCTTTAAAACCTTGTTTTATAACCGGTTGTTAAATATTCTCATCCTCCACAAACACAAAACACACAATGGTATCTGGTAGGATCCTGGAGTGATATTACTTTTCATAAAGCACTCACTGTAAATATACATTAAGAGTCGGCATACAAACCCACAACGAAGTCATTACCTCCTTGGCGAAGGCCCAACCGTCCTGAGGGATGCAGTTTTTCTTTTGTCGAGTTTAGTGTACCAGGGTGATTTAGGGCGTTGGGTTTACACTATAATAGAACAAATGGAAGAAAAAGTCTATTTTTTCAGCCATACAAAAATTCCATAGTGTGAGTTCATATTCA
The DNA here is from genome assembly GCF_030265065.1 of Corythoichthys intestinalis. NCBI lineage: Eukaryota > Metazoa > Chordata > Actinopteri > Syngnathiformes > Syngnathidae > Corythoichthys > Corythoichthys intestinalis. The sequence continues at coordinate 69,204,289 of NC_080396.1, forward strand.
TAGTGGGTCCAGTTTGCCTGCTAATGGTGTATCTGGCCATCCTCACAAGATAAGTAAGAGGATATAATTGATTGCCTGAATGGACATATTGATGCATCAGCCATTATGTGGCCAGACTCAAGACGTGCTCTTTGCAGAAATCATTTGTCATGATAAGCAACAAGAGGGCTTGTGAAATTTGTGGTAAATAATGAGACAAAATGATATATTTCAAAACTACAAACAAACAACACAAAATAGAATGTGATACGTACTTGAGGTAGTACACTGTTGGATGGCTGGATACATGTGTTTTCATCTAAGGAGACAAAAGGCATACAAGTAAGCATAAGGATAAATTAACGAGCATTGTGAAATTTTGAAGTGTTGTATAATAAAATGTTTGATGCATTGAGACATTACGCAAAAATTTGGCACGCTCTTGATGAATCTTTCTGACATTTAAATGACAGTGGCAAAGCAGCAACGATGGTGGCGTCAATTTGTTAAAAGATAACTCATCTGTTATCTGTGAAAATTTCAAAACGTCCCTTTCGTTCCACCCGACGACACTGGGCAACTGAGTGAGGTAGAAATTTGGATCCAAAATTATTTTATTGAAGGCTCACAACAGGCTCCTAATTTAATCACATTTAATATGATTATGCATGCACTATTTAGTTCAGGGAGAGTTTGCTTGACATTTAGTCTCCACTGATGATTGAGAAAGGAACTTTAATGGTGCTGCATCATGATTTCACCCATCCATAGTGAAGGAATTTAGTCCTCCGAGCCCAAACCGCACGGGGAGGCCGGCAACAGAACGGAAATGTGCTCCGCCGCTCGACGCCCCCGAAGAGCCAGGCCAGGAGGAAGCTAAACTCCGCGCGTTCCTGTGTTAACCCTTTGCACACTGACTCCATGTTTCAAAAACTTGAAGAACACTCGCCGAAAACAGGTTGACAATTTATTCGTCGACAATGGTGAAAAACAAGGCAAAAACAGACGACGGAGGGACAATTCTGGATCCAAAACAAGGCTACATGTTTCCGAGCAGAAGAAATCTGTCTTATCTCAGTGTCCAGTCTTTTTGAAGTCTTTGCTGACGCGGGTCTTGTCGAAGGCGTTTCTGGGCGTTGCTTTTGTGCCACCCCCGCTGTGGCCGGTTTTGGGCGGCTTAGGTTCGTGCGCGGATTGGGACGCCCGCTATCAACTTTGCTGTCCAGGCTGGTTGTACTTGTTTTAGGACAAAGCGCTTTGTCCTTGGAGTTTGCTGGGAGAGCAGATTACCCGAGTTGGTGCGTCACTCTTGTGATAAGACGGCATTGTGTATCTCTTCTGTTTCTTCTCATTAAACTATGGTGTGCTATTTATTTTATATTAGTAGTGTAGTCCTACCGTAAATATGAAAATTATACTATTTCCTGATTAATTATATTACGTGTGTTAGCCTAATGCAAACAGTTAGACGGTGCCTACGAAAACCTGTACCATATGTATGTGTTAGACTACATATGTGTTAGACTAATGCAAACAGTTATATGGTGTGTGCGATGACGATACCGTTTCTCCTTTAATAGACTTCATTATCAGTTGACGAGACAGCTCCTACAGGCATTGCGCCACAGCTTCCCGTAGCGTCATGAAGGCTTTCACTGCAATAAACTCAAACACACGCTGCGTCCTAACGCTGGATTTAGGTGGAAACAGGGCGAAAGTTTTAGTGCATACCTGTGTTGTTAATAACGGCGTTAGAGTATAACTGTGTTAATAATGGCGTTATTTTTTTTCAGTAGTGAGTAATCTAATCAATTACTTTTCTCATCTTTGCAACGCCATTACTGTGGATGTGAAGGCGTGCGTTACTATGCGTTACTAAGTTGGTTGAATGACGCGAAAAAAGAGACACGGACTCACAGAGAGAGCCGAGCGGGAGTGGGGGGAGGTGGAAAGGAGTTGTGACGCCGTTACAAACGCGATGCTTGGTGGCTCCAATAAAACCTGACTGTAGCCGATGGCCTCCAAAATACGCGCACATGATGCTACAGTAGATATGACATGTAGATAGAACTAGATGCGAAATGACAGACTCGGCGGCGCCATTATAAAGCAGTAGATTTCTCAGGAAGGCTCTGTTGAAGAGAACCATCCTCACGAACCTAAGTAACTTTTTATCTCAAATACTCCTAAACCGGCAAAATCTTGATTTAAAATCTTTAAATGATTAAACAGTTTTAAAACTTTCACATGTCGATAGTAGACAGAAGGGAACTAATGCAATAACGGGAGCAATTTTAACAACCTTAACGGTTGATTTACAACATTAAATGACTTCCAAACATCGCAAACTTACTATCTAGTTATCGCATTACCCGCAATAACCCTGTTTCTAGTTAAGTTTAGGGAAAAGAATTGGGCTAGGGCCAATTGTCCCAAAAACTCTTTAAACTTCAAAGAGTGTGACCTATGGGGTTTTTTTGTATTTTTTTTTTTTTTTTTTGGAACGAAAAGGGAAAAAAACATGAAAAGTAACACGAGTTATTTTGCCAAGTAAGTAATTACTCTTACATTCAGGGAACTGAGTTACTAACTCAATTACTTTTTGGGAGAAATAATTTGTATCTGTAATTAATTCTTTTTTTAAAGTAAGATTAACAATACTGGTGCATACAAGCAGGCAGGAATGTCCCAAGAGTGATTTGGGCAAGGATTCAAGATAATTATTGTATAAAATAGTACCATGCATTACCCTTCAAAATGTGAAAAAAATGAAATTAATGGAAAAAATTTGCGGAACTTTAGCTTTAAATATTTAAGTAAAATTAATGAGAACTGCCCGATTTTTTGCTTTTAACTAAGAATCCAGACTCTTTTACGTTCATTTCTTTAGAAATTCTGGGATTTACACATTTATTTACAAGAATTTTCAACTTAAAAAGTGTTTTGTGATGGTCGCAATGTTGGATTATGTATCCGTACACAATTTATAAACTTTACATTCCAAATAATAAGGTAATTTTTGGCCAACTGGACGTTTTTTGGCTAATAAAAACTAGTAATTTAGACATTTCTTTACATGTTTTATTTTATGTAACATTTCAATCTAAAAACAAAGAGGGCCAGATAGCCGGCAAGACGTGCTGAGGAAATGGTGACATCGGAATTCAACCTAAATAAGTTATGATTTTATATAGAAAAATGCAAAATTGGCTTTTGTTGGGTAAAATAAAGATGACCACGCTTCAATTGAGTGATTTCTTAGCTGTTGAAAATGTATGTCAAAATTGCAATTATTAAAAAGAAGAAAAAAAAAAAAAAATTCAGGCAAAAATATGATATGTTAAATATTGCTATTGATCCTGAAAATATAGGCGATTATCCCTTCATTTGGTGATTTTTGTGCATCTACTGTAAAATTTAGATGAATGTAAAATTTCTTATCCATTTTAAGTTTTGTTATACTCACATAAAAAATAATGAATCAGGATTTTATTAGGGAACGACTTTGAATTTATCGATGCCGCTGCTCATAGAGACTTATATATGCCTAATGGAGGTGTCTGTTTTGGTTTTAGGTCGCTAGTGGCTTTGGTTTTGAAAATATTTGAATTTTAAGTTTTAAAAAATTGTCTATGACCCATTAGTAGCATTAAGTTGTTGAGAGGGCCCATTAGTATGTACAGTACTGTGTCAAGTCTGATGTCTGTCTAGCTACAGTACACACAAAAAAATCTACCTTTATGAATCTGGGACTCTTGGCTTGGTGGCGGGACTTTGGTTTGAGCAGTCAGCAATAACTCATAGGTATGATCCTCTTCCTCCTCAGCAGTCTCTCCTCGCTCATCAATACTGCTATTTGTAAACAGAGCCTGCGGGTAGGAAAGTGAATTAATTTCAACTGAACTTGACAATTTATTGACGCAAACCATAAAAAATGCAAAACTGTAACTTTCATTATAGCTAACTCCCACGCAGTGAGGTTTGTAAGTCGTAACAATGCCACAAGATAGTTGAAAAAAACCAACACATTTTTAAATTAGACAACTGTAGCTGTGGGCTAACTATATTCAATTTTTCCCCTCAGTTCAACATAGCTGATTAGCACTAAGATACCACAAGAGCACACCTAAGTAATATTTTCACATTAGGCATGCTTTGGGCTGAGTACACAAACACAGCGCTCACAAGACAAGACTAGACTAGACTTTCTTTATCCACCATCCGCACAATTTTTCGTTGAAACCTCTCGTCAATCTTTGTCTTCCAAACATATCTAGGGAGGTTAGCCACAGTGCCAATGGCTTTACACTTATTGATGACACTGTGTACAGTAAACACAGGAACATTCAAGTCTTTGGAGATGGACTTGTAGCCTTGAGATTGCCCATGCTTCCTCACAATTTTGCTTCTCAAGTCCTCAGACAATTCTTTGGTCTTCTTTCTTTTCTCCATGCTCAATGTGGTACACACAAGGACACAGGACAGAAGTTGAGTCAACTTTAATCCATTTTAACTGGCTGCAAGTGTGATTTAGTTATTGCCACCACCTGTTATGTGCCACAGGTAAGTAACAGGTGTTGTTACAGAAATTAGGGAAGCATCACATGATTTTTCAAAGGGCGCCAATACTTTTGTCCGACCCATTTTTGGAGTTTGTGTAAAATGCTAATAATTTTTTCCCCCCATTGTCTTTTGCGTTTTTCATTGCAAGCAAAATAAAAGAAGATATTACTACCAAAGCATTTGTAACTGCAACCATTTTCTGGGAGAGATTGAGCATTATCTGACAGAACTGCAGGGGTGCCAATACTTTTGGCCAGCAGTGTATTTGTTGATGGAATGTTATCGACAAGGTGACATTCAACCATGGCTTTTCTGCCTTTTAAGGAGTTTTGAATTTATGGGTCCTTTTCTTCCATTTTTTGTTTGCTTGGATCCTCGTTTTAGATTTTTTTTTTTTTCTTTTTAAACATTTATTTAACCTGATTGTTTTTGCTGAAGCATATTGTTATACCTCACACACATAATCCAAGTAAATTTATAATCCAGATTCTAAATTGCCTTTATTCATTACAGAATAAAAATCAAAACCCAACTGGCCTTATGTCCTTAAAGTAATCAAATGTGTTTTTGGAATATAGTACTGTGTCACAGGTATAAGAAAAAAAAAAAAAAAAACATCACTTCATGGATAAAAATCGTAATCGCCATCTTGACCTATTGGGACTCATAGCCTGCTAATTCATATATTTTCTTAAAGAAAATAAAAAACCTCACTTCTGAGCTCACCGCTTCCTCAAGAACAGGGCCAGTATGTGATGAGTGGACCAAGCGATCTTTCTGCAAAAAACAGGTTTAAAAAGTTAAACAAAGCAAAGCCTCCACAGTACAGCCAGAAGAGCACTATCACCCTCTAGTGGATGTAAAGCCTTCTTGCACGCAACATTTTTCATAATCTGTGCTGTAGTCCAACCTTTCCTGCGTCACTATCTGGCCTTCCAGAATCCCTGTCCGAGGATTTGCCACTTGTAAGGCTATCCAAAGAATGGCACGAGGTAGCTTCAAACAGAGCTTCATAGGGACTCTCCTCCTCAGGCGCTGGAGCCAGCCCTGAGATCAACTCGCTCACTTTTTCCAGCTCGCCTACAAATCATTTTATAATGTGCACAGAAAGCCATGTGCAAAGCAGTAACACATTTTTTTTCAAATTGTTGAATAAGATCTGTCAAATCTCACCTTTTTTTCGAGGACTGGGACTATCCAAGGCTGAAGGGATCGGTGGAGGCGGGAGGTCGATGTCAGGTGGTTTTCCACTCATAAGCCCTGCCGCAGGCAAACAGGAGATTCAATCAGTTACTAAATCAAGACGTGAAAAGACATCCGGTGTGAAGTCTATACTTGAGTAATAATGCGCCTACCTTGGATGAGCGCAGCTATTGCTCTGCTCTTCTGAGAAGGCATGTCTTTGACCGTGTCCAGCGCCGTCAAGCCCTTCTGGTCCAAAATGTTTACATCGATACCTAAGATTTATCACATAGAGGAGGTAATCCATCAGTATTTTCCTACCGAATCAGAAGAATTAGAATTTAACTCTAACCTGCTGTTAGAAGTTTCTGTACCACATCTATCTTTCCAAACAGGGCTGCTTCATGGAGTGCACTGCCTTTCTCTGTCTGTTCATAAAAGAAAGGGGTAGGAGAAAAAGAAAGGCTGAAAACTAAATCGATCGATAGCTTATTAAATTTTTACCTCTTGGTTCGTCAACTACTGTCAGTATTGGAACTAACGCCCTTACATTCATTACAGAACGAAATGACATTTTGCTGTAACTAGGGATGTCTCGATCCGATCAGGTGACCAGAAATCAGGACGATGAGGACATTTTTCAGAGGAACGGAATCGGGTAAAAAGGATCGGGTTTTTAGGTAAAATATATATATATATATATATATATATATATATATACTGTATACTGTGTTGGCTAGAATCGCCAGTGTTTAGAGGCAGTTCACATCTTACTAGAGGTTGGAATCTTTGGGCATCTAACGATTCCATTACGATTCAGAGGATACGATTAGATTATAAACCGATTATTGACGACACCCCACCCAAGCTATTAGCTGCTTTTAATGTTTCGTACATTAGTTACAAAAATTGTACAAAAAGCCTCTAAGACTTAAACGACTATTTCAGTTTCAAGTTAACAGTTCAAAACAGTAAATACAATTCTGAAGTAAGCATTCTGCATCAGCAGCTTTAAACTACATCCAATTAATTTAATGTTGTGAATCAACCGGTAAAGTTGTTAAAATTTCTCCCGTTATTCCATAATTTCCCTTCTGTCTACTTTCGACATGTGAAAGTTTTAAAATATAGATTCAAGTCAAGATTTTGCTGATTTAGGAGCATTTTAAATAAAAAGCTAATTAGGTTCGCTTGGAAGGTTCACTACAACAGCCTTCCAGGGAAGTCTACTGCTTTAAAATGGTGGCCGTTTACTAACGCCGGCAAGTTTGTCATTTTGCATCTAGTTTTCTATAAATGTGCTACTAATGCTGCCGAGTCTGTCACTTTGCATCTTGTTTTATATACATATGATATCTATTATCTACCGTAGCATTACGTGGAAGTAGTTTGTAGCGGCTGTCTGCAGCAGTCAGGTATTATTGTTTTTTTATCTAGCAGCATGAGTTCAGCCAGAACCGTGAGTTGAGCATCGTCATTACCTAGGTAATGACAAGCATGATGTTGACTCACGATCCGTTCCTCATCGCGTCCCAAAGACCCCGCTGACTGTGTTGCCGCTTTACTTGACACATTTCAATAATTGCAATTTGGATGTTTGTGAATCGTTTTCGAATCTTCCACAGCCGAATCGCGATAATCTAATTCACTGCATCGTGTGACACAGTTTGGAACACATGTGCATTCATTTTTACAATACACAGCCTGTCGGTCGCATTGCATTGACACTGTTGAGTGCTTTCTGTTATGTTTCTGCCTTGGAAACTATATGTAAGTATTTTACATCTGTAGCAACCTGTTAATATGCAGTGCATGTGTGTTAATAGGGAAAAGCTACATGGTGTTGGCAAATTGTGTTTGACTTGTGTAGCGCCTTTCCAACTTTCAAGGCCCTCAAAGCGCTTTACACTATATCACCATCCACCTACTGGTGACACCAAAGCAACGTGGGGTTCAGTATCTTGCTCAAGGACACTTAGACGAGTTCATCAAGGTGGAGAATCGAACCCACAACCTCTAGGTTGGGGGATAATTACTCTACAACTGAGCCACGCCACCCCCAATTCACCGATGCGCACGCCACGCTCAAATTAACAAAATTTGTTAATAAATCCTTAGTCCTGCTGTATGGAAGCTCACCTTTACTTATAGCTGGTAGCTCAAGTGAAGTGTCACGTCTACACGGTATTTGTATACTGGCGTGTATTGTGCAGTTGTGCTGAAAGCATGCATGTTTCTTTGCTACAGTTTCACAAACTTAAACGAATTACTTCATATAAAAAGACCAGGCCCTGTGTTTTATTGGAGGAAATTCAATGTTGCACAAAAAAAACTTCCTTGCCGATGTTACAATAATAATGCTAATAATGATAGTCATCCTCAAGATCGTACACAGATTCCGGCCATATTGTCGAGCCAGTTCATTGACGCGCACACCACGCTCATATTTTTTTATCATATCCTTCTTAATTTCAATGGTAAGCGTCACCTTTTTCCTTATTTCACCACCTGCACTAACCTTTTTGGAACCCATGTTGATTTCGCGCACAAGAAAATCCGCCACGAGTCCATCTTGCGGGAAAACAATGAAACTGTGACGCTGTCAAAAATCGTCGTATTTATATGTCGGGACAAATGACAAGTCAAATTTATGTTGGATGTCGAAAGGATCTTATGTCAAGGTGCCATTGCATATGTATATATAGTAGTGCTGCAACGATTAATCGAGTAACTCGAGTAATTCAAATACTGTAGGATAAAGCTTCAAATCAAATTTTGCTAATTCGACGATTCATTTAATTAGAGTGGCGTTACAATGGTTTGTTTTTAAAACTTTTTGCATTTAGTTTTATTGATTTGGGTGGATATGCCCTCTAGTGGCAACAGTGAATATGATATAACTTATTCAACATGGCCAAATCCAGCTGCTCCCTGTTAAGACCAACATACGGTACATTTTTGTTTGAGCTAATTTTTTTTTTTAATTCATTTGTAATGTAGTTTATCGGTATATTTAGCATCTTAACGATTTGTTAAGAGCATTATTTAAAAAAAAAAAAAAAAGTTAGCATTTTATAGATATTAAGAGACTTTTGCTATGCAAGTTAGCCAATTCTTCTTTTGTTGTACTTAGATCCTCATTCATTTATTTATTTTATACTGTTTGAGGCTCAACATTTTTATTTATTTTTAAATGAAACTAATTCTGCATGGTTAGAAGAAACATGAGGGAATTTTATTTTGTATTTGCATTTAATGGTCTTCCGAAAGTGCCTCCTGAAATTTATTCTGCAGCACATTAAATGTTCCTAATCCAATTACTCAAACTAACTTGATGATAGATTTATCGATTACTAAAATAATCGATGGCTGCAGCCCCAATATATAGATTTTTTTTTAAGTAACTGATGTACCTCAATCTCACTTCTTACAAATTAGGCATTTTGTTCAAGCTCTTTCTTTAAGATTAGGACATTCATATCAGACGCTAGATAGGAGCTAATTCTTCAACTTGCTCAATTCTGTTGCACATGGCACTGCCAATTACAATGCAAAATTTTAGAGTGACGACATGAATGCTATGCTTGCCAAGTTCTACTACACTACCAGTAACTGTTATATTAGGGTCAAAAAGTCACCTGCTAACCACACCCACATGTTTTGCTCATGCTCTCTCATGAACTGTTGTGTTTGATAGAACAATAACATGCTGACCCCCTACCTCTTCAATCTCTGCAGCAATGCTGACAGCACTCCTCTAACAAGTCATATGACATTTTGGAGGGAAAATGACAAGCAGTAGTCAATTTGGACATTTAAGGATGTACGTTTTTTCAAAGAGGTGTACTCACTTTTGTTGCCAAGGGTTTAGGTATTAACGGCTATATTTTGAGTTATTTTGAGGGGAAAATAAATTCATTCATTCATTCATTCATTTTAACTTTCTTATATAAGCTGCACACAGACAACTTTTCATTGTGTCAAAGTGTCATTTTGTCAGTGTTGTCACATGAAAAGATATACTTAAATATCTGCAGAAATGCGAGGGGTGTACTCACTTTTGTGATACACTGTACATCTATATGCTGCCATAGCAGTTTTGTTACCGGTTGATATCTTCTGTTATAAATATCTCATAATACAGTGAGGACAGCTGCAGTTTATAATCCAGCGCGGTTTATAGTCCAGCGCGGTTTATCTATGAACAAATGCCTTTTTCGTGTCAAATTTGGTGGGTGGCGGCTTATAGTCAGGTGCGCCTTATAGTTCAAAAAGTACGGTAAGTATGCGATAATATCTCGTTAGAATCAGCGTGTCTTTTATGATGCTCGCACCTCAGGTTACCAGAAAGCCACAAAAAGTTTTTAGTATTTTTTCACTCACCTAATTTAACCTACTTTTAAGGTGTCAAAAAATGCCCACCTGTTCAAAAAAATTCTTCCCCCAGAAAATACAGATTTTAAGCTTTACAATGATGTATCACGCATGCATATAATTTTGAAATTTGGCCAAATTGGGGGTCTCAGATGGAACTTCAAGTCACCTGAGTGGTTTCCGTCATATACTGTACGTACTGTTTACGTTGTATTTAATTTTCTAGTTACCGTAATAATTATTTCAAAATATTTTTTTACTTGGCCTTTTTAGCTGCTTGGACACTAGTTGCCACAGGGTCACTGGCCCCACCTCTAATTTGAATGAAAAGTTTCACCAGTGCAACCAATGCAAAAAGTAAGTGTGGAGCTCTGGCAATATACGTACAGTATATTGCAATTTTATTTTTTTCCAATATCGTTCAGGCCTCTCCTAAATAGTTATTCAAGTTATCTGGTGAAAATTCTTCTAGTTTTAATATTGCAATATAATATCGCAATGTATCGCAAACCCCCAAAACATCGCAATGAGTTTTGTTTCCAATATAGTTCAGGCCTCTTCTAGAGTATGTTAAATATTAATGCTTCTTTTCGTGTTTAAAATGGCTTTTCAAAAAAAGTAATTAAAATCATGGTTCCATGTATTGTATCCTTACTTGCACACAGTATGAATAAATACGAATTGTTACAAACTTTACTGGTTCATCTCTGCTTGACAGTGTCCACCACACGCCTGATAATCTGTGTATTGCCTCATTGACCAAAACAAACAATGAACAAAGATGACAACACTTGGCTCCTGAGGGTTACATGTGGCCCCTTCTTGGTTACTGTTTCATAAAAATCCTACAACCAGCACTGAGCAACACCCGATAAATTTGACAAGAAAACAGTTTTTGTTCATATATAGGCCGCACTGGACTATAAACTGAAGCCAAATCAATTAAGAGGCCGCTTTAAGACATTAGACCCCAATGACATTGATAAGCCACTTGATTTTTTTTCTGCAAAAATGTGCCAAATATTGCCAATAATCGTCCAGCTTAGTCAGTGTTACATCAGTAAACCAGTGAGCACTGTTATCATATAAGGTAGCATATCAAGTAGCTCAGTGCAAAATAACCCAACGCCATAGCAAAGGAGCGGATACTGCCTGCAGCAAAAATAAAAACTTAAGAGAAAATAATTGAGAAGCACTGCTTCAATCTTTGCGTCTTAGGTTTCCTGCCTTTTGTATTGCTCACTACTACAAGCTAGAATCGGTCTGTATATTAAAGCGGTGGTCTATTGTCATATAAGTTTGAGAAATGTAAATAAGGTGAAACATATGTAAATACAAACACACCTCATAGTTAATGTCCATGCCAGCATCTAGCAGCACCTCCACCACAGACAGATGTCCATTACGAGAAGCCAGGTGCAGCGGTGTGTGCTTCTTAGTATTGCAGCTGAGCAGGTTGGGGTGTGCACTTAGCAGAAGCTTGACTACCTCTAGCCGGCCATACAGTGCAGCCAGATCCAGGGGAGTCTCAAATTTGTTGTTCCTCATTGTAGGGTCTGTCAGCTCTTCCAGCAGCAACTGAACTACTTGTGAGTGCCCGTACTGGGCAGCACAGTGCAGTGGCGTTTCATTGTCATTGTTCTGTTGGACACCAGACAGATGTGTTTAAAAACAGTAACACTGACATGCACACAAATCATATAAAAAGACATTAAATGAGACACAACATGGCATAAGGTTGGACTAGATTTTAAAAAATGGAAAAAACCCAACCACCATTAAAATGCACAGTGTACAAGGCAGAGAAAGTAGGATGATGGCTCAGGGCACACAATCTAAAAGGTGCAGCAGATGGGATCGTCATGGCTAAAGGGTCAATGGCATAGAGACAGAGGCACCCGGGCAAATGAGACATTAGAACAATAATAGAAAACTTGGACATTTGACTGTCAGACCTGTTATTATTCCTGCTTGTGCAAAAATGACTTATTTGGTGTGCGCTTAATCCATGATTCCGCATGAATAAATCTGATTTGGCAGTAATTACGGTCAATTGGTTCCCCATGTAAACGACCGTAATGTTGGGACTATAAACCACTATTTTTTTCCTCCAACTTTGTAACTTATGGCTTATAGTCTAGTGCCGTTTATAGTTGGATTTTAACAGGCGGGTAAGCTGTTTGTCTTTTTTAAAAAGTATTGAGACCTATTACTATAACTATACATATACTGTATGATACTCTCGGATACGATATTGGATTTCAAAAGTATTGATACTCAGGTATTCATTTGTTTTTTGCGTGACCACAGCTCACCAGTAATTTGGTGTCATGGGGTAATTTGATTTTGAACTACTCTTGATAGTAATAGAGGATATTTTTATTTTCCTTGTTAACTCTATGGCTGACATTAATGAATAAATAAACGAATGACGAGACGTCTAAAGGTGATAACCTTTGATCATTATTTCTGCTTGTTTGTTTAATTCATTGGCTGCTATTGACAGTGCTATTTGAAGTGGGACAGTTGGCAGAAAATGGACAAATGTTCACCCGCCAGCTTCAAATTGATTGGACTTCTACAAATGATTAACTTAAGAGTTGTCCGCTACTATCTGGTGGCCGATATTATCGGCCGATAACAGCAATCAAAATAATTTCAGGAAATATAGGGATTGGTTTTTGCGTCAAAATATGTGTTATCTTAAAGTTTAGGGAACAAGCCTTTGTACATGAGCTGGTCACAGCTTAGTACAGCAGCTATTCTTAAAATGACCTCTCCAATCGAAGATGCTTGGGATTCGTTAGGTGAGTATTTGCATGCATGGAGCACTATAAAATGAACAATAAATGAAAAATAATGAATTAAAAACTCATCACATATACCTATTGTGTTACCACAAAGAAATTGTCACTAAGAAAAGTAATAAAACACAATAACACTTCAATTTATAATCTAATTTAAAATCTGTCCAAAAGCCCAGCAAAATGTAGAATGCAATTGTAACTCATTGGCAATATCTGGTCTTGATCGCCTGTCTGTAAGCGCTGTGTGAGCCATAGAGACATGGCAGTGCCTCACTGAGTCTATGCTCTTGCCAGGACTAGCTCAGAGAAAACACGATCCCAAAAAAATGATGTTTGCTCTATTTGAGTTGAATTATAAATATAGCGGTGGAATACTGGCACTTTTTCCATAATTCAGTTGATGTTATTTTCTTATTTTTCAGAGAATGTTTATTTGGAAAACTTTGAAATTGTTTCATTTATCATGATCAAAGCATCCAGTGGGGCATCACAATACAATTCGCCAATATATGCAGTCCACAACCGTATATATTGGTATCAGTTTGATTTTGTTATCGGATTTTTGGAGTGAGATGACATCAGGACATCAGTTATCGGTTAAAAAGTAATCATCGGACAACTCTAATAAACTCATTAAAAGAGTGTTAATTTTGTTTTTAAGACACACATTACAGGATGCCTATCATTATTAATGGCACTGAAAGATTTAGAACAATAACATTTACTTTAGCTGATTTTTTTTTTACTTATGTAGCATCGAAAATGGTATTGAGTATTATTTTTGGAGTTGAAAATTTTAGTACCATGAGAGCCATGTCCTCAGAGAGCTCTTTCCTTTACCCATCATGAGATGTGTCTGATGTGTTTGACCTCTTGGTGTCAAAACAACCTGTTTATTGGACCATCAATTTGCTCTAACCCAGCTAATGTTGGTTTGCAATTACTGGATGTTCAATTAGTAATTACGAACTGATTTTAGGTATGGTGCATTTCCTTTTCAGGGTGTATTCAAAACTTTTTCTGTGTTATTGCACATAATTGGTGCAGCAACCATTAATCGATTTACTCGAATAATTCGATTACAAAAAAGCTTTGAATCAAATTTTGCTGCTTCAAGGATTCGTTTAATTAGAGTAGAGTTGTAATGGTTTCTTTTGAAAAAGTTTGCATTTAGTTTTATTGATTTGGGTGGAGACACTGTCCTCTAGTGACAACCGTGAATATGACATAACTCATTTAACATGGCTGAATACAGCTGCTCCCTATTAAGACCAATATAAGGTAAGGTATCGTTTGAGCTAATATGTTTTTTATGCATTTGTAATTTAGTTTATAGGTATATTTAGCAGTTTTTCGTGGGAATATGTGTTAGAAAGTTAAGAGTATTGTAAAACAATCGTTTGCAATTTATAGGATTTAAGCTAGCGGACTTTGGCTATGCAAGTTAGGTTTGAGTCTAAACTCAGGTATTTTTAAATGAAAGTGCAATTCTGCATAGTCAGAAGAAACCCAGTAATTTTACTTTGTATTCGCATTTAATGCTCTTTTGACAGTGCAACGTTAGCAAGCTTTTGTTTTACATCTCCTAAAATTTATTCTGCCATGCTTTAAATGTTTCTAATCCGATTACTCGATTATTCCAACTAACAAACAAATCGATTAATAAAGTAATCGATAGCTGCAGCCCGACTACTTAATTCCTTATAAAATTATTATTTATAGACTCAAATTTTGTGATTTCTTTTCATGTGTGGATTATTTGAGTTAATACCATTATCTGGTAGAAGGTTGATTTGAATTCCAACTTTGGAATGGAAATGGAAATATATATAATGAGAAAACAAGTTCACATGTTCAAAACTCACTTTAGGGTGTGGCTTATAGTCAGGTGTGCCTTATAGTGCAAAAATTACAGTATATATAATTACTCACAGTGGAACAGCAAAATAAGCACTGATTTATTCAAGGTTACTTGCAGGCGTCATGACCAGCAGGGGGTGGACTTTTAGGGATGAGGTAACAATGGCAGTTTCAACAGAGAATTTCTGCATTTACAGTGTATATTCTATGTACTGTGATAAAGTCAAGTAGAGCAAATATTATATGCTGTATACATCATAGCCAGGTCACATAATCTAATGATCTCAATCCACAATAGTAAACAATTCCCTAAATATCACTGTGTAGGGAGTAGAAATATGGGTGTGGCAGATAAGGCCAGAGAGTATGTCAAGTCATTCGACAGATAAGCTCCAAACACAACCGCACATGCACGCTCACATGTACAGATAACACCACATGAGCAGGTTATGTGCTGTGTGGCCTCAGGAGACCATTTGACACACATTTCTTACACCTTCTACAGGATCAGCAGGTTGTTCATGGTTCCAGAGGTGAGGACAGATTTAAACAAACCAGACGATCACCTAAATAGTAATGAACCCAGTCATCAAAAAGGCACATATAAGCAAGGATGTCTTTCATCTGCTCTTATTTGTCCTTTCAGTGACAAAAGAAAATCACATGCAGATAAAAGTCACAACCGCTCACACGAGGAGCATGCCCACTTTCATCAGTGATGCACCGTCAAGCATTTGCTTATTAGTGAGATAAACTCAGAGCATGGAGATGACTTCAACATGCAAACATACACGCTGTGATTACATCGGTGTGATTCACTTCCTCAAATAGGTCTGCTGCCTCAGTGGTCAGTCTTCTCAATGAATGCACAAACAGTATCCATAGAAAAAAAAAAACAAGTGTTTCTAAAGCAATTTAGTTTAATTCAGCATTTAACTCAAATAATTGTGTAAGATCAATAAATTGCTTTACATATAGATTTATATTATCTAAAATGTGATACAATGAAAACTGAAAAACAAACATGATGTAATCGCATGTACGTAGCTGAAAACATGCTAACTACCATGAAAATGCCACCTTGAAACAAAAGGCAAAAGGGTGAGACTATACTGTTCTGTAGTTGTTTTCAGTTTTATGACATGTCCTAATACTTTATTACAGTTCGGAATGTGGAAATGCTAATTAAACATTATCTGTGGAACAGATCAAATTAAGGCTGCAACAACTAATCGATTAAATCAAACAAAATCGATGAATAAATTAGTTGCCAACAAATTTGATAATAGATTTTCGCCGGCAGCTATGAGCAGTCCCATTTGGGTCCTTGTTTGTGTGTCATGTGAGGCTGAACACGCGCACCAGTGTTACGAAGTGTCAAGAATTAGATTGGGTTTAGGGTTGGGTTGTTAGATCCAGTGTGCCTCCGTCAGAGGTGAGTAAATGAAGCCAAATGTATTGTTTCTATTCTTTGTTGATGAGACGTTACTACTTAGCACAGAGCACAAAGCTAGTTAGCGATTATGCTAATCAGTGTCTTAAGTGTTAGTTTGTATTGTGTTTTGGAGAAGTATAAGCACTCTGTCACATTCGGCTCCCTGACAATAATCTCATTTCAGAGTGTGGGCTGTGTTTCCCTGGATGCAGGTGCTTCCAATGCTCATCAGCTGCATATTTAAACGCAGGCAACCCCAGCACGGCCACCATTCGACACTTGTACCTTCGAGGCCCATTTGTACTATTTACTAGCTTATTCGTTAGCTGTTTCTTGTTCTGCCATTCCTCTACCTTGTGCAGGTATTGATTGTGTTCTTTTGTTTTCTTATTAGCTTTCTGCCCACCGCTTAGTTCAGTGTTATTTGATCCCCATTGACCTCTTGTCGCGGACCCATTTTGTTATTCCACCCTATTTATTTTGTTTGTAATAAACCCTTGTACGCATCCCCTCGATTGTTGTCTGCTCTTGGATTCAGTCTTGTATTCCGAAGTCGCGGACCGTAACACACTCCAGTTATTGTTAGATTTTAAAGTTGTCTCATTTCTTTTTAGAAATAAAAAACACAAAAACCCATTCATATAACAGCTTTCAACAAAAACTCCCATTCAAACTGTAAATTGTCATACAAGAGTGTGTGCTTTGTAATTGGATTAGAATTGTATTCATGCCTCCTCATTTGATTTTGTTTAGTTTGTTTAAACAAAATAAATGACTCATTGACACAATTTCCAGTCATGTGAAAAATTTGAAAAAAAAACTGTGGAGGTTGCATGTTTTTCCCGTGCCCACATCCCCAAAAAACGTGCACGGTATGCTGATTGAACACTCCGAATTGTCCGTAGGCATGAATGTGTGCATGAATGGTTGTGTGTCTACATGTGCCCTTTGACTGGCTGGCAACCTGTTCAGGGTGTACTCCGCCTTCTGCCTGAAGTTAGTTATGATAAGTTTCAGCACCCCTGTGACCCTTGTGAGGATACGGGGTTCGGAAGATGAATGAATTATATGAATGTTATAGAGACTGATTAAAAGTACGATGTTAAAAGTAATACAATCGTGCTGGTGCATCTTAAGAAAAAAACACCCTCCTTCTGCTTTTCTTGCTCACCAGTGCAGCTGGCGTTTGGAACTTGAAGTTAACAATGATTCACAGATTTGTTCCTTTGATCTGGCAAGAGAAAGGCTCAGAAGCGCTACGATCAAAGGCACAAGTGTTTTAATTATCATTTAGTCAATCTTCGTTGTCGAGAGGCTGTTTTCGGCAGCGTGAGCGGATTTGAGTGGAATTGCTCAATGAAACATTTAATAAGGACAAGCATTTCTCTACATTATTTTTGTTTAAGCATGGGTTTTTTCCGGTTTCCTGCCACTTCCCCCCAAAAAATGTGCACCATATGCTGATTGAACACTCCAAATTGTCCGTAGGTGTGAGTGTGTGAGTGAATGGTCGTGTGTCTATATTGCTAGGTTCATATTGCAGGTCTTAATGTACGAATCCGATTTTTTCGTGTTTATCCGACTCTAGTTAGGCATTAACTTGACAGTCTGAACAGGACAAGTCTCATACAAGTGGACCATTTCAAATCCGATCTGGGTCACTTTCGTATGTGGTTTAAATCTGATTTGGGCCACATTTTTCCAGAACGTCGCGGTGGTCTAAACTGTCATGTTTCACAAATCGGAAGTCATGCAGCAATTACAGTGGGGCAAATAAGTACACAGACCTGTGGCCTATACTACGAAGCCGGTTTTCTGGCTTAGCAGGGTAACTTCGAGAGTAACTTTATCACGTGCGACGTAAGTTCGCGGCTATGCGAGACTACGAAAGGTGGATATGTTGGAACTGAGAAGTGTTGCCATGGCAACACACGCCACACGCCAAACCTGGTCGTGTCAGAGTTAGATCTTGCTTAACATCAGGATTCCAATTAACCACGCTCTATTTAAACAGCACTCCTCCGCGGACGTGTCCTCCTGACAATGACAGCGTACTTGGACGACCCATACGACATTGGCGCGCGGATTGTGAGGGGCTCTCTCCGGAGGGCACGGGTATTTCGGGACCGCCAGAATCCGCTGGCGTACCCGGAAGATGTTCATCATGAAAGATATAGATTTTCAGCTGAGGGAATTCTTTACCTGTGCCAACTGATCTAGGCAGACGTCACTAATGTAACCCGCCGAGTCAGGCCCTCACAACCGCGCAGATTGTGTGTGCCTGTCCGTGCGCTCTTTCGCCAGGGACAATATATGTATTCCATCGGTGATGCTGAATATCTGCGTAAGAACACTGTATGACGTGCGATTCGGAGTGGGATATGGAAACGCTTCAAATTGATGCATTTATAATAATCATAGAAATATGTAGACTATTTAAACATTGAGAAAACTTGCGTTTTTTTCTGCCAACTGGAGGAGATTAAATTAAATGTCAAATCCACTGATAGGACAGACGCACAAATATAAAAGATATAAATGTTTATTGAATATGCATCTTACAGTCTTGTTTAACTGTGAAAAATCGTTACAAAAGACGGGCTTTATTTACGCAACAACGCATGGCATCCCCGCATTTCCTTCTTCTCCTGAGTCCTCACAAATATAACATAATTTTTTTTTTTTGGGGGGGGGGGGGGGGGTGTCGGGCTCGGGCCTGCAAATCAAGTTTATTGATCGGACTCGGGTCGGGTCGGGCTGGATTTTTTAGGCCCAAACTAAAAAAAAGAACATACGTATTCGTACAGTCAAGGGGACTAAACATACAATCATCCTGTTTCGTGTGGTGATGCGTGACAATTATTTCTTACTGTTAATGTACCAAATCTTATTTTATTGTCCTGACAGCAGGCTTTATTTCTTTTCATGGACATAAGTAAACTGGCATATTGACGCATTCACAAATCACACGATCTGTAAATTCGCTGTCAACAGACCCGTTGCGCTCTACTCGCCGAACCGGTGTTGGATTTCGCGGTGAGGGTGGATTTTAATTCCTCATAATTCCGCATGATCATCGCGCATTCCTCCTCCGTGAAGTAAGGTGCCCGTGCCATCGTCACAAGTAGTGTTTGACTCTGGTCACCGCCACCTTTTATGTGAACGCGCAGTAACTCTGACTGGGTTGACACAGGTTCGACTAATTAACCTCATAATCAGCGTCGTAGTACCGATTGACCACAAACTAGACAACCAGGTTTTGTCAACTCCGGTTACCCGATGGTAAACTGGATTACTTCTGGGGAGTTTGAACTCGGTTCGTAGTATAGGCCACTGTACTAATAGTAAACACACTACAAGTAAACATACCTGTATTCAGAGGCGTAGTGTCCCATTAGGCATACGCAGGCAATTGCCTAGGGCCCCCAGCCAGCAGGGGCCCCCAGAGGGCCAACAGATTTGGCACACAAAGATTTAGCACACTCAGCTTCACTGCACTGTCGTAGCTACAAGTATTGGGAGTGTTTCAATACCATGGAATCATTTGGCAGATTATCTTACAATTCTGTTATCACTCCCAATTAGCATACATGTTTAAGCAAGTCCAATCAGTTTTAACACTGTATGTATTTGCAAAGAGTGATTCACCAAGAACTTCATGAAAAGTCTTTGCTGTAATATTTTATGTTGGTTTTCACAGGCCACCTCATTATTCATGTGACTACTTAAAGAAATGGTGATTTTTCCAAGAAAGTCTATTAATGGGTCTATCGTATTCCTTGTTGAATACTCTATAAGAAAAATATAACATATATGCATCTAAAATAATACTAAACGATTTTATTAGAAATTATAATACTCCTTTTAGCTCCTTGGTTATGCTGTATGCCGCTGCGTACGTTCCCATAGCAACCAGTCCTGTTATTGTCCTACGTCACAAGCGCTGCATATTCTGAGAACGAGAATAGGTGTAAGCGTAAGGTGCGCATTTCGAGCAGAGGACGGCCACCCCACCTGTTAGAGGATTCATCTGTGCGTCCATGAACGAATGTAAGTATTTCCTCTTCATGCCATAAAGTTCTTATGATATGTTAGAGCCGTTATCAGCGCGACCGTTTCGTGTTTTTCCTGTTACATCAGCTGGTTGATCCCACTTGTTCTCGCTGCGTCGAGGAGAGTGTTCTTTACATTACATTCGCATTGCACATTTGCTTTAAGAGGGAAGGTGTTAGTTTAGCATCTTAAAATGATGTTGTACATCCATATGAGTGTAAAGTGCTTAGTTTTCGCCACTTTTATGGCCAAGATGACCGCACGCAGCGCGCACTGGAACCCCCCCCCCTCGTGTTCATTTTACTGCGCAAATATGTATGTGTGTCACGTGACTCAGAGTGAGAGTGGGCGGCGATCGGGCCTTTTTTTAATTGGCAAAATGAAGAGAAGTTATCCGTCTGGAAATGAAAAAAGAAAAAAAAAGCAGAAGGGGAGAAAAGGAAGCAAGACAGCGGTGAGTGTACTATGTTACTGTAGTTTTATGTCCTAATGTAGTCGAAGCACTGCAGACTAGTAGTCGTAGTAGTATTTTTATGTCCTGACTCCTAAACCAATTAACTGCCTTGACTTGCTGTAACTAGCTTGTTAGCGTTTGCTAACAGTATTGCAGCATGCTAGCGTTTCTTCATAAATAAAGTCCCCCTTACTTGCACATGCTCAAAGGGCCCCATGTTGCCTGGGGCCCCCGGGGACCCCTGCTACGCCTCTGCCTGTATCACAAGGACACGCATGGCAAGTACACATACAGTGGGGCAAATAAGTATTTAGTCAACCACTAACTGTGCAAGTTCTCCCACTTGAAAATATTAGAGAGGCCTGTAATTGTCAACATGGGTAAACCTCAACCATGAGAGACAGAATGTAGAGGAAAAAAACAGAAAATGACACTGTTTGATTTTTAAAGAATTTATTTGCAAATCATGGTGGAAAATAAGTATTTGGTCAATACCAAAAGTTCATCTCAATACTTTGTTATGTACCCTTTGTTAGCAATAACGGAGGCCAAACCTTTTCTGTAACTCTTCACAAGCTTTTAACACACTGTTGCTGGTATTTTGGCCAATTCTTCCATGAAGATAGAGCAGTGATGTTTTGGGGCTGTCGTTGGGCAACACAGACTTTCAACTCCCTCCACAGATTTTCTATGGGGTTGAGATCTGGTGACTGGCTAGGCCACTCCAGGACCTTGAAATGCTTCTTACGAAGCCACTCCTTTGTTGCCCTGGCTGTGCGTTTGGGATCATTGTCATGCTGAAAGACCCAGCCATGTCTCATCTTCAATGCCCTTGTTGATGGAAGGAGATTTTCACTCAAAATCTCTCGATACATGGCCCCATTCATTCTTTCCTTTACACAGATCAGTCGTCCTGGTCCCTTTGCAGAAAAACAGCCCCAAAGCATGATGTTTCCACCCCCATGCTTCACAGTGGGTATGGTGTTCTTCGGATGCAATTCAGTATTCTTTCTCCTCCAAACACGAGAACCTGTGTTTCTACCGAAAGGTTCTATTTTGGTTTCATCTGACCATAACACATTCTCCCAGTCCTCTTCTGGATCATCCAAATGCTCTCTAGCGAACCGCAGACGGGCCTGGACGTGTACTGGCTTCAGCAGGTGGACACTTCTGGCAGTGCAGGATTTGAGTCCCTGGCGGCGCATTGTGTTACTGATAGTAGCTTTTGTTACTGTGGTCCAAGCTCTCTGTAGGTCATTCACTAGGTCCCCACCGTTCTTGTTATCATTTTTACACCATGGGGTGAGATCTTGCATGGAACCCCAGATCGAGGGAGATTATCAGTGGTCTTGTATGTCCTCCATTTTCTAATAATTGCTCCCACAGTAGATTTTTTAACACCTAGCATTTTACCTATTGCAGATTCAGTCTTCCCAGCCTGGTGCAGGTCTACAATTTTGTCTCTGGTGTCCTTCGACTGCTCTTTGGTCTTGGCCATAGTGGAGTTTGGAGTGTGACTGATTGAGGTTGTAGACAGGTAGACCTCGTTAGAGGAAGTTAGACCTCTTTGACAACCAGAAATCTTGCTTGTTTGTAGGTGACCAAACACTTATTTTCCACTCTAATTTGGAAAGAAATTCTTTAAAAATCAAACAATGTGATTTTCTGTTTTTTTTTTTTCCACATTCTGCTTCTCATGGTTGAGGTTTACCCATGTTGACAATTACAGGCCTCTCTAATATTTTCAAGTAGGAGAACTTGCACAATTGGTGGTTGACTAAATACTTATTTGCCCACTGTACGTCATCAAAAAGGGTGCTCCGGTAGCGGTGAAGCTGTGTGTTAGCGCCTAGCTTTCTTTGAACACAGCTTTTGGGGAAGGGTCGGGCTTGACAACAGTAATAAAAAATAAAAATGGGTTGAGGATAAGCCTGAGAATGCTCGGTTTTCTCTCTTCTCTATATGAGCAATATTTCAAGATTGCTTAGACGACCGAGAGTCGGGGCGAACTGTCCATATGTGTGTGTGTCATGCACGGACAGTTTGTGCATGCTGTCAATCCATAAAAACTTTGAATATAAGACTAAATGGGAATTATTTATGTCTGTTATTTGTGTCCTCTTTTTAGAAATCAAAATATGATCTCCCTGGAATGACGGATGACAGCCAGCATGTCTAGTCATTTGTTTTGATGCTTCTGCGCATGCGGGTCTTCTTGCTCAGCGCGTGTCGGTCTACGAATTAGCGCGCATGCGTAATACTTGGAACTGACTCAATGGACAAAGGCAGTCTGAACGGGCACGCCAAAAAAACATGAAAAAAAAAATCGGATTTCTGCATTAAGACCTGCGGTATGAACTTAGCCTATGTGCCCTGCGACTGACTGCTTGGCAACCTGTTCAGGGCGACTTGACAACTTGGCAACTTTTGTTCAAATTTAAAAAATAAATAAATAAATTAATTAATTAATTAAAAATTAAAAAATGAAAAAAAAAAACTTTTTTTCCAGTATCAGATCAGTACTCTATATCGGCAGATTCTCAAAATCAGGTGACTCGGACTCTGTTGCAAAAATATGTGATCGGAACATCACTACTTCATTGTCATTATCTTTGAAGGAAATGCAGTGAAATGTTAATACGTAGCTATCATAGTTCCATAGTATAATATAGTATAGCTAAGCCACTGGTCTGCTTGGGCTCATGCAACAGTACCACTCATGCAAGCTTCATGTCTCTATATAGGTCACTTGTCTAATACAATATACGTTTAGATGAATTCCTCTGACCAGGCATGCATATCTGAGCACATCACATTTGAAATGTAGGGGGAAAAATCTACTCTACCATAGGTTACCTCGTTGAAATGGTTCTCTGACCTAATTTTCAAGAACGAAGAATGTATTTCATGTCCTTTCTATTCCAAAAGGACTTGTATGTATCAAAAACAGTTCAGAGGCGCGTCTGCTGCACTGTGAAAGGGAACATAATAAGGAACTCAGAGTCCTCTGCAGAGGGATCATAGTTTGTGGCAGTATTTCATTGAGATTCACCTCATCCAAATGCAGCAAGGCCTGTTTACTCTGGAATGTGTGACACTGTCCAAATAAAAAAAGCTATGATTATAGCCTTTGCTTACCAAATGAGCTTTACGGTTTTCCACAGCACTTTTTTTCCTCACCCAAAACCGCACTCATTGAATTTTACAGAACGGAGAGTATTGTCTGTTTGCGAGCAAACGTTTACACACACAGCTTCTTGGTACACGGGCAGCAACAGCTGCTCAAGCCCATGCCTCTTTCTCTGCCACCCGCCTCCACTGCTGCCGCCACTGGGGGCCATGGTGACGTAACCTTCCTGTGCCGCCAGCTAGCTCGTCACGTGACAGAGGTCGCTCGTCAAACCGCGTTATCGTCTCTGGGGCCGCAGGTTGTGGAAACCACACGTTTTTTCTTCTCTTCCATAGGGACTCGCTACGAGCAAAATATGGTAAAGATGCAACATGCATTATGGCCCAGTATTCTTTAACAGAGATGATAAATGAGCAGCGCAAATCTTAAATTCATCTTGTCTGACATGCATTAACATCTCGATCAGGACACGCTTTTTGCTCGACTGTACCTCAACAAAAAAAAAAAAAAAATTTGATACACAGTAAACATTTTCTGTCGAGGAAGTCTACTACATTGTTGCTATTTGCACTAGGGCTGCAGTTATCATTCATTTTAGTAGTCGATTAATCCATCAACTAGTTAGTTCAAAGAATCGAGTAATCAGATTTGGAACATTTGATGCGTTGCAGAATATATTTTAGGAGATGTAAAATAAAGCTGGAGAAGATTGCATTTTCAAAAGAGCATTAAATGCCAATACGAAATAAAATTTTCGAGTGGTTCTTCAAACGATGCAGATTTGCTCTTTCATTTAAAAATAAATAAAAATACCTGAGCTTAGCCTTAAACAGTATAAAAATAAATAACTAAATGAGAATCTCAGTAAAACAAAAAACAATTGGCTAATTTGCATAACAAAAGTCCACTAGCTTAAACGCTATGAAATGCTAATTTTTTTTAAATGCCTTGTGACAAAGCGTTCAAACACATTCCCACAAAAATTGCCTAAACATACAGGTATCTATAAACTAAATAACGAATGTATATAAAAACATTAGCTCAAACAAAATCTTACCTTACCTAAATTTTATGTTGGTCTAAACAGGGAGCAGCTGGATTCAGCCATGTTAAATGAGATATGTCATATTCACTGTTGCCACGAAAGGGCAGTGTATCCACCCAAATCAATAAAACTAAATGCAAACAATTTCAAAACAAACCACTTGAATTAAACGAATACTCAAAGCAGCAAAATTTGATTCACATCTTTGTACCAATTGAATTACTTGAGTTAATGGATTAATCATTGCAGCACTAATTTGCACATAACCTTAAAGATCTGCCTCTTGTTGATACAAATGCGTTAGTCTAGTCAGGAACTTGAGGGTTGCGAAGTATAAAACGTGTATATATTTTTCTATCTTTTGGCATTGCCATTATATTTCTTGTATCATCTTGTTACTTTTTAGCCCTTAATAAGTAAAAAATATATATTTATTAGGCCTGAATGACATTGGAAAAAATTAACATAGCGATATATATTGCCAAGGCTCTACACTTTTTACATTGGTTGCACTGGTGCGCCTCACTCTTTCTGAATGTGCACCGGGACAAAATGCAGGCGAACGCACATTTTTCATTGCATCCCCTTTACTTTGAATCACTCTCTATAACATTCATATACTGCCCGTCCCCAAGTTACGACGTACTCGACTAATGTGATTTCGACTTTACGATACCGGGGTCTCGTTCGCCTTTTTTAAATTTTCTTATTTTTATTTATTTTTTTTTTAATCGCGTAACTGTGTAGAGTGAGTTTAATTACAGTGAGTCCCACCCAATCAGGTCGCTTTATGGTTTCTAAGTACTGTATTGGCCCGAATATAAGACGGTGTTTTTTGCATTGAAATAAGACTGAAAAAGTTGGGGTCCTCTTATATTCGCGATCGAGACATTATATCCATGCACGACGCTAAATGGCGCAGGATATCATTGAAGCGATGTTCTGTCATGACAGATCTCAGCTACTCTCAAGTTTAACCAGTTTGAATTATTTTATTGCAATGTTTTTCCTTATTCAGATTCGTTTCAAAACTACAGTTACAGTTAGACTTCACTTTGATGGTTAATGAAGTTATTGCAATTTTGTTGTTTTATCACAATAGTTTGGTTTATTTACATTTCAAAAACCAGAAGCCATTCATTTACGAATGTGATTGCACTTTAGTTTACATATTTAAATTTTCAGATATTAAGATTTGAATGAGGCAAAATAAGATGCTTTTTTTTCTCTCAAATATATTATTAGAATCATGTTTCAGATGTACTGTAATTGTTTTCTGTATAAAAATTAATTTGGTGTTCAAAAAGTCTTTTTTCAAACTTGAGTCTTGAAAAAGAGGGGGTCCTCTTATAATCAGGGCCAATACGGTAAGTAATAGTCCGATGCAGCAAGCAACGTGTAGCATTAACAGCTCGACCTCGTCTACCGTAAGTTGCTGAAATCAATCTCTAAATAAGTCATATCGACCTACCTGTGGGTTTACTAGCAGGCCAAAGTGTTCTCCGGTGTGTCTCTGGTTGAAAAGTAAACTACAGTAAACATCAGTGAAACAACTCTTGTGTCACCAATTGTGAACAAGCCTGCATACTCAGTGTACCTTTTTCACCATATTTACCATGATGGTAATACAGTATCTTATTCATTTATTTACTTTCTATTATTAATATGAGGTATAGTGCATGTTTTTGGATACTTATTTTGTGATTTATAGGGTGTATGGGGTCCTTAAAGGGTTAATTATTATTTACGCAGAAATTCGGGTTACGTTACCAGCGAACCAGGAACGGAACACGTTCACAACCCGGGGACTACCTGTATGCGTATTTATTGAAAAACTGTGCTTGTCTGTGTGTATCCGTTTGGACTAGTTTAGGCCAAATTTCCCTCGCTAGCCAGCTGAGCGAGCAAGGGAAATTTAACCTAGATTCAGTGAGCTAGCTCAAATGACCATTCCTCCAAAACAAACCAAAAGCAAGAGAGCATCCAACAGACTGGCAAGCCTCCTGGTCCAAGATTACAGATAACAGTGTTCATTCCAGATGGGAAAGTTTTCAAATAACTAAGGTAGCCCTGAGGCTCTCCTTAAAGCTCCAGCCCAAACCAGTCTTATTTCCAACACTGTGTCATTCACCTCCACCTTATGGTCAATGACAATGTTTCCATTACAACTGCTTTTCTCATCCTCTCTTCAGCAACCTTGTGAGCACCCAGTGAAAGGTGGGGCAAATCCAGCCATTTCCACGCTCCATACGGACGAGCGTGTCATGGAAATCTTCGTTTGATGTTGATGTAAGGAGATGGCGGCACTGAACACTACCCATCCTCCTTCTCATGGAACGACTCTCTGGGAACTAGGATTCCCCTCCCACTACTTTGTCACATGATCCCATCAGCTAAAGCCAGATAATCTTCATTTTTTATTTATTATAAGTATGAATCAATTATTCAGCCACAAAAGTGGGTAGTGTGCTCATCAAACTACCATGATGTGTTCACTGAGGAAGAACTGTGATTCATAATCCTAACTAAAAACATCACATTTGCTGGGGGGTGGGTAGGTAAACTACAGTATAAGGGTTCATGGCTGTATGGAGGAAAGTCATTCTTCCCCACCCAAACACTAAGAGGATTAGTTGACCATGTTCAAAAATAGTGTGCTGTTTTATGTACAGTCCTTGGTGAGCTTCCAGCGATGACTGCTCGAAATGCAATTATGGAGGGGCTGACATGTTTGCACTACTCCAAAGCAAGGGGTCAGCATCAAAAGCTGAATTCAAACATGAAGGTACGTTGTATCTGTCCCTCCTTAAATGATGATCCAGCAACCTAAGTAAGAGATACAGTGACTCTTCAGGCTAAGTGTGTTCATAAATTGACATCATAAAATGGTTCTGAATCTTTAAGAGATGGCCTGCCACCCTTCTCTGCTGACATGTACATTACACTAAAGTACGTACTATAATAAATTTAAATGCAGCCATTTAAAGTGAGTACTTATAATCTTTTTGTAGCGTGGGTGGAAGAGCCATTACATCTCCAGTGCTGTTAGCAAAAGTGTTAGGGCTAAGGAAGAGTTTAATGCTGTGCACAAAACCTTGATATTTGAGTTTGTGACATTCTTTCATTAGTATCTTGCGATTGATCTGTTATAAAAAATAAAAATAAAAAAAAAAACTTATGAAATACTGGCTATGCAACAGAACACATTGGCTAAAAAAAGCTATTAAGCTAAGCTAAACTAGCCACCCTATTGATAAATTGGAGGAACAAAACATGACTTAATTTCCATTACTTAAATGAAAAATAAGCCATCATTTGAAATTTAAAGTGCAGAAAGTGCTCAATCATAACTACTGGTTTGTTCAGGAACTTGAAAAAAAATAGGCATTATAGTTGTTCATAGGGGAAAAAAATGTCTAATCAAACAGGGAGGATGACATAAATCTGATAATATTTCCTGTTTGGATGTGAAAGTTCCAAGGGTTTGAACAGTTTAAAGTTGGATTATTGAAATAGTAGTGGATTATTTGAAAATGTATTTGTTGTACAAAGCATAGAAAATAAATATGAAAATTAATATATATACGGTGATTCTTCGTTTTTCACGGTTACCCACGAAAATCGAAAATCCGTGAGGTGGCCTTATTTACATTTGAAATATATATATATATATAGTATATTTTTTTGAGTGTGTTCAATGTATTAAGATTTAACAGCATTGGAAAGAGATACATATAAAATGTTTAAAAAATAAATTTTAAAAAAAAAATATATATATATATATATATATTATTTATATTATATTATAAATATATGTATCTTGCAATAAATGGTCAATGTCATAAATATGATATATACGGTATATATAAGAAAACAATGAATTGTACATATACATGCATAAATTTTAGCATTTTTAAACAAAATACATATATTTCTTTTTAATTAAAAAAAAAAAAAATCCACGATGGACTGAGGGTGCGAAATTTGAAGCGCGATATAGCGAGGGATCACTAGATACACAGTATTATAAAAATTGACAAGTCGACATCTGTCATCTTCGAATGTAACATAGTAATGACCTAAGACACCATATTTGCAGCTCTGGATTGTTAAAACAGAAATTTTGGCACTTAAAGAGTTAATTCAGCCAACATCATACTTCATATGAATACTGAACGTGAATAAATTACTATTGCCAACTAGTGACCATGCTAACAATAATAAAAAATGTTTATTGCCGTTACCATTACCACCACCATAAATTACCATTTAAACGTAATTTGCCCCAGAAAAAGTATGTTAAATACTTTTTTTTTTTTTTTTTTCAAACGGTAAAGTCCATCTCTCCTACCAAAAAGTTATATTAAAGCAGTCATATATGAAAAAGCCTCAATCAAAAGGCTGGCAGTGTCTTTCCCATGCAAGTATTGTCATCATAATGCACAAGCAACATAGGTAAACACAGGCAAAAAAAAATCCAGTGATAGAGCTACAAAGTAAATGGAAGCATCCCTGTTGTTTTGGAGCATAATGGTCCTGCTAGAAGCAGCAACAAACCCACAGCAAGTCGACAGCAGCAAAGCAGAGAAGCACTCACAAAGGAAATATTGTAGCAGCGCATTGTACACACCTTGGCATTAATATAAGGGTCAAAGGGCCCACAGCGTTTGAACTCTTTATGGTCTACAGAGCTCTGGGAGGGAGGAAGAAAAGATAAGCTGATGTTTTGGTTCAGACAAGAAATTACGGTAAAACATGAATGATTATCACAAGTAAATATTAGAACAAGCCCGGCAGGGCTGTATTAATGACCAATCAGATGTCATGATTAGTTTAGAATGGATAGGAGTTAAGAATAAATGGCCCACAATGAAAAACCTTCTGCATTTTTCCTCTGAGATTTGACGAGTTCTTCATTACAAAGCTCATAGTGGGTCATTTCTGCATGTACACAGTGAGTGACTAAACAAATATTGTTGCCAATGTTAGCACAAACAAGCACTTCTCAAACAAATAGGGTGTCAAAGCATTTCCAAGTAGCAGAGTGTCAGCAACATTGTCAAAGTGTGAGTCAATGGTGGGAGATGGCGCACAAGTTCCATCCTAGAAACATTCACTTAGTTCATCATACATGCAATGCTGAGGTAACAAATGACATACTATTTTACAAAAATGATTGAATTTTGCCAAAAAAAATAAAGCTTTTAGTAGGGTGCAGTATATGGCCTAAGGATTCCAGTGTACAAAAATGATTGAATTTTGCCAAAAAAATAAAGCTTTTAGTAGGGTGCAATATATGGCCTAAGGATTCCAGTGGGTAGGTGATGATTTTTGATGTACTTCCAGTGGGTAGGTGATGATTTTTTTATGTACTTATTTAAAGGAGCAATATTTAAGAATGTTGGCCAAAATGATGCTGCAATCAGGATCAAAATATTGAAGCTTAGAACATCCCCCTTACTTCTCCTTTGGTCTGCCATATAAGTGACTCGCATCAGAGAATCAAGGTTATCATACTAATGTTGCAAATTGAAATTCTGGAGAAATTGCGTGGGTAGCTTTGCTGGGCTGGTCAGTATACACGCAAGTATCAGTGCTTGTAGTACTAGTACACGTGCATCTAGTACAAGTACCCGGAAATACACATGCATGTATGGTACACGTGTAAGTACACGTACTGCAAGAACACGTACACTTACTACAAGTACACATACCTGTACTACAAGTACACTTACTACAAGTGCACATACCTGTACTACAAGTACATGCACTACAAGTACACAGACCTGTACTAATAGTAAACACACTACAAGTAAACATACCTGTATTACAAGGACACGCATGACAAGTACACATACAGTGAGGCAAATAAGTATTTAGTCAACCACTAATTGTGCAAGTTCTCCCACTTGAAAATATTAGAGAGGCCTGTAATTGTCAACATGGGTAAACCTCAACCATGAGACAGATTGTGGAAAAAAAAAACAGAAAATCACATTGTTTGAGTTTTAAAGAATTTATTTGCAAATCATGGTGGAAAATAAGTATTTGGTCAATACCAAAAGTAATCTCAATACTTTGTTATGTACCCTTTGTTGGCAATAACGGAGGCCAAAACTTTTCTGTAACTCTTCACAAGCTTTTCACACACTGTTGCTGGTATTTTGGCCCATTCCTCCATGCAGATCTCCTCTAGAGCAGTGATGTTTTGAGGCTGTTGTTGGGCAACACGGACTTTCAACTCCCTCCACAGATTTTCTATAGGGTTGAGATCTGGAGACTGGCTAGACCACTTCAGGACCTTGAAATGGTTTTTACGAAGCTACTCCTTTGTTGCCGTGGCTGTGTGTTTGGGATCATTGTCATGTTGAAAGACCCAGCCACATCTCATCTTCAATGCCCTTGCTGATGGAAGGAGATTTTCACTCAAAATCTCTCGATACATGGCTCTATTCAGTCTTTCCTACACAGATCAGTCGTCCTCATCCCTTTGCAGAAAAACACCCCCAAAGCATGATGTTTCCACCCCCATGTCACAGTGGGTATGGTGTTCTTCGGATGCAATTTAGTATTCTTTCTCCTCCAAACACGAGAACCTGTGTTTCTACCAAAAAGTTCTATTTTGGTTACATCTGACCATAACACATTCTCCCAGTTCTCTTCTGGATCATCCAAATGCTCTCTAGCGAACTGCAGACTGGCCTGGACATGTACTTTCTTCAGCAGGGGGACACGTCTGGCAGTACAGGATTTGAGTCCCTGGCGGCGCATTGTGTTCCTGATAGTAGCCTTTGTTACTGTGGTCCCAGCTCTGTGTAGGTCATTCACTAGGTCCCCCCGTGTGGTTATGGGATTTGTGCTCACAGTTCTTGTTATCATTTTGATGCCACGGCGTGAGATCTTGCATGGAGCCCCAGATCCAGGGAGATTATCAGTGGTCTTGTATGTCTTCCATTTTCTAATAATTGCTCCCACAGTTGATTTCTTTACACCAAGCGTTTTACCTATTGCAGATTCAGTCTTCCCAGCCTGGTGCAGGTCTACAATTTTGTCTCTGGTATCCTTCGACAGCTCTTGGGTCTTGGCCATAGTCTAGTCTGGAGTGTGACTGACTGAGCGTTGTGGACAGGTGTCTTTTATACTGATGATGAGTTAAAACAGGTGCCATTAATACAGGTAACGAGTGGAGCCTCGTTAGACCTCGTTGGAAGAAGTCTTGCTTGAAATCTTGCTTGTTTGTAGGTGACAAAATACGTATTTTCCACTAATTTGGGAATAAATTCTTTAAAAATCAAACAATGTGATTTACAGTTTTTTTCCACATTCTGTCTCTCATGGTTGAGGTTTACCCATGTTGACAATTACAGGCCTCTCGAATCTTTTCAAGTAGAAGAACTTGCATAATTGGTGGTTGACTAAATACTTATTTGCCCCACTGTACATGTACTGGAAGTACACGTACTTGTCGTATGTGTACTTGTGTGTAGTCAAGTACTACAGGCATGCGTACTTGTAGTACAAGTACACATACTTGTGATTTAAGGCCACGGGAAAAACATGCACTTGTGGTTTAAGTACGCACAAAAACACCTACTTGTAGTACAAGTAACCATTGTTGAGTACAATTAAGTACATGTTCTTGTAGTATACAGTCAGTAAGCGTACTAACGCACAATGTACTGTATATGCATCCTGATTTTCTGTAACTCTGTCTTGTTTTCGTCAACAACGACAATAACGAAAATATTTTGTGACGATGATGTCACGATGACGAGCTAAAAACGTGGCTTGGGAGACGAGAAAATAACGAGACAAATGCCAGTTTTCTTCTAATGAGACGACAACGAAACAAAAATGCGACATAGTTTCTGTCATGTACACAATGCGTGACATTTTCATATATTGTAAGTGGAGTACGTCAGCTTGCATCTTCGCAGTGTTTTGGTCTTATCACTGATGTGAGATGTGCTGCACATCTCCCTCATCTTACCGGAGTATACTGTGGGTTGCATCTAGAGGTAAGCTGGGCTACATCTTACTTGTTTGGAAACACGGCAAGTTTATTTTTGGGGGGCAAGAGAAAATACAGTATGCAATGCTGCTTTAGCCTTTAAAGGTCTCTACTGGGTGATCATCAGACACTAAATGTAACTCCTAGCATTAGCGTAGCATTTGCATTAGTATTAGCTTCAGAATGGCGAGCGTCCTCTTAAAACACTGGCCAGTCACTTGGCTTTTCTGGTCAGCAAGTCTAGAGGGGAGCCAGTTGGCGAAATGGCATTTAGCTAATAGCCCACTTCAGCTTATTTACTAGTATTTGGGAAATGAGCAAAGACTGGGAAATACTGATTGCTTGCAACTTCTGGCTAGATTCTAAGAATAGCACAAAAAAAAAAAAAAAATCCCAGACCTCAAGGTGTTAACCGCTTGGACATTTTTCTTACATGTAATTTGAGGCTTCCCGGTGGGTTTAACTGAAAACGATGTATTGCTTTTCCTGCAGAATGTGTTTCATCCTCACCAAGTTGGCGTTGTCCGTGCTTGTCTGTCTATGTTCATTCAAAATTGTTGGAAACCTTTATTTATTTTTGGACAAAAACTTTTGAATTTTACAGACCAAAACATTTTGGGTAACTGTCAACTAAAACTACATGTAATTTGGATGAGATTTTGTTGACTAAAAGCAGACAAAGACGAACACATTTTGAAATGACTAAAATATGACTAAGACAAATAAGGATTTTCGTCCAAAGACTAAGACAAGAAAAATTTAAAAGGCTGCCGAAAACAACACTGCTGCAACCTAAGTTTACGAAACCTAAAGAGCTCTGGCAACCTGGACCAAGACAAAGAACTTATCTCGTGAATGGCTGATTGGGGGAGAGCAGGAAATCTGTTGAAAACACCAAATCAAAACAGTAACAACTAAAACTGGCCGAGTATCAACTTTTAAAAATGGGAAAATCTCGCTTTAACCATTGAGAAAAACCATGTTAAAAGTATTTCCAAAAACCATGTTCCTTCAATATATTTTGAATTATTACAGCCATTAAATGAATAACTGAAATGCAAATCTTACATATTGCTCCTTTAAAATTGTTTTCACATTATTTGGTATCATTTAGGAATCAATTTACACTATTCTGTAATCTGATATTTTAAGTGTAATCCAATTATTTTATAGATTTTTTTTTTTGTGCTTAGGGATTTGAAGTAGTTCGTAATCAAGTGTAAAAAGTTTGTTATATGATATAGAAGATGTAATTTTTGGGAAAAACAAACAAAATTGTTATTTACATTCATTATTTCAGGTCAGGCCCAGATGCCATTAAATTAGGCTGTATGTGGCCCCTGAACTACAGTGACTCTGACACCCCTGCAAAAGTGGTTATTGTTAAAAAATGGTATTCAACTGAGAAAAGCTGATCCCTTCTAATATAATGGCCAACACAAACTAGTAAAATGTAAATCCAGAGCCAACCTGTTCGTTGAGTTTAGGGTGGGAGGGTCCTTGGTGGATGAGCAACCTGACAATGTGCTCGTCACCCTTCCATGCTGCCAGGTGCAAAGGGTAGCAGCCCTTGTTGTCTGCTATGTTGGTCAAGGCCTCGTTTCGTAGGAGCAATTCCACCACTTCACTGTCGTTAAAGAAGGGGTCGGACAGGTCAGATTTTATTGGGCAGTAATAAATACAAACAACATTTGCAAACAGAAAATCAATCGCTTTTATTTTTCCATTGGGATAGTTTGCCATCAGGGGAGGCTTAGTGTAATGTGAAACAAAATATCGTAGATGTGGCATTAAGCAATACCTGTGTCCATTTAAGGCGGCGTGATGTAGCGGGCTGTATCCAGTGCTGTCCACACAATTCACATTAGGACCTCTCCAGATGCTGATCAAAAGAGAGAGCGAAAATAAGTGAATAATTGAATAACTGTTTTCTTTTTTTTGGTTTCTCAAGCCACAAAGAAGACATCAAAGCTTAATCCAACGCAGCCTCCCAGTCTACCAAGGTCTTAAAAAGAAAACTACAGAGCACAGGCAGCCTTCAACTGTTGCTTAACCCATCTCATCACAGCTAGTTTTAACTTTTTTTATTCCCTATCTATGTCCGTTAGCACATGTATATACCCTACCCACCGACGTCACAAAACCATGTGCTCGCTGTGTGGTTCCGCCCACTTGTCCGTCATTTTGTCTCTGTATTAGCATTGTTTTCAATTGATCGAGGAATTTAAAATGCATTTCATGGAAGACCCGGTGCTTTCTGATGCCGTAAACTCACTGGATGTGTTGCATAAAAGGCGTTATGTGGAAAAGCTTCGTTCTATACAGTCGCCAGATCCATATTTGATGCCCAAATCAATGTTTTTCGACCCACTGTCTTCGCCCTGTCTGCCTGACATCTGCTACGCTGATATTTACAATTATCTTGTCCACACAAAATCAGCCTATTCTCACGAAAATTTGAAAAACTTCAAGAGCTTGGAGGCTTATAAATACTTCGTTGCTGGTTGGGTGAAACAGGTCCTCGTCCACGAAAATTCGGCAGGAATCTATCTTGTGCTTGGAAAGGTGAGTTACGAAATTTTCAATTCAAAATCTTTTGTTATTGCTAACATCCACTGTCAAGTCTAATGTATTTCATGTCGTTTGTCAATGGAGTTAAGGCTTTTAATGTTTATATGGTTGAGCGATAGCACTCTCACTACATACATACGTGTATGTTGTCGGCGATTAGCCTAGCAATGATCTTAATTGTGGTTATTTGTCAGCCCCCTACGAGGCCAGTTTCTTTCACTTGGTACCAGCTAAATATTATTCAAAAAATAACGATGGTGGAAGAAAGGGAAGTCACAAACATCTTGTATTTGAAACTATGTCGTACTACGTCGTATGTTGTCGGCGATTAGCCTCGCAATGATCTTAATTGTGGTTATTTGTCAGCCCAAAACCTTCTAAGTATATCTTAAATGCATCTTACCGGATATAAAATGACTACTACATAGTCTGTGGTGATTTTTTGGTGCCCAGTTTTCACGTCGAATTGCAGCCGTCCATTTCACTCTCCTCTTTGGATCCCTCGGAATACGGTAAAACTTCAAGTCTCTCCTTCCATCTTCTCTGTTAGTGCAACCAACAGCCACACACGCCTTCACCATTTTGATTATTAATGTTAAGGAGCAGAAAAACACGCCGTAAATAGGAGAAATGTACGTAGCCGTAACAGGTTAACACTATGTTTTGACGGACAAGTGGGCGGTACCATTCAGGAGAGCGGAGTTGTGACATCACGTGGGTAGGGTCTATAGAGAACTAGATGCGAAATGACAGACTCGTTAGTAAACAGCCCCCATCTTAAAGCAGTAAACTTCTCAGGAAGGCTCTGTTGTAGCGAACCTAACTAACTTTTTATCTAAAATATTCCTAAATCAGCTAAGTTTTGACTTATATCCATCTTTATATGATGAAACAGTTTTAAAACTTTCACATGTCGAAAGTAGACAGAAGGGAATAATGGGATAACGAGCAATTTTAACAACTCTAATGGTTGATTCACAACATTAATTACTTTCAAACAGAGAAAAGGTTACAATCTAGTTATGTCTGCAATACCCCTGTGTCTAGTTAAGTTTAGGGTAAAGAATTGGGCTAGGGTCTATTGTCCCAAAAACCCTTTGAACTTCAGATAGTACAGTAAACAAATTCTTGGCGCCACCGTAACAACAGCAGGCGTGGTTTGGAGGGGCGTAGTTTGGATGAGGCGTGGTTTGTAGTGTCGCTACGGCTGCAGTCAGACCCTTCCCACTCGAAGGCAGGCTGCTAAAGGAAGCTTTAGGCTTGCCTGTTTTTAAATATTGTAAGATTTTTTTTAATCTTACATGAGAGAATATGCAATGTTGCTTTAGCCTTATGAGGGGTTTACTGAGTGATCTTCTCACTCTAAATGTAACTTGTAGCGTTAGCGTAGCATTCGCGTTAGTATTAACTTTAGCGTGGCGAACATCCTCTTAAACTCTCACTTGTTTACATATCGTCGTGACGTCCTAGTGTTTACCGTAGTTATTTGAAAATAATGTACTGTTCTTGAGTGTGTATAATCATAAAAAGAAGTGCTGTGTTCGTTGGTTTGGTAGCACTAGAGTGAATTCATCCTTTTAGACTCAGGTCATCACTGTAAATTTCAAGCTTTTGGAAACATTTCTTTTTAATTTGCCTTTATAATCAACTTCTTTAATAAAAATTTTTTAACTTTTTCGGCCTTTAATATTGGCTTACAAAATCGGCTTTGGATATCGGAAATCGGCTGAAAATATTTTCACAAATCAGTATTGGCATCAGCATTTGAAAATCTCATATCGATCCACCTCTAATTAGTACTTTACTCAGCTGTCAACTAACGCCAGTTTAGAAAGATATAAATAGCCAAAGGATGTCTGGTGTGACGAAAGGCTAGAGTAAGGATGTAAAGCACTCTGAAAGACCTTAGCACACCTAAATAAATCATATGATTCGGAAATCCCATTGCCAGTGAACCAAATATCTAAGATTCATCCTTTTATACAAAGGCAAAACAATGTGAAATGTCTTTTGTTTACTTAGCTTTTAATACATTATGAAAAATCACTAAAACATTGATTTAACAGTAGGAACCACTCATAAATTATGACTCCGATATGAGGCGTTTGTGACAACAGTTATGCCAACTACAAAGCTTCAAAAATAACACTGACAGGGATGAATGGTTTTATGGAAAAAAATAATTGTGATTTTTCTCCCCCTGTCAGATATTGCGATTTAATTCCATGATTTTCTACAGATCGAACTAAGGCAAAAAATTCACTATGCACAGGGAAAATTTGAAAAAAATAACTGAGATAGACATATTACTTTTTAATTTCAATTAAGTTCCAACCATCATTCTAGTGTTTCCTGACCCTACATTTCACATTAGCTTAGCATTTAGCAATAGCTTCTCCATCTTCTCCTGGTGCTTTGAGTGTATGATGCGCTGTCTTTTCTGTCACAAACAAAAACAATGTTAATAAAGTTATACTTTATTGTAAATTGATCTATTTTTTTCTTTAATGTTAACAAGGAAACAATGTTGAGTTGTGCTTATAATAATTTTTTAGACAAATGTTACAGCATATGGCTGTAATTAGGAGTGTGCCAGTATGAGATTCTGAAGGTATAATAACCTTAAGCCAAAATATCACATTTCACGGTATTGCAATTACAGCTCTAAAATGTGTTAGTTTGAGATATCTGGGTTAAAAAAAATTCCATTTCATATCAAGTTTACATTATACACACATTCTTTCTCAACACACACAGTTGCCAGAGAGAAAAAAAACACCATGTTTTACCGCCGGAGTTAACTATCGTAGCTGGTGGGACACGTTCATGACAGTGTTTACCAACCTTTAATTTTGTATAAATGTGAAATCATATCGGCGGTATTGCTTCCTCGGCAGCCACACTCTGCAAACATGTTTTACATGTCGGTTGGCCCTCTTCCTCTAAGTCGCGGCCGTCTGTAACTTTTCTGTAGCCAAAGTAATCCCATCCCAGCGATTTCGTTTTATTCGTTGGGGGAAAAAGTTCAGGAGTTTCAAAACCTCCAGCCATTGTGGAGCACAGCTGACTCGCTGACACTGAGCAACAAGCGGTGGGGGAAGGTTGAGCCTTGCAGTTGCAAGCAAGGGATTTCTCCCTGCATTTATTTATAGCGAATGCTATAGGGACGGTATGACGGAAAATTTTTGCTGTTTTGAAACCATGACGTTTTCATACCACGGTTTACCTTCAAACCGGTAATTGGCACATGTCTAGCCGTAATGATCCTACAGTATTTACAGTGGTGGCAGAAATTTGGGGGGATGCGAATTATTTATTTCTTCCTTAGGGGGGCGTAACAGAAAATAATTGAGAAGCACTGCACTAGATAAAGCTGTGTTAAAGGAAATGTCATGCCATGATTAACTAATATCGATCCATATACAAGGCCCCTCGGGTTAGAAGGCGCACTATAAGCTTTTGAGAAAATTGAAGGCTTTCAGATGTGCCTTATAGTGCTGAAAATCTAATCCAGAAATACAATGGCATTGCCAAAAGATACAAAAATATATGGCGGAAAACACAGATAAGACTGAAAAAGCAGTTTCTGCTCTTGCACTCCTCTTTAAAAGAAACTGCTGTAGTTTAAGCCAAAACAACCGTTGTGTTTGATAGAACAATATGTCTATATGCTGTCATAGCAGATTCATGGCGCATTAAGCCCCTGAACTATTTTTAATTTGTCCGTTTTACCCTGAAAACTCCCGTTTACAGACATCGCGCAACTGCTTTTGTTTCAACCCAGCCATAAAATATAGGTAATTAATGATATTTATTATTCAAAATGTATGTCGTTTTTGGCATAGAATCATTAATTGAGGTCTCATATTTCGTTTAAAAAAAAAAAACAACTTTAAAAAAATATTCATTCACATATTTTAAACTTTTAAACAAATTATGTCACAATAAAAAAATGGCGTCTTCTAGGTCAGTTGATCCGCATTGACTTAAATTCTGATTTCAATCAAAGAACAATAAGTAATCCTGTCCTAATTTACACAGCACATCGGCGTAGATAAGGATCAGATTTATCTTTATTGGCCAAGTATTTTAGAAACACATTAAAGTTATGATAGTTAGAGCTACTTTAGTATTAAAACAAGCAGGCCACTATAATGATGATAATTCATACAGTACAGTGCTGTGCAGGAACATAACTTTGCTTGACACACTTAGCCCCTTTTCTGTTATCTGCATTGATAGCTGTCTCTAACACCCCACCCAGAAATACTGTATATCTGTCTCCCATAATAGTTCTTAGCAGTGTGTAATTATACAG
This sequence comes from Corythoichthys intestinalis, assembly GCF_030265065.1. Lineage (NCBI taxonomy): Eukaryota > Metazoa > Chordata > Actinopteri > Syngnathiformes > Syngnathidae > Corythoichthys > Corythoichthys intestinalis. Next base: position 69,244,071 of record NC_080396.1, read on the forward strand.
TCAGCACAGTCTCACTGAATGGATCTGTGGCCTGCAGAACAATTAACGTGACACCGCGCATTCACGGAGTTGGCAACAATCCCCAAGTCACAGTTCATTCCCTCCAGCATATCTTTTGAGTTTTATTTACCACATTAGGCAGTCATGAGGATCCACTAAAAAAGCAGTCTGCATGGAGGAATTACTCAAGTGCAAGGAAAAGCTGGTCATTGATAAGCGCCTGTTAAGTAAGAAAGGAAGCTATGACCCAGCCAGATATTACAAGCAACATTCTTCCTTCTCTTTCCTCTAATGATCAACAGTGACATTTGTAGTCTTCTTGTACGCCTGTGCCACGTTTGGGTAGCCACTGAACACATCACAAGCAATAGTGGAGACAGAAAGCGACTTTTAGTTTCTGTCCTAGATAAAAGAATTATGTAACAGCTTATGGCAGTGAAAAAAAACAAAAACAAATTAACATAAACATGAACAGAGCAGCAACTAGGACAGGAGAAGTTAACGAAATTAGGCAGAGTGCAGAAAACATTACCAGAGAAGTACAAGGAGTCCTGCCTAGGCATTACGCTGACATTTAGTAGCCACGAACTTGGACTTGATTGCACTGATTGTCGCACTAGTTCCTTTCCAGACATTGTAGTGTAGTTGTGCGGCCTTAATGCAATATTTAGAGGGTGGATTCAATCTGATGCTTATTATTGTCATTGTTATTATTTATTTCATTTGGGGAAAATTAACATTTGCAGGTACAAAATCAACAACAAAATTGTTCAGGAATCTGATGTGATTACCTTTGACTTAAATTTACTCCAAAGAGGCCTTTCCTTTTTTTTTCTTTTATTGCAATTTTGAATTCTAACTAATTTTGTTGAGTCAAGGGACAAAACATTTCTTTCATTGCAATGGTAGCATATACAGTGGGAAGAACAAGTATTTGATAGACTGCCGATTTTGCTGGTTTTCCCACTTGCAAGCCATGTAGAGGTCTGTAATTTGTATCATACGTTCTCTTCAACTGTGAGGGACGGAATAAATCCAGAAAATCACATTGTATAATTTTTAAATAATAAATTTGTATTTAACTGCATGAAATAAGTATTTGATACATTACCAACTAGTAAATATTTCAGCTCTTAGTTCTTTTTTAAGAACCCCTCCTGTTCTCCACTCATTACCGGAAGTAACTGCACCTGTTTGAACTTGTTACCTGTATAAAAGACACCTGTTCACATGCTCAAACAAACAAACTCCAACCTCTCCACAATGGCCAAGACCAAAGAGCTGTGTAAGGACATCAGGGATGAAATAATAGACCTGCACAAGGCTGGGATGGGCTACAGGAAAATAAGCAAGCAGCTTCGTGAGAAGGTAACAACTGTTGGAGCGATTATTAGAAAATGGTAGAAGTTCAAGTTGACGGTCAATCTGCCTCGGTCTGGGGCTCCATGCAAGATCTCACCTCGTGGGGCATCACTGATCATGAGGAAGGTGAGGGATCAGCCCAGAACTAAACGGCTGGACCTGGTCAATGACCTGAAGAGAGCTGGAACCACAGTCCCGAAGAAAACCATCGGAAACACATTACGCCGTCATGGATTAAAATCCTACAGCGCACGTAAGGTCCCGCTGCTGAAGCCAGTGCATGTCCAGACACGTCTGAAGTTTGCCACTGACCATCTGGATGATCCAGAGGAGCAATGGGAGAAGGTCATGTGGTCGGATGAGACCAAAATTGAACTTTTTGGTCTAAACTCGGCTCGTCTTGTTTGGAGGAAAAAGAAGAATGAGTGCAACCCCAAGAACACCATCCCAACCGTGAAACATGGAGGAGGAAACATCATTTTTTGGGGCTGCTTCTCTGCCAAGGGTACAGGACGACTGCACCGTATTGAGGGGAGGATGGATGGGGCTATGTATCGCCAGATCTTGGCTGACAACCTCCTTCCTTCAGTGAAAGCCCTGAAGATGGGTCGTGGCTGGGTCTTCCAGCATGACAACGACCCAAAGCACACAGCCAAGGCAACTAAAGAGTGGCTCCGTAAGAAGCATCTTAAGGTCCTGGAGTGGCCTAGCCAGTCACCAGATCTGAACCCGATAGAAAATCTATGGAGGGAGCTGAGAGTCCGTGTTGCCCGGCAGCAGCCCCAAAACCTGAAGGCTCTGGAGAAGATCTGCATGGAGGAGTGGGCCAAAATCCCTGCTGCAGTGTGTGCAAACCTTGTAAAGGACTACAGGAAATGTTTGGTATCTGTAATAGCAAACAAAGGTTTCTGTACCAAATATTAAGTTCGATTTTTGTGATGTATCAAATATTATTTCATGCAATTAAATTCAAATTTATTATTTAAAAATCATACAACGTTATTTTCAGTTTTTTTTTTTTTTTTGTATTAGATTCCGTCCCTCACAGTTGAAGAGAACTTATTATACATATTACAGACTTCCACATGCTTTGCAAGTGGGAAAACCAGCAAAATCGGCAGTGTATCAAATACTTGTTCTCCCCACTGTATAGTTGCATTCCTCAGGTACAGTTTTCACGTAGTCCCCGGCTTACGAACGAATTTCGTTCCTACGCTGGGGACGTAACCCGAATTTCCACGTAAATCAGAATTAACCCTTTAAGTACCCCTAAAATCCCCTCAAATCTCAGCATATCTTTCCAAAAACATGTCTTATACGTCATTGTATCTTCCTCACCAAGATGTTGGAGCCAAGTCCTAGCTAGACAGTGAGCTAAGCTCCCAAATTATGATGTCAGACATCCGTGTGGTTTTCTGACTTTATTCAGCTGCTCATTACATTAACACTTGCAGAATGAAACTAAAATAAAAATTAAACTGAATCAGTTTCATCTTCAATAACAGCAATCCAAATTTGCGTTTATAACTAGCTGCTGATACAGCAATAACAATCCACACAAACGATTAGCATGTATCAGTTAGCGTCGGCACATCATTAAAAACAATAACATAAACTCGCCCCAAGTATTCGACCACAATTGAAAACGCAGAATAAACAGTGCAAAAGGTGTTAAATATAGGTGTTGCCTCTGTGGATAGTTCACAAGCAACAAATGTGTGCGCAGACTTTCTTTCACCTCTCTCTCTCACTGGGCTGTGCGCATGCGTTATTCCTAGTGTGCTCAAATATGTTCTTCTTCGCGTGTACATGCATGGAAGTACTACCGGCTCAATTTTTCCTGCGCCAAAATAAAAGCATGCATCACAAAACAAAAGTCAACATTTAAAAAAAAAAAAAAAAAAAAAACTAGAGACAAAAGAGCGGACGAGTGTAAAGTGGAAATCACATAAGTAAGGTACGTCGTAACCCAGGGACTACCTGTAGTACTCACTCGCGCATTGCGCACACTCAGAAAACCCTTTAAAAGCCAGCTGCTCTAGATATTAAGGCTGAAACAACTAATTGATTGAATCGATTAGTAAACTAATTTGATAGTCAATTTTAATCATTTGGGTCCTTTTTATGTGTGATATAAGGCTGTGCACGGGCATCAGTGATCAGAGCAAGAGAGAGGGAGTTCACTGCTGCTGCAACTGCAGCTGTTCGGTTGCTGAATCAATAATATTATTGTCAAGAGTTAGATTGTCTTCTGTGTTGTTAGATCCACTGTGCCTCCATCAGAGGTGAGTATATGAAGCCAATTGTATGGTTTGTATTTTGTAGATGAGACGTTACTACTTAGCATGGAGCCTAAGCTATTTAGTGATTATGCTAATTAGTGTCTCAAGTGTCCATTTGTATTGTGTTCTGGAGACGCATATCAGCATTTGAGTTATTGTTAGATAGTAAAGTTGTCTCCTTTCTTTTTATAAAGAAACCACACACATAAACCCATTCATGTAACACCTTAGAGTCTCCTTTCAACACAAAGTGAAACTGTAAATTGTCATCCAAAAGTGTGCTTTAAAATTGGATTTGGATTGTGTTCATGATCAACAGTTTAATAAAGAAAACAAATTCATTACAGTCTGCCCCCTTCTTATTTGATTTTGTTAAGTTTGTATAGTGAGTCATTGACACAATTTATAGCAGCGCTTTGCCCACAAGAAAAAAAATGTCAGTCAGCAGTACTTTTTTTAATTTGAATAAACAGGACTTTTGTCTGATTAGAAATTACTTTAATGTATTCCAAACCTTTAATTAGTTATGTACTTAAAACAGTTGGAGACTACAGTTAAGTCAGGAAGCTGTAATAAAATACTGTTCTTGAAGGAAATAGTCATCCACTTTGTCTTCATTGTTACTTACAACGTGCTTAAAACAAGTTACCGTATTTTTCGGACTATAAGTCGCAGTTTTTTTTCATAGTTTGGCTGGAGGAGCGACTTATGTGTGAAATTATTGACACATTATGATATAATTTCATATGTTATTTTGGTGTTTTGGAGTGACACTGATGGTTTGGTAAACCTGTTAGCATGTTCTGTATGCTATAGTTATCTGAATAACTCTTAATAGCTATGTTACGCGAACATACCGGCCACGTTCGCATTTCGTTGTTCATACATCATGTAACATTATCATACTGCACACTTATTCAGCATGTTGTTCTCTATTGTATTTTTATTTTAAATTGCCTTTCAAGATGACATATCTGTTCTATGTGTTGGATTTTATCAAGTAAATTTCCCCCAAAAATGTGACTTCTACTCCGATGCGACTTACAGTCCGAAAAATACGGTAATTTGTGAGGGTAGTTGAAAAAAGTGATTGTGAAAAGTTATTTTAAAAAATCATCACTAGTTGCCTATTGGAGCTACCAGATATATTCCGTTCATCACAATATTTTTGAGAGGATTTAAAAAATATATTGAAAATGGGGTCATATTTCCCCCCGAAATTGTGCATCTTTCCCTATGACACAGGCAGTGGCTATTATTGAAGTGATATGTCTGCATTTGTCCTTCATTTATCACAGTATGCACATTTACAGTGACCAGTAGTCAATCTCACAACAACTCTTCCTCTCAGCCTTTTGGCGAGGTGGCACTCGAGGCTAGTAATCAGAGTGGTGCTGGACAATCCACTGTCATCCTCTTACAACGGCTCACCAACATAGTAGAGAGACAGAGCTTAAGCCCATAGCTGGGTGGTGGGCAAAACAGAACACACAAATTGTATTGGGGAGGGAGGCGGCATTCATGGGAAGCGACTAAGGAATTCCTGTTTGAAAGGGCAATGCTAATCCTTAATTTCCCTGAGGGAATATGAAGGGAATAAAAATGGAGTTCGAATGAGATTCTGGGACGCTATAATTCTTTGCTCTACAAAGCTTGGCCTTAAATAGAGGACAGATAATATTTCCCTCCTGTTCTATCCATTAGCCTACTGATAGTCGAATAATGGCATGTTACATGTATGTGCAGTTGGATTCATCACAAATCCCTATTATCGTTCTGAAATCCTCACGTATTTGCGTTTAAATGTAAAACAAGACTGTTGTATATAATAAATTTCTATTTGAAAATCCGAACCATACCGATTCTTCCAGTCAAAATAAGATTACAATTTAAACACAGTAAAAATAAAATAACTGAATACCTAAAGCTGTGAGTTAAGCCAAATACTGAAGCGTTTGTATTTGTAGGAAATACTACACTCCAGTCCTATCAAAGGCAGTGAGTACCGTATTTTCCGCACTATAAGGCGTAAAAGGAGCACCGTCAATGAATATTTCAAAACTGCTTTCATATATCGGGCGCACCGCATTATAAGGCGCAGTAGTAGTACTCGTGGTTGGGGTTGCATTATACATCCACAGACTTTTAGGTGCGCCTTATAGTGCGGAAAATACAGTAACCTTTTGAGAAAAATGGAAAGATTTGAAATGAGTGACCAAACAATTCTCTAACTACATGAATGGGCAAACTAGTCCACAAAGGGCCGGGTTTTTATTGCAACACATCAAGAGGACAGTTTTCCACCAATCTGGTGTCTTACAAGTGCAATCAGTTGATTATAGTTAGTGCTTCTCGTTTCCCCGACCCCTCATTGGTTGAACTGCCAGTGCTGGATCAGTTGTAACAAAGACCAGGACCCACTGCGGCCCTTGAGGACCAGTGTGCGGTCCACATCTAGGGAGGTTAGCTACAGTGCCATGGGCTTTACACTTATTGATCACACTATGCATGGTAGACACAGGAACATTCAGGTCTTTGGAGATGTACTTGTAGCCTTCAGATTGCTCATGCTTCCTCACAATTTTGCTTCTCAAGCCCTCAAACAGTTCTTTGGTCTTTCCCTTCTCCATTCTCAATGTGGTACACACAAGGACACAGGACAGAGGTTGAGTCAACGTTATTCCATTTTAACTGGCTGCACGTGTGATTTAGTTAATGCCACCACCTATTATGTGCCACATGTAAGTAACTGGTGCTGTCAATTACACAAATTGCTGTTAATTGCACAATTATAAGCACTATTTTGCACTGCTGGTCTACTGTAGATGACCTGTTTTGACCATAGTATGTAGAAAGGAAAAAAAACGGCTATGACCATACTTGCGGTTTCTGTTGAATTATCAGTTCAGTACTGTTGAAATTTTATCCTAACAAGTTGAATAAATATTATCAAGCTTCAAAACGCTTCATTGAGCATGTTCGGTTGTCAATGGGACATCAATATTAAAAATTTTGACTCAAAAATTTGGGATGTTTTTGTCTTTTTGAGTCCAAAATGTTGATTATAATTGGTCAGTGAAGAAAACAACCATTTGGACATGGTTATGGTGCCCAGGCCTTAAAGGGTTAAAATAGACAAAACAAGACCTGCATCATTCCTCTGACGTAACACAAAGTAGTAGCAAAATGTGTAACATTTCTATGACTCAGTTACAATGAGTGCTTGAGAGGCCTGTGACACACATGTCCTGAAACCACTCCACAAGATGAATTTATCATCTCATGTCTGCCCATTTACAATTCAGTTCTTGGTTTTCTCGAAAGTCATATGATTTCAAAACCATGACTAAATGAAAATGTAACATGGCAAAAGGAAAATAATGGTAACCCTATTCATTCTGTCAATGCTTCCTTAGGTTCCAGTTCCATTTTAAAGCCTACTGCAGTTGGCCACTTATATTTTAAGTGCTAGATCAGGATTTAGATTTTTAAATATTTTTCTATTTTTGCAGAGTCCAGACCATGGGAGTACAGTTGGTGACATCTGCTATTAAATGCTTTTATTAATACAGAGAGAAATAGATTTATATAATAAATTTACCCTTCATTTCGCTTAGTATAAAGTCATAAAATATTTCGTACGTTGGGAAATACAGTGGTGTGAAAAAGTATCTGAACCTTTTAGTATTTCTCACATTTCTGCATAATATCATCATCAAATGTGATTTGATCTTTGTCAAAATCACACATATGAAAATACAGTGTGTGCTTTAAATAAAAGCACCCAAACATTTGTAGGTTTTCAAATTTTAATGAGGATAGCATGCAAACAATGACAGAAGGGGGAAAAAATAAAGTAAGTGAACCCTCTGCCTAGGGAGACTTACGGGCAGTTTACATTGCGACTCTGCGACACGAAGACGCAATGACTGAGGGGCAGTTTACATGGCGACTCTGCGACACGAAGACGCAATGACTGAGTCGCGGAATGGCCTCGCGTGCATATGGTGTTGGCGAAGACTGAAGGCGAAGACGAAAAATTCTGAATTCTGCCTCCAAAGTGGAAGAGTTTGATTATGCGGGTCGCAGCGCGTTCATATGAATGGAAACTGCCTTCGCTTCGATGACGTAGGCACTCGCACATGTCACATGGGCGTGCGCAGCGGTGCTATTAAACATTAAAAACAGTAAATGGCGGAACGTCGGCTTTAAATTACTGTTTTAATAATATTTTTAAATTTAAATATGTTGAATGTTTCCATTTTTTGTGCCTTTTGGAGCAAAAGGAAAATGCCATTTCTTGGAGTGGGCTGGCATGTTTTTTTCCGGGCTGAGGAGCTTGGTGGGGTCAAAGTGCATCATTCGCTGTCGCCTTGTAAATCTGCACTGCCCCCTTGGGCCTGGAATGAATACCACATCGTTTTCATGCGGAATTGTGACATTGTTCGAATGGAGACGGAACCATATAACTGCAAATTTGAAATTTTTCGTATTCTCGGAGAGTTACCATGTAAACGGCCCGAGTAGCAGAATGGCCTCGCGTTCATATGGTGTCGGCGAAGACGGAAGGCAAAGACGCAGATCTCAGAATCCTGCCTCCAAAGTGGAACGATTCGATTCAGTGGGTCGCAGCACATTCATATGAATGGAAACCCCCTTCGCTTCGATGACCTAAGTACTCACACACGTCATATTGGGCATGTGCAGCGGTGCTATTAAACATTAAAAACAACAAATGGCAGATCTTCGGTTTCTAATTTACTGTTTTTATAATATTTTTAATTTAAATATGTTGAATGTTTCCATTTTTGTGTCTTTTGGAGCAAAAGAAAAATGCCATTCGTAAGAGAGGGCGGGTATGTTGTCTTCCAGCCTGACGAGCTTGTTGGGGTCAAAGTGCATCATTGGCTGTCGCCTTGAAAATCTGCACTGCCCCCTATGGCCTGGCATGAATACTTCATCGTTATCATGCGGAATTGCGACATTGTTCAAATAGAGACAGAACCATATAAATGCACATTTGAAATGTTTCGTATTCTCGGTGCGTCACCATGTAAACGGCCCCTTAAGGAGCAATTGAAATCAATTTTTACCAAACAAATCAAAGTCAGGTGCGTTCCCAATCACTAATGAGTGGTTTAAAGCTGCCCTGCCCACTATAAAACACAAACCTGGTAAGAATTGTCTTGATGAGAAGCATTGTCTGATGTGCATCATGGCTCGGTCAAAAGAGCTGTCTGAAGAACTGCGATCAAGGATTGTTGATTTGTATAAAGCTGGGAAAGGATACAAAACCATCTCCAAAAGTTTAGATGTTCATCAATCGACAGAGAAGTTGTATACAAATGGAGAGAGTTTGGCACTGTTGCTTCTCTCCCAAGGAGTGGCCGTCCACCAAAGATGATTCCAAGAGTCCAGCGCAGAATACTCAGAGAGGTAAAAAAGAACCCTAGACTAAGGACTAAGGATAGGCTAAGGACTTACAGACACAACTGGCACAGTCCAATAACTCTGTGCACATGTCAACTATATGTAAAACTATGGCCAAGAATGGTGTTCATGGGAGGTCTCAAAGGAGGAAGCCACTGCTGTCTAAAAAAACATTTTTATTTGTTAATGTTCGCAAAAAGGCACTTGGACAGTCCACATGAGTTTTGGCAAAATATTTTGTGGACTGATGAAACCAAAGTTGAATTGTTTGGGAATAATACACAACGCATGTGTGGAGGAAAAAAATGGAACATCTCAATAACATCAACACCTCATCCCCACCGTAGAGCATGGTGAAGGGAGGATAATGATATGGGGCTGTTTTGCTAGCTCAATGTCACTAAAGATAAACAAAGAGATGAGATAAAGTGAAACAGTAGTTTTACTGTGAGTTCAATTGTGGCACGGAGTATTCAAAGGCTACATAAACATAAAAAATATGCGTCGCATTTCACTGAGCATCTGTGTGGTTACAAGGATGTGAATTAACTGTGGATGCCCTTAGACTAACCAGTTAAAAGGCCCGGAAGGATGGGTGTGAAAGCAGTTCTGGCAATGAGAGTTCACTTGTAGAAACGATGGAAAACATGAAATCATAAATCATGTTATACTGTGAATGGCATACAGTGATCCCTCGCTCCATCGCAACCTCAGTCGGTCGCGGATTTTTCTTTTTTTTTTCGATTAAAAAATGAAAACAGATGAGCTGTTCCGTCAAGTAGTCTCACTCTCCGTCCTGCTCCTTTTCTTGGTCAGTCAGTGCACTGGAGTTGCTTATTAAAGTTAATGATGATTGACAGACGTTAAGGTTTGGTCAAGGTTTGCCAGAGATGCCTGGAAGACGAAACTTCAAAGCGCCACATGCGTCAATCATGGTTTAACTTGTGAAACCGTTGCTGTGGCAACTCATTTGTTGTAACTGAGCAGCTTGAGCACATTTGAGTGGACTCACTCAATGAAGCATTTAATAAAGACAAGCACTTTTCTCCTTTATTCTTGTTTTAAAATAATTCGGTAGGACAGTATCATGTTATAACTTATTATAATTATACATTTGAAGTGCTTAAAAATACATGTATATACAGAAGCGTTTTTTTCTAATTATTTTAATGTAATTTTTAATTAAACATGTGTTGTATACAGGGGTGAAAGTGGCTAGAATTTCTTGCCGGAACTCCCTAACATAAAGTTCGGCACAGAGCCCTTTTGTGTGTGTGTGTGGGGGGGGGGGGGCGCTTAAACCTCCTAAAACCACCAAGATGCAAGAACTTTTGGCACAATTATAAATATAACACACAATAAAACACAATGGTTTATTGATTGTGTTCTTAACGTCTTCTTTTGACTACGACTTGGAATGATATTTTGGTGTTTTTTACAACAGATTATTTCGATGTACAAGTAGATTTTTTCATCTTTGGTTACAAGTGACTTTTGTCTCTGAAAACGCGACAAGGGGGAGACAAAACTCGCGAGGTTGTAAGCAAAGAAAAAACACCTGTAGAACAAAAAAAATCACTTGTAAATGGAAAAAAAACACTTGTAGAATTTTTTTTATATTGTGTTTTTTTTTCATGTTTATTCCACAACGCAAAATTTGGAAATACAAGTTTTTTTTTTTGTTATACAAGTTAAAATTAGTCAAATGTACAGGTATGTTTTTATTTTAAGACTAGGTTACGAGTATCTTTTTTGGCCCATAAAACTCGACAAGAATGTGACAAAACTTGTGCACTTGTAATTGGTCATTTTTAACCCGTAGTGATGAAAAAACACCGGTAGAACAAAAAAAATCACTTGTAATTGGAAAAAAAAAACACTTGTAGAATTTATTTTTTACATTGTGTTTTTTTCATGTTTATTTCACAATGCAAATTTTGGAAATACAAGTTGTTGTTTTTTTGTTTTACAAGTTAAAATTAGTCATTTTACAGGTATGTTTTTATTTTAAAACTAGGTTACGAGTATCTTTTTTGGCTCATAAAACTCGACAAGAATGTGACAAAACTTGTGCACTTGTAATTGGTCATTTTTAACCCGTAGTGAAGAAAAAAAACCTGTAGAACAAAAAAAATCACTTGTAATTGGAAAAAAAACACTTGTAGAATTTATTTTTTACATCGTGTTTTTTTCATGTTTATTACACAACGCAAAATTTGGAAATACAAGTGTTTTTTTAGTTAAAATTGGTCATTTTACAGGTATAATTTTCATTTTACAACCTCACTTCTTTTGGCACTATTCTATCTCCATATGACTGGAGCATCCCTTCCCTCTCCTCCTCACAAATAATACATAGAATTTTGAGGGGGGTTTTCTCGGGCTTGGGCCTACAAATAAAATATAACATTTCGGGGTTTTTTCCGGGCTCGGGCCTACAAATAAAACATAACATTCTGGGTTTTTTTCGGGCCTGCAAATCAAGTTAATTGATCGGGCTCGGGCGGGTCAGGCATTAATACCAGCGGACCCGGGTCGGGTCGGGTCGGGTCGGGTCGGGTCGGGTCGGGTCGGGCTGGATTTTTTTAGGCCCGATCTTACCTCTTGATGACCTTAAATTGGTTGCAGTTACACGTTGGGGAACGCTCCCTCCGGAACAAAACACGACAGGATTTGACCAACATTGTGACAATGCTGACCAAAAATTACGTAATGTCCAGGTTATAAAATCGCCCAGCAGCCTTCCACGCACAGAGAGTGCCAGTGGGCAACACAGGTCAAGTCTGTGAAAGCGTCCAACCGGCTTCATTCTCGGAATATTTTCATGCACGAAAGCAATGACGAGAGTAAATCCTGTGTTACCTTATACGGGAAATTCCCTGGTAATATGTGTGAAAAGGGCTACAGGCAATGCGACTTGACAGATAGAGAGAGACGCTGGGGAGAACTACGTAGAATAAATGAATGATAAAAATCAGTGAAAACGGATGACGCTAAGCAAGCTCTTTATTAGGCTTGTATTGTTAACACTTGTGTATGTAAATCTGACATTAGTAGTTTGTTCTTATTGGAGATGCATGTGTGGCAGCGTGGCAGTTTTTTTTTTTTTTTTTTTTTTTTTTAAACATTGGGTTTTGACATTTGCCGTCATATTTTCGGGATCAAAGCACCGTATGCCGGAACGGCGTTCCGCCATCGTATTTCTTGGCGGAACGCCGATCCGGTGCGTTCCGGCTCACTTTCACCCCTGGTTATATATTGTATATCTCTTTCCCATGCTAAATCTGAATAAATACATTGAACGCAAAAAAAAAAAAATTTTTTTTTTTTTGGAGGAGGGGTGCGCTTCTTCGCGGTTTTTAACTTATCTCGACAGGTTCTGGTCCCTATAAATCGCAAAAAATGAGGAATCATTGTAATCAAAAATACACTCAGTCATTTTCTCATATCACACCCGATTCTCTGATGCTTAAAATTGGTGTGACATTGTCATAAACTTCAGGCTAACTCTTTAATCTGAATTCTTTAAAATGGGGAAAAGGTGCAAAGTGAAGTTAGTGCAGAGAAAGTCATTTGCTTCCTGTGATGCAAGTGCCATAACTATGTAAGTGTCCCATTTGCAGTGTGGTAATGGACAACAGGAGGGTGGCTGTGCAACCAGCAGGTAGGAAGACGGACTGTTAAGACAGGAAGTGTGGGACATCGAGGGAGAAGCCTTTCACCAGATCAAACAGACCAAACAGATATGGACCACAAATGGGCATCTAGCTGGACTGTACAGATCCACACAGCAGCGCCCATATCTAAGCGCCTCTTGTACAAAAGCTCAAAACTATCAGGGCCTAATCTTTTCCTTTCATTTATATATTTGTTTTTTACAAGGTTTTCTGTGAGGGAGTGAACTCGGGATGGGACCTCACATTACACTTAAACTCACGATACGATGCACCTCGATACTACAGGGTCACAAAACGATATGTCGCTATAAGATATCAATCATTTAAAAAAATTCCCCCAAAAATGTATTTTTGTTTCAGTTGCACATAGGAAAACACAACAACAGTGCTGCTACAACCCTTGGTTAGGTTATCTCAGTCTTACTAAAACAAATATCCATAGAATTAAACACTGTTGAGCTTTTAGGCTTCAAGACCACTTCATAGCACCATAGAGCAAATGCCATGACGCTACGAACAAAACCAATTGGCAGCAGTCCTTCATTGCTTCAAGAAGTTTCATTTGGCCATCGCCGCTCAATGTAATCCCTCACTTCATTGGGAAAGAAAGACACCTTCTGCTGCCATCTACTGTCAACATTGTTGTTGTCCAACATGCCTTATGCCTCTTGGCATGCAATGCAGCGCTGCAGAGCTAAATAACGCAAAAAAATCATGTTAATTATTTCTTAATTCATTGTTTCAGTTGTTTCATTAATTGCTAGTTATGAAATTTGTTTTGATGTTATGTTCTGTTGTAATTCTTTCTGCAGTTACTGTTCCACTTATTTCTTTAATTGCTGGTTATGCTATTTAGTTTGGTAGGTATTTAGGTTGAAGCCCATTCATCTGCTTACACGTTACAGGAGGGTATTTTCCCTTTCTGCCTTTTGAGTGCCACAAAATGACTCATAAAATTTACCTGCGTAAAGTTGCTGGTTGAGTAATTTGATTCGACTAAACTATTTATTACCAACAGTACATAGCTTAAATCATGTGGCAGTCATTTTAGTCTTTATTTCACAATCCATTTTTTTCAAACTCGATGCATATTATGACATTTTGTATCAAGACATTTCGTTAAACTATATTTTGTCCCAGATCTAGAGAAGTGCACATTTATAAGCACCTTATATTGCTAGGCCTGTGCAAATAATAAATATTTAATCATGAACGCAATTTTGGAGTCCACAATTAAGTTAATCCTAATCGTTGGCACTTATTACCATTAAATGCCAGTGACACAAAAAAAAGCATGTTTATTTCGTATTAAACGCGGTATTTTATGCTCCTGAATGAAATGGTCGGCTTGGATACATGTGAAAGCGATCAATATATTTATTCAATTTTTTTAATCTTCCGCCATGAAAATGAGTTATTTCCGGTTCGAGTCTCTGGTTGAGGAAGAAGGTGAATGTGACGTCAGCAGTAGAGATTATCTTCTCAATACAGCCATTACTATAACATGCAGAAGGACTGCAGATTATTCCGATTTTGCGGATTAATTCCTTTATTTTTTGCGTCACGCCAGCCCAATGTGCTGCAGGCTTTTGTTGCTACACCAGGGAGAGTGGTGTGAGGATTTTTGGATTTCCAAAAGATTTTTCATCGCGAAAAATGGGCAAAACAAGTCCGACAATCTAGAGACCATTCGACGGATGACGAAGTGAATAAATTACGTGTTTTATGTTGTTTTATGTTATGTCAAATACTGGGATTATGGCAAACGTTTTAATAAGGAGGTGGCTTGCATTTTGTGGGTGACAATACTCCCTGTCCACCAGCGGTTTGTCGCACACCATGGTTGCCAGCCAATAAAGGGGTTCCCGCCTACAGAGCGCTTTCCTCAGCTTAGCCCCGAGCAGCGTCCCGCTTTCGTCTCCGGTTCTCGATTGTGTAGACTTCCACCCGCCTCTGTCCTCTTCGCGTGCCCGCGTATACAGGCTATCCTCGGCTTGGGCTCAGGCAGCCACGTGCTCTGACGTCGCCCGGTTTGTTTACCAAGAATGCGCTATTTTAGGCATTCATTCCCCTTTGCGTCCCCGGCGACGAGAACTGCCTGCCTACCGGGCCTCAGCAGAACGACAAGCCATAACTTGCTCGCCGCCGGGGGCTGGCCGATCGGTGAAGACAATCAACCCCGCCGCCGCGTGTGACAAGAGTCGGAGTAGTTTTGTGTGATTTTTCGTTTTTGACAGGCGAGAAAGAGACTTGGAAGAGCCGCTCCGTTTGATTAGCATGTCGCCTAGCTTTCACGCCTCCTGTTTTGTTTACGCTCTTTCCTCCGTCGCCGAAGCCGGGGCAGGGAAATGACAAAAGCCGGACTAACTCCCCTGGCATAAAATACCGTTCGGGAGGTTTGAAAAGTCGGCAGTTTTAACCATTACGCAGCAATTTAGCCATGTCGTCCTGAATAAATCGTTTCTAATACTTCATATTCCATTTAGCACAAGACTCTTATTTGTCATGACCATACAATTTATTTAGCAATTGGGGAAAAATACTTAGCTAAATCCTGTAATATCCTGTAAAAATATTGGAGTAGAGAAATTAAAAACAATGATGACAATTTACGGCTCTCTGTCGCATTTTCTGCGTTCTGAATCTTCCCCATTGGGCTGAATTCTACATCAGCTGAAATTGTTACTCTGCTGACGTCATCACCCAGATAGAGGCGCGAGAGCGCTATAATGGAAGGCGGGGCTAAACGGCAGATTAAAAGATTTATTTCATGCCATCTGAGCTTTGCCAAATTGTCGTATATAGTGAAATCTTCACAAAATATGATTTTAATTCACATAATAATGCTATTTAAGAATTTTTTTCTATTGTGTCACAGGAAATTTAAAATACAGACCCCACTGCGCTGCACTGCACTGCATTGCATTCAGGCACTTTCTTCAACATTAATCGACCACTAAGTCACTCGATGACTCGCTCTGCCAACTGACACCAGAACACTGTTAATATCTTTTTCTGCTTCTTTCTCACACATATGAGGAATTTATCAAGTGTTATAAGGTGTCTTGTTCTCATGATAGAAAAACTGGGACCGCAAACGTCAGATGATAAGCAGCGCGTCCCAAACACAGATGTACCAGGAATGCTAACATGCCAGTGTTAGATTTCCCCACTACCAACACTGCCCCCTAGGTTGAAGCAGATACAATTTCGCTCGGTTCAGAGGTTAGAATTGATGCAATGTGACTGGCAAGCCTGCCTCTCGCCAGCTCTACATCAACCTCAAAATGAAGAAGGCAGACAGACTGCTGTAGCACCATTTGCAACTTGGAAGTTTAAATGATTTGTTTATGGTACAGTAAAACAAAGATGCTTTCATTTTCTGCAACAAGATATGCAAAAATGAAGTGAAAATACACTCAATAATGACTAACAGCTTTCAATATCTTGATTTTTGTTCCGTAAAGTCATTGATAATGTTAATTTCTAGAGGTGAAAGTGTGCTGCACTGTATAGTGACCATGTCTCCTGCAGTCGAAAAAAAACTCGTTCTGCAGCAGCACTGGTACCTGGGATACATACAGTGGTATGAAAAAAGTATCTGAACCTTTTGGAATTTCTTACATTTCTGCATAAAATCACCATCAAATGTGATCAGATCTTTGTCAAAATCACACAGATGAAAAAACAGTATCTTCTTTAGCTAAAACCACCCAAACTTTATAGGTTTTCACATTTTAATGAGGATAGCATGCAAACAATGACAGAAGGGGGAAAAATAAGTCGACCCTCTGCCTAGGGAGACTTAAAGAGCAATTGAAACCAATTTTTCCAAACAAATTAAGTCAGGTGTTTGCCCAATCACCGATGCGTGGTTTAAAGCTGCCCTCCCCACTATAAAACACACACCTTGTAAGAATTGTGTTGATGAGAAGCATTGTCTGATGGGAATCATGGCTCGGTCAAAATAGCTGTCTGAAGAGCTGCGATCCAGGATTGTTGATTTGTATAAAGCTGGGAAAGGACACCAATGAGAGGTAAAAAAAAGAACCCTAGAGTGTCTGCTAAAGACTTACAACAATTTTTTTCCACTCGGTGGTCAGAACATCAACACATGGAATCGAGATTTAAAAATTCGGACGGTTCCGGGACCATCAGAGTGTTACAACCAGGTCCCATCGATGCTTGATGCCCAACCTTAGTGTTTACTAACCTTTAATTTTGTATATATGTGAAATCATATTGGAGGTATTGCCTCCTCAGCAGCCACCCTACGCAAACAAGTTTTACATGTCGGTTGGGCCTCCTCCTCTAAACTGCGGCCGTCTGTAACTTTCTATAGCCAAAGTATTCCCATACCAGGGATTTTGTTTTCTTCAATGGGGGGAAAAAAGTTCAGGAGTTTCACCTCCTCCAGCCATCATGTAGAAAAATCATCAAATTCCTACAGAAAAATCTACAGAAATGAAATATCACCTGTCCAAAGAGCATGAGAAAACATTTCCTACCATGAAATTAAAGTTATCATCTCTGGTCTATCGGTGCCAAATAAAAAGTGGGAGAAAAGTTGAAATCCGCCTTCTATGTGATTTTTTTTTTTTTTTTTTTTTTTTAACAGTGCTTTAAAGACGTCACATGATTGAACAGGCCGGCGTGTGTGGTCATGTTACTACGAGTGTCATACTGATTCAATAAGGTGATATATCGCCATACTTTGTAGCCCAAAAGGTTATCGATATGCTCCCACCAAGACTCGATATATTGTTTTATAAAAGTGTCTGTGTTTAAAAAAGAAAAAGAACCAACAGGTTGCTACCACATTCTTCCATTAGAATAGTGTCTACGTTAGCTCACTGGCTGCCATGGACGGCTCTAGACATCCAATTCATTCTGATTGGATTGGACATCTAGCTGCGCCAATGGCACTAAAACCAGAGTATTCACTGTCGTGTCTTTTCTGTGCATTTACAGTTTACTTCCTGTTGATTTTGTATAATTTTCTATGCATTTGACGATATTCTTGAGTCACTTCCTTTTCAGTAACCTAAAATCAACATGAACAGACCTGTAAATGCCCCAAAATGAAAAGGAAGTGATCAAAAAATCAACAGGAAATGACGTGAAATGCCCTAAAATTAACTCATTGCCTGGCATTGGCTGCCACTGACGGCCATAGACGTCCAATGAACATCATTCGCTACCACTTCAAACTGATTGGACGTCTACACTGCTGGGCAAAAGTATTGGCACCCCTGCAATTCTGTCAGATAATGCTCAATTTCTCCCAGAAAATGATTGCAATTACAAATGCTTTGGTTGTTGTTTATTTTGCTTGCAATGAAAAAGAAAACACAAAAGAGAATGAAAAAAATAAATCATTATCATTTTACACAAAACTCCAAAAATGCGCCGGACAAAAGTATTGACACCCTCAGCCTAATACTTGGTAGCACAACCTTCAGACAAAATAACTACAATCAACCGCTTCCGGTATCAATGAGTTTCTTAAAACTGGTGGAATTTTAGACTATTCTTCTTTGGCCAACTGCTCAAAGTCTCTGAGATTTGAAGGGTGCCTTCTCCAAACTGCCATTTTCAAATCTATCCACAGGTGTTCTATAGGATTCAGGTCTGGACTCATTGCTGGCCACTTTAGAAGTCTCCAAAGCTGTGTCAGATGCAGCTGAAAGAAACAGCCAGTGGCTATGGCTAAAGAGGAACGACCCAAGATGGGCCCCCAGGTAGTGTGTCAGGAGGTATGCAATCAGCCTTGGCCTGGCTCAGGGAATTGGACACAACTGAGGGTTTTTTTGTTTGTTTGTTTGTTTGTTTTTTTGCCACATTGCACCAAGGCGACTGCCTTGGCTAATTGGGCTTGGGAAGCAAGCTCAGGGCTGATCATCCTGCAGCTGGCCGCCTCTGGAGAGGGTGTATAGTGTGTAAGACGAAACAGCCCATGACACAGTGGAACGCTACTGATCATGTGTACCCACAAATTAATCCCCCCCATGTTTACCACCAACATTCATCATCAAGAAGTCTTATGTGCCTGCACAGGCATTTTACCATCCAATTCTGTGTTTTCTGGAAACATCCAGTGCTTTCTCTCAAACCATTTTCTCATGCTATTTTAAGTGGGTTTTGGGTCATTGTTCTGCTGGAAGACCCATGACCTCTGAGGGAGACCCAGCTTTCTCACAATGGATCCTACATTATGCTGCAAAATTTGTTGGTAGTCTTCAGACTTCATAATGCCATGCACACGGTCAAGCAGTCCCATAACATCAGGGAACCTCCGCCATGTTTGACTGTGGGGACCGTGTTCTTTTCTTTGAAGGCCTCGTTTTTTTCCCGTAAACTCTCTATGTTGATGCCTTTTCCCAAAAAGATCTACTTTATTTTCATCTGACCAGAGAACATTCTTACAAAACGTTTTGGGCTTTCTCAGGTAAGTTTTGGCCATCTCCAGCCTGGCTTTTTTATGTCTCTGGGTCAGTAGTGGGGTCTTCCTTGGTTTCCTACTATAGGGTCCCTTTTCATTCAGACGCCGGCGGATAGTACGGGTTGACACTGTTGTACCCTTGGACTGCAGGACAGCTTGAACTTGTTTCGATGTTAGTTGAGGTTCGTTATCCACCATCCGCACAGTGCCATGGGCTTTACACTTATTGATGGCACTGCGCACTGTAGATACTTTTAGCCTTGAGATTGCCCATGCTTCCTCACAATTTTGCTTCTCAAGTTCTCAAACAGTTCTTTGGTCTTCTTTCTTTTCTCCATGCTCAATGTCATACACACAAGGACACAGGACAGAGGTTAAGTCAATTTTAGTCCATTTTAACTGGCTGCGAGTTTGATTTAGTTATTGCCACCACCTGTTATGTGCCACAGGTATGTAACAGGTGCTGTTAATTACACAAATTAGAGAAGCATCATATGATTTCTCAAAGGGTGCCAATACTTTTGTCTGGCCCATTTTGGGAGTTTTGTGTAAAGTGATAATGATTTAATTGTTTTTCCCCATTCTCTTTTGTGCTTTTTGTTGCAAGCAAAATAAATGAAGATATTATGACGAAAGCATTTGTAATTGCAATCGTTTTCTGGGAGAAATTGAGCATTATCTGACAGAATTGCAGGGGTGCCAAACTGCCAATGCTTTTGGCCAGCAGTGTATTTGTGATAAACTCACTCCAGTTCACACCAGGAGGATGTAAATAGCTTGTATTTCTGTTTATTAAATGTTTTGTAAAATTTTTTAGATTTCCTGACCAACGTATCAATAATTATTCTATCGCCATATTTTGAGATGATCATTATCTTGAACATTATGTCACAAATTGTATCGTATCGTGAGGTACCTAGAAGTTCCCACCTCTAATTATTACATCCGATTGGTATAATGGAGTCATGTAATTGTTGTTGCCACGATTCATTGGTGAAACTTATAGAGCTAGAGCAAAAATAAAGTAAATGTAGAATAAAGAGACAAAAAAGTAATGACAATAGTGTAGCCAAAAGTAGCGGAGTAAAAGTAACATTTTTTTCTTTAAAAATCCACTCAAGTAAAACTAAAAAGTATGACATAGTAAACTACAACTAAAACTATTTTTTTAAAACAAATTACTCAAGTAAATGTAAAGGAGTAAATGTAACTTATTACTACCAACCTGTGGCCGTTGTCTAAGCGACTTAGATGTTAAGATGGTCAATTTTTTGTTGCAAAGCATAGTACCATACTGTATTATTTCTTATCAAGCACATCATTTTTATAGGAGACTCTATTCTGACAGCTTTGGTCTGCTTAGGACAAGCCAGAAATAGCGGCTGTAATGGGATGGAAGCATCTGGAGCACTGCCCAGCCCTCTTAAAATGCTAACCAAATCATTATAGTCCTTATGAAAAGGGACCCTGCAAAATTATAAATGCTGAGGATCCAGCAAAACCTTTTCCTAGCTGACCCTGTCCCAAAATACTGCAGACCCGTATCAGCCAACAGGGAGTCTAATGAGGATGGCACTCTCAATAGGTGGTCTGGTTCGAGCCAGATGACAGCTCAATTTTCTTTGTCGGACCAAAACAGGCAAGAAAATCCCCCAAATGGTCTTATATGAATATGAAAAGCCAGCCTTCAAGGCTTTGTCAGCTGGACAAAGGATGTGGCTGTGAGCCTTCGATACGAACTTTCATCTTACTATAAGCTCTCGGGGGCGTCTGTTCACATCTCCCAGGATTCCTCTTTCCTCCTCAGTGGGCATACTGTTTTTCTTGTCGGTTACTTGGCTGCAACCGCAGAAGGTATCCAGAATCATTTTTTGTGTTTTCAGATGTGGGAAAGAACTAGAGGTCGACCGATATAGGATTTTCAAAGGCAGATGCAGATACTGATATCGAAAAGTGTTTTAGCCGATTGTTGATATCCAAAGCAAATTTTGTAAGCCGATATTTGGAGCTGATATACTTTTTGTTTTTAAAGCATGTTGATTATAAAAGGAAATTTTTCAAAAATTGCTTGGTGTAAAAAAGGTCAACACCAAAGCGACAATAATGCCACCTGTGGATGTGCAGTTACCAGGACTGTCCTAAACAATTACTTTTCTCCCAACTAAGCTATCGACTATCTTTAAGATGAATCGATGAGTTCGTAACGATGAATATTTTTTTTAATAATCTAGAGATTTTTGATATAATTAATTCACAAAACATTTCTGAACACTTATTTAAATTGAGTGAGTTTAAGAGGACGCTCACCATGCTAAAGCTAATGCTATGCTAACGCTACGAGTTACTTTTACATTGCAAGGATCACTCAGTAAACATCTTAAAAGGCAAAAACAACATTGCATATTCTCATGCAAGATGAAAAAATCTTAGTTTACCCGTCGCAGCCTGCTTTCAAGCTGCTGTGGGGTCCTAAAGTCAGTAAGCGGCAGGCGCAGTTGCCCACACAGATGCCTGATAAAAAAAATGTATCAGCTTTTTTTGAATGTTGGAAAAAAGGCCATATGATGCCGGCCGACATATCAGTCGACTTCTACTCATGACTCAGCCGTTGAAGGAAATGTATTTGAACTGTAATTGTATAAAACCGTGTAAATCTTGAAAGAAGCCCAAGTATAGCATGCTTTTATCGTATAAAATATACACCTGATCTGTTGGAAAGATTTAGTTGATGGGATTAAATCATTTATTATTAAAGCAATAATGAAATGTTTGGAAACATTATTGCACGGCTTTGCTGCTAAAGGCTACACCACGTGAAGCCAATTTAAAGGTCGCAACCTCGAAGTACTTGAAGAAGCTCTGCCCACCTCATTTTGATTTTAATGGAACAAATGTTTAGGATCGGCGCATCACTAAATCCAACGTTGTTGGTGCTTCTCCCATGGCAACTAACGGGGTTAGGCCTCCTGGGAAATCTGACATTCCGCAGAGCCTAGCTACACAACTGCATGCTTATGACAACAGTGCAGGTCTTGACATGTGCTCCATTCCACAGCGAGAACACCAAAAATGCCAGTGAAAACACACGTCGAACAGTGTTAGACAATCATAAAGAATCCAGTTAGATCTAAAGGTAGCATTATTGATTGTAGCTTCTTTATTCTTGACAAAACCTGTTAATCTGTTACTTCCCTGAGGAGATGATTACGAATCTAATAATGATAAACTAGATAGACTGCGGAAGGAATGCAAGTACTGCATACATAATCTTACTACATAAACTAGGGGTGGGAAGCTTTGGGTATCTCATGATATGATACGATTAACGATACAAGGCTAACTTAAACAATTATCTTACAATATGGCGATTTAACAATTATTGATATATGAGTCAGGAAATATTTTTTACAATATTTTACTACACATGTAATAAACAGAAAAACAAGCTCTGTTCATCCTTCTGCTGTGAATTGAATTGAGTTTATCACTAGTAGACGTCCAATTCATTTCAACTGGGAGGGTGATTCGTTCATTCGCTCCCATCCCTCCCACTTCAAACGGATTGGACATCAATGGCAGTCAAAGGCAACCAATGAGTTTAATGTTGGGACATTTTAGGTGATTTGCTGTTGATTTCAATCACTTTTTGTTTATGTTGGGACATTTCTGGGTCAGTTCCTGTTGATTTTGGGTTACACAACAGATGGTGACCAAGGAATCTCTCCAAATGAATAGGCCGTGACTCAAAATCATCAGGAAGTAACCTGTAAATGCCTTAAACTCAAGGGCGTAGGTTTACATAGTGACGGTAGGGACAAAACACTACCGACTTTTCAGGAGGCTCCAATTGTCCCCACCAACTTTTAAGTAACCTTATTTGCATTAGATAAAATGTTCAGTTATATAGGTCATTTAGATTGTCTTCCCATATGTTATAATGATAGAATTGACCCTACCATTATTAAGTGAATTATTTTCATTATTTTTAGACTTATATTTATCTTTTTTACTTGCTGAATGTGACATTCCATGTTTTTTTTCCTCAAACGCACGTTTGATTGGCTGATGACTTCACCCCCCAACCCCACCCCTCCCAACACACACGCAACTCTCACAGTACAGAATTACGTTGCCTGGGAGGGTTATTAGAAGTTATTTTCGGCACACAGCCCGCTGTAAGTAAAGTAAAACGTAATTGTTGTGGAACGCACCACTAATTTTGCTACTGAAAGTCAGACCTGCATCACAGTTTAGCATTACCATTGCAATAAATTGTGTGAACTTGCTAACGGAGTAGGAAGCTTCTTAGGAAAACTGTCCTTCTATATGTGTTTTCTACTATGTTAATGTTAATTAAACTGAGAAATATAGTGAACTCCGCTCAGCTGTAAGAAATTTAGTGTACCAAGGTTTACCCCCTTCTCCCCAGTTTTCATTTTTATTTTGCTTATGTGGACTTAAAGCAGCCCAAAGGAGCTTTCATTTTTTTGTTCAGTTTGGCTGCGCTTGTGGACAAAAGCAGTAGTTTTTCCTGAAAGAAGGCTCCATTTTTATTTATTTTTGTTATTCCCTGACTAAGAAGATTTTTTTTGTTGTATTTTATTTATTTAGACAGACAATTTTGAGGGGTATTAAGACAAATGTTTTTTTCATTCCTGGATACTTAAGAGATGATTAACAAGCTTATATTTCTTGTGTATGTTAATATAATTTGTGTTCAAAGTTTCAAATAATGCAATTTTAAAATTTCTAATAAAATCCAGACATTTATTCTGGAAGTTTTCAAAATGTTTCTTTAGTAGTTTTTTAAAACAAAGGTTTGAATCAAACGGTGTATCTCCTGAACTAATACATATGTACTGTAAAAACCCCCCTTCCTAAAACTGAGAAAAAATAAATTCCCTAGTTTTCAGTGTAAATCTACTAAAACAAGTGGAATTATCTGCCAGTGCTTCAAGTAGGCATGTGCCGGTATGAGATTTTCACGGTACGATAACCGTGAGCAAAAATACCGCGGTTTCACGGTATCACGGTATTGCAATTATAGCTCAAAAATTTTGAGATGTATGGGTTTAAAAACAAACCCAAAAAAAATCCATTGAACAGGATTTTTTCAAAACATATTTGCAAATTGGAACATGAATATAATGTGAAAATAAATAAATTAACAAAAAATAACAAATATTATATAAAATTAAAATAAATAGAACCTAGACTATACCCACAGCCACAGCTCAAGTTGCTCAATAATACAGTAAGAACAAAATAATTGCTATAAAAAGTAAAAACACTTCTAAATAAAATTAAAAATATATATTGTATGACTTTTTTTTGAGGGGGGAAGCTCAAGTGAAGTTTTGCCATTTTCAGCCACTGTGTCAACTCTAGTCTACATGATGCCATGCCTTTGTGTTAAAAAGAACAAAGAATTCATAAGTTAATAAGTTAGTTAAAAATGCATAAGTTAGTTTTATAAATTAGTTAAAATGTAAATATTGTTGAGGAAAGGTTTCATCTAAAAAAAAAAAAAAAAAAGTGAGGAGTGAGACCTCCTCTCTCAATTAGCGATCTTTGACGCGATTCTTTTTCTTTCCCCCCTGCATTCAAGCTTTTCTCTCACTCAGCGGCTGTGAGACATAAAAGAAGCTGCTCTCCCAGTTTAGCCTAGGCTAACATTCGTCTTTGTAAGTTTTAGTTAGTTTGTATATTGAATTTGAAAGGAAAATGTGTGTTTTGTTTTTGGCGAACTTTTTAATGGAGCTACTGCTATCCTGTTGAACCTAATCACACGTGGAAAAATACAATTGTACAGCGTTTTAAATGTATTTATTTGTATATTTCACCACGATTTGAGAGCTCAATAAATTGAAGAAAAGTACGCCTTGTGTTTGGAGGATTTGTTTTTGGGTTTGCTGGCTGTTTAGTGAAACTCACGGCAACAAACGGGAAGGGGTGAGCGGTGCCGCACCAAGCCACTTCGGCTGCATTTTGGCACATGAAAAATAGCGAATACCGTACTAAGGTATGACGGAAAATTTTTGTGGTTTTGAAACCGCGACATTTTCACACCACGGTAAACCGTGAAACCGGTAACCGGCACATGTCTAGCTTCAAGTAAATTTTACTCAGATTTCTTGAAAAAAGAAAAATAGCTAGCTGAAAATAAGCTTAACAGACTTATTTTAAGCAAAAAGTTTGTGTATTTAAACTTAAAAAAACTTGTTCGTCAGAAATGTTCTTAATTCAATAATACAACTAGCTAACGATAGCACCAACATATTCATAGTTAGTGTAGTTGTTCAATATATTTGTTGTTGTTGTTTGTGCTCCTTCTCTCTCCTTTTCTTCTGTTCCCCCATAGCGCCTTCCTGTTCACTGCTTTTTCTCCTAATAAACGAGGTACGTTGAATGATCACAATGGGAATGTAGCCCTGACCGCCTTTTACCAAATGTGTTTAGTCTTATTAATGTCCCTTCCCCAGCAAAATGTGTACATGCAGGTTATGCTGTTACGTATATTGTCCCTACCAACATTGAGACCAAACCTACTTGCTTAAAATGAACAAAAAGTGACTTGTAAATGTCCACAAAAGACTGGCTGTGAATGCTCTGGTTTCGGTGGCATTGGCGGCTCCAGATGGCCAATCCAGTCAAAATAAATTGGATGTCTAGCGCCGTCAATGGCAACCAGTGAGATAACGTAGGCAGTCTTCTAATGGAAGATTTTGGTAGCAAAATGCTCCTCAACACGAAGTGACCTGTAAATGCCGTAAAATGAACAGAAAGTAAATGCCCTGAAAATCATAAGTCTGGCAGCGAATGAACGAACGTTTATTCGCGCCGCCCAGTCTGCATGGATTGGGCGTCTAGCAACGTCAATGGCAGCAATTGAGTTAAAAGAGATACTATTCCAGTGGAAGATTTTGGTATCAACTTGTTGGTTCCCCCCCTTTTTTTTTTTTTTTTTTAAAGAGTGACACCTTTTTAACACGATATATCGATTCTTGGAAGGAAGATATTGATAAGTATCATAATGTTTTGTCACACCCCAAACATAACTGAGTAGAGAGCATTCTAATAAATTTACTGTTTCAGTAAGAGGCCCACAACTAAATATATTACTTCAGAAAACTAATTTCATAGAGTTCTTTTTCATCAGTCTAAAGACATGACAGACTCCTCTGGTTGGCTCACACTCTGGAGGAAGACCGCCTAAACTACTGTGTCTCTATATTGGATTTCTGATTAGAAGGTTTTAATGTGATTAAACGTGCGTACGCTGCACTGTCTGCAAATAGCTCAGCCATGCACCACGTCTGGTTTTACAGTAGTAACACTTTTAAATTTGGCTTGGCTCCTTTGACTGACATGTTTTTCCGCATTTGATGACACACCACAGCAAAGATGACGTTGAATTGAGTAATTTGATGAGAAAGACTCACAGTGTGGTTGAATTTTACTTTACTTAACTCATTGGCTATCACTGACGGTGCTAGATGTTTAGTCAGTTTTGACAGGGAAATCAGTGGCAGTGAAAAGTCAGTATTCACAGTAGGCCTGAGTGATACAGTGCCTTGCAAAAGTATTCGGCCCCCTTGAATCTTGCAACCTTTCGCCACATTTCAGGCTTCAAACATAAAGATATGAAATTGAATTTTTTTGTCAAGAATCAACAACAAGTGGGACACAATCGTGAAGTGGAACAACATTTATTGGATAATTTAAACTTTTTTAACAAATAAAAAACTGAAAAGTGGGGCGTGCAATATTATTCGGCCCCTTTACTTTCAGTGCAGCAAACTCACTCCAGAAGTTCAGTGAGGATCTCTATATGATCCAATGTTGTCCTAAATGACCGATGATGATAAATAGAATCCACCTGTGTGTAATCAAGTCTCCGTATAAATGCACCTGTTCTGTGATAGTCTCAGGGTTCTGTTTAAAGTGCAGAGAGCATTATGAAAACCAAGGAACACACCAGGCAGGTCCGAGATACTGTTGTGGAGAAGTTTAAAACCGGATTTGGATACAAAAAGATTTCCCAAGCTTTAAACATCTCAAGGAGCACTGTGCAAGCCATCATATTGAAATGGAAGGAGCATCAGACCACTGCAAATCTACCAAGACCCGGCCGTCCTTCCAAACTTTCTTCTCAAACAGGGGGGAGAAAACTGATCAGAGATGCAGCCAAGAGGCCCATGATCACTCTGGATGAACTGCAGAGATCTACAGCTGAGGTGGGAGAGTCTGTCCATAGGACAACAATCAGTCGTACACTGCACAAATCTGGCCTTTATGGAAGAGTGGCAAGAAGAAAGCCATTTCTCAAAGATATCCATAAAAAGTCTCGTTTAAAGTTTGCCACAAGCCACCTGGGAGACACACCAAACATGTGGAAGAAGGTGCTCTGGTCAGATGAAACCAAAATTGAACTTTTTGGCCACAATGCAAAACGATATGTTTGGCGTAAAAGCAACACAGCTCATCACCCTGAACACACCATCCCCACTGTCAAACATGGTGGTGGCAGCATCATGGTTTGGGCCTGCTTTTCTTCAGCAGGGACAGGGAAGATGGTTAAAATTGACGGGAAGATGGATGCAGCCAAATACAGGAACATTCTGGAAGAAAACCTGTTGGTATCTGCACAAGACCTGAGACTGGGACGGAGATTTATCTTCCAACAGGACAATGATCCAAAACATAAAGCCAAATCTACAATGGAATGGTTCAAAAATAAACGTATCCAGGTGTTAGAATGGCCAAGTCAAAGTCCGGACCTGAATCCAATCGAGAATCTGTGGAAAGAGCTGAAGACTGCTGTTCACAAACACTCTCCATCCAACCTCACTGAGCTCGAGCTGTTTTGCAAGGAAGAATGGGCAAGAATGTCAGTCTCTCGATGTGCAAAACTGATGGAAACATACCCCAAGCGACTTGCAGCTGTAATTGGAGCAAAAGGTGGCGCTACAAAGTATTAACGCAAGGGGGCCGAATAATATTGCACGCCCCACTTTTCAGTTTTTTATTTGTTAAAAAAGTTTAAATTATCCAATAAATTTTGTTCCACTTCACGATTGTGTCCCATTTGTTGTTGATTCTTGACAAAAAATTAAAATGTTATATCTTTATGTTTGAAGCCTGAAATGTGGCAAAAGGTTGCAAGGTTCAAGGGGGCCGAATACTTTTGCAAGGCACTGTATATCGTTTGAACATCGTCATCACAAGGACGTGCGATATTTATTTTTGACAATTCAAACTTGTTTTTCTGCTTCCTGCTCGTACTGCACCACAGCCTCTCACCCCCACTCCTGCTAAGCAGTGCGACCAAACTGTTTTTCTTGGTCACCAGAGCAGCTGGCATTTGGTACTTAAAGTTAACGATGATTGACAGGTTTGTAGCTTTGATGTGGCCAGAGAAGACTCGGTAGCTCTACGATCAAAGGTACAAATGTGTTAATTATCTTTAAATTTGTTACACACTAGTGTGCTGTGGCAACTCATTCATTGTGTAAGTGAGAGTCTGTTCCCGAGAGCGTGAGCGTTAAAGCGTGAGTGAATTTGAGTGGACTCACTCAATGAAGCATTTAAGAAGGACAAGCATTTTTTTCATCTTATTCTTGTTTAAAAATCATTCACATTATGAAGGCGGCATCTGTGGGTTTTCTCCGGGTTCCTGCACCATCCCAAAAAAACGCGCATGGTATGCTGATTGAACACTCCAAATTGTCTGTAGGTGTGAGTGTGTGCGTTAATGGCTGCATCTCTATATGTGCCCTGCGACTAGCTGGAAGCCGGTTCAGGGTGTACCCTTCTGCCTGGAGTTAGCTGTGGTAGGATCCAGCACCCCAGTGACCCTTGTGAAGATAAGCTGTTCAGAAGATGAATGAATGAATTAATTATATGAATGTTATGGAGAGTGATTAAAAGTATGGCGTTAAAGGTGATGCAATGAAAAATGTGGGTGCGCCTACATTTTGTGCTGGTGCAACTTAAGAAAAAAGGCGAACCACTGCAACCAATGCAAAAGTAAGTGTGGAGCCTTGGCAATATATGATGCAATGTTAAATTTTTCCAATTTGGTTCAGGCCTTTTCTAAACAGAGCTATTCAAGTTAACTGGTGAAAATATGATAACGCAATGTTTCGCAAACCCCTCAAAAAATCATAATGATAATTTTTTCAAATATCGTTCAAGCCTAATTCACAGCCAGGCCTCCCAGTTTAAATGAACTGGACGTTGATCGTACGCAATCCTTTTAGAACTTGAAAAAAAAAAAAAAACATCACCTTCAAAACGATGTTTTGACTCCTGCCAAACTACGATTCATGTCTGTTACATAAAGGCAAAATTAAGGTGAATTTAAACCTTTTTCTAGTGAACATGTTAAGTAGTTTTGGGCTTCATTTGAATTTGAACGGTTCCGGTTCCGATTCCACGTTTCGATTCCGGTTCCAAATGATTCTTGATTCTTTTAATAAGCAGCGTCAAAAAAATTGCGTAGTTTATATTAATTTCTCAACTTCTCGATTATTTTTTTTTTTAATGATATGAACTTTCAATTAACTATGAGTATCTCACAGGGCTACTTTTAACTTGTATTTACTAAATATCAGTCTCTGAACTTGAATGTAATGAAGTTTCTTTCCACAGGTGTGCGCTTTTACAAAGATATTTATTTTCAAAAGCTCATGGAGAAAGCATTTACATATATTCTTTTGCCTATGTTTTAGAGTGTCTTATGCTGCAGGCATTTTCATGTTATTGAGCTCCCACTAATGGGCTAACCTGGGGCAGAATATCAAACAAACAAATTAAAAATAACTTGTAAAACCCAGTCCAGACTAGCAGCGGGTACAGTACAACTTCAGAAACACTTTTTGTTGAGGAAAGTTATCATATCTGCATTCTCAGGCAATAAGCGTTATCGTTCCGGACAGATAGTGTCTCCTGCAGTGGAGAACACATGTTCACTGGGTGTAGATGAAACTTGAACGCATAAATATGAGAAAGCGAGAAAAAGTTGCAAATATTATGTAGGGGTAAGATAGCTGTGAGCCGCCAAAAACCTAACATTCATGTATCTTAGCTGGGAGCTATAACAAAGCATTAGTATAAATTCTTGTATTGATTAGAAATTGATGTAGATGAGGCAAAATAATATGGATTTCCTTATTTGTAAAACCGACGCTTTTAATATTGTTGATTTTAACAGAGGCGGCAACGCACTACGTAAAGTACGTAGCTGCTTACATTAGCCCGATATAATAATTCTCGTACTTTTCCATCCATCCATCATCTACCACTTAATCCAGGGTCGGGTCGCGGGGGCAGCAGAAGACAGACTTAATTTATTTTGTTACTTACCTGGTTCTGACTGGTTTGAGGACCGGCGCAGCGTGTCAATTACGCGGCACTCATCTATGCACTACTCGGCACTTGTATTCCATGAAGCCGGAGGTGTTTAATCATATTGGTCGTGCAGCCATCTTTGCATGATATAGCTATGTTGCAAATGTTGCACTGAGATGACTGGTCATTTTTCTTTGTGAAGTTGAGTGAAACTTTTGAGCGCCGCCGCACCACGTCCATGGTTGAAATCAAGTTGCAATGCACAAACACATGCTTCATGTGGTGTTCGGCAGCTATTTTTTTCCGATCGGCGGTCAGGGCACCGAAAGATCGAATCGAAATTTTAAAACTCGAACGGTTCCGGGAGCATCGGAGTGTTAGTTCCGGATCCCATCAATGCCCAACCCTAGTGTTAAGTTAGCTTGCCTGTGTTTGCGGTAAATTTTTAACTCAATGGCTGAAACTAGATGCCCAGTCCATTTTGACTGGGAGGGCTGGTATTGTTGCAATGACAAATGAAGTTCTACTCTATTCTATGAGGACAGCACAGCCAGTCCTCCAAGTTTAAATGAATTGAACGTCTGTCGCAGGCAATGATGTGAGAACTTGCCAAAAACCAACACCTCAAAATGATGCTATAACTCCTGCCAAAGTATTATAAATGTCTGTTAAAAAAAAGCCAAATTTACGGTGAATTTAAACCTATTTAAACCAATTTAGTGTAAAGCGCTTTGAGCACCTTGAAAGGTGGAAAAGCGCTATACAAGTATAACACTATTTACCATTTATTAACAGGTTAAGTTAGCTTACCTGTGTTTGCAGTACATTTTGAACTCATTGGCTGTCACTAGATGTCCAATCTATTTTGACTGCGAGGGTTGCCATTGTTTCAATGACAAATGGAGTTCTACTCTGTGAGGAACAGTCCTCCTAGTTCAAATGAATTGAACATCTATCTAGGCATGTGCCGGTATGAGATTCTGATGGTATGATAACCTTAAGCAAAAATATCACGGTTTCACAGTATTGCAAATAAAGCTCTAAAATGTGTTACTATGAGATATCTGGGTTTCAAAAAAACTTTTAAAAAATAAAATAAATAAAAAACTAAACTTTTCCCGACGTGCAGTAACATTCTTGGAACTTATTTTGATTTCTCTCACAAGAAAATCCGCTTTGCGTCCGTCTAGCGGGAAAGCAAAGAAACTATAGCGCAAAGAAACTATAGCGTTGTAATACATTGTCGTATTTCGAGCATGTCGTCGGATGTAGAAACAAATAGGGAGTCAAATTATACATCGGATGTCGAAAAGATCGCGTATCGAAGCAATCGTATGTTGAGGTACCACTGTATATCATTGAATTCCGGTGAGAGAAAAAAAATCTACAGAAATGAGGCATCATTCGCCCAAATAGCACGAGTGTCGTCAAATGGAGGAAACATTTCCATCCATTCATTCACCCATTATCACCGCTATTATGAAATTAATAGGATCATATCTCCGGTTTTCCGTGGTCAATCGGTGCCAAATAAAAACTGGGACAAAGGTTAAAACACGCGCTTTCAGGTCATATTGACGGCACTTCATTTTTTATGGTTCTTTAAAGACGCCACGTGTTTGAACCGGACGGCGTGATCATAGAACGGCAAGCATGAGTCTGATCGGTATAAAGGAGTCATGTGATGATTGTTGCGACCTCTCATTGGTGAAACTGGTAGAGCCACTTTTGGTGTCTCTGGCAAGAAAAAAAAGAAGATCCATTATGTAGAATAAAGAGGAAAAATGTAACGACTAGTGTAGCCTAAAGTAGCGGAGTAAAAGTAGTGTTTCTTCAAAAATCTCAAGAAAAAGGGTGGCTTAGAAAGGTACTCTTAGAAATACATTTTAATCAAAAAGTTACTCAAGTAAATGTAACGAAGTAAATGTAAAGTGTTACTAATACATGTATTGAGTTACATTTACTTGAGTAACTGAGAAAAATGTACTTCTAAGAGTAATTTTACTAAGCAATGCTTTTTACTTTTACTTGAGTATATCTGTAAAGAAAGAACACTACTCCTACTCCGCTACACATGTCGTTATATTTTTCCTCTTTATTCGACATATTAGATTTATCATTTTCTATGGCCAGCGATGCCAAGAGTAGAGACGTGCCTAATGTATTACCAGGGTAGCTCTACCGATTTCAGCAATGAGACGTCGCAACAATAATCAAATGACTCCAATATACCAATCAGACACAAGCTTAACGTTCTATCTTCACGCCAGCCTGTTCAATCATGTGGTGTCTTTAAAGCACCGTAAAAAAGGCAGTATTTGCCTGAACATGACTCGAAAGCGTGGATTTTAACCTCTCCCCCAGTTTTTATTTGGCACCGATTGACCAAAGAAAACAGGAGATATGATCCTTTTATTTTCAAAATAGTAATTATGAAGGAACTCTTTACTATTCAAACTCGGAAATATTTTCCCCACCAGAAGGCAATCATGCTCTTTGGACGAATAATACTTGTATGTAATTTTTTTTTTCTCTTATCGGAATTCAATGATTTTTTCCCCCTTTGGTTTAATGCTTAATGTAATGGGTTATTGTACAGTATTGTACAGTATCATTATAACACCTTTGTGCTCAGAAAAAAAGACCATTGTTTAAAAAAAATAATAAATAAATTGACAAAATTATAAGCAGTTGCTCACAATGTTACTCTTACTTGAGTAAAATTTTTGGCTATCCTACCAACATCCAGTTACTACCCACCTCTGATCACTGGCAATGATTTAAGAACTTGGCAAAAACAATCACCGTCAAAATGATGCCATGACACAACTGGATATTTTGGCACAGAAGCCAAGGCTTAATCAATGTTTCCCATTTACGGCTGTATACCAAGCATTTATTAAGACTCACTCCTGGCAGCCAGACAGACTGCAGATGGCATGTGCAGACTTGACAGACAGGGGTTTGTAACAAAATAAACGTCATCAAGAAGACAAAATCTTCAAGATGGTGGCTAAAACCTCATCAAATGTTTACCTCACCAAGGACTTCCCTCTCTTGCGACCTCTTCACAAAAGCTTCAAGGCAGAAGTCAACTCACTCACACGCGTTACAACGGTTAGATGAAAGTTGCACTGCTGTGTTACTTCACCTCCACTAGTGATTTAATAATGCAGGTCGGGGTTTTAATAGAACAGCGTGTCCCATTTTGTTGCAGATAATTGCTTAGCTGCATAATAGCTTGCCAATGGTTTATGCACATTACAGTCTGGGAGCTAACAAAGAAGCATGCCCTTCCATTCGGCCAGCTCTGACACAATTGTTTTATCAATAAAAATGAAAGTTACGTGGACGTGTTTGTCAACGTAATGCAACAACGTGGCTATTATTTGCCTGGGAAACAACTGCAACGCGGATAGGAGCTGTTCAGTTCAAAGCGTCTCCCTCCCTCCAGCGGAGCCTACCTGAGCAGACTGGAGAGCGGATGCGAGGAGGCGGCGTGGCCGCCGCTGTTGCCGCTTCCACCGGTTCCATACGAGCCGCTACCGGTACCAGCCGACGGTCGTTTACCGGATAAAAGCTTCTCCACCGCTGCCAGGTTTCCCGTGCGCGCCGCTTCGAGGAGCTCCTGCTCCTTCCCCATTGCGGATCCGTTAAAAAC
The DNA here is from genome assembly GCF_030265065.1 of Corythoichthys intestinalis. Taxonomy (NCBI): domain Eukaryota; kingdom Metazoa; phylum Chordata; class Actinopteri; order Syngnathiformes; family Syngnathidae; genus Corythoichthys; species Corythoichthys intestinalis. The sequence continues at coordinate 69,278,277 of NC_080396.1, forward strand.
CCGAGCAGAAGGACAGGGTTTGATTATGAAATTCCTCCGGCGCCACCCTTCCTTCTCCTCCCGATCTCAAGTTAGTATTCCTCAATTGTGTGGAGACATAAAGCTGCCTCCGCCGCTTGATTTATCCGTTCGCCCGCTCTACGGCGTCGCTGGCGCCTAAAAGGGGGGAAAGTTTCGTTGGAGCGCACGGCACCATACCACCATGGAGCAAACTTCCTCTGGCCAGTCCCTTGAACCGCGTCCGTCACTTCCTCGAAACTGCTCCCTCTTGCTGCATCTCACTCCAACCCCAAGCAGGCTGACTAAAACGCACGGACGCGGACTTGAATCGCAGCCCTCCCCGATCAGCTTGTGCTACAAACATTAGTGGGCACTCGGACGAGCCGCGTACCCTCCAAGTGTCCACGATCCAGTGTCACTTTTTTATAAGTAAATTTTATGGGCGTTTGAACTAGGGATGTCCCCGATCTGATCACGTGATCGGACCGATCGGGCCATTTTTAAGAGGATCGGGATTGGGTGAAAAGATCTGGTTTTTATTTAATTATTTTTTAAAGGGCTAAAGGGTAACAAAATAATCCAGAAATACAATGGCAATGCCATTGTATTTCTGGATTACAATGTGGCCAGGGGCGCCACCAGAGGGTGGCCAGGGGTGGCCACAGCCCCCCCTATAAATTTGTTGGCCACCCCGCTTGTCAGTTTATCGTTAGATTGTTGTAGCATCAGTTATGCATTTTATCCCAAATGCACCTGCTTTTCACCAGTAATTATTTTTGTCTTGTTAAATGTACACCTTATGCCTAATATAAACATAACACAATAAAACAGAATTGTGGAACTCAAAATGTTGACTGGACAGTTATGGACTATGCACATTAAATCATTAGTAACATCAAATATTACACAATACACCAAAGTATATCAGTAGCCGTGTCCTTAAATCTTTCTGATAATTTTCCCCTGACCTTTTTACTGCAATAATATAATGAAATCCTGAAATTATGGCTTTTAGTTTTGGTGTGCCACCCCAAGATTTTAAGTGGCCCCATCTGGCCACCCCTGTGAAAAATTTCTGGAGGCGCCACTGAATCGCATTGTCAAAGAAACAAAAACATATATTTTATCCTTCTCAAAATCAGGTGACTCGGACTGGGGTGCAAAAATATTTGCCTGGCACAGCCAGACTGTTCTCCCTGTATTTTTCAAACAACTGTGAGAATAGTCTGGGACCCACCTCCTTAATGGCCTCTCGAGCCGAAAGAAATCATCTGTGCAATCAGATTCGATTATTTGCATGACGTGTTCTTAACGAGTAACATCACTCTTGAGCATTGGAATTCGTCTCCACAACAACACAGAAGGCAAACGGGAGGGCAGAGAATATGTTCCAATCCGCAGTATAATCAGTTTTAAATGACCAAAAACACATCGACACAAGTCATTCACAACAGTCTGTTTCACGCTAGCCATGTTAAATAAACTTCTCCGCTCGTGCTGCGCTAGAGTTGTCGCTTTACCAACGTCTGCCCGTCGCTGATTGTTCCACTCCGCTGTCTGTTTGCTGTGGTTTGCCCCGCCCTGGGAATTTGATCCGCAGGAAGGTCGCAAGACTCAATCGCTGGAACAATGGTGAGTCTGGAGTCCCAGGCTACAAAAATATGCGATCGGGACATCCCATTTTGGTTTGGGCTCTGAAAGGTCTTTTGTTATTTTTTTTAACCTGCAGTCAGGCAGAATGATAATATGAGTGTACTAATGGTCTGAACAGTTTTAATGTATCCCATTATGAGAGTATGATATACTGTATTCCATTATCATGATTATTCATTGTGTTTCATTAATTAGGAGTAAGCAGCGAGCAGGAATGGGTTATAGGGTGGCAGAAAGGAAAATAGAGAAGGAGAGAGACAGAAGAGAAGAACAAACATCAAGAAATACATTCAACGCCTCCACTAACTATGAATATAGTATTGCTATCGTTAGCTAATTGTATTTCCGTTTGACACCATGTGGGGGGCCTGATGACTGAGGAGAAAAAGGAGGGGGGCAGGGGTTCAGAAAGAGATGTGATTAGATGTGGTGGAGCGTACAGATATCACCAATGTGAATCACTTGTTAGTGTGGATATGTTGACATCCTATTCAATGCTGCCTGATCGCTAATCCTGGCACCGTTAGTTTCTCTACTTGAGTGTGTCTAATTGCTCCCAGTCATGCGTGAATACCATCAGACGTGTGATAGTCCTGCAGACAAGTGAAAATGATGCGCAGAGGCCACCCCAAGTCCACGGCCCCTTCCCAGCCAATCGGGGGGGGGGGGGGGGTGAACTAGCACAGCCCATCCTCTTCCCGGAGCTCCAGCAAGGTGGCTGCCGTCATCACCCCGGGATCTAGGGTGGTCCCCCGGACCATCCGCGCCCCCATTAACTAGCCTTCATGGAAGGGATGAGGTGACGCACCACCGCCCTTCACGCCCGCCCATCATGCCCGCCCATCCTGCCCACCAGCCGCCGTCACAACCGACACTGCACACCGCTGGACCGCCATCGCCCACTAGGCCTGGGGCAGGACAAGGTCACAACCTGGAGTAGACGATACCCTGCCGACCCACCGGCAATTGGCCCTCGACCCGCGCCAGAGCCAAAAGAGGATACCCGTGCAGAAAAGAGAGGGGAAGGCGAAAGCAGGAGAGTGACAAGAAGCTGCCACGGCGTGGAACTGGAACCCCGATCACCCTCCACCCCCAACTGGAAGCCAGGTGAAGAGGCGGCCACGCCCTGGGAGCCACGCATAGAGGAAAAGTACCACCCATTACTGTGGCAATCAGAACATCCCTAGTTTGAACATTTCGCAAAAACTCATTAGGTGACTGTGAGCGAACATAACAGTAAGTGACTTTTACAATTTGTAAATAAAAGAAAAATATTTTGGGGTAATTACAAAATATAAATAAACAAAAAAACCACACTTTGGGTCATGAGTACCAAATGGTAATATTGTGGCCTGCATGACCCAAAATGTACATGATGTCCACATGTGTGGACTCTGGGTCTTAATTATAATTATACATTTTCATTATCATTTTTATGAAGAAATAAAATAATTCATTTAGTTGAAATAGGCTCCAGCACCCCCGCGACCCTCATGAGGATAAGCGGTTCAAAAGAATATTGGATATATAAAATGTTAATAAAAACTAAAACAAATTAAAATATGTAAAATCACAAGTGCTGTCTGTTATGGTCCCCAATATAGCAAAACTTTTTTTTTTTAATTCATTTTTAATTTCAATTAAGTTGACTTACAGGCTGCCGTTGACAACGATAGATGTGTAATTCATTTAAACTGATAGGACTGGCTGTGAATGCTTATATTTCAGTCCCATTGACGGCGCTAGAGGTCCAATTCATGATGACTGGAAGAGGCTATCAGCGATCATTCGCTGCCAGCCCTCCCAGACGTTGGTCCAATGAGTTTCGATCACCCGTAATTACGATTACATAGAAATTCACATAAATATCATATATAACGGAAGATATCGAAACATGAAACCGGCGGCGTAAATTCATAGTGACCATCTTGCGTCAGAAATTTCATGTTGGACTGTTAAGAAGCGTGATTTTCTCTATTAAAATACTGTTAACTCGCTGAATTAATTATACATTTACAAAAGGATTAGTTTATAAAATACTGTATTAACGTGGCTTTAATTCAAGTTGGATGTTAAAAAATATGTTAGAATTATTTTTAAACATTTAGTTTACTGTATTTTGGACGTTTGCGGGGAAAAAACAAGCCGTTTGAAAATTCAAAATCGAGCAATTTATAGCTATTTCAAAGTGTACGCTCTATTCCAATGTTTATCGAACGGTCCTGACGCAAAATGGCCGAAAAATGACGACGCTCATGGCGCGCAGCTTGCATCTGATTTTATCACAACAGTCCACACTCCTCTCGATTTTATACGTTTCTACTTCCAAATCATACAAATATTTACTGAATAATTGAAAAGGCACCAAAATCGTGAGCCGCTGAAAATTTAACGCAACTGCGAGCCGATGCATGTTTCATTTTGTACACACCGGAACCGGAAATTACGTTTTCAAAAACAAATGGTAGATTCATTAGCTCACTAGCGCTTTTTTGTTTTTATTAAAATCCTAACTTCGTTTCTCGCAATAAAAAATAAATTGTAATGAAGGAAACATTTGTGACAGGTTACGTGTACTTTTTTTCCCCACAAGATATACAAACGAACATTAGTAGTAGTTTGCCGTCATAGTTAGCTTAACCGCAGCAGCGTTTACACCAGGCTCCAGTGAAGGTAAGATTATTTAGTATTTATTTCGCCAGGTAACAAACGTAGCTTACATTACAAAAAAAAAAAAAAAAGCAGTTTGATTAAACAGCACTCTTCGTCCGCCGACACAATTTGTCATAATAATGTAAACAACGAATATGTGCAGTAAAGCCTTCAATAATTCGAAAACTTTGACATTTACGTGTAATTTAGAACTCGGTGTTTATTCATTTGCAGAAAATCAGTAACAAGTAAACAGGTGTTTTAGTTACGGAGGGTTAGAAGCTCACTGTTCGGTTTCTTGCAGAGTCCAAAGTAGTCAATCGTGACTTGGGTCATAATGGCTGACCCTGCACGAATCAAAACTGAGGCCACACTTGAGACACCAGCTGCTGGTCCAGATGAGCTGCCTAAAACTAAGGCGACCGATGACTGTACAGTTCCTGCTCAGGAAAAGTCTAAAGATGAACCAAAAGAGTTGCCAAAGCAAGAACTCAAACAGGAAGATGCATCTGTAGGTAGATTTAAAGTGTACATACTTAGAGCTACAATGACCGTGTACTAATATTTTCCCCACTATTTAATTTTTGCTGTGTGAAGGAACCAGCAACAGCAGAAGATGAGGAAGAAGGGACTTCAGGTCAGCCTGCTTCAAAAAGACTGAAGGTGGAACCAGAAAAGAAAAAGGAAAAGAAGCAAAAGGTTGACGAGGACGAAATACAAAAGATGCAGTAAGATATTTTCCGTCAAACAAACATTATTCATTATATTCACACTAACACATTTTACCATTTGTTTTCAAGGGTTTTGGTCTCGTCCTTCTCTGAAGATCAGCTTAATCGTTATGAAATGTACAGACGTTCTGCCTTCCCTAAGGCTGCTATCAAGAGGGTAATAGATTTCTGACTATTGGTTAATGCAGTTTTTCCAAAATGTTACACTCGAGAAATGACTGCAATGGTTACTCTGCTTAATGTGAATTTTTTGCTTTCTTCTCTAGCTGATCCAGTCTATTACGGGATCCTCAGTGTCCCAGAACGTAGTGATCGCCATGTCTGGTATCGCCAAAGTTTTTGCTGGGGAAATAGTCGAGGAAGGTAAGAATATATATATATACACACACACACGAGAAGATTCAAGTTTTACGTGAATATGTAGTAGTAATGATTTTGGTTTCCACAGCATTAGATGTTTGTGAAAAGTGGGGTGACACGCCACCCCTTCAGCCCAAACACATGAGGGAGGCAGTGAGGAGGCTTAAGAGCCGCCATCAGATTCCCAACACCAAGTACAAAAACATTTTGTTTCGCTGAGGATTGAGGACAACTTCATATTTTAATAACGCCATCATTGGAAAGAAAATGGCCCCATTGCTCCAAGGAAGATACTGTATCTTGGTCACTGTTCATACTGCTGAAGAAACTGATCACAACATGATCAAGGACTTTAAAACTGAAGCAGCACCCATCTTCTTGCCAATCTGACAGTGTTGATGTTTGATGCAACATTCATATAAAGTTGTACTGTTGTAAATACAGTTTATTGTACACTAAAAATAGTATTACTGTGTGTCCTTTTTACTGAATGTGTAAAAATTAGTTAAAATAGCCATCATAAAATTAGTATTAATTGCTGTGATGTTGGTAGGTCTAAATTAGGAGTCAGCAATAATCAAAGAGCCATTTAATACCAAGAGACACAAAAGCCCTCTGACACATACTGAACTGCAACAAAAAGTTCAAAGTTGAATTCTATAATTTGCCTGTTGGGGGGCCAAATATTTTAGGTGTCGCATATTTTGCGGGACTTCATTTCCTTTTTTGTAGTAGAACAGCACCATTTTCTTCAAATTTAGAATTAAGTTTGAAAATTTTGCAATTTAAATTCATATCAAATACTCGCGAACTCATTGGTTGCCACTGATGGCCAGTGGTGGATGAAGTACTCACTTTTTTACTTAAGTACAGATACAGGGGCCAAAATATACTTAATAGTACAAGTATCTAAGAAAAAAATAAAAGTATTTCCTCCCGTTGCAAGCGTGATGTTTCAAATATAAATATATAACCTTGCAGAATGGAAAAATTGACTGCACTGTAAACAAGCTTAACAAGCTAAAAAAATAAAAATCCAAAACTTAAAGGATTGCAAGCAACTATTTGTACTAAAGTACAGTAACAAAGTTCTTTGTTACATTCCGCCACTGCTGATGGCGCTAGACGTCTTTCCAGTTTTTGGGGCATTTACAGGTCACTTCCTGTTCAGTAACCCAAAATCAACATGAAGTGACTCGTAAATGCCACAAAATTGACAGGAAGTGACTGAAAATCAACAGGAAATGACTTGAAATATCCAAAAATTAACTCTTTGGCTGTGATTTATGGCCATGGACGTTCAATCTGTTTGAAGTGGGAGGGATGGCAGCAAATCTGTTCATTCGCTGCCATCAGGGCTGGAGTGGGACTCATTTTCGGCCCTGGAATTTCATGCCTCAGACCGGCCCACTCATTTAAAATAATGTCATTATGCATACACGTGTTAAGTTCAGTGTTCTCTAAAGCCGTGTACTGTAATTCTGTGTGTATAAAATATGTATAATATGTAATATAAATGTGTATGCATATGTAAACTATGCAGGTCAGTTGCATCTAACATTTATCTATCACTTTCAAATGTGTAGTTTGATTGCAATCTAACTTTTGATAAATAAATGAGCCACTATTATCATTTGGGCATAAAATGTGACCATATTAGAATTGAAGCTTGCTTGTTCACACTATTACAACGCCTCACCTGTTTTTTCAACACTGACAGCATCAATGGCAGCAATCCCATCCTCACCACTTCCCCCTATGTCTGCCACTGACATTAAATCACATATTAAAGAAATAGTAAATTTTGAACATAACAACAATGCATTCTGATCAATTCAAGCCAGCTTTATGGCACTTTAAAAATGCCATGTAATTGATATTAATTCTAATTTTCACTCACTGAACAACATGGCAATCCTACCTTCCAGCTCTGCACCTGTGGTGTGTTCATTATGGCTAATGCTTGCTGCTACATATCCCTTGTGAGGTGCTACAAGAAGCCAAAGTTTCCACAATTACATATTGTTGTATCACACGGTGCAAGTTGCATTTTTTTCGCCATCTGGCCTTACCACTTTCGTTGTAATCCTATGTGTTTGAGGCAGCGAGGTCGTTGCATGAAAAAAATTAGCTATTTTTGCGCATTTTGCCGATTCTTTCACGAGTGCTTTTCTCTTTTTAATTCTTATTTTTTCAGCACCACCCTTGCTCTTTTTATCCATCCGAGCACCGAGATAGCAGCTAATTTGACTCAATACAGACTACAATTAGGGGGCGGAGCTGCATGCTGTATTTTTCGTCTGCACACGTGAGGATGCGACTGGAAAAAAATATATATATATACACTGTATATATTTTTATTTTGTATTTTTTAAGATGGCCCATAGGGACAGTGGTAACAGAATGTAAGTTATACTCATTGACACTGTCATAAATAAATACCAAACCAAAAATTATAACAGTGTAATTTTTTTTTTCTTTTTTTTTTTTTAATAAAACCCGGACCGGCCCATCTGGCCGGCCGGCCCATCGGGAATCATCCAGAAGCTCCCGATTAGTCACTCCGGGCCTGGCTGCCATCCCTCCCACTTTAAACAGATTGGACATTGACTGGTGATAAATCCCTTTCAAGGCAGAAGCATGAAAAGACCTTTCAGCGCTCCTACCAAAATGGCCATGAGGGCGGCCATGTTGTCAAGCGCAACGTTACCATCAAAATCAAAGAGTTGACATTCAAATGAACTAATAACTCAGATATTTCTTAACCGATTTTCAAAAGATTATGTGATCAATGTAAAAGTGTGTATTTACTTAGTGGATGCCATTGATGGCGTTAGATGCCCAATCCATTTGAAGAACTTCATTCGCTGTCACCCTCCCACTTCAAATGGATTGGACGTCTACAAGTGATAACCTCATTTCAATTCACAAGGATAATTGGACATCGAGCATCGTCAATGGCACAGAAAGAGTTAAGCCTATACACTGAGCATTTTTTTTGGTGAAATTAGGGGGTTGGTTTTTCGATGAGTATAAACTAAAAAAAAAAAAAACATGCCTCGTTGTACATCTTTTTATTCCTAAATCAAAGGATCATGTCATGAACGTTTTTCCAAAATTTTTACATTTGAAAGTGTCCTAACCAGTTAAATTTGAAGAATTTCCAATACCAAATACAGTATGGAAAATCACACACATTGCTTGATTACTGATAAGCTATAAATCTCAGGAAGGTCTTGACAACTGATAGGTAGTTGATAAGAGGTTGCGTAAATCAGCACGAAGTAATTTACATTCCAAAAATGATACTATTTGACAATAGTTTGTAAACAATAGACATTATTGTCATGAAACTTGAAAAATGACATTTTCCTATTCATTTCAATGAAAGGGAACTATCTTCTACATCTTGGAGTTGTCTGTTCATACCACTGCCTCTTGCCCAGGGGGCAGGCCCGGGGTGGATTTCTGGCTACGGCATGGGGTCAATCTGATAAGTGAAAAAACTATAGTATCTTCTGTTGTTTACGAATAGGCATGTTCATTGTTTTTTTCAAATTCACACATGGATCAGAGGAAAAGGATTTGGAAATAATAAAGGAAGGCCTTACCTATGTCAAGGGTGACGCGCATGTTGACTCTCCACATTGGGCCACAAAGTACTAGTGGTGTCAACAATAATCGATGCGGCGATGCATCCCGATGCGGGGCATGGACGATTCGATGCGGGCAACAAGCCGAATTGATTCAGCGCATTTTAAAATATATAAATACGTTCAAAAATCTTCCCTGCGCAATTCCAGTGATGCAACAGATTTGGTTTCCCCATTTGTATTATTATTCTCATGTTTCATTTTTTACACACCGCATAACTCTGGTCAAATTTCCCACCAACCTCGTAGAAGCTAAAATATCCCCAGATGTCTGCTTTCAATGTCTTAGGTGCATCAATAATCTTTCTCGCTCACTCTTTCTCCGCTTCAGCCATTTTTATGTTCTATATCTTAGAGGTTAGATCTTGTGCCGGAACCCGATTAACATTTTGGGCCCGACCCGACCCTAATGTTAAGCATTCAGGTTCGGGTCGGGTCGGCGCCCCGGACTAATAAATTATATTTAAAAAAAAAAAAAAGGGATAAAACCGAGAGCAGGCTCTCTGTATTGTGCATTTGCTTGTGCACGCACATGAATGCCGTGGCCCGCATGTTTTTTTTTTTTTATATTAAACTTTCCAAGCGTTATTTCGTTGTGTAAATGCTTTTATAATGATCATAAAATATGTAGACTATTTAAACATTAAGAAAACTTGCGTTTTTTTCTGCCAACTGAGAATTCGTTACAAAAGACACTTTTATTTATGCACACAAAGGCAACACAAATGTGATCCTTTTGAATCTTCTCCTCTGTGTCTGCAAAACCGCATGTTTTTTTTAAAATATTAAACTTTCCCGGCGTTATTTGGTTGTGTAAATGATTTTATAATGATCATAAAAATATATAGACTATTTAAACATTAAGAAAACGTGCATATTTTCTGCCAACTCGAAGAAATGAAAATAAATTGCTGCTGCTGCGGGGGGTTTTTTCACGTCACTCCAACAAAACAAAACAAAACAAAAATCGGGTTTTTCCGGCAAATCTAGTTAATTGATCGGGCTCGGGCCGGGTCAGGCTTCAATACCAGCGGGCTAGTCGGGCTGGATTTTTTTAGTCCCGATCTAACCTCTATTGCACATATACACTCACCGGCCACTTTATTAGGTATACCATGCTAGTAACGGGTTGGACCCCCTTTTGCCTTCAGAACTGCCTCAATTCTTCGTGGCATAGATTCACCAAGGTGCTGGAAGCATTCCTCAGAGAGTTTGGTCCATATTGACATGATGGCATCACACAGTTGGTGCAGATTTGTCGGCTACACATCCATGATGCGAATCTCCCGTTCCACCACATCCCAAAGATGCTCTATTGGATTGAGATCTGGTGACTGTGGAGGCTATTTGAGTACAGTGAACTCATTGTCATGTTCAAGAAACCAGTCTGAGATGATTCCAGCTTTATGACATGGCGCATTATCCTGCTGAAAGTAGCCATCAGAAGTTGGGTACATTGTGGTCATAAAGGGATGGACATGGTCAGCAACAATACTCAGGTAGGCTGTGGCGTTCCAACAATGCTCAATTGGTACCAACGGGCAAAAAGAGTGCCAAGAAAATATTCCCCACACCATTACACCACCACCAGCCTGACCTGTTGATACAAGGCAGGATGGATCCATGGTTTCATGTTGTTGACGCCAAATTCTGACCCTACCATCCGAATGTCGCAGCAGAAATCGAGACTCATCAGACCAGGCAACATTTTTCCAATCTTCTATCGTCCAATTTCGATGAGCATGTGCAAATTGTAGCCTCAGTTTCCTGTTCTTAGCTGAAAGGAGTGGCACCAGGCGTGGTCTTCTGCTGCTGTAGCCCATCTGCCTCAAAGTTCGACGTACTGCGCATTCAGAGATGCTCTTCTGCCTACCTTGGTTGTAACGGGTGGTTATTTGAGTCACTGTTGCCTTTCTATCAGCTCGAACCAGTCTGGCCATTCTCCTCTGACTTCTGGCATCAACAAGACATTTCCGCCCACAGAACTGCCGCTCACTGGATATTTTTTCTTTTTCGGACCATTCTCTGTAAACCCTAGAGATGGTTGTGCGTGAAAATCCCAGGAGATCAGCAGTTTCTGAAATACTCAGACCAGCCCTTCTGGCACCAACAACCATGCCACGTTCAAAGTCACTCAAATCACCTTTCTTCCCCATACTGATGCTCGGTTTGAACTGCAGGAGATTGTCTTAAACCATGTCTACATGCCTAAATGCACTGAGTTGCCGCCATGTGGTTGGCTGATTAGAAATTAAGTGTTAACGAGCAGGTGGATAGGTGTACCTAATAAAGTGGCCGGTGAGTGTATATCTGAAAGTATTTTATTTGACTTGAACCAGGAGTGACACAAGAGCCAATAAAAAGTTGTTTAATGTCTGACCGCTTGTGTTGCCTTATGATTCATGAAAAATATGCTTTGCTTTAGAATTTTACTGCATCCCAGGCTTTAATGCATCGCGATGCATTGCCGAATCGAACCGAATCGAATCGTGACCCTCTGAATCGAATTGAATTGTGGCCCTCCGAATCGTAATCGAATCGAGTCGTGAGGGCAGTGCCGATGCACACCTATACAAATTACCCGTGGACGCAAGATCCCACCTCACTCCCGAACAACAAAAGCGCTGTCCAAGCTACATTCTTTTTTTTTTTTTTTTTTTTAAACCTGTCCTGTTCAGCTGTTTGACACAGAGAATGGAAGTCTAAGTGCCCGGATTCTGAACAGTTTTAATGTTTCACATTGAGAGTCTGACATACTCCCATTGTGATCATTCAAAATACCTTTTTATTATGACAAAGCAGCGAACAGGAAGGGATTATGGGGGGACAGAAGAAAAGAAATACAAGAGAAGAAAGAAAAGAAACATACACAAACAACAACAAGAAATACATTGAACATCTAAACTAGTTACTAATATGCTGGTGCTATCGTCAGCGAGATGTATTTCCGGTTTACACCATGTGGGGGCCTATTGGCCAGTGAAAGAGGAGAATGGGGGTGGGGGTGTCTATAAGCCTATAAGCTAAGTGATTGAAAGGGGTAGAGTATACACAAATCAGTTCTGTGATCTAGAACCCAGTAATCGTGTGAATCTCTTATGAGTGTAAGCCCGTTGGCGATCAACCCTATGCCGCCGCATCGCCAATCCCGGCACCGGGACCCCCAACCCGAGCATGCCCTACCACATCCAGCAGCACGCAAGCCCCACCGGGCGCGCGACAGCCACGCAGACGGGCGGAGAAGTCGCGTGGGCGCCAACCCAGGGCCACGGCCCCCACCCAGCCAGCCCAGGGAGGGAGGGCGGGCGGTCAAGGGAGCGGGGGGCCATGCGCAGCCCATCCCTCCTCCCGCAGCCCAGCAAAGGAGCCATCGTCCCCCCCCCAGGACCCAGGGTGGTCCCCCGGGCCACACGCGCACCCATCAACTGGCCTTCAGGGATGGCAGGAGGGGACGCATCACCAACCCCACGCCTACACCCACCCCCGTCCGCCCACCCAGGCCATGAGCCACAGCCGCAGCCCCCCAACCGGCACGGCACGCCACGGGACCCCCAGCGGCCCACCAAGCCCCAGGCAAGGCAGGGCCCCCCGCCGGTGCAGGCGACACCCCGCTGATACACCGGTGCCCAGCCAGCGACCCGCAACGGAGCGCAGGGCGGATGCCCAGCCAGAGAAGAGAGGGGAAGGTGGAGGCAGGAGAACGCCCAGGAACTGCCACGGGGCGATGCAAGATCGGAGACCCAACCCCCCAACCCACTCCCGCGGCCGGCAGCCGAGGCAGAGGGGAGGCCACACCCCAGGAGCCACGCCATATAGAAAAAGTGTGGGACCCACCTACCACCCTATTACTGTGGCTGCCAGGTTCCCGACTGGCAGCCATCACCCAGCACCGTGATGGTGGTGTGAGGGGAGGGTAGTGCAATGTATGCATTAAAATAGGAGAGCTTGGCTTGGGGCAGTGGGACCGCAGCATGGAGTTTCTGTCCAGCCGCCCATCCCACCGCCCTTTGCCGGAGCTCTCCTGTGGAGTATGATGTGTGTGGTGCATTTAAAAAAGGTGCAGGGATGGCGGGGCCTGTGGTGAGGAGGCAGCCGTGAGGTACCCCCCCCCAACAGGTCCCAACCATCCCACAACCTTGGTGTGTGGTGCATTAAAAACAGGGGGGAGCCGGGCCGGGACTGTAAAGCCCCGTCCCAACTCTCCCCGGAGAAATGTATGAGCATGTAAGTGCCAGGGTGAAAAATATTTACAGTGCCGAAGTGAGAAGTGCGTGAGTTAAGAGGCAGGCTCCCGCGGGCGTGGCCCCGTCCACCAGAACCACCGGCTGCAGGGCGGAAGAAGCATCAGGGCCCCGATCAATCCCCGCCCCAGACCACCCACGGCGCCTCCGCGACCGCCCCCCCCCCCACCCACCGAGCACCCACCCTGCACCCCGAGCAGGCACCACACCAAGCGCCGGCGACCAGGGGACGTCCACCCCACCGGCAAGGGACAGCAAGCCTCACCCAGGGCCCCGCGGGCCCCAAGAGGCCCCATCAACGACCCTGCCGGCCGGGGGGCAGCGGCAGCCGCCGCAGCCCAGGGAGACGGACAGGGCCGGGGACAGACCAAGGGGACGGAAGCGCACCCCCCACAACCGGGCCAGGAGGGGCGCGCGGCATGACACCAGAGGGCACCTCCCCGGCACAGGGAGACGCGGCTCCGGCCGGGCGGACCTGGGAGGGAACCATGGCTGCCGCATACCCCCGGCCGGCCGGGGAAGGGCTGCGGCCCCGGACCGGCACCCGCGCGGCCCCCCCCTACCCGCCCACGACACCAGCGCGCGCCCGACGGGACCCCCGCACAGCCAGACGCAACCAGACAAGCCCCGGCCGAAAATCCCGGGGGCCAAGACCGGCGACGGGACGGCCCAGGGCAGGACGCCAACAAACTCCACCTGTAAAGCTGACAGAAGAAGAGGTTTATCAAACACCATTAGATGTATGCCAAGGACCGGTGAAGTGTATTATTTACGCATAGTTCCTTAATTGTTCCAAGTCTGATAAGTAATATATAGGGTGTTCCAAAAAAAGTTGCATAGGTTCCCCAGCAGCTGGAAATCAAATTGTCTATGAGTATCCTTGTAAAATAAGCCCATTGACCCACAAAACTGTGAAGGAAGAAAAATTATTTATTACATGCTGTTGGGAGCGTATAAAAAAGTTCGGATTTAAACATGTCCAGTTTCCGGCTGCAGAAGGATGCATACAACTTCCCTGGAAACCCCGCATACATCAATTTATGTATACATTTTTATTATTTTTATGGCATTCCTTCGCAGGTGAGAGAGAATCCTTATTCTATGTTCATCATTCTTGCGACCATTTCCCACTGTTGTTCGTATTTGTCCATTTTATTTGTCTGTTTGGCAGATATTTTCTCTAATGTTATATATTCAATGATTAGATTTAGCCATTGGTTAATGCTAATATTTTGTTTGTTTTTCCAATTCAACAATATTGTTTTTTTGGCTATCGTTAGACTTGCTAGTAGTGGACGGGTTTGATGGATAGAGATATTCACTGTATTCAGATCGCCAAGCAGACAAAGAGTTGGAGATAATGGAATCCTGCAGTTCAATAGGAAAGAGAGTTTCTTCGTTACCTGTGCCCAGAAATCTTGTATTGGTTTACATTGCCAAAGAGCATGAAAGTATGTATCTGAAGTATCTTCGTTGCAGCTTGTACATTTATCGGATTGGGAGAACCCCATTTTGTGCATTTTAGATTGAGTAATATGCCATCTGTGCAGTATTTTGAACTGTATAAGCTGAAGGTTCTTATTCTTTGTCATTATAAATGTATTTTTACAGCTGTTGGACCAATAGTTATTATCTAATGTTACCGAAAGTTCTTTATTCCATTTTTCGATTGGTAGGCAAGTAGAGTTGTTACATGAGAGGGCTTTATATACTTTTGAAAGTATTTTTTTTTGTTGAGGATGTATATTTATTATTTTATGTACTAAAGGTGGTGGGTCTAACGTACCCGTTAGTGATGGAAATTTGCTTCTGATGGCTGCCCTGATTTTATTATATTGAAGGAAATTGACCCCTTTGATATGGAAATCTTGTATTATTTTTCCATATGACATGAATGTATTATCTTTAAACAAATGCTGTAACTGGTTTATTCCCGTATCATCCCATGTGCTGAAATGAATAGGAATTTTATTAACGCCAAAGTCTGGGTTGTGCCAGATTGGTGAGAATTTACACGGGGCTTGTTGTGATTGCGTAATTTCCATACCTCTCCACCAGGCTTTCAAGGTGCATGCTATCATCGTTTTTGAAGCAGCTATGGTGCTTAATACTAGAACTAATAAAGGGGAGGTTTGCCAATTGTATTTGGTTGCAGTCTGTTTGCTCTAATTCTAGCCATGACTGTTGTTCAGTGTTAAGATATAACCACCTAATAAGATATTGTATTTGATTTGCTATATAATAGTTTTGGAAATTAGGGGCCTCTAGACCCCCCTCTGGTTTATTTCTTTGCAATTTGGCAAGGCTAATTCTGTTTTTCTTGTTTTTAAAGTAGAATTTTGTGACGGCTGAGTCTAGATCTTGAAACCATTTTTGAGTGGGTTTAAAAGGGATCATTGAGAACAAATAGTTTATTTGTGGTAATACTTTCATTTTGACTGTTGCTATCCGGCCCAAAAGTGAGATGGGTAGATTATTCCAGTGTGTCAAATCGTCACATATTTTTGCTAAGAGGGGTGTATGGTTTAGTTTGGTTAATTCTGTAAGTTTTGGTGAAATGTTGATTCCAAGATACTTTATATTCCCTATTGGAATATTGTGATTTTGATTTGCAGGATTCCATGAGTTTGTTGATAAGGGCATTATAATTGATTTTGACCAGTTTATAGCATAATCTGATATCTGTGAAAATGTCTTTATTAGTTCAAAAGTCTCATGTAGGGAGGATTCTGGTTTTTCTAGATATAATAGTATATCGTCTGCGTATAAGTTAATTTTGTGTTCTGATGTGCGCGAGCAGATCCCTTTGATATTAGCGTTTTGTCTTATTGCAATTGCTAATGGTTCAATAAATAGAGCGAATAATAGGGGTGAGAGTGGACAGCCTTGTCGAGTTCCCCTTTGAAGACAGAAACTTTGTGAAATGACCCCGTTTGTGTTTACAGTGGCTTTTGGGGCGTTGTAGAATATTTTTATCCAGCGGATAAATGGCTCACCGAAGCCAAATTTTTCCAAAACTTTGAAGAGAAAAATCCAGTTGACTTTGTCAAATGCTTTTTCTGCGTCCAAAGAGAGGATAATTGCTTTCTGTTTATAATTCTGTGCAATATTAATAAGATTTAACACGCGTCTTATATTGTTTGTAGAGTTACGTCCTTTAATAAAGCCGGTCTGGTCTTTATGAATTATAGTGGGAAGAGTTTGTTCTAATCTAGTAGCTAAAGCCTTTGCAATAATTTTAATATCTGTATTCATTAAGGATATTGATCTATAGTTTGCTGGTTGGGTTAGGTCTTTCCCTTCTATTGGCAGTAGTTTGATTACTGCAGTGTTCATATTGTCTCTAATTTGACCCTTTGCACTGATTTCTTGAACCATTCTATAGAAAAGTGGTGCCAGCATATTCCAAAAATGTTTAAAATATGATGTCGAGAACCCGTCGGGCCCCGGTGCGCGACCTGTTGGCATGTCCTTTACGGCATTCCATAATTCAGCGAGGGTAAGTGGGGTATCTAGCAATTGTTGGCTTTCCAAAGTTATTTGGGGGATGTCAAGATTATTAACGAATAGGTCAATGTCTTCATTATGATCGATTGTCACCGAGTATAAGTTTTTGTAGTAGCTATAGAAAGTTTCGTTAATTTTTTCTGGTGATTGTGTTATTATGCCGGCTGAATCTTGTATTGTTGTAATTAATGTTTTTTCTTTGTTACGTTCCAGTTGGTTTGCTAAATATTTCCCGGATTTGTTATTATGTTCAAAGTTGGTATATCGTAGTTGTTGTAACAGAAACTGAGTTTTTTTTAGACACAATACTATTGAGCCGTTCTTTGGCGTTGAAAAGTTCTTTTGTGGTATTGTCTGTGGGATTATTGGCGAATTCCTCCGTCAGTTGTTTGATTTTTATTCCTAATTCGTTTTCCAACTTCTGTTCTTGTTTTTTTTTATATGATGAATATGAGATAATCTTGCCTCGAATTACGCATTTTCCTGTTTCCCAAAGCAATGATGGTGAGATGTTTGGGGAATCGTTAAGTTCCATAAAGTCTTTCCATTCTTTCTTAACGAATGTATCAAATGCTGGGTCATCTAATAAGGAATCATTACAGCGCCAGGTTGCGTGGGGTATCGTGCGGGAGTCAATTTTAAGGGCTAAAGAAATTGGTGCATGATCACTGATGATTATTGGATGTATTCTTGGCGAAATATTATTAATAGTGGAATTATTCGCTAGAAAAAAATCTATTCTTGAACACGAACCATGGGCTAGGGATTGAAAGGTATATTCCCTTTTTGTTAAATGTTTTGCTCTCCAGACGTCACTTAAGCCGAAATCGTCCATATATTTCCTAATGGTTCTTGCAGTTTGTGACTGTTTAGTGAGTTTAAAATTGGAGCTATCTATACTTGGATCAAGAGTTGTGTTAAAGTCCCCTCCTATAATAATTGTTGAGTTCACTGACATGTCACTCAGTTTACCAAAGATATTGTGGAAGAACTGTGTGTCCTCGTTGTTTGGGGCATATATGTTCACTAATGTGAACAGTTTATTACTTATGGTGGCTTGTACTATTATGAATCTACCTTCCGGGTCTGCAATTGCACTATTTAATGTGAACGAGATTCTTTTATTTATTAATATTGATACTCCTCTTTGTCTGCTGTTATAGCTGGCTGAATACATCAAGTTAAAATTTGAGTGTTTAAAATATTTCTCTTCGGATTTGGCTAGATGTGACTCTTGCATAAAGAAGAGGTCTGCCTTTAATTTGGTGATGTATTCCATAATTTTAGTTCTCTGTGCCTGCGATCGGAAGCCATTCACGTTAAATGAAACAAAATTTATATACGTCATATGCGGATATTTATAAGTATCTTAAGGAAAGTAATGATCTCAGGATGTGTGTTATAATATTCGGTCCTGAATGTCAACAACCATTCACATTCATTAGAAGCCATACGAGTATGTAATAAATCAAATTCTAATAAAACTGAATGCAATTTTTTGTAAACCTCTTGGCATAATTCACACAACATTAAGACGTTGTTAGAAGGATTAAATACATGGGTAGCATCAACACAAAACATTACAATTTTAAAGCGTGTACTTAGTGTGTGTTTGAAAACAGCGGTGTGGAAAAGGTGAGACAAATAACCCAGAAAAAGAAGAAAAGATATGAGCGCCAGTATAGAAATGTGTAGTGTGAGACATGCGTGACTCTTCTAGACTAAGTGGTTATCATGCAACCCTGATCTGTACGTGTGCATTGTTGAAATCAAATCTACTTAATACGGCATTGTGTACATATTGGAAGTGTTTAGGAAGTACAGACAAAGTGATTATCATGCAATCCTAATCTACACATGTGCTTTGCTCAAACAAAAAACAACTTAATTCAGCATTATATACGAACTGGAAGTGTTTCGAAGGTACAGACAAAATAGTTATCATGCAGCCCTAATCTACATATGTGCCTTACTCAAACCAAAACAATTTAATTCAGCATTATATGCGTACTGGAAGTGTTTAGGAATAGCAAACTAAGTATTAAGCATCCCTAATCTATACATTTGTCTTGCTTAAATCAAGACAGCTACATTCAGCATTGTATGCATAATAGAAATATTTAGGCATTACTTATCGGTCAGAATAGCCATGGGGTGAGCACTTGGTCTCGGTATAGTTGACCATCCACGTAAAGTTTGTCGACTGCGATAACTGCACGTTTGCCCTCTGCTCTGGACTGCTTCAGAATTGGATAGAGGATTTTCCGTCTGTCGTTGATCTCGCGCGGGAAATGATCATTCATACCGAATCTTGTTCCTTGTAATTCTCTTCCTTTGGATTTCACCAGTACTTTCTGCTGGTAGAGCTCGAACTTGGCGATTATTGGACGCGGACTGATTCCTCTTGGCTTCCCAAGACGGTGTACCCTCGTAAATTTTATCGAATCCACAATTTCCTTGGGCAGCTTGAGAGATGTTGCCATAAATGACTTGACGAGGGCTTCTGGTTTGTCTACTGTGTTTTCTTCGATGCCGGAGAAAATTAAATTGTCCCTCATGCTCCTTGATTGGATGTCTAACATTGACTCCTTCATTATCTTGTTCTCTTTTTTAATAGATTCTAATGCTCCGGTTGTCGACTCGAAAGAGTCTCTCAGTATAGCGTTTTGCGATTTGAGATACGTTACCTCGTGCTGTGTAAACACGAGGCTTTATTTTAAATCTTTAATCTCGGCTTGAAGGATTTCTAATGCAATCGATATTTTCTTATCGATTGATCCAATTCCCTCGCTAATTGACTTTGTGTATTCGGGGGGGCTTGCTAACAACAAATCATCGGTCGATGTAGCCGAACCAATAGAATCTGCCTTTTTACGCTTCGCCGGGAGATCACTGCGTTGGCTAGATGTTGCCATGGTGTTTCCTTGATGTGTGGCGGAGTCGGAGAAAAAAGGTGAATCACGATCGTGAAAAATCTGAGGTAAAAATGAGTTGAAGTCTACTTGAGCAAAGTTACTTGCTAGCCTAGCCAGTTGATTGCGTCATGCGTCTACGGAGTCTCGCGAGAGTAACGACGTCACAGCATGGTAGGGTTAGGTCTTGTCTTCCCAAGCTACATTCTTGAGAACTGAATGTCAGTTACAGAAAGTGCCAGATTGAAAGGCGGCATACACTGGTCAGGTGCATGAAATGGTAGAACGACGTGCAGCCATAAGACTTACAGATGAAATGAAGGGTGATTGGAGAGGTCCTGTTTGGTATGTGAGTCATTTGGTTGCCCCAAACCCTACACAGCGGGACACAGTCATCCCCAATTGTACAGCGCGGAGTGTACAGGGTTAAATTCCTAAGTCACAAAGCGCGACACCAGAAGGATAAGAGCCACATGTGGCTTTGGAGCTGCAGGTTACAGACCCCTGGTCTAGATGTGTAAAAATGGACCGCACAAGCAGTTTTAGTGTGTTTAGCAAGTGTTTATTGTGTTAAAATACTTCACACCCACTACTGGTTCACAGAACCAATTTCATATTAGTCTTCAGTGAAAAGACATAAAATGCAATATTTTACATAGCTACTGTTCACAAGATTCATATCACTTTCATCCTATGAAAGACCTCAAAAGGGCTAACCTGCCATCTTTAAAGTTTGTGTAAAAAAACAACAAAAAACAAGTGCAAGTAAACACATAAACCATCAAAACATTTAAGATCATGCTTAAAACAGTAAACAGACTTTGCATTACTGCTCATCAGGTTTTTGTATCACACTTTGGAGTGCAAGGATGTGACGTTAAGTACCGTGATGAGCAGATAAAAAACATAGCACATCAAGAAAGTGTCACAGTTGATTAGATTACTTGAAATTACAACAATAAGTATGGATTCCACATCTGTTCTCGTTTTTGGTTGATCAGAGATGATATTGCTTAGAGATTTAGCGGTAAAATTCATCTTATTCACTGTTCGGAAGGCAACAAAATTTTAATGGATGTATTGGCATGTTACAACCACTAGAGGTCTGCGTCATACACTGATAAATTGACCTAGAGGTTAGCAATTTAGTGCCTCCAAAGGCAAAGTACAACACATTACTATATACAGTAGAGTATATCAACTTTCCAAATAAAACGTTCATGTAATGAAAATATCTACAGTGGTATCATGGACAGATCCTTATGTCGCACTTAATGGAAAACGCAAGCATTTGGTCATACTTCAGATGTATTCACAGTAATATTAACTGTTTAGAACAGGGGTTTTCAACCCAGTCCTCAAGGCACACTGTGGGTCCTGGTTTTTGTTCCAGCCGATCCAGCAGAGACAGTTGAACCAATGAGGCTTCTGCTAAAACAAGCCACACCTGACTGCAATCAACTGATTGCACTTGTAAAACACCAGATTGGGGAAAAAGTGTTGTCATCTTGTTTGGTAAGAATGAAATCCTGCACCCACAGTGTGCCTTAGTGGAATAGGTTGGGAACCCCTGGTTTAGAAAAGTGCTTTAAGTGACACATTGCATGAGCATGCAACATTAGTACCACAAAATATCTTTGAATATTACGGTTCTAAAATATAGTGCAGTTCACATTAAACTTGTGCACACACAAGTAAGTAAACAAAATGGTAATGATGTCTGTCAATGTCCACATTCAATAACGCTAGACGCCTGTTTTCCAGCAAGCTACAAAGGAGCTGTTGTGAATGCGCTGAATTCTAAAAGCAATACATTTCATAACCAACAACACTGCATGGGGAAAAACGGATGCCTTAGACAAGGTGAATCTGGACTTGCAAAAGCAATTGTCTTTTATAATTAAATAATTGTTTACAGTACATGTTCAACGTGTAACACTATGCTACATTTTTAGAGGTTGACTGATACATTGGCTGGTGAATATTAGCAGTCTCCCGTCCTAGTACAAACCAGGCTCAACTATGATTGGAGATTGGTGGGGCAATTCTGTGCAATTTGTTAGTTATTTGCTACTTTCAGAGCTCCGGAGTGGCTAAGCTAGTGTGAGTCAACGGTGCCTGCTTTGCACACCAATAAAAACAACATATGCATGCATGACAATTACCGATGACCCATGCAATCAATAGTGTTGGCTATGTTTTCATGATAAAGTTATTAAAACTTACCATTGCATGCCAATAATTGAAGTGTGAACAGCAACATTTGTAATCCGGTAGCTCTGCAGGAAACAGGCTGTCTAGGCAAGTAGGGCTGAGTGATACCTCATCATTTTTTCACACCGCTGATTATTTTTGTGGGAACGAAAGGGACTCCCCAGCAGACTGAGCACGAGTGGCTGAAGCACTCCTCTCTATTGTGGGCCCATTACACATTTCATTCTGCAGTCCTGAAGACTGAAATGAATTACGGCAGTTTGGTGTGACGTTGTTTTGACCGCATGGGTATTTGGAACAATGATCTGCATTTTGAATTTATTTGACTATGTTAGATCTGTAAATATCGGGGGGGTTTTGCATGCCAAGCAGGCACCACTGACTCGCGCTAGCTTAGCCAAACCGGAGCCCTGAAAATAACAAATAAGTGACAAACTGCACAGAACTTGTTGAAATCAACTCCACTGACTAATTAAACACCCGCTTAAGATTAAGCCTAACGTCAAAAATTCGAAACTTCCCCTTTAAAGACCTAACCGTTAAATAATGTCTATTCAAGTCCTAAAGCAATAAAACAAACAAAAAATTAATGAAATGGACACGAATCCTACAAAGTATTTCATAATGGGTCAAAATTATTTTTCGAAGGGATCATGTGACTAGAGACAGTTCTTTGCTTTGCTTAGCCAAAACTACACCTCAGGAGGAAAGATGGATATTTCTTTAAACCTAAGCTTCCAAAAGCTTCAACAACAACTGAGTTTGAGGATTGAACACGAACAGTGTCAAGATTATATATATACTGTATATATTGTGAGTTAACTTTATTGCTGACACTGCGTTTAGGGGTCATCGACACGTTATGTTCCCCTCCAACAAAAGTCAAACTGCGCCTATAGGCCCGACCCTGCTTAGCTTCCGAGATCAGGTACTTAGCTTCCGAGATCAGGCATTCTCAGGGTAGTATGGCAGATGACTGACAACAGAATCCTGGAAAATTTCAAGCAAAGCTGCGCTCCAGGCTTGCTTGTTTTGAAGCACATGGTAAGATTTGTTTTCTTATCTTGGCAAAAGAGAATTATGCAATGTTGCTTTCGCATTTAAAGGTCAGTACTGAGTGATCAACAAACTGTAAATGCAACTTGTAGCATTAGCATAGCATTTGCTTTAGCGTGGAGCGAGTCCTCTTAAACTTTAGGAGGACTTTAAAAAAAAAAGTCCCTGGTGTTCAAGTGGGTTTAATTATTTGAAAATAATGTACTGTTTTCTTGCTGAGTGTGTATTGTCATAGACATAAGTGGAGTGGTTTGGACATCAGTACAGGTAGTCCCCAGGTTACGAACAAGTTCCGTTCCTAGGCTGCCGTCGTAACCCGAATTTCTGCGTCAGTTGGAATTAATCCTTTAAGTACCCCTAAATATCCATTAAATCTCAAAATACCTATCCAATCACCTGTATTATGTGACATTTTAATGAAGTAAAAAAATAAGATACCGTGAGGTACGTTATATTCAATTCTTTTAAATGTAATGACCATTTGGGCTTTACTCGCGAGTGATTCGCCTTGTCGAGAGAAAAAGGCGCTGTAGAAAGAGTTGGAAGCAAGAGAGCGGGAATATAATGCCGCCTCAGGTGGCCAGCGTCGCCTGTCTTAGTGCGAGCTCGCCGTCCGAACTCAAAAAGCCGGATCGGGACTAGTAAGAAGAGTCTGCGCCAGGGAAGCAGCAGCAGCAGCATGAGAGCAAGGAAGTGGCAGATCTCCCGGCCGAAAGGAACTGCAGGAAGCCGGCGACGCTGCTGGGGTCAGGAGGGGATCCTGACATTAAGAACGCAACGGGAACTGTACAGTTTACGCGACTATATATTATATATATATATATACAGTACTGTGGAAAATTTTTAGGCAGGACGCCTGCCTAAAACTTTTGCACAGTACTGTATATTTTTATTATAATATGTATACACAGGATATACTGTATGTATACATTTTCCCCAAGTGGAAGCTTCCATGATCCTAATAAAAAAATATATATATATATTATATTATTATTATTATATTATATATTATATATATATATATATATACCGGTATATACATATATAAAAAAATAGCTACGACTGGAGACAAAAATTGCGGATGAGACTCCGGCGTTGTAATGTCGAAATCATGAAAGTCAGGTACGTCATAACCTGGGGACTACCTGTAGTTAGTAGAAGACCCTAATTAACCCTTTACCCTTTCTCGTTTAATAATGATAATAGTTTAAATCGATCTGTTCCTAAGTGCTGGTTCGAACCTGGTTTCCATTATAATAGTTTGCGTACATTTTTAAAACATATGCCGTGTACTATTATATTTAATGACATTTTATGCAAAACAAATCAGATTAGATGTCTAATTGTGGTAAACTCAAAATCACAGAAGGATGAAGCCACATAATTGGACGTCTACCGTAGTCATTGTCTATCAATGGCAGTGAATGAGATAAAGCGCCATCTTTTTAGTCTTTTTTTTGTTTTGTTTTTGTTACACTATCATCCAAAACAGGAAAAACTTGCAATTTTCTGCCTTTAAAAATCCCATATCAGTCGACCTCTATTCATTTTACATAAATAAATAAGCATCTTTTGTAAAGTTACAATCTACCATACAAAGTCCTAAGCTTAACACGTACAATATTTGACATGTGTTCAACTTTAAATAGCCGTACCGTAAACTATCAAGTGGAAAGAATTGAAAGCCTGATGATACAGTAGCTAACATTGCATGCAGTGTGACAAATGTTAAAAACACACTGACTTGACTGTCCACGCTAAAGTGGTCAGAAAACATTCAGTTCACAGTCTTGATAAGTAACAGCTACTGCTTGGTCTGGAATTATTTGGGCAGTGACACATTAAATATCTATTGCCTCTATGGACTGTCACAATGGATTTGAAATTACAAAAAAATCATTACAGTGTATAATTTAATAACAGCGATTAATGGCAGCCTTTCCAGTGTGTACCCTGCTTCCCGCACAAAGTCAGCTGCAGAACATGAAGTTTCTTATAGTAGTTAACTACAGTAACAGAACCTCAGCTAAAATGGCTGTAACTCCTTACATGTCATGCAATCATTTCAAAATACTTTGAATCAACGAGAATCATTTAATCAAACCTCAAGTTTCTTTTCAAATCCACTGAGTCAAATGTGTCATTGTCCATATACGATGAACCAGACCATGTTCCCCTTTAGTAATTGCAGCATTTCAAAGTTGCATCATGTAATCGTCCTCACTTCCCAGCATGCTCAGAAGAGGTTGACAGTGTTCTTCCCCAGAAGCAATATTCAAAAGGATCAGAAAGTAAACTCAGGGTCATACTTTTTGAGCTCCAAAAGGAGACGATCACGGTCACTGAGAGCTTGCGTGAGGGCCATCTGGGTGTCAGAAAGCTTGGACTCCAGGGTTTGCCTCTGTAAATGTAAATCGATCACATAATTTCCTAGCAAAATATGTTTTAGCACAGTGGTCGCTTACCTCGCTCTGCTGTTGAACAGAGTGTGAACAGTTTGGACTGTATGGAGTTTCAGCTACAAGACGAGAAGAAACCATTTTTTGAATGAACGGGTTCATACAAAAAACATATGCAATAGTATCCAACATGCAAAGATGAAAACGCTGTCACACCCACCCTTGAGCCTCATCATGCCGTCATCACTGCGCTCAAGAAGCAGCCGATCTACAACAAATGTGGCTGACGTCGGCTGAGGAGCTGTTGGGTAAATTCTTGGGCTATCGTCCTATGGAGGGGGGAAAAAAAAAACAAAAACAGCTTTGCATCCTTTTTGATTAGAATTGTGTTCACGTAACCAGAGGTGAGTAGAGTAGCCAAAGTAATAGCAGCATAACTTCAAAATAATATTACTCAAGTAAAATTAGCAATCCCAAAATGTACTCAAGTACAAGTAAAAATGTATCTGGTGAAAAGAATACTCAAGTAATGAGTAACATTGTGAGCAACTGCTTATGATGTTTGACTTTTGTTTAAACAATGGTATTTTTTGTCTATATGAAGACTATTTAAAAAATCAGAGGTCCGGCAAGAGAAAAAAATACAGAAATGAAGCATTACTCGTTCAAACAGCATGAGAGCCCTCTAGGGGAGACAAAATATTTCCTATTTTGAAACTTGATAGGATCGTATTTCTGGTTGTCCGTGGTCAATCGGCGCCAAAAAAAAAACTGGGAGAGAGGTTAAAATCAGCGCTTTCGAGTCATGTTGAAGGTGCTCTTTGTCAAATACTTCATTTTTTATGGTGCTTTAAAGACGCCACATGATTCAACAGGCCGGCATGATCATAGAACAGCAAGATTGAGTCTGATTGGTATAATGCAGTCATGTAATTATTATTGCGATGTCTCAATGGTGAAACTGGTAGAGCCACTGTTGTCGTCTGTGGCAAAAAAAAAGTCAAATCTAATATGTAGATGAAAGAGGAAAAGTAACGACCAGAGGGTAGCCCAAAGTAGCGGAGAAAGAGTACCGTTTCTTCCTCACAAATCTACTCAAGTAAAAAGTATGGCTAATTAAAACTACACTTTAAAAGTACATTTTTCTCAAAAAGTTGCTAAAGTAAATGTAACGCGATATTACCCACCTCTGCACGTAAAAAGGAAACATTTCTTAATGAAAAAAAAATGCCTTATATGACCCACCTTTATTGTAACAGTTACATTGCACAAGTGCAGGTTCATTGGTTGACCATCCACACTAAACTCATCTTCCAGAAAAGGCCCTATATTTGCAATGGTGGAGGTTAACAGCTCCACGTGAAAGTCTTGCAGTCTCACGTCCAGCAGACCCCAAGTCGTTTCGGACGAGTGTCGTGCGGCGGATGGACCCGTTTCCGCTCGCATACACACTGCAGGAGAGTCCCTGCTAATTTGTCCATTTTGCTTGTGGACAGGAGCTGGACAAAGGAAGGTAAAGAGATGTACTGTATTTTCCACACTATAAGGCGCACCTACAGTGTATCACAAAAGTGAGTACACCCCTCGCATTTCTGCAGATATTTAAATTAGGGCTGTCAAAATTATCGAGTTAACGGGCGTTAATTAATTTTTTAAATTAATCACGTTAAAATATTTGACGCAATTAACGCATGCACTAAATGACCCGCTTGCACATTGCCTCAAACAGATTACAATGAGGCCGTTTATGGACATTAAGAGTGAAGAGAACGCCACCGGCCGCTTGGGGGCACCGCCGTTCCATACTCATGTTATTTCTTCTAACGTGGGAGAATCAGTAGTTGTGAGACGTTCATGCTGTATTCACAATGCAATGCAAATTGCTATTTGTGCTCCACACATATTTCGCTAAGTTTTCTTTCTTTTAGTGGCAATTATGTGTCTCTTGTTGTATTTTGGGTAAGATAAGCACAACAAAAATAATATTCCTATCTCTCCAAAAAAATAATGTTCACAAAAAGAAAAGCACTTCAGTCTATAGTAATGAGGCCCTATTCTGACATACAGTTAAACAACAATGCAAAATGAACTGGCATTCCATATCAAAATAGCTATGCAAAATACACGTAAAACTTAGACTTTGGTCACTCTATTTTTATCATTGTTATTTTTATTATTATTATTATATTAACTCTACTTTTGATTGAAAATTTTACAAACTTTATTAAAACGAAAACATGAAGAGGGGTTTTAATATAAAATTACTATAACTTGTAACTATAACAATTATCTTTTAAGAACTACAAGTCTTTCTATCCGTGGATCACTTTAACAGAAAGAATGTTAATGCCATTTGTGGATTTATTGTTACAAAAAACGAATACAGTACTTATGTACAGTATGTTGTATGTATATATCCGTCGTGTCTTATCTTTCCATTCCAACAATAATTTACAGAAAAATATGGCATATTTTAGAGATGTTTTGAATTGCGATTAATTACAATTAATTAATTTTTAAGCTGTAATTAACTCGATTAAAAATTTTAATCGTTTGACAGCCCTAATTTAAATATTTCTTTTCATGGGACAACACTGACACAAGGACACTTTGACACAATGAAAAGTAGTCTGTGTGGAGCTTATGTAATAGAGTTAATTTATTTCCCCCCCAAAATAACTCAAAATATTGCGATTAATATCTAAACCCCTGGCAACAAAAGTGAGTGCACCCCTTAGTGAAAGTTGTCAATATTAACATACAACATGTCAACTGTCAATATTTTCTGTGGCCACCACTATTATCCAGAACTGCCTTTACTCTCCTGGGCATGGAACTGACCAGAGCTTCACAGGTTGCCACTGGAATGCTCTTCCACTCCTCAATGACGACGTTGCGGAGCTATTTGAGACTTTGCGCACCTCCACCTTGGAGGTCCGCTTGAAGATCCCCCAAAGATGTTCTATTGGGTTCAAGTCTGGAGACATACTTGGCCAGTCCATCACCTTTACCCTCAGCCTCTTCAGTAAAGCAGTGGTCATCTTGGAGGTGTGTTTAGGGTCATTATCGTACTGGAACACTGCCGTACGACCCAGTTTCTGGAGGCAAGGGATCATGCTCTGCTGCAGTATTTCACAGCACATGTTGGAGTTCATGTTTCCCTCAATGGAATGTAACTCTCAAACACCTGCAGCACTCATGCAGCCCCTGACTATGACATTCCCACCACCATGCTTGACTGTAAGCATGACACACTTATCTTTGCACTCCTCACCTGGTCCCCGCCACACATGCTTGAGACCATTGGAACCAAACAAACTAATCTTCATCTCATTAGACCATAGGACATGGTTCCAGTAATCCTTGTGCTTTGTTGACATGTCTTCAGCAAACTGTTTGCGGGCTTTCTTGTGTACAGTCTTCAGAAGAGGCTTCCTCCTGGGGTGACAGCCATGCACACCAATTTGATGTAGAAAGCGGCGTATGGTCTAAGCACTAACAGGCTGACCCCCCACCTCTTCAAT
Source organism: Corythoichthys intestinalis (assembly GCF_030265065.1). Lineage (NCBI taxonomy): Eukaryota > Metazoa > Chordata > Actinopteri > Syngnathiformes > Syngnathidae > Corythoichthys > Corythoichthys intestinalis. The sequence continues at coordinate 69,307,179 of NC_080396.1, forward strand.
CTCTGCAGCAATGCCGACAGCACTTCTGCGACGATCTTTCAAAGAAAGTATTTGGATGTGACGCTCAGCACGTGCGCTCAGCTTCTTTGGACGACCAACCCAAGGCCTGTTCTGAGTCAACCCTGCACTTATAAAACGCTGGATGATCTTAGCCACTGTGCTGCAGCTTAGTTTCAGGGTGTTGGCAATGTTCTTGTAGCCTTGGCCATCTTCATGTAGCGCAACAATATGTCTTTTAAGATCCTCAGAGAGTTCTTTGCCATGTGGTGCCATGTTGGAACTTTCAGTGACCAGTATGAGAGAGTATGAGAGCTGCACTACAAATTTGAACACACCTGCTCCCTATGCACACCTGGACCAAGTAACACTAACGAGTAATATGACATTTTGGAGGGCAAATGACAAGCATTACTCAATTTGGACATTTAGGGATGTAGTTTCTAAGGGGTGTACTCACTTTTGTTGCCAGGGGTCTAGATATTAATGGCTATATTTTGAGGAGAAAATAAATTAGCTATTATACAAGCTGCACACAGACTACTTTTCATTGTGTCAAAGTGTCATTTTTTTCAGTGTTGTCCCATGAAAAGATATACTTAAATATCTGCAGAAATGCGAGGGGTGTACTCACTTTTGTGATGCACTGTAAAAGCCTTCAATTTCTCAAAAGCAGACAGTGAGCATTGTAATCCAATTATATATGGATTGAATGATCGAATATGAATATTAGTTAATCATGGCATTACATTACCTTTAGCATAGCACCATCTAAAGGATGTATAATGCAACACCAACCACTGCTACTACTAATACTGCACCTTATTATGCGGTGCGCCCTATAGAGCCTACCCACGTACCACGTGCTCGCTGTATGGTTCCGCCCACTTGTCCGTCAAAACATAGTGTTAACCTGTTACGGCTACGTACATTTCTCCTATTTACGGCGTGTTTTTCTGCTCCTTAACATTAATAATCAAAATGGTGAAGGCGTGTGTGGCTGTTGGTTGCACTAACAGAGAAGATGGAAGGAGAGACTTGAAGTTTTACCGTATTCCGAGGGATCCAAAGAGGAGAGCGAAATGGACGGCTGCAATTCGACGTGAAAACTGGACACCAAAAAATCACCACAGACTATGTAGTAGTCATTTTATATCCGGTAAGATGCATTTAATATATATTTAGAGGGTTTTGGCCTGACAACCACAATTAAGATCATTGCTAGGCTAATCGCCGACAACATACGACGTAGTACGACATAGTTTCAAATTCAAGATGTTTGTGACTTCCCTTTCTTCCACCATCGTTATTTTTTGAATAATATTTAGCTGGTACCAAGTGAAAGAAACTGGCCTCGTCTACGGGGCTGACAAATAACCACAATTAAGATCATTGCGAGGCTAATCGCCGACAACATACGACGTAGTACGACATAGTTTCAAATTCAAGATGTTTGTGACTTCCCTTTCTTCCACCATCGTTATTTTTTGAATAATATTTAGCTGGTACCAAGTGAAAGAAACTGGCCTCGTCTACGGGGCTGACTAATAACCACAATTAAGATCATTGCTAGGCTAATCGCCGACAACATACACGTATGTATGTAGTGAGAGTGCTATCGCTAAACCATATAAACATTAAAAGCCTTAACTCCATTGACAAATGACATGAAATACATTAGACTTGACTGTGGATGTTAGCAAGAACAAAAGATTTTGAATTGAAAATTTCGTAACTCACCTTTCCAAGCACAAGATAGATTCCTGCCGAATTTTCGTGGACGAGGACCTGCTTCACCCAACCAGCAACGAAGTATTTATATGCTTCCAAGCTCTTGAAGTTTTTCATATTTTCGTGAGAATAGGCTGATTTAGTGTGGACAAGATCATTGTAAATATCTGCGTAGCAGATGTCGGGCAGACAGGGCGAAGACAGTGGGTCGAAAAACATCGATTTGGGCATCAAATATGGATCTGGCGACTGTATAGAACGAAGCTTTTCCTCATAACGCCTTTTATGCAACAGATCCAGTGAGTTTGCGGCATCAGAAAGCACCGGGTCTTCCATGAAATGCATTTTAAATTCCGCCATCAATTGAAAACAATGCTAATACAGAGTCAAAATGACGGACAAGTGGGCGGAACCATACAGCGAGCACGTGGTACGTGGGTAGGCTCTATACTAGTCCTTCTAAAAAAAAAATTAGCCTAATGTGATAAAGTTCATTATTTTCTGTAATGTACTGATAAACATTAGACGTTCATATATTTTAGATTCATTACACACAACTGAAGTAGTTCAAGCCTTTTATTGTTTTAATATTGATGATTTTGGCAAAAAAGTCAAGAAAAACTAAAAATCCCTATCTCAACAAATTTGCTTATTTCATCCGACCAATAGAAAAAGTCAACCTTCAATTAATTATATCAGCTATGTACTCAATACTTGGTCGGGAATCCTTTGCAGAAATGACTGCTTCAATGCGGCGTGGCATGGATTCAATCAGCCTGTGGCACTGCTGAGGTGTTATGGAGACCCAAGATGCTTCAATAGCGGTCTTAAGATCATCCACAGTGTAGGTACTCTAAAGAACCTACTAACCTATCATCTGAATCAACGAATTAACTCAAAACCCCTGCGAAAGATTCCTGAGGCTTTTAAAAACTCCCAGCCTGGTTCATTACTAAAACCGCAATTATGGGCAAGACTGCCGACCTGACTGCTGTCCAGAAGGCCATCATTGACACCCTCAAGCAAGAGGCTAAGACATAGAAGGAATTTCTGAGCAAATAGGCTGTTCCCACAGTACTGTATCAAGGCACCTCAGTGGGAAATCTGTGGGAATGAAAAAGTGCGGCAGGAAACGTTGCACAACCAGAAGAGGTGACCGCACCCTGAGAAAGATTGTGGAGAAGTGCCGATTCCAGACCTTAGGGGACCTGCAGAAACAGTGGACTGAGTCTGGAGTAGAAACATCCAGAGCCACCGTGCACAGGCGTGTGTGTGTGTGTGTGTGTGAAACAGCGGCAGAAGCGCCTGACCTGGGCTACAGAGAAGCAGCACTGGACTGTTGCTCAGTGGCCCAAAGTACTTTTTTCAGATGAAAGAAAATTTTGCATGTCATTCGGAAATCAAGGTGCCAGAGTTTGAGGGAAGACTGTGGAGAAGGAAATGCCAAAATGCCTGAAGTCCCATGTGAAGTACCCACAGTCAGTGATGGTCTGGGGTGCCATGTCAGCTGCCGGTGTTGGTCTACTGTGTTTTATCAAGGGCAGGGTTAATGCAGCTAGCTGTCAGGAGATTTTGGAGCTCTTCATGCTTCCATCCTCTGAAAAGCTGTATGGAGATGAAGATTTCATTTTTCAGCATGACCTGGCACCTGCTCATAGTTCCAAAACCACTGGTAAATGGTTTACTGACCATGGCATTACTGTGCTCAATTGGCCTGCCAACTCTCCTGACCAGAACCCCATAGAGAATCTGTGGGATATTGTGAAGAGGAAGTTGAGAGACACCAGACCAAACACTGTGGATGAGCTTAAGACCGCTATCGAAGCATCCTGCGCCTCCATAACACCTCAGCAGTGCCACAGGCTGATTGAATACATGCCACGCCGCATTGAAGCAGTCATTTCTGCAGAAAGATCCCCGACCAAGTATTGAGTGCATAGCTGATATAATTAATGGAAGGTTGACTTTTTTGTATTAAAAACACTTTTTTCTATTGGTCGGCTGAAATATGCTAATTTTTTGAGATAAGGATTTTTGTTTTTTCTTGACTTTTTTGCCAAAATCATCAATATTAAAACAATAAAAGGCTTGAACCACTTCAGTTGTGTGTAATGAGTCTAAAATATATAAAAGTCTAATGTTTATCAGTACATTACAGAAAATAATGAACTTTATCACAATATGCTAATTTTTTAGAAGAACTAGTATATCAAAACGGTTTTAAAATAGGCCATTCATTGATAGAGCGCCTTATAGTGCGGAACATACGGTACTTCTCACAATAAAACATGAATGTGCTGTGTCATTTATTTCTGTTACCTTGAATGACACCAGCCAGCAGGTCAAAAACCCTCACGTTGCCCATCTGTATCGGACTCAAATCCTGGGTTTGTAGCGCGATAACTTGGTCTTCTCCCTTTACTTCCATTGTGCAGGATGTTCCATTCAAAACGAGTAACAGCACTGAGGACTATAAGGACCGTAAATAAACTTAAACTGCTGCTTTATGGGATTTCAAAAAGACAGTCATTGTAAACCTAAAATGTATTTTTTTAAATAACTTTTTAAATTTTAACGTACCATATCTGCAGCTGTATCCTCTGTACTGAATGAAAGGGAGCTGCTGAGATCAGCTGATGACTCTCTCTCCGTGCAAAGAGCAGGGTTGCCGCGGCTGCCGGAAGGATTGACACTAGGACGCGCACAATCTACGCCCGATTCTGGGAACGTGAAACCACACACCACGGGCTTGATTAACAAAGGCTTTACGCATGCAATAATAGTGGTAAATAATAGTGTGGTCATGACTATTTACATTGTAAAATCTCACTGAAGGTAATAAAACTATGCATGAACATTTGTGGAATTATGTAGTTACAGTGCCTTGCAAAAGTATTCGGCCCCCTTGAATCTTGCAACCTTTCGCCACATTTCAGGCTTCAAACATAAAGATATGAAATTTAATTTTTTTGTCAAGAATCAACAAGTGGGACACAGTCATGAAGTGGAACAACATTTATTGGATAATTTAAACTTTTTTAATAAATAAAAAACTGAAAAGTGGGGCGTGCAATATTATTCGGCCCCTTTACTTTCAGTGCAGCAAACTCACTCCAGAAGTTCAGTGAGGATCTCTGAATGATCCAATGTTGTCCTAAATGACCGATGATGATAAACAGAATCCACCTGTGTGTAATCAAGTCTCCGTATAAATGCACCTGCTCTGTGATAGTCTCAGGGTTCTGTTTAAAGTGCAGAGAGCATTATGAAAACCAAGGAACACACCAGGCAGGTCCGAGATACTGTTGTGGAGAAGTTTAAAGCCGGATTTGGATACAAAAAGATTTCCCAAGCTTCAAACATCTCAAGGAGCACTGTGCAAGCCATCATATTGAAATGGAAGGAGCATCAGACCACTGCAAATCTACCAAGACCCGGCCGTCCTTCCAAACTTTCTTCTCAAACAAGGAGAAAACTGATCAGAGATGCAGCCAAGAGGCCCATGATCACTCTGGATGAACTGCAGAGATCTACAGCTGAGGTGGGAGAGTCTGTCCATAGGACAACAATCAGTCGTACACTGCACAAATCTGGCCTTTATGGAAGAGTGGCAAGAAGAAAGCCATTTCTCAAAGATATCCATAAAAAGTCTCGTTTAAATTTTGCCACAAGCCACCTGGGAGACACACCAAACATGTGGAAGAAGGTGCTCCGGTCAGATGAAACCAAAATTGAACTTTTTGGCCACAATGCAAAACGATATGTTTGGCGTAAAAGCAACACAGCTCATCACCCTGAACACACCATCCCCACTGTCAAACATGGTGGTGGCAGCATCATGGTTTGGGCCTGCTTTTCTTCAGCAGGGACAGGGAAGATGGTTAAAATTGACGGGAAGATGGATGCAGCCAAATACAGGAACATTCTGGAAGAAAACCTGTTGGTATCTGCACAAGACCTGAGACTGGGACGGAGATTTATCTTCCAACAGGACAATGATCCAAAACATAAAGCCAAATCTACAATGGAATGGTTCAAAAATAAACGTATCCAGGTGTTAGAATGGCCAAGTCAAAGTCCAGCCCTGAATCCAGTCGAGAATCTGTGGAAAGAGCTGAAGACTGCTGTTCACAAACTCTCCACCCAACCTCACTGAGCTCGAGCTGTTTTGCAAGGAAGAATGGGCAAGAATTTCAGTCTCTCGATGTGCAAAACTGATAGAAACATACCCCAAGCGACTTGCAGCTGTAATTGGAGCAAAAGGTGGCGCTACGAAGTATTAACGCAAGGGGGCCGAATAATATTGCACGCCCCACTTTTCAGTTTTTTATTTGTTAGAAAAGTTTAAATTATCCAATAAATTTTGTTCCACTTCACGATTGTGTCCCACTTGTTGTTGATTCTTGACAAAAAATTAAAATTTTATATCTTTATGTTTGAAGCCTGAAATGTGGCGAAAGGTTGCAAGGTTCAAGGGGGCCGAATACTTTTGCAAGGCACTGTATGTATTATGTATGTAAAAACGGTGAAATAATGAAAAATGTTTAATATTCTAGTATCTTCAAAGAAGTCACCCTTTGCTCTGATGACTTTTTTGCACACACTTGCATTCTCTTGATGAGCTTCAAGAAGAAGTCGCCTAAAATTATTCTTGACTTCACAGGTAAGCCTTTTAAGGATTAATTAGTGGAATTTATTGCCTAATCAATGCGGTTAGGACCATTTGTGTTGCATTGAATGAGGTGTGTCCAAACCTTTGGCCTCTACAATATGTATTAATGTACTGTATATATGTATAATGTTTGGTTATATGTTTGTGTGCATTGAGGGGGCTGGGGGGGTGTAAGGCAAATTAGCCTGATGCAGATATTACTTCAAGTAATTAGTCGTATTTTTCAGGGTTCTAAATTTTTGTTACATATTTGTCTAAAATGTAACCTGTGTGACTTACAAATATTTGGGAACAAACAATTAATGTCCTTTGAGCGAAAGTCATGGCATTAGCCTCTATGATTAAATATATAAGTATAAATTTATATTTAGTCTTTGCAAGCTGTTTTAGAAGCTTTGTGCTTGTATGCTACGTTCATTTATGTCTGTACTTATGGCTGTATGTTGATTCGAAATGATTGGAATCCCTTATTTATTTTTGGACAAAAACTTTTGAATTTTACAGACGAAAACATTATGAGTAACTGTTGACTAAAACTAGACGAAGACATTTTAAAATGACTAAAATTTTAACTAACTAACTAACTAACTATTCCCTGATCTGTGTAATATATTCGTAGTGTATAAATAAAACAATGAATATAGCGTGCCAGGTTAGTATTAACTACACATTAGAAAAATGAAAGGATATGTTGGGATACATATGATAACGGCGGTGTCCTTCCCTGTAAAATCATATTGTATTGTTAAACGTACAAAAGTCCCACGTACCTGATTCCATGAGAACAACAAAATTGTCGCTGAAATCACTGCCCACAGAGAGGTTTTCATCAGGCAGACTGCCATCCAAGATAGCGCTGTCGAAGGAATGTTGGGAAGGCGACTGCTTCATCATTTGATGCTTTAGGCTAGCCACAAGGGAGAGGGAAGACTCTTCTGATTGTTGGACTTGTTCCCTGAGAACACACACTCATCTGTTAAGGCGAATAAAACAATGTAATGCACAGGAAAGAACCGGAACTTACTTATTGTGTGGACTGAACAATTTGCTCATCCCAGAACCACGACTCAATATGCTAAGGGCATCTCTTGTTATTGAAAAAGCGCCTTTGGTTAAGTCCAGAGAGGCATTAAGAGCATCTTTGGTCGCATCTTTGGTGACATTGATAGCGCTTGATAGTTCCCCCTCGAGGCTAAAGGTGGAGGGCTCTCGAGAGATGACGGGGGAATTAACAGGTGAGAGCTGAGGTGATAGGACTGGGGTGTCTTCAAGAATAGTCAAGGTATCACCTTCCAGTTCACCTTCAACAGCTTCACATGCTTCTTCCACAGTCCCGTCGGGTTCATCCTGATGAAATGCATCGTGGCCCGTGTTGTGGGAGGACATGCCATTTTCCAACCCGCTGTCCTCGGGAATTAGATCTATAGAGTGATGAGTAGGGGAGACGTCAGAGTCGGTCAGACTGGGGCTGTCAGTTGCTGGACTTTGGGGGAGCTCTTCCTCATGTTCTGTGCTAGTTGGTGGTAACAAAAGACCCATTTCTACTGTATCCAATAGCAGGGCAAGACAAACTGTGGCGGGTTTTGACTTTTGGTCATAACTATGCTTAATATCCTGAAAACCCCGACTTAATTCCACACCCAAACGTGCCATGGAATCCTTCATTCTTAGCAAAGCCACATATTGATAGTGGTTGAGCCACATCTTGACTGGAGTGATGATATGAGCCATGATGTGAATACAGGCGAGCGAATCATCTTCATGGGGAAGTTCTGACGGTGTCTGATGGACCGTGCAAGGGCTGGTGGGAGAACGTAATGAACCTCTGGACCAGGCAGCAGGCTGGCACAACCACGCAGAGATAGCAAAAGGTTCCACAAAAGAGACTGTTTTGCCTTTGGGGAGTCGTCGGGTTCCATCAAAACCTAGTGTGACATGGGACAGGGTTAGGCACCAGACATCTTGAGATCTCAGTAGCTGTGTAATGGTCGTGGATGGTGTCTCTTTGGAGTGCTGGAAGAAGACGGAGGGAATGGCGCAGAAGGCACTGCGATCTCTGGGGTAAGGACAAGGTGGCTTGGCCTGGAAGAAAGAACAGCTCTCGAAACTGTCGCAGGTAATGCTGAGGTCGGCTCTGGAGCCATTGGGACAGTGGCGGGTGTTGCTAAAAGCCATCTGAGGTACAGTAACAGAAAGTGACTGTGGACGCTCTGGATGGTCCAATATAGAAGAATCAAGGGGAATCACCACCTAGAAAACCAACATAAAAGTTACAAACCAGTGTTATTTTCGCCAACAATGACAACAACGAAAATATTTCATCGACAACATCGTATCTGTCGTATGTTCACAATGCGTGACATTTTCGTTCTGTACGTGGAGTACGTCAGCTTGCATCGTAGCAGTTTTTGGGTCGTGTGACTCGTGAGATGTGCTGCGGCTCTCCCTCACTCTTCTCGCTGGAGTGCAGGATGTAGCTCAAGCTTGGCTGCGCTCTATCTTTTTTGTTTGGAAACACGGTAAGGTTTTTTCATTTTGACAAGAAAGAATATGCAATGTTGGTTTATCCTTTAAAGGTCTGTGCTGAGTGATCACAACACGCTAAATGTAACTCCTAGCATTAGCATTAGCTCCAGAATGGCGAGTGTCGTCTTAAAACACTGGCCAGTCTAAAGCACAGCCACTTGACTTCTCTGGTCAGTAAGTCTCAAGGATGTTAAACGCTCGGACATTTTTGTTGTTGTTGTTTTTTTACATACAGTTCCTGGTTTCTAGGTAGGTTGAACTAAAAATGATGTACTGCTTTTCCTGCTGAGTGTATTATCATCAAAGTTGGCATTGTCCTTGTAGGTGCTACAATATGTGCTCATCTGTCTACGTTAATTTGAAAATGTTAGAAACCTTAACTTAATTTTGGACTAAAACTTTAGGATTTTACAGATGAAAACATTTTGAGAAACTGTCGAATAAAACTAGACGAAATTTGAATGTGACTTCGTCGACTAAAACTAGACGAAGAAGAAAACATTTTGAAATGAATAAAATATGACTAATGACTAAGTATTTTTGTCCTAAAAAGACTAAGACATAAATTTAAAGGGTTGCAAACAACAACACTGTTACAAGCACCTACTTAAATAGTTATTTAAAAAAAAAATTTTTTTTTAAAAACCTTCAATTCACCTTGAGTTGAGATGCATCCACACGGATGTCAACATGCTCGTCTGCTTTACTGCTGTCTTGCAAATGGTAGAACGCTTTGACCTGGTCCAACGTGTGTAGCAACCCTCTCGAAAAGAGATTAATCCACAGCACACTTTCTGGGTCAACACAAAGCTGAAGGCCATTTATCTGGGCGTACAGGTTCGAGGTTGGCACTAAAAGTAGAAAGTAAACTAACTGTTCAACCGTTCTACTTTCTCACTCTACTTTGAAATAAGACAAAATCATGCAAACTGGGTTTTCAGTCATGCAAAGCACTACCTCTGGGTACCTCACGGTACGATACAATTTGTGCTACAAGGCTCACGATAACAATCTCACGATACGGCGATATAACATTTACCAATTCACAGTTCAAGAAATCTAGGATATTCTACAAAACAACTAATAAACCGAAAAACAAGCTACATTTGAGTTCAAAATTATTTGACCCCCACAGTGGATAAGTATTTTGCAAGTTTGACTTCCATTTATAATCTTGTTTAGAATCACATCCAATAATGACATGTCAAATAGACAAATACAACTGAAATAACAAAAATATTTTTGAGAATATTCCAACTAACGGCCTTTCTGTGATTACCTCATTGACAAAATTATTCAACACCCCATGTCCACCCTCTTAGGCTACGTCTACACTAGGACAGATAATGGCCTTAAACGTGTAATTAGTTGGACTATACGGCATGTCGGCCACACTAGTATGCCTATTATCTGGATTAGTTGTTAGACTGATATCGTAGGCAGGTAATGTTACCCGCCGCCTATGCCTAATATGGACTGCTGTCTCTGTACAACATTCAGATATTCAGGAAAGGACGTCATGCCGTCACTGTTTTTGGTAAGGCATGACAGCATGTAAACAATGGAGGCGTGCGATCACGACGTGGCATTCCTGCTCATTTCTTTTCCTCACATTTTTCTTGAACCTTCAAACTACGTCTCAATAATATGCTTCAATTCAGTCCCGAGATGAGCGTTTTTTACAGAGCTCGTTTCCCGAGTTGTCTCCAGCTGCGGGGCTGGCCCCTCCCAACTAAATGTCGACCGAACATAAGTACCGTATATAAAAATGCATAGAGGAAAATTAAACCCCAAAAAGTGACCTGTGTGGTACAGTCAAAGAGGCGCGCGATCAGTTTTTTCCCAAGACATTTCTGCCTGTCAAAACTGTTGCCACTTCGAGGATGGCTACTTTTATGCAAAAGCAGCCTGGTTGCGACTTCCAGGAAATATATCCAGCGCCACAAAATATGCTTCTTTTTGTTATTATCCAAGTGGTGAGAGCGCAACTGAGCATCGATTGTAACATCCCAAGTAATGATGTCATGATTTAGTTGTTTTATAAAGATTTATTTCAATCACAACTCTGCTCCTGCTTGTAAAAGCCGAGCGTGTTCTCCCTTCCACTCTCGCTCCTGCATGATGCGTTCGATTGCGATCATGGAAAAAAGTGATCACAAAATAATTACATTCTAGAAGGTGTGGTAATTTCGAAATTTGCCGCGGGCGAGGAATGAGTTTCCGGTTCAGAGGTAAACCACGCGGGCAATGACATAACACATGAGGCTTCTCCTTTTTACGCATGCGTAGTTTGCGCAAATGCAGGCGCACCTTGCAGAAGCGGGGAGGCCCTTAAACGCACCTTAAACGTAGTATGGACAGGTATAAAAATAGTCGGCAAAATACCCTGGAGAAAATTATCTGTCCTAGTGTAGACGTAGCCTTAAGAACAAAGGTTTTCATCAGGTGTTGTCGAAAAGCTGATGAAAACCTCTGTAGATGTGAACGGACCCCTAATGAGCGGCAATTAAGCAGATTTAAAAGGCCTGTGACACATGGCTCTTCTTGGCAGTTAATGACATCTTTACAACATTGTGAAGTCTAAGGTCAATAAAGTTCAGACAGAAAGTCATTTCACTTCATAAGCAAGGATATGGATATAAAAATATAGCAAAAGGACTAAAAATTTCAAGAGACGCAATTGGGGGCATCGTCCGCATGTTTAAAGCCAAAGGCGCAGTAGAGATGCTACCTGGGCATGATAGAAAGAGGTTAGTTTGCAACTGCTGTGCGATACCTGAAGCGAAAGGTGGTGAAAAATCTCCAGGTGACAGCTGAGGAACTATGACAGGACATGTCATAGGAAGGTATTCAGATTTCATCCTAGACAATAAGCTGCACACTTTGAAATGACGGCTTCCATGCAAGAACTCCCAGGCGCACCCCCCTGCTGACTCCAAAGCACAAGAAGTATGCCAAAAACAATGTGGACAAACCACATTTGGGATACTGTTCTCTGGAGTGATGAGATCAAACTGCAACTTTTTGGACCAATGGATCAATGGTACATGTGAAGGAGAAAGAATGATGCCTATACAGAAAAGAACACCCTATCTACTTTGAAACACGGTGCAGGGGCAGGGGGCGGTTGGGGCTAGTCACGCTTTGGGGTTGTTTTGCTTCTTCAGGTACAGGGAATCTTCAGTGTGTGCAAGGTATTATGAATTCAGTTCAATACCAGGATATCTTGGATGCAAATGTCATGCAGTCATTGACAAAGCTGAGGCCTGGGTGAGGTTGGACCTTCCAACGGGACAATGATCCTAAGCATACCTGAAAAGCTACCACATCTTGGTTGCAAAAGAAGTGCTGGAAGATTCTGGAGTGGCCATCACAATCACCGGACTTAAATTCCATTAACAATCTCTGGTGGTACTTGAAGAAGGCAGTTGCAGCACGCAAGCCCAAAAATGTTAATGAACTGGAAGCCTTTGCCCATGAGGAATGGGCAAAGATACCTGTGGATCACTGCAAGAAACTTGTGTCAAGCTACGCTTCACGTCTGAAGGATGTTATTGCTGCAAAGGATGTTGTACTAAGTACTAATGTTATACATACCTTGAATAATTTTGTCAATGACGTAATCACAGAAATGCTATAAATTGAAATATTCAAAAATATATTTTTGTTGTTTCAGTTGTCTATTTGACATGTCATTATTTAATGTGATTGTAAACAACATGAAAAATAAATGTCAAACTTGCAAAAAAACTTTACTGTGGGGTTTGAATAATTTTGAACACAACTTTATTTTCATCCTTCTGCTGTGAATTGGAATGAGTATCACTAGAAGACGTCCAATCTATTTGAACAGGGAGGTTGAATATTTGTTCATTTGCTGCCATCCCTCCCACTTCAAACAAATTGGTCGTATATGGCCATCAGTGGCAGCCAATGCCAGGCAACGAATTAATGTTAGGGCATTTCACGTAATTTCCTGTTAATTTTTGTTCACTTCCTTTTCCTTTCTAATGAAAGATTTTGCAAGCAACCTATTGAATTTAAAGAGAAATCAAACAATCACCTGTGAAACTGGGGTTATTGGGAAAGTAGTACTCAGTAAACTGCAGATGAACAACAGGTACATTATCTGGTTTACAATTACATGAGAACAAAGGTTTGGTTTTCTTGTTTTGACGACTCTTTGTTGACACCTGAATGGGGAAAAACAAAAAAAAATACATTTTCATCATTTGCGCAAACTGTCTGCTTTCAGACAGCAACAGTAAGCAGGTAAATTTAATCAGTGCATGATAAAAATCTTGCCTGGTGAATGTCAACGTCATCCATTCGGATCACCATGCAGCTTGACCGCAACCTCTTTAGCGTTGAGACTGAAGGACTCATGAAAGAGTTATTTTTAGCAGCCTGGTCTTTATCAGAGGGATGTGACTTGGGACTGGTTGTTCCATCTGAATTGAGAGAGAGTGCAACTTGATAAGAAGAGAGTTGCATAAAAATCATTTTCATCCTGTTGGTTCTCAGCAGATACTACAACTGCCCTGTTAGCACAAACTAGGGCAGAAGCGCTTTCCATGTAAGCAGTACAGAAAAAGCATGAATGCTTTTCTAGTGAACAACACTGTGACAAATTGGACAGAATATCTGGATCATTTGCCTGCATGGTTTTTCTACAAGTGCTTAGTCTTCCTCTCACATTCCATAATATGCATGTTAAAGTTGTGAGAGTAAGCTTAAAGGTGCCATGAAATACAACAAGTGACTCAAAAACAATACCAGAGCATATTTTGAACACAAATCCATCCAAAAAGTGACCAAAAAAACCTTAATCAATGAAATGAGATCCTAAGTAGTCTTCACTGACTCACTAAAAATCTCCAAATAGAAGATGATGTCAAACCCAGAATGGATTTTTGCAGTCTGCTAGCATGCTATACATAGGCTTTCTATCTTCTTGTTGCCGTGTGACTGTTCCGTCATTCTGTCAACATATACTGTACGAGCTAGCACAGCACTAGAAAGATAGGCATGATCATCAATTCTGTTTGTGATGTTACAACCAGAAAGTCTAGGATGTACTAACTGAACCCAACTTTCACAGTAACTCACACGGTCAAGCAATGTAAAGGGATAGAAAGTTTCAACTACCAAAGAAGTTTTGCCCAACTAATACAGTGTATATTTATCATCCACTACAACATTCTGAATAGAATTCTTCATCCATACCTCTAGGTGTCCTCGCCGGTGAATCATTGCCTGGCTCAAGCACCTCAGTTTGTGGACCAGGAAACCCAGAGGACTCTGTCCTCCTCTGGTACTCATGTAGCAGTTTCCCTGCCCACTGCACATGAGCTTCCATAGCTTTGCAGTAGCGTTCCCAGTGTCGACAACCATCAGCTGTGGAAGAGTAGCATTAATTGGTAGTTAAAAGTAGCCACTAGTTTTACCAACGAGGAAGTGACTTATAAGACTAGAGCTGTCAAACTTTGTCGCGGGCCATATTGTACTTATGGTTTCCTACGCAGGGCCGTTATGCTGGCCAACCCGTAGAAATATTTATTAAGTCATTTGGTTGTGATTGAAGGTAAGAGACGTCCAATCTATTTTAACGGGGAGGGGCGCCCCTCCCAGTCAAAATGGATTGGACAGCTCACACCGTTAAAGGACGGAAAAATATGACTGCCACAATTGACAAATCAGTGAGAAAATTATCTAATTTGATAGTCAGTAACCCTTTAGAGCATTGTTGAACTCAGTTACGGAGGAAAAAATGTGGGATGCGAATTCCTTTTTTATTTATTTATTTATTTTTTTAATAAAAAAGGACAAATGTAAACTCATTCATTTTCCGAGCCGCTTATCCTCACGAGGTTCACGGAGGTCCTGGAGCCAATCCCGGCTAACAATAGGCAGTAGGCGGGATACACCCTGAATTGGTTGCCAGCCAATGGCAGGACAAAAGGAGACAAACAACCATTCGCGCACACACTCATGCATAGGGACAATTTGGAGTGTTCGATCAGCCTACCATGCATGTTTTTGACATGTGGGGGGGAAACCGGCGTAACCAGAGAAAACATGCAAGAGGAGGACGTGCTAACCACTCAGCCACCTATAAAAATATAAATATCTCATAAAACCATTAATTTTTAAACAACATTTTAATATGTTTAATTATTTTTATAACATAAAAGGAGGGGGAAATGGTAAAAACTCTCCTTTTTCATTTTTTAATTCAATTAAAAATAAAGGAAAAAAATTATCTTTACACTATCTCGCCATCCACCTACTGGTGACGCAATGTGGGGTTCAGTGTAGACAAGTTCATCAGGGCGGAGACTTGAACCCACAACCTCTGGGTTGGGGGACAACTACTCTACCACTGAGACACACCACCCCAGTTTGACACCACTGTATTAGCATGTTAGTCTGCTAACTAGCTAGTTTAGTCACTGCTTGCAAAAGCCTAAGCAATTGTTCGCCAAGCCAGACTTTGACTGTTTTGCGATTTACGCATTTGAAATTTGGCAGATCATAATAATATCAAATATATGACATTTTTATTTTCCTTTTACCAGGAATTTTAGCAAATCAGCTTAATGGCAAATACAGTTAAATAACTCAGGATGACAAATTTCCTTTTCTTGGTCAGGATACCACTATTGGCCAATACCTTACAAAAGACTTTTCATGAAACATTAACGAATACTGTACATACACTGCAGCACACAGTTTTAACTAGCGACAGTAAAATGACGAGGTGTCATCACACTCACCAGGTCTGTGGACAGGATAGTAATCCATGCCTAACTTCCTAAAGGTCAGTTGCATTGCGCCCTGCAAACCTGGAGAGTCTTCAATATCTGTTGAAATATTATCAAATTGTATGAGTGATAGCACTTTTCCAGACTACAGATTTTACTATGCCGGAGTGTTTTGTTTTTTTTGTTTTTTTTATAATGTTGACTTTTGCTTCGTGATACATGCTTTTATTTTGGTGCAGGAAGCGTAGAGCAGTAGTACGCAAATGAGAGCGCATGTACACATGAAGAAGAGCGCATGGGCACACATGAGTATGAACACATTTGCTTCCACAAAGAAGTCGCGCAGCTGAGGGACAGAGGGGAAAGATTACAGCTGCAAGCCTGCCTTCATATTTGTTGCTTGTGAAGCATCCACAGAGGCAACACCTGTATATAACACTTTTTATCCTGTTTATTGTGCATTTTCGATTGTGGTCAAATACTTGGGGAGAGTACATGTTTTTTTTTATGATTAAGCGGATGCTAACTGATACACGCTAATCGTTTGTGTGGATTGTTATTGCTGTATCAGCAGGTAGTTATAAATGCAAATTTGAATTGCTTTTATTGAAGATGAAACTGATTTAATTTTTATTTTCATTTCAGACTGCAAGTATTGATGTCATGAGCAGCTGAATAAAGTCAGCAAACCACACAGTTGTCTCGTCATTCCAGAACTTGGCTCGCTGTCTACCTAGGATTTAGCTCCAACGTCTTGGCAAGGGTGGTACAATGACGTATAATATATGTTTTTGGATGGTTATTTTGAAATTTAGTACATAATTAGTAGAATTTAGTATATAGGGATACTTAAAGGCTTAATTCCGACTTACGCCGCCAGCGTAGGAACGGAACTCGTTCGTAACCTGGAGACTTACGTGTACTCGGGGGTTACTAGTCATGCTATTCCCTCTGAATGTTTTCTAACGTATCCTGTACATTTCAATATGCTACAGATAAAAAATATATTAATTATTATCAAAATAACTTGTGGTCTGAATACAACGAAAGGAAGTGGAGGGGAAAATGGGCCCATCTTTAGCTCAAATAAAAGATAAACATGAAAATAGCAACTTCAAAGATAGCATGTAACCTGTTGACTCCTCCAATACTACATCCAACTAAGATAAGTGTAGTGTTTATCCCCTTCACCTCCAACTAGGGCACTTGTGTGAATGTGGAATTGCCACACAGGTTCTAGCTATCATCATAAATAAACCCCCTATGGCGGGAATATCAGGTCAAGTGCATTTTGAACGCAAGGAGCAGAAGCTTCAATCACTCGTTTCAGATGAACTATAAAAAGTGACGGACATACAGTGGCGCGAGAAGTGGGGACCTGAGGGTGCTGCAGCACCCTTTGGTGTTGGGAAAAAAAAAAAAAAAGCTTTAGTAAATTCCTTTTTTGTTAAAGAACAGATCAATACATAAAACATATTGAAAGAATAGAATATTTAACTTTCGGGATTAAAGATATATGTTGAAAAGTTTTTTAAATTTTTTTTGTAAACAACACAGTCACCACCTGCTTGCTACCAGGTCACATAGGATTAGGCACTATTGGAACTGAAAAGTTCACTATTGACAAAGGAGGCGTTAAGATGGAGCAAAAACAAATTGGTGATTTTTTTTCTTTGCAAAAACAACAACATTCTCTGAAATTCAATTAGAGGTTGAAAATGAAGATTATGATGGTTTATAATAGTGCCCAGCGAGGAAAAGTTAGCTGCAGATTTAGACTAAGGAGAATTTCAAATAGGTTGCATTGTAGCTGTATTATTGTTTGTTGTTACTGTTGAGCGAGTGTCGTGGAGATCACTGTTGGATATTCGTGTGCAATTTATTTGAGTGAGGGGATTAGCATTATAGTACACGGGGGCTTTTATTTCCAATACAAAAACTCCAACACACACTGTAGGTGAAATGGAACGCTGTCTTTGTAGTAGCATAGTATGTATCCAGCATGTGTGTGCGCTGCCATTGTGTACACCTTTATGGAGAAAAAGTGCAAGCATGACAAATTTGGACCGAAACGGCTGTTTTCGGGTGGGAAAAATAAAATAGGATCCTCAGCACCCCCTGCTGTGAGTGACTTCCAATGCCGCTGCGGACAAAGGCACACCTTTTAAGCTGTGAAATACAATATTCAAAAAACACAATATTTTGCACATAAATCAGTCTCATTTACCTTCAGCCACAGAGGAACTGTCATTGCATACATGTAGGTCCAAGCGGGAAATGAAAGTGTGGTAGGAAGATTCTTTTACGTCAAAGCGATCGAAATATTGACTCATGTTGTTGGGTGAGCCAGTAGGAGGGGTTGTTGACTCTGTCCAAAGGTTGTGGAGCCCAGGTGATGGAGGAGCAGTCTAATACACAAAAGAGAGGTCGTAGTAGTAATAACTAAAAATAGACAACGGTTCACATTTGAAATTTAAACACAAACCTTGTGAATAAAGACATACAAATTGTAGGATAAGTAAGGGAATTTCAATTCAAAAGACTTCAAATAAGGTTTTCAGACAAAATTAATGTACAAGTTGTGTTTCATAGACGACATTAAAAACAGCAAGACCTGCAGGGAATCTGTAGTCATGCTCTTCCTCTGCTGAGCAGACTTCTCCATGGCCTCACTGAGGGACTTTGCATAACGGATGATGGCTTTGAGCTGAGAGTCGGTCAACACCCACAACAAGTCATCCAGAATAAAAAGCAGCTTGGAGGCCAAAACGTTGCAGTCCTTTATCTAGATGGAACAATACAAAATTTGTGACCCAAATGCATGGACTCCAGAGAATACTTTTCATGTACTTTTCGCAGTATGGATGTTGTTTTTTTTGTTTGTTTTTTTAACCTTAAACTGCAGTTTTGCAGAAACCTTTCTACGGTCCCTTAAATACAGTTTACATTCAAATCTTTTTAAAAAAACATTTGTTTTGAAAGACTTTGAAATTACACTAATTTCAAAAACCATTTTATTCTTCTAATTAATTCAAGCACTGCTATGTCCAAACTGTGCAAAATATTACATTAGCTTTAATACAAGTTTAAATTAACACTTCCACTTACTGTCTCCACAGAGGTCAGAGGTGGTAAGTAACGTATTACATTTACGCCGTTATATTTAGTTGAGGACTTTTTGAAAAAAATGTACTTCTAAGAGTAGTTTTGCCACGCCATACTGTTTACTTTTATTCGAGTAGATTTGTGAAGAAGAAACACTACTCTTACTCAGGTACTTTGGGTTACAATGGTCGTTACATTTTTCCGCTTTATTTTACATTTTAGATTTTACTTTACTTTGTCAGCTCAATGGCTCTACCAGTTTCACCGAAATCGCAACAATAATCACATGACTCCATTATACCAATCAGACGTAACAAAATCACATGACCACATATGAGCTTGCTGTCGGCAGTCCCATGATCACACCGCACTGTTCAATCACGTGGCATCTTTAAAGCACAGTAAAAAATCAACTATTTCACATGGAGCACTGCAGTAAAAAATTCTCACTATAGTAGATTCTAACCTCTCTCTCAGTTTTCATTATAGCGAGATAGATCAACAGACCATGGAAAACCGGCGATATGACAGTTTTGTTTTCAAGGTAGGAAATGTTTTCACTACTAGAGGACAGTCATTTTCCTTGTACGGGTGATGTTTCAATTCCGTACATTCTTCTAGGTGTAATTCAATGATTTTTGTGCACATCTTAGCCCAATGTGGTCATGTAATAGGTTACAGTACAGTATAATAACAGCAGTTAATTTGATGACGTTCTGCTGAAGAAGAAAAAAAATTGTTTAAAAAAAAAAAAAAAAATCTTACACTGTAAGCAGGTACTTATTACTTGAGTATTCTTTTCACCAAATACTTAACTTGTACTTGAGTAAAATTTTTGGATGACTACTTTTACTTGAGTATTATTTAAATTAACACAACCCTTACTTGAGTAAAAATTTTGGCAACTCTACCCACCTCAGAGTAGTACTTGAAGGGCTAAGTATTAAGGTGGTACTTTGTGTAAAAAGTTTAAGAACCGCTGCTCTAAATGAAAGTATGTACTTGATATACAAGTAAAAATAATACTGTAGTTTACATACTTCTACACAAGTTTATGTAACCCCATGTAAAAACACATTTAAGGATTTCAATACAATAAAGTAAATAATGTCTCACTCTGCGTTTTAAAGCAATCCGAATGCGTCCCTGATTAGTAATGAGCCGTAAAGGGGTGCTACCCAAATCCTGGTCGTCACTCTCAATGGCATCTGCCTCAATGCGCAAAGTCTGCCAGTTAATTTCTTTGAACGTCAACACCTGAAGCAGAGAAGAAATACAAAATACAGCCAACAATCAAACATGACATTCATCATTGACAAGAAGAGGGCAAGCTTTGCCCATTTACGGTACATATTTAACAATTTACCTAATGTACTGGCCAATAAAAAAAGGACAATACTTTTTCGAAGTACAAATTCAATATTCTTCTCTTCCAAACAATGTGGAGACCATTAAATGCTGTACGGTACCTCTCCTCTTTTTGGGTCAGTGATGCGGGTGGAGCGGAGGTCGGTGCGCTGCCATTTTGGGTTGAGGCTGTTACCTTGCAGCTGCCACAGCTCGAAAGAGGCGTGGAAGGCGCGAGCCTGTACTTTGATGGTGATGGAGTTTATTCTAACAGACATGCCCTCCACCACCTTCTCAGCAAAGCCGTACTCGCTGTGAACAATCAGATCCAATATTAGAAGTGTGACAACATATCGAAATGGTGAGATAGTGTGATACTTTGTTTCCCAAAAGTTTATCGATATGCACCCGCCAAGAATCCATATATTATTTTAAAAAGGTGTCATTGTTAAAAAAAAAAAAAATCCACTAGAATAGTGTCTACGGTAACTCTTTGGCTGCCAGTGACAGTGCTAGACGTCAATGGCACTGAAACCAAGGCATTCAGAGCCAGTCTTCCAAGTCCCAGTTTGGATTATTGCAACAGTATATTTAGTATTACAGGACTTAATTTAAAAAAATCAGACAGAAAGCTGCAACTAATACAGAATGTTGTCCTCCCTTTATGCAGTATTCCTGCTAGCTTACCTCTGGCCTGCTGTGATAGCAATAGGAGAAGGGCCATTGGGAGGACGTGGTTCCTCACATGTCCTCATCTCTACCTCTACTTTATCCAGGAACTGCACAAAACAGGAAACATGAAAAGAACTTGGTATGAATTTAATTGAAATGTGGGCTAATATTTACTAAAGATAAAAAACACAACCTATGGAATGAAAACTGCCGATACTAGAATGATCGGCACGTTAAAAGAAGCAAAGTGTTGCTAAAATTTGATGTGAAACAGAAAATTCTTACCAAGCAAATGGGACTCGTCTTTAACTTGGTCCATTGTATCTGCCAAGACAGAAGTAGAAAGTCAGTGAGGGCCGTCACCAAAGATTTTGCACAGCATACTTCAATCTTTAGCAAGCAGTCAGCATTAAGGGCTCCAAGAGAGGACATTTGCATCTTTTGATTATTCATTAGAGTAATAACTGAGTGTTCTGTAATCTGTATTTAAATATAAAAGAAATGACTGACCTAACTGTTAACTGACTTCCTCTCTTACACTTGAGTCCAAAGTTTTCATAAGCAATGATAACACTTTTTTTTAATTATATGTTTGAGCATGTATTATTATTAATACTTCCATTCATATAGTTCCTCTTTTGCGGTTAAATTGCGCTTTCGAATCCGTCAAACAAGCCAGCTGGTCTTGTTTTCAAAGTAACTCACCCTGATGGCGGCTTTGTTGCAATAAACGCGAGTGACTGCCAGCCAGGTAGGCAGGTCAAGCATGTTCTGCAGAACCTCTTCATCCAGCTCGAGGTTGGACAGCTGCCCCTCCCCCTTCAAGGTACTCAGGTTGATCTTGTCTGGGGACAGATTCTTGGTGAACCTAAGCATAAGATTCAAGTCAAAGACTATTCACCATTTTTCACCAGCTATATCAGAAGTAGGGGCAACAATTCTTAATGAATTTCAGTGTTCTTTAATGCCCCCCCTCCCCCCAAAAAATACATCTCTTCTGAACACTTGATTAAAGAGGACAATGGTACACATGAAAGGAAGTTAAAGGAGCACTATGTAAGATTGGTAACCAAAAATGGTACTGCATCCAGGATTGAAATATTGAAGTGTACAACATCACCATTCCTCTTTGGGTTGCCAGATAAGCACACTGCTGGAGGGTCCTTCCGGGGTCCTATCGTCAGTCAGCGGCGGCCACAGTTGCCCACACAGGTGCCTTATCAAAATACTTTTTTATCGGCTTTTTTTTTTTGTTAATCAGCCAATGGCCTATGTTGGAAAAAAGTCCATATATCGGCCGGCCGATATATTGGTCGATCTCTACGCACTACCTTTGCCCCAGTCAATCTACCCCAATGCAAAACAGTAGAGGTGTGCGAAATTTCCGATTCTTAGATTATTCGCGATTCGGCCATGGAAGATTCGAGAACGATTCACAAACATCCAAATTCCGATTATTGAAATATGTCCAGTAAAGCAACTAAAACACAGTCAGTACAGTCTTCGGGACGCAATGAGGAACGGACCGAGAGTAAACATCATGCTTGCCATTACCCGGGTAATGATTATGCTCACGGCTCTGGCTCAACTCATGCAGCTAGATTAAAAAAACAGAACAAAACAAAAACAAAAATACCTGACTGTTGCTGACAGCTGCTACAAACTACGTCCACATAATGCTATGGTAGACATAACATGTATAAAGAACTAGATGCGAAATGACAGACTCAGCGACGTTAGCAACACATGTATAGAAAACTAGATGCAAAATGGCAGACTTGCCGGCGTTAGTAAACAGCCGTCATCTTAAAGCAGTAGACTTCCCTGGTAGGCTGTTTTAGCCAACCTTCCAAGCGTACCTAATTAACTTTTTATCTAAATTACTAAATCTGCAAAATCTTAACTTGAAACTATCTTTAAAACAGTTTTAAAACATACCTTTACATGTCGAAAGTAGACAGAAGGGAAATTATTTAATAACGGGAGCAATTTTAACAACTTTAACGGTTGATTCGCAACATTATATTAATTCAATTTAAAACTGTTGCTACAGAATGGGGTCTTGAGTATTTTGCTTACTGTTTCGAACTGTTAACTTCATACTGAAATAGTCGTTTATTTAAGCCTGAGAGGATTTTTGTACAATTTTTGTTACGAATGTACGAAACATTAAAAGCAGCTAATAGCTGGGGAGGGGGGGTGCATCAATAATCGATTTATAATCAAATCGTTAGGTGCCAAAAGATTCCCACAACTACAAAACATTGTAGCAGACCATGTCAACTGTGTTCATATTCCAAATGTCAGTTTAGCATATTAACACAAAGACATAGTAAAAGAGCAGTTACGAGCTCCACGTTTGTCAGTGTTTCTTTCGCCATGATGGTAGGGGAACTACAGTACTTTTCTCAACAACATATAAGCATACTGGCAAATAATACTTCGTAATGCAATGACATTACTCACTGACACAATTGTATTCCTTCATTTAAATTTAAATTACTGACTAATATATGGTAGGTACACACATAAAGGCCATCATTGCCCCATTCAATGAACACACATGCTAAACAACATAGCACAAGCATGCAAATTGTGTTCATATTCCAAATTTAAATTTACCATATGTATAAGAGGTGTGCATCGGCACTGCCCTCACAATTCGATTCGATTACGATTCGGAGGGCCACGATTCGATTCGATTCGATTCAGAGGGTCACAATTCAATTCGGTTCGATTCGGCAACGCATCGCGATGCATTAAAGCCTGGGATGCATTAAAATTCTAAAGTAAAGCATATTTTTCGTGAATCATGTGGCAACACAAGCGGCCAGACATTAAACAACTTTTTATTGGCTCTTGTGTCACTCCCTGTTGAAATCAAATGAGAATAGTATACTTTCAGATATATATTTAAAAAAAAAAAAAACAGATCACAGCATTTAATTAGTGCTTTGAATGAGACCAGGGCTTTCTCTTTTTTTTTTTACACACAGTAGCAGCCTTTCACACAGTGCAACATCTGAACTCCTATGCAAAATCAGCAATAACAGTCACTGTATTTTAGTCACAACGACCCATCAATAAAAATATTCAAGTAAATATTAAAGAAAACGATAAAGAAAATATTGTAGTGCAGCAGCATCTTTATCGCAAAATGTCAATCATTTACGTGCGGTCGGGTCAGGTCGGGCCGGACTTCTCTCTCGCTAACGTTTTTTTAAAATAAATCTATATTTGTAAACTAAAACGATGTATGGATGTTAAACTAAGGAATACTTGTTAAAAAATAAATAAATTGAAAAAAACAGAGAGAAGGTGCTTTGGTAATCCCAAACATGAGCCGCAGCTGAGCCAGTGCATTGGTTGCGCACATGAACGCCGTGGCCCCGCCCTCCTTTTTAATCTTCCCCTTGCGCTCTAGTGCTCTCCGCGAGTCTGCAACTCTATATCCTGGTATTTCCTTTTCGAATTTCGATATAGAGCACCAAGAGGCAAAAAGCAAACTAAACACGGGGGGGATTGAAAAGGCAAGAATCCACGAGTGGTGTGTGGAAAGTATTTAAATTGATAGTGGAAGATGTATACAGAAGACTGTGTCGGCCTTGCCGAATGCAACAAATGTGGCACGCGCTTTGCTCCGTACGAGAGCAAAAGACTGGCACCTTCACGCTAAGCAGCCATTTTAAAAACTGTACTGGCCTAAAAGATGATATTAGTCACACATCGTAATTATCATTTGTTTCGAGGGCTGCACCTCTTCGTGCTAAGCAGGACATCGTGGAGTTCGTGCATGGTGTTCCTTAAAATGTTATTATTTATTTTGTTTCAGTGCTCCTTAAGGCAGCTTGTTCTTTTGTGTGTTCTGATGCGAGTCATTAAAATAAAGAATGTTATTTAAAAGTTTTTTAGTTTATTTTTGTATATGCAGCTGTTCCTCTCCTCGTCAGAGAGGCGCGTCCATGTGAGCACAATATCCATAACAGAAATATACTGTATTTAACATACATTTCCAGCGTTATTTCGTTGTGTACGTGCATTTATCATGATCATAAAAATATGTAGACTTTTTAAACATGAAGAAAACTTGCGTTTTTTTCCGCCAACTCGAAGAAATTAGAATAAATGTCTGTTGCTGCCTTTTGCCAAGTAAATGAGCATGAACTATCCACCTGATAGAACAGACACACAAATATACACAATATAAATGTTTATTGAATATGCATCTTACAGTCTTGTTTATCTGGGAGAATTTGTTACGAAAGACAGGTTTAAATTTATCATTATGCACATAGGCATCATCACAATTGTGATCGCACAACGCAACCACGCATTGCATCCCCGCATTTGCTCGTCCTGCTGAGTCCTCACAAATAAAACGGGCTCGGGCCTACAAATGAAACGTACATTTTCGGGGGGGTTTCGGGCTCGAGCCTACAAATAAAACGTAAAATTTCGGGCTCTCGGCCTTTAATACACGCGGGCCGGGTCGGGTCGGGCTGGATTTTTTTAGACCCGACCTAAGCTTTAATCGGGAGAGCAGAGAGATAGGCCATAACATAACAATGGCTGAAGCGGAGAAAGTGGGAGCAAGAAAGATTATTGATGCACCTAACACATTGAAAGCAGACATCTGGAGACATTTTGGCTTCTACGAGGTTGGTGGGAAACTTGGCCAGAGTTATGCGGTGTGTAAAAAATGAAACATGAGAATAATAATACAAATGGGGGAAACCAAATCAGTTGCATCACCGGAATTGCGCATGGAAGATTTTTGAATGTACTTATATATTTTAAAATGCGCTGAATCGATTCGGCTTGTTGTCTGCATCGAATCGAATCGTCCATGCCCCGCATCGGGATGCATCGCCGCATCGATTACTGTTGACACCCTGAGTATGAGTATTATAGGGAAAGTATATCACCTGTCGAGAAGTCATGCAAATTTTTTTCAGTTGTCTCCATTAATCGAAGGCATCTTCATTGCATATCCTTGTTTTGTTTCTGAATCTGTCATGACTCATTTTACATTCGGAACGAGGTTTTTTTGCTATAATGGCAGACGACATCATTATTTCTGACTGTGAAAGTGATAGCAACCTTGGGCTGCGTTCAGACTGAAGGTATATCTGATTCCAATCCAACCAAAAATCTGATTTTTAGGGCTGACTGTTCACACCATTTCTAGCAAGTGTCCAAATCCGATCTGGGCCTGTTCAGATTGGGCCACATTATTGACACACCTGACTTGTTGCTGTGGCAACAAAGGCGTCACCCAGCATAGAGTGACGTCCCAGACAGTCAAAACCCATCTGAGTTGTTTAGACTAAGAAGCATCTCATCCATATCTGATATGAAGCTACCTCCTTTATGTGGTTTCAATCCATCTCGCAAAAATAAGATTCCTGTGCTTTGTGACTCTTCAGACTACAAAAGAGGGATGGGCCAAAAAATCTGATTTGTGCTCTCAGTCTTAACAAGGCCTTCGTTTACGTAGCCTACAAAGCTGTGGCAAGCTAGACAAAGATGAAGAACTGATCTCATAATTGGCTGATTGGTGGAGGGCGGGACATCTGTTGTAAATACAAAATCCAAACAATAACATTTTTTACAGGCTGGTAATCGACTTTTAAAATGGGAAAATCTCGTCTTAAAACTACTTTCACAAAAAACATGCAAGTGGCTCAGAAGATGAATGAATGAAATGTATTGAAATATTAGGGCCATTAAATGAATAATTGAAGTGCAATTCTTACATAGTGCTCCTCTAAAACCAAACAGTAGAAAATGGCAGCACAGCAACAATCAGAGGGGTAACCATTTAACAAAATGATGAGGCATCATAATGGCATTTCAGAAAAGGGTGTTAAATGCCAGACAAGATGCCTAAGGAGAGGTTGACAACATCTGTAACGTCTACTGAGTTTGCGCCAATGTGTTCAAAGTGTAAGCATTGTTAGTTAACACCATGATGTGCCTGATAAACCTGACAGACCAGTCGCTCAGACTGCTGGTCTCACTGAGCATTCAACAACCAATGATATCTTAACAAATCTGAGGTTTGTTTGAGTTTGCTTCAATCTGATGCAAACACACTTTCACTAAATTCAGACCAATCAGAATTTTTAAAGTAATTTGTTGGATTTAAGACCAGTATTAGTTCAAAGAGTGTGGTTGGGGCTGGTCTTTTAAGCTACTTGGTAAGATTAGCATGCTTTAAATTAGGACAAAAATTCTAGTGTTTAACCAGCTAGAAAACAAAGGAATCCTTGTACAAACTGTTGGTCTTATAGTTAGACAGCATGAAAATTGTTCTTAAACAGTTTACTCAGAGGATCAGTTCTGAAATGATCAAATCTGACAGGACTTTTGATTTGAATGCATACCAAACCGCTAAAAATTAGCCAGCCATATTATCAAACATACAACAATGATGTCTTGAAAAATATTCCTTTACTGTTTTCATCAGAGCTAAAACTGATGTATACAATTTAGAAATAAGAACGGATGTTTTAAAGTCACATTTTACTGCTGTCAGTTTAAATTAACTCATTACCTCCCATTCACTATGACAGACATCCAATTCGTTTGTACTAGAAGGACTGTCAATGAATGCTCATGTTTCATTGACATTGATGGCGCTCAATGTTCAATCCATTTAGACAGGTAGAGAGGGTGGCAGCAAATGATCCATTTTGACTGGTCACTCTAAATGGATTGGACATCTAGCACCGTCAACAGCAGCTAGTGGTAGAATGTAATGAAGTAAAAGTACTTTGTTACTGGACTTAAGTACATATTTGTGTATCTGTACTTCACTTAAGTACAAATAAGAAGTGGTTGTTTTTACCTTTACTTCACTACATTTTACAGCAGGTATATGTACTTTTTACTCCACTACTTTTCAAATTGTCGTTTACGTTAAACGTTAGGTTTTTTTTCTTTTTTTCCCCCCCTCATTGTGAATTGATAGTTTCGTTTTCATGACTCCGGTGTGATCGATAAGCCCCGTGCAACTATACCGTGACTTAGCACTAGAGGTGAAACACGAGTACAAGCAAAATCAGGCAGGGGAACAAGATATTGAGCGATAGAAACCACCACACTCATGTACAGTAAGTGGTGGTATGCACCTGATTAGACATGTGCCGATTACCGGTTTTAAGGTATACCGTGGTATGAAAGCGTCAAGGTTTCAAAACCGCAAAAATTTTCCGTCATATCGTTCCTAAGGTATTAGCTATTTTTTATGTCCCAAAAATGCATGGAGAAATCCCTGGCTTGCCGCTGTAATGGTCAAACTTCCCCCACCAGTTGTTGCTTAGTGTCAGTGAGTCAGCTGTGCTACACGATTGCTGGAGGAGGTGAAACTCCTGAACTTGTTTCCCCTATCGAAGAAAACGAAATTGCTGGTATGGGAATATTTCAGCTGCAGAAAACTTACAGACGGCTGATCGCTGGTATGGGAATACTTCAGCTACAGAAAACTTAAAGACAGCCGCGGCTTACAGGAGGACCAACCGAGATGTAAAACATGTTTGCGGAGGGTGGCTGCCGAGGAGGCCATACCTCAATATGATTTCGCATTTATACAAAATTCAAGATTAGTAAACACTATCATGAACATTTCCCACCAGCTACGAGAGAACCCCAGAGAAACCCAGATATCTCAAAGTAACACATTTTAGAGCTGTAATTGCAATACTGTGATACCGGGAACTCGTGATATTTTGGCTTAAGTTTATCAGACCGTCAGAATTTCGTACCGGCACATGCCTACACCTGGTAGTTGCTTGCAATCCACCATTAAACTAAGTTTTGGAGTTTTTGAGCTTGCTAAGCTTCTGCAGTCAATTTTATTGCTTGTTTTTTTCCACTGTTCACAGTAGTCAATTTTATTGCTCATTTTTTTCCATTCTTCACAGTTTTAAATAAAACTGAGCAGTCAATGAATTTTCTGGTTCTTTCTTTGAATATTGACTCAGATCTCTGTATGTATGTATGTATGTGTATATAAACGTATATATGGCGGAAAACACAGACAAGACTGAAAAAGCAGTTTCTGCTCTTGAAGTCTCTTTAAAATAAACTGCTGTATTTTAAGCCGAAAGAACTGTTGTGTTTGATAGAACAATATGTCCATATGCTGCCATAGCAGATTCATGGTGCATTAAGCCCCCGAACTATTTTTAGTTTGTCCGTTTTACCCTGGAAACCCCTGTTTACAGACGTCGTGCAACCCCTTTTGTTTCAATCCAGCCATAAAAACAATTATAGTTATTATTTAAAATGTCTGTCATTCTTAGATTAGAATCATTAATCGATGTCTAATATTTCGTTTAAAACAATTAAAACAACAGTTTTTCGATCGAAACAAGGAATCTCGTTAAAATCATGGAGTCTTTAATTATGCTCTTTCATGCTCTCACCTCCAGATAGGGTTTTGCTGTTTAATTTTTTGGTTTGTTTGTTTGTTTTAAATGCCCTCCTGTTCAAAATATTTCTTCTCCCAGAAAACTGAGATTTTAAGCTTCCCAATGATGTATAACACATGCATATCAGAGAATTTGGAAATTTGGCCAAATTGGGGGTCTCAGAGCCGAACTTCAAGTCACCTGAGTGTTTTCCGCCACCTAAGTGTTTATATACACACACCTCTCTTACATAATTGCATCGGAAGTAAATTCTTTTACTTTTTACTTGTAAATTGTAAAGCAATCACTTTTGTACTTTTACTTGAGTAAATTTTTTCTTAGATACTTGTACTTTAGTCTTTTTTTTTTGCAACTGTATCTGAAAATTTACTTAATTTAAAAACAAAAACAAAAAAAAAGTGTGTACGTCATACACCACTGACAGCAGCCAATGACTTAAGGATACTTGAACATTCTTTCCCATACACAAACTGTATTTCCATCAAATGTCAAATTTAACGTTACACTACAAATGTAGATTACAGTTCTGTTTACTGCAAAACAGAGATATACTGCAGAGATATACTATTATCAATTCTGAAATTTAGAAGGCTAAATGTATGCCAGGGTTAAGATTAATTATTGTCCTCACAGTCAAATAACTACAATACAACCAGTAAAATGCAACACTATTATTTTATCAATTGAAAATGGCTACTTTGTCCATTGAGGATGTAATAATTGGAATGAGAGACAGTGATTGTATAGAAATGAATCTAATCAATTTGGCATGCAGGTGTTTGTGTGGCTTAAGAAGGACTGTCCAGTTTCAGAAGGAATGTCCACGATTATCCCGACTTAATAAAAGTAGTGGTGCTCAGTCTTTCGAGATATTTGTCACATGTGCATTCAAGGTTTGCATCTTATTAGTTTTTCACTCAAATCGACAGCGAAATCCAAGTTAAGATAGCCCTTGATTTGAATCCAACGTCTTTCATCTCATAACCAGGCAATCGTAATTTTAAATGACTTTTCAATACAAAAAAAAAACCACACACACACACACACGAATACTGCATTCTGTAAGTACCGACACGAACCAGCTAATGGTGACTGTTGACGCCGCCAGCATATATGGAGAAGAGCTAGCCGGCTAACATTGATGTCACCTACCTTGACAAATGTTTCAGAATTTGCTTTTTGATAATTCCGGCCATTTCTGTTGTGGTCTGTTGTAACTTGGTGCCGATGAGGTTGGATTTAGATGAACATTTACCAGCTTGGAAGTCGCTCTAAACGGAACGCATCATTAGCTGGTGGCATCTTATGAGCCATTACGATGCTAGGATGCTAGGCTAGTAAGTACCCCGCTCCACATTGGACAGCCATACTCCCCAACACTCTCTTTGACCCCACCCCCACCCTCCTCTCTCTCTCTCTCTCTCTCTCTCTCTCTCTCTCTCTCTCTCTCCTCTCTCTCTCTCTCTCTCTCTCTCTCTCTCTGTCTCTCTCTCTCTCTCTCTCTCTCTCTCTCTCTCTCTCTCTCTCTCTCTCTCTCTCTCTCTCTCTCTCTCTCTCCCCTCTCTCTCTAGCGCTATCTGCTGCACAGTATGCTGTACAGTAGGAGCAGAGTCGCGTAGAATAGCCAAAAAACTTTTCTCAAGTTAGAGTAGCGTTACATCAAAATAATATTAATCAAGTAAAAGTAGTCATCCACAAAAATGTACTCAAGTACAAGTAAAAAAGTATTTGGTGAAAAGAATACTCAAGTAATGAGTGAGTTCGTAAGTGAATGCTTATGATGTTTGATTTTTTTTTTTTTTTTTTTTTTTAAACATTGGTATTTTTATCTCAACACAAAGTTATTTATATGAAGTGTTATTATTATACTTTAAAGAAGAAGATTCATAAAGGATCATATCTCCGGTTTTCTGTGGTCAATCGGTGCCAAATAAAAACTGGGAGAGAGCACTCTATGTCAAATACTGTATTTCATTTTTTTATGGTAGATGCCACGTGACTGAACAGGCTAGCGTGATCATAGAACATAGGCAGAGTTTGACTTTTGTGGCAGAGGAGACAAAACATGTTGATGACCCCGAAACGCAGTATCAGCAATAAAATTAACTTACAAGATATATGCTCGGTTAGTAGCTTAGCCCATACTTGTAAATACAGGTATCCAAGCTATGTAATTGTGAGTGCGTGTGTGAGCTCGTGCGTTTTTCTGTGGAGAAGTAGACACCGAATTTTGTGTTCCACGGAGATATCCGATTTAATGCTAAGTTTTTCCAGTCACTGACACCCTTGCGAAACGAATCCTCACAGTGGTGAGTTTGAAAATGGCGACAGGCAAAACAGGAGACTGCATCCTTTTTGACTGAATATTTCAGGCAGGAATATTTATAATCAGACATTGAAAATTAAATTAATTTTTTGAGGGGAATTCTAAATCAGGCTGTTTAGGACAGCTATGCTTTTGGTCAAGGACGTTGTCCATTGAATATGGTACGCCCGGTTGTGGCGGTGTTGTACAATTAGCGTCTTTAGTGGGACATACTGAAACTCCGCTCACCATTTTAGCGGTGCTCGCCGGTGTTTCATGGTCCACATCTTCAATCCTTGGTTGTCGCTCAGTAGTTGTTGTCGCTTTTGAAAGCTTAGGTTTGAAAAAAATCACATATATTCATCTTGTTTCTTGTATCCTTAGGTGGTTTTGGCTAAGCAAAGCAAATGGCAGTCTCTGAGATGCTACTCTCATGATCTGTTTGAAATTTTTGACCCATTATAAAGATATTTTATGTTCAATTGTTAATTCATTATTGTTTTTTAAATTGCTTTACAACTTTTATAGACAACGTTTTACCGGCAAAGTGAATTTTAAATTCATATACTGTATTGGAAAGTCAATTACATGCAATGACATTTTCAGCCACCTCGCGAGGTTTTCCAGGCATGTCCCACTGGGAGGAGGCCTCGGAGTCAACTCAGGACACGCTGAGGATCCTCTGTCTCCCAGGTGGCCTGGGAACGCTTTGGGATCATCCCGGAAGAGCTGGATGAAGTGGTTTCCTTGCTGCAGCTGCATTTCCCATGACCTGATTTCGGATAAGTGGGTGAAGATGGATGGATGGACGGATGGATGGACGGATGGACGGACGGACGGACGGTCGGTAGGACGGATGGATGCATGAGCCTTCTTCCGCTAATTGTATCATATTGGGAGGTACCCAGAGGTTTCCACCCCTAGTATACAGTAAGTTCAAACAGGAACTAGTCTTTGGTGTGTGTATCAGTATGGATCACAAGCCCACACAAGCATAGTGAAAACAGTTCACACTCAAAGACAACCTTCACTAGCTGGGTAAACCACAAAAAGGTCAAAGCTGTTCATACAGTGCTGTAATCCACACATATCGACAGTGTAAGGAAAAAGTGTGGTTTAACAAGGTGTACAAGAAACAGGTATAACTGCAGCCATGAGAGGATTGTCAACCTTAATGATTGGAATGAGCCTGGAATCAGGGCATCGAGAGATACACGGTTAATGTCAATTCCTTTAGTCCTTATCTTTTCATGAGTTTCTTTGGATCATAGCATATTTTTGCCAATTTATTTTGTCAGACAGGTCATATAAAATTTATTTCATAATTGGACAGGTTCGGTCTAAGAGAATGAGCTCAACTTTACCAAAAAAATGATTAGGACAGATTTAAAATGCATGTGACACGAAAAAGCATGTTTACTTCAAAATACACGAGGTAATTTATGCTCCTGAATAATATGGACCGCTTGGATGTGTGTGGAAGCAATCGCTATATTTATTTAGTTTTTTGAATCCTGCACGATGAAAATGAGTGACTTCCGGCAACAGTCTCGAGTTGAGAAAGAGGGCGCTGTGACGTGTACGGTAGAAGGAGTCCTCTTCACTATACAGCTGTACTGTTGTATGAGAAGAACTAAGGATTCAGCTGATTTTGCGGATTAATACATTTATTTTTCGCATCACGCCAGCCAAACGGCTGCAGAAAAATCTAGCTGTATGAGGGAGAGGCGTATGCGCCTTTTTGGAGTTTCAAAAGGTTCCCATTCACCATGGATATTGGCCAAAACAAGCCCTACTACTGTGGGACATTAGGACTTACAAGGAAGTGAGTAAACAACTTGTTTTGTATTATGTCAAATACTGGGATCATTTTAATACGGAGGTGGCTTGCATTTTGTGGCTGACGTGCTCCTTGTCACACATACCCCCGCCAGGCGAGCACTATACTTGGCTTTTGCACTCTTGGTGTGCCCGATGTTCTGTCAAATTTTCCACCCGATCAGAAATTGCAACTTTGTGTTAAAAATAGCCGCAAATACAGCGATTACAAAGTAAACACTACAAACTTTCTTTAAATAAAGGACTACTTACGTTTGATCATTGATAGGCATGTAAAAAGCTCTCCTCATGCATATTAGCTGCACGTTAGCTGCACAACAACTGCAGCCGCCCTCCTCCGGGGAACGAACTGTATATTGCTCTCCACTGGGCGGTTTGCCGATCAGCGAATACAATCGACAACCCAGTCGTCATGGCAAAAGTTCCGGGCTAGTTATGTGTGATTTTCCGCTTCGAAT
The DNA here is from genome assembly GCF_030265065.1 of Corythoichthys intestinalis. Lineage (NCBI taxonomy): Eukaryota > Metazoa > Chordata > Actinopteri > Syngnathiformes > Syngnathidae > Corythoichthys > Corythoichthys intestinalis. The sequence continues at coordinate 69,341,030 of NC_080396.1, forward strand.
ATTTTGAAACATCACTCGGTTCGGGTTAGCATGTCAGCTAGCTGTCATGCTTCTTGGTTTGTTTACATTCTCCGAAGCCGGGGAAGGGAAATGACATAAGCCCGATTTAGGTGTCATAAAATATCGTTCGGTAGGTGCGACAGTAAAGGTGAAGTCGACAGTTTTGACCATTATGGAGTAATTTTGCCATGTCGTCCTGAATAAGTGCAGTTTTATTATTTCATATTCCATTTAGCACAAGACTGTTATTTGTCATGACCATGCCATTTATTTAGCAATTGGGGAAAAATACTTAGATAAAAATTATACAGTATCTCATTGTATCCTCCTTATACAGTATCCTCGTTGTGAATAATTCCCCCTCGACGGGCTGACTGGTCCTTCTCAAGCCATTTATTTAGCTATTGGGGAAAAATACTTGGATAAAAATTATACAGTATCCTGTAAAAATATTGGAGTACAGAGACTGAAACAATGACATTTTGCGGCTCTGTTCGTCGCGTTTTCCTCGTTCTGAATAATTCCCCCTCAATGGGCTGAATAGTAAAACCGATGAGCCCATTCTCCTGCTGACGTCATCCACCTGTTGGGGACGCTAGAGCCCTATAATGGTAGGCGTGGCTAACCGGCAGATTAAAAGACTAATTTCTCGTCATCTGCGCTTTGCTTCATTGTTGTACTGTATATAGTCCAGTCGTCTCAAAATATGATTCTAATTCACACAATGCTATTTAAGACTTATTTTTCTCAAGTCGTATGCTCTTTAAGTATAGAGAGCCAAGGACGTTTAAATATTATCTTTACCTTTAAAGGGGAACTTTGAAGTAAGGTTGGCAACCATGTTTTTGAATAATATCAATGGCTAAACAATTATAAGCATATTTTCATTATTTTTTTGAACGCAACCCTTCCAGATTCTTTGTTTAACCCATAGCAACGCCCTTGACAACGAAAATGCTTTTCTTCGGCAATCTTCAGAAATCTTCGGAAATTATGTCACACCTAGACGTGCGAGGGAAGTCCACCATAGAACAGTATTGTTTGTTGCATTGCTTCTCGGTAAGATGCCACAGCGGTGTGTGGCGATGTTTTGTTCTCGCTCAAAGGAAAAGTTGTATGAGTGGCCAAAGGATAGCAGGGCACGTAAATGGACATCTTTCGTTCGCACGAAGCGAATGAATTTCACGCCATCATCAAGTAGTGTTCTCTGCTGCAAACACTTCGAAGATGCCTGCTTCCTTAACCGGTCTGCTTATGGTCAAGGATTTGCCAAAAAGTAAGTGTGATTTTTGGATAGATGACTGATGACTTTGTCAAAGCATAGCTGCCTACTGTTGTGGAATTGAACAGTATAAGCTAGCGACGTTACCCGAAAGTTAACTCGTGGCAATCCCCGATCATAGTTGTTGTTGCGTTCACTAGGTTAAGCGTGTTTAAATTGTGCGTCATCTACGATCGTGTCCGAAAGGGTTAATCCACTGTCAATCGGGAAACGGGTGTGGATGTGCATATAAACGGGTCGGCGTCGCGGTAATAGGCTTCTAGTTTGTGTTTTATGAGAGCCGCTGACAGCTGACAAATAGCATGTTGGTTTAGCGTAGCCATTGAGTCAATCTCGCAGCGAATCAGCGAGCGCGCAGGTCACGCAGTGAATCATGGGAAATGTAGTCTCGGGACAACACTGAAGTGGTGCTTTGTAATCTGTTCGCTTGTGTGAAAAAACTACATTTCCTCACGCCATTAGACGCCAATTCCTGCCAAGAGCTGTGTTCTAACTTTTCCATAAGAACTGCTCCATGTGTTAATAAAGAGACAAGGTTGTCAGCGCGTCGTGTGTTCGATACATTTGTAAACAAAAAGCTCATAACAAGACACTATGCACAATCCGTTTAAGAGACGCTGGAGTGGGAGGCGAGGAGGATATCGGCGAGAAGCAAAACTTCACGGTCGAATGTGGCGGCAGTCTGCTATTATTTTGTTTTCTTATTGTTGCCACAATAAAGTGGAGAAAGCCATCGAAGACTCATCTCCTTCTTCCCCCCCCCAACGTTTTTATATTATTATTTTATATGCACGAGAGCTGCCGGATCTGCCAAAATGAACATGAGGCCTGATTATTATTTTTTTAAACAATGTCATCAGATAGACAAAAACATAAAATTATGTGCAAATGCCTGCATCTTCAAATCATAAAAATAATAACAGCCTATATCTTACCAATGTTGTAATCTCGATGGTTCTTGTATCCATTCCATGTCAGGTAGTCTAGGCACAATGTTTGCATTCTGATTAGCGTCTGGCTAATACATGTTAGATCCAACATAAAATTCCAAGCTCCTCTTCTTCCTCCAACTCTTCAAAAACTTGGATCTCCTCCCTTGCGCACGGTCTATCGCTTATATCGCTGTTTGAATCATAGTTTGAAGGGCTTTGTATGGCGGCAGTATGTATGGAGCTGCCAACGCTGTTCCCGGTGTGACGTATCACTTCCGGGTTCGTCCCCTTTCAGGCTCGAACTTCGGAAACGCGATTATTTTGTCAAATATACAACATATAAATTTTTTCATGCTTTATTTGGTGGACAATGTTTAATTACTTTACTTGTGACCCTATTTGGCATGTGAAGAAATTAGTTCACACTACAGCTTTAAGAAATAAAATCAGATATTAAAAACTGATTTTCATGATTACCTTGGTTATCTTTTCTTGTTGTTGATGCTGATCTTAAACCTAAAATGGGGAAACTACTGTATGTAAAAATAAATAAAAATATAAAACTAAATACTGTAACTGGAAATAGTTTTCACAGCACTGTACTGTATGTAAAAGAGTTGACCACAATATGTATACATGACTGCTAGTACACAAGACGCGAAACACTTTTCCCCACCTAGAAATTGCCTATTTAAAATGTATTTATTTAGGTTTTTTATATTCTATTAATTAATTAAATTAAAAATTTGATTATCAACATATTATTCAAATAAAAACTTTTTATATCAACATTTGTGGGGGAAACTAAAAAAAGAATTCTACTTAAATTAATAATAAATATAACATTTTGAAAGTTTATTTATTGTAAAAAGTTAAAAGTTAATAGAAGTTTATTTATTGTAAGTTTTATTTTTGTTTGATGTCATGCATGTTTGAAAAAAAAAAAAGTAAATCCACTGGTTTACTTTTGAACACCTGTCACGGACGACAATTCAAACATGATTTACAGCAGCTATAAAATATAAACAACTCTTGAAGTCCATTTAAAATTAGTTTAAAAGTGTTTGTGTGGACTTTTTTTTTTTTTTGCGGGTGCGTATGTTGTATTCCGAGTTGTCCATTTACCTCGGTGGTGTCGGAGGTGGAGGTGTCGTTGCCATTATGTGACATGCGCACTAGTTGGGCGCTGGTCGTAGTTTGTTATGACAAGCCGAGGCCTTGATCCGTAATAAGAGTTTCTTTCTTTCTTTTTTTGTGGGGGGCTCATTTTTAAGAGGTAAGTCACGATGGAGGGTATGGACCTGGACGTGGACCAGGAGCTTACGCAGAAATTCAGTTGCATGGGCACTACAGACAAAGACATTCTCATATCGGAGTTCCAGAGGCTCCTCGGCTTTCAGCTAAACCCCGCCGGATGTGCCTTCTTTCTGGACATGACCAACTGGTGAGCCCGAGGACTCGACTGGCCTGTTTAGCTGAATCCGTGTTAGCAATAACACGCTTGCTAACTGATTACTTACGCGGATATATGACAAAATAATTATATATGTGTAAAAATACCGAGACAACCGCTACGCAAGATGCAGTATTTGTTATCTCGATTCGAAAGCTAGTTAAATAATTGTTTGTCATTATAAGCGAGAAAGAGATAGCAGACGCTAACTTTTGTTGAGAAATTTACGAACAGATTAATCCTACTCTGGTGATTTAATAATATTAATAATACGTATTGAATTTACGATACTGTAGTCCCACATTTATTTGTTCACACGTGTATAACGCTGTTATTTAATTAGACACCAAGGCAACAGTAACTTGAAATTGAACCATAACACAATGTTTTCCCAGAAATTTGTTATTTTAACCCCTTTCCCCGAATGCATTGATAGTGTTAAAACGGACAATTAATCTACGTTAAAATAAGAATGAAAAAAAAGTCGAGTTGCGAGTGCTTGATTACATAACTAAGCAGTCAAACAGAATTCCTGTCGTTAACCCGGACGAAATGTCATTTTAATGTCACGACGAGACAATCACCATTTACGCACTACAGAATTTGAGAGAAACTCTACAGTGTACTATGCATTGAGGCAAAATACGGATACACTTTTGCTCGGTCGTGCCAATATTGAACTGTGAACTCGCAGATGTCACGTGACAACGAGTGAGAGCTCCTCGCTACCAGTTTGCTAAAAATAAAATCTGCTGGGTTATCCATGGTGAGTATATCACGTGAAACAAGTACTCGAGCAGATATTTGGAGTGTCGTTTCCTCCAGTCAAAATTGATTTACGGGTATCTGTAACATTACTATTCCAAGCATAGATCATATTACATTTGATATTGATATAGAGTTTCCCCCTTTACAGATACTGTGACTAGGAGTGGGAACCTCAGGGCACCTCACGATACGATACGATTCGCGAAACAAGGCTCACGATAACGATTATCTCACGATAGCGCGATGCAACGATTATTGATATATTGGTGAGAAATTTTATACATGATGTTCTACAGTACAACTGTTGAAACGGAAAAAAAGATATTTCAAAATAGAAAAATACTGTTTAAGTCATTTATTAAACAGTGACACCTTTTCTGTGCAACATTGCTGTAAATTATAAATCTACTGCAAATTGTGCACCTGCACATATTGAGGAAACAAACCACAACCACTGATATCTCTTGGAGAGATCATGATGAATGGCACCCTTAATTTCTTTAAAGTTTTAAATCTTAAAAAAAAAAAAAAAGTAATAACAATGCTGTAGGTGTCAGTCAGCAGTTGAGCTTGGAGTGGGGCATTGATAAAATTGGTGGGTCTTCGTATATGACTTTTGTTGCCAAAAGCATTGGTTTGAGCACTTCCACCATCTGCTTCAGATTTTGAGATATCGGACACAGGAGTAGGCACGTGCCGGTTTCCGGTGTCACAGTTTACCATGGTATGAAAACGTCGCGGTTTCAAAACCACTAAAATTATCTGTCACACCGTAGTATACGATTCGCTATTATTTTTCATGTGTCAAAAATGCAGCCAAAAGTGGGGCGGCAGCGCTCACCCCTTCCCGTTTGTTGCTTTGTGTGTCAGTGACGCTATTCCAGCGAACCCAAAACAAAACACAAGGCGTACTTTTCTTCAATTTATTGAGCTCTCAAATTGTGGTAACTGAAATTTACAAAATTAATACATTTAAAACGTTGTACAATAGCATTTTTCCATGTGTGAGTTGCTTCAACTGATTAGCACCTTGAAAAAATTCACCAAAAACAAAACACATTTTCCTTTCAAATTCAAAATATAAACTAATTAAAAACTTACAAAGACGAATGTTAGCCTAGGCTTAGCTGGAAGAGCAACTTCGTCGAGGTTTTAAGTCTCACGAGTCATAACCGCTAAGCGAGAAACAAACTTGAAGTGGGAAAAAAGGATAGCGTCCAAGATCGCTAATTGCGACAGATTATCTTGCCCTAAGCACAAATTCACGTTCGCTGGACGAGGAGAGGTCTCACTCCCAATATTTTTTTCAGATGAATGCATTTGCCAGCATATTGGATTTGGTGAGTAACGGTTTCAATCCTTTTCATATTTTGCTGTATCACAAAGTTACTGCCGTTTGTTGCAACTTGCGTCGAACACTGCCAGAGCTACCCAAATCTCCAGTGAAAAAATAGCTCCCATTAAGTTAGCGTCAAGCTTGTGTATTTAAAGGTAATATAAAAGAAGAAATGCAAGCTTCTTTCTAATATCGCTGCACAAAATGCTCAGCCCGCTTGAGCAAACATTCGCACGCATGCGCACATCAGTTAAAAGCAGCGAGTACTCACTATTTTTGTTTTTACTGAGTTTTTTATGATCTTTTCATTCCCTCAAAAATACTTTTTGCATGTATTACCCTCCCATACTTTTAACCATTGTGTTTTTTGTGGTAGCTTTAAAGCAGTTGATCACATTAGTCACGTAGCATATTTAAACCGTCCTTATTTGATATAACTACATTTAAGTCTTTCTTAAAGTGATCCTCTAGTTTTAAGACAAGTAATTCTTAAAAGATACATCTTAGTATGAGTTACAGTGCCTTGCAAAAGTATTCGGCCCCCTTGAATCTTGCAACCTTTCGCCACATTTCAGGCTTCAAACATAAAGATATGAAATTTAATTTTTTTGTCAAGAATCAACAACAAGTGGGACACAATCGTGAAGTGGAACAACATTTATTGGATAATTTAAACTTTTTTAACAACTAAAAAACTGAAAAGTGGGGCGTGCAATATTATTCGGCCCCTTTACTTTCAGTGCAGCAAACTCACTCCAGAAGTTCAGTGAGGATCTCTGAATGATCCAATGTTGTCCTAAATGACCGATGATGATCAATAGAATCCACCTGTGTGTAATCAAGTCTCCGTATAAATGCACCTGCTCTGTGATAGTCTCAGGGTTCTGTTTAAAGTGCAGAGAGCATTATGAAAACCAAGGAACACACCAGGCAGGTCCGAGATACTGTTGTGGAGAAGTTTAAAGCCGGATTTGGATACAAAAAGATTTCCCAAGCTTTAAACATCTCAAGGAGCACTGTGCAAGCCATCATATTGAAATGGAAGGAGCATCAGACCACTGCAAATCTACCAAGACCCGGCCGTCCTTCCAAACTTTCTTCTCAAACAAGGAGAAAACTGATCAGAGATGCAGCCAAGAGGCCCATGATCACTCTGGATGAACTGCAGAGATCTACAGCTGAGGTGGGAGAGTCTGTCCATAGGACAACAATCAGTCGTACACTGCACAAATCTGGCCTTTATGGAAGAGTGGCAAGAAGAAAGCCATTTCTCAAAGATATCCATAAAAAGTCTCGTTTAAAGTTTGCCACAAGCCACCTGGGAGACACACCAAACATGTGGAAGAAGGTGCTCTGGTCAGATGAAACCAAAATTGAACTTTTTGGCCACAATGCAAAACGATATGTTTGGCGTAAAAGCAACACAGCTCATCACCCTGAACACACCATCCCCACTGTCAAACATGGTGGTGGCAGCATCATGGTTTGGGCCTGCTTTTCTTCAGCAGGGACAGGGAAGATGGTTAAAATTGACGGGAAGATGGATGCAGCCAAATACAGGAACATTCTGGAAGAAAACCTGTTGGTATCTGCACAAGACCTGAGACTGGGACGGAGATTTATCTTCCAACAGGACAATGATCCAAAACATAAAGCCAAATCTACAATGGAATGGTTAAAGAATAAACGTATCCAGGTGTTAGAATGGCCAAGTCAAAGTCCAGACCTGAATCCAATCGAGAATCTGTGGAAAGAGCTGAAGACTGCTGTTCACAAACACTCTCCATCCAACCTCACTGAGCTCGAGCTGTTTTGCAAGGAAGAATGGGCAAGAATGTCAGTCTCTCGATGTGCAAAACTGATAGAAACATACCCCAAGCGACTTGCAGCTGTAATTGGAGCAAAAGGTGGCGCTACAAAGTATTAACGCAAGGGGGCCGAATAATATTGCAGTCCCCACTTTTCAGTTTTTTATTTGTTAAAAAAGTTTAAATTATCCAATAGATTTTGTTCCACTTCACGATTGTGTCCCACTTGTTGTTGATTCTTGACAAAAAATTAAAATTTTATATCTTTATGTTTGAAGCCTGAAATGTGGCAAAAGGTTGCAAGGTTCAAGGGGGCCGAATACTTTTGCAAGGCACTGGATAATAATTTGACATTAAATCCCTCTTAATGTTTTCGTTTTAATAAAATTTGTAAAATTATTTTAACTGATTGTTCGCCATGGTTGTTGACGTCGCAGTGCTGTGACGTCACAAATCCTGCTGCCGGACTTCAGCGTGTCATTCATTAGCAACATGTCGTCGGTTCGTCCCTTCCAATTTGAACCAGAGCGGAAAAGTGAAGAGCAGGACAGCACTGTCGGTCGTTCACAAGACGAGCAGCAAAGGCGAAATGCAGAGCAAGAAATACCTGATGAGGCAAGAGTTGGGCTAAACTTCTGGTGTACTTGCGGCAAGTGCATCTCGATGACAACGGTGCGAGAGAGCGTATGTTGTCGAGAACTCAGGTTTTTGTCAGCAGATCTTCAAGGTGAGTTATTGCGTCATCAAACTCATTCCAATATAATTGTGTAGATTGTTAGCATCCAGAGCTGTCGTATGCTTTACATACAGTACAGGCCAAAACACCTTGGCATTCGTGCCTTTTTATTTTCTTGACCATTGACATTATAAACTCTCACTGAAGGCAATAAAACTATGAATGTGTGGCGATCTAGGGAAGGAGGCGGAGTATCAAACCACGGAGCTAATCCGCGTTGTTTTATTGACATTTAGGCTGCAAGAAATAGCAATGTCTGTCTGGCATGCGACCCGCGGGGAAAGTAACGTTATTTCCAGCTGTTCCCTTCACAAAGTACCCCCCCAACCACACAACGTACCAACATAATTTCCGCCGGTGAATTCTGTTATAACTTGCTACAAATGCACACGTGTGTATTGTGTACTTAGAAAAAAGGTGAAATAACTAAAAACGTGTAATATTCTAGTATCTTCAAAGTGGCCACCCTTTTCTCTGATTACTGTTTGGCACTCTTGCCATTCTCGCGATGAGCTTTCAGAGGGAGTCCCCTAAAATGGATTTTGACTTCACATGTATGCCATTCCGGCGATGAGAATTTATTGCTTTATCAATGGGGTTGGGACATTTGTGTTGCATTGAATGAATTGCATTGGACGTGCTTTGATCAGTTTGAGTGGCAGCATCACTCATATTAGCTGAATACTGAACACACACACTTACGGCCTGATGAACTGACAGTAGAGGTGAATTATTAGCTTCCTCTGTGACTAGCGGTACGGCCGAAGGTTCGCCTCCCGCTGTAGCAACAGGAGCGGCTTGGGTGCTTAAGAGGGCGGCCAGAGTGTCTCGTCCGTCTCGCTTCATTGCGCGCATTTCACTCGATATCCGCGCAGGCTGAGGCTTCTTGTGCGGGAAAATAGTTGGAACAGCATTTGGTTTTAGTCTGCGCTTATATCTAGCCGCTCGGTGAGATCTTTCATTAGTTGTCATCTACTAAAATCCTCAAACGCGGTAGGAGAAAAATGACGACAACAAAGCCTTGGTTGTTTGGAAAGATTTGCTTGTCTACAGGCATTTTCCCAAACCTTTCTCCTCTTCTTGTCAACAGGAAATTTGTGGAGACTCGCATCACTCTCCTTGTTTCCATTTGACTCGAAATTGCATCCATAAGCAGCACATCGTGGCATTTTACTTCGCGAGTTAAGCCAGTAATACACAGTTGTTGTACACACGCTACACGATTGGAAAAATATCATCTACGTCATCACTCCGCGCCCGCAGAACATGGCGCCAACTATCGGTCAAAATATGCACTAAATATTATAAAATATTTCCATTGATATAACATTTTATGTGTTTCTAACGACATATTTTAATACAAGAGAACAATTGTGGTTTATTAGAGCCTACATGTCTTTAAAATCGAGGATCACTTTAAGGCAATTTTTAGTACGTTCTGCCTGTATGCATCTAAACAAAACAAGTTGAGAGCACACGGTAGTACTTTGGGTGTCAAATTTGCCTCATATACAGTAGGACGCTTCGCCGATGTAGACATTTTGGCAAAACGCCGGAACATATGTCCTCCACACCGTTATCACCTTTTTAACCCCTGACCCATTTTCATGCCTGAACAACAAATATTAGCTACTTAATAGCTTTTGAGTTGAAATCCTGATTTTTTGTGTGTGTTGGAAGTATTGCGTGAATTAAAAAATATGAATTGAATGTATAGAAATTAAAAATGCAATAATTACCTATTTTTAGGATTTAGGCTACATTAATTATCATGCACATCATCTTATATATCTTGGAAACTATTCGAACCATTTTTATAGTTTATTGTATCAAAATGGCAGTAATAACAGTTTGTGTAGTAAACTAGATGGAAAGTGGTTCTCAAATAATATCAAATAATTTCATTCATGTAGGCTTGTTCGATATTCATTTTCATCCAGTTTAGGGTCCCGGTTTATTTTATATCATTCAACACCAAATGTCAACAAAATAATACATGCAAATTAAAAATGTCAATTACATTGCAAAACTTTACCTCAAGTGATGAAAGCGAAGCAGTGAAGAAATGCGGTGTCCACTTCGTCATCAGCTGGCAGTGAACCTTATTTTTGTTAGACAATTCTTGCATTCAGCAAAGTCCTAGTTCATCTTACTTCCTTTTTTGTTGGTGTAAAATCTAAAGTGTGTCCACATGTGTGATTTGTAGCTATATTTTTCTCACTTTTTCCTCCACCGTTCTCACGAAGCTTTATTTTTTTCAAACCACTTGGGGCTTCCTCTCTTCTTCTCTAGACGACTTGTGCGCACTTTACCTTCACCGCTACTCTTGAGCGCCCCTAGTGAATTGCTCAACAAACATTGAGCAGTTTATAGCATCCATACTCCATTGCATGGCCAATATGTCAAATAAAAGTATCGATACTTGGCGGGACCATATCGATAACCGATTGGGTTGCAAAATATCGCAATATATCGCTGTATCAAGATATTGTCACACTCTTAACTGTGACAACAGTCAAGTTGCAGATATCCTCCAGTTAACTCATCCATTGCGAGTGACAGTGATCAACATCAAATAAAAAATTTGAACTGGGACGTCTGGCATTGAGTGATCATGTTTAACTGCAACTAACGCCAATAGACGTTGAATCGAATTTGACTGGACAGAGTCAAAATGGATTGAACGTCTAGCACCAATCCGCAAACAGTGGCAGCCAGTGAGTTAATAACCAACCTGCAGCTGATTTTTTTATCTCCAAATTTCTGTTTGGTCACCTCTGGCCATAATATATCTGTTTCTTTGAATAATTAAGCACATTTATTGAATCATAATAGGCTAGGATTCCCGGAACAAAACTGCACTGTTGTGAAATTGTTGATTAACATTTAATTGCACATTGGTCACTGTTGCCACAGCTTGGATTCATTTTCATAGAATTGAACGCTGAATGCCAAAATGTTGGTTTATATAACATTTAATGCGGTTACTTTGTTCACTCTGTAAGCAGTCGAGCCAAATGTCAGTCCAATTGACTGCAATGGCTATTAAATTCCTATAACTGTGTGCTAATAAATAATGTGTAATAACCAACTTTTATAATAATCAACTTTTCTTTTTCAGGAATTTACAAGCAGCCATTGGAGCCTACTATGACTTTGAGAGTCCTAATGTCAACGCACCATGCATGTCCCTTGTTAAAGATGTGACGATTGGCGAAGGCGAATCAGTTCCACCTGACACACGTTTCACCAAGACCTGGAGGATACAAAACACAGGTAGAATCCAAACAACAGTCATTTGTTAACCACATAGTGTTTATTATTGTGTAGTAGGCGGGGGACTGGCCCGGGAGTCATTGAAAGACCGGCCCACTTCATGGACGATGTTGGAAGCCATCGTGCCAGCAACAGTAGTACCTGTACCTTGATGGAAAAAAAACCCAGCATTTGTTTTGGACAATACTTCATGCTTCAGACTTCGTGCCCTCAGTCCACCATGGATTTTTTTTTCAATTAAAAAAAAAAACAAATACCGATGAGTTGTCCCGAGCTGATCGCATAGTCTTACTCTCCCTCCCTCCTTCCTTCCCTGCTCTTTGTTTGTCAGGCAGTTCACTGGAGTTGTTTATTAAAGTTAACGATGATTGACAGATGTTTGGGTTTCATCTTGCCAGAGACTCGAACTTCAAAGCGCCGCATGTGTCAATCATCGTTTAACTAGTTAAACAGTTGCTGTGGCAACTCATTGTGTAAGCGAGCAGCTTGAGCAGATTTGACTCACTCAATGAAACATTCAATAAAGCCAAGCATTTTTGTACTACTATATTCTTTTTTAAAAATAATTAGGTGGGACAGTAACATGTTTAAACCTTATCATAATTATTACTTTTGAAGTTCTTGAAAACCATTTATTGAAATATATACAAAAAAATTTGGGGGGGAGATGGGCTACTTCGCGGTTTACACTTATCGCGATGGGTTCTGGTTCCCATTAACCACGAAAAAGAGTGATCACTATAATCATATAGTAAAGAATAACCCGAGCCCTTTATTAGCCTACAGTAAAATAATTACAATAGTGGAGTGATTTTAAAGCATGTAGTGATTTTACTGCAAACAGGTTATTGATACAATAAACTTTTACATGACTAAAACATTCATTAGAGAACTGTAACCTGATTAAAGTACACATGTAGGACTTTTAATTCAAATTTTGTAAATATTGATACAGGGAAAATGCATAGTTTTTAGTATGTGAGTAGTCAGAGAGGTCACTACTAATATTTACCAACCTATGCCAGAACTTATTCAGAACTGTTTATTTACAGTACAACAAAAATGAGAACTGTAACCAGATCAAAGTAAGCCTGTAGGACTTTTAATTAAAAAATGTCTATATGTTGGTACAGTAAAAATGCATACTTTTTTAAAGTATGGGAGTAGTCAGAGAGGTCTACTACTAATATTCAGCAACATTGGCCAGAATGTATTCAAAATTGGATTTAAAGTACCACAAAAATGAGAAATGTAACCTATCATCTACTAAAACGACCCGTTGCTCAGGGGAATCACTTAAGATTGTACTGACATGATGGAGCGGTTTTAAGATCAGGCGACTTTATTTCATTTTTAAATGATGACAATGGGGCGTGGCGTTCTATATTTTAGGGTTATGAGAGTGATTTTAAGAGTTGGGAACAACGCGAACGCACGGAAGTCAACTGCCTTGCCGCTCAGTCGAAATGAATTTACCGTAATGCTTGGATTACACTGTGCGCTAATTTTAGTGTCCGCTCATTTGATCACGAGAACACGAACGTCTGCTAGTTTGACCGCAGTTTCACGACCCTACTTATTTCCCCCGACACCGGCCAACAGACCCACCGGGCAAATCCGCGGTATCCCCCAATGCCAGTCCGCCCCTTGGTATAGGTGCAGAACACAAGAAATACTAGTATATTAATTTATATTTTTTTGAGCGCTCACAATAAACAAAGAGTTTAATGTACTTTACTTAATGCAGGGTACCCGCGGGTTATTAAAAGTATTAAAAGAGCATTGAATTTAGTTTTCCATTATTAAAGGTATTAAAAGTATTAAATTAGCTGTCGTAAGCCTGGAATTTTTTCACCGTGGTTTTAATTTTGAAGAACATCTCAGTGAAACCTAAATTATATCCGTGACGAATTTTTTTTTTTTTTTAATCCATAACGAAGATGACGCGTAGAATTTTTACAATGCACTGCACTACAAATCATAATGCACCTCGTGCGTGCGCGCTGTTAGCATCATTAGCATCAACATCACAACAGCAGTACAACAGTACTGTGTGCTAACGCAAGGAACTGCTCAGATGCCTTAGTTGTTATGTTCTACGAAAGCCTCAACAAGACAACCAAGTCCAAACAGTTGGACCAGCATGTGAGGTATTAGATCGGCGACGAAGTGGGTCGCAGTTTATGGGTCATGCGAAGGCAGTGGACCTGCTTAACATTTCAAAGTAAGTTGCCAATTTCTCCAATTAAAGTGTGTTAGATGCAAAAATGTATTTCTGCATGGTTTGCCTTTCGAATGAATGAATTTTGTAGTTTTAACTAAAGAGTTAGCCATGTTCAATGTGGTATTGGCAGGTGCACTAGCCTTAGCATGGATAAACCAGAGTCATAGATCCACCATCACCCTCAGATACACAACACGGTCGACACTGTTTTTGGAACGAGTGCGGGGTAACGTTGTAAATTGGCATTTGGAATATGAACAAAGTCGGGATGCTCACTAGAGCTGGGAATCTTTGGGCACCTAACGATTCGATTACGATTACGATTCAGAGGCTCCAATTCGATTATAAAACAATTATTGATGCACCCCCCTCCTTTTTTTTTTTTTTTCCAAATGTTTTGTACATTAGTTCCAAAATTGTTCAAAAATATTCTCAGGCTAAACCAAACTACTATTTCAGTATCAAGTTATTATATAGCAGTAAACAAATATACAAAAATAACAGTAAATAAAAAACTCCAGTCCCCATTCTGTATCAGCAGCTTTAAACTACATTCAATTAATTTAATGTTGTGAATCAACCGTTAAAGTTGTTAAAATTGCTCCCGTAATGCCATAATTTTTTCCATACTTGTTGTTTTTGGTTGTTATTGCTCGAAATAAAAATCAATCAAAAAACAAATCAATCAATTTCCCTTTTGTCTGCTTTCGACATGTGAAAGTTTTAAAACTATTTTAAAGATAGATTCAAGTCAATATTTTACCGATTTGGGAGTATTTTAGATAAAAAGTTAATTAGGTTCGCTTGGAAGGTTTGCTACAACAGCCTTGCGGGGAAGTGTACTGCTTTAAGATGGCGGCCGTTTACTAACGCCCGCATCTAGCTTTTTGTAGATGTGCTGCTAACGCTATCGAATCTATAATGCATCTAGTCCTATATAAATGGTATCTACCGTAACATTATGTGGATGTACTTTGTAGCAGCTTTTCGGCAGCAGTCAGGTATGTTGTTGTGTTTTTTATCTCGTGGCATGAGTTGAGCTAGAGCCGTGAGTTGAGCATTGGCATTACCCGAGGGGCCGGGTAATGAGAAGCATGATGTTCAGCTACTCTCGCTCCGTTCTTCATTGTGCTGGAGACCGCGCGGCGCGCTGAGTGTGTTGTACTTTCGCTTTACTTGGCATATTTCAGTAATCGGAATTTGGATGTTTGTGAATCGTTCTCGAATCTTCCACGGCCGAATCGCGAATAATCTAAGAATCGGAAATTTTGCACACCTCTAATGCTCACTATACATGCATAGCATGGGGTCAATTGGTTAGGGCAAAGATAGCGCCTTTAGTGTACATATGTTGGTCGGTAATTCATATTAAAATGGAATAAGGAATACAGTTGTCCTTGTGGATGCTGCCAATGCATTACTAAATGACATATTTCTTTGCCAATGTGATTTTCTATTAAGAAAAGGAGTTTGAAAAGTACCACTCCCGCCACGGCGACATGAAAAAAATGTAGAGCTCTTAATTTGGTCTTTTGCTGTATCTTTGTTAACTAAAAAAGATTATTTATTCCTGCACCAACTTAAACCCAGTGAAATCTGAAACCCTTACCTGTTAAAAATTGTAGCATGTACTCATTTAATTGCTAGTATGTAATAGACATAGGTTGTAATCTACACATGCTGTACGGTCATTATTATTACGGTGATTATGCTAACATTTAGGAGTGGGAACCTCTTGGTACCGCACGATATGATACGATTTGCGATACAAAACTCACGATAATGATCTGACGATACGATTATCGATACATTGGTCAGGAAATCATTCTAAGATATTCTACAAAAAACTAATAAACAGAAAAACAAGCTTCTGCTGTGAACTGGAATGAGTTTATCATTAGTAGACGTCCAGTCCATTTTAACTGGGAGGGTGGCAGCGAATTAACATTCTGCCAACACTCACTTTAAAAGGATTGAACGTCTATGGCCGGTAGTGGTAGCCAATGCCAGGCAATGAGGTAATTTTGGGCCATTTAAGGTCGTTCGCCTGTTTATTTTCAGTTACTTCCTGTTGATTTTGGGGTATTTTATGGGTCTCTTGTTGTTTATTTTGAGTTACAGAACAGGAAATGACCTGGGAATCACCCAAATAAATAGGCAGTGACTCAAACTCAACAGAAAATGACCTGTAAATGCCCTAAATTGAACAGTAAGTGACCTGTAAATGCTCTGAAAATAGGACAGAATGACTGTAAATGCGCTGGTTTCGAATGAACGAACGTTCCCAGTCTAAATGGATTGGGCGTCGAGCACCGTCAATTAGGGCTGCAGCGATTGATTATTTTAGTAGTCGATTAATCGATTAACTATTTAGTTCGAATAATCGAGTAATCGGATAAGGACCATAAAAATTTAAAATAGTTGAGCTGAGCCTCAAACGGTGCATATATATATATAAGAGGATCTATGTACAACAAAAACAGTTGGCTAACTTACATAGCAAAAGTCCGCTAGCTTAAATGCTATAAATTGCTAACGTGTTTTTGCAATGCTCTTAACAAATGTTTCAGACACATATTCTCACAAACAATGGCTAAATATACCAATAAACTAAATTACGAATGCATTAAAAAAACATTAACTTAAACAGAAACTTAGCTTATGTCGGGCTTAACAGGGAGCAGATGGATTCAACCATGTGAAATGATGTAGACAAGAGGGCCGCGTATCCATCCAAATCAATAAAACTAAATGCAAACACTTTCAAAACAAACCATTACAACACCACTTTAATTAAACGAATACTCGAAGCAGCCAAATTTAATTCAAATCTTTTTTCTAATCAAATACTCGAGTTAATCGATTAATTGTTGCAGCACTACCGTCAATGCAGCCTTAGAGTTAACTGAGACACTATTATGGTGGAAAATTTTGGTAGCAAATTGTTGGTTCATTTTTATTTTATTTTTTTTTTGACATTGACACCTTTTCAAAACGATATCTCGATTCTTGGCAGGAGCATATCGATAACCTTTTCGGATACAAAGTATCAGGATATATCACCATTTCGATAGTTTGTTACACCCCTACTAACATTAGTGTGTAGTTTGTTAGCCGCCTCCTTTTCTGATTAAAATTCAACAATAGTATGATAAATATTTGCGATACAGAAGGCAGATCAGGTGCAATTTCACTCAAAAGTAGATCGCGAAGCGCTCATCTAGCAACCCAAAAGGGATGGGGATGTTGTGTGCTTTAATATTTTGATCCTGATTGAAGTACCATTTTTGGCCACCAATTTTATATATGGCTTCTTCAACTAGTACTGCATTCATGTTTTGCAGGTACAGAGTCTTGGCCTCCTGGGGTTTGCTTGAAGTATGTAGGAGGAGATCAGTTCGGTCATGTAAACATGGTAGCGGTACGGTCTCTAGTCCCTCAGGAAATGACAGATGTGAGTGTACCAATGCAGAGCCCTGTCTCTCCTGGTATGTACCAGGGCCAGTGGAGAATGTGTACAGCAACAGGACTTTACTACGGAGGTATGTAAATTTTCTATAAACGCCATAATTTCTCATGTTAAGTATGCACTCCTATATTATTACTCATTCCTAAAATTGACCCCTTGCTTTATCACACTTAGTAATCCACATTGTTTTTTCACAGATATTATTTGGGTGATCCTGAGTGTGGAGGTCGGAGGCCTTCTCGGCGTTACCCAGCAGCTTTCGTCCTTCCAGGGGGAGTTCAACACCCAACCTCACCGCAACGTAGAGGGAAATTACAACCCCTTCGCCTCACCAGAGAGGAGCAAATGGTCCAACAGCAACACCACCTTACATCATGACGGCAACAATAAAGTCTCAGAGGAACACTGGCACGGCATGCCAAACCAGCCAGATCAGAATGGACTTTCACACAACTCTGTGGACATAGTAGCAAACAGCCTACAAAACAATCTGTCAATAGTCACATATAACCAGGTAAGCATGGCCGCAAAGACATTTTCACTGGCACTGTCACATTGGTGTTGTGCAACACTGCACCTCTGTCACCTCCAACCTTTAGAAAATACTGTAAATTTTGTTGCTGTTGGGTAAAACCAGTGGTCGTTAGACAAAGAAAAAAGCCCAAAATGTTACTCAAGTAAGAGTAGTCTTACTTCAAAATACAGGGAATCCTCGAGTTATATACCACTCTGGCCGCGCAAGTCGGATTTCACAGAAATTTACATAAAAATACTTTGTATAAAAAAACAAATACATTAAATAAAAATATAAGATGCTGTACTTACCATTACTGTTGAGAGGTGGGCGAAGAGTTAAGGTTTACTATGCAACTGAAATCACAGAACACAACTATTGTGACACCAACAAAATGAAACAAAAACAGTTTTATCGCTCTGGCCACCCCTTCCACTAATTACTACAGTAGTAAATGTAGTAGCAGAAAAAAAGCTGGAAACATCCACATTACAACCTGAAGCATAAATTTAACCCAATTTGTTACATTTCTGTCCTTTTTACTTTACGTGACCCAGAAGTTTGGGTTCATGGACTTCAACTTTGAACACAAAACTGGCTTTTGACGACGAGCAAAGCGTTTTCGCGCAACAGTTTAACTTTGGTTTTATTTCTTATTTATTTCTTATTTTTACCAATGTTTGTCGGTCTTTCTCTCCTTTCTCTGATTTCACGCTTTGATGCTCACGCTGCTCTTACTTACACAATGAGTGTCCACAGCACACTACCACTAGTGTTTAACAAGCTAAACGATGACTGAAACATGTGCAGCTTTCATGGTAGAGCTACCAAGCTTTTCTGGAAGAAAAGCAGCAGGAGAGAGAGTGAAAGGTTGTACGAGCATGAAGGAAAAAACAAATTAATTTTATGAATTAAAAACGCGATCCTCTTCACCCGATTCCGATCCTCCGAAAAATAGCGCTATCGGCCCGATTTCTGATCATGTGATCGGATCGGGACATCCCTACTTGGCCAAGATTGCACTTTCAAAAGACCATTAAATGTGAACGCAAAATAAAAGTGTTTCTTTGAACTATGTAGGATTGCACTTTTCATTTAAAAATATATTAAAATACCTGAACTTAGGCTCAAACGGTATTTAAAAAATTAATAAATGAGGATATAAATACAACAAAAGAACATTTAACTAATGTGCATAGCAAAAGTCCACTGGCTAAAATGCTATAAAAGGCTAACATTTTTTTTTTTTACAACACGCTTAACAAATCATTCAAACACCTATTCATATAAAAAACAGATAAATATACCCACAAACTAAATTACCAATGCATAAAAACAGCTTATAGCTTATGTTGATCTGAAGAGGGAGCAGCTGGATGCAGCCAGGTTGAATGAGTTATGTCATATTCACTGTTGCCGTTAGAGGGCAGTGTATCCACCCAAATCAATGAAACTAAGTGCAAACACTTGCAAAACAAACTATTACAACGCCACTCTCATTAAACGAATACTCGAAGCATCAAAATTTAATTCGAAACTTTTTTCTAATTGAATTATTCGAGTTAATCGATTAATATTTGCCGCACTAGTGAAATCTAATATGTAGAATAAAGAGGGGAAATGTAATGACTCTAGTTTAGCCCAAGATAGCGTAGTATGAGTAGCATTTCTTCATCACAAATCTACTTAAGTTAAAAGTATGGCTTGGTAAACCTTCTCTTGGAAGTACATTTTTCTCCAAAAGGTACTCAAGTAAATGTAATGGAGTAACTTCATTGCGTTAATACCCATGCTGCTTCACCTTAGTGTGAACACACACATTGCTCTTCTTTGTAATTGTTACTCATTAATAACCAATTAAAAAAACGTTGAGTTGAATGAATAACTCTCGAAATTTTCAAATAAACAACAATAGGTTAATGGACAGCAATTGAAAAAATATATTTGTCAACTTAAAATATGTTTGTAGCACATTATCCAATTCATCAATGGGTTCTAAAAATATATATAACATTGTAAATGAAAATCCTTGCTCTATCCATTTGATGTTTTGTAATTGTTCCTCCTCTTTGCAGGGTTTACAGGAGCCTTCCCATTTTGGTCATTCTTAAACCGTGGGACTTTTTTTTTCTTTCTTTTTTTCAAAAAGCTGAAGTAATAAAATCCTCTGCCGCCTACCTCGTCAATAGGAGAAGGAAGAGGCTTCATCAGTTGCTACAGGAGCGTCTGGATTCACTTTATGCAAAGCGGCTCTCCTTGCATCGGCACCCCTGAGCAACGAAGGTCCCTAAATTTGGCTCCATCAACATCGTAGAGCCGCTGTATGCTTGCGTGAATACAAACTTAAAAAGAAGCACTCTGAGTCTTTTGAGTGATCAATCTTTTTCATACGATTTAGTTGTCAGAGTGCAAAGTTGCGTGTATTTATCAAGTTGTGCGTGTATTCTCGTGAGTGTTTGTACAAGTTGAAAGAGAAACTTTGGAGGAAAAGCCATTTATTTTTGCCA
The DNA here is from genome assembly GCF_030265065.1 of Corythoichthys intestinalis. NCBI lineage: Eukaryota > Metazoa > Chordata > Actinopteri > Syngnathiformes > Syngnathidae > Corythoichthys > Corythoichthys intestinalis. Next base: position 69,361,335 of record NC_080396.1, read on the forward strand.
ATTTATTCTCCAGTTTCTGCCCTGAGTCCCTCGTAAATTTCCCTTTTTAACAAAGAATAATTGTGTGGCCATTTCTCAAAAGGAAGTCTTATTTTCATAACACACAGAGAAATCCTCCGCTGACGTTCTGAGTCATCGCTGAAATAAAATGCACTACAACTATGCTCCACTCGAGGGTGTCATATTAGCTTCAATGAAATAAAAGTACTGCATGATAGCCACCCAAACAGTCTATATCTGGGTTTCCAGCAAGGGCGTAAGTTTGGTCTCAACATTGGTAGTGACAATATAACAGTACAACCTGCATGTACACTTTTTGCTGGGGACGGGACATTAATAAGACCAAACAAGATTGGGTGAACGGGGCAAAGGGCCACATCTGTCATGAATTTGAGCCTAATTAATTGATAGGCTAAATGATCAATGCAAAATATATCTGTATCGACTAATAATAGCTTTTACGTGCATTATTTCAGATGATACACTGTTCGATTCAAACCTTTGTTTACAAAAACTACTAAAGAAATATTTTGAAAACATCCAGAATAAATGTTTGGTTTTTACTAGCAAACATAAACATAATGAAAATAATTCACTTAATAGTGGTAGGGTCAATTCTATCCTTACAACATATGGGAAGGCAATCTAAAGTCCCTATATAACTCAACTTTTTATATAATGCAAATAAGGTTGCTTAAAAGTGGGTGGGCACAATTTAACGTCCTGAAAAGTTTATAGTGTTATGTCCCTACCGTCCCTATGCAAACCTACGCCCTTGGTTTCCAGCCACATATGGATTATTCATTTTTCTTAAGGCGTGTTTACACATTTATGTTTCATGCTGTCAAACCCAAATCTGTATCAGGACTAAACTGGAAAAAAGCTGGTCATGTGTGATTGAACCGAAAGCTGTTTTGCTGTGTGTAATTAAATTGGGTATCAAATTAATAATCACGTGCAAAAGTGCACTATTAGTTCATTCGCTGCCAATACTGTGGCAGTTCTAAGGTTGTATTACTACAGCCCAACCATAAATACTCGATCTAATCTGTAGATAGTTTTTGAATAACCTTCCATGTTCTACTCAGGCGTTCATTCACCTTGCATGCATTTTTGGGAATGTGAGAGGAAAGAAGAGAAAATCCATGAGATTTTGTGGAACAAATGCACAATTCACAGTAAAAAGCTCAGATTCAAATGTATGTGCTCAGAAGAAAACCATACACGTCACCGTGCTGCCTTCGAAACAATATGTATGCCGTTTTAAAGTCAACACTATCCTAATCATGTCTTGGCCATACCATCTGAGTTATTGCATGATTAAGCGTAATTCCCCAGTGATGAAACCAATTAACCCATTATCGCATTGGACTGCAGTTTGTATGAATTGCAATGCTGTTGATGTGTCATCAGTGTGAATGCCCTAAAAAAGAAAAAAAATATTGCACACTATGTTTTGAATGTAGTAAATGAATGTAGAGAAGGGAAAACATTTGGCAAATATTTGAATTACCCTAAAGAAAAATTTCTGTTGAATACTACTCTGCTTCTTGTTTTTCTTTTACTGCTCTGCTTCTTGTTGTTCTTTTGCTAGATTCAAACACCAAACAATCCCACTGACACTGAGGTTGTCCTCATTTTTTGTTAGTTGCTGCAAATGTCGTAGCAGTGAACTGGCTGATCTATGCACTGATAAACATGACCTCCTGACTGAAGGCCCAGCGTGTATACATGAGTGTCCATGTGTATTTCCACAATTGATTCCTGAAGGGCTAATTGACTCAGTCTGTCAATCAGCCACTTTTAAGAGTGTGTTAACTGGCAAACATGGCAGCCGATACTGTAAACACAAACGTAGGTGAACTTTAAAAAATACCATCTAAGCATGCCACAAAGATGAAAAAAAAAACCTCCCAGGTGGTTATAGAGCAACACTTGTATCAAATTGTTTCCAATGATGATGATGAATCACACAGCAGCATGTTTGTGAGTGAGGGAGTGTTCAAAGCTTTTCTCTTGTAAGTTTGATGAATGTTTTTATGAATAAATCATTGAAAACTAAGGTTTTTTGTTTGTGTCAAATGTGGAACGCTGCTTCACATTAGAATGAACACACAAATAAAAGCGGCATTGAAGATGAAAAAAAGTAGATCTTCTCTTTTCACAGGTTCTTTCATTATCTCAATGAACAGGAAATGCTGACACACAACTCGGGAATAAAAAGAAAGCAATCATCCCCTTAGCTGAATAGTAAATACATTTTTTTAAGAAATGAATAATTAAAAGCTGGCCGGCCAGGACAAATATCCTCAAGTGCCACACAATTTTTCGAGAAGATCTGCCCCGGCCTTTCATCGCATACACTTTTTGTTATTCCAAATGTGAATAGGCAGGACCCCATGTTCACCCATCAAGTGGCTCACAGAAAGTCATTTTACTAGACAGCTGTGTTATCTGTTTATGACCTTGCCTTAGAGAAGAAGCACTATCTTTTCCAGATAAAGTCAGAAGAGAACAATACAGGTAGTCCCCGGGTTACAAATGAGTTCCGTTCCTATGCTGCTGACGTAACCCAAATTTACCCGCGTGTCGGAATTTACCAGTTAAATCCCCCTAAATAGCCCCCAAATCTCAAAATAACCATCGAAAAACATGTATTATACGCCATTGTACTGCCCTCGTCAAGACATAGAAATCACGATGGCAGATGTCCGTGTGGTTTGTTGACTTTATTCAACTGCTCATGACATCAACACTTGCGGTATCAAATTAAAATTGAAATCACATCAGTTTCATCTTCAATAACAACAATTCAAATTTGCGTTTAGCACTAGCTACTGATACAGCAATAACAATCCACACAAATGATTAGCATGTATCAGTTAGCGTCTGCACATCATCAAAAATTATCACATAAACTCCGCCCAAGTATTTGACCGCAATTGAAAATGCACAATAAACAGTACAAAAGTGTTATATACAGGTATTGCCTCTGTGGATGTTTCACAAGCAATACAAGTCTGTGCGGATTGCAGCTGTAATCTATTCCCTCTCTCACTCGGCTGCGCGACTTCTTTGTGGGAGCAAATGCGCTCTTTCTTGTGTGTGCGCATGTGCGCTCTTCTTCGTGTGCGCAAACAGAGGCGTCGCGTCCCATTAGGCAAACCAGGCAATTGCCTAGGTCCCCCAGCCAGCAGGAGCCCCCAAAGGGCCAACAGATTTAGCACAAGCAGCTTTACCGCACTGTCGCAGCCAGTGAAAGCCTTGTGTCTGAGTTCCCTGATGAGGCTCCTTCACTTGCTCTACGCCCCCTCCTCCCCACATGACTCAGAGTGAGCAGCGATTTGGCTTTTTTAAAAACTGGCGTATATCCAAAATGAAGAAAATTTCTCCTTCTGGAAGCGACAAAAGAAAGAAAAAAAGCAAGACAGCGGTGAGTGTACTATATTACTGTAGTTTTATGTCCTCATGTAGTAGAAGCTGGGCACTTTGAGTGTCCTAAAAAGCGCTCTATGAGACTGAGGCGTTATAATTAGGGCTGTCAAATTTATCGTGTTAATGGGCGGTAATTAATTTTTTAAATTAATCACGTTAAAATATTTAACGCATGCGCGGGTCGCCCCACTCATGCATTGCCGCAAACAGACTACAATGGCGCCCTTTTATGTATATTGAGAGCTAAGAGGCAGAGACAAGCGAGAAGAGTGGACTCAGGCATTCATTGGGGCCGCGCTATTTATTGGCATAAGCTTTGGCAACTCTTCCACAACAATTATTACTATTGTGGCGTGCGATTTGGGGTAGATTGGCAGGAGATAATCTTTTCCTTAACACCCTGTATTAAACACAACGCAGAGAAGATATACCATTTGCAGCCACCACTGACAGGCATGGTTGCCCAACTTCCCATCATGCATTTGGGCGAAACAGTTAAGTCGCTACAGTATAATTTACTGAAAGCACAACAAAAATAATATTCCTCGCTATCTCTCAAAAAAAAAAATGTTCACAGAAAGAAAATTGCTCAATGCAAAGAGAACTGGCATTTCCAATCAAAATAGCTCTGCAAAATAACACTCAGACTTTGGTCAAACTCTATTCATAAACTTTTCGTTTAGTTCAACAAATACACTAGATGGCAATATTTAGTCACAATAGACAAACTATCAGAGGTCTAGTACATTGTGAAGTCAACACTCAAATGAACGTAAGGTACAATGAACCCAGAAACTACGGCGTCAGTCGAGGGGCAAAACGCACGAGAAAAACTTGGCTAGATCTCCAATTAATTTAAAACTCACCCTTTACACCTTGTGGTGTATTTCAATCACTACCTTCTACAATGGCGAGCTATTAGTTTATTTTTTGATTGAAAATTTTACAAATTTTATTAAAACGAAAACATAGAGAGGGGTTTTAATATAAAATTATTATAACTTGTACTCACATTTATCTTTTAAGAATTTCAAGTCTTTCTATCCGTGGAACCCTTTCACAGAAAGAATGTTAATAATGTTGATGCCATCTTGTGGATTTATCGTTATAATAAACAAATACAGTATTTATGTAAAGTATGTTGAATGTATATATCCGTCTTGCCTAATCTTTCCATTCCAACAATAATTCACAGAAAAATACGGTATATTTTAGAGATAGTTTGAATTGTGATTAATTACGATTAATTAATTTTTACACAGTGATTAACTCGATTAAAAATTTTAATCGTTTGACAGCCCTTGTTATTATACTTTTATTAAGTATGCTATTGCTCCAAGTCCAACTGTCCTCATTACTTGCACATGCTCGAACGGCCCCATGTTGCTTGTTGCCTGGGGCCCCTGGGGACCCTTGCTACGCCTCTGTGCGCAAATATGTTCTTCTTCGTGTGTACATGCATGCTTACTCGCGTGTGGAAGTACTATCTGCCAAATGCTTCCTCTGCCAACATAAAAGCATGCATCACAAAACAAAAGTCAAAATTGTAAAAAAAAACAAAAAAACAAGACTACGGCGTCGGAAAGTCGAAATCAGGTGAATCGGGTACGTTGTAACCCGGGGACTACCTGTCCTTTGTTGAAAATTTGAATTTGAAGATTTCCATTTTCCATCAGAGATCTTCCACTCACTGGCACAGACTGTCATGTTTGTTTGCGTTCTCAGTTCTTTTTCCTGTTTTCAGCACCCAATTGAGCGAGATGGGCGGGGTAATGCGACACACCTGTGCAGTTAAGGAAGCCTGTCACCATCTGCAAGTGTCGGACTATTACATACCAACCTGCTTCCTTACCGCTGTGTGCATAATCTCGAGTTCTACTCGCCATTTATTGTTGTATTATTTGTTATCACGTTGTTGAGCAATTGAGTAATTTTGTTGGACTTTGCAATCACTTGTTTTAGCCTTTTTCTGGCCTTTGTGCCTTCTCCTTAGTTTTCTCGCCGACTAGGTTCGTGCCATTTTTATTTTGTATTTTGTCTTGCGTGTTCTGGCGTGCTCCCTTAGATCTTGTTATGTAATAAATACAACAAACTTCCACCTCTGTGTTTGGATCCATATTTAACGGCTCGGCGTTTCCTAACACAGACGACCTATGTGTATTGCTCAAAAATACTAGCCTCACAATCTAAATAGGGAAATAGACCGGCAACAGAAAACTCTGCTCAGGAGGGGCGGGCTGAAGGCTCATAAACCGGATGCCCTATCAAGTTTGTTAACGAGAATCAGGCCTTTCTCCCTGTGGGTAGAACGCCTGATATCGTGAGGCTACGTGGAAACGTCCGTGTGGTTTATAAATTAAATTTAAATAAATTTCTCGAAAGTTGTGGTCGCTGAGATGACGTCAATTTTCCACGTGAAGCCCTGCAGACCACGCTGATGCCAGGTATAGAAAGGTTTCAGAGGTACTTCTGCTTTACTTTCTCATGTCTGCAAGCAACTTCCGTTTTAGAATTTCTCCATCCAAAACAACAGTGGAGCTGGAGGAACATTACTCATCAAAATCCCTTAAAAAAGACATTTTGGAAATGTTGCATCCATCTGCCATTATCACGACACGGAGGGGGGGGGACAATATATTCATGAAGGCAGATGTGGAACCAAGCTCGTGACACCACAAAGACCGGGTGTTTTTGTAGCCATATTGCCGCTCTGTTATGGAAGGTATGTTCTTCCTATCCCTGCGTTTTCATGTGTCCGGTGCTCAAAAAATAATAAAGCTAAAATCTTACGCATGAAACGACTTATTGCCTTTGATATTGTTATTACGATGATGATTGTAGTTATGATGCTCTTTAATATCATTTACTACAACTACTGTATCTGCTGCTAACTTGTTGCTAATCAGTACGTGTAGATGGCAAAATTATGTCAACGCATAAATGCAGATGTTACAAGTATTTTGTTTGTTTACAGGTTTAAAACACTGTTAGGCAAGGAAAGATGAGTTGATGTACCTCACAGCAACACTTACGTTGATGGTCATGCTAGTATATCGAGACTACGTTGCTCTACCCGGGAGCGGCCAAGAGGCCGGGGATGGAGGTGGTGGCTCGCCTGGCAACGGGCTGTCTGTCAGCTCTATCTCGAGATCCAACCACGAGCTTTTTACCTGCAGCAACTTTAAGATACGCTATTGGAGCTGGAATTACCGAGGAAAACTGGAGAAAGCCCATCTGGAGGCCGTAATGTCGGGTGAAAGTTTGGCGAGGTTCCGGAGCTCTGCTGTCTGAAATTGCATTTTCGCAAAATTTCCAATAATTTTATAAATTGTGATTTATTGACCTGTTTTGCACATGCACCAATTGTTTTAAATAAAAGACGAAATAGAATCATGTTGTCCAAATGTTTTATTGCTATCAGTATCTGCAATTATAAAAAAGAATGATATACTATTTTTGTTATTTACATACCTTGTAGTATTTCCTTGTAACAACAAAATCCGTGTCAGCCCTTCTGCATTCAGCAAATGTAATATAGTTTGTAATTTTAACTCATTTTGGTCAAGTGGCTGGCGTATCAATCCAAGCCTCACGTCAACATAGGCTGACAGGTTATAATTTTGTCCATAAATGATCAACTAAGTGAAAAGAACAATCATACAATCTCATCTACGTCTCATCTACGTTGTGCTGAATCCATTTTTGGAGATTCCATGAGTTCCTCTGACTTGATTTTGCAGTTTTAACTTTGTCAACAAACTGCTTATTTCAACCGCAATTCAGATTGTTGTTTCTAAAACGGAAGTTCAGAGCAGACATTTTCCAAGATGGCGCTGCCCATATTTTGCTCAGGAAATTTGTCTATAAACCAGCCTTAAGTCACCACACGCATTGCCACTGCTCATGAGCTTCCGACCGGCACACCTTCTCCACCGATGGCATATTAGAGTATGCAAATTAGCTCCAGTCAGCTACATATTAATAAGAAACTGGATTTCTGCACAGGATCCAGAAAATGACACTGGTGGATGTAGTACTCACTTTTTTTTCTTAAGTAAAAGTGCTGATACAGGGGCAAAAATCCTTAAGGAAAAGTAGAAGTATCTAAAAAAAAATCACTCATGTAAATGTACAAAGGTACTTGCTTTAAAATTGACTTTACAAGTAAAAAGTAAAAGTATTTTCTCCCGATGCAAAAATGTAATATATATACTTTATATTATATTTTAAATTTAAATATATAACCGTGCTGAATGGAAAAAAAAGTAATGAAATTTACAGCACTGTAAACAGAAGCTTAACAAGCTAAAAAAAAATCCAAAACTTATCTTAATGGTGTTTTGCAAGCAACTATCAGGTGCATACCCCCACCGACTAATCAAGAGTGTGCAGCACCAATTTGAAGGGGAGCTGTTCTCACCGTTGTTTTTTAATTGGTAAATATCTTATTCACCTGCCTAATCTTGCTTGAACTCGTGTTCCTGCCTCTAGTGCTCAGTAACGGTATAGTTGCATGGGGTTCATTGATTGCGCTGAAGCCATGAAAACGAAACTATCAATTCACAATGAGAGAATAACAAACAAAGAAAAGTAATGTTTAACACAGGCGACATTTAAAAGTAGTGGAGTAAAAGTACAAATATGTGCTGTAAAATGTAGTGAAGTAAAGTAAAAAGTACCACTTCATATTTGTACTCAAGTAAAGTCCAGATTGACAAAAACGTACTTAAGTACAGTAACGAAATACTTTTACTTCGTTACATTCCACGATTGGAAAAGGACCGCCTAAAATTTCTTGGAAAATAAATGTCTGAGAACTTTCAATGCAAATTGTCGCGCAAACCTGCTAAAATGGCATCCAGTGTTTTATATATACATTTTTACATACATTTACATACAAGTTAAAAGTCAAATGCACCTTAATTTATCTTAATTTGAATGTCTTCAAGTGTACTCGTGTCTCTTGAAAGACATGTATTTGGAAGATGAGAGAAACAGCACAACATTGGCCAATGTTTGGAAAAGTATGATTGACAAAGTTTTGGCTTCAAACTCAGAGCTTGACTTCAACTCGTTATCAGATCTCGTTTTCCCTCTATTTATTGGAAGGAGGAGTCATGTTTCATGCTTGCCTGGAGGTGTACTGGTCTGCATGCGGCTCATCTCAACGGCTCCTGTCCAGCAGCACTATAAACTACCTGAGGAAGTGCTTGGTGCACGTTTGTTCTGCTGGAATGCCGCATGCAAATGTGAGCAGCATGGAGGACACTAGAAGATCTTTTTATTTTAGAAAACCTGCTTATTAAAAAAAAAAACAAAAAAGAAACTAAAAAAACGCTAGCTGAAGCAGCTCTTTAGAATAGTTCAACATTGTTTAGTTAAAGCAAACATTGACAGTTTCTTCTTTGCTCCTCCTCTACTTGTTCACCTTTGTTTGACTTTTCAATTATAGTTTTCAACTTTTCAAAATAACTCATCAAGATACTTATGTAGAGGTTTCCTTTTATGGTCTACTATGAACAAGTCCTCCCTCCCAAAAATACTGAACTTGTAAAAATGGAGCATCCTTAAAACCATTTAAAAATAATAATAATAAATGGGTTTTTTTCATTTGACCCCTGAAGAGCTACAGTAATATTGCACTTGTGTGGATGGCTAGAATTCTAAAAAATTTCTCACTCAAACGTGTCCCGTTTTTGGACTGAGCACAGAATACAACTCACTTACAGTATGCAACGCAACATTAAACAGCATTTTTGAAATATTGATTCCAACTTTTTTTACACTCTGTATGTACACACCAGTGGTGAAATGTAACGAAGTAAACATACTTCCTTACCGTATTTAAATACATTTTTGTGTATCTGTACTTTACTTGAGTACAAATATGAAGACGTACTTTTTACTTCACTACATTTTACAGCAATATCCGTACTTTTTACTCTTCTACTTTTTAAATGGTCACCTGCGTTACTCGTTACTTTTGTTTTTCTTTCATTGTGAATTGATAGTTTCTTTTTTTGCCTCCAGCGCAATTGATGGGTCCCATGTAGCTATACTATAATTGAGCAATAGCAACACGAGCACAAGCGTGATTAGGCAGGTGAACAAGATATTGCTCAATAAAAACCAACAGTGAGAGCAACGCGCCTTCAAATGGGTGCTGCACACCCTTGTACAGTAGGTGGGGTTATGCACGTAATAGTTGCTTGCAATCCGGCATTAAGCTAAGTTTTTGAGTTTTTTGAGTTTGTTAAGCTTCCGTCGACCGTGCAGTCAATTTTATTGCTTTGTTTTTTCCCCATTCTGCACAATTTTAAATAGGTTTATATTTAAATATGTTTATATTTAAAGCACATTTTTGCCTTGGTAGAAAATACTTTTACTTTTTACTTGTAAAGAAAATTTTAAAGCAAGTATTTTTGTACTTTTACTTGAGTTATTTTTATTCTTAGTTACTTGTACTTAGGTATTTTTTTACCCCTGTATCTGTACTTTGACTAAAGTAAAATAAAAACAAAAAGTAAGTACTTCATCCATCACTGGTATGCACTAGCAATTGAACACTTGAATTCATTTAGTCTACTTTGTGTTTACTGCATGCAGAAGTATGATAAGATAACCTTTATCAGCCCACAATCTGAAAATGTGTTGTGACCATGCTAAGCTAACAATTATACCTCCCTCACAACAAACTTGAAAAGTTTCTATTTTGGCTCTTTTTTTTCTCGCTCACGTGAAATGATTGTAATATTTTCAGAACTGTCTTTTTTTTTCTTTTCTTTTTTTTTAAATCCTTAAATACAATTGACACCTTTCTGAACAAGAACATTTGCTTACTTCAATAACTTTTCATTGTGATTATTGCACAAGTTTTGTCCCTGCCCTTATTGGGTCACGCCTCGTTTTTCACAACTGTGATGTCAAATTGCAGGTCAGTCCCAAATTTTCTTACTGCCAGGTATCAAACAAGGTGTCTCTGGGGTCGTAGCTAACTGAAGTGCAACAGCTCCAAAGCAACACCTAACTCTTTGTTTGACATAGAGCTCAGTTTGCCTTGAGGGACGTGAGTTTAAGAGCGCCAGACTGACGCAAAAGCATTTCAAGGAAGGTAGCAGGTAAAGTGGAGCAGATGCATCAGGAGAAGTTGTTGAACGCCACTGGCACTCACTTTAAGAAAATGGAAAAGGTATGAAATTCCCATTGCAACTTCTTAAATAATACATTCTACAGTCGCTGTATAAATTAAAAAAAAAAAAGTGCTGCTTTCCAAAATGGAGAAAAATCAAATTTACTTATGTGTGTTGTTCTATATATATATATTTATATATATATTTTTTTTAAATCCACATGTGAATTCAGTCAGTCTGTCTGTATCTGGCCCGTTACTGATATTATCACAGCAAGTCAGCAACTGTTTTTACAGTTGATCTATAATTAATATTACTCCTACATTGTTATTTTTGGGCAGATGTGTTGTTGTTTAGTTGAACTTCGTGTATTTCTCTACTTTCATACTGTTAGACAACTGATCTTACATCTGAATACATAAATGCAATACTTTGAGTAGGTCTGTGTTATACTGCTGAGTCTATGCACCTTGCTGTATGGAGTTGTGATAAATTGGTTATTAAATACTTTTTGCATGCTCTTTGCTGTGTAGTCTGGTGTGTGCACTCATTTATACATTCTTGCACACACACTTACTCTCTCCCTCAAACACACAGATAGAGAGAAATTGTTTATCTTAGACAAAGGAATATCTAGTAGAGCAAGTTTTCACTGCTAGCAAACTTTGGTAATGCAGTCAGTGGTGCATCCAGCTATTTCAGTCACGCTTATTATCATCCATGCTCCCAAACTAAAAAAACGTACCCTGTTTTTCTCTAAATTCTCTTTGCTAATGTTAGCGAAAGAAAAAAACGTCCATATGTTTGTACTCTGTCTTGTACCTGTCAATTTGATCTGGATGTGATACCGTAGACATATTAAGATGCAAATCCAGATATTGTCTTGCTTGTCGTGAATGATAGGGACAAGAATCATATTGGTTTTGGAACTGCTGTTGTTGAAATATGGCACATTCAACACAACATCAACAAAAGTCATCAAAGAGTCATTTAAATAATCAGCTTTTCTTTTGCTGTCTTGCGTTCAGTTAAGGATGGACATTTCAGGTCATGAACCAATGGGCTCTACAGGATGTACAGCTTTCTGCATTAGTGCTCCATCTGACACTTTGACGTCCTGGAGGAAGGAGACAGCGGATATAAAATCTTCCAACAGTTTATTGGGCCTTCCAGAGCTCAGCTGGCCGGGAGTTTCCCCTACCATTTATGACGGGTTAGCTAGTGAAGAACTGAGCATGGCAGAGGTTGTTGCTCATTCTGCTCAAGGTCTGGGTTCTTCAGAGCCAAGGCCACTCGTGTCTAGCCCAGTTCTCAACCCTACATCTGATGTACAAGGTGAAGCAGAGGAATACTGTCTGGAGCAGATCCAATCAATGGTGGTGGGAGAAGTGCTGAGCGACGTGAGAAAAGCTTGCAAGCTGCTCAACATTACACCAGGTGCAACTATTGATCTTAAGTCTTTATTCGTTTAACTTCAAACGCTTCACTGCTCTTGCTCGAATTATGCACACAGGTCTGATGAGCCTCTGGGGACATGCCCAACTTATGCAAACAGACGATTCTCATTGCTCCCTTTTAACTATAACCATCCTAATAGTCCTTGTACTTCCTCAATTTATTTTTCTGGAATTTTAGCAACATGAAACAATTTTTGCTGGCATTGAATTGTTTGAATTTTCCCCCAAAGACCCGCTCGACTGGAGTTGCATGCACGTTTACAAGTGGCTGCTATGGACGGAGCACTTGTACCGACTGCCACAGATGAGCGTGCTCTTCAAGGATCTGAATGGAAGGGACTTGTGCTACATGACAGAGGCTGACTTCAGACAACGCTCCTCACAGTTTGGACACATACTGTATGCTCATCTTGATATCTGGAGATCTGGTAAGATTTGAGACAGAAGCTGGGAAGTGAAATTTACTCGTATATTTTTAGAAGCAAACACAGTGCAAAAACAGTGCACTGTTTGGTGTGTGCTGGTAATTGCAAAAGGATTCCATTTTGTGTGTTTCTGTTAGCTGCAGCAATGAAAGACCAGTGCCCGCGAGAAGATGTTAAATCAGGTAAGTCCACTACATTCTGCACAGAGTGTCATCAATTAAAGCATGAAAGGAAAAAGTCACACATGCAGTTGCTGAGTGTCTACCTCTACCTTTTATTTAGCAAATGACAATTCTTGGTGCAACTGCCCAGGCCAGCCTATCCACTTGTGGCAGTTCCTTCAGGAGCTGCTCCTCAAGCCGCACAATTACAGTCGTTCTATCCACTGGATCAACAAAGAAAAGGGTAGGAAATAGAGAATGAGCAGTTCATATTTAAATTAGCTGCTTTGGAATGACACCAAACCATGGCCGTAGGTTTGGTCTCGACATTGGTAGGGACGATATAACAGCATAACATACATGTACACTTTTTGCTGCGGACGGGACATTAATAAGACCAAATAGATTGGATGAAAGGAGGTCAAGGCTACATTTCTCACAATATGAACCTATTTTTTTAAATGTACTTAGTTAATTATGATTATGTTGTGTGTATGTTGTGTTGTGTGAGCAACATAAGAGGTTATGCAGCACCATTTAAATATAGTTTTTTTTTTTTTTTTTACATTACCAACTGTGGCTGCTGCTAGCCGAAAAAACTTCTAATATCCCTTCTCTTCGAAGGGGGTGGAGGAGGCGGCATGTTGTCAACATGTATTCCTGTCGGGGCTGTGTGTGTGTGTGAGTGTGCATGTGTAGGGTGGGTCAAGTCATTAGCCAATAAAACTTGTTTTTGAAGGAGAAAAAAAGGACCGGCGCGTTCAGTGAGGGAAAACGGGTTAATGTCTGATCATAATGAAAATAATTCACTTAATAATGGTCGGGTCAATTCTGTCCTTACAACATATGGGAAGACAATCTAACCTATATAACTGAACTTATAATATAACGCAAATAAGGTTGCTTAAAAGTTGGTGGTGACAATTTGAGCATCCTGAAAAGTTGGTAGTGTTATGTCCCCAATGTTGTGCATGAACGCATTCAATGAACGATCGTTATTGAACACGTGCATTTTATGGGCGAACGTGAACTGAACGCATCATATTTTTGTCTCATGAAACGTTACTGTGAACGCGTTCATTCTAGCGGTCGTGAGCGGTGTTCATAACCTCGTTCATTGTCAAGTACTGGTGTTGTGCAGCAAAGACCATACGCGACTACTGCGGTATACGTGATGTCAACTCTTTTTTTATGCAGCGTAACGCTCGCACACATCTCACTAGATATCATATATCAGAGATATCATATAACAGAGAAGTGATTTTCCCCTATCCCCCTAGTCTCATCCCGTTGGCTGTTTGAACCCAGCGTGATCATTGGACACATAGTCAGTATACCACATTCATAAGTTCTGAATTAGAGCCTTTCTGGCAAAACTGCAGATAAAGCCAGGCTAAAAGCACTATTGTGAAAAAAAAAAAAAAAAAAAAAAAAAAAAAACTAAATGCACTTGTACTTTATTTAGCATCTTTGGCTAATATTTAAAAAAGTTGCATCATAAAAATACTCCTGCAACATGAATACGGTGTAAATAAATGCTAAATGGCATGGGGAAGACGCGGTGAGAGATAACTTTCCTTCGTGTGCCTCGATGACCAAACGTCAGTATATAATTCCTTTATTTATGAAAAGTTTTTGGTGTTTAATTTGGATTCGCTGCATTCGCGGCTGTTTGTAGCGTTACGCCCATGTGCAGAACCGGAAAGTTGCAATTTCTGATGGGGTACAAAATTTGACAGAACACTGACCTATTACCAAATTTTAAGTGAGTTTTACGAACAGTTTCAGTGTTGAAGTGGATAAAGTAATTGTTGTCTGTGGGTCCAATATCGACTCTGTCAATAATAACTTAATAATAATAATAATAATAATCATAAAAATAATAGCAGCAACTACTGGGGAGAAGACAGAACTACAAAGGTTTAAAATAATTAATTAATTAATTTTAAAAAAGGACTACAAAAGTTTTTTTAAACCAAGAACCTTAGTTCAAAATTTTGAATTATGAACTGAACAGTTCTTTTTAAAATTTGTGAACTGCAATTTAAACTAGTTCATGTCGAAAATGAACTTGCTAACACTGTATGTCCCTTCTGTCCCTATGCAAACCTATGCCGTTGCACCAAATATTGAAAAGTTGATGTTGTCATGTCATAGAGAAATGAGTTTGATGAATATCTGGTCTGCTTTGATTAAGGCGACACCAATATGTGACAACTTCTCTCCTCTGTCCAAAGGGATTTTCAAAATAGAAGACTCGGCTCATGTGGCCAGGCTATGGGGCATCAGGAAGAACCGTCCAGCAATGAACTATGATAAACTCAGTCGATCGATACGTCAGTACTACAAAAAAGGAATCATTCGAAAGCCAGATGTGTCACGCAGACTCGTCTATCAGTTTGTTAACCCCATATGACCCGGTTGTTTGCTCTGTCAGGCAAAAAGATGAAGATTTGCTGGACATAAAGAGAAGAATTTTAAACTCCCTAAAGTACTTGATCTTTTATTTTCATTTGTAAAGACTGCCTATTTCAAACGTGCATTTCTGCCTATTATATGCTCCAATGAAAGAGACTTCATTGTATTTTTGTTTTAAGCACACCGCAGACATCTCCACTGGTTGCCTGGTTTGTTGTCATTTTGTTGCATTGCTTTCTCCCTACAAACAAGATGGTGCAGACTAAAATTTATATATATCCCAATTCTGATTAAAGCTTGACGTTGTGTATTCAAACAGTAATAAAAACTGAATTCGATGACTGTGTATGCAAATCCTTTTAAGCCTGTATTTACAGTTTTTCACAATCCTCGGAACACAATGAGGATACTTCGCACACATTTCCCAAAGTGATAACATATCACACTATAAGCAGTGTTGTTAATAACGGCGTTAAGAGTATAATAGCGTTATTTATTTCAATAGTGAGTAATCTAATTAATTACTTTTCCCATCTTTGCAACGCCATTACCGTTATTGAGGATGTGAAGGGGCGCGTTACTACAATCTGGTTGCATGAAGCGCGAGTTGTCTGATTTTGTCACAGCTGCCTGGATAGAGCAGAGCGGGAGGGGGGAGGAGAGGAGGAGGTGGTGACGACGTTGCAAATGCAATGAGAATTGGCTCGGTGCCCCGAAGCATTAGCATAGCATGCGCATTCAGGTTAGCATTAGCATTTAGTGTGACGAGCGTCATTTCCACTTTTCTGAGTGGGTTCACCCAGAACCCATTATGTTCATAAGTACCATAGGCATGTAACAATGTATTTCTTGTTGTTGTCTGTTCTTCTTTTCTGTCTGCTTTTTTTCCTTTCTGTCCCCCCATAACACTTCCTGCTCGCTGCTTTCTCCGAAGGAATATACAGTGGGGAGAACAAGTATTTGATACACTGCCAATGGGAAAACCCATTGGCAGTGTATCAAATACTTGTTCTCCCCACTGTAACATAATGAACATCCACAATGGGAGTAAATCAAACTCATTTCCAAAACTGTTCAGACCATAAGGACACTTAAGATTCCTATTCTCCGTGTTTAAACAGCTGAACATGACAGGTAATAAATAAATAGATAAATAAATAAAATAGTTGAGACCAAATCTCTTTTTGTCATTTTAACTCCTCAATATTATGTTACAGATATCTTAAATAAAGATTCCATCTATTCAAAATGTAATAATGTCCTGACAAAAAGATGCCGTTATCTACACTGTTAATTCTGATAGCTTTTAAAGTCCGGTGGTATTACGTTTCTGTTCTTTCATGCTTTCATTACCACAGAATTGCATTAGTTAGCATTTCTCTTGCCCATTTTTTTCAATTTGGATTATAATTTTTCTTTTAAATAAGTCTCTTCTACTCAATTCGGTCTCATTTCTGGTTATTTTCTTACACAACAGTAATCCTTAATTGGTAATGATTCCTGCTGCATTTGTTCTTTTTTTCATTTATGAAAGTAGACACAAAATGACTAATCATGTTTCCCCATTTCTATATAATAAAATTATTTTTAAAATTTTATATTGATCTCCTTTCCCAACTGTGGAAATTACTCACCAAAACACACACACACACAGGCAGCCAAATGAATACAAACACCAAAAACAACACAGACCACACTTCTTTTCAAACAAACTTCTTTCCCTTCCAAACCAATATCTCAATATTGACATCAAAACAAATTCGATTGGGGTTTTTCATCACTATCATCATTTTTATCTGTGATCATAATCATCTTTATGCATATTTAAATGAACGTCTTGTTACATCAAGATGAACAGGCACTACACCAGTAAGGAGATAAAAGTACATCAGTAACTATGAACATACATCATCTAGACCGCTAATATAGGGTTTCCACAAGATGAATTGCGGTCCCTTGTGTGCATAAGGAGGAGATCAACATTACAAAAAAAAAAAAAAAAAAAAAGCATCTACACTGACACATTTTTACTGTCTCAACATGGTTAGGTCTCATTTTCAACTCAACACAGTTGTACAGTTACAATAGAATAATATAATCTTTAAATTACATCTTCATATACAAATCTGACAGTTTGGGTTTTAACGTTTTTATAATACACTTTACCATCGCCATGAAATTCATACGATATGGTGTCTATTACTTCATCTTTTCCATTGCTGTTAATTGAATGAAACACATGTACATATATAACACTACATTTTGTCTTAGTAGTCAATCACTTGCATTTTTTTTTTTAAACATTTCTTTACACAACGCATACATACCGAATGATGATGTTGCCCTCAAAATGTAGCTAAGTATTTTTGTTTGTGTTTTGTAGTTGCTTGGTTGTTAGTATTTGTGTGTGTGCATTTTCATGGATCATGGATGAAGTCCTTTTTGCTTCGCTGGACAACTTTACTCGTAAGACACAACTTGTGAGCTGGTGATGTGTTTCTCCTCACTTGTGATACCTACAGCTGTCCAATCTTGTTCCAAGCAGGTCCAAAACTGGTATTTCTCATACAGTATACATTTTCACAAATTTAGGAGTAACTCATCATATGATAACGCGCATATGAATTTGCGTATTGCAAACAGTGATATGATTAAGGGGCCTCGATGTGGCACTAAAATGCTGGCATCGGTATCGCAAGTATTTTTAAATAATGCGCCGATACACTATGTACTCTTTGAGATTTTGTTCGCAACAGCCATAAATACAGTGGCCGAGAAGTCTCAGGCAAACTGCAAAGTCCAAATGCTTTGCAAATGGAAAAAGCACAACTGCAAATTGCCACAATACGAACACCAATTCCAAACACTTTGCAGAAGAAAAAAGCATAATTGCAAATTGTCCAAAGCAGGATTGCAAATAGCCACAGTACGAACCCCATTTGTCCGTAACACCAACCCCAATTGCCCGCAACAGCAACCTGAAGGAATAGTACCTCTTCCTCGTAGGCACTGTCTAACTGTTTGCATTATTCTAACACACTTAATATTATCAATCAGGGAATAGTATCTTTCCTCGTATGTACCAATCGACTGTTTGTATTACTCTAACAGACTTAATATAATCAATCAGGGAATAGTATCGTTTCTCGTATTTACTGTTTGACTTTATATTACTCTAACACACCCAATATGAAATAAATAGCACTTATACCATAGTTTAAGGAAACAAGCAGAATATAGGGCATAAGAGATACATGACGCCTTCTTAACACGGAAGTCCAATGTGTGCGTCAAGTAACTGACAGAGCAAGATTGACGGCTGACATCTACAAGCCCACGTCTGCACAACCAACTCTCGCAATCAGTTCTCCTGGACAGTCCAGAACAAATAGCAGGACGTCCTGTACCAACACAAGGAATACCGGAGAACGCCCGATATCCAACTGATAACACGACTGACAATACTCCAAGAGCCCCTTTGACGCTGAGGTGGCAAAATCCACAACCCTCGTTGCCCCGACAACAGGAACTCCCGAATCCTCCTGTCCAATCCACAAACAGACATTAATCTTAAACAATGCCCAAACGCACCCTTCTTCCTCCCCCCACCCAGCGAGAGCTTTCAAAAGACTTAATGTTTAACCAAGCATTGTCATTTTTTTCTCGGAAACCTTTTGTTGACTTGTGATATGGTGACCTTGGATCCTTGTCTGTGTCCCTCCGTGCTGTATGATCGCTGTCGACCTGAATAAATTGCCAACTTGTGCTTCGAAGCCTTCTTCCAGCTTTCAAAATGGAGGCAGTACAAGGGGTTAAGACTAAGGTAAACGCGCAGAGTTTGGCCTTTTGGCCGGGTTGTTGAAATTTCGACCGGCAGTTCGGCTGGTGTGGTTCCGGCAGTCTGGATAAGAAAAAATCAGATTCCTTCAAATCCTAATTGCCCTCAACACGAATGCAAATGGCTTGCAACACGAATGCAAATGGCCACGACGCAAACCCCAATTGCCCATGACACAAAGCCCAATTGCCCGTGACAAGAAGCCCAATTGCCCACAACACGAACCCCAATTGCCCGCAACACGAAACCCCATTGCCCCACAGCACGAATGCAAATGGCTTGCAACACAGCTGCAAAAAGCCACAGCAAAAATTCAAATGGATGACCCGGAAGTAGACTAAATTCTACGGAAGTAGAAATGAGAACTACAACTCCCACCCTGCTGCTGCCACCGTTGAGATGGTCACAAAACACTGTATACCAAAGTGTAAATTTGTGAGTGAATTTCTGTAACTACTTTTTCAAACCCTGCACATGTAAAGGCGTGATGTGATTGTGTTGTGGAATTTGCGGTTACACGACAGCAGCAGGGTGGTATGTGTAGTCCTCATGTCTCCTTCCGTGAAAATTTAGTCTACTTCCGGGTTGTCCTTTTGCATTTGTGCTTTGGCTTTTTGCATTCGCGTTGCTGGCAATTGGGGTTCGTGTCGCGACAACTGGGGTTCGTGCTTTGGCATTTGGGGATCGTGTAGTGGCAGTTTGCATTCGTGTTTTTTTCTTTTGGTGTTTGGAATAGGGCGTTTGTGTTGTGGCAATTTTCAGTTGTGCTTTTTTCTTTTTGCAAAGCATTTACGCTTTGCAATTTGCCTGACACTTCTCAGCCACTGTACATAAAACCACCGAAGAAGAACTTCTGCTGGCATGTAGGCATGGGTTCCTAAAAGTACTGTTTCCGACGTAACCAATGGAATGGTAAATGGTAAATGGTGTTATACTTATATAGATAAACTGAATAAAAACAAACATTTTGACGACTATTTACCACTGGCTTGCTTTGTTGTAAACGTTTATCGTAAGTTTATCGGATAGTAGACAAACAACAGCCTTTCCTCTTCAGGCAAGTAATTTAATGAAAATCACAAAAATAAAGCCTTTTTTTGTATATATATTTTTAAATTCGTCTAGGGATGTCCCGATCCGATCATGTGACTGGAAATTGGGCCAATCGTACCATTTCTCAGAGGATCGAAATCAGGTGAAGAATAACGGGTTTTTAATTTAAAAAATATGTTTGTCTGCTTCATGCTCATACAGCGCCACAGCCTCTCACCCTCCCTCCTGCTTAGCAGTGCGGTCCAACTCTCCAGCTTGCATTTGGTACTTAAAGTTAACGATGATTGACAGGTTTGTAACTTTGATCTTGCCAGAGAAACTTGGTAGCTCTACGATCAAAGGCACAAATCTGTCAATAATCGTTGAACTTGCCTAAGTGTGCTGTGGCAACCCATTGTGTAAGTGAGAGCTGTTTCTGCAGCATGAGCGTCAAAGCGTGAGTCAACTCACTCAATGAGTATTTTAATAAAGACAAGCATTTTTCTACCTTATTCTTAATTCACATTATGAAGGTGGCACGGTGGGACGATAACATGCTTGCAACGTTTGTTAAAAAAAAAAAAACATCGGATCGGGACTCGGGATTTGGCAGATTCTCAAAATGGGTGACTCAGACTCGGGTGAAAAAATATGTGGTCGGGACATTCCTAGTATCGGCATTTGTCGGAAACGAGGGGCCAAAAAACGATATTGAAACTATACTAAAACTTCTGAAAATGAAAATTAACTCTTAATACACTGCTAGCGTAACACATTTAGTGCATTATTGATGACAAAAGTATTCCCCGTGTTAGTGCCTGTGTTGTGAAGACTATTGAAGCTTTGGTGGACTGTGAAGCAGCTACAAGTAGATATTGTCTAGTTACATGATATGTGAGGTTATTGCATGGATGGGAAAATGCAGTTGATGTTAGTGGGGATTTCTTTGGCTCAGCATAGAAATGGGCCGGTTCTATCAGTGAAGACCTATGTTTTTTTTGTTGGACAGCATGGCCCTTTCATGCCTCAACACTAGTACATTCATGTCCTGTTGAAGAGGTTGGTCTTCACTTAACGGTCTGGAGCAATTGACCCCTTCCTGGTAGAAAATTGCTGGCATAGGCATTGTCTGAAACGCCTCTTTACATCATCATTGATGGTAATTTTTAATAGACGTGGTTCGGAATGAAAGCTGCTGCAGAGTCATGAATCTTTTCAATGGATTGCGTGACACAACATAAAATCAAGCGTATTGTCAGCAAACCTCCTCACATGAGAACAGATGCATGCGATGCTTTGAAAGTGACGTCTGCATTTTTTTTTGTTTTAGCGTTGCATCAGGTTGTGGCCCCAACAAGGCTGGAGGATCCAGGGAATGTGAGTTGTTGCATACCACATGCTGCTATGCATACTCAGAAACAGTTATACACGTAACACAGCACACAAGGGGAAAAAGGTTGGACCGGAGCACGAAAAAATAATACATCCCCAGAAAACAAGGATACTGTTTGTGGTACTTTTAACACGACACAGCATTCCTGATGTAAGAATGATGACTGACCACACACAGCGTTAAAAAAGCTACACAAAAATGGCATCGTACTGTATATACACAATGCAGGTTAGAGAAGCTCGTCTTTGTCCAATGGGTATAACTTATTATATTCATCTTCCATTTGCACAACAGACTGCAGTGGACTGCATGTTTATATAAGCTGCATTGTACTTGATCGTATATACAGCAACACAGAGAAGCCATAATGTTCCTGTCAAGGTCTATAGTTGAGTGTGTACTGTATATATACTGGGGTAACTGCCAGTCTTGTTTCCAAACGTGTAAGTCCACTCACTCCAAAACCTGGATAAAATGTACTTTACCGATATATATTGTCTTTTACGTTACTAAGTTTAGCTTCACGCATCTGTTGGGCAAGGGATGTGTTGCTCTTAAGTCTCTGGCTATGTGCGGTGCATTTGATGGTGCTGTTCAAGCTGCCTCCAGGAGCATGTCTTTTCTTTGTCCAGCCCTTGGCCTAGATTGGCTCCACGTAATTGGCCGGGTACAGTCCCTCTCGGCCGCTGTCCAAACGACCTCGACACCAGCCTTGTTCATCTTCATCCTCAGTCTTGGTGAGTTCATCGCCTGTCAGGTCATATGGAGCATTATTTCATTAATACACAAGAATAGTTTGAAATATGAGCCAACAATGATATAAATATTCCTTCATTTTTTGTAATATACATTCCTGTGTCGCACCGATATCAATACAGTGGTACCTTGACATACGATTGCATCGACATACGATCCTTTCGACATCCGATGTATAATTTGACTTGTCATTCATCTCGACTTATGATGACATGCTAGAAATACGACGATATATGGAGGGCCGCAGCTGTCGATTAATTTATCAACTAGTTAATTCAAATAATCGAGTAATCAGATTGGGAACATTTAATGCGTTGTAGAATAAATTTTAGGAAATGTATAACAAAGGATTGCTAAAGTTGCGCTTTCAAGAGAGCAATAAATGCGAACACAAAATAATATTCCCGAGTGTTTCTTCAAACTATGCAGTATTGCACTTTCATTTAAAAATAAATGAAAATACCTGATCTTAGCCTCAAATAGTATTAAAAAATATAAATAAATGAGGATCTAAGCCAATCAAAAGAACAATTGGCAAACTTGCATAGCAAAAGTCCGCTAGCTTAAACACTATAAAATTCTTTTTTTTTTTTTTTTTTTTGCTTAACAAA
The DNA here is from genome assembly GCF_030265065.1 of Corythoichthys intestinalis. NCBI lineage: Eukaryota > Metazoa > Chordata > Actinopteri > Syngnathiformes > Syngnathidae > Corythoichthys > Corythoichthys intestinalis. The sequence continues at coordinate 69,383,991 of NC_080396.1, forward strand.
CCGTTTAAACACATATTCCCACAAAAAAAAAAACAGCTAAATATACCTATAAACGAAAATTTTAATGCATAAAAAACATGAACTTATGTTGTTATCTCATATTCCCTTTTGCCGCTAGACGGCAGTGTATCCACCCAAATCAATAAAACAAAATGCAAGCACTTTGAAAACAAACCGTTACAACGGCACTCTCATTAAATGAATACTAGAAGCTCGAATTACTCGAGTTAATCGATTAATCGTTGCGGCACTAGATTTTTGATAGCATTACAATTTCCTTGTTTACGCACGAAGGATTTTCTATTGAGAGAAATCAGCATGGGTCCGAAGAAGGTTAGTGCAGCTGGTGAAAAAAGGAAAAAGGTGACGCTTACCATTTAAATTAAGATGGAAATGATAGAAAAATATTAGCGTCGTGTGCGGGTCCGTCAATTGGCTCGACAATATGGCTGGTCTCCTCCCGCCTCCTTTTGACAGTCTCTTTAAGTTAAGGTCACACTAAAAACGCTTTTTTAATTCCGAAATTATTATTATCATTTTTGTAACATCGGCAAGGAAGTCACCAGCTTTGGCAGGTTTTAAAATTTTTATTTCAGAACTTGTGCAATCCAACACAGCTAATGTCCGCCGTGGCTGACGCCAACAACAACATGAAAAAAAGTAAAAACTTCCCACTCTACCACACCTCACTCTCTTTTGTCAGTCACATGGTGTGTTCAGGAACAGCATGCAAAACACAACCACCACATTAGAACCCGATTAGATTAAATTATTATTATGGGTAATTGCTATTTGTAATTGTACCAGCAGTATTTATAAAGTATTTAGCATAGGTTTTTGGGCTGTTGAATGGATGAATCGAATTATAATGCATTGTATTCTTATGGGAAAATCCCGCTCGACATCCGACCATTTTGACTTAAAAACAAGGTCCTGGAACGAATTAAATCCGTATGTAAATGTACCACTGCATTCGGACCTAAATGGATTTGACATGCTAGTCAATGAGGTAAAAATAAAATTTGTTCTTCCTCTGGACAGGATGCAACCTCCCACCAATTAGTTTATCACAAGTATACATCCAATTCATTTAAAGCGAGAGGGGGGCAGCGAATGAACTACAGTATATACAAAATCAAGACATGAATGTTTTTAGCTTGTCCACAAAAATTTGGGTTACTGAATACACATTTCTGTAATGCATAGCCTTCCTTAAAATGATAAACTAGAGAAGAAAGATACAAGGATGGGATCAATATTTTCTTATCGCCCTAAAAATTCTACCATTATTTAAGTTCCTTAATGTATCGCGTGTACAGCATTTTAGCTCAAAATGTACTGACAGTGTATAAATGATAATCATCAAGCGGCTCGGAAGATGAATGCATACATTTTGTTTACATCGGTGTCAAAGAACATCGTCTGCCAAATGACCGATTGGTGGTCATTGGTGGTTACTGACGGTAAGCAAAATCATTATCCCGCTACAGTGATTATAGTAGATTTTGAGGCCACTCTTTAAAGTCATTAAGACAAAAAAAATGTGTGGCTTTTTGCCCGCATATAATCCAGCTAAAAGACAATAATTAAACAGACTATGTACTAGGGGTGGGCAATATGGCCTTAAGCACGTAACGATAAATGACGATAAATTCGCCCAAGCGGACTGTTATATCATTTGAAAATCTGAATCAATGCATGAAATACAGATGAACCGTTTCTCGTTGATTTATTTACCAGCTTTCAGTTTAATATATTTAACAATTGTACATGCAGTCTAAACATTAAGTATATAAAAATGTATTGTAATGTATATGTAAACAATAAGAATTCAAGTATGAACATTTATAACAGCGTGTATGGCTTGAACATTGTACATTGTCAAAATCAATATGCCCGTGCAAACATGTCATTTGCCACGTTTACATGGAGCCAAATATTCCAATTACAATCGGAATATTTGTTCAAACCGAATAAATGTGTTCCATATAAACACCTCATTCGGAATGAACAGGCCCAAACCGAATGGAATTTCATTCCGATTCACAGGGGTGGAATATTCCTTTTCCCAAACCGATTAGAAGTAAAATTATATCATGTAAACAGGGAAGCGGAATGGTGTCTGGTTGCGTTCTTTCTGCGCATGCTCCGTACTGACGTGGTGACGTCACTTGGTGACGTAAGTAACGTCACTTGCAACATGGCTTCCAAGCACACGCACAGCGCACTCACACAACTTTTTAAATGAACGGCGTATCATTCTGAAGTTTTGTTTCCACTTGAAAAGTTAAAACAGCAGCTGATCTGACGATCGATCTCCATGTTTTGCAACGTGACACTTTGTTTTGATTAATCTGCGCATGTCAGACGGCAGTTGTCAAACGTCCTTTCAGAATAAAGGCAGTCACATGTAAACGCTGGATCGGAATAGATGAAGTGACATGATGTGAAATTTCCATTCGGAATGATTTGAATCGGTATGAATAAAAGTCAGCATGTAAACGTGGCTATTGTAACACAAATGACTTGCAGCTTGAACAGTACACTTCAAAAAGACAACTTATTGTTAATGGCTGCTGTGACATAATTACTCAACACAAGTGTTTACTTCATGGTTCCAGGTTTTTTTTTTTTCCCCCCAGTGCATTTTTAATACATGCACACACACATGAACCCCCAAACAGACACACACACATTAAAGCTATATTGATCTTCTGCCTAACCCTAATGAAACATTTAAGATTTTATGATGGTTTTATAAAAATAGCTGGGGCCATTAATCAGTCATATTATAAGTTTCACTGTAGGATTGTACTTTATGCTGAATGCTTTTCCATCACAAAAGCTATCACAGAAATCACATAGACAAATACAAAATAACACGACATAGTAATTGCTAGATGCAGTCCGTGCCCAATCCACTCATTAAGTTCAGCCCTTTCAACAAGGTTAGAGCCGCTATCCGACTCCATCACGTTCATTTGTAGCATTAACCGCTAGCGTTAGCTGCTAGCATTAGCCTGTGGCCTGGCAACCAGTAGAAAGCACTGAAAGCACCATCTCCTTAAATTGTGAGAACAAGGGAGGACAGCGGGTGAACGCCTGTCTGGATGCCACCAAGAGTCTACTAAATGTCAGGTGAAAGTTTGGCAAACCTCCCTTAAACCACACTCCATCACGTTTTGCTTGTAGCGTTAGTCGCTAGCGTTAGCCTATTGGACTTCTGTTTGTTTGGTTTCCTGATGACCACGTGACTCCCTACGTAAGCACACTGACTGCTTTCTTAAAGGGGAATGAACATGGACGAACAACACAGTCAAAGCGGGATGAAAAGACTATATTTTCTTGTTTTAAATTACCGAATTTACTGACATGGTCAAAATGATGTCGGTCATCGTGAAGAATTTCGGTGACGGTAAATTTTTGGTTTATCGCCCTGCTCTACTATGTTCGTACGTCTTGTTACACTGTAAATGCTAATGTACAACTTAATTAAGTATGATAAATGAACCAAACTCATTTTTTATCAACTTGTTGTGAACACTAATTTTTAATATGTAAGTAGTAGTTTGGGGCTGGAAAACATGCTTAACTTGATGTATCAACGTTAAGTCAAATCAAGAATTTTTTTTTTTTTTTTTTTTTGACCCAGTGTTCCGACGACGTTCTTTCAGACATGCACAGATCTGCCTTGTCAATTTCATGCTTTTCCCACACCAAAACATTCCCGCACACGTGAACCGCGCTGTCAACCAGAGCTCTCTTCAACACCTTTACTTACTTTAAATTACTTCACATCGATTTAGTAAGTAAATATTTTACTCTTTTATAAACTGTTGCTCACGACAGTTTATAAAAGAGTAAAATGTTTTAGTGAATTTTATTTATCTGTTCCGCCGCAATTGATGATGGGTAGTTGTGGCAATGACGACTAAGAGTAGTGGTTGCTGTTGTTATGTCATGTGTGTTCTGTTCAATAAAGTGCGCGGTTTCTTAGGGTTGTGTGGTGTACGGGCCACAAGAACAGCATGTGTTAATACCAAAAGTCAGTCTTTGTCGTTCTTCTCCACGTCGCTTGCCACAATATTTACTTACCAAATTGATGTGAAGTAGGTAAAGGTGTTGAAGAGAGCTCTGGTTATACTACTGATTGTTCATTTCACACAAAGCATCAACAAAACATTAAGCAGCTTGTCAAGAGCCAATGTCTCTTGTGTCTTAAATGCATTGTTGTCATTGTAAAATAAGGTTTAATTCCACTGAGTTAATCCATTGAGTGTTCTACCTTCATTTTTTTAGTGGGAGGGTCATTACTTTTTGAAACTGTTTGACTTAAATTAGCATTTGCTTTTTGTATTGTAAAATTATTTAAGGTAAAAAGATTTCACCTGCATATGATGAATGAGCAGCACTAAAGCTAACTAAGGTATAACTTAAGTACTGAAAACAGCATGAATAAATTCCTGTAAATAATTCAAGTTAATTTCAGTACTGCAAACTCAAAATTTTTACGATTTAATCTATTTAATGTAAGTAGCATAAATTCCATTTTGTAAGGCAGCAAGTTTGCTTTTTTTTTTTTTTTTTTTTTCTTAAAGTAAAGTTAACTTATTATATTTTACAGTGTATAATTAGAGTAAGGTGCCTATAATTAGTTTTACTTGAGGGAATTGTTGACTAATAGTTGGAGTCATTGTAGAGAAATTGTAACTACCTCTTTCATTCTAAACAACAATTCAGGCATAGCTGCGCAAAATTTTGTCCCTAGTGTTTACCTGCTTTGAACGAGAGTTCATCCTGCTCCTGGCCGTCATAGTCATAAAGAGCTCGCACACGAATGCCTTTCCCAGTGCTGGAGTCATCTTCAAAGGAGTTTCCGTTACCACCATTTTCATTTCCCGAGTATGCAGCGGGTTGCTCATCATCTGACCACTCGGTTGAGTATGCTTGGTTCTTTTCATAGCTGCTGACGCTAGAAAAAAAAAAAAAAAAAAAAATATATAAAACAATAAATAAGGTGACATCGAATGTAGTGTTGCAATGATTAATCGATTAACTTAAGTAATTCGATTAGAAAAAAGCTTTGAATCATAGTTTGGTGCTTCGAGAATTCATTTAACTAGAATGGCGTTGTAATGGGTTGTTTTGAAAGGGTTTGCATTTAGTTTTATTGATTTGGGTTGATACACTGTCCTCTAGTGGCAACAGTGAATATGACATAACTTATTTAATATGGCTGAATCCAGCCTCTCCCTGTTAAGACCAACATAAGGTAAGTTTTTGTTTGAGCTAATATGTTTTTTTTTTTTAATGCGTTCATAGTTTAGTTTATAGGTATATTTTGCAGTGTTTTGTGGGAATATTTGTTTGAACGATTTGTTAAGAGCATTGTAAAAAAAAAAAAAGTTTGAATTTTTATAGCCTTTAAGTTAGCGGACTTTTGCTATGCAAGTTAGCCAATTGTTCTTTTGTTGTACTTAGATTCCCATTTATTTATTTTAGGGCTGTCAAACGATTAAAATTTTTAATCAAGTTAATTACAGCTTAAAAATTAATTAATCGTAATTAATCGCAATTCAAACCATCTATAAAATATTCCATATTTTTCTTTAAACTATTGTTGGAATGGAAAATAAGACACAAGACAGATATATATATTCAACATACGGTACATAAGTACTGTATTTGTTTATTACAGCAATAAATCAACAAGATGGCATTAACATTATTAACATTCTCTTAAAGCGATCCATGGATAGAAAGACTTGTAGTTCTTAAAAGATTAATGTTAGTACAAGTTATAGAAATTTTATATTAAAACCCCTCTTAATGTTTTCGTTTTATTAAAATTTGTCAAATTTTCAATCAAAAAATAAAATAGCAGCTCGCCATTGTTGATGTCAATAATTACACCATGCTCACTCATGGTACTAACCCATAAAATCAGTTGGACCCAAACGCCAGCAGAGGGTGCCAAACACCAAAAAACAAGTAACAAGCAGACGTTACACTGTACTGTCATTTTAGTCTGTTTGAGCGGGGCATGTGCGTTAATTGTGTCAAATATTTTAACGTGATTAATTTACAAAAATAATGACCGCCCGTTAACGCGATAATTTTGACAGCCCTAATTTATTTACTTATTTATTCATTTTATACTGTTTGAGGCTAAGCTCAGATATTTTAATTCATTTTTAATGGAAGTGCAATTCTGAAGAAACACTCGAGAATTTTATTTTGTAGCTTTAATGCTCCTTTGAAAGTGGCAATCTTGGTCATCTTTTTTCTTAAAAAATGTATCCTGCAACACATCAGATGTTTCTAATACGATTACTCGTTTATTCAAACTAACTAGTTGATAGATTAATCGATTACCAAAGTAATCGATAGCTGCAGCCCTAATTAAATGTAATATTTAATGGTGGCTAATACTATATGTGTGTCCATGTGCTATAAATTTAAATATAAAACTTCAAAATAATTTAATGTCTTTTTTACCTTATGAAAAAAAACGTTACACTTAAAAATACCTTCCTATTTATTTTCCAAATTATGGCGTCAAAAAATATAAAAGCTGTTCAAAATTGAAGGAACTAACCTGCTCCGGTCACCAGGGGGAGCAACGTGGTCAGTGCTTGGAGTAGGTGGGGCTCCATCTGGCTTCTTCTTCTTTGGGGGAGCATTTGCCTGGTCTGGGTTGTATTCCTGCTCAAAACACATTCGTGCGGGTGCGAAAAGCAAAAATTAAGAGCTGCCTTTTGACATTCCTCACACGGATACTTCGTTAGAATCCCTTTGACGTTATACCTCAAAAGCGGGCCAGTTCATGTGCATGCCAGGTCCGTGGTTGTTGCTGAACCACTTAAGATCCTCTTGTGTATTTGCTGATAAGATCGTACGTTCCAGTTCTCTGTATATTGTGGCGTAACTAAGGACAAACAAATAAAATTGATATAACCACCAGAGGACACTGGACGATGCTCTCCAGTTTGGCAATAGAACCAAAGGATTAGTTGACATTGTGAGAGATGCTTACCAGGTGCCCAAGTCACCTCATCTAGCTCCTCTTGATGGTGAGAGCAGTGACAATTTTGTGTATGGATTAGATCAGTTTACTGTAAAAACCTGCTGTCAGTACGCCTGTCCAGGCACTGCAGACCAAAACTAGCTGGTAGCTAATGAATATCTGATCAGTGCAACACATATGTTGCGCAATGTCCCTGATAAATGAATAAATGTTTGTCGATAAAGCGTTAGAGCAGTGCATTCGCTGTTGATTTTAAATTTCAACAGGATCACTGTGGTACTACCTGTTGTCATTATCAAACACATACATACTTTTTGATTGGGTTCACACTGTCAATTGTTAACGAGATTTTCACAGTTCAAAAATAAACAAAATGAAGTCTGCAAAAAGAAGACACGTGTAGCAGTAATCATAAATGTTATATTCGTGTGCTACATTTATGGTATAGTAAGTTGGCTGCCATTGACGGCACTCGCTGTCCAATCCATTGTGACTGTCAAAATGGATTGGACATTGAGTGCCATCAAAGGCACTCGAAAATGAGCATTCACTGCCAGTCCTTCTAGTACAATGGTACCCAAGTCAGGTCCTCGAGAGCCCCTATCCAGCTTTTTTTCCATGTCTCCCTGCTCCAACACACCTGAATCAAATAATCAGGATTGTTATCAGGCTCCGGCAGAGCTTCCTGATGAGCTAATCATTTGATTCAGGTGTGTTAACGGAGGGAGACATGGAAAAAAAGCTGGATAGGGGCTCTCGAGGACCGGACTTGGGCACCCCTGTTCTAGTATAAGCGAACTGGACGATAATCGCTGTCAATGTCATGCAATGAGTCAATTTTGCATCACTTCCTTGTACTTTAAAAATACTTACGGGTCACTTCCTGTAAATTTTGGATCATTTCCCATTGATTTTCCAAGCTGCTTCCCGTTGATTATGGGGCATTTCCAGGTTACTTTCTGTTAATTTGGTGACACTTGCTGTTGGGGTTTGGTAGTGGTGGAATGTAACGAAGTAAATGTACTTCGTTCGGACTTTGTAACTGTACTTAAGTAATTTTTGTGTATCTGTACTTTACTTGAGTAAAAATATGAAGTGGTACTTTTTACTTGAGTATATTTCACTACATTTTACAGCAGGTATCTGCACTTTATACTCCACTACTTTTCAAATTGTCACCTGCATTACACATTACTTTTGTTTGTTTTCTTTTGTTCTCATTGTGAATAGCGTACCGTACATAACATGTCACCTTTGCGCATTAATGTTCATGACGTTAGCAACTGTTACTAGGGGGGTCAAACCCTCATGCTAGATGCATGTAAATTGTGTACGACAGTATGAGCGAGATGTTTACTGAGCTAAACCTACCAATTCTGTCTGAAAATGATGTCCCCGGTCCCAAATTCACTGATAAAGATGTGGAAGAACATACAAATGTTCAGCTAAAGAGATGGCTTGAGTGTCGAGGGTGGAAAAAGAGCCGACCTGATCCAGAGGTACCGTTTTTATCGACACCTATTTCTTGTGTGCATTGCCTTACGCCACAGACACTGAAATTCTCCTGTTTCAACAAGCTATCCTTTACCACCATACGCCCTGTCTTTCTTATATATTATACCCTCTGGTTGTCTTACGTCTCTGAGTGTTATTTGGGTGATTTATATTGCTATTTTTGTGTAGCGATCGTAAATGCTACTTAGTGACAGCCAACGAACAATTAAAAATTTTTTCATTAATATCAAATATTAATTCTAATTAATTTTACACTTCCCCCTTACTAAAGTTGCTTCTTTAGAACAGAAAAGGTAAAGCTATTAAATCTATAGCCTACCTGTAGGCATGAACAGGCTTAATACAAAAAGACCAAGGCCAAACATGGCTAATTTATTTAAATATCCATATGTTGTGATATATAAATAAAATTTAAATTTTTTTCAAGTCATTCATTGTCAGACAGAAGCAGCACGGCAAAACGGCACGCTAAAAAATAAGTAAAAATATCAACTAAAAAAAATATCATACTTCTTCGGAGCAGGCTGTGGCAGGCAATGGATCAGGATTGTCATCTGTAGGACCATGGCCCCCAACAAAATTTTTACTGCATATAAAGGTGAATGGCTTCACCTTGCTGGTGCTAAACTGGTCTTTTGGACGTCCGCACATTTTTTCCCCTCTGAGTTTTTGGCTTCGGGAAACGTATATCATATGTGGATGGTCGTAATGTCTGTTGTTGTCTCTACAAGTTCCATAGCAGCAGTGTTTACTCAGCATGTTCTTTTTTGAAGGATTACCAGCAGAAAACAAGCAGTGCTAGCATGGGTTGTATGCGAGTGCGCTTCTATGTTCACCCTCTTCTGGTTTATGATGGTGACGTCACATAGCTTTGCGAGCTAAAAATAGCATTCGTGAGGTACGCTATTGATAGTTTCGTTTTCATGCTTCCGGCGCAATCCATGCCCCGTGCAAGTGAGCATTAGAGGCAGCAAGTACAAGCAAGATTAGGCAGGTGAAATGTTATTGACGAAAAAAAAACCACAACACTGTAGTGCAGTAAGTGGCGGTATGCACCTGATATTTGCTTGCAATCTGCCATCAAGATAAATTTAGGAGTTTTTGAGCTTGTTAAGCTTCAGTTTAAGTTCAGTTGCTTATTTTTTCCATTCTGCACAGTTTTAAATATGCCTATATTTAAAATATAAAATATATATCACAGTTTTGCATTGGGAGACAATACTTTTACTTTTTACTTGAAAAAGTAAAAGTACAAAAAGTACTTGCTTTTACTTTTGTACTTTTACTTGAGTACATTTTTTTCTTAGAAACTTGTACTTTTATTTAAGTTTTTTTTTTTTTTCCACTTGTATCTGTAATTTTACTGAAGTAAAATAAACGAGTACTTCATCCACCACTGGGTTTGGGACATTATTGGGTGACTTCCTTGTTAACTCATTGACTGCCATTGACTGTGCTAGACGTCCATTTTCACTGGGAGGGGGCAAATGAACGAATGTAACCGTGCACACCAAAGTAAGCCAAGTGCAGTCGTGCACGCAGTCAATCACACAAATAACAAATCTAAGATTTTACAGCACCAATGTCAAAATAAAAGCATGGGATTTTTTAATGTACAGTATGAATGAGCTACCACGCGCCTGTCAGGCAGAACGATCCCGCGAGCCTTACATTTGACACCCCTGTAATATACTGCACTTGGAATGTCCCCAATCTGATCATGTGATCGGAAATTAGGCCTGATCACATCATTTGTAGAAGATCGGAATCGGGCGAAAAAGATTGTTTTAAGATTTTTTTTTTTTTTTTAGTTTAAGCGCTACAAAGCAACAAAATAAGATGTACAAGGATATCGTCAAAAAGTAACCAGAAAAATGTATGTTTTGTACTACGCAACATTTTTAGAAGATTGGAATCGGGTGTAAAAAATGTTGTTTTTAAGATTACTTTTTAATGGCTACAAAGCAACATGGTGGTCAAAATGGACAAGGATACGGTGATCCCTCGCGATATCGTACTTCAAATTTTACGCCTTCAGTCCATCGTGGATTTTTTCCAATTAAAAAAAATATAGTTTTTTTTAAAATGTTAAAATATATGGCGGAAAACACTCAGGTGACTTGAAATTCTGCTCTGAGACTCTCAATTTGGCCAAATTTCAAAATTGTCCTATGTGCATGTGTGATACATAATTGGAAAGCTTAAAATCTCAATTTTCTGGGGGAAAAAACATTTTGAACAGGAGGGCATTAAAAAACAAAAAATGTTTTAAACAGCAAAACCCTAATTGGAGGTGAGAGCAGAATTGAAGACGCCACAATTTTAACGAGATATTATCGCGTACATACTTGGTTTTCATCCAAAAGTTCTATGTAGCATGTATCACCGAGTGTCAAGACACAGATGTGAATGGCCACAGCCGGATTTTTATTTTATTTTATGGGTGAAACATGGTGATATAACAAGGGTCGCGATGCAGAAATCGCAGACAACAAGGAGTGGTTGAGATTTTCTTTTTCATATAGTTACCCTTTTAAACGTTATTTTTCAACATTTTTTTGTTTGTTTGGATCGATTATTTATCATCTAACATATCGGGGAAAATGCGACAGTAACAAAAAAATTTGAATTAAGCAATAGTTATGAGGTAGATATCCGTGACTTTTTTACAGACCCCAAATTTTTCATTGTGACGTAATTCATTTTTTCAAGTTTAAAATATGCGAGTAAATAATTTAATAATAAAAAATAATAAAAGTCTTTTTTTTTTTTTTTTTAAACTAAATATTAGACATCAATGAATGATTCTAAGCTAAAAATGACAGACATTTTGAATAATAAATATAATTGCTTACCTTCTTTTTATGGCTAAGTTGAAACAAAAGTTGCGCGACGTCTGTAAACGGGGGTTTTCAGGGTAAAACGGACAAATTAAAAATAGTTGGGAGGCTTAGTGCGCCATGAATCTGCTATGGCAGCATATAGACATATTGTTCTATCAACCACAACAGTTGTATTGGCTTAAAATATAACAGTTTCTTTTAAAGAGGAGTGCAAGAGCAGAAACTGGTTTTTCAGTCTTGTCTGTGTTTTCCGCCATATACATATACAAATGTACAAATCATTGTTTTCTTTTACATATCTCTTATTTATATCATAATTATTACATTTGCAGTGCTAAAAACCATTCATTAAAATATAAGTACAGTTTTATTAATATAGTTTTTTCTTTTCTTAATTTGGCAAAAAAAGGGAAAAACCTGTCTTATATGTATCTCTTTCCAATGCCATTAAATCTGAATAAATACATTGACCACAACGAGAAAAAAAAAAAAAAAAATCGTCATTTTCGCACTATAAGGCGCACCTGTCTATTTAGCCGCCACCCACCAAATTTGAAACGAAAACGGCATTTTTTCATAGCTATGCCACACTGGACTATAAGCCGCAGCAGTCCTCGCTGTGTTATGGGATATGAACACTCAAATGTATTAACCGGTAACACTTTATTTGACAGCGGCATCATATGACTGTCATAAGACCAAATGAACCACCATGAATTCAAGCTTCAAGCTTGAATTCAAGAAGCTTCATATGGCAATCACTGCTCCCTTGGGGGAGACAGTCAACCTCTGCTGCCACCTGCTGTCAACACTGCTGTCGTCCAACATGCCTCCTAGCATGCATTGCAGCGCTACAGATGTAAATAACAATCAAAATTCATGTTCTGTGCTAATTATTTCTTCAGTTACTGTTCCAGTTGTTTCATTAATTGTTATTTATGATATTTGATAAGTTTATCTTACAGTGGCACCATAAGACTGTCATTAGACAATCATAATTATGACATGACACTGTCATGACTATTAATGAATGCTTATAACATATATCATTTAGTGTTTACGGCAAATTAGTTCACTTTCAAATGAATGTAAAAGATCCAAGCTGGATATAAATGGAGTTAGTGACGTAATTTGTCGGATGACACTTAATGACATCGGTCAAATGCATTCAGTGTTGCCCATGGCAGTGACATGCCATAATTATGACAGTCTTATGACGCCACTGTCAAATAAAGTGTTACCTATTAACCCAAATAAATCAAAATATAAACCGCACTGGAATATAAGCCGCAGGTTTCAAAATGAAGAAAAAAAGAAGTGGCTTGTAGTCCGAAAATTACGGTAATGTAAAACAGCTACGCCTCTACTTTGCGGATTTTTTCTTTTCACAGGGGTGTCCCCATTAACCGCGAAAAACGAGGGATCACTCTATTGTCAAAAGAAACAAAGAAAGTATGTTTGGTTATAAATGATTAGGTCAATGAATAAATTTGGATCGGTACTCGGTATCGGAAAATCCTCAAAATGTGGGTAACACTGTAGACGGAATGAACCAAAAAGCATGTGAAGACTCAAATGAGGAAAGTGGGTCCTAATTTCCATCCTTGCGCACCAAGTTTGGACTGACCTAATTTTCAATATCACTTGGGAAGAAAAGAGGATTTATTTCAGCCTATTGCAGGTCAAAGATCTTTTGGGAGATGCAGTCATTATAAGCCCGCTGTGTATGTGGTTGTTTTTTGGGTCTGGCTGACCTTTGGTTCTCTGTTAGGTTGAGGTGGCGTTTAATGTCCAACAAGGCCTCCTTCAGGAAAGTCAGCCTCTTCACCTCATGCTGCTGGCACTGGTCAAACACCTGCTCCATGCTCTCCATGTAGGGTGGTGCACATTTGTTGAGCTCCTCCAGAGACTTTTCGTATTTTTCTTTAGCCTGGGAGAAATAAAAATGATTAAGTCTCCTGTCTAAACAGGTGCAGTCTTTTCCTTACTTTCTGCACATCCTGTTTGCATTTGTCCACTTTCTCATGAAGTTTCTTCTGCTGGTCCGGTGTGACAGAAGCCTCAGTCTTGCCATTGGCCTCTCGAGTGGCCGCCAGCTTCTCTTCCTTGCATGCCATGTGGTACGCTTTTTTCGCCGTCTCCATCTGCATGTCCAAACACAAAATTGTGCATATAATCTGACATGAAGGTATAAAAATCAGGGAAATCTATGAAACCAAGTGACAAACAATGACATCTCACCTCCTTGAGCTTTTTAGCCCATGGTTTCTGAGCTTTCTTAAATCCTTCCTCTGCCTCCTTTGCCTCTTTGAAACCTCCAATCATTTGCTTGTGATAGGCCTCCTTCTGCCAGTTCTTGACTTTCTCCACATCCTCGTTCATCAGGTTGTTCTTGACATCTTGGTGCAGTTCGCTCACCTTCTCTGCCTCGGTCATTACAGCCAGCCAGGCTCTCTCCACAGAGCCATACTGGGGGCCTGACGTAAACGTTAATTTAGAGTAAATGTGCTAACGTATGTCAATTCATGGTTTTATAACTAACCTTTCTCAATGAGTTGTCTCCATCTCTTCGACCAGGCGGTCAGCTGATCCCCATAAGCTTTTTCTATCTTGGCCCGTTCTTGCAGGCAGCCCATGAGGTCATTGCACAGTCGATGGCCATCATCAAATCTTTTGACAGCACGTTTGTAGTTTCCCACCTGGGAACACAAGAGCAACAACATTCAGCACATGCTTAATGGGCAAGCATTATCGCCATATTTTTAAAGTGTAGGGCTCATCATTAGTTATTTACACCTAGAACTCATCATCAGTCAGTCGTATTGCAGAGATGGACAACCATTCGTGCTCATATACACACAGTTGTACACAGAGGCGTCGCGTCCTATTAGGTAAACCAGGCAATTGCCTAGGGCCCCCAGCCAGCAGGGGCCTCCAGAGGGCCAACAGATTTAGCACACGCAGCTTTACTGCACTGTCGCAGCGACAAGTGCGACAGTGCCAGTGAAAGCCTTGGGTGCGACTGATTTTATTGGCTTCGGCACCCATGAGCATTGTGTAAGTAATTATTGACATCAACAATGGCGGGCTACTAGTTTATTTTTTGGTTGAAAATTTTACAAATTTTATTACAATGGAAACATGAAGAGGGGTTGTAATATAAAATTTCTATAACTTGCTCTAACATTTATCTTTTAAGAACTACAAGCCTTTCTATCCATCGATCGCTTTAACAGAATGTTAATAATGTTAATGCCATCTTGTTGATTTATTGTTATAATAAACAAATACAGTCCTTATGTACCGTACGTTGAATGTATACATTAGGGCTGTCAAAATTATCGCATTAACGGGCGGTAATTTATTTTTTAAATTAATCACGTTAAAATATTTGACGCAATTAACGCACATGCCCCGCTCAGACAGATTATTATTATTTATTATAAAATTTCTATAACTTGTACTAAAGTACTTGGTTGACAATTTTACAAATTTTATTAAAATGGAAACATTAAGAGGGGTTGTAATATAAAATTTCTATAACTTGCTCTAACATTTATCTTTCAAGAACTACAAGCCTCTCTATCCATGGATCGCTTTAACAGAATGTTAATAACGTTAAGTTTGATTTATTGTTATAATAAACAAATACAGTCCTTATGTTCCGTATGTATATATATCCATCTTGTGTCTTATCTTTCCATTCCAACAATAATTTACACAAAAATATGGCATATTTTATAGATGGTTTGAATGGCGATGAATTGTGATTAATTACGATTAATTAATTTTTAAGCTGTAATTAACTCGATTAAAAAACTTAACTTATATATATATATATATATTAGGGCTTTCAAAATTATCGCGTTAACGGGCGTTAATTAATTTTTTTTAATCAATCACGTTAAAATATTTGACGCAATTAACGCAGTAGGCCCGCTCAGACAGATTTAAATGTCAGTACAGTGAAAGGCCAACTTGTTAATTGTGTTTTATGGAGTTTTCCGCCCTCTGCTGGCGCTTGGGTGTGACTTGCATATGTTATGTGGCGTAATGTCGCCCTCTGCTGGCGATTCAGTGCAGCTGATTATTTGGGTTTCGGCGCGCTTTTTTGACGTGATTATATGTCGACGCGAACTCACACTAATAGACAGTGCTATTCAGACCAGCTAACGTCCGCATCCAGTATTCAGTGGCAGTTCTCATAGCCCCATCACACTGTTTGTGTCTAATACATGCATCGCTTGTGAGTTATATTCCTCCTTTGTTTATATTCATGAGCATTAGATAGTTATTGATGATGTGTATTGAATTTGTTCACATATATGGTGAAATGCAGTTACATTGTTAGATGCTTGTGAGCTAATTGGCTAGTGCTACTGCTCAAATGGACACGTATGTGTAGATTTTATGTTATTTTGTGATTTATGCAAGTTATTGACACATTGCCTTGTTATTTTCAGTTTTACAAAAATACAAGAAACGTGCTCCTGTCAAAAAGAGATGACTTCAGTAAAACCCATGCTACTTTGCCACACCGTCTGATTTCTTTTTGGAACTTAAGTTCGCTATCTGTCAATTTGTGTACTCACACACATTGAGGAAAGAATAGGGCTACTAGTTTATTTTTTGATTGAAAATTTTACAAATTTTATTAAAACGAAAACATTAAGAGGCATTTTAATATAACATTTCTATAACTTGTACTAATATTCATCTTTTAAGAACTACAAGTCTTTCTATCCATGGATCACTTTAACAGAATGTTAATAATGTTAATGCCATCTTGTTGATTTATTGTTATAAAAAACAAATACAGTCCTTATGTACCGTATGTTGAATGTATATCTCCATCTTGTCTTATCTTTCCATTCCAACAATAATTTACAGAAAAATATGGCATATTTTATAGATGGTTTGAATTGCGATTAATTGCGATTAATTACGATTAATTAATTTTTAAGCTGTAATTAACTCGATTAAAATTTTTAATCGTTTGACAGCCCTAATATATATATATATATATGTATATATATATATATATATATATTAGGGCTGTCAAAATTATCGCGTTAACGCGCGGTAATTAATTTTTTTAATTAATCACGTTAAAATATTTGACGCAATTAACGCACATGTCCCGCTCAGACAGTATTCTGCCTTTTGGTAAGTTTTACAGCAAGGTTTTTTATGCTGTCTAACAGCGAACTCTTGTGGTCGCTTTGCGACATGGTTTGTTGCTTTCTCGCCAGTTCAATATGGCTGCACGACATCTCGGGCTGACGCCTACGTTGTAATGTTGTGCTTATATGATCCTTGGACAAGATTTGTCCATAAGTATGGTTGTTGTAAAGAATGTACATATTATGTTAGTAAGCGAAATGTTATATTTTTTGTATGAGACGCTTTTTGTTTATGTTTAGTGAACCTGTATAGCGTGCTAAGCTAAAGTTGTTGCTAATGCAATGCTTGTGTACTTTTTTTTTTGTAATTTCATGACGGTCTAAAGAGGACAGTGGTTTGAGGCCATTTTATTAATAAATCAGATGAAAAAGGAAGAAGTCTGATTATTAAGGCGTCGTTCACTAGCTGTCTAGCTTTGGAAAAAGTAGACGCTTCGGAGTGAGGACAGCATAGACAGATTTAAATGACAGTAGAGTGAAATGCCCACTACAGTCCTTATGTAGGCCTACCGTATGTTGAATGTATATATCCATCTTTTGTCTTATCTTTCCATTCCAACAAATTATTTTACAGAATATATATATAATTTACAGAAAAATATGGCATATTTTATAGATGGTTTGAATTGCGATTAATTGCGATTAATTACAATTAATTAATTTTTAAGCTGTAATTAACTCGATTAAAAATTTTAATCGTTTGACAGCCCTAATGTATATGTATATATATATATATATATATATATATATATATATATATATATATATATATATATATATATATATATATATATATATATATATATATATATATATATATATATATATATATATATATATATATATATATATATACTCACCGGCCACTTTATTAAGTACACGTGTCCAACTTCTCGTTAACACTTAATTTCTAATCAGCCAATCACATGGCGGCAACTCAGTGCATTTAGGCATGTAGACATGGTTTAAGACAATATCGTGCAGTTCAAACTGAGCATCAGTATGGGGAAAAAAGGTGATTTAAGTAACTTTGAACGTGGCATGGTTGTTGGTGCCAGAAGGGCTGGTTTGACTATTTCAGAAACTGCTGATCTCCTGGGATTTTCACGCACAACCATCTCTAGGGTTTACAGAGAATGGTCCGAAAAACAAAAAATAACCAGTGAGCGGCAGTTCTGTGGGCGGAAATGCCTTGTTGATGGCAGAGGTCAGAGGAGAATGGCCAGATTGGTTCGAGCTGATAGAAAGGCAACAGTGACTCAAATAACCACCCGTTACAACCAAGGTAGGCAGCAGAGCATCTCTGAATGCACAGTATGTCAAACTTTGAGGCAGATGGGCTACAGCAGCAGAAGACCACGCCGGGTGCCACTCCTTTCAGCTAAGAACAGGAAACTGAGGCTACAATTTAGCACAAGCTCATCGAAATTGGACAATAGAAGATTGGAAAAATGTTGCCTGGTCTGATGAGTCTTGATTTCTGCTGCGACATTCGGATGGTAGGGTCAGAATTTGGCATCAACAACATGAAAACATGGATCCATCCTGCCTTGTATCAACGGTTCAGGCTGGTGGTGGTGGTGTAGTGGTGTGGGGAATATTTTCTTGGCACTCTTTGGGCCCCTTGGTACCAATTGAGCATCGTTGGAACGCCACAGCCTACCTGAGTATTGTTACTGACCATGTCCATCCCTTTATGACCACAATGTATCCAACTTCTGATGGGTACTTTCAGCAGGATAATGCGCCATGTCATAAAGATGGAATAATCTCAGACTGGTTTCTTGAACATGACATTGAGTTCACTGTACTCAAATGGCCTCCACAGTCACCAGATCTCAATCCAACAGAGCATCTTTGGGATGTGGTGGAACGGGAGATTCGCATCATGGATGTGCAGCCGACAAATCTGCACCAACTGTGTGATGCCATCATGTCAATATGGACCAAAGTCTCTGAGGAATGCTTCCAGCACCTTGTTGAATCTATGCCACGAAGAATTGAGGCAGTTCCGAAGGCAAAAGGGGGGTCCAACCCGTTACTAGCATGGTGTACCTCACCGTGCCTTTGTTGGTTTCCTCCGGGAACTCCGGTTTCCTCCCACATCCCAAAAACATGCATGGTAGGCTGATTGAACACTCTAAATTGTCCGTAGGTATGAGTGTGTGTGTAAATGGTTGTACGTCTCCTTGTGCCCTGCGATTGGCTGGCAACCAGTTCAGGGTGTCCCCTGCCTACTGCCCGTAGTCAGCTGGAATAGGCTCCAGCACCTCCACGACCCTCGTGAGGAAAAAGCGGCATGGAAAATGAATGAATGAATATATATATATATATATATATATATATATATATATATATATATATATATATATATATATATATATATATATATATATATATATTAGGGCTGTCAAACGATTAACATTTTTAATCGAGTTAATTACAGCTTAAAAATTAATTAATCGTAATTAATCGCAATTAATCGCAATTCAAACCATCTATAAAATATGCCATATTTTTCTGTAAATTATTGTTGGATTGGAAAGATAAGATGGATATATACATTCAACATACGGTACATATGGACTGTATTTGTTTATTATAACAATAAATCAACAAGATGGCATTAATATTATTAACATTCTGGTAAAGTGATCCATGGATAGAAAGACTTGTAGTTCTTAAAAGATGAATATTAGCACAAGTTATAGAAATGTTATATTAAAACGCCTCTTAATGTTTTCGTTTTAATAAAATTTGTAAAATTTTCAATCAAAAAATAAACTAGTAGCCCTATTCTGTCCTCAATGTGTGTGAGTACACAAATTGACAGATAGCGAACATAAGTTCCAAAAAGAAATCAGACGGTGTGGCAAAGTTGCATGGGCTTTACTGAAGTCATCTGTTTTTGACAGGAGCACGTTTCTTGTATTTTTGTAAAACTGAAAATAACAAGGCAATGTGTCAATAACTTGCATAAATCACAAAATAACATAAAATGTACACACACGTGTCCATTTGAGCAGTAGCACTAGCCAATTAGCTCACAAGCATCTAACAATGTAACTGCATTTCACCATATATGTGAACAAATTCAAATACACATCATCAATAACTATCTAATGCTCATGAATATAAACAAAGGAGGAATATAACTCACAAGCGATGCATGTATTAGACACAAACAGTGTGATGGGGCTATGAGAACTGCCACTGAATACCGCAGTGATGCCAGACTGGA
Organism: Corythoichthys intestinalis; assembly: GCF_030265065.1. Lineage (NCBI taxonomy): Eukaryota > Metazoa > Chordata > Actinopteri > Syngnathiformes > Syngnathidae > Corythoichthys > Corythoichthys intestinalis. The sequence goes on from NC_080396.1 coordinate 69,403,800, forward strand.
CGTTAGCTGGTCTGAATAGCACTGTCTATTAGTGTGAGTTCGCGTTGACATATAATCACGTCAGAAAAGCGCGCCGAAACCCAAATAATCAGCTGCACTGAATCGCCAGCAGAGGGCGACATTACGCCAGATAGCATATGCAAGTCACACCCAAGCGCCAGCAGAGGGCGGAAAAACTCCATAAAACACAATTAACAAGTTGGCCTTTCACTGTACTGACATTTAAATCTGTCTGAGCGGGCCTAGTGCGTTAATTGCGTCAAATATTTTAACGTGATTAATTTAAAAAATTAATTAACGCGCGTTAACGCGATAATTTTGACAGCCCTAATATATATATAACAATTTTCCAGTCATGAGGGTTCTGCGCAGGATCTTAGCGTTCAACCATCTTTTATATGAATGTCATTTAAACTTGGTGTTGACTGTGGAACACCAAAGCTGCCAAAGCTAAAAATATATAAATAAATGATTAAATAATTTAAAGTAAAAATAAAAATCAATATTCATACAAAACTAATAAATAATAAATAAAGATTTAAAAATAGTTGTTTAAAAAAAAAAAAAAAAAAAAGTGTCCTCCCTTAAGTGTCATAACAGCCTCCAGGCGCCTGCGGAATGCTTGACAGGTCTTCTTTATGTAGGATGCTGTCATCTTTTCCCAAGATCTAACAACGGACCTCTCCAAGGCTGCCACAGAAGTTTGTGGCTTCTTACAGGCACTGTCCTCCACAGTTGCCCATATGCTATAATCCAGGGGATTGAGATCTGGACTCTGGGGTGGCCACATATCACCTTGTCAATCAACTTTTTGGTCTGCACAGATCGTCACTTCCAGACCCAGGTTTTCGTGAGGCTGTTCCAGTATCTTTCAGTTTCTTTTTAACTTTGTAGACTGCACATCTGGATATTCTCAGATTTGCTGCAATCTCAGTAGGTGTCAGACCGGCACGCAGGAATTCAGGTACAGCTAAAGTTTTCTTCATTTTCAGCAGAAGCACAGGAATTGTTGAGACGAGAAATTACCAGCCGCATTGAGTGACGTTAATGTATCACTTAACCATGACAACCTATTTAGATATGTTTCAATGGCTTTTAAACAAGCAATCAACTTAGTGTAAACTTTTTTTTGGGTCACCCTGTATATATATATATATATATATGTATATATGTATATGTATATATATATATATATATATATATATATATATATATATATATATATATATATATATATATATATATATATATATATATATATATATATATATATATATATATATATATATATATATATATATCAACAAACAAACAAGCAAACTATATTTGATTCTTAGTTCTTATTTTTGTTTTATAGTCATTTTTATTATCGCTTTTATTTATTCATTAATGTATTTTAAATTTGTCAGCTTTGGTCCTCCATAGTTGTCTTTCCCTATTAAAAAAAAAAAAGCAGGCATCGCCAATGTGGCCCCGCCTCCTCAGCGCCTGTAGGGGGTGTGATCTCATGTTGCATGATGGAGAAAGGGAGGTAGTGAAGGGCTCGTGCTTTTGCATGTGTAGTTATGCAATAGCATGGGTTTGTATTAGCGTGTGTGCGTGAGTGTGCGTGTGTGCACACTAATCCGCCTGAGTGGTGCGTAGAGCAGGCGGGCAGATTTAAAGGGATGGATGACAAAAAAAGAAAAAAAAAGAAATGAAAATACATAGATGATGCAGACTGCATGTATGAGTACACACACTGTGACTGGCTCTGACATGACTTTCTGTGCAGTCTCTGAAAAGAAATAACAATAATTGTGAAGCACTCAAGTGTGTTTTCTCAACAAAAACAATACGCAGGTGAAACCTTTCTTAATGGAACTTTTTGCACTACGAAGTGATCTGTGGTGTCCTCGTTGTCTGTAGCTGAACAAGTGGTGCGCGTTGGTGAAAGGCCTTCTCAGAATCATGATGACTGAATCTCTTTGTGCCACTGTGGCTGAGTGCGACGACACAAAGAAGACTCTGTACAAATGGAATTCATTAACACTAATTTGACGGGCTTTTAAGTGTTTCTGTACTCTTGGGCACACAGTGAATCTTAGTACACATCAACCTTGCTGGAATTTGTATGGTGTCTAAATGACTCATGATACTCTTTCAAACTTAACTCTCCAACAAAATCATGTTTTGTTCTTTTAAGTACAAAAATTACCTCATTCACGGCACCCAAGCGGGAGGACAGGAAAGACTAGGGTACGACAGGGGAGGGTGAGTGCAACATTTGTGAAGGCTTTCTCTAGCCATAGACTTCATAATGGTATTGATGGGTCAGATCAGTCATGCACTGCGCCTCGTATTCAATAGGGGGCCACCCACATCAAGAGGAGCTATTCACAAACACACGCACGCGGCGATCTAACGCCGGATTTCTGTTGAAAAAGTTCACCAGAATTTCCACCGGAAAATCTTAGTTTACATAAGGCGCCCGCTAGCTACATTTACTAAAAGACTAGCATTGTACTTCAACATATTTACGTAAAATAAATGCTAACTGCACCTTTTTTTGCTTTTAACCAAGAATCAAGACTGTTTTACGTCCATATCTATAAAGAATTTGGGGATTTAAGCATTTATTCACAAGAATTTTCACTGGAAAAGCTCTGTTTAGATAAGGCAGCCGCAAGATACATTTATTAACAGACTAGCATTGTACTTCGACATATTTGCGTAAAATAAATCTTAACTGCGCCTTTTTATTTTTTGCTTATATCCAAGAATCGAGACTGTTTTACGTCCATATCTATAAATAATTTTGGGATTTAAGCATTTATTCACAAGAATTTTCACTGGAAAAGCTCTGTTTACATAAGGCAGCCACAAGTTACATTTACTAACAGACTAGCATTGTACTTCGACATATTCGCGGAAAATAAATCTTAACTGCGCGTTTTTTTTTTTTTGCTTTCAACCAAGAATCGAGACTGTTTTACGTCCATGTCTATAAAGAATTCAGGGAATTAAGCATTCATTCACAACAATTTTCAACAAAAAAAGCTCTTTGTCTGTGATTCCACTCAGTCAGCTTTGACGGCCTCACCAACAATGCAGGCCCCCTATTTATCGGCCCCGCGCCCGGTGTCCCATCAATACATTCTGAAGTCTATGCTCTAGCTACTTCAGTTTCTTCACACGGTCCAGAAACATGCATTTTATTTATTTTGTTGACTAAAGAAAAGTATCAACAACACAAAGCACCCGAGTTTTGGATTTCCTGACACCTGATCAAAGTGGCAATAAATCTGTTGCCAAGACAGGAGTAATTCATTGCAGGCCCCCAAAAAAACTATAGCTCCAGACACCCTGCTTGTCAAGCTTTAATGGATGGCAGGACATGATGACTCCATCAATCCTGGGGACACAGTGAATCCTGAACGCACTGGAAGATGGCAACACAGCCGTACCTTGGGTTCAAACCATTAAATTCAAGGAGTCTCAGTGTCTTGAAGGAGATGCTAACAGAAAATCATCACCATCTAAAGCTCTAAAATCCCAACAACCCAAGATGGAGGGATCCAATTATATTCAGGCTCTGTCGGTCTTTTATACTTTCCAACTTTCCTATATCCAAAATGGAAGACGCACGTAGCTTCCGATTCAGTTTAGATAAAAAAAAAAAAAAAAAAAACATGACTTAAATGTATCTCTTTCTGATGTTAAATCTGAATAAATACTTTGAACACACACAAAAAAAAAATATAACTATATATTTTAGGGAGGGCTGTGCTACTTCGTGGTTTTTCACTTATCGCGGCGGGTTCTGGTCCCTATTAACCGCGAAAAACGAGGGATCACTGTATTGAGATATTAATTTCGAGTGACGACGTCAATCATAGTACCTCCGTCTCGCCTGACGGTGCGTACCAATTCTCTCAATAACATTGGGGTTGTCCCAACGTCTAGCGCAAACGTAGCACAAGCGAATGGGACCCTTTCAGGGACATTTTGCAATAAATGGGGGGCTGCATGAAGTCATCATTCGGAATTAATATCTAATACCTCAAAAACGATAGCAGCACAAATGACCATTTTTACAGCACAAATATAGTATAAACGACTCCAAAGTAAAGTGCCGAGATATGATGAAGATATGGCTTGGCGATTCAAAATGCTGTTCCATAATAAAAGGCCTCACTTTTGCCGGCTGTCTGAGGTGAAAAACATGGAATTTACGACAGGGCAGACTTGAACAGTTACTCAAATATTTCCAGTGCCATCCAAGCTTTAATATCTTTAAGACATAATAAAATCAGTCTGTTAGTCTTTTTAAGTTGCATGTGCATTCTCGAGATGGACCTTACTAGCAGCAAATGCAAAGACAAAAGCTGTAAAACTAATTTTGAACCGTGCAGAACACCAAGAGAGCAGAGCAGAATGGCTTCTTAGAATTACTAATGCTGCACTAATAGTGCTGTTTTACAGCAAAGCACGACCACTTATGCCAACCAGATTCTACTGGTAAACCAATAAGGTAATGCGTATTTTTAGGCATGTTGAGATAGGCAACAAGTCAATTTATTGGATGGTAAACAAAAATGAGGGCGGTAATTTTCCTGGTTGCGATTTATCACCGTGTGTGTGTGTGTGCATATATTTATGCGTGCGTGTTGATTGCATATGAGACTCCATTTCCTTTTCCAGATGGTCAATGGTCCTCAGCACACCGTAGAATTAAAGTTAAGGCATACCAAATAAGGAAACACTTCTATATTAAACATTTAAAGTGTTAGCATTGCTACATTAAGGCTAATGGAAAAAAAAGACATGTACTACTGACCACTTTAGCCTGCTATAAAACATTGGCAGTTTTCTCCAAAATGCAAACTTGCGGTTAAAAGGTGACACTTCAGTTATTAAAACTCGCTGGTTTACATTTGCAAACGATGCGAAAAAAAAAAAACCAACAAAATCTATTACTGACACCAAATGAATGACCAAAATAGAAGTGCACCTTTTTTTTTTTTTTATTTTATTTTTTTTATACTGAGTGTAGTTAGCGGTTTAGGGAACGTACTTCCTGTGAACATTTAAGAATAAAAGCATGTCATGTTCCATATGTAAATTAAGATTTCTGGAGTTAATCTCATATACTTCAGATTCTACACTAAGAATAGCTTTAAAATGACACCCATTATGAAAAATCTGATTGGCAATGTATAATTTGGAATCAAATTGCTAACACGCGCACTTTGCAAGATGACATTGTGGATCAAATATAGACTTTTGAGCTCTAATTGGCAGAAAACTTAAATAGCGTGAGGTTTTTCACTTACAGACATGGACGAAATTATTTGCACCCCTGGAATTTTTCTAGAAAATACAGCATTTCTCACAGAAATATAATGCAATTACAAATGTTTTCAGTATGAATGTGTTTATTTCTTGGATGTGCATTGGAAAAACACAAAACAGCGGAGGAAAATAGTAAAAATTGACACAGTTTTAGACAACATTCAAAAAAGATGCTGGACAAAATTGTTGCCCCCCTCACCTCAATTTTTGGTTGCACATAATTAAATACAAAATTATAAATATATAAATATATATTATAAAATAAATAATTAATTAATAATTAATTAATCAATTAATAATGAAATAATAATAATAATAAAAAAAGAAGTAACACAAAGCAATCGCTTCCTATGACCATCAACAAGTTTCGTGCACCTCTCAGATGGAATTTTGGACCACTCTTCTTTTGTCAACTGTTCCAGGTCTCTCAGATTTGAAGGGTGCCTTCTTGCAATGGCCATTTTGAGATCTTTCCATAGTGTTCAATATGATTTAGACCCGGACTCATCAACTTACCTCAGAATTCTTCAGCGCTTTGTCTCCAACCATGTCTTGGTGCTATTTGAGATATGTTTTGGCTTAGACTTCATAATATATTGACATGACATGGGGCGCAGAGCAGATCCATAGGGGGGGCAATTTTTATTACTTCAAGTTCAAATATTTTCAAAACGAAAGCTGCTACCCACCTAAAACCAGAACAGGCACCTACCTTAGCCACATATGAGTCTCCATGGGCAGCGGCATAAAAAAATTCAAAGTCGTTCCTTTATAAAATCCCGATTAATTGTTTTTTTATATAAACAAAACTTAAAATGGCTAAAACACAAGATACACAAAAATCACCAAAATGCAGAGATAATCACCAATATCTTCAGGATCAATAGCAATATTTAACATACTGTATCATTAAAGTTTTTGCCCAAAATAGCAACTAAAATTTTTTTCAGCAGCTAATAAATCACTCAATTTTCATATCAGAAACTTAATACTTCAGGAAAACATGCAGAATCAATTATAAATAATGTATAAATACATTATTTATAAATTCTATATGCAATCACAACTTATTATAGAATAGAAAATTCTTGTGAATAAATTCTTAAATCCCCGAATTCTCCATAGATATAGACATAAAACAGTCTTGATTCTTGGTTAAAAGCAAAGAAACCATGCAATTAGCGTTTATTTTACGTAAATATGTCGAAGTACAATGGTACTCTGTTAGCGAATGAGGCTAGTGGCCGCCGGATGTAAACAGAGCTTTTCCCGCGAAAATTCTTGTGAATAAAGGCTTAAATCCCTGAATTCTTCATAGATATGGACGTAAAACAGTCTCGATTCCTGGTTAAAAGCATAAAACTGTGCATTTAGCATTTATTTTATGTAAATATGTCAAAGTACAATGCTATTCTGTTAGCAACTGAGGCTAGCGGCCGCCTGACGTATACAGAGCTTTTCTTGTGAAAATTCTTGTGAATAAATGCTTAAATCCCCAAATTCTTCATAGATATTGACGTAAAACAGTCTCGTTTCTTGATTAAAAGCGAAAAAACCGTACAGTTAGCGTTTATTTTACGTAAATATGGCAAACTATGATGCCAATGAGGTAGTGGCTGATTTCTCCCATTGATTTTTTTTTCACAACGTTTAAAAATGCATGCATGGTACGAAAAATATAATAATTACCTTGATTCCTCAAACAAATCACTCCTGAGACAATCCTTCCTGTTTGTATGTGGTAAAGCTTTCGTACTTTTAAAAAAATCCAAGCTTAAATCTGGCTTGGACATGATCGTGTGCTGTCTCCGTATGACCATTACTAAATGAAGCTCAGCCCCCTATGGTAAGGCGTGACGCAAAGAATTACAAAGTGTCAGGTCAATAGAGTTTTGAAGTCTACGGTTTGGGGTCCTGTTGGAACACCCATGACCTCTGACGCAGACCGAGTTTTCTAACACTACACCCTACATTCCGGCCCAAAACATTTTAATAGTCTCCATATTTCGTGACACACTGTCAAGGCACCCAGTGCCTGAGGCAGCAAAACAACCCCAAAACATTATTGGACCTCCACCGTGTTTGACTATAGGCACTGTGTTCTTTTCTTTGGAGGCCTCATTCTCTTTTTCTGGCACTGGGAACTTGTCTCCAACCACTTCCTGGTGCTATTTGAGGTATGCTTAAGGTCATTGCCCTGTTGGAACACCCATGACCTCTAACGCAAACCCAGTTTTCTAACACTACACTCTACATTCCGGCCCAAAACATTTTGGTAGTTTCCATATTTCATGACTCCTTGCACAATGTCAAGGCACCCAGTGCCAGAAAAAAGATGTGGTCAACAAAGAAAAGAACACAGTGCCAATAGTCAAACATGGTGGAGGTCCAATAATGTTTTGGGGTAGTTATGCTACCTCTGGCCCTGGACATGCAACAGGACAATGACCCAAAACATACCTCAAATAGCACCAAGGAATGGTTGGAAAAAAAAAGGGCTGGAGAATTATGAGATTTTTTATGTGTCTGGATCTAAATCCCATTGAACACCTATGGAAGATCTCAAAATTGCTGTTGCAAGAAGGCACCCTTCAAATCTGAGAAACCTGGAACAGTTCGCGAAAAAGTGTGCTCCAAAATTCCATCTGAGAGGTGCACGAAACTTGTTGATGGCTATAGGAAGCGATTGCTTTCTGTTATTTCTTCTAAAGGATGCGCAACCAAATATTGAGTTGAGGGTGCCAACAATTTTGTCCAGCACTTTTTTTGCATTCTGTGTAAAATTGTGTACATTTTGGCTTTTCTCTTCAGCTTTTTTGTGTTTTTCCAATGCAAATCCAAAAAATAAACACATTCATACTGAAAACATTTGTAATTGCGTTGATGTCTGGGAGAAACTGTATTTTCTGGAAAAATTTCAGGGATGCCAATAATTTCGTCCATGATTGTATTTCAAATTCTGCACTTAGCTAGCTTTTGTTATGGATTGTGTTGTTTTTTTTATATGCATTATTTTTAATGTAGTTTGAGTTTTATTTAATAACAATTCATTGCATTTGAATGGGTGATTTACATTAAAAAATTGCATTATATCATCTCGGCAATAATTTAAGACACAACATATCACCAACTAACATTTGTTATCGCGACAAGCCTACGTATTGTATATTCGCAGCAGTAACATCAGTAACAAACATAAACACTGACAATTCCATCCTAACATGCATGATTTTTAAATATGGGGGGAAGCCAGAGTAGCAGGAGAAAATCCACTTAAGCAAAAGTAGTTTACCCAAAAACCACACTGGAAAGCTTGAGGCAAGATTTAAAACCTTTGACCTCTTAACTGTGAGGCAAACATCCTAACAACCAAGCCAAAATATTTTTGCTATAGTTATTTTTTTAAATGAATAAAAAACTCACAATTTTGAAAATTTAATATTTTGCACTTGTATTTTCGTACCTCCCAGAAGCTGTCCATGGTGTCGTCAACACCTGCAGTTTCATCGTAGGAGCCAGACATTTCTGTGAATGTTGTAATGCTCTTTCTCAAGCAAACCTGTACTCTGCAACGGTGCTTGGTTTCTTGTGCACTAAAAGAATAGGAAGAAAAGATATGATTTTACAACAGCATAAAAGACGTTCCTGAATTAATATTATAGCACAGAAATAGCTATGCAGGCCTTGCGGTAACATGTGGCAATTACGAAAAGGAACTGTTTTGGCGAGATGTCCATAATAATGATATAAAAATAGCTTCCTCAGCCACGCATCCCATTTTCCTGCCCCAAGGAACGGCAATGAATGCCTCATTCTGGCGTGTCCTAGAAAAGACTGACTGCCATCACACATGCATGATCCTGAACCCTGCCGTGGTATGTGGACACCGTACAAAGAAATTAGACAATAGTCAGCTGCTGGTTTTATTACAGGTGAATAGGAAATACATAATGTCAGGGGTTTGATAATTAAGGCTTGAACTTGCTGGATACGCAAGGCCTGTGGGCGTCTCCAGACATATTTCACTGGGGTAATTGCCCCAGTATTGATCTGCAGTGCCCCAGTATAAATTTCACTGGAAAACAAAAAAAAAAACAAAAAAAACTTTAAGGTTTTAAGTCTACATAGCCTAATTTACTGAATGCGCTTATTTAATATGGTCATATTCAAGGGCGTACCAACTTTTCAGGATGCTCAAATTGTCCCCACCAATTTTTAAGCAACCTTATTTGCATTATGTAAAGAGTTCAGTTATATAGGTCATTTAGATTGTCTTCCCATATGTTGTAAGGATAGAATTGACCAAACCATTATTAAGTGAATTACTTCCCTTATGTTCAGACATTTACCCCTTTTCACTTGCTGAATGTGCCAATCCATTTTTTCCTCTCAATCACGCGTTTGATTGGCTGATGACTAGAGCCCCCAAATTCACACAATCCCAACAGAAATACATGTCACCATGCTGCCTCTTCCACCCCCTTTGAAGAGGAGGGATATTAGAAGCTTTTTTTCGGCCAGCAGCAGCAGCAGCCACTGTTAGTAATGTATAAAGATGTCATTGTTGTGGTTGTGGACATGGGGAACACGCCACTAATTTTGCGACAGAAAGTCCGACCTGCATCAGAGTTAGCATAACATTAAACTGTGTGAACTTGCTAACCTGTAAAACTCAAATAAAAAGCTGCTTAGAGAGGTGTCTTCCTGTGCCTTTTCTACTGTTAAAGTTAATTCAGCTGCATTTTGTGCATTTATTCATTAATTAAAATTTGTTTTCTACATCATTTTTCCAAAAATATTTGCAGCCTATGCACATTTTTTTTTAAAAACTCTCACTCCCCCCAAAAAACACAAAAACACAACCACTGTAAATTTCCTTTATATGACGCAAGCATTTTGAAAAATGACTTTCTCCCATGAAAATAATTTTAACTTTTCGTTCATTTAATTTTTACGTAAAAACCATCTATTTTTGAGAAATATACCCAATCTGTTTGGTCTTATTAATGTCCCGTCCCCAGATAAAAGTGTACATGCTGGTTATGCTGTTATGGCGTCCCTGCAAATGTTGAAACCAAACCTATGCCCTTGGTCATTTCACTCTATTCACTCCATATACATAATCTACACATGGCTCCTTAATACGGTGATTTATGCACGTAATTTTGACTGTGATAAGCATATGAGATGGTAACCGCGAAGCACTTTTGGAAGATATGTGTATCGACTGATCTGAGTTGCTGTGTTGGAAATTCATTCTGATGTGTTGTAAAGTCGTAATGTGGGATAAAACATGGTTGCTACAAAGAAGGGTAGCCTATTTTAATGCTCCAACCATAAATCACAAGTTGAGTCATTGTTTGGCGCTTTTTATAGACACCATTTAATAGTGATGAATTTTTTCTGCTAATCATACAGTCGACGGTGCAAATTACAGCTTCCTCTGTGTTGATGTTTGTTTGGCCTACTCTAATGAATTGTGAATTAAATGGTTCAACTTTACGTATCAGGCTAAAAAATGTGGTAAATTTCTCCGGTCGCAGATTGAAGTGAAGTTTAGCTTTCATCTTTTAGCTAACTGGCTATGAATACAATGACAACTAAATGCGACGCTCTCACTCAAGAGCTTTGTTAAATATTTTGTTAATTTGATATGTGGTATTTGAACTGTTTTTTTCTTTTGCAGAAACTTGTACTTTGGTTTGATTATATATAGTTTCAAAGGCTATTTCTGACTTTTTATAATAGATGAGTGTGAAAACAAAATTTGCTCGCTCGCAGTGCCCCATTATTGTATTAGGTGTAGTGACGCCCCTGACAATCTTACATCAAAACTCCTGCTTTTATATTGCCACAAAGACTGTAGAAGTAGTAGTCATCAATGCTTGTGAGAAGCTAAGACAAAAAATCTGAAACTTTTTTTGTCACTCCTTTAGAAAAATAACATGTATGTATCACAAATTATATATTGTTAGAGAAGTAATTGTATTCACAAATGAGCAGTTAAAACAAGTTTTTGAATTATTTGGGAGAAAGTAATTAAAAAGTTTTCTGCACATGCACAAGCTAATTCGCACTATATATGTATATGTTTTTTTCCTCTTTGTTGGGCATTTTATGTCCGGTGCGACTTATACTCAGGTGCGACTTATAATCCGAAAAATACGGTACATTTCAGATTGATTTCTAGTACCAATGTGATAAATGGCCGCCAAACTTGTCTAAATGTTCTAAAAACAAAACAAAAACATGGAAAGAGCATATCAAACGGCTCTAAAATCCTCTGTTACAAATACAGAAAAACAAGCAATTGATCACTAAAGTTCATAAACCTATTCTAACTGTCTGCACAGATCTTCTCTTGCCTGGTATAGACCCTACTCACATGACGTCACAACCACGCCTCCGCGCCATATTGTCCGTCTACTCGTCGTGTTGATGCATTACCACTACGTAAATTCCTCCTACTATGGCGTGTTTTTCTGCTCGTTAACATTAATAATCAAAATGGTGAAGGCGTGTGTGGCGGTTGGTTGCAATTACAGAGAAGATAGACGGAGAGACTTGAAGTTCTACCGTATTCCGAGAGACCCGGAGAGGAGAGCGAGATGGACTGCTGCAATTCGACGAGAAAACTGGGCTCCAAACGATTACCACGGATTATGTAGTAGTCATTTTATATCTGGTAAGATGCATTTAATATATATTTAGAGGGTTTTGGGCTGACAACCACAATTAAGATCATTGCGAGGCTAATAACCGACAACATACAGTTTCAAATTCAAGATGCTTATTTCTTCCACCATCATTACATTTTGAATAATATTTAGCTGGTACCAAGTGAAAGAAGCTGGCCTCGTCTACGGATCATCAGTTAAACAGGTGTGTCCAAACCTTTTGCAAAGGGGGCCAGATTTGGTGTGGTAAAAATGCGGGGGGCTACCTTGGCTGATTTATATAGAACAATATATTTAAACAAATTTTAGCAAGCCCTTCTGTGTGTCACATTTGCTTTATTGTTTTTCTAATTCATAATTTCAACAGTCTCGTCTTTGTGGCTTTCTCTTTCGACACTCGAACTGTTGCGAAATACTGCTGCTGTGAAAAAATAAACTAGCTTCAAGTTGCTATAATTTCTCGCTGCGGATCTTCCCTGTAATGTTGTCGTACATGTCAGCGTGTCTTGTTTAATAATATTGCGTCACATCGAACTCTTTGAAAACAGCGACTGTCTCTTTGCAAATGAGGCAGACACAGTTGTTGCGTGTTTTATTGAAGAAATAGTCCAATATCCACCTATCCTTGAAGCGTCGGCCATCGCAGTCGACTTTTTTTTTTTTGGATTGTCGCCATTTTAGAAATCACGCAGGGTAATGTTGCTTAGAGTGCTGCTCTTAAAGTTTTTCAAACTTTCGTGAGAATAGGCTGATTTTGTGTGGCCAAGATAGTTGTAGATATCAGGGTAGCAGATATCAGGCAGAAAGGGCGAAGACAGCGGGTCGAAAAATATCGATTTAGGCATCAAATATGGATCTGGTGAATGGATAGACTGAAGCTTTTCCACATAACGCCTTTTATGCAACGCATCCAATGAGTTTACAGCGTCTGAAAGCACCGGGGCTTCCATGAATTGCTCTATAAACTGAACGACTAATTGAAACCATTGAGAATAGGGCTAAATAGAGACGGACAATATGGCGGCTGGATACAGCGACACATCATTCTGTGACGTTGGTGAGTAGGGTCTATACTAGACTCACCGCTGTTCCCAGCGACTGAGTCTGGCGACTGTCCGGCGGATCAAATTCCGAGGGCGGAGCAAGCCACAGCAAACAGACAGCGGAGTGGACCAATCAGCAACGGGCAGACGTGACGTTGTTAAAGCGACAAGTAATTAGCGTGAGCGGAGAATGGAGACGTTTATCAAACATGGCTTGCGCGAGCCATGTTGACTGTTGTCAATGACTTGTGTCGATGTGTTTTTGGTCATTTAAAACTGGTTTTACCGCGGATTGAAACATATTTTCGGCTCTCCCGTTCGCCATCTGTGTAGTTGTAGAGACGACCTTTGCTGCGCAAGAGTGACGTTATTCGTTAAGAACACGTCACGTAAATAAACTAATCTGATTGGACGGTTGATTTTGTGCTTGTTCGAGAGGCCGTTAATGGGCTGGGTCCCAGACTATTTCTCACAGTGTTTGAAAAATACGGGGAGAATAGTCTGGCGGTGCCAGGCAAGATCTTCTCAATAATGTTCAGGTTTGGCTGTTTAAGTCAATTTTTTGGGGGCAATTTAAGCTACTCGAAATGTCAAGCATAGACTTCATAATGATATTGATGAGACACATTCCACAGACACTGCGCCACTCTTTCAAGTAGGGGGCAGTCCCACAGTCCACTTCAGTTGTTTGCAGTCGGTCGCAGTTATTCAACACGTGCAGCAATCCAGCGCAGGATTTAGTTTGAAAATGTACGAGAGCTGTACCGCATACAAACAGGAACGATTGTCTCAGGAGTGACTTGTTCGAGGATTTAAGGTAGTTATTATATTTTTCATACCATGCATGCATTTTGAACTGTTGTGAAAAAATCAATGGGAAAAATTAACCGCTACGGCATTGGCATCATAATTCGCAATATTTACTTAAAATAAATGCCAACTGTCCGGTTTTTTGCATTTAACCAAAAATTGAAACTGTTTTACTTTCATATCTATAAAGAATTCAGGGATTTGAACATTTATTCACACGAATTTTCAACATGAAAAACTCTTTGTGGTGATAAGGTGCCGCCACAGTGGCGTAAAGACTAGCAGCGCATTTGACATATTTACGTAAAATAAATGCTAACTGCCCTTTTTTTTTTTGCTTTTAACCAAGAATCGAGACTGTTTTACATCCATATCTATAAGGAATTCAGGGATTTAAGCATTTATTCACAAGAATTTTCAATGAAAAAGCTCTTGTTTTTTTCTTGTGTGCTCTTGTGTTTTCACTTGGTCAGCTTTGAAGGAGATAGGCCCCTTATGAATCGGACCCACGCCCCGTCAATATATTATGAAGTCTATGACAAGGCCTTTAAATTGTGAGGAGTCAGCTGAAGTTTCAAAATTTCTAGACAACTGTAGAAATGTCCAATGTACATTTAAGAATGATTTTTAGTAGCATTGGATAAATGGCCGCCAAACTTGTCTAGATGTTCAAAAACCAAACAAAAACATTAAAATGGCATATCAAACAGCTCTAAAATTCTCAGTTACAAATACCAAAAAACATGCAATTGATCACTAAATTTCATAAACCTATTCTTACTGTTTGCACGGATCTCCTCAATTATGTTCAGTTTATAACGTTTAAGTCCATTTTTTGAGGCAATTTAAGCTATTTGAAATGTCAAGTAAATTTTAATGCATTGACTTGAACAACCCCTGGGAATTTCTGCCTATATGAACTTATTAGTGGATATTTTTAACTAAAACTTCTCTGTCGGAGAAGGGGTACCCTGAGTATTAGACGAAATAAAAGCAAGATAAATAATTGCATTGCATATTTTTTGTGTTATTTTGACCAGAATTCTATAGCCGATACTTCTGAAAGAAAGAAAGAAAGAAAGAAAGAAAGAAAGAAAGAAAGAAAGAAAGAAAGAAAGAAAGAAAGAAAGAAAGAAAGAAAGAAAGAAAGAAAGAAAGAAAGAAAGAAAGAAAGAAAGAAAGAAAGAAAGAAAGAAAGAAAGAAAGAAAGAAACAGCCCAAAAGGCAAATATATATTTTTTCTGAACCAAAAAAACAAAATTTATCTGGACTGGAATCCATCATTTTAAGCAGAGTGGCATCCAGTCACATATCAGTGGCTGCTAATACAGATTTCCAGGAGACAGGAAAGACAAGGGTATGGCAGGCCAGGGTGAATGTGACATTTGAATGCATTGACAACATCGTTGTAAGAAGATGACTGGTGATTAGCGAAGAATGCATCACGCTCACTGCAATGCAGAACACAGTTTTGCAAATGGATGTGCACACATACTTATTCAAAATTACTAACCCGCCTCCACGCAGATCGAGAAAATCTGAACATTTGGGCTTTCTGGCATGAGTCGGTCAGTCTGCCACTCCATAAGTGCTGAGGGCAATCATTCCAGGTTTTGTGTCATGCGTGGTTCCACATAACAAAACAGGCCAGCAGGCAGACTGGAAGTTGGGTTGACACTCTCTCTATCTATTTGTCCGTCTGTCTCTCTAATACCACATAACCTTGCATTGGGTGTTTATGTTATATTGTAAAATTGTAATGTTATGCTGGTGTTGATAGAGCTGGGTTAGGTCTCTAAATACCAAATAAAAAAGCCCTTATACAAAATGTGCCACCTGCCACTGAAGTTTCTAGGAAGAACAGCCATTTTACTCACTAAATGGATACTTTCCACTCTTGAGTTCTTCATTTGATTGCGATGTAATTTGTTCTTACAATGACGTTTGTTTGACTGGACTCCAACACTCATTTCTATTTCCCTTCCAATTAAATGGTTTGTTTTTCAGATCGGCATTGCTGAGCTTTTCACTTCTATCTGTCCGTCTAGCATCTTATATCAATCTATAGATTTTCATCAATGATTATGCTGTGCAGAGTATAGGCTAAATAATTGTAAATTGTTGTCATAACATTTATACAATGGATATTATCTGAAATTGAGGCTTGTAAGTCCCACAGCATGGCAAGTGGGCATTTGTGTGTTGTTTTTCGCCTCATTTTCTGCGTATGTTCGGGGACCTGTGCTCGTCTCCTCATCTCTGCGCTGTCATATGTACTTTGCGTTCCGGCACCTTATGATTTACAAATAAGCACTGATTACGGCATTATGATTACAGACTCACAGTATATTTTACACATTAAACCATTTATGTTCTTTTATATTTCTGTACTGTATCAGTCACTAAAATAAAAAAGAGATTTAGCGAAGAAAACATTTATCAGTGTATAGTGTAACGTAACTTAGCAGGAAGCTAAGCTATGCAGACGTGTCACTACTACATGTTGCCACTGCATGAGATCGAAAATCCTTATAGTTGCTCAGTCAACTACTAATTGTTTTATAAATTATTCCAATCCAAGAGCGTAGGTTTGGTCTCAACATTGGTAGGTACGATATAATCTGCATGTACACTTTTTGCTGGGGATAGGACATTAATAAGACCGAACAGATTTGGTGAAAGGGGGTCAGGGCTCCATTTGTCACAAATATGAACCTAATTATTTGATAGGATAAATGATCAATGCAAAATAAATGTGTATTGACTTATACTAACTTTCATATATCTTGGTTCAGGTGATACACCGTTCAATTCAAACCTTCGTTTTCAAAAGCTACAAAAGAAAAATTTTGAAAACTTCCATAATAAATGTCTGGATTTTATTAGCAGATTTAAATTGCGATATTTGAAAATACGGTTCAGTTCGCTCAATTTCTCACAGTTTAAATAACGTTAGGAATAGAAAACACATATAGGAGGACACTTCTCTCTAAGCACCTTCCTACTCGAGTCTTGTAGGTTAACAAATTCACAGAGTTTAATGTTATGCTAACTCTGATGCAGGCTTGACTTTCAGTCGCAAAATTAGTGGTGTGTTCCCCAACTCCACAACATTTTTACATTACTTACAGTGGCTGCTGCTGGCAAAAAACAAAACAAAAAAACTTCTAATAAAAACTAATAAAAACTAAAAACTAAACTAATATCCCTCCTCTTCAAAGGGGGAGGAGGAGGCGGCATGTTGTCGATATGTTGTATTTCTGTCGGAAGTGCGTGTCTGTGTGGTGGTGCTGGGGGGTAGGAGGGTGTAATCAAGTCATCAGCCAAACAAATGTGTGTTTCAGGGAAAAAAATGGACTGGCACATTCAGCAAGTGAAAGGGGGTAAAATGCAAGTCTGGGCTTGATAATGGTAGGGTCAATTCTATCCTTACAAAGACAATCTAAATTGCCAATATAACTGAACTAATTATATGATGAAAATAAGGTGGCTTAAAAGTTGGTGAGGACAATTTGAGCATCCTGAAAAGTTCGTAGTGTTATGTCCATTTCGTCTCTATGCGAACCTATGCCATTGTTCCAATGTTTTGACAATGTAATTTTTTACCGAGCACCATAAATTGCTGATGACCTTGACAGGGTAAAAAAAAAAATCCAATGACAGATTATTCTAAACACTTCACTGAGTTCCTACAAACTTAATTTACTGTCAGGGAATTTATGTGTAGCAAAATATTTTGGTCAGGAATAAAAAAAAAACAAAACATAAAAATGTCTCTGAAAGGATCTAAAAGAAAAAAAAAAAAAAAAAAGATAAATTGCCAGCCTGGGGACACTATAAATGTTATCTTCTCCAGTTATTACAAGAAGCCTAAAGCACCTTGATAATCTCAGCAACCATCAGAAGGTGTTAGTCAAGCAGCCTGTCCATTAACTGAGGTGTCGAATACGCTACTTTTAATGACGACAACAACAGAGAAGCCAGTTCACTTTCAGCATGATTCCACTATACTTTAACAAATCAAACCAAGTCATGAGAAGCTAAACTTTATGCACCCATTAACTCTGAAAAAGAATCCTGTCCTCTGTACATTTTTGCATATATGTGCACAATCCATTCATGAGCAGGGGTAGAATGAAACAAAGTAAAAGTACTTTGTTACTGTACTTTAGTACATTTTTGTGTCTCTGAACTTAACTTGAGTACAAATATGAAGTGGTACTTTTTACTTTTACTTCATTAAATTTTACAGCAGGTATCTGTACTTTTTACGGCACTACTTTTCAAATTGTCGCCTGTGTTACACATTATATTTGTTTGTTTTCTTTTTGTCATTGTGAATTGGTAGTTTTGTTTTCATACCTCCGGCGCAATCGATAAGCCCCGTGCAAATATACCGTAACTGAGCACTAGAGGCAGCAACATGAGTACAAGCAAGATTAGGCCGGTGAAGAAGATATTGACCAATAAAAAACACTTCACTCTTGAACGGTAGGAGGCGGTTTGCTCCTGATAGTTGCTTGTAGTCCACCATTAAGATAAATTTAGGAGATTTTGAGCTTGTTATGCTTTTGTTTACAGTGCAGTCAATTTTATTACTTGTTTTTTCCAGTCTGCAGTTTTAAATAGAACTGAGCAATCAAGGAATTTTCTGGTTCTTTCTTTAAATATAGACTCAGATCTCTGTATGTATGTATATTAAAATATATTTTGCGAAAACACAGACAAGACTGAAAAAGCAGTTTCTGCTCTTGCACTCCTCTTTAAAATAACTGCTGTATTTTGAGCCAAAAGAACTGTTGTGTTTGACGGATCAATATGTCTATATGCTGCCATAGCAGATTCATGGCTCATTAAGCCCCCAAACTATTTTTAATTTGTCCGTTTTACCCTGGAAACCCCCGTTTACAGACGTCGTGCAACCCCTTTTGTTTCAACCAAGCCATAAAATGAAGGTAATTAATTATATTTATTATTCAAAATGTCTGTCATTTTTAGCTTAGAATCATTAATTGATATTTAATATTTCATTTAAAACAATGACTTTACCTTATAACTATCACTTGTTTTTTTTTTCATTACTGTTGCATTTTCTGCGACATGTAAGATGTAAACATGATGAGGTCTTTTATGTAAATTGAAAAACAACGTTTAAAAGGGTAAATATATGAAAAAGAAAATCTCGAACACTCCTTGATGTCAGCGATTTCTGCATCGCCACCCTTGTTATATTACCGTGTTTCATCCATAAAATCACCCAAAAATCAGGCTGTGGCCATTCACAGCTGTGTCTTGACACTCAGTAATACATCCTACATGGAGTTTTTGGATCGAAACAAGGTAAGTACGTGATAATGTCTCGTCAAAATCATGGCGTCTTTAATTCTGTTCTTATATCCTCTCACCTCCAAGTAGGGTTTTGCTGTTTAATTTTTTTTTTTTTTTTTTTAAATGCCCTCCTGTTCAAAATTTTTCTTCCCCAAGAAAATTAAGATTTTAAAATTTCCAATGATGTGTCACACATGCATATCGGACAATTTTGAAAGTTGGCCGAATTGGGGGTCACCTCATTGTTTTCCGCCATATATGTTTGTTTATTGTAACAATAAATCCACAAGATGGCATTAACGTTACTAGGCAAGGCAAGGCAAGGCAAGGCAAGGCAAGGCAAATTTATTTATATAGCACAATTCAACACAAGGCAATTCAAAGTGCTTTACATCACATGAAGACCATAAAAATCACATTTAAATCAACACAACGTAAAAATCGCATTTAATCACAGAATAAAAATAAATAAATAAAAATAAAACAAAAATAAAAATAAAAATAAAGCAAAAACTACTACTACTAATAATCATTGAAATCAGCAATGGAGATAAGCACATATATACACACAACACATATTAACATTCTTTCTGTTAAAGGGATCCACGGATAGAAAGACTTAAAAGATCTTAAAAGATCATTTAAGTACAGATTATAGTAATTTTATATTAAAACTAGGGCTGTCAAATGATTAAGTTTTTTAATCGAGTGAATTACAGCTTAAAAATTAATTAATCGTAATTAATCGCAATTAATCGCAATTCAAACCATCTATAAAATATGCCATATTTTTCTGTAAATTATTGTTGGAGTGGAAAGATAAGACACAAGTTGGATATATACATTCAACATACGGTAGATAGGGACTGTATTTTTTTTATTATAACAATAAATCAACAAGATGGCATTAACATTATTAACATTCTGTTAAAGCGATCCATGAATAGAAAGACTTGTAGGTCTTAAAAGATAAATGTTAGTACAAGTTATAGAAATTTTATATTAAAACCCCTCTTAATGTTTTTGTTTTAATAAAATTTGTACAAATTTCAATCAAAAAAAATAAACTAGTAGCCCGCCTTTGTTGATGTCAATAATTACTTACACAATGCTCATGGGTGCTGAAGCCTATAAAATCAGTCGCACCCAAGTGCCAGCAAAGGGCGGCAAAACTCCATAAAACACAGTTAACATGTGGGCATTTCACTGAACTGTCATTTAAATCTGTCTGAACGGGTCATGTGCGTTAATTGCGTCAAATATTTTAACGTGATTAATTTTAAAAATTAATTAACGCACGTTAACACGATAATTTTGACAGCCGTAATTAAAACCCCTCTTAATGTTTTCGTTTTAATACAATTAGTAAAATTGTCATATTTCAATAAACTGACGTCCCGCTCTGTGATGTCACATTGACTCCCAATCGTTCTTCCAGAGTGTCTTTAATTATGTAAGGTAGTGATTGAAATACACCACAAGGTGTCAATGGCGGGTTTTAATTTTATTACAGATCTAGTCTGAGTAAGTTTTATGTTTATTCTGCATAGCTATTTTGATTGGAAACGCCATTTCTCTTTGCATTGAGCGCTTTTCTTTTTGTGAACATTATTTTTTGAGAGATAGGAATATTATTTTTGTTATGCTTTCACTAAATGATACTGTAGAGATGTAATTGATCCGCCCAAATGCTTGATGGGAAGTTGGGCAACGATGACTGTCAGTGGTGGCTGCAAATAGTATACAGTATGTTCTGCGTTGTGTTCAATTAAGCGTGATAAGAAAAAGATCGTCCCCTGCTCCGCCCAAATGCATGATGGGAAGTTAGGTAACCATGACTGTCAGTAGTAGCTGCAAATGGTAAACAATATGTTCTGCGTTGTGTTCAATTAGGCGTGTTAAGAAAAAGATCGTTTCCTGCTCCACCCGAATGCATGATGGGAAGTTGGGCTACCATGACTGTTAATAGTGGCTGCAAATGGTATACAGTATGTTCTGCGTTGTGTTCAATTAAGCGTGTCAAGAAAAAGATCGACTTCTTTCATTCTCCTCCACGTCGTTCGTCACAGTACTTCTATTTGTTGTGAAACATTTGCCAAAGTTTAAGCCAATAAAAGGCATGGTCCAATGAACGCCTGTGTCCACTTGCATTTCTCTGCCTTTTCGCTCTCAATATGCTAAAACGGCGTCATTGTAAACTGTTTGAGGCAAAGCATGAACGGGTCATTCAGTGCATGCGTTAATTGCGTCAAATATTTTAACGTGATTAATTAAAAAAATGAATTACCGCACGTTGACGCAATAAATTTGACAGCCCTAATATATATATATATATATATATATATATATATATATATATATATATATATATATATATATATATATATATATATATATATATATATATATTACACAGGAGAAAATAAAAATACTTTTACTTTATATTCATAAACTAAATTTTGAAGGAAGTACTTTTGTATTTTTACTTGAGTAAATTCTTTCTTAGATACTTGTACTTTTACGCATGTATTTTTTTGCTTAAGTAAAAAAAAGTGAGTACTTCATCCATCACTGTTCATGAGTCAGTCCCAATGCAAAATTCATAGTTTGGTGACTCATAAGGCTGCAAAGCACCCGCACAAAATGAATACAACAGTCTTGCATCCCAGGAGATAGAAAAGAGAAAACAATAGTGGGAGGTGGTACTGTAAGTGTTATGTAAAATGAAATTATCAACATCCTTCACATTTTCTAGTATATTCAGTGTTCACTGCCTCTGAGATTGCCATCATAGCCATGCTGAATGTTTCTGACACTACATCAGTTCATATGGAAAAAAATGCAACTTCTAAAACTAGTAAAAAATGATTTGAAATGAGATAAGATTTGCTTATAACAAGTAAGAAAATTCTGCCGATGAAACAAGCTATTTTTGCCTTGGTAAGAATTCTTAAAATAAGACATCCATTCAGGATGAATGCGATCTTGAAACTAGTTATATTTTACTAGTTCAACGAGATCTTTAAACTAGTTATAGTTTACTAGTTCATCCTGAATGGATGTCTTATTTTAAGAATTCTTACCACGACAAAAATTGCTTGTTCCATTGGCAGGATTTTCTTGTTATAAGCAAATCTGATCTCATTTCAAGTAAGTTTTTTACTTATTTGAGAAGAGGCATTTTTTCCAGTATGTATGTCACAACTAAAGCTTTGAATGTATTTGCTGTAACTGCATATTGTTGTGCATGTTCACTTACCATCATTGCGTCCATTAAAATACAGCAAAACCCGCAAGATGAGTGATTATGGATTCCAAATGTAGCTCTAATAACAGGTCATCTGAAAGCTAAGACAAATGTTGACTATGACCTATGCTGCGAAAGTAAACCCGGAGAGGACAAGCGCGACCAAACAAGTGTGTCTCAGATGCTGAGGGATAATCCTGCGGTGTGCCACTTGAATAGCTTTAGAGGGGGAGGGAGCTCGCCTGGAAGAAGCGCAAAGGGGAGGATCGGACACAAATGCGAGGTTGACATACAAATTAGTGAAGGCCACGCCACAAATCTGGCAGCACAGCAAGGTGGCCATGGCAACTTCGTCTGGGAAGTGTTTGCAAAGTTATGTACCAAAAACTCTTATGCTTTCTGTGTTATTCTCCAGTTACTGTATTTTCTGCACTAAAAAGCATACATAAAAGCCTTAAATTTTCTCAAAACAGACAGTGCGCTTTATATATGAATCAACATTGAGCTGCAACAGGTCTCACAGCAACATGCATAATGTAACCCCAGCCTCTACTATTGTGGCTATTTTATACGCATTATGATGCGATGAGTAGGAGTGGGAACCTCTTGGTACCTCACGATACGATACGATACAATTTGCGATACAAAGCTCACGATAACGATGATCTGACGATATAGCGATACAACGATTTTCGATACATTGGTCAGGAAATCATTCTAGGATATTCTACAAAAAAACTAATAAACAGAAAAACAAGCTTCTGCTGTGAATTGGAATGAGTTTATCACTAGTAGATGTCCAATCCATTTGAAATGGGAGGGATGGCAGCGAATGAACGAATCATTCGCTGCCATCCCTCCCATTTCAAACGATTGAACGTCTATGGCTGTCAGTGGCAGCCAATGCAAGGCAATGAGTAATTTTGGGCCATTTAAGAACATTTACCTGTTGATTTTCAGTTACCTCCTGTTGATTTTGGGGCATTTAATGGGTCACTTGCTGTTTATTTTGCGTTACAGAACAGAAAGTGACCTGGGAATCACCCAAATGAATAGGCAGTGACTCCAACTCAACAGGAAATGACCTGTAAATGCCCTAAAATTAAAAGCAAGTGACCTGTAAATGCCCCGAAAATCGAACCGAATGACTGTGAATGCTCTGGTTTTGAATGAACGAACGTTCCCAGTCTCAAAGGATTGGGCGTCCAGCACTCTCAATGGCAGCCTTTTTTTTTTTTTTTTTTTTTTTCTAAATTGACACCTTTTTAAAACGACATCTCGATTCTTGACATGAGCTTATCGATAACCTTTTGGGATACAAAGTATCACGATATATCACCATTTCGATATTTTGTCATACCCCTAGCTGAGAGCCTTATATATGAAAACAGTTTTAAAATAGGCGATTCATTAAAGGTTCACCTTCTAATGCAGTGTGCCTTATAGTGCAAAAAATACGGTAATTTCATTAAATGTTTATGGAATTTGAGGTAGAACACTATGAAATGCCTAATTGTTTAAATGTTTTTAAGGGCTCCCATAGTAATCCACCTGGCAGAAATAAATTTAGCGAGCCAGTTTTGATTCTTACTAAAAAATGGGCTATGTGTAGGGCTTCAACGATTAATTGATTAACTCGATTAGAAATAAGCTTCAAATCAAATTTTGCTGTTTCGAGTGTTTGTTTAATTCGAGTGGTGTTGTAATGTTTTGTGGTGAAAGTGTTTGCATTTAATTTTATTGACTTAGGTGGAAACAATCCCCTCTAGTGGCAACAGTGAATACGACATAATGCGTCTAATGGCTGAATCCGACTGCGCCCCAGTTTTGTTTGAGTTTGTTTGTTTATGCATTCGTAATGTAGCTTAGAAGTATATTTTGAATTTTTTTGTGAGAATAGAATGTGTTTGAACGATTTAAGATCTTTGCAAAAAAAAAAAATTTTTTTAAACAAAAAAAGCCATAGCATCTTTTTTCTTTTTTTTTTTAATCTTGTTTGAGCTTAAGCTCAGGTATTTTCATTTTTTAATAAAAGCGCAATCCTGCATAGTTTGAAGAAACACTAAGGAATTTTATTTTGTATTCGCATTTAATGCCCTTTTGAAAGTGCAAGCTTAGCAAGCCAAAATAAATATCATTGCAAGCATAAACACTTGTTTATTTCCTTCTACATCTCCTCAAATTTCGATTATTCAAACCAACTAGTCAATAGATTTATCCATTGCTGAAATAATCGATAGCTGCAGCCCTAGTTAACTGAGACTTGAGGGTAAGCCAAATGTAGCACTTACACAAAGACACATAACAATTCACTTTCAAACCGTATGGCGTCTTCATTTATCCTAAAATTATGTATAGTACTTGATTTGAACTGCTAAGTAAATACAGAAATAAAGGATGTCACAGTTTGACATGTTCCTGATACGTTTGAGTGTCCGCCATGAGCCATTTCTAGCGCTCAATGGGAATCACAACAAACGTAAGCTTGTTACAGTAAGAAGATTCCATAGAGATGTACTAACTTTACCCTGCTGCACATTAGCCCTTCTTCTGGTTAGACAACAGTAATTGTAACTTAAAATAAAGAAGTATGTACATCGATAATCTTATGCTTTGGCTAAAATTTTCAGGGGTGACAAGCTGTTAGTTTGCACCGAATGGGCAGTACTTGAAAGGCACAAACACCCAGTGCGTCCACTGAGAGCTAAAACAGGACACGCTAAGCGCGAGACAGAGGGAGGTCTTTCATTGAGACATGGGCTTAGGCAGAGTGACACGGGGGTGACAGAGACAAACAGGGTGAGGCAGCAGCGTCTGGGTGGTGACAAGCAACAACAACTGACATGGAGGCAGAGACTGATGTGACATGAGGAAAGGCAAGCTGGAGTCAAGGTGCGGCAATCCCAGGGAAAACAGTGGAGGTGGTCACACGGGTAGGAAAAGTCATCTCTTGGCTGTTGCCAGGAAACAACGGTGCCTGGTGCAGGTTTCGCCATCATTAGGCAAACTGTCTGAGGGACAATGCACTAACATGATATATAGAAGGATTTTTTTTTTTTTTTTTGCACTGAACATTATCATGTACAGAACTACAGTTCAATCATGGTTTAAAGGCAAAAAGACTCCATGGAGTGTTTACTTTTTTTTTTTTTTTTTTTAACCTTTCCTGTTCATGACACAGAGAATGGGAATCTGAGTGTCCCTATGGTCTGAACAGTTTTAACGTATCACATGGGAGTATGATATACAGTCAAAAAAAAGATGTGATTTAGCGAGGTGGAGCGTACACAAATCACCAATGTGAGCTGTAGAACCCATTATTATGTGAATCACTTTGAATGTGTGGATATTTTGACATCTTATTCTATGCTGCCTGATTGCTAATCCTGACACCGACAGTCTCTTTACTTGAGTGTGCATAATTGCACCCAGTCGTGCGTGAATCCCATCAGACGTGTGATAGTCCTGCTGACAAGTGGAAATGCTGCACAGTGGCTGCCCCTGGGCCACGCCAGCCAGTCGGGGGAGGGGGCAGAGCGGCAAATCCCTCTTCCCGCAGCTCCGGCAAGGGGGCCACCACTAGGGTGGTCCCCCAGACCATCCGCGCCCCCATTAACCAGCCTTCGGGGAAGGGGTGAGGGGACGCACTACTGCCCCCCACTGCCCACCAATCTACGCCGCAACCCCCCAACCGACACAACACATTGTGGGACCCCCACGGCCGAATAGTCCCAGGGCAGGACAGGATCCCCACCCGGAGGGGGTAACACCCCGCTGATCCACCGGAACTCAGTCAGCGACCCACACCGGGACCCAAAGAGGCTACCCGGGTAGAAAAGAGAGGGGAAGGCAAGAGCAGCAGAGAGCCGAGAAGCTGCCGCAGGGCGACGAGGGACACCCTCAAACACCTCCATCCCCGCAACCGGCAGCCCAGGCTCGGTTAGTATTCCCTATGCAGTATTCCGGTTGAAAGCTACACTAGCTAAGAGCAGGCCTATAACACATAATGAGAATACTTAAATTACCCAACTGTCTAAAGCTAGACCTGTAAGTTAATAGCATATTTAGAATTCAGCTCTTCAAATATCAATACCACATTCATGAGATTGCTGTTTATGTACAGTAAAATAGTAAAACATCTGTTAATATCATTGCTTTCATTAAGAAGCCTTTTCTTGGCACAGAAAGTGTATTGTGATTCGCGACCTTGTGTTATAGATCACGGCGTAAAACTAAAATAGTGTATATGTTAGAGGTATGACTACATTGTCAAACGCCTCCAGCGGTACTGCACAGTCAAGGTTGTGCATCATTCTTTGTGCCTTGGGATTTTCCTTATCTCTCCTCTTTATGAATGGGTAGTATTTTTTTCTATTTAAATTCTAATATAAACATAAAGATAACATGAAGGTATACTTGGCAGTGAACGTGAATACTAAGCACTCGAGTATTATGTTACATCATCAATAGGTGACTTTGCCCAACTATCTATATACATACATAATTGCACTCAGTTATGATTGCACCCAGCGTCCTGCATAATGCTGCAGTGCTTATGTAACAATCAAGGCTTTTGTCACCATCCTCCCAGTGACAGCGTAGAGACGTGGTGGGGCGCAAATACAGAGAGACGGCTAGAGAGCAGGGCGAAGGAGAACCAGACTCGATTTGATAGTAGCTGATGACGGAATGAACTATGGTGATGTGAATAGTGCTCTTCAATTAAGCTGCCTGTTGCTGCACTTACTTCTGATCTTGTGAATTCTTAAGCACTGCTTGAAGGCAGTAATGCACATTTTAGTGGAATGAGAGTGTGGGAGGTGGACACATTATACATGTATTCATGGATGTACAGATCCAAACCATTTGTTTCATTCTACCAATACAAAGAGAAAACCTCCGTGAATTCGACTCCCCATCAGATGCAAATTTATATAAAAATGATGTCAATCGTTTGTGCCACGTTTGTACTGTAAAAAGTTTTGTCTGAGCTGCTATTGATTTTTTAAATATAAATTTTGAGTGGTGATGTCACACAGCCCCCCATTTACGGCGGAACGGAACCGCAATGGTGCCATAATTTTCGGTTTTGCTGCTGTCGTTTGATAGATATTGATATCAATTTTGAGGGATGACATCAATCACAGCCCCTCCATTGCAGCTGACGGAGCATACCAACTCTCTCAATAACAGAGGGGTGTCCCAGCAACTAGCGCAAACGTAACACAAATGAATGGCACCTTTTCGGGTCCATTTTGCAGCAAATGGTGGGCTGCGAGTCACATCATCACTCAAAATTATTACAGCACAAACCAGCATGTACATAGCACAAACGATTGACACCATTTTTAGCCACTTTTAATCCAAATGCAGCACAAACGAAAAAAATTTCAGCACGAACCTAGCACAAACAAATGGCATCGTTTTTCTATAAATTTGCATCTGATTGGGGGCCAACTTCACGTAGGTGGAGAACAGAACCTTTTAGATTTTGGGTTATGTTGATTTTGTTCTATTGAATAAATAAATATATTTGAATGAAAATGTTATAGTATTGTGGTGTCAACACTTCTCAACTTGCACATTTGAAAAATGATGCTAACAAGGACAGACCATAGACTTCATGATATATTGATAGGACACGGGGCCGATTAATAGGGGGGCTATCTCCGTCAAAGCTGACTGAGTGGAAACACAATGAGCTTTTTGCTTTGAAAATTCTTGTGAATAAATGCTTAAATCCCCAAATTCTTTATAGATATGGACGTAAAACAGTTTGATTCTTGGTTAAAACAACCCCCCCCCCCCAAAAAAAAAAAACACAAAAAAACGGGCAGTTAGCATTTATTTTACGTAAATATGTCGAATGTGCTGCTAGTCTTTAAGCCACTTTGGCGCCGCCTTTTCACGACAAAGAGTTTTTACATTGATAATTTATGTGAATAAATCCGTAAATCCCTGAATTCTTTATAAATATGAATGTAAAACAGTTTCGATTCTTGGTTAACAGCAAAAACCGGGCAGTTAGCATTTATTTTACGTAAATATTGTGAATTATGACGCCAATGTCGTAGCTGTTAATTTCTGCCATTGATTTTTTTCACGTTTCAAAATGCATGCATGGAACGAAAAATATAATAATTACCTTGAATCCTCAAACAAATCACTACTGAGATTATCCTTACTGTTTGCATGCGGTACAACTTTTGTACTTTTTCAACCTAAATCCGGCGTTGGATCGCTGCATGTGTTTGAGAAAATAACTGCAACCGACTTCGACCGACTGAAGCGGAGTGTGGGACGGCCCTCTACTTGAAGGGCGCAGTGTCTGGGGATTGTGTTCCGTCAATATCATTATGAAGTCTATGGACAGACCAAATTACAATGAGACAACACAATTAGGGACCTTAATTGCTGAAGTTAAAGTAAAACAAAATGTTCCAAGTAAAAGTAAAACTCAACTGATACTCTACAGATACACCCAATGTGTCATAGCTTCTCCTTATTTATAGTACTATTCTGAAGGCACCATATCACATCTATCACTTAGAGATCTGCTTGTGTTTATGACTCATCAAGTAGACCACTTTGAACAAAGTCTCAGGAGGGAAAACAACAACAACCACTAGAAGAAAGAAAAAACAAAACCTGAGCAGATGTATTTCAGTAAATCAGTACAAAGACAGCGAAGTTTCCAAATTACAAGTTGACATGTCAGCATGCATTCCAGATAGCAACTTATTTAGAGACAACAAGGATGGGTTTAGCTAAATCTGAGCCAAATATTGTTGTCTAGGGAACAAAAACCCAATTAATAAATCAGAAAGCATCATTAAGTAATCATGAGTTCTCCCTGTGTTTGCATGTCTTTCTCTAGTTTAATTGAAAACTCGACTGTATTTCAATGATAAAGCATTGTTTACCATTATGTGGGCTGCTTTTGTGTGATGATTAAACTGGTTTAAGGATGGGCTTTAAAAAATAAATCATTTGATTTGGTTGTTAATCACTACAATATGATATTGTCGTTTCCATTGAACTTCTTGACAGTTATGCTTTTTAAAAAAGGGTTATTGAATTTGATGTCATCACTCTTCAAATGGTTCTTAATAGGGATGTCCTGATCACATATATTTGCACCCGAGTACTGATTTTGAGGGTCTGCCAATAAAGCCCCAAAACTATTTTTAATTTGTCCGTTTTACCCTGGAGCCCCCCGTTTACAGACGCCGCGCAACTGCTTTTGTTTCAACCCAGCCATAAAAAGAAGGTAAGCAATTATATTTATTATTCAAATTATATTATTATATAATAATATAATATATATTATTATAATCATTAATTGATGTCTAATTTAGTTTAAAGAAAAAACAACTTTATATAATTATGCACTCGCATATTTTAAACTTTTAAACAAATTACGTCACAATGAAAAAAAATAGTGTCTGTAAATAGGTCACGGATATCTACCTCATAACTATCGCTTAATTGTATTTTTTTGTGTTGCTGTCGCATTTTCCCCGATATTTTAGATGATTAATAATCAATCCAAACAAAGAAAATTTGGAAGAAAAAAAAACGTTGAAAAGGGTAAATATTTGAAAAACAAAATCTCGACCACTCCTTGATGTCTGCGATTTCTGCTTTGCAACCCTTGTAATATTACCGTGTTTCACCAATAAAATCCCCAAAAAGTCCGGCTGTGGCCATTCATAGCTGTGTCTTAACACTTGGTGAGATGCTACACGAGTTTTTGGATCGAAACAAGGTAAGTACTGTATTTTTCAGACTATACGTCGCAGTTTTTTTTCATTCTTTGGCTGGGGGTGCAACTTGTACTTTGGAGCGACTTATGTGTGTAATTATTAACACAATATTATGTCATTTCACATGTTATTTTGGTGTTTTGGAGTGACACTGATGGTTTGGTAAACTTGTTAGCATTCTTTATGCTATAGTTATCTGAATCACTCTTAATAGCTATGTTACGTTAACATAAGGGCATTTCGCATTTCGTTGTTCATGCATCATGTAACATTATCATACTGTACACTTATTCAACAAGTTGTTCTCTGTTGTATTTTTATTTTTAATTACCTTTCATGATGACATATCTGTTCTATATGTTGTATTTTATCAAGTAAATTTCCCCCCAAAATGCGATTTATATGTTGTTGTTTTTTCTTATTCATTGCGCATTTTTGTGCTGGTGCGACTAATACTCACGTACGGCTTATAGTCCAAAAAATAATATACGATAATATCTCGTTAAAATCACGGTGTCTTTAATTATGCTCTCTCATGCTCTCACCTCCAGATAGGGTTTCGCTGTTTAAAAAAAAAAAAAAAAATTTTAAAGGCCTTCCTGTTCAAAACATTTTTCCCCCAGAAAATTGAGATTTTAAGCTTTCCAATGTATCACACATGCATATAGGACAACTTTAAAATTTGGCCAAATTGGGGGTCCCAGAGCGGAACTTCAAGTCACCTGAGTGTTTTCTGCCATATATATCAATCTTATTTATTTGTTTTTTTACAGTATGTACACTGCAAAAAACACCTCCTCAAACCTAAATTGCCGTTTTCATCCTAATTTACTAGAAATAAGTGAAATTATCCGCCAGTGCTTCTAGGAAATTTAACTCGGATCTCTTGAAATAGGAAAAATAGCTAGCTGAAAATGACCTTGACAGACTTACTTTAAACAATCAGTTAGAATATTTAATCTTTAAAAAAGCTTGAAATGTTTTTGATTCAAGAATAGATATTGTTATGTCCTCTGGTCTTATGTTGACTACTTTTTGGGTTTAATTTCTTTCTAAGATTGTACATTGTTCATCCGTCCACAGGATGTCGCTATTCTAACTCAGAATCTTAAGTTTTTCTTTGGTATTGCTGTTTGCGCTCGGCTTCCCCTAGTGGCGACTTGCTGTAAGCAGCAGGCAGAAAGAACTTTTTATTTCAGTTGGAAAAGAGGCCTTGAGGTGTTAAGACGTTACACACCTCCTCTGCACCATACATCGTTGGGAACCCTTGACAAAACAAAATCTGTAAGTTTGTACGTTTTAACAGTGGGTTAGATGTAATTTTGGTGTGTCTATTCTGTTATTTTGTTGTTATTTATGTGGCGCGAACCCACACGTTTTTGTGCTAAGCTAAAGTAGCCACTTCATTTCATTTGCTCATAATGGAGCCAGTTTTCTGTTATTTACATAAACATGTTATTGTATAGAACCTTTTATTTTGTGTATAACATTTGTGTTTTATGTATGTTTCAGTTTTACCACACACACACACACACACACACACGCACACACGTTGACACAAAGAAATAAATGAGAGGAAGGAGTTCGGGCCTCCAAGTTTCTTTGTCGGTTTAGCTCGCTGCCAAAGTCGAGTAGCCATACGCTCGGCTGAGGGCAGAAGAGTAAAAAGATTTTCAACACATCAAGCACCCAAGATGTCTCAGCAAGAAGTTTCACCACCTATCAGCCAAGTGGTCACCAGGTCGGAGGCCAGTCATTCTCATTCTTCACGCCGGTCCAGAACGAGTCAAGCTGCTGCACAAGCACGAGCAGACGCCGAAGCTGCCTACGCCAGAGCACGGTACGCCAAACGCCAAATCGACATGGAGGTCGAGAAGGCACGCATCGAGGCAACACTACACGCTCTGAAGACGGAAGGTGAAGCAGAAGCAGCGCTCGCCGCAGCTAAAGTTTGGGAGGCGACTTTCGAAGAAGAGGAGCGCGCCAAAGTCGACCTCAGCGAGCAAGGGGTATTTTCCAAGACACCCCCCTCCATCAGGCGTGCACAAGAGTATGTGCATGCTCACTTTGACGACCAGCGTGTGCAAGCAGATGGCACACAAACGCCAAACACTGAGCACCTGGTTAGGCACAATGACTCTCAACAACCAGAAAATAGCCCAAAATCAGCTGGTGCTTTTCCACATGTGCGTCACATCGACATCGCTGACGAAGAGCATCTCCAATCTCATCGTGCGAGAACGGACATCTCACACCAGCCTACACCTTCAGCAACCCCACAAAGTGAACTGTCCAATTTAGCAGCCTATCTAGCACGGCGTGATCTGCTGACATCGGGGTTCAAGGTTTTCGACAACCGGCCAGAGTCCTACCTGTCCTGGAAGTCCATGTTCTGCAACGCGACGGAAGGCCTCAATCTCAAGCCCAGCGAAGAGCTCGACCTTCTCACCAAGTGGCTCGGCGGGGAGTCTCTTCAACACGCTCAGAGGATCAGGGCGGTCCACGTGAGTAATCCGCAGGCAGGTCTCCAGCGTCTGTGGCAGCGGCTAGACAAGACTTATGGCTCTCCAGAGGTAATTGAATCCTCACTCTTCCAACGGTTGCAGACTTTTCCAAGAATCTCCAACAAAGACACTCACTTACTGCAGGAGCTTGCTGATCTTCTGTTAGAGCTATCGTATGCCAAAAGTGAAAGTTATTTGCCGGGTCTTAGCTTTCTCGACACACCAAGGGGCATAAACCCGATAGTTGAAAAACTCCCATATGGACTCCAGGAGTCATGGGTTACACAAGGTACCAAATACAAAAGGGAAAACGGTGCAGTCTATCCACCTTTTTCGTATTTTGTGCGGTTCGTAAATGACTACGCTGAAATGAGAACAGACCCTAGCTTTATGTTACAGTGTTCAAACGTAATAAATCCAAGGGTTGATAAGACATCAGTAAGACGAGACAAATACAGAGTTCCATTGGCGGTGAATAAAATAGAGATCAGTCCGGCTAAATTGACAGCACCCGATCCAGACAAACAATGTCCTATCCACCAAAAACCACATTCACTCGTCAAATGCAGGGGGTTTAGAATGAAAACACTAGACGAAAGAAAGAACATTCTCAAAGAGCACGCCATTTGTTTTAAATGTTGTGCGTCCACAAATCACAGGGCTCGAGACTGTAAAGCTATTATCCAATGCTCAGAATGTGATAGCGATGCTCATGTGTCTGCCATGCATGTCGGTCCACCTCCATGGACACCTCAAGACTTTAATCCCCCAACCCAGAGTCACGGCGGGGAGTCTGAGGGCCCAAATCCTGTGAACACAGCCAGTTGCACAGAAGTATGTGGGCAAGGCGTAAAAGGAAAAT
Organism: Corythoichthys intestinalis; assembly: GCF_030265065.1. Classification (NCBI taxonomy): domain Eukaryota; kingdom Metazoa; phylum Chordata; class Actinopteri; order Syngnathiformes; family Syngnathidae; genus Corythoichthys; species Corythoichthys intestinalis. The sequence goes on from NC_080396.1 coordinate 69,437,371, forward strand.
CATGCTCAAAGATCTGTTTAGTTAATGTATATCGCCGAACTTCTCCAGAAAAGAAAAAGAGGGTATATGCCATGTTGGATGATCAGAGCAATTCATCCTTAGCCAGATCTGCGTTTTTTGACATGTTTAATGTGCAAGGTACCATATTCCCATACACCATGAGAACATGTGCAGGTTTATCAGAGACACAAGGTCGTAAAGCTGATGGCTTTGTTGTAGAAGATGTAGATGGTAAGGTCTCCATGATGCTGCCTACAATAACAGAATGTGATCAGATTCCAGATAATAGAGACGAAATTCCCAGCCCTGAGGTAGCAGCAGCTCACCCTCATTTGCGATCAATCGCTTCACAGATTCCTCCTCTCGACCCATCGGCAGACATTCTTCTGCTCCTGGGAAGGGACATCATTCAGGCTCATAAAGTTCGTGGTCAGGTAAATGGGCCAAACAATGCACCTCATGCCCAGCGTCTCGATTTAGGATGGGTTGTCATAGGTGATGTCTGTCTCTCTGGAGCTCATAAACCCACATTGAACTCATTTAAGACGAACGTTCTAAACAGTGGACGTCCCACGTTCCTCAGTCCTTGCGAAAACACAATCGTTATCAAAGAGAAATACACCAAAAACGATCCACTAAACACACAAGCGGAACTAGGACAACATATTTTCCAACAAACAACAAATGACGACAAAGTTGCACTTTCGGCAGAAGATGCGTTGTTCCTAGACATTATGCACAACAACTTTGCTAAAGATGAGGCGAATAACTGGGTAGCTCCACTTCCATTCCGCTCACCTAGGCGGCGCCTACCTGACAATCGGGAGCAGGCCTACAATCGTTTAATGTCGCTCCGCAAAACGCTGAGAAGAAAACCTGAAATGAGAGCGCATTACGCTGAGTTTATGGAGAAAATATTCAGCAAGGGCCATGCCGAACCAGCGCCCGCACTGGCGCCAGATCAAGAGTGCTGGTATCTCCCTAGTTTTGGCGTTTACCACCCGCAAAAGCCAGAAAAAATTAGGGTAGTCTTTGATTCGAGTGCTCAACTTGACAATGTTTCTCTCAATGACGTGCTCCTCAAGGGACCAGATCTTAACAACACTCTCGTAGGAGTTCTGATGCGGTTTAGGTCCGACCCATACGCCGTTATGGCAGATGTGGAGCATATGTTTCACAACTTTATAGTACGAGAAGACCACCGTAACTACCTTCGTTTCTTGTGGTTCCAAAATCATGACCTTGATGGAAAAGTGCAAGAATTTAGGATGACTGTCCATGTGTTTGGTAATTGTCCTTCCCCATCAGTCGCCATCTTTGGACTGAAAAGAACAGCCATAGAAGGAGAAATGGAATTTGGCAGTGACGCAAAAGAATTCATTGAACGGCACTTCTATGTAGATGATGGGCTAAAGTCATTCTCTTCCATAGAGCAGGCCATTGATGTTCTTAGTAGGGCACAGAAGATGCTGGCTCAGTGTAACATACGCCTGCACAAAATCTCATCCAATTGTCCTCTCATAACAGGAGCCTTTCCAACCGAAGATCGTGCTGTAGGCATGCAAGGTCTTGACATTGGGCAGACTACCCCACCAATGCAGCGCAGTTTGGGCTTAGGATGGGAGCTGTTGACTGACCAATTCAAGTTCCAAGTAAGAGTAAATGAAAGGCCGTTCACAAAAAGGGGAGTTCTGTCAGTTATCAACAGTGTGTTCGACCCACTTGGTTTTGCTATTCCAGTAATCGTAGGGGGTAGAACCATACTCAGAGACATTTCCACAAATGTTTCAGAGTGGGACACTGAACTGCCAAAAGACAAATTAGAACAGTGGCAAAAGTGGAAAAGTTCCCTCGGACACCTACAACATCTTGAAATTCCCAGAATGTACACTTCAATACCGCTGTCTGCAGCCCAAAGAATAGAGATTGACGTTTTTTGTGATGCTTCCACAAAAGCCGTAGGTGCGGTAGCATACCTCAAACTCACAAATGAGGACGGACACAGCGAAGTGGGATTCCTCCTCGGCAAAGCACGTTTAGCTCCTAAACCAGACATCACCATACCCCGACTTGAACTCTGTGCAGCAGTCCTGGCCGTGGAAGTAGCAGAGTTGGTTCTAGAGGAGCTGGATGTCACAGTCGATCAGGTGAATCTTTACACAGACTCAAAGGTAGTGCTTGGGTACATCTCAAACACCAAGAGACGCTTTCACGTTTATGTGCACAACAGAGTCGAACGCATCAGGCGCTTTGCACAAACTCACCAGTGGCATTACGTGCCCACACACTTAAATCCGGCAGACCATGCCACACGAGCGTTGCCCGCTGAGCAGCTCTCCAGCTCCACCTGGCTCAGAGGCCCAGCTTTCCTCTCCAGGTTGGACCAAAGTCAAGTTCGAAGTCAAACCTTCGATCTCATAGACCCAGAGACTGACTGTGAGTTGCGTCCTGAGGTAACAACTTGCACTACCACCCTATCAAAAGGCCAGTTTAATAGTGCCAGATTTGAAAGGTTTTCAAGTTGGAAGGTGCTGCAAAAGGCTATTGCCAAACTCCAACATATAGCTCAATCATTCAAGAACAACTCTGAGGTTTCCTGTCGTGGCTGGCACAACTGCAACAAACATTTAACTGAAAAGTCACTGCAACTAGCCAAGACCACGATCATTCGCACCGTTCAAAGAGAGGTCTTCGCAGAAGATATTGGATGCATTGAAAAAGGCACAGCTCTAAAAAACTCAAGTCCACTCAGCAAACTGAATCCATTTGTTGACACGCAAGGGCTCCTTAAAGTTGGAGGCCGACTAAAGAAAGCACAGTTGTCTGCAGAAGAAACCAATCCCATACTCGTCCCTGGAAAGCATCATCTTGCTCAGCTCATAATAAGACACTTTCACGAAAAATTATGTCACCAGGGAAGGCATTTCACGGAGGGAGCAGTCAGAGCAGGGGGCTTTTGGATTGTGGGAGGAAAAAGAGCAGTAAGCAGTGTGATTTTCAAGTGCATCACATGCCGCAAATTAAGGGGCAGGCAACCTGAACAGATAATGGCTGAACTTCCTGAGGACAGGCTGTCCACGGACCCTCCTTTCACAAATGTAGGCCTTGATGTGTTCGGTCCCTGGTCCGTTACAGTGAGAAAAACGCGTGGTGCTAATGCAGATGCTAAAAGATGGGCAGTCATATTCACCTGCATGAGTACACGTGCAATTCATATTGAAGTGATTGAGTCAATGGACACATCGTCGTTCATTAATGCACTGCGTCGTTTCTTTGCCATCCGAGGTGGTGCCAAACTCTTGAGATCTGATTGTGGGACAAATTTTGTGAGTGCCTGCAAAGAGCTCCAAATAGACAAACTAGGCTGTCACAATGACAAAATAGGCACATTCTTGAAAGACAGTGCGTGCAAATGGCAGTTTAATCCTCCACATGCATCCCATATGGCTGGTTCCTGGGAACGCATGATCGGCGTCACCCGAAAAATCCTCAATGCAATGCTCCTTGAACATCCATATGGGAAGCTCACACATGAAGTACTCGTGACATTGTTAGCTGAAGTTACCGCAATTGTAAATGCCCGTCCGCTAACAGCCGTTTCTACAGATCCCGAAAACCCAGTCATTCTTACTCCTGCGATGCTACTCACGCAAAAGGTTGGCACACCACCGATTCCACCAGGGCAGTTTCAGACCAGTGACCTATTCAAAGCCCAATGGAAGCGCGTGCAGTACTTAGCTAATGTTTTCTGGAGTCGTTGGCAGAAAGAATACATCGCAGGCTTGCAGGTTCGTCGCAAGTGGAAAATAAAAAAGCCGAACCTTCAAATGGGCGACGTTGTTTTAATGAGGGAGTCTCTGGAACATAGGAATAATTGGCCACTCGGACTGATCACAAAATCTTTCCCAAGTGAGGACGGTAATGTCAGAAAAGTTGAGGTTAAGATTTGCCGAAACGGCGAGAATAGGTTTTACATTCGCCCAATTCGTGAAGTTGTGCTTTTGCTGTCTAAGGGTAGCATGTAAAACGAGTTGTTGTTGTGTATCGTTCATTAGTTAAGAGCTGACATCTTGCAGATGTCAGGCGGGGAGTGTTATGTCCTCTGGTCTTATGTTGACTACTTTTTGGGTTTAATTTCTTTCTAAGATTGTACATTGTTCATCCGTCCACAGGATGTCGCTATTCTAACTCAGAATCTTAAGTTTTTCTTTGGTATTGCTGTTTGCGCTCGGCTTCCCCTAGTGGCGACTTGCTGTAAGCAGCAGGCAGAAAGAACTTTTTATTTCAGTTGGAAAAGAGGCCTTGAGGTGTTAAGACGTTACACACCTCCTCTGCACCATACATCGTTGGGAACCCTTGACAAAACAAAATCTGTAAGTTTGTACGTTTTAACAGTGGGTTAGATGTAATTTTGGTGTGTCTATTCTGTTATTTTGTTGTTATTTATGTGGCGCGAACCCACACGTTTTTGTGCTAAGCTAAAGTAGCCACTTCATTTCATTTGCTCATAATGGAGCCAGTTTTCTGTTATTTACATAAACATGTTATTGTATAGAACCTTTTATTTTGTGTATAACATTTGTGTTTTATGTATGTTTCAGTTTTACCACACACACACACACACACACGCACACACGTTGACACAAAGAAATAAATGAGAGGAAGGAGTTCGGGCCTCCAAGTTTCTTTGTCGGTTTAGCTCGCTGCCAAAGTCGAGTAGCCATACGCTCGGCTGAGGGCAGAAGAGATATTGTTCAAAACATTTTTGAAAGCAATTGTTTCTTTAACTGTGAAAAATAACCGACTTTTAGATATATGGGCATAATAAGAACAAATATGAATATTTACTTAAAGTAAGTGGAATAATCTGACACATTAATCTGTTAACTAGTCTTTAACACTCAAAACCAGATGGAGAAAATGATGTGACCAGATTTCAGAAAAATAATCTGATTAAGATGATAAATGATTATAAATTTGCAGTGTACCATTATTTCTGAAATGTTCATAAATTATGTAAATCACTGTAAAATTGATATTTTGCCCTAAATATTTCAGCTGTAAAATTACATTTCATCCAAAAACCAGGCATAAATAAAATAAATGTAAAGCAATTAAGAATATTTTCTATTGCAACAGCTGGTTGCCAAGTGGAAAGTTAAAACAAAACAGTTCCATCCTTAATAAATATACAGTGGTACCTCCACATACGAATTTAATTTGTTCAAGGACCTGGTTTGTAAGTCAAAATGGTTGTGTGTCGGGCAGAATTTCACCATAACAATACATTATAGTTCGTTTAATTCATTCCACAGCCCAAAAACCTACTCCAAAATGCTTAATTAATACTGGTGGAACAATTCCAAATAGCAATTACACTTAGCAAAACAAATAAATTATAACTACAAATCAAAATAATACAATGGATTGTAGCCGCGTTGTGTTGCACAAGCTCTGAAATAAATGATTAAAAACTTGACGAAGCTGGCGACTTCCTTGGCGATGTTACAATGATAATAATTTTCAACTTATAAAGACTGGCGAACAGAGGTAGGCGGAGGACCCTCGAGATCGTAGACATATTCCGGCCGTATTGTTGAGCCAGTACACTGACACACCATGCTCGTATTTTTCTATCATTTCTATTTTGATTCCAATTGTATGTGTCACCTTTTTTCACCACTTGCACTAACCTTCTTGTGACTCATGTTGATTTCTCTCACAAGAAAATGCGTCCATCTTGCGGGAAAACAATGAAAATGCGACACTGTCATAAATCATCGTCTTTCGAGCATGTCGTCATATGTCGAGACAAATGACCAGTCAAATTTTATATCGGATGCCGAAAGGATCGTACTGTATGTCAACGTATCACTGTACATTGAACAGTTTCTTCCGAGCGTCATGATAAAGTTTTCAACCAGCCAACTGGAATGTTTGTAACTAAAATGTATCTTCCTAATTATAATGAAAGCAGGTTCCAAATGAAGTGAACATTTTAAAATCTAATAAATGGCACGTACTGTGTTGTATGTTCTCGGTTGTACACAGAATGATGAACTGTCAAGTAGGAAAGAACAACATTAAGAAACATTTAAAAATGTGAAACAAGAAATCTGTGATGTGGGATCGAGTGGTCAGAAGGATCGATGGCGCAAAACGACTGCCTCGCTTCTGTAAGACTGCCCCAGGCCACCTGTGGCGACAATAGTAGCTCACTCCCATCTATTATGGATTTTAAGAATATTACAATGTAAAGTGTCTTTGAGTGTCCTGAAAACAAAACAAAAAAAGGGTTATTATTACCAAAGGATTATTATTATTGTTAATAATATATGTTATTGTTATCCTCACAAATCTCAGAATAGTACTAGAATCTTTTTATGTGCACCCATCTCCTCTGCATTGCATTGTTAGATGTTTAACGATGATGACTTTTTAATGAGTTTAATTGCCTCTCTTTGTCATACTATCTTCTGCATTTCTACATTATGTGTATAATAAGGATATTCATGAAGCCTGATGACCAAAGGCCATATGCAGACAATTAGGGATTGTAAATTCAGACAGAACTGCAATCAAGCTCACTTACCCGGAGGTATGAGCAACATCAGTACGCCACAGCTTACTAATTATGGCACAAAGCATGCTAAAATGCCAAGTCACTTCATTGTGCAGCTAGTATTCAAGTAAAGATCCATTATCATTTCCACAGGATTTTCATACGATGTAGGAACACAGGCAAAAATCTTTAAGCGTGAAACCATGTATTTGTTTGTTTCGCAAGATTTTAATATAAAAGCAGAGCTGATGCAACATATACTCAAATTTGATCTTCCTCTCCACTGTCTCCATCAAGGGCAGAGTCTTCTCCCATGTGTGCTCTCTGTTCATGCGTCGCCCTTTTTTTCACACCCTGTCAGACACTGCCATCTCTACCTGTAACAGTCCTATGGCACTCAGCAACAGCTCTTTGCAGGGGAATTGGGGGTGTATAATGAAAATGAAAAAAAAAAACATTTTTCGCACTGAGTCACACATAATGTGACAACTACATAAAGGTCAAAAAAGTGCTAGACGTCAAAGTCATTTAAACTAGGATGGCTGGCATGAAACGATCGTGTTTCAGTATCACTGAGGGAAATAGACGTCCAAGCCATAATAACTGGGAGAGGCTGTCAGCGAATCGAATGGCAGACAATAATAAGCCAATATCAGGTCAGTTCCTGTTTATTTTCGGGCATTAATAGGGCACTTCCTGTTGATATCGGTCGCTTCATGTTCATTTTAAGGGACATTTATCAGTCACTTCCTGTTAATATCGGGTCACTTAATGGTCATTTTGGGGTATTTCGGGGTTATTTCCTGATAACTGGGTAGCTCCTTGGTCAATTTGGAGTTACTTCCATTTGATAACTGATTCTAGTTTCTCATTTTGGTTTCTCATGCATCCGTCTTTAAAATTGATGGATGCATCATTTGAATTGCAGGTATCTGTCATTGGAATTGAGGGTATTGACAGATAAATCTGTTAATGAATAACAATAACATTAAAGCCTACAGTGGTGTGAAGAAGTATCTGAACCTTTTGGAATTTCTCACATTTCTGCATAAATTCCCCATCAAATGTGATTTGATCTTTGTCAAAATCACATTGATGTAAAAACAGTGTCTGCTTTGAATAAAACCAAACAAACATGTATAGGTTTCCATATTTTAATGAGGATAGCATGCAAACAATGACAGAAAAGGGGAGATATAAGTAAGGGAACCCTCTGCCTAAGGAGACTTAAAAAGCAATTGAAACCAATTTTTATCAAGCAATTTAAGTCAGGTGTGTGCTCAATCACTGATTAGTGGTTTAAAGCTGCCCTGCCCACTATAAAACACACACCTGGTAAGAATTGTCTTGATGAAAAGCATTGTCTGATGTGCATCAGGGCTCGGTCAAAACAGCTGTCTGAATACCTGTGATCAAGGATTTTTGATTTGTATAAAGCTGGCAAAGGATACCAAACCATCTCTAAAAGTTGGGATGTTCATCAATCGACAGTCAGAGAAGTTTTCTACAAATGGAGAGAGTTTGTCACAGTTGCTTCTCTACCAAGCAGTGGCCGTCCACCAAAGATGACGCCAAGAGTTCAGTCCAGAATACTCATAGAGGTAAAAGAAAACAACCCTAGCGTGTCTGCTAAAGTGTTACAGAAATCACTGGCACAGTCTAATATCTCTGTGCACACATCAACTATATGGCCAGGAATGGTGTTCATTGGAGGAATCAACGGAGGAAGCCACTGCTGTCTAAAAAAAAAAAAATGTTGCTCGTTTAATGTTCGCAAAAAGGCACTTGGACACTCCTCAGAAGTTTTGGCAAAATATTTTGTGGACTTGAATTTTGTTGAATTGTTTGGGAGAAACACACAACGTCATGTGTGGAGGAAAAATGGAACAACTCACCAACATCAACACCTCATCTCCACCGTGAAGCATGGTGGAGGGAGCATCATGATTTTGGGCTATTTTGCTGCTTCAGGGCCTGGAAAATTTGTAGTCATTAATGGTAGAATGAATTCAGAAGTTCATCAGGATGTTTTGCAGGAAAACCTGAGGTCGTCTGTCAGACAGTTGAAGCTAAAAAGAGGATGGATGCTGCAATAAGACAATGATCTAAAACACAGAAGTGAATCAATTTCAGAATGGTTGCAGAAGGACAAAATACACGTTCTGGAGTGGCCAAGTCAAAGTCCAGACTTGAACCCCATTGAGATGCTGTAGAATGACCTCTAGACAGCCATTTATGCCTGACATCCAAGGAATCTGACTGAACTACGGCAGTTTTGTAGTGAAGAATGGGCCAAGATTAGTCCTGATCAATGTAGCAGACTGATTTGCAGCTACAGAAAGCGTCTGGTTGAAGTTATTGCTGCCAAAGGGGGGCACACAAAATATTAAATGTGATGGTTAACTTACTGTGTTTTCCCTCTTCTTCATTGTTTGCATACCATCCTCATTAAATTATCAAAACCTATGAATGTTTGGGTGGTTTTCATTAAAGCAGACATAATTTTTTCATCCGTGTGATTTTGACAAAGATCAGATCACATTTGATGGTGATTTTATGCTGAAATGTGAGAAATTCCAAAAGTTTCAGATACTTTTTCATACCACTGCAAAGCAGCAGAAAGGTTGTTGAGCTGTTTCCTTAGTAGTGTTACAAGGTACCTCGACATACCATCGCATCGACATAAGATCCTTTTGACATCCGACGTAAAATTTGACACGTTTTTTTGTCTCGACATGACGACATGCTCCAAATACGATTAATGACAGCGTCGCAATTTCATTGTTTTCCCGCAAGACAAAAGCATGGCGAATTTTCTCTTTAAACCCTCTATACAAATTAATATGTCAATTATTATTACTGTAACATCGGCAAGGAAGTCACCAGCTTCGTCAGGTTTTTAATCATTTATTTCAGAACTTGTGCAACACAACACGGCTACTGTCCGTCGTAGCTGATGCCAACAGCAACATGAAAAGAGAAATAAAAAACTATTCTATGCCTCTCTTGCTCTGTTGTCAGTCACATGTTGCATTCAGGAACAGCATGCAAAACACAACCGCCACATTAGAACCAAACTCTTTACATAATAATTATTATTGTTGCATTATTATTCCGATTTGTATTTATAATGTATTTGTTTTGCTTTATGTAATTGCTATTTGTAACTGTACCAGCAGCATTTATAAAGGCTTTAGCGCAAATTTTTCGGCTGCGGAACCAATTAATGGAATTATAATGTATTCTTAAGGGAAAATCCCACTCGAAATATGACCATTTTGATTTACAAACCAGGTCCTGGAACAAATTTTGTATGTAGAGGTACCACTGTAAATGCTAAAGTTACTGTGTGTTGTCAGTGTAAGAACAGTTCATTTTTATCGCAGCTCTGGTTCGTCTATCACCATCAACGGCAGCCTATGAGTTAATCATTCTTGCCATGCAATAAATTTCCCTCTCTAATGGTATGATCGTCATCTCTCTCTTGAGAGCACCTTGGTTCTTGGCAGACAGCCACCAAACCAACCAACCAAACAGGAGTATTCAGAACCTCGGACAGTTCCAGAATAAGCGTTTCTGCGTCATCCTTTGGCGAAATGACTGATCTAGACTGAAAACAACACACAAACGCCCCTAAGGCTGCTTGCTCGTGTTATTTGTGAGCTGCACCATTTCATTTGGAAAAAAAACCCAAAAAAACAAAAAACAGCCTTTTATAGTATCTTACATTTTGAATCATAAAACAACAGCACTAATGTGGCCACAGTAAAATTGCAATCGCTTCTATTCAATGGTACATTTTAGACTATTTGAAAGGCCACATGCACAAAACAAATCAGAATATGCCTCTGTGTCCTGCTACTCGTTGGCTAGAAAAGCAAAAAGAAAAACAATGACGCGAGAGATGGCTCCTACTGAGCTGTGACAACGAATTACATAACAGCACAGAGGAGCTCTCTCATTTATATTCCTGTCATATACGCGAAAAAATCCACCAAGGAATAATAATAATAATAATAATAATAAAACGTTTTGAAACGATTAATTCACCATTACTATAGTGCTTTTCGTTTGATTCAACTTGCATTTCCCCATTTGGTGCAAGGTTAAGGGAAAAAAATGAATATAAATGTCCATCCTTCCCAGACATGGCCACCATCTCCATCTACTACAATAACATTGCAACAGCCCTTGAGGACGCCGCCGATTCCATATATGCAGAAGGGGGAGAATACAATGATTCGCCATTGAGGTTTCACCCAAAGAAACACATGAATATCAAAAAGAAAAAGAGACACAATGCATTTAGATTTCATATTAGGTGAAATACAATTGACGGGTAACGAAACCCCGGCATGACGTTGCTCTTGAGGACAACACAGTTTATAATGACACATGCATAATTTAGAAGATAGAGCATCGCCAATGAAAGTGCATTATAGCCGCGGCGAAGGAAGGACCATGGCAAACGATACGATGAGATTCCGTAATAGGATGCTGTTTTGTGAGTAGCGCACTGGCTTACCAGATACACGCCACTTGCCGAGGTGCACCGAGTCCAGCGTCGCCTCGTCTGCAAATGATTCAGTATTTCCCCTTGCGCTGACAGAAGGTGACCCTGCGTCCTCCGCAAGACTCTGCAGCCTGATCACGATGCACGCAGTAAGAGGGAGCTCCACAGCACAGGCGCGACGTGGGAGGATGCCCCGTAGTCTCTTTTCAATGGACCGCACAAATTGGCTGCAAGAGGGGGCTGATGCTCAGAAAGAATTTTTGAAATGTTTAATTTTCAGTCATACTGTAAACAGTCTTTTAAAGGAGCTGTCAACAAGTTGAACCTGTCCCTTTTAGATAAATATAGGGATTAGTTTGTGTGAACGTGATGGATTTTACCCCCCTAACTATGTAAAGTGGGAGTTTCAACATGGGGAGAGCCCCAAATGCGACTTCCACTTTCAAACCAATCGCTGAGCAGAGAGGAGGAGGGGGCGTCACATCCGTGCTTGTCAATCACGTCCACTTGCCACATACTGCATGGAATGTTGTGGGGGTGGGGTCTATGGATTCATTTGAACAGCCCTCTCAGTAGAAGTAGAAGCACTCATGATGCACAAATGTTGGAAAACGGGTCCATAAAACCTACATCAAAACCAAACCAAACCAAACCAAACCAAACCAAAACAAAACAAAACAAAACAAAACAAAACAAAACAAAACAAAACAAAACAAAACAAAACAAAACAAAACAAAACAAAACAAAATAAATAAACGTGTTTTTGCCTGGTTAAGCTTATCTATGAATCTGTACAATGTATCTCTGTACAAACAGGTACATCTGGTACCTCTACTTACGAAATTAATTGGTTCTACAAGTTGTTTCGTAACTTGAAAATTCTGTAAGTAGCAACGTGTTTTCAATGTTAATGCCCTAATCCGCCCAAATTTAGGCATACATCTTTTATAATGCATAGAAATTCATCAAAACATGTAACAAATACATGTTATGATTGATTACTGTACAATAAACATTAAATGAGAGTTGTGCATTATGAATAGAGAATGAGAGATAATAGACTCATGTAAAGCTGTCAGAACACCTCATGGCCAAAGGGGCGAATGGATGCTGGGATACACACATGGTGGTGCAAGAACTCAAGTAAAAGTACAAAAGTACTTGCTTTAGAATTTACTTTACAGATAAAAGGTAAACATATTTTCTCCCGATATACAGTGGAGAGAACAAGTATTTGATACACAGTCAATGGGAAAACCCATTGGCAGTGTATCAAATACTTGTTCTCCCCACTGTATACATATATATTATATATACATATATAATAGTGGCATGACAAAGTATCTGAAACTTTTGGAATTTCTCACATTTCTGCATAAAATCCTCATCAAATGTGATCTGATGTTTGTCAAAATCACACAGATGAAAAAACAGTGTCTGCTGTAACTAAAACCACCCAAACATTTATAGGTTTTCATATTTTAATGAGGGTATGCAACCAATGACATAAGGGAGAATAATAAGTAAGTGAACCATCACATTTCATTTTTTGTAGACCCCCCCCCCCTTTGGCAGCAATAACTTCAACCAGACGCTTCCTGCATCAGGACTAATGTTGTCCCATTCTTCTCGACAAAACTGCTGTAATTCAGTCAGATTCCTGGGATGTCAGGCATGAATCGCTGTCTTTAGGTCATTCTACAGCATCTCAATGGGGTTCAAGTCTGGACTTCGACTTGGCCACTGCAGAACGCACATTTTGTTCTTCTGAAACCATTCTGAAATTAATGTATTTCAGTGTTTTGGATCGTTGCCTTGTTGCAACATCCATCCTCTTTTTAGCTTCAACTGTCTGACAGACGGCCTCAGGTTTTCCTGCAAAACATCCAGGTAAACTTTTGAATTCATTCTTCCATGAATGATTGCAAGTTGTCCAGGCCCTGAGGAAGCAAAATAGCCCCAAATCATGATGCTCCCTCCACCAAGCTTCACGGTGGGGATGAGGTGTTGATGTTGGTCAGCTTTTCCATTTTTCCTCCACACATGACGTTGTGTGCTACTCCCAAACAATTCAGCTTTGGTTTCATTAGTCCACAAAATACTGTATTTTGCCAAAACTTCTGCGGAGTGTCCAAGTGCCTTTTTACGAACATTAAACGAGCAACAATGTTTTTTTTAGACAGCAGTGGCTTCCTCCATGGAGTCCTCCCATGAACACCATTCTTGGCTATAGTTTTACATATACCTGCAGTTGATGTGTGCACAGAGATATTGGACTGTGCCAGTGATTTCTCTGAGTGTCGATTGATGAACATCCAAACTTTTAGAGATGGTTTTGTATCCATTCCCAGCTTTATACAAATCAAGAATCCTTGATCGCAGGTGTTCAGACACCTCTTTTTACCGAGCCATAATGCACATCAGACAATGCTTCTCATCAAGACAATTCTTACCAGGTGTGTGTTTTATAGAGGGCAGGTCAGCTTTAAACCACTCATCAATGATTGGGCACACACCTGACTTAAATTGTTTGGTAAAAATTGGTTTGCCCTTTAATTGCCCTATAAGTCTCCTTAAGCAGAGGGTTCACTTACTTATTATTCCCCCTTCTGTTATTGTTTGCATACTATCTTCATTAAAATATGAATACATGTGAATGTTTGGGTGGTTTTAGTTAAAGCACACAGTTTTTTCATCTGTGTGATTTTGACAAAGATCAGATCACATTTAATGGTGATTTTATGCAGAAATGTTAGAAATTCCAAAACATTCAAATACTTTTTCATACCACTGTGTATTCAAAGAAAGACCCGGGAAAAATCATTGACTACTCAGGTTTAAAACTGCTAAATGGAAAAAACAAGGAATAAGATTAACTGCTGTAAACAGAAGTTTATCAATCTCAAAAACTCCAAAATTTAGCTTAATAGCGGACTGCAAGCAACTATCAGGTGCATGCGCCACCTACTGTACAAGAGTGTGGTGGTTGTTATTGGTCAGTATCTGGTTCAACTGCCTAATCTTGCTTGTACAAGTGCTGCTGCCTCGAGTGCTCAGTTACGGTATCGTTACACGGGGCTTATTGATTGCGCCGGAGGTATGAAAACGAAACTATCAATTCACAATGAGAAAAAAATAAAACAAACTAAAGTAACTTGTAACGTAAGCAACAATTTGAAATGTTGTTGCGTTAAAAGTGCAGATACCTACAATAAAATGTTGTGAAGTAAAAGTAAAAAGACTTCATACTTGTACTCAAGTAAAGTACAGATACACAAAAATGTACTTAAGTAAAGTAACGAATAAAGATACACGATAATATCGGTGACCGATAATTATCGGCCGATAATGGCAATTATGACGTTACACAGATAATCCAGATAATAAAAAAATTAAACCGATAATGCAATCCGATAATTATATACGTGATTTAGCCTCCAAATGTGCGCAACCGAAGAATTCAGCACGCCGCCTCCTCAACCCCTCCCCTCTCTGAAGCCCCTGAGGGAGGAAGGGTTGAGGAGGCGGAGTTACACGACAAGAAGTAGTTGAATATTATGGCGGCTGTTGCTAAAAAAAAAACGACGCTCTCGCCATCTGCGAAACATGTACCGTAGAAGTTCCACGAGGCAGAAAGAAAGCGTCCTCATTCAAAACCACTAACCCAGCAGCCATTTAAAACTGCATCACAAAGATTTTTGGAAGAATACGAGGCTGCTGCTAGCGGGAATGCTAAAGCTATTGTAAACACTAAGTTAAATTACAGGGCTTGTGACGATACAGGGTCGGGCTGTTTGGGAATGCAGCCCAAGGCAGGTGGTAAATTCGCATCTAAGGCTAAACACCGGCACGACTGGAGACCGATAGTCGGCAAGTAGCCGTCTTCTGACGGAGCCTGCCGCTCTGGCCGGTCCGGCAGGCCGCCGCCGCCTTGCCATAGGTGAGTTCCCCGGCCTCGGGACCTCCGGCGAACACCCCGGTTTCTCGAGCGTTCCCTCACGGCGTGCGAGCAGAGCCAGGACCCGAATATGCCGCGGCGAACCGGCCGGGGCGGGCGGATTATCCGGTACGAACGTAGCTGCTGCCGCCGAGACGAAACACAGTTTTTTTTGTTTTTTTTTACCTAAATGACCCGACAAGCAAAGCCCTGGATAAAAAAAAAAAAAGCAGTTTATATGACCACCATTCTTCATGAAAAAGTGATGTCCAGTAAGCAAGCTTATCATGACGGCACAGTGGTTAGATGATAATTTAAACATGGAGAAAACGAAGTCAGCCAGTCAATATTGCATTCAGTATGTAAAATGATGAGCGGTCAGATGACTTTGTAACGCTGCCTTTATTTTCGGCTTAACAAAACTCAGGCACAAAACAACACGCACGCGGATGCGGGCTCCAACTCCGTCCAAATAGTACTGCCGTGTAGCAGTTTAGCTGCTGTAAAGCAAATGTCGTGAAAGCCGCAAATGTAAACAAAGCGCTGCAGAATGGGTACATGCCATCTCGCTCTTTTGAGTTAATCATTTTCACAGTGCGCAACAAAGCATATAACATTAGCAATCACTTTTCAAATTATTTAACTTATTTCTCTGCTCAATTACAGTGAGAGTAGATAATCAAATTATTAAATCAATATTCTGTAGCCACAAATATTATTCAAAATCTTTCCTTCTTCCAAGTTTTTTTTTTTTTTTTTAGGATTAAGTTTAATAATGTATTGTTTAAAACAAGGCTGTTAAGATTATTTTCGGCTAGCTATTTTTCTTCCAAGAAATCTGAGAGAAATACACTTGAAGCGATGGCAGATAATTTCACTTATTGCCAATAGATTTACACTTAAAACTGACTAGTTTTAAGGAGGTGTGTTTTGCAGTGTATTAATGTTATATATGTTAGGAATGGCTTACTTTTAAAGGCATTTTTGTGCAATTTAGGTATTTACTCTAAGTAATTGTTGCCAAAGGTTTACCATTACACAATGTCAGACAATCTGTCATTATTTAGATGTTTGAATTGACGACTTGTTCATGTTTTATGTTGAAAAAAAAAAAACAATAAATTATATTTTTGCACAGTAATATTTTCTTTTGTGTATACTTTAAAATTTTACATAAATCTTCTAATAGAATTATCGGCTTGACATTATCGGTTATCGGTTGGAATGAGGAGGAAATTATCGGTTATCGGTATCGGTTGAAAAATGTATTATCGTGCATCACTAGTAACGAAGTACTTTTATTTTGTTACATTCCACCACAGAATACATACATACTGGTACACATACAGTAGAGGTCCCTCTTACATAAGTGGATGTTAGGAAGATGTGAGGTATGGAGTCACAGGAGTGCCAAAATTAAAAATAAATAAATGGTGTTAATGGTGTTATACTTATAAATGAATAAATAAATAAATGAATGAGTAAATAAATATAAAGAGAAATAAATATATAAATAAATAAATGAATAGGTAAATAAATGAACGAATAAATAAATATAAAGAGGAATAAATATATAAATAAATAAAAAATATAACAATATACTTTGTCATTGACATTTACTTTTGGTCATTAACAACCACAAACGGAAAAAAACAATGACAATTGTATTTTTTGCCTTTGCCTTTTCTGTTTGGCTTTCAAATTGTCATTGTCATTTGTCGATCGCCTTTCCTCTTTGGGAATGTAAATGGCAAATGCGCAGAGAAACGGTCTGCCAATCAAATGACGTTGGGAGGGGCTTTCCAACCAGGAATAGTAGTCGATAACTGGTTATTCCTGGTTTAACTTTCCGCACATGCGCTGTACGGCTACCCAAGCGCGACCGCGGCTGTTTTGTGTGACTGCACTACGCCACTTCTTCCAATGTCGTCATGATTATAAACGCGAAGATTCAGACATAGAAAATAATTATTCTTTGAATGGTCTGGCATGTGTGTCGAATAATATATTTTTTACCGGTCTAGGAAAATGTATTTCTATCGTTGAATCTATCACGTAAAAAGTCTATCCATATCCATATCTATCCAGTCTATCCTATCCATAAAAACTGCACGTGCAACTCGATAACTGACGTCACTTTCCTTCAGGTAAACTAGGAATAATCAGTTATCGACTACTATTCCTGGTTGGAAAGCCCCGCCCAACGTCATTTGATTGACAGACTGTTTCTCTGCGCATTTGCCATTTACATTCCCGAAGAGGAAAGGCGATCGAGAAATGACAATGACAATGTAAAAGCCAAACAGAAAAGGCAAAGGCAAAAAATACAATTGTCATTGTTTTTTCCGTTTGTGGTGTTCAATGACAGAAAGTAAAAGTCAATGAAAAATATTGTCATTGTTTTTTCCGTTTGTGGTTGTTAATGACCAAAAGTAAATGTCAATGACAAAGTATACCGTTATATGTTTATTTATTCATTCTCTTCATATTTATTTATTCGTTCGTTTATTTACCTATTCATTTATTTATTTATATGAGGAAAAAGCGGCATGGAAAATGAATGAATGAATGAAAAATATTTATTTCTCTTTATATTTATTTATTCATTCATTTATTTATTTATTCATTTATTTTTAGTTTTGGCACTCCTGTGACTCCACAGTGAGGCAATAACCAATGGGAGAGCAACTATAAGTATGTTACGTTCAGTAAACTACTGTATTTTTGCCTCTCGTATCCCGAAATTTATTTCGTAACATGAGGCAATTTTTCACCGTTGAGGCGTGATGTAACCCGAAAATTCCGTTCGTAAAGGCGTTCGTAAATAGAGGTACCACAGTATGCAGTATAGCTATGGCCCACAGTAACACCTTTGACAATAATCATAACTACTGTATATGTATGGCTGTTTTATTAAATGACTGTGTATGCTTTGAATGTGGTTGTTCTGTGTATTTCAAATAATAAAAAGCACAGTTTAGAAAATGACTACCATGGATCATTTTCATTCCATGGCGGTAGTGGGGCAGGTTGTGCAGCAAGACGGAAATGAGTCATTTTCATTCCAAAGAATGGCAGCTGGGACCTTAGAATACAAGACTGTCACATTGCTGATGACAATACGTTTTTCAATACACAATACAATTTAAAGTGGGAAAAAAAAATCTATTGGAAGCTGAGAAGTGATGATTTTATTGACTAGCCATTGCAAAGGCCTTTAGTGATTGTATCCAATCCTAGATTAGCCTGTCAATTAAAAGTTGATTTTTTTTAACCAGTCGTGTTCAGCTGCTCTGATGTGGAGCATGGGAATATGAGTGTCCTATGGTCTGAACAGTTTTAATGTATCACATGGAAGTGTGATATACAGTACTCTCATTGTGGCTATTCATTGTGTTTCATTTATTAGGAGAAAGCAGCGAGCAAGAAGGGATTATGAGGGGACAGAAAGGAAAATAGAAGAGGAGAGAGAGAGACAGAAAAGGGGAAGGACAAACAACAACAAGAAATACAGTACATTGCAGTTCTGCAGTTTTAAATAAAACTGAGCAGTCAATTAATTTTCTGGTTCTTTCTTTGAATATTGATTTCAGATCTCTGTATGTACGTACATACAGTACACATAGATACATACATACATACACACACACACATATATATATATATATATATATATATATATATATATATATATATATATATATATATATATATATATATATATATATATATATATATATATATATATATAGCGGAAAACACTCAGGTGCCTTGAAGTTCTGCTCTGAGACCCCCAATTCGGCCAAATTTCAAAATTCTCCTATATGCATGTGTGATACATCATTAGAAAGCTTAAAATCTGTATTTTCTGGGGGGAGATTATTATTTATTTATTTTTTTTAACAGATTGGCATTTAAAAAAATAAAAATAAAAAAATTAAACCCCTAAACCCTAAATCAAGGTGAGAGCATGAGAGAGCATAATTAAAGACACCATGATTTTAACGAGATATTGTTGCATACTTACCTTGTTTCGATCCAAAAACTCTGTGTAGCATGTCTCACCAAGTGTCAAGACACAGCTATGAATGGCTACAGCCGGAATTTTGGGAGATTTAATGGGTGAAACACGGTAATATAACAAGGGTCACAATGCAGAAATCGCAGACTTCAAGAAGTGGTGGAGATTTTCTTTCTCAAATATATACCAAATATTTATTTGAAACGTTTTTTTGTTTTGTTTTTTAATTTTTTTTTCTTTGTTTAGAACGATTATTTATCATCTAAAATAAATGAAAATGCCACAATAAAAAAAACAAACAAAAACATTTAAGCGATAGTTATGAGGGAGACATGTGACCTATTTAAAAACACTTTTTTTCATTGTTACGTAATTTGTTTAAAAGTTTAAAATATGGGAGTGAATAATTTTAAAAAGTCCCTTTTTTTAAAAAACTAAATATTAGACATCAATTAATGATTCTAAGCTAAAAATGATAGACATTTCAAATAATAAATATAACTACATACCTTCTTTTTATGGCTGGGTTCAAACAAAAGTGGTTGTGCGGTGTCTGTAAACGGGGGTCTCCAGGGTAAAACGGACAAATTAAAAATCGCTCAGGTGCTTAATGTGCCATGAAACTGCTATGGCAGCATACAGCAACAGTTCTTTTGGCCTAAAATACAGCAGTTTATTTTAAAGAGGGGTGCAAGACCAGAAACTGCTTTTTCAGCCTTGTCTGTGTTTTCCGCCATGTACAGTGTGTGTGTGTGTGTGTGTGTGTGTGTACATCTATACATACACACATACATATATTACATTTTTGCTTCAGGAGAAAATACTTTTACTTTTTACTTGTAAAGTAAATTTTAAAGCAAGTACTTGTGCACTTTTGAGTATTTTTTGTCTTAGATGCTTGTACTTTTACTTAAGTATTTTTATGCACCTGTACTTTTACTTAAGTAATAAAAGTGAGTACTTCAGCCACTATTTGTCACTACCCACCTCTGGTATCAATAATTTTTGTATCGCCATATTAAGATGATCCTTATAATGATCCTTGTATTGCAAATCGTATCGTATCAGAGGTACCCTGATAGTGCGGTTTGCTATGTCAAAAAAACAGCTGCCGTAGGATTTTTTTGCCAAAATGGATTTTTTTGCTGTTTTGACTTCTATAGGGACCAATGTGATAGAAAATGAAGGGTGCCAAATTTTCTGACCCCCACCCCCATCTTTGGGGGGACATCTATTTTGGGACCTCCCTGAACAGTAAAATAGAAGTCCGCCTGGGACTACTCTTATTAAAATGGCTGTAGAACTGTTGTGCTTCAGTTGTATGACACCAAATCTGGAGGAGATGCAGCTGAAAATATGTAGAACAAATATTTATATGATCCACTGGTAAATGCTATTATTGATGTTATTCACACTTCAACCGTAAGTTTTGTTAAGACGAAAATAAAAAACTCCATTTCTGGTGTAGTTTATCTGAAGTCCTTCTGTCCTGATAGATGTAATCACTAAACTTCCACTTAGAGTACATTTTCCAAGATGTCACCTTTACATAGACACCAGAATTGTGCATCTGGACCCTGTACTTGCTGAGCCATTACTGAATAACTTTGGGCATGTCTTTTCAGGTTAGAAAAAAAAAGCCTGGAGCTAAAGATAATGGTTTTGAATGTCCAATATGTGTAATATTACAGCTGTTTCATATGTTTTAAAGTATTCTGTTAAAAAAACAAACAAAAAAAAAACAACTACAAACTCCACTCTTTAAAGCTGGATATTCTACAATTTGCGGAAAAGGACCAGAAGACTTTGTCTCTGAACGCTTGATTTCTACATTAACACTCTCAGAGTGGGACAAAATGAAAAAACTCAATTTGAAGACATTTTCAAACTGGATAGAAAAAACAAAGGTGTGTGATGGAGACAAGGTCATCAAATTGCGTGAAGAACGTGAACTACTTGGAAGATTTCTCATCATCCAAGGCAGTCGACCTAGTCTAGTTCCCAAACTTCAGGAGACAGTTGGACACTATGAGATGTCAATGGTTCCCCGCTCTCTGTGTGCTTTGGATGGATCCTTTTACATCCCTACAGACAAAGGTAGTCTCATGCATGCAATTGAAGATTGCTAAGTCAGAGCTCCCTGAAGCTGTCCCACATCCTGATCCAATGCAAGATCCTCTTGATGCCCCTATCAAAGTTATGATAATTGATGCCATGGGTGTGCTTCAGAGCATGAAAAAGACACCAACCATGCAGAAGCTGTGGAACCTTCAGGATGCGTTCAACAAATGCATCAAAACAATGATGGCAGGTTACTCTGAGGGTCGAGTTGTCTTTAAACGATATTGGCTAAATCATTAACGAGCAAAACTAGACAAAAGAGAGCAACTACTTCTGTTGAATAGTGAAATCCATCCTGAGATGAAGATCACTATGTCAATCAACGATCTCCTCTCAGCATCATCAACCAAGAAGAAGCTGACATGCGAGTTGGGCCAGGGACTGCTGGAGTACTTCTCTAAGGACAGTTCTTTTCTACTGATTGTTGTCTATGACATCTTCATCAAGGGACCAGATTTTGTAGATGCACACACACATGAAAAGGCTGATACCCTGATACCTCATCAAGTCCTTGCATCTGCTGCCAAAGGTGCCCCACGAGACATATGTCTTTGGTCACCCGACACTGATGTCGTCTTTCTGCTACTTGATTTAGTATCATTTAAATGCATTCATTGCAACTCCATCTTCTTTGACATTTTCAACAGGAATAGGTGCAAAGAAACGGAAGATAAATGTTTTTGAGCGTGTTTAAGTTATTGGACATCACAAATGTCAGGGATTACTTGGCCTGCACAATTTTTCTGGTGCTGACTGGTGAGGCGGGTGGGCTGAGTGGGGGGGGGATTTGTTGGAATATCCAAAAAGACGTGGATCAGTGCATACCCGAAGCTTAATGATGACAGTCCTGCCATTGACTGCTTCAAGGACCTTGGCAAGGGTTCTATTCCCCCTGCGCTTATCAATGGTGAGCTCCCATCACTGGTGAAGGCATTGGAGAATTTTGTCTGCCGCGTTTACAAGTCAAAAGGTCCAACAACCCTGCCATCACTCAGATGGGAACTATTCCAAACAAAGAACCTGGAGAGTGAGATGCTAGCTCCAACTCGTGCTGCATTGCTACCCCACATCCTACTGGTCCATTATATCAAAATGCGAGACAAACCTACAGGACAAATTGCCCTGAGCTTCCACCAGTTGAACAGAATGGCTGGTGTTCAGAGTAGTGGATATGTTCCTGTCAGGTGTCTTGCCCTCCCTGCCCCACAGGCAGTAGGGACAGTGCAGCTGCTCAAGGAATCACCTCCCTTGCACTCCTCTTTGCAAATGCTATGGTGGAAACTGCGCAAACACGAGAAAGGACATTCCAGAAGAGGACAGTGATGATCGTCAATTCCTTTATTGTAACCTATCTTTGTTCTGTTCTGTTTTTGTGGAATTTAGCAGTATGCTTAACTGAACGTTAGACAATAAACCTATCTTACTCGACTTCTGTGTTGTTATGTACATAACAGAAACATGTTAAATAAGAGTCTACCACAATGTCTTTTAAACACCATTTATCACATTAAATATGACATATTTTCTCTTTCAATGAAAACGGCAAATAAGTTGTTTTTACCTAATTCTGTACAATTAGACAATGCCGTAGGATGGACGCCATCTTGGGTTCGATAATACATAAGTAAAAAATAACAATTTAACTTATTCAGTTGAATTCCTTGAGCCCTAAAACCTATGATTAGACACCAAAATCAACTTACTAGCTCAAACAGAAACTGAGATATAGCCATTTTAAGCTCCTGGCAGCCTAATTGGACGCCATCTTGAAAATTATGCATTCCCAAGTGTAACGTTTTACTCAAATTTTTAGTATGTCCTTCAGCATGCCTAGATGTTCCAGAATCAATAGGAAAAAACAATGTTATCTATTTCCATTGGATTAAATGAATTATTTTTCACATATTGAGCCATCTATTTTCTATAGGGGGTGCTCAGAAAGGGGGAGAGGGGGTCAGAAAATTTGGCACCCTTCATTTTCTGTCACTTTGATTCCTGTAGATGCCAAAACAGCAAAAAAAAAAAAAAAAAAAAAAAAAAAAAAAAAAAAATCAATTTTGGCACAAAAATCCTACGGGAGTACATACTATACTGCACTATGAGGTTCCCACGTCTAGTATAAAGTGAGAGTCAAATTCAAGGATGGTCCCACAAGCATTTGAGAAGACAGATTTTTGTGTGTGTTGTTTTAAGAAACATTTTATTTTTCATTTATTTCCATTTATATGATTGATTTTTTTCTCTCTCCAAATGGGTCCTTCAATTCATTAATTCAATTCATTTAGCATTATTTGTACAGTATTTTGTTTTTACTGCCATCGCAATCGCAAAATACATTCACTAATACTGTACTACAATTGGACGTCAAGTGGTGGTCGCAAAATATTGCCACACGTTGTCATATATGAACGTGGTAAAATCATTTAAGAAAAATAAATCATATGTTGTACATGAAAAAGTATAGTAGTAAAATACTGCCGAGTTGAGCTTGCATGGTGCCTTATTTTGAAAGCGGAAGCGCTCTCTTTGTCGTCACTGCTACAGCTAGCTTACAAAAGATAAGCGGCTGCGGAAGAAACAAACAAATTGACGTGATTCATGAAAGGTGAGTGGCACTTCAAATTGTTTTCCTCTGAAACGGCCGACGCGCCATTTGCAACCAATGAGATGCGAACACTAGCTTTGCGTAGATGGCTAGCCTTCGAATGTTAACGAGGTGAAATAACTGCTGAGGCAGCAGCGACCACCACTGCAAAGTTAGCGTGAAGCTAACCGATTTGGACGCGCGACAAAATACGCTGCTGTTTAAGCCGGAAGTGCGTTGTCCACCCTCCGTCCTTTAAACATGCTACGGTGAGGACAGATCAAGTAAGCACGGAAGGAAGTGGCATCTTCTTACATGTGAGGAAACTTTAATGAACTCTAAAATCACTATGCCAAGTCGTTTCCTATAACGCGTCTAAATTGCATTGGATATCTTGCGCATTAGTTTTTCCAATGGAACCAAAGGATGCAAACATTTATTTAGCTTATACAATCAACACGCAACTATCTTGTTAATGTACGTTTCATTATGATCTGATGTCAATTACAATATATTCACATGACTTCACCAATCACAGTGTACTTTTACTGCCCTGTGTGGTTTGTCATTTAAAGGAGGAGCAGTTATACCATGTGGGAGTCACATGAATGGAAATGATGAGGCCTGAACAGCAAGGGGCCAGTTATTGGAGAAAGCCACTGCTCAGGGTGGTGATTTCCTGGTTGCCGTAGAGGTCCTGCATAAGCGGCCCACCCTTTTACCCCTTACCCTGATTATATGCAATGAATAGTACCACTCCGTCCCCCACCAATAATGGGGATGTGGCGGTCGGCTATGTGTTGGTGCCATTCTTCCTCATCACCATCATCGGAATCGTTGTAGCCGTGGTAAGTTCCATATGAAGAAGAAAAAAGTAAATGTTCTCTTTTCACAGGTTATTTAATTATCTTAACGAACAGGGGACTACGACACACGATTCAGGAACAAAAAGAAAGCAATAATCACCTAAGATACATTTATTATTAAAAAAGAAAAATTAAAAAAAAAAAACAACAATTAAAAGTTGGGCCGGCCATGACTGAATCCCCTAGTGCAGGGTCCCCAACCTTTTTTACATCACAGACCGGTGTGATTTGGGTCTTTTTTTTCCACGGACCGGTGTTCCGTCAAATTTTGCACCCTTATAAAATTTTGCTCCCAAAGCTTTTGTGGCGGTGAAAAAAGCTCTCTTTTATATTCAGTTGAACTCTCAATTAGGCCTGTCGCGCTAACAAATTTTTGTGTGCGATAATTTATTTAATAAATTATTACGATATGCGATATTATTGCACCCCCATTAAAAAAAATTACAAAAACACTGTGAGAATACAGTATATATTAATAGATCACGTGCACCCATTTAAACGCAATAAATGTTTACTCTTAAATTCAAAAATACTTTTTAAGAAATCACAACTAAAAACAATAGACCATGCCTCTTTTAAGTAAAAGACAACAATATTATTACTGCACAGAAACACAGAATAAACAAAATGTGTTTTTTAAGAAAAAAATTCCACTGAATAATTTAAGCATCTAGGCAAATGAAAACTTTTCCCTTCATAGCTTCTGCTATGGCGCTCCATGTGTAATACAGTGGTACCTCTACATACGAAGTTAATTCGTTCCAGAAGCTTGTTTGTAAGTAGAAATGATCGTATGTCGAGCAAGATTTTCCCATAAGAATACATTATAATTCCAATAATTTGTTCCACAGCCCAAAAACCCACACTACATCCTTAATAAATACTGCTGTTACTATTGCAAATAGCAATTACAAAGAGCAAAACAAATAAAATATGTATAAAAACCAGAATAACAATAATATAATGATAGCAATAATAACAATAATACAGTACAGTACCTGTAATAATGTAACGAATTGGGTTCTAATTTGGCGGACTTTTTTTGCTGTACCTGAACGCACAGCGGGGCTGACGGTGAGAAGAGAGGAGAGCGCTATTTTACTTTCTATTTCGATCCTGGGGTCAACAGCAGTGGACAATCGGCGAGTTGATGGAATAAATGACGAACCTGGCGATTTCTTTGGCGATGTTACCACAATAAGAACTGTCACCTTAACTTATAAAGACTGGCGAACGGAGGCGTAGCGTCGGCCGAGATAGGCATTGTCGACCCAGTTCATGGATGCGCACACCATGCTTATGTTTTGCTATCATTCACATCTTCATTTCAATGCTAAGTAGGAGTGGGAACCTCTTGGTACCTCATGATACGATACAATACGCGATACAAAGCTCACGATAACGATGATCTGACGATATGGCGATACAACGATTATCGATACATTGGTCAGGAAATTATTGTAGGATATTCTACAAACAACTAATAAACAGAAAAAACAAGCTTCTGCTGTGAATTGGAATGAGTTTATCACTAGTAGACGTCCAATCCATTTGAATTGGGAGGGCTTTTTTTTTTTTGCTGTTTTGGCATCTATAGGAATCAAAGTGACAGAAAATGAAGGGTGCCAAATTTTCTGACCCCCTAGCCCCCTTTCTGAGCACCCCCTATAGAAAATAGATGGCTCAATATGTGAAAAATAATTCATTTAATCCAATGGAAATAGATAACATTGTTTTTTCCTATTGATTCTGGAACATCTAGGCATGCTGAAGGACATACTAAAAATTTGAGTAAAACGTTACACTTGGGAATGCATAATTTTCAAGATGGCGTCCAATTAGGCTGCCAGGAGCTTAAAATGGCTATATCTCAGTTTCTGTTTGAGCTAGTAAGCTGATTTTGGTGTCTAATCATAGGTTTTGGGCTCAAGGAATTCAACTGAATAAGTTAAATTGTTATTTTTTACTTATTATCGAACCCAAGATGGCGTCCATCCTACGGCATTGTCTAATTGTACAGAATTAGGTAAAAACAACTTATTTGCCGTTTTCATTAAAAGACAAAATATGTCATATTTAATGTGATAAATGGTGTTTAAAAGACATTGTGGTAGACTCTTATTTAACATGTTTCTGTTATGTACATAACAACACAGAAGTCGAGTAAGATAGGTTTATTGTCTAACGTTCAGTTAAGCATACTGCCATCCCTCCCACTTCAAACGGATTGAACATCTATGGCCGTCAGTGGCAGCCAATGCCAGGCAATGAGGTCATTTTGGGCCATTTAAGGTCATTTACCTGTTGATTTTCAGTCACTTCCTGTTGATTTTGGGGTATTTTATGGGTCACTTCCTGTTTATTTTGAGTTACAGAACAAGAAGTTACCTGGGAATCGCCCAAATGAATAGGCAGTGACTCAAACTCATCAGGAAATGACCTGTAAATGCCCTGAAAATCAGACAGAATGACTGAAAGCTCTATTTCTGCGCGGCCCGGTACCGGTCCGCAGCCCGGTCGTTGGGGACCCCTGCCCTACAGTGCCCCAGTTGCCTTTAAGAAGATTCAATCCCGACCTTTCAACGCATACCCTTTTTGTTATTTCAAATGCGAATATGCAGGCTTCCATGGTAACTCTCAAAATGGCCCATGAGAAAGTGAAATTGTACGTGGCAGCTATGTTATCTGTTCCCTGCTTTGACCTTGCTTCAGAGAAGCTGAGAGCTGCACTCTCATCCAAATAAAGTCAGAAGGAAGACAATATAGAAATGAATAAATTAGGTAAAATGAAAAAATACATGTGAATAAATATCTACATCAGATGACTTGAAGAAAAAAACAACAACCTCCACCTAAAAAATACAAACGTAACTGTACATTCTCTCATGATACATGTGGGTGTGTGTGGGTGTGTGTGTGTTTGGGGGCGGTATAATGCAGCCAATGAGTTAAAACTAAAAAAGCGAAATACACCTGATCTTTTTTAACCCGATTTCAATCCTCTGAAAACGACTTGGTTGAATCAGGGACAGCCCTAGTGTTTACTGAAATGACTTTGAAGACATTTTTTAATAAGCACTTACTTACATTTCTGGCTTCTGTGTTTCAGATCTTGTACATTCGCAAAAAAAGAAGGTAAAGATGCAGCCTCACGTTTGGATAAACCTTCGTTATGACTTTCCTAACTAAACATCTTTCTTATGCCGTCTTCCCAGACTTGACAGACTCCGCCATCAGCTGCTACCAATTTACTCATATGACCCATCTGAGGAGGTGAATGAAGCTGAACAAGAGATGCTTTGGCGAGAAGAGGATACCAGAGTAAGACAACAGTTTGTTTTTCACTTAAACCTTGTGGGTTCTTTTCAAATGCACACATGAAGTAATACCTTTCTGTGTAAGTTTAAAAAAAAAAAAAAAAAATTATCTGTGGTTTTCCTTTGTTGCTTCATATACAGTATATGCTCTGCCGTGGATAGGCTGTTTTTTTTCTCACAGCTTAGTTCCTCTAACGTGTAGGAAAACAGCTGCATAACTTATCGAAAGAGCAGTCGAAAGAGTGAAATATTTCCATGCTGTCATTTTGGATGAACAATTTATCGCTTCTATCTAAATGAATTTAGAGGGTCATATAGCTATGTTCAAACCATGTTTTTGAGGCAGACCCAAATCAACTAAATTGTCATTGGCATGAAAAAATCTTTTGATGTACAGTACTTTAGTGTTTTTCAACTACTTTCACCAAATTGATCTAAAACTGCCTTTAAAAATGAATCCAAAAACGTGCTTTTCCCGAGTTCCTGTGCTGTCCAGTGGTCGATAATCATGTAATACTCTTCCATATCAATAGGCAGCAACAAGTACAGTGCTGGCCAAAAGTATTGGCACCCCTGCAATTCTGTCAGATAATGCTCAATTTCTCCCAGAAGATGATTGCAATTACAAATGCTTTGGGAGTAATATCTTCATTTATTTTGCTTGCAATGAAAAAACACAAAAGAGAATGGTGGAAAAAAAAATTTAAATCATAATGATTTTACACAAAACTCCAAAATGGGCTGGAAAAATGTATTTGCACCCTTTGAAAAATCATGTGATGCTTCTCTAATTTGTGTAATTAACAGCACCTGTTACTTACCTGTGGCACATAACAGGTGGTGGCAATAACTAAATCACACTTGCAGCCATTTAAAATAGATTAAAGTTGACTCAACCTCTGTCCTGTTTCCTCGTTTGTACCACATTGAGCATGGAGAAAAGAAAGAAGACCAAAGAACTGTCTGAGGACATGAGAAGCAAAGTTGTGAGGAAGCATGGGCAATCTCAAGGCTACAAGTCCATCTTCAAAGACCTGAATGTTCCTGCATCTACTGTGCGCAGTGTCATCAATAAGTGTAAAGCCCATGGCACTGTGGCTAGCCTCCTTAGATGTGGACGGAAAAGAAAAATTGACGAGAGATTTCAACGAAAGATTGTGCGGATGGTGATTAAAGAACCTTGACTGACATCCAAACAAGTTCAAGCTGTCCTGCAGTCCGAGGGTACAACAATGTCAACCCATTCTATCTAAATGAAAAGGGACTCTATGGTAGGATACCCAGGAAGACCCCACTTCTGACCCAGAGACATAAAAAGCCAGGCTGGAGTTCGCCAAAACTTACCTGAGAAATCCAAAAACATTTTGGAAGAATGTTCTCTGGTCAGATGAGACAAATGTAGAGCTTTTTGGGAAAAGGCATCAACATAGTTTACAAGAATAAAAACAAGGCCTTCAAAGAAAAGAACATGGTCCCCACAGTCAAACATGGCAGAGGTTTGCTGATGTTTTGCGGTTTCTTTGCTACTTCTGGCACTGGACTGCTTGACCGTGTGCATGGCATTATTAAGTCGGAAGACTACCAACAGATTTTGCTGCATAATGTATGGCCCAGTGTGAGTAAGCTGGTTATCCATCAGAGGTCATGGGTCTTTCAGCAGGACAATGAACCAAAACACACTTGAAAAAGCACTAGAAAATGGTTTGAGAGAAAACATTGGAAACTTCTAAAGTGGCCAGCAATGAGTCCAGACCTGAATCCCATAGAACACCTGTGGAGAGATCTGAAAATGGCAGTTTGGAGAAGGCACCCTTCAAATCTCAGAGACCTGGAGCAGTTGGCCAAAGCAGAGCTGGAAGCGGTTGATCGCAGTTATTTTGTCTAAAGGTTGTGCTTCCAAGTATTAGGCTGAGGGTGCCAATACTTTTGTCTGGCCCATTTTTGGAGTTTTTTGTAAAATGATAATGATTTAATTTTTTTTCATTCTCTTTTGTGTTTTTTCATTGCAAGCAAAATGAATGAAGATATTACTACCAAATTTTGTGATTACAATCATTTTCTGGGAGAAATTGAGCCTTATCTGACAGAATTGCAGGGGTGCCAATACTTTTGGCCAGCAACGTAGCTAATTACAGTGATACCTCAAGATACAAAATTAATTCATTCCGGAGTGGCTTGCGTATCATGACTTCTTTTTCGTATAATGAATCGCGTGTAAATTGCCTAATTCGTTCAAAGCTTTAATCAAAACACAACATGAAATTTGCTTTCATTCCCTCTGATTGCCTGTCTTTATCACCCTCTAGGGGTGCTAAGAGGGTCTAAGAGGTCTAAGAGGGTCGCAAATCAACGCATTCACTAACATGCCACTCACATCCTGCAGGTACTCACATTGGGTTGCGACAGGGGAAAACATAACTGTTCATTAAATGTTTCAGCATGATTTTCACGCCTCGTCTGCTTTTTAGAATAATAAGATGGATAACACAGTACCATATTTTCCGCACTATAAAGCGCATCGGAGTGTGAAGGCGCAGCTTCAATGAATGTTCTGTTTTAAAACTTTTCCTATATAGTCTGCCCCGCATTAGAAGGCACAGTAGTAGTAGTGGTTAGGGTTGCGTTTAGAGCTGAAACGAATACTCGAGCAACTCGAGTAACTCGAGTTTAAAAACTGATCCGAGTAATTTTATTCACCTAAAGTAATCGTTTATTTTGACAGCTCTACGCATCACGTTTTGCTCGGACTACTTTTAATGCGGGACAATGCGCTGATGTCACGTGCATAGAGGAAGAAGAAAAACAAAACAAAACAAAAAAAAACCAACTTACTGCAGCCGACAGCCGCTACAAACGACGCCGACATTCCTAAATACTAGCCCGCACGATGCTACGTTGGTAGCAGGTAGCGTCTGATGAGTCTCATAGAGATCACATGTATGTTGAACTAGATGCGAAATGAGACTCGTCTGCGTCTGGGCAGCGTTAGTAAACAGCCGCCATCTTAAAGCAGGAGAGCGCTAAGCGCTAATAAAGAGCACTAAGCGCTAATAAATAAGATTAACGTTACTGTCACTAGCTCATGTAACGTTAGCCCTGCGGAGGGCTAGGTTTCTATTAATTATGACCACTGTCGATGCGTGGCTAACATGTTTTACATACAGGCTTTAACATAACATAGCGTTGTGAAGTGATGAGGGTGTAAAATAAAAAAATCAATAATGCTAACTATCAATTTTAGCTCAGTAGTCATTGCTGGATAAAACACCAAGTAGCACTGGTCCCTAATGTGCTCCAATACAGCCTGTATCATACATTTATTTTGAACACTGCAACTCAAAATCCTATCAGGACTTACAGTTTAGACGAACTTAAAACTTAACTAGAACTTAAAAATGGCTTGACACAAAAAGAAATTCAATTGAAACACGTGGGAAAAAATCCTAACTGTTAAGTGATGTGTGTTATCAAGCGTAACGGCATTTTTAGGTATATATAATTTTTTAAAATAAGATCTAAAGGTCTTTTGAGTGAAAGCAGTGAATTAGTCTTTTGTTTTATTTATTC
Organism: Corythoichthys intestinalis; assembly: GCF_030265065.1. Classification (NCBI taxonomy): domain Eukaryota; kingdom Metazoa; phylum Chordata; class Actinopteri; order Syngnathiformes; family Syngnathidae; genus Corythoichthys; species Corythoichthys intestinalis. Next base: position 69,468,859 of record NC_080396.1, read on the forward strand.
TAGTTACATCTGAGTAAGCCTGTCGCAATATGCAATAATTCCATTTATCGCGCGATATATAAAAATGAAGGCGGTAACTTTTCCGCTGCGATTTATCGCCTCGCGTGCACGTGTGTGTGCGCGCGCGGCAGACGTGCTGTTAAAAGTTCGTTACCAACTGCGCAAAATGCATCTTCGTTCCAGGTCCGCCAAAAACTAGCGCCGGAGCCAATTGTTCCCATTATATCCTATTGTTCAACGTATACCGGCCGCGTCAGTGCTCCGGAGTGACCGTGGACCATCTATGGCGCGCCGGTGTTGTTGACGTGTGGGCGCTCCCGTCAGGAGTGACATTTCACGCGGGGCGGCTATTTTTCAGCACAACGCTGGATATTTACAATTAAGTCCGCCAAAACATTGTTACCGACTTGGCTGCGACGAATAACCTCACTTTGACAACGAACAGCTGAATGAAATTACCGGTAAGAGCGCTGTGCTTCAAACTCGTCCTGTATATGAAAGCCCTCATATGCTGGTGTTGTGTAGTAATGAGCAGACGTGACTTCAGCGGCGCTTGCTAACTTATTTAATGCGCGGTTGCGCGCACACACTAGATATCATGAAATGGCAAACTAGATGTGCTACTTCCCATGCCATTGGCTACGTGAGCCCAGAGTGATTATGGGACATGTAGTCCATATACTACATCGATGAATTCTAAACTGTCATTTGTCACATGAGGTTAAGAAGGCCAAATCAATCCATACCAGTGACTATAGATAATGTTGCAAATATTGTTAATTCAGTACGTGACACAAATGGATTTGGACCATAAATAGGATGTCTTGCTCAAGTAGTAAACCTAGCTACTAAGAGAGCTGTAGCAATCAACGGTGTGCCCTGCCTCACTTTACAAACAGTAAAGATTGTTCTCAGCACTTTTATACAATTTTTTTTCATATCAGTAAGAAGTAAGCACATAAATATTATGCACTAAAATGCATGTTTATATGATGGCAATTTAATTTTTGCTCGTTAGCAAAAAAACAAAAAAACAAAAAAACAAAAAATACAATTGTTATATTTTTTTTTACAGAGCATTAAATGTATTGAATCGGATCGAAAATCGTGTCCCTCGTATCAAAATTCGTACCGAACCATGACTTAACTGTATCATTGCATCCCTATGGAACACCATTGCAGAAGCTATGACGGGAAAAGTTTTCATTTTTCTAAATGCTGAAGTTGTTAGGTGCAATTTTTTTTTTTTTTTAAACACATTTTATTTATTCTATGTTTCTGTGCGGTATCAATATTGTTGTTTTTTACTTAAGAGGTATGGTCTATTGTTTTTAGTTGGGATTTCTTAAAAAGTATATTTGAATTTAAGAGTAAATATCGCGTTTAAATCTTCATCTATTAATATATACTGTATTTGCACTGTTATTGTAAATTGGTTTAAAAAATTGGGGGGGGGCGCAATAATATCGCATATCGCAATAATTTATGAGAATAATTATCGCACACTAAAATTTATCGCGACAGGCCTACATCTGAGATGCAATTGTTGGCTGTTTTCAACAATATACATCGAAAATAAAGACATTGATTGACTGAAAATGGTTCAAGATTAGATGAAATGTCTTGTTTTCTCATGTATATTTATAATTGCGCTTCACCTAAAAATATGTTTTATCGGATTACTCAATCGATTACTCGATTACTAAAATATTCGATAGCTGCAGCCGTAGTTGCGTTATACATCCACTAGATGGTGCTGTGCTGATGATTAATCAATATTGATCCATATATAAGGCGCATCGGATTATAAGGCGCACTCTCTGCTTTTGAGAAAATGGCAAGCTTTTAGGCCCGTCTTATAGTGCGGAAAATACGGTAGTTACATTATTGCATTACTGTGAGAGGAAGCAATTTATTATCTATTATAGTTAGTATTATATTTCGTATGATGCATAATTCTCTGTAATGTGAAGTGAAAAAAGCTTAAAAAAAACTTATTGGAAAATGCATTTTTGTGTACCGAAACCTTTTGTATCTCGGTACCACTGTACTTTGTTTAGTGATGCATCAGGTGGAGGTGACAGTACCATTGTGGATAGCCGCTAGCAAAACTGTAATAGTGACAGTGATGGAAAAGTTTTTGGAAAGGAAAGAATCCAACTCTGAACTGGAAACAAAATTCTGACCCAGATTGAGGCTCAAGTAGGAAAGGTGGTCAAAAAAGCAAAGAGTGTTTCCTTGCTAAAAGTCTCCACTATGAGGCAATGAAGCAAAAGCTATCTTTCATTGGGATTTTAATGGGATTTGTAAATACAAACAGAGGGGTATTGCACAAATTTAGGATTAACACATAAAGGCTAATTGAGAAACAGCATCTTGGCTAAGCCTGATTGGCGCTTTCTTGAATGAATGGATTGATTTGGAGGAGGAGACGCAGTTAATTCAAGCCAGGTGCAAATGTTTAGGATAAACACGCAGGCAATACGCATAAGTATTGTCATTTACTCCTACGGGGCAAGAGCTGCCTCTTCAAGAATATAAGAACTACAAGCCAGTATTTGCCAAAAAGCAAACATTCTGTAAGTGCTGCTAAAAACGCGGAAGTAGCCCAAACTTGTACGGTAGATGAATAGTTAAAGGAGGTGGGGCGCCTTGAGCAATCTTTATTAGTATTCAACATAACTCTTGGCTGAAACCAAATTAATGAATTAATGAATTGAAAGATTGTTAATGCTAAAAGCAAATTTATCTTGGTTTTATGGTTGTGCTGATGTTTAGATAATTTCCCCTTTTTTTCCTTTACACCACTTTAATTATCATACAGGATTTCTTTTAAATATCTGTAATGTATCATGCCTGTTTAAAACCTCCATGAAGTTGGCCCCCATATCAGACGCAAATTCATATAAAAATTATCAACCGTTTGTGCTTGTTTGTTCTGTAAAAAGTTTCGTTTGCGCTGCTATCGTTTTTAAGATGTTTACAATTCTTTTACAGGTCAATCTGAGGTCAACCAGGCCCCTATTTTGATTAAAAATGGCTAAAAGTTTTGTCAAACGTTTATACTTCCTTTGTAATGGTTTGTGCTGAAAAAAAATTCGTTTGTGCTGCTATTGTTCTGTAGATATTGATTCATTCATTCATTTCCTAACTGTTTATCATCATGATGGTCACGAGGGTGCTGGAGCCAATCCCAGCTAACTATGGGCAGCAGGCGGGGTACACCCTGAACTCTGTCGCCAGCCAATCGCAGGGCACAAGATGAGATATTAATTTCGAGTGATGACGTCATTCTAAGTCTTTCCGTGGCGGTTGAAGGAGCGTACCAACTCTATCAATAACAGAGGGGTGTCTCAACAACTAGCGCAAATGCAGTTCAAACAAATGGCACACCTTCAAGTCCATTTTGCAGTAAATGGGGGGGGGGGGGGGGGGTGAGTCACGTCATCACTCGAAATTATTATGTCAAGCCTCCCCCCCATTTACATTAAAATGGACCCGAAGGAGTGCCATTTGTTTGTGCTACGTTTGCGCTAGTTGTTAGGACACCCCTCTGTTATTGAGAGTTTGTATGCTCCGTCAGCCTCGGGAGTTGGATACGGAAAAGCTGCGAGTGACGTCATCACTCGAAATTAATATCTCAAGACTCAATCTCTTTAAAACGATAGGAACACAAACAAATTTTTTACAGCACAAACGTAGCATAAACGAATAGCACCATTTCGGGTCCATTTTTCAATAAATGGGGGGCTGAGTTACGTCATCACTTGAAATTAATATCTCAAAAACGATATCAGCACAAATGAAGCATCTACGATTCACACCATTTTTAGCCATTTTTAATCAAAATGAACTGGTTGACCTCAAATTGACCTATAAAAGAGTTGTAAATATCTTAAAAATGATAGTAGCACAAACGATTGACATCATTTTTATATAAATTTGCTTCTGATGGTGGGGCCAAATTCACAGAGGTCTGATTAATTAAAATTGAACGTAAATGAATTGTAGCAAATGACTAGTTAAAAAACTTAAATGTTGTTACACGTGTAGGAAGAACACAGGAATTCTGAGTAAAACACTCATTTCTGACAGTGCTGATGTTGTGTGCTGCTGAGAGAGGAATTCTGTTCACAAACTCTTCTAGATTTAGGAATAGCAGAGTTGTCACTTCTCAATAAAGGAGAAGTCTTGAAATTCAGCCCGAATTCGCCTTTAGTGAATTTTGAAATTCATCCTCTTTGTCAAACTATTTGTCAGAATAAGACAACATAATTAGTTGAAGAAGAAAACGCAGAAGATGACTGACAGCAGAGCTATCTGATAGAGGTGCAGAATAAGGTTAATATGCAAGGTTAAACCTGCTCTGTAGCAGGCTTTCTGCAGGGGCTGAGTCACCATGATAATTTGTCCAGAATCAGAGGTGTATGGAAACACGCTGCTTTTATGCAACAAATATGAGGTTTTAGATCATTCGGAATTACGAATATTTACGGACTTAATCCTGTTTCGTTTTTTCCCGTTCAGTTTTGTTTGATACCCCTTTATACACAGCGGGATTAACTTTCACCGGGCATGCAATGACACCTTGTCCACTACAACAGGCCCAGGTTTCAAAGTGAGTGAGTGAAAATATGATTATAAAATGTCGTTCTTTGTGTTGGGTTTTATTCTAAATTTTAAATACACTGGTTTACCTAGTCCAAGTTTTGCAACAAATGCTTGGAAACAGTAGATGGCAGTGTTTACAAACAACAAAAAAGATTATAATCTAGATTTGGACAGAACCATAGAAATTGTTCAGTTTTGGGCCGCAAATGTGCTCAAATTAAATAAGTCACTAAGCACGTTTTCTTTTTCCAGGTTGTTCAAGGTTGGGCAAAAAGTTATCAACAACGACGCCCTCTTCTGACCAAAAATGCTTGAAGAAACCAAACCAGGCAATGCCAGAGAATATCTACGTTTAACACAATCTTTTTTTGTGTTACCCACAAACCTTATCCTGAAGTACAACAAGTGAGGCGTTGTTTGTATGTTTGATGAGTCATTCAAGCTTCAGCATATTTATTGTATCATGTATCACAAGCTTTCACTGAAGTTCAGTGTCCAATGTTAAAACCGGTTTATCTGTTCATATCTGTCCTGCAAGGATATGGTCAACGATGCCAAAATTAAGAATGAAAAAAAATATACATACATATAGATATGTATATAAATGAAAATAAAAATAACTAAAAATACAAAAAAGATTCAAAAATTGAAATAAAAATAAGTGAAAAATGAATATAAATGCAAAAATTAAAATATTAAAAATAAAAAAAATGAACATTGATATAAATACAAAAATCAATATATGAATCAAATATCAATCAATAAATAAAAGCACTTGGCTATTGTATTTTTTTAATTGTACGCGTGAACATGCTAAAGGGAATGTTATTCAAATTAGGGGGTGGTCCTAAATGTGTTGAACTATTCATCTATTGGTTGATTGACTAGCTAATGCCTGCCTGTACACGACCAATGAACGGGTCATGAGCAGTAAAAAAATGTTAGAGTTGGCGGTTAGCATTTGCAGTAATGTTAGCTAATACAATAAGCAAATATTGTCTGTGATAGCGTTGTGCTAGCACTTAGCAACTACGTAGCATTTGTCACTACCCGATCGTGACAGCCTACCAGATCGCTACTGCGCATGCGCGGATCGACACCATTTTCTCTCGAGCGATGACGGCAGATATAGATATGTACGTGGTCGATTAAACAATAAACATTTTTGTTCTTTTTTTTTTGGGACGTTAATGGTCTCTGAAGGGTTTACTTGGAACAGACTCCGGCGTCATAAATTCGAAATCAGTCGGGTATGTCGTAACCCGAGGACAACCTATATACTGTAGTTTTTTTTTTTTTTTTTTTTTTTGAGTTTATGTTCTACACATGTACATTAAAACAGTTTCAACATTTAAAAGGCATTGTGTTTACTTGTATATACGGCATAATCATTGGACAGTTTGAAACAAAAAAATATCACCCAACCAAAAAAGAAAGAAAAATGTATTTTTTTATCGTTTAATCTAACATGTACATATCTATATCTGCCGTCATCACTCGAGAGAAAATGGCGTCAGTTTGCGCATGGGCAGTAGCAATCCGTCGTGATCCATTAGCCCGTCAAGATCAGGTAGTGGCAGCATGAGTATCTACATAACCAACCAATAGGCGAACAGAAGAAACACATAGGCTCGCCCCTTCATTTCAATAACATTTCCTTCCTTTTACTTTTAAATTCATGTATCTATTTTTAATTTTGGCAGCTTTGGTCCTCCATACAAGCAAAGTTGTTACTGAACAATCTGGACCTGCAATTCTGTTATTTGTAATCTTACAAAAACAGCCTCACGTAAAAAACCGAAGGGTTCAAATAATCTTCCATCTGAATAAGTGATTTAAAAATATATGTGTCTTTCACTTTGTAATTGACAGAAGGAATGACCGCGCTCTGTTTTGCTTTTATTCACATATAAAGCATTAACAGCTCTGTCCTGTGATTGGGATCTTTGTGTGATTTTGCCAAATCCCGTGAGTCGCACAGAAGGCATGAAAACCTCAAAATGAACATCAACAAGATTCCGGGGTTTTCTGAATGACTCCTGTTACAAATATGTCGTCTGTACAAGACATGGCACCAGCACAGATTCACCTCTTGCCAGAGATGAATGCCATCATTCTGACTATTCAATGTTTGACGCACTTTCCCCACTGAACTCTTTTGAAGCCACCTGGTATCTTAAGTGCAGAATCATCACATAGAATTAACCAGTTTTTGTGCATTGTGATTGGAGCAGAAAATGTCTGTTAGCCAGGTTTTTTTGGTTGAATGTTAATGTTCCGTTTGCAGTCGTTGAGGCTCAAGTTTTCCTCAAAATATTTTAGTTGTACAGTTATACCAAAGGTGTACTTGTTTCTGAGCCACTGAATTTTACCTGAACTACTGTTATTAATTGGTTTGCACTGTTATGAAAACTCACCTTTAAGATATTCTTCCTGCTCTTAGTCATTGATTTTGTTTGCTGAATAAAATATTTCAGTAAAAAAAACCTTTGTGATATGGTACCTGTTTAGTTCTATAAATCAGATACTATGTAGTTTTATAATACCATACATTTGTTCCGTTACATTTACTTGAGTAATTTTTTGCGACAGTTTGATATGATGGATTCCAGCCCTTCCCAGTTGAAATCGAGTGAAAGTGGGCCTGGAACACTGTTCCGGTAAAAGATTCGGGGCCAGAACAGGGCGGATCAGTGCTGAAAATATGACGCCAACTGGCAAAACCCTATGTTAAAAAAAAAAAAAAAACTGCCAGGCTAACACACACACATCTCATCTTCTAGAAGAAAGCAATCTACCAACGTCATATTTGCATAAAGTACATAAATGTTAAGTTTCCAGCGATATTATTTATTTAGCTCTCCAAGCCGCAGCAGTTTATCTGGTTGTCACGACTCAGCGACGAGTTGAGTGGATGTGCGCAGCAAACCCAAGGGAGTAGGTTTGGTCTGAACTATGGTAGGGACGATAAAACAGGATAGCCTGCATGTACACTTTTTGCTCGGGATGGGACATTAAAAAAACCAAACAAATTGGGTGAACGGGTGTCATGGCTACATTTCTTACGAATATGAACCTAATAAATTGATTGGCTGAATCAGGGGTGCTCATTAGGTCAATGGCAATGCTAGTGTGGGTTGCTCGCGGAATCCAGAATATACTGTTCCTTCTCAAAAAATTAGCATATTGTGATAAAGGTCATTATTTTCTGTAATGTACTGATAAACATTAGACTGTCATATATTTTAGATTCATTACACACAACTGAAGTAGTTCAAGCCTTTTATTTAGTGCTGCAACGATTAATCGATTAACTCGAGTATTCGATTAGAAAAAAATATTCAAATTTGTTGCTTCGAGTATTCGTTTAATTAAATTGGCGTAATGGTTTATTTTGAAAGTGTTTGCATTTCGTTTTATTGATTAGGGTGGATACACTGCCCTATGGTCTGCCTCTTTTCACATGGCTGAATCCAACGTCTCCTTGTTAAGACCTACGTGAGCTAAGTTTTGTTTGAGCTAATTTTTTTTTAATGCATTCATTAATTAGTTTATTGGTATATTTAGCCGTTTTTTTGTGGGAATATGTGTCTGAACCATTTGTTAAGAGCATTGTAAAAAAAAAAAAAAAAAAGCTTTAGCATTTTATAGCATTTACGCTAGCAGACTTTAGTTAGCCAATTGTTCTTTTGTTGTACATGGATCCTCATTTAAAAAATATATATATATATATATATACCGTTTGAGGCTCAGCTTAGGCATTTTAATTTTTCATGTTCCTTATCCGATTTCTCGATTATTCGAACTAACTAGTCCATCGACTACTAAAATATTCGATAGCTGCAGCCCTACTTTTATTGTTTTAATATTGATGATTTTGTCAAAGTCAAGAAAAACCAAAAATCCCTATCTCAAAAAATTAGCATATCATGAAAAGGTACTCTAAAGAAGCTACTAACCCAACCATCTGAATCAACTAACTAACTCAAAACCCCTGCGAGAGATTTCTGAGGCTTTTAAAAACTCACAACCTGGTTCATTACTCAAAACCGCAATCATGGGCAAGACTGCTGACCTGACTGCTGTCCAGAAGGCCATCATTGACACCCTCGAGCGAGAGGCTAAGACACAGAAATTTCTGAGCGAATAGGCTGTTCCCAGAGCGCTGTATCAAGGCACCTCAGTGGGAAGGAAAAAGTGTGGCAATATTAAAACGATAAAAGGCTTGATCTACTTCAGTTGTGTGTAATGAATCTAAAATATATGAAAGTCTAATGTTTATTAGTACATTACAGAAAATAAATAACTTTATCACTATATTATATTCTTTTTGAGAAGGAGTAGTATATATATTTTTTTAATGTACATAATGTTTTGTGAGCAACCAGGACTGTCAACAGACTTGCAGGGGCCTGGGGTCAAGAGACCATTATAGGGACCCCCTGGGTCCTATGCTGGGTAATGGCTGCCAGCCGGGAACCTGGCAGCCACAGTAATAGGGTGGGAGGTGGGTCCCAGTTTTTTTTTTTTTCCCTATGGCGTGGCTCCTGGGGCGTGGCCTCCCCTCTGCCTGGGCTGCTGGCCGCAGGAGTGGGGCGAGGTCGGGGCTCCGAGCTTGCGCCACCCTGTGGCGACTCCTCGGCGTTCTCCCGCCTCCGCCTTCCCCTCTCTTCTCTGACTGGATATCCGACCTGTGCTCCGTCGCGGATCGCTGGTTGGGCGCTGGTGTATCGGCTGGGTGTTGCCTGCTCCGGCAGGGGACCCTGCCCTGCCCTGGGCCTGGTGGGCCGCTGGGGATCCCGTGGCGTGACGTGTCGTTGGGGGGCTGCTTCTCGTGGGCTGGGTGGTGGTGGATGTGGGGTTGGTGGTGCGTCCCCTCAGGCCATCCCTGAGGGCCGGTTGATGGGTGCGCGGGTGGCCCGGGGGTCCACCCTGGATCCGGGGGGGTGACAATGGCTCTTTTGCTGGTGCTGGGCTGCGGGAGGAGGGATGGGCTGCGCGGAGCGCCGTAGCTGAACAGGACAGGGGGAAAAAAAAAACAAACATTATAGGGACCCCCCCCCCACCCCACCTCACCCCTGCCACCAGCTTGTCACGACAACATATGCAGTACTTTTAACGCTTTGCAAAAAATGACAGTGTAAATTTTCAAATGATTTAATTTGAGATGGACAGTTAAATTTAACGGACCGTAATGTGATGTGACACAATATAAACAAGCAATTTCAATCTATTGTCCCATGCAGACTACAGTACAATACAACTGTGAGTGCTATGCCTGCCTGCAAAGGAACAAAACAGTATAACGAAACATCCTGTGTCTGCCCACTCCTTATCCCTTGGGTTATCAAGCCATCAAACAGTGATGCACCTAGATTTTTTGACAGCAAAGTCATTTATAACATCTGTGAAATCCAGTTTTTAAGCAAGCCCACGCTCAATGGAGAGCATGGCTCGGTTGTTAAGCCAGCCCTGTGATATGGTGCAGCGTAGGTAGTTTTATATTATTTTCATTTTACTGAAGGCTCGCTCTCCTCCAGCAACAGTCAGCCTCGCGCATCTGCTCCCCACAGACTAACATATATCCCTGATCTCCCATCACCTTCTCTCGCCTCGGCTCAACGAGAGCAGCATGTCTTGTCATACCGCAGCTCAATAGGCTACAAGTGGCCGGTGACAGACTCGAATCGAGCTTTGGTCACGGTGAATGTAAACGTTCAGTCTTAGCGGCTGTTGTTCACTTACCGGCATCACTGTACACAGCCAACTCTAGCCCTAATTCTCTGGCTTTTTGTCCCCCTTTTAAAAACTTCATTTTTTCTCGTTCACCTCTATGATCTTCATCTCTTTCTTTTCTGCGCACCCGATTTATGACAACTCGCCATGTTTAGAGTTTGTAACAATGACAGATTTTAATTTCCCCAGGGCACGTCTGTAGTGTAGCCTTGAGTGCGCCAGAGCGGGGTCAAACCATTCTATGCGAAGACGGGTAGGGGGTGTTGTGCAAAAAAAGGAAAAAAAAAAAATTTGAAATATTTAATGTTTTTAAGTGTATATTGAGTAGAACATAATATTTAATCAGGAAATTATTTAAATAAAAAAGGACACTTCTCTCTAAGCTAAGCTGCTTCCTACTCGAGTTTTGCAGTTTAGAAAGTTCACACGGTTTAATGTTATGCTAACTCTGATGTAGGTTGGACTTAGAGTAGCAAAATTGGTGGTGTGTTTCCCACTTTCACAACATTGGCGTCTTATAACATCACCATCAAACCTCAACAGATGGGGAATGATGGATGACCCATCGTGTACACAAACAGAAGGACACTTCTCTCCAAGCTGCTTCCTACTCGAGTTTTGCAGGTTACAAAGTTCACACAGTTTAATGTTATGCTAACTCTGATGCAGGTTGGACTTTCAGTAGCAAAATTAGTGGTGTGTTTCCCACTTCCACAACATTGGCGTCTTATTACATCACCATTCAAACCTCCGCAGATGAGGAATGAGGGAAGACCCATCGTTTAGGCTATGTGGAGGGAGAGGAACCATGGCGCACATACTGGCAGGGTGCAAGACTGCCCTAAGCCACGGGAGATACAGATGGCACCATGACAAGGTCCTCTGGGCTCTGGTAGACACCTTGGAGTGGGTAAGGGTCAAACAGTGGCAGACCAAGGCCAAACACACGCCAGCTATCCAGTTCATTACGGAGGAGAAACACCCTTAAGGCGGTATGGGAGTGGGGTTTGGAAATGAGTATACCTGAAAAGGTCTGGAGAGAAATCTTGTGTAGGAAGCACAAATCGTCAATCTTGGCTAAACATGGTTTTACCCGGTGCAAGATCCTACATAGAGTACATTATACCAAAGCTAGGCTTGCCAAATTATTTGTTGCGGTCTCCTGCAGGCTCCAGCTGATTATGTACACATATGTTGGTTATGTCATTCATTCTTCATATTGGTCTGATATTTTTGCCGTCCTATCAAAGATCACCGGGATAGATATTGCTCCAAATGCCTTGACTGCTCTGTTCGGTGTGGTTCCAGCAGCACGTTTTCTACCTTCTCAGAAAGGGACCTTATAGCATTTTCAACCTTGCTGGCTAGGAGGCTAATACTTTTAAGATGGAAGTCTCCAGTCCCACCTACGCAAGCCTACTGGCTCAAAGAGCTGTTAAAAAATTAGACTGACACTCAGTGGATCGGCTGTGTCCTTTGACTGGAACCCTTTTTTGGTATATGTTAGAAGCACAGAATGTCGTTTGTGTGTGAATGTTTGAACTTTGCCCCAAATATATGTGTGAATATTATTCTTGATCTGTGCCTTTTTCCCTTTTGAAGGGGAACAATTATCATATAGTTTTTTTGGGAGATATCTGCCCTGGGTTTGGGGGGGGGGGGGGGGGTTGTTGTTGTTTTATTTTATTTTTTTTTTTTTTATATGGTAAAAAAGGAAAAAATGCTCAAATGTTGTTACTCCATTATGTCATGAAACTTGTGGCCAATAAACAAAGTCCCCCCCACACAAAAAAAAAGGAGGGGGAGAAACCACCAGCCTCCGGGACAATCAAGAAGAGGCTCCTGCAAGCAGCAGTTGTGGGAGATGAGGTTTGACCTGGGAACTATTCTACTCTTCCCCAGGTTGTTCATACTTTGCTGAGGCCTGATGTGGTCATCTGGTCTGAGGAGGCAAAGAAGATCATCTTGATCGTGCTGACTGTACCATTGGAAGACGGGTGCGAGGAGGTTGCAGTGAGGAAAGCAACCAAGTATAAAGACGTCATCCTTCAATGCAAGGAGAAATAATGGCAAGTTTGGCTCTTTCTGATGGAGGATGGCTGCCGAGGTTTCCTAGCACAGTCAGTATGGAAGACACTTACTGCCCTGGGAATTGTAGGATGTGAGAGGAGGGCAGCAGTCCGTAGGTTGGGGGAGGCTGCAGAAAGCATCTTGTTGGCTTTGTAATAGGAGGGAGGAGTGAAGCTGGGGGCCAGGAGAAGGTGGGCAGTGACTGGCCATCACTGCCGGCCCGCTAACTGGAGGGCGTCGTCGTTCAGGGTCAAAACGCCCAACGAAGGTTGGACACCACCTGATGACACCTTCTCCTGGCTGAACGCTACAGTCATCGTAATGTGACTGTAAAAGGTAGCATCGTTGTAGATATATTCATTAGTATTACAGTAGTACAGTGGCTGCTGCTGGCCGATTAAAAACTTCTAATATCCCATCCCTTCAAAGGGGTTGTCGACATTAATTTCTGTCAGTAATGTGTGTGTGAGCGTGCGTGTGTGTGGCGCATTTGAGGGGAAAAATTGACCGGCACATTCAGCAAGTGTAAGGGAGTAATGAAATGAAATTAAAATAATTCACTTAATAATGGTTGGTCAATTCTATCCTGACAACATATGGGAACACAATCTAAATTACAAAACCTGACCTCATTATTTCATGCAAATAAGGTTGCTTAAAAGTTGGTGAGGACAATTTTAGTATCCTAAAAAGTTGGCAGTGTTATGTCCCTATGCAAACCTTCCCCCTTGAGCTAACCACCATGGACTCAGTTGTCCGTTCAATAGGCTGACAGACTGACATGTGATCAGCATGCAGAGTTAGCTCTGATTGGTTCAAATGCAAATGATTTCTGGAAGAGCAATGAAAAAGAACAAGCTTGTTGAATTATTGCGATAAAAAAGGGCAATGCAACAAAATTGATCAGATCCTTAAGAGAAAGTAAAGAGTTGAATAGTCTTATTTCATTTAATGTGATGGGGAGTTTCAGAATATCTTCCATGTTTAAGATACAGTATGTGATGATTTACAAAACAAAATGACCAGAGCAGAATACTCTCAGGCCATTCTTATTTGATTTTGTATTTTTTCCCCCTCCATTTGACTATAAAACTCAAAAATATATATTTTAAAATTTGTTTCATTTAGATTACCACCCAATCCAATTATGGATTCAGCATTCCATACCATTACTCCCACTGAGTAAATTGATTTTGAAGTCTCTCACTGCCATTGACGATGATAAACGTCCAGTCATGTGGCTCTTTTCATCCTTCTACTGTTAGGAGTCTATTAGATGTCCAATTCCTCCCAGCTCAAGAGGACTGGACATCTAGGACCGTCAATGGCAGCCAATGAGTTCAATTCAACAGACAGTTCAAAGCCAAAAATCCTAAACTTAATAGCAATAAATTCAGTCTTGAACAACAACCGAATAAAAATATAACAACACATGACAGAAAATTATCTTTATTGACCATTTTATCTCATACAAATTGTTGGGCACCATAGAAAATATATACATTGTACATTTATATACGGTGTCCATTTGAAAGAATGATTCCATCCTCAACAGTTTCCAGTATATAAATGAACAGATGTAGACGTCAGTTTCTGATACGAATCAAATTTTGAGAAACGACCAGGAAATTTCCAATCTCAATACTTTTTCAGTGCACCAAAAGAATAAAAACCTGCTAAACTACCACAGTCAGTGAACACAACTGCCAAGCTGACTTGCTTCACACGCACGCCAGCAGGCCTGCAAGCTGTAGATGTGGGCAAGCTGAGGCCCGTTTCAACCAGGTATAAAAAAAAAAAAAAAAAAGTAATCAAGAAACCTGTCCAACTTGCGCCAGAATAAACAGCAACACCAAAAAAACGGTTAAATGCAAAGATACAGTATAAGCTGCTGATGAGGTATGAAACTCCTCCAGGCATGTGTTGTCTGTTTGCAGTTTTCCGGGTTCATAACTGAGGTTGTAGCAGCTGAGGTGTGTGGAAGGACTTCCAGGTGGACACACAAATGTTTTTTTGTCTTGTAAAAAGCCAAACGCATTGTTAAAAACGCATACTATAACAGTGAGGACATGAGAACTACGCGAAGTGAAGATGTGGGCGCTAGGTGGCGTAAAGAGGGAAAAATATACAGCCCTGGGAGATTAGTACCAACTTCTTTGCATTTTATTATTCTGAGTTTTTTTTTTTTTTTTTAATTTGTCTTTGAGTTAGCTGGGCGAGTGTACAGGAAAAATGTCCGTAAAGCTCCCTGAAAAACCGACACTATGCTCTCAACCCGGAAGTTTCAACTGACAACATTTGATAAGAAGCAGCACATGGTTTTAAATGGTATCGAACTAGAAAGTAACACACAAAAAAAAATCCAACAACAATAAACACTAGTTGTCTCCCCCGCTACGAGGCCGTTTGAGAAGCTAAAACCTTAAATGTCCTACATGAAAGGACATTCTACGAGTGAGTGGTAACACAGGGGAGAGGAAAGGGCGTATATGCTGTATACCACCAGTGATCTATTTTCATCCTTAACACAGAAAATCAACTCCATCTAGGAAAGGATAGGTTAAACCACATCACACAAACACGAGTATTGGTAAAAGTCACCTTTGTCCAGTACAAAACAAACTCTACAGGCCCTACCATCTCAGACGCAGGTACAGCATAATCAATAAGTAACATTGAGTAAAGAGGGGGGGAAAAAAAAAAGACTACAAAGCATATTTAAGTGGAAAAAAGAAAATACACTAGCCCCCTAAAAGCCCACCTTCTCCTGTATAAAAGACTTGTGATATCAAGATAAAGAGAAAAGGGCTGTCGTCTGTCATGTGATACTTAGACCTGCGTTTGTGCAAGGTCCAGCGTTCTATCCAGTGCTGTTGCATGAGAATTGTACTTTGTTGGCCCTTGTTCGGGCCCTCAGTGGTCATGAAAGTGGCACTGCTGTTGGAAATACAGTCCAGTTATGGTTAACAGTAAGTCAGTAAATGTTGAGTGAGGTAGCATGCGCTGTATATTACTGGTCCTCTTCTTCCTCCTCCTCTTCTTCCTCCTCCTCCTGCTCAGAGGACTCCTGTGAAGGCTTCTCTTCCTTGTCCTAAAATGAGTGACAAAAAAAAAAAAAGTTCAATCTCAACTCTTCATTTGACAATATTGGCAGGGTCAATGTTATCCTAAATCTTGACAAACCACTGTGGTATGAAAACAACTGGGTGACTCATGGTGGACTGATGAGTCACAATGAGGCTTTTCGCCTGCCTTCGCTCATTCCGAATGGTGTTCATTCATAAAAATAAGTGGCGGGGTAACTACGGGTCATTGCGCCACGTGACTAATGTAATCCAGGCGTCAGTACTAGAACATCCAGAATTACTTTACTACGTAACTAACAAATTGTTGCCAGAGGTGGGTGGAAATGCGTAAATATACTCAGTTATATTTACTTGAGTAACTTTGAGGAAAAAAAAAAGTGCTTCTAAGATTAGTTTTACCAAGCTATACTTTTTATTTGAGTAGATTTGTGATGAAAAAACACTACTCTTACTCCGCTACTTTGGGCTACACAACAGTCATTTTTTTCTCTTTAGTCAACATATTAGATTTATTATTTTTTGCCAGCAATGCCAAGTAGCTGTAGCACTACCGATTTCTCCAATGAGACGTCGTAACAATAATCACATGACTCCATTATACCAATCAGACACAAGCTTGTTGTTCTATCTTCACGCCAGCCTGTTCAATCATGTGGTGTGTCTAAAGCACCGTAAAAAAATAATTTGATATAGAGCGCTGCCCTCAACATGACTCGAAAGTGCGGATTTTAACCTCTCTCCCAGTTTTTATTTGCCGCCGATTGACTGCGGAAAACTGGAGATATGATCCTTTTAATGTCAAAATAGTTATGTAGAAACTTCACTATTCAAACTTGGAACTACTTTCTCCACCAGAGGGCACTCATGCTCTTTGGACAAAGAACGCCTCATTTATGTAATTTTTTCTCATTGGAATTCAATGATATTTCTTTTTGTATTTCTTTGGCTTAATGTGGTTATGTAATGTGTTATTGTATCATCAGTATCATAACAACAGTTCATATCGATAACTTTGTGCTCAGAAAAAAATACCATTGTTTTAATAAAAAAACAAAAACAAAAATAAGCAGTTAATCACAATGTTACTCATTATTTGAGTATTCTTTTCACCAAAGACTTATTCACGTGTACTTGAGTACATTTTTTAGAAGACTTTTACTTGAGTAACATTATTTTGAAGTACCGCTACTCTTACTGGAGTAAAATTTTTGACTACTCTACCCACCTCTGGTTGTTACCAAAATTTTCCACTAGAATAGTCTATGTTAACTCATTGGCTGCTATTGACAGCGCGAGCCGTCCGATTCATTTTGATTGGTAGGGGCAAATGAACACTAGCGCCATCAATGGGACAAACTAGAGCCTTCACTGCCCGTCTTACCGGTTTTGGGGGCATTTGCAGGTCACTTCCTGTTCATTTTGGGACATTCCCCGGTCATTTCTAGGAGTGCAGCGGTGGAATGTACTGAAGTAAAAGTACATTTTTGTATATCTGTACTTGGTAAAAATCTCAAGTGGTACTTTGTACTTTTACAGCAGGTACGTGTCTGTACTTTTTACGCCACTAATTTTTCAAATTGTCTCCTGCGTTACACGTTACTTGTTTTCTTTTTTTCTCTCATTGTGAATTGATAGTTTCATTTTCATAATTTGCAATCGATAAGCCCCGTGCAACTATACTGTAACTGAGCACTAGAGTAAGCAACATGAGTACAAGCAAGATTAGGCCGGTGAACAAGATACGGACAGATTAAAAACCACCACACACTTGTACAGTAGGTGGCGGTATGCACCTCGTAGTTGCTTACAATCCGCCATTTGGTTTTGTAGTTTGAGCTTGTTAAGCTTTAATGTGCAGTCAACGAATTTTCTGGTTCTTTGAATATTGACTTGTATGTATGTACAGTATGTATGTTATAAACACACCAGTGTTTTTGGCAGCCTTTTTAATTTTTGTCTTCTGGATGATAATACTTATTTAGATATTTTAGACATTTCAAAATGTGTTTGTCTTTGTATGGTGTTTGTTGATGTAAACTCAGATTAATTTTGTCTACTTTTAGTCGATGTTTACTCAAAGTTTTCGTCTGTAATACTTAAAAAGTTTACTCCAAAAACAAAGGTTTATAACTATTTCGAAGGAATATCGACAGACGAGCCATTACGATGCAGGCCAACGACAGACAAAAATGAAACTATGGAGCCTTTTCGTCTCGTAAAATGAAAAGTCGCATCGCTCTCCTTATGTTTTAATTCTCCCAATACGTTTTTAGCTCGTTATCGTCATGAAAAATTGTTTGTCGCCAAAATATTTTCGTCATAGTCATCGTTGACGAAAACAACACTTGACATACACACATTTCATTATTGCATTGAGGGAAAATACTTCTTACTTGTAAAGTAAATTTTACAACAAGTACATTTGTACTTTTACTTGAGTATATATTTTCTTAGATACTTGTACTTAATTTTTTTTTCACCAGTATATTGTATTTCAAAGTTAAGGTTCATTCTATTGGGCAAAACAAAAAAGCAACTCTTATCAAAGTACAAAATAAATAGAAGAATACATAAAACTTGTGAATGTGTTTTTATGGTTCTAACATTCTTTAATTCACAGTTTATGTGCAAAAATAGACAACCCACCCTTTTTATTTGCAGGGACTGACTGAGGTAACAGTTAAAAAATCAGGTAGCACCCGCCAGCTGGCAACCATGGTAACTTTTTTTTTTTTTAAATTAAAAAAAACGAGATACTAACATTTTTCAATGTTGGATTACACACAGTTAACTGTAAAACATTACCAGTGAACATACACTCCCACACACTGTGAGCTGTATTTTAAAATGGCTACAATAAAATAAAAAGTGCAAATAGTTCCAAAACTTAAAAAGCACCTCTTGAAATAGTGCAAAAATAAATACTTTGCGTTTCAGTGACTTCTGTCCCGTGCTAGAGCAAAATAAACATTTCCTGATTTGAAAATATAAAATACATACACTTCAACAAGTTAGTAATACTGCGTCTGATAGTTTGTACATTCACCTTAACTTTCTTCTTTCTCCCGTAACGTCTGTTGTTGGTTTAGGTGCATTACCTCTACCAACCCCTGGTGTTAGAGGAGGACCAACTGTGACATGTTTTTTTTTTTTTTTTTTTTTTAAACTCAAACGTATTCGCCGTTTGCCTGCGTGATGCCCGTGTCGAAATGGTATGGGACGAATATAAATACCGTTAAACTCTTAGTCATTTCTTATTCTTTTTGGGATATTCCCAGGTCACTTCCTGTTCATTAATCCAAAATCAACAGGAAGTGACCCATAAATGCGCCAAAATTAGCAGGAAGTGATCCGAAATACAATGGAAATGACCTAAAACGCCCCAAAGTTAACCAATTAGGCGCAATTGACGGCCCTTGACGTCCAATCTGTTTGAAGTGGGAGGTAACCTTCCCCAATTTCAACAACAAAACGTGCAAGGCAAGGATAAGATAGTGAGAACTTTAAACACTACTGCTGACAAATTTGGGATCTTGTATCAAACTTTTCTGTTTGAGTGACAATTGCCCAATTTTGATGTTTGGTTTTACGTTTTGTTTGGTAAATAAAAAGGCACACGTGACCGACCTTTAACCTCTTTTACTATCTTGCCTGAGAGTTCCAAAATTTAATGCCTGTGGATCACTACTTTAATAGATCACAGATTTCAAGACAAGCAGCTGTGATTACCACTACAAAGTCGAAATACTTGATGAGTCAAAAGTGACTCATCTTGAAGCATTTTGGAATGCGCTGTATGTGTGGGGGAAAATAACGTGTCCTGAAATCACCTCAATTGTGTTTAGGATGGAAAGATTTTTTTTACCTCCTTCTTGGGTCTTCCTCTGCGTTTTGCACCAGGAGCAGGTTCTGCCTTTGCCTTCAAAAGAAAAGAAGGGTGAGTATATACTGTGCCATGTTTTGTGCTATTGAGCTAAAATTATCCAACCTACATTCAGGTTTATAATGTGAAAATTAAATGCTGTGACAAGAATATGTGATTATATATTTTGGGGGCAATTATTTTGAACAGTGATGTAAATTGTGGAACACAAACTGGTACGCAGGCCACTTGGCACAGGATTGCGTGAACAAAAAATATTTCCGTTTTAATCCTGTTGCACACGAGACAACAACGACGCTCAAATATGGCGATCAGGCGCCAACTCTGCACCTCAAGAATGCCAGATCAGAAAGACATTTCCATCTCAAACAAACTCTGTAAATATTACCCACCCGCTTCGAAATAAACCCGCCCATTCTGTCAACACTTCTGCACACGCGCAACAAATATGGCTTTGTACTAGGCCTGAACGACACATCGTTTGAACATCGTGATGTGAGGATGCACAATACTTTCATTGCAAGGACGTGCGATATACTGTATTGGCCCGAATATAAGACTATAATATAAGTGTTTTTTTGCATTGAAATAAGACTGAAAAAGTGGGGGGAGTCTTATATTCTGGGTCTAAACATTATACACATTCACAACGCTAGATGGCGCCAGATATCATTGAAGCGAATGCTGAACTTCAGGAGTAATGTTCTGTTATGACAAATCTCAGCTACTCTCAAGTTTAACAAGTTTGCATTATTTTATTGCAATGTTTTTCCCTATTCAGATTTGTTTCAAGACTACAGTTACAGTTAGACCTCACTTTGATGGTTAATGCAGTTATTGCAATTTCGTTGTTTTATCACAATAGATTGTCTTCTGGTTTTTGAAATGTAAATAAACCATTAATTTACCAATGTGATTGCACTTTAGTTTACATATTTAAATGTTCAGATATTAAGATTTGAATGAGGCAAAATAACATGCTTTTTTCTAGCAAATATATTGTTATAATCATTTGTTTAAGATGTACTGTAATTATTTTCTGTATAAAAATTAATTTGGTGTTCAAAAAGTCTCCCACAAACTTGAGTCTTGAAAAAGAGGGGCTCGTCTTATATTCAGGCCAATACGGTATGTATTTTTTTTTTTTTAACACGTGCAGTGCCACAGCTTCTCACACCTCCCTCCTGCTAAACAGTGTGACCAAAATGCTTTTCTTGGTCACCAGTCTAACTGGCGTTTTTTCACCTAAAGTCGTAGCTTTCGTCCGGCGAGAGAAGACTCGGTAGCTCTACAATCAAAGGCACACACGTGTTACGCTAGCGATAGTGTGCTGTGGCAACTCATTATGTAAGTGAGAGGTTGTTCTCAGCAGTGTGAGCGCCAAAGCGCGAGTGAATTTGAGTGGACACGTGGTGTGTGGTGAATAGCGCCATCGAATCCCAGGAGCCATCGGTGCACTGTGCAGATGGCGCAATGCCAATAGTGCTTCGTGTGTGCTGGACATAATGGCCTTTTTTAGGCGAGTGGTAGCTGTGTACTGCTATGTACTGAAAATTTTGCCAATCAGGGTCGATGACAAGATTCAAAAGCACAAGATGTCAGACAACCTAGGTGAATAGTTTATCTGATTTTTGCCCCCAATAAACCAAAAGAATATTCTATTTGCCACCATTAACCAAAAACACAGTACAGTGGCACCTCTACTTATGAACGACGTCTTTACGTACGGAATTTTCAGGTTAAGACACGCCTCAATTGGAAATGCTTCTTGTTACAGAAGAAATTTGACAATACGAGAGGCAATAATTCAGTATGGGCTGCTACTCACAGCTCCCAGAGTTTACTGAACGTAACGTACTTATAGTTGCTCTGCCACTGGCCCGAAAATATCGATATAATTGTTCAGTGAAAAAATGGACCAAACCAATGTGAACTATTCTTTCTTTGAAATATGAATACAAGATCAAAGGCATGCAAAATCGAAAAAAAGTAGGCCTGGACCTTGAAGGGTTAAGTCTTTTATACACCTGCACAACTGCTGACAAAGCAGCATACCAGGAAGTAAAAAGTCGTTTCATAGACTAGTCCAATTGTCTGCACCGTGAATGCATGTAGTTTTTTTTTTTTTTTAATGTTCATTCGTGAGCTACTGTTCAACCCAAAATGCTTCTAAATACACTTTTGACTGCACTTTTTGTGCATCCCAAAGCTCAAGAAAGTACTTTTTTTCTCAAATGGACTGTTAACGCACCGTGGATCTGCAAAGATTTTTAAAACATGAGTACGTTTGATGGGCGAGCTACTATTTGCCAATTGGCTGTAGCGGAGGGTTGTTGGTATCTTCTGTCAAAGTGTAGTGTTGCTTTGATGCCACATACATTTTATACAGCCCCCTATAGCCAGGGAGAATATCAACTAACTGAGAAAAACTGGAGAGCTGAATCAAGTATAAACCCTGCAAAACGTGTGCCAACCGGACTCTGCATGTCTCCCTTCCGTGAGGTTAAAGTTAAAAAGACTGTCACAATGTGTTAATGACCTGCGAACGTTAGGTAACTTACCGGTAGTTTAAGTTATTTCTGCTTGATACAAATTTAAATGTCGCTAATAGGAGCAAAATAATTAATAGTAACAATTACCTGATGTTATCTACACTGTATTATGTAACTGCTGGCAACATTTTTCAGATGATCTTATTGAAATATTTCTGCTAATGCTCATAAGGCATTATAAGCAATTTTAAATAATTTAATTTTTAAAAAATTAATTTCTGCCTCCGCTGCTGAGAAAAAAATCAGAGATTAAACACATCCTTTGCTGTTATTTGTGTATACTTCTGCCAAAATGGCTCTAAATTTCTACTTGAGCCCCTCTTTTATTGGAACCACTTTCTTTCAGCAGAAGTTTTCCTTCTAGCTGCCTGCAGGTGGCAGCCCAACCTCTGCATAGAGAGACGAACAAGGGGCAGTGGGTTCATTGGCTATTATCTAGAAGGCCAACAGGAACTAGACTCAGGGCACTCTAGTTCGCTGGCCACCTGGTCCGTGGCTCAGAGACAGCTGGTGGAAGTGAGTAGAGACATAAACCCATGGCCACTTAGTTCTCGTTGCTAACCCTATATCACAAACTTCTGTATAAATATTTGCCTTCCCTCACACGTACAGTAGCAGTGAGGACAATGCGCATGGGGGAGTTAGAGGGTTCAGGGTGAGGGAGAAAATCAGCTGTTGCTATGGAGACAACAGGCTGAGAAGAACTGGGACTGTGTGTGGGGTGGAGTGGTGGGGTGTTAGTGTGGAAACAGCATTACAGCCTCTGCACCTACGTCACCTTGTGCACGACATGCTGCAAGATGTTGAAGGACAAGTACACTGTGAGCATCACTATGTAGTTGCATGACTATTTTTGACAGGAACTGTTGGAGAAGCAGCCAAGAAATACTAAATAAATAGATAAATAAATTAAAAAAAAAAAAAAATTGCATTTGAAGGTTGGCAGGCGTCATAATGTAATCGTTCTGACCAGTGTTGCCAGATCGGGCAAGTTCCTGCCCAAATGTGCTATTTTCAGACTGTACAGGTGTGTAATGCATGGGCAGTTTGATAAAATTTGGGAGTTTTAGTTTGACTGTTAAACTTGTATGTCTACACCTTGAAGTTCAGCTATGTTATTGAACTAGCATATTAGCAGCTCGCAATGCGTAAGCTGTGAAGTGCATGTTAAAAGAAATAATGGCATAACATTAAAATGTGTTAGATGCAGTGCATTTTTTGGGGCTGGGGGTGTTGCTGCGTATTCTTTTGTGTCAAATCGTCCTTCTGACACCACAGTGATACACTACCCAGAATTCACTTCGGAATGGCCTCTTAAAAACAGTCAAAGTTGTACTTCAGCATTGATTTGTTTAACAAACGTAGTTTGAAGAAACAAATATACACGTTTTATACTGTGGAATAGGGCTGCGGCTATCGATTATTTTAGTTGTCGATTAATCGATGAACTAGTTGGTTCCGAATAATCTGATAAGGAACATTAAAAATTAAACTGAGCTGAGCCTCAAACAGATAAAAAAAAATAAATAAATGAGGATCCTAGTACAACAAAAGAACAATTGGCTAACGTACATAGCATTTTATAGCATTTAAGCTAGCGGACTTTTGCCAACTTTTTTTTTTTTTTTTTTTACAATGCTCTTGACAAATGGTTCAAGCACATATTCTCACAAAAACGGCTACGTACACAAATAAACTAAATTATGAATGCTTTAAAAAAAATTAGCCCAAACAAAAACTTGGCTTATGTTGGTCTAAACAGAGCAGCTGGATTCAGCCATGTGAAATGAGTTCTGTCATATTCACTGTCACCCCTAGAGGGCATTGTATCCACCCAAATCAATAAAACGAAAATTCAAACAATTTCAAAACAAACCATTAAAATGAGACTTTAATTAAACGAATACTCGAAGCAGCAAAATTTAATCGATTAATCGTTGCAGCACTACTTCGCAACACTCCCGGGAAAAGCAGAAGAGGAAGTACTACAAACGGCCTCAGTTGGAAAACGTTCTGGAATCTAACACGGGAACTTAATGGGTAATTGCTCGAGTGGTAGTGTCTGCTGTGTGGAAATATTCATTCTATAAATGCTATGTGTGCAAAGTGGGCATTTCGCATGGTGGAAAGGATAGAAATATGTTTGGCGATGGCAAATAATATATAAAAAAAAAAAAAACTTCTATTTTCGGTATTGGATCAGGACTCTGTACCACCAGACTCAGCGCCCCCCCCCCCCCACTTCTGACCCCCACCCCTGCTTATAATGCGAAAATGTACATACAATTGTAAAAGTGTAACATTTTATCTTGAACCGGGAGGTTGTAATCTTGCCAGACTTTATTGAACTAGGTGGGTTTTAGGGTGCGATTGGACTGGAGACTGTCTTTCCGATCCAGCAACCCTTGTTATGACATGGCCTAAGTCATTGCTTTCATGCTATTTGACGTGATGAACTCAGACATCATGGACTTACTTTGGCCTTGGTGGCGGCCTTGTTTTTGCTGCCCTTAGGCCGTCCTCTCGGCCTCTTTGCAGTTGGGGATCCGCTGGGCTCCTTAGAATCAAGATGCTGATGTTAGCAAAACAATCTGGAAATTACTACGACTTGCGTAACACTGTGCTCATGATTGCACTGTAAAGAAATACAATAGAATACAGACACACCTTAAATACATTGCAAGACGTGCCAAAAAAATTGTGCAATCAGTTCAACGAATAAATTACCATTTTTCTCAGATTCCACGACAGTGCAAACCTGCACTTGTTCACTACTGCAGCTCATAGCCACCGAAGCAATTCACCACACGGCAGAGTGCCATGTTAGCCATTGCATAAGGAACCGAGGTGGACATGAGAGGGTTAAAACCGGTTTAGGGGTGTTAGGTTACAAGTTCCTGAAAAACACAGGAAGTTTGTCGATGGGGGTGTCTACACCTCCCATTAATCATGGCTAAGCCACGCAAGTAAAGTGGGCTTCTTTCAATGCAATTGACAATGATAGACGTCCAATCATGTGGCTCTGAATGAGTTGCAGCAATAAAATGCATGTCACATTGCAGTACTTGAAGAGGACGGCATTCCTAGAACTGGTGAGTCATGCACAGTTGATACTTTTTAAAAAATAAAAATGTGCACCTGAAAGCTTTTTTTCTGTTACCTGAGGAAGCTTGCGGGGTCTTCCACGACCCCTCTTCTCGGTCGACTCCTCCTTAGACGACACTGTCCCTTTGTCGCTCATGTTTACTTCTCACACCTAGGAAATAAAACCACACCTGGTCATGGTCCCTTGAAAGACAACGCGCCGGGTTAACTGACATGGGGGATGGGTAGCGAAAAAAAGGGGGGGGGGGGGGGGGCAAAAAAAGGCGCAAAGCCACAACGCCTCTAGTCTTGAAATCAACGCTTCCCTGCGGCTCTATTTCGGGCTCATGTGCACGCCAATGCGCATGGAACTCAGTCTAACCGGCTTGCACGGTGCAGCCATGAGCAGCAGGCCTCAGGGTTGCGTTCACGTACCGAAGGCATCACATACATACAGTAAATGCACTCCATTAGCACGCAATAACCAAGTAGAGCTCAACGTACTTTTTTATATATATATACACCGCACCCTTCCTAAAGTCCTGCAACAAAATCCAAAATAAAATAGAAAAAAATTCGAGCTAGCTAACGAGGCGCGCTTCGTGTTTAGCGGCGGGCAAGCATCAACAATAGGCGACTTCTCATTGAAAGCATGTCGCCTTCTCTAACCGGGGCTCAAGCGATACTTCTTCTATTCTTAAAACCTAGCGAGGGTGCAAAATATGCACTCACCTGTTTAACCTCCAGCCGAAATTCCACAACTAATATGCCCTTAAAGCCAGGCGCTTATACCCAGTTAAAGAGCCCTGCACCGACCTACAAAGCGTCGTGTTGAGTCGACACACAAGCACGCAGCCCGCCCCCTTTAAATCCGAGCAAAGCATTAAAAGCGACTGCATTCAGAAAGAGGCTATTTTTTGTTTTATTTTTAAGATAGGACGCGCTTTTCTTACCAGCAGAGTAAGCGGTTTATTCCAACGTGGTCCAAGTAGCATGTGCGTCTCCTCTCCTACAGATAAAGGGGAAAAAAGGCGCCAGTCAGGAGGAGTTTGGGGGTAATATAAAGAGCCGCCCTCATGGGAGAAGAGGACTAAGGGGCGGAGATATGATAAATGGGCCACCAACGGCACTGGATGGGCTCAACCCCCAATGCCCCCCCACCCTTGCCTTCAACTCGGCTACACAATAAAATGGAAGCGTACAACTTGCACCACGCACGCCAACTACAGGGAACAATGTCTGTAAATAGTACAATTGAGGGGAGGGTTGAAAAAAGTGTGCTTAGGTCATTCCAGAATTGGAGGACATTTTGCGTCCCACCATTCAAATTTTTCAATGAGTCCCATACAAAATACTAAAACATTAAACATGCAGGTTTTGAGTCAATGTACTTGTTTTGAGACCAAATAAAAATAAATAAAATACATACATTAAATTGAAAGTAAAAGAGAAAATGGCATGAAAATGCCACTTTCTATTAAATCACATTGAATCCCAAATATAACAGTTAAAATGATAATGTAAATTTCATTTTTGGACTGTTATGTACATGTTTCATTTCTGTTTATTGCAACTCTGGGAACATTAGTTTCAATGAACTTAAGATAAATTACACTGGCTAACAATTTTCCCCAAGTTCTCTGTTGCATGAGTTAAAAAAAAAAAAAAAAAAACTATATATATATATATATAATTTTATTTTTTTCCAATTTGCTGATTTAAAATTTGCCATTATTTCCCCCTCTGTTTGCTGCAATTTTCATGCAAGTGGCATTTTTGACCTTTTTATTTTGGTGGTATTTTAACAGGTTTTTTATGTAGTTTCACTGAATACCAGTATATGTTTTCAGTTCTTTGCATAGGAACATTTATGTATCCTTACCAACATTACCTTATCATAACTGACTGATTTTCACATATTGAAGCACTGTCACACTGTCCATATTTTTGGTCTACGGTGTCTGCAATTGTCTAAAATATGGCATGACAGGTATTATTTTGCTACATATCAGTGTTGTTCTGGACAGCCCTTTTATTTTTGCTTTAGTCTTTTGGACGAAAATACTTACTAGTATTAGACTTGGTCATATTTTTGTCTTTTCAAAATGTGTTAGTTTTAGTCTAGTTTTACAGTGTATCACAAAAGTGAGTACACCTCTCACATTTCTGCAGATATTTAAGTAAATCTTTTCATGGGACAACACTGACAAAATGAAACTTTGACACAATGAAAAGTAGTCTGTGTGCAGCTTATTTAATAGAGTTAATTTATTTTCCCCTCAAAATAACTCCAGATATAGCCATTAATATCTAAATCTCTGGCAACAGAAGTGAGTACACCCCTTTGAAAAAACGTACATCCCTAAATGTCTAAACGTACATCCCTAAATGTCTAAATGACAATTTGGAGGGAAAATGACAAGCAGTACTCAGTTTGGACATTTAGGGATGTATGTATTTGCTAAGGGGTGTACTCACTTTTGTTGGCAGGGGTTTAGATATTAATGGCCATATTTTTAGTTATTTTGAAGGGAAAATAAATTAACTCTATTATATAAGCTGCACACAGACTACTTTTCATTGTGTCATAGTGTCATTTTGTCAGTGTTGTCCCATGAAAAGATCTACTTAAATATCTGCAGAAATGCGAGGGGTGTACTCACTTTTGTAATACACTGTAGTCGCTGAAATCTCATACAAATTTTGTCTAGTTTTAGTCGACAGTTGCTCAAAATGTTTTCATCTGTAATTTTTGTCCAAAAATAAATAAAGATTTCCAACAATTTCGAAACAACATAGACACACATATTGTACCATCTACAAGGACAACGCCAACTTGGTGATGATAGTACAGCACACACTCAGCAGTAAAAGCAGTATATTTGTTTACATTTATTTTTTATTTATTTAATAGCGACTGTGCACATTGATGAACATAGAAAAGATGTAAATATGCCAGATTGTAGCAAAAATGCTAATTTCATCACTCAATCTTTCAGTGTACATCATTTTCACATAAACCCACCTGGAAGCCACGAACTGTATGTAAAAAAATGTCCAAGAGTTTAACAATAGGAAGTCTAAAATTTTGTTGTTGTTGTTGCTATTCTCATTAGAGTCTAGCCAGAAGTTGCAAGTAATCAGTATTTCCCAGTAATTGCTCATTTACCAAACAGAACAGCTGAAGTGGGCTATTAGATAAAGGCAATTCCACCAATCTGCTCTCCTCTAGACTTACTAACCACAAAAGCCAAGTGGCTCTACTTCAGACTAGTCAGTGTTTTAAGAGGACACCTGCTATTCTGAAGCTAATGTGAATGCTATGCTAGCGCCAGGAGTTACATTTAGCATCTGATGATCACTCAGCACAGACCTTTAAAAGGCTAAAGCAGCGTTGCATATTCTCTCTTGCCAAGATAAGAAAACAAATCTTACCGTGTTTATATATATATATATATATATATATGTATATATATACAGTGTGTGTATATATATATATATACAGTGTGTATATATACAGTGTGTGTATATATATATATATATAAATACACTGGTATATACAGTATATTTATATACAGTAGGGATTCAACTAACGATTATTTTATAATCGATTAATCGGACGTTTAATCGTATACATGCACTTTATTCAATTACCTTCACAATTTAACTTAAACTTGTTGTAAGTAACAGTGAAGACAAAATGAATGACTATTTCCTTCAAAACTGTAGTCCATAACTGTACTGTTTTAAAGACATAAAACTTGTTGAAACCTGTTAGTATAAAACATAAAAAGAATTTCACAGTACACAAAACAGACAAAAGTTCATTCAAATAAAAAGTGCTGCTGGTTGACATTTTTTTTCTTGTGGGCAAAGTGCTGATATAGCTAAATGCTGTCAATAACTCATTTATTTTCTTTAAACAAACTAAACAAAAAATTTGTAATATGGAGGAGGCAGACTGTAATAAATGAGTTTTCTTTATCAAACAGTTGTTCATAAATACAATCCAAATCTAATTTCAAAGCACACTCTCTTGTATGACAGTTTAAAGTTTTAATGGAAATTTGTATTGAAAGTAAACTCTAAGCTGTTATATGGATGGATTTATTATGTGTGTGGTTTCTTTATGAAAAGAAATGAGACAACTTTGCTGTCCAACAATATCTCAAATGCTAATATGCTTCTCCAAACCACAATAGAAACAGACAATTAAGGCACCGATTAGCATAATCGCTAACTAGCTTGGCGCCCCATGCTGAGTACGTAGTAACATCTCATCAACAAAGAATACAAACAATGCAATTGACTTCATTTACTCACCTCTTACGGAGGCACACTGGATCTAACAACACAAAAAATAATCTAACTCTCAACACTTTGTAATGTTATTGATTCAGCAACCCAACCAAGTGTAGCAGTGAACTCTCTCCCTCTCTTGCTCTTATCACTGGGGTGCCCGCGCGCAGCCTCACATTACACACACACGGACCCAAACAGGACTGATCATAGCTGCTGGCAAAAATCGATTATCAAATTAGTTGGCAACTAATTTATTAATCGATTTTAATCGACTAGTTGTTGCAGCCTTTTTATACAGCATATAAATGAAACTTTGTCGATTGTGTGTGTGTGTGTGTGTGTGTGTGTGTGTGTTTGTACCCAATAGCAGAGCGGCAAGCGTACTCATATCTGTGTATCTATCAGGCTGTTTTGGCAGACGGATAAATGCGCCGACGAGAGCTTGATAAATGTGCTTTTTTTAAAGTTTCGCGAGCTCTGGGACACTTGGAAAATGACTGTCATACCTCTCCTTGCTAAGCTAATGGTACCTCGATGAATAACGAAAAAAACTTCACCTTCTCACCGGAACTAGTAAAACTCCTTACACGGCTAATATAATGCCCCCTACTCCTTGAAATAGGAAAAGTTGCTGTTTTCTTGTGCAACAATGAAAAATAAATGCATTGGTGCTTGGGACTATAGTAAATCAAGTGTAGTAGTTGTAAATATGCTTGCCGCTTTTCATTTCCTGACAGCGTCTACGTCAGGCTACATGGCTCCTACCATTTTGCACTTGCCGTGGACCGCTCTTCACACTGGCCTGACTCTAGAAAAGGCCTTAAGACAGACGTGGAAACCCCTCATCCACTGTGCCACCCAGTATAATAATAACAGTTAATTTCGATTATGTTGTTCTGAGAAAAAAAAATAAACAGACATGGTAAGCAGTTACTCATTAGCTTTTAACCTAACCACATTTACTTGAGTCATATTATTTTGAATTACCGCCACTCTTGATACTTGAGTCAAATTTGTGGCTACTCTACTCAGCTCCGGTGCGTTTTACATTTATCTACCCAAAAAGATGAAAACTATTACAAGAACCTCTTAAACAGCTTACTCAAAATTTCATAGATTACTGTCCTCATTGTTGTTGCCGCAACATTCATAATTATGTCCTTAACATATACTTTTGATGCAATAACATTTTTTAATCCAACACCGGTGACAATTTCCTTGTGTTTTTAAGCGCTTGGGCCATAAAAAAGATTCAAATTACACAATTCTACGGATGTACTGAAAGCAAAATTCATGGCCGAAACCGAAAACCGAATATTTGAAATTATTGTGGCAAACTCTGAATGTGTCCTCTAACAGCAGTGTTGTTTTCGTCAGCAATGATGAAAACGAAAATATTTCATAGATGAACAAATTATTCATGATGATGACATGACGGTGACGAGCTAAAAACATAGCTTGGGGGACAAGAACATAATGAGATGAATGCCAGTTGTCATCTGAACGAGACGAAAATCGTTTCCGTCATATGTTCACTTTAAAGGTCTGTGCTGAGTGATCATCAGATGTAATCCTAGTGGTAGCGTAGCATTCATGTTAGCTTTAGCTTCAGAATGGCGAGCGTCATCTTATGACATTGACCAGTCTAAAGTGGAGGCACTTGGCTTTTCTGGTCAGTAAGTGAATAGGATGTTAAGTACAAGTTTTTTTTTCTTTTTACATACAGTTCGTGGCTTATGGGTAGGTTTAATTGAAATGAATGTACTGCACTTCCTACTGTGTGTGTATTATCATCAAAAGTTGGCGTTGTCCTTGTAGACGCTATAATATGTGCTCGTCTGTATATTTTTAATCAAAAAGTATTGGCAACTTATATTTACCTTTGGACTAAAACTTTGAATTGCAATTTTACAGACGAAAACATTTTAATTAACTGTCCTAAAAACCTAAAACTAGACAGAGAAGAAAACATTTTGAAATTACTAAAATATGACTAAGACTAATAAGCATTTCGTCGAAAAGACTAAGACGAAGACAAAAATTAAAAGGGCTGCCAAAAACAACACTGTATAACAGAGGTGCCATCGTCGTCGTAGCATTCTGCTCGGTGGACGTTACGGCTGATGAAACCTTGACAAATGCGCTTTCTTAAAGCCAAGTTAGGCTTCTGCGGCAGCCCTACGCTGTCAAGGCAGACCATATTTACCACCCTCCGCTGTAGCCTGACGTGCACCTCCACGATATTCTGACTGGGCGTGTACGTCTACGCGTGGTGACGTGACGCAAATGGACTGTGATTGGTCTGCTCAGACTGTTGTTTCCGGTTCATCGTGAGATCACCACCATTTTCAAACATTGTTGTGCTACATGCAATAATGGACAAACCCGATGAGAGTATTAATGTCACGTAAAGACATTCTAAAGATTGCCTATTGGCAAGCAATTCGTGGAAGGAGATTGCTGAAAGTACGAGGCTGGAGGTAAGCGAATGCATAAAAAAATGGAAGAACCCCCAAGACAAGTACCGTAAATTCCGGACCATTGAGCGCCCCGGATTACAAGCCTCACCCAGTACATTTTTAAAGGAAAAAGCATTTTGTACATACATAAGCCTCTCCTGCCTATAAGCCGCGTGTGCCCACATATTAAACTGAAATATTTATAAAGAAATACACAGTTTTCCAAGTTTAAATACCATATTTTAACAAATCAGGTTATGATACAGCGTGTGACTTACAGGTAAAGGAGGTGCGGAAGAGCAAGAGACGTGCTGTCGTTGTTGTTGCGGGTGTGTCTGTGTGTGTGCGTCGGCTGCTAGAGGCAGCAGTCGTGTGTTGTTCGACGAGTTTCCAAAATAAAGAATTGCAACCTAACTTAACGGGTTACTATTTGTCATCGTTACATTACCTTAACTTTTCTTTCCAAACAGCGCCAGCAACACGGCACTTAGCTGACTCCTCAAGCTCACTCCTTAGCGTGTCGTCCTCTTCATCACGCAGCAGACCGGCTTTTCGAAACCCGTTGGTGATGGTGGATTTTTTTCACGCTGCTCCACGCTGTCAGACTTTTGCAAAAGTTGCTCTTCGCATACGACCACTTTTGTAAACGATCTGACGCCGCTGGCCATCCAAGCCTTCAATTCAACTCGGCACATCATATCCATTTCTTCTAGCATGATGCGGGTATGCTAATTCTTGCCTGGCACGGCCAGACTGTTCTCCGTGTGTTTTTCAAACACTGAGAGAATAGTCTGAGACCCAGCCCATTAGCGCCCTCTCGAGCAAGTACACAATCAATCGATAAATCAGATTTGTTTATTTGCGTGACGTGCTCTCAACGAGCGGTGTCACTCTTCCGCGTCGGAAGTCGTCTCCACAACACAGATGGCGAACAGGAGAGCCGAAAATATGTTCCAATCCACGGTAAAATCAGTTTTACATTACCAAAAACACATCGACACAAGTCAGTGACAACAGTCTGTCCCGCGCTAGCCATGTTGAATAAACTCCGCTCTTCTCGTATGTTTACTTCCGCGCGCAAGTCCCTCGTCCCGCCCGTCGCTGATTGGTCCACTCCGCTGTCTGTTTGCTGTGGCTTGCTCCGCTCTGAAAATTTTATCCGCTTAATGGTGACCAGACTCAATAGCTGGAAGAGCGGTGAGTCTGGAGTACCAGGCTAAGCTAATTCTACTAATGCACAAAGATGAGGGTCTGCTACTTTTATTCGTGCACAAAGCACAAACTTAAAATACGGGTAAGAGTGCCAACTAGCGTCTTCCTCGACACACATATTCCACGTGCCTTATGCTTGCATTTTATGCTCGAGCGCTCCTGGCGGTCGTTAGAAAAATTGATAAATTGGCCGCATCATTGCATACGCCGCAGGATTCAAAATGAGGGAAAAAAGTAGCGGCTTGTAATCCGGAATTTACGGTATGTGTGTGTTCGGAAGCGAATGGCCACACGAAGCAGTGACCCAGCCGGCCAAAAACTGCAAGCTTTTTATCACTTTATGTCATATTTTTGGTTGGTGCACATTATCATTTATTTTGTACACATGATTGCTGTGAGTGTGTGACTTATTTACATTTTACACTTCAAGCATATGAAGAATAAAGTAAATGTTTGGTGTCAAAAGAGTTGTTTTGATGTTTAATTTTTAACAACAGTCAGTTCACACACTTGGTACATTATCACTGATTGAGAGTGCCTCGTTACTTTAATGATAACGTGTTTACCATCAAGGCTTCCAACACAGTTTGGGAAGTTCCAGAAATCTGCTATAGCTTCCCACTGGCTGGTTGTAGGACACGGCATAGAAATCGGACAAAACGCTGGACAATGCAGCTTGCTGGCTTCCACCCGATGCTAGAATTTGTAATCTGACTGCCAGTCTCTGTGTTGCATCAACAATCGGACAGACCACCTCCGCAGCAGTCTTCTGCATCGCCTGTGCCTCAAAATTTGTATGATCAACATTTTTTGTTCAATATTGATGAGCTAAAGATCCACATTGTTGTCTAACCCGAAGAAAACGAGAGGAAGTTGACAAGAGTCCCCCAAAACTGTACAAACACCAACCCCACACTTCTCTAGTGGCTTGGCGGTGAATTACAGAGCAACGCAATTCTCAATTTGTCCCAGAAAATGATTGCAATTACAAATACTATGGTAGTAATATCTTCATTTATTTTGCTTGATGGGAGAAAAAAAAGATAAATCATTGTCATTTCACACAAGAGTCCAAAAATGGGCCGGACAAAAGTATTGGCACCCTTTGAAAAATCATGTGATGCTTGTCTAATTTGTGTAATTAACAGCACCTGTTACTTACCTCCGGCACATAACAGGCGGTGGCAATAACTAAATCACACGTGCAGCCAATTAAAATGGATTAATGTTGACTCAACCTCTGTCCCGTGTACCAAATTGAGCATGGAGAAAAGAAAGAAGACCGAAGAACTGTCTGAGGCCTTGAGAAGCAAAATTGTGAGGAAGCATGGGCAATCTCAAGGCTACAAGTCCATCTTCAAAGACCCGAATGTTCCTGTGTCTGCCTTGCGCATTGTCATCAATAAGTGTAAAGCCCATGGCACTGTGGCTGACCTCCCTTGATGTGGACGGATAAGAAAAATTGATGAGCGATTTCAACGAAAGATTGTGCGGATGGTGAATAAAGAACCTCGACTAACATCCAAACAAGTTTAAGCTTTCCTGCAGTACGAGGGTACAACAGTGTCAACCCGTACTATCCGTCGGCGTCTGAATGAAAAGGGACTCTATGGTAGGATACCCAGGAAGACCCCAGTTCTGACCCGGAGACATGAAAAAGCCAGGTTGGAGTTTGCCAAAACTTCCTGCGAAAGCTTTGCTTTCTCTGGCACGGGACTGCTTGACAGTGTGCATGGCATTATAAAGTCTGAGAACTACCAACAAATTTTGCAGCATAATGTAGGGCCCAGTGTGAAAAAGCTGGGTCTCCCTCAGAGGTCATGGGTCTTCCAGCAGGACAATAACCCAAAACACACTTCAAAAAGCAATAGATTGAGAGAAAGCACTGGAGACTTCCAAAGTGGCCAGCAATGAGTCCAGACCTGAATCCCATAGAACACCTGTGGAGTGATCTGAAATTGGCAGTTTGGAGAAGGCACCCTTCAAATCTCAGAGACCTGGAGCAGTTGGCCAAAGAAGAATGGTCTAAAATTCCAGCAGAGCATTGTAAGAAACTCATTGATGGATACCGCAAGCAGTTGTCCGCAGTTCTTTTGTCTAAAGGTTGCGCTACCAAGTATTAGGCTGAGGGTGCCAATACTTTTGTCCGGCCCATTTTTGGAGTTTTGTGTAAAGTGATAATTATTAAGTTTTTTCATTGCAAGCAAAATAAATGAAGACATTACTACCAAAGCATTTGTCATTGCAATCATTTTCTGGGAGAAATTGAGCATTATCTGACAGAATTGCAAGGGTGCCAAGACTTTTGGCCAGCAGTGTATATTAGGGTGACCAAACGTCCTCTTTTGCCCGGACATGTCCACCTTTCACGTCGTGTCCTCGTCATTCGGCCGGGTTTATAAATTTATGAAAATGTCCGGTTTTTATGATTTTTCACGGGACCAATTTGAAGAGAATCTCTCCGGCCGCTGGGGGGCAGCGCTTGCCTGCGTTGTCGTGGCTCCTACTAGTAGGGGCGGGAGAAGGAGTACAGTTTACCCTTTGTATTATGGGGCATTACCGCCATCTACTAGCTTGACGGTTTGGCAAGAGAATAGGCAGTTACAAACTACAATAAGGAATAGTTTTAAGAGACGTCTATAGTGCTCCGTACACCTTTCTGTAAGTTTATCTTCTGTTAATGTTGCTCATGTGTCTTCTGTTATATATTATACAATATATGGGTACAAGAGATGCAGTATGTTGTATTATTCTTATATGAATTGTTCTGCGTTCGTGTATTTGGTTGAATGTTAGTATTATGTTCTAAGTGGGAGCGCCTGCACAGTTGTTAAGTTTTTTACAATAAATACTAAAGATACACGATAATATCGGCTGCCGATAATTATCGGCCGATAATGGCAATTATGACGTCACACAGATAATACAGATAATAAAAAAATAAACCGATATTGCAATCCGATAATTATATACTTGATTTAGCCTCCAAATGTGCGCAACCAAGCAGTTTTCTCCACTTCTTCACTGCCGCCTGCTCAACCCCTCCCCTCTCTGAAGCCCCTGTGGGAGGAGGGGTTTAGGAGTACGGCGTCATAGAGGAGGCGGTGTTACACATCAGTGTTGAGGCGCTCTCACTAGCGTGCGTTGCTTTTCCCGTGTGTGAAATGAAATAAACGACGCTCTCGCCATCTACAAAACAGTTCCTCAAGGTCTAAAGAAAGCGTCCTCATTGAACACCACTAGCACTAACCCAGCAGCCATTTAAAACTGCATCACAATGATTTTTGGAACGAATATGCTGCTGCTAGCACGAATGCTAAAGCTATTGTTAACAAATAAACTATAAAGGAAGCTACGGGGCTTGTGACGATACAGAGACGCTGCGGTCCTCCCGGAGTCGGGGTGTTTGGGAATGCAGCCCAAAGCGAGTGGTAAACTCCCATCTATGGCTAAACACCTCACGAGATCGATAGTTGACAAGTAGCTGTCTTCCGACGGAGCCCGCCGGTCCGGCAGGCCGCCGCCTCGCCCTAGGCGGGTAGAGCATGAGAGCAGAGCCATGCACCGAATGCGCCGCAGCGAGCCGGCCGGGGCGGGCGGATATACGGTACGAACTTTGCTGCCGCCGCCACTCCGGTTCAAGACAGAGGCCTGGCGCGGGTGCTAATTTGGCAACCGGGCGGACTGAAGGGCACAGGCGGGAGGAAATTCCCGAAATGACCCGATAGCCAAACCCCTGGATGAAAAAATAATGCAGTTTATACGACCACGATTCTTCGTGAAAGACATGTCGATCACATCAGTTTTACCACGGACATTTACACAGGTGATGTCAACAAACCATGTTTATCATGACGGCATAGTGGTTAGTTGATAATTGTAACATGCACCAAACGACACAAAGAAGTCATCCAGTCAGTAATGCATTCAGTACGCTTTAAATTTATGACGTCTTAATCAGATCATTCTTCTTAAATCTAGTCAAATAATTTTCCCCATCTTGTTTGAGTGTTGAAGACTAGTTGAATGCGCCAGATTATTCCACTTACTTGAACTAAATATTGTAATTTGTTCTTATTAAGCCCAAACATCTAAAAAAATAAGGTCATTTTTCACCTAAATCAAGAAAAAATTGCTTTCAAATAATGTTTTGAACCATACGTATTCTCGAATAAAGAACATATCTGACAAGTTTTTTTTATTTTATTTTTTTTTAGGATTATATATAATAATTTATTGCTTAAAATAAGGCTGTTAATCTTATTTTCAGCTGGCCATTTTTCTTCAAGAAATCTGAGTGAAATATACTTGAAGTGCTGGCAGTTAATTTAACTTATTTCCAATAGATTTACACTGAAAACAAGGGACTTTAACTAGTCTTAAGGAGCTGTGTTTTTGCTGTGTAGTAATGTTATACTTTAGGAATGGCATACTTTTAAAGCCATTTTTGTGCAACTTATGTATTTACTCTGTAAGTAACTGTTGCCAAAAGTTTACCATTACACAATGTCAAACAATCTGTCTTTATTTAGATGTTGGAATTTACTACTACTACTACTTGTACACATTTGATGTTGAAAAAAAAAAGAGCAATATTATTTTTGCACAGCAATATTTTCTCTTGTGTATACTTTAAAATTTTACATAAATCTTTAATAAAATTATCGGCTTGACATTATCGGTTAGCGGTTGGAACGAGGAGGAAATTATCGGTTATCGGTATCGGCTGAAAAATGCATTATCGTGCATCACTAATAAATACGTATATAATGGCAACTGTTGACTTCTGTCGGAGTTTTGTACTGGCGTGATCTGTAAAATCCCGTTTGGTGTCGCATCGTTGTGCTACAGATGATTGTAAACTTATATAGCAAAGTTTGATTTTGCCTCGTCTCCCGGTACTCGCTAATAGGGTAGCTATCAGTGAGGTAACTAAGCCGCACTAGGCATTATGGGAAACGTAGTTTTGAACTGCTGCGTTTGGAAACATGCCGGTTGAATAGTTTGTCAGTTTATTTTAGTTGTTGTTTGCGTGCAATCTAGAACATTGAATGAGAAGAAAAATTGAGTGGGAATAACAATTTCTCAACGACAATTGTCGTGATGATAATTTATAAAAATGTTTATGTGGCACAAGCCTACTGTGTGTCTGTATTGACTGTACTATATTTCCACGGGTCTGCATATATATTTTTTTGGTCATTATTTAATTTTTTTTTTTTTTTTGATTATTTTTTTGGTAAAAATAAAGCCTGTTAAGTAAAAAAAAAACTTATTTCCACATAGTATATAATATATACTATATGGCTTTTTTTTTCTAATAAAACTGAATTTTTCTGTCCAGACGGAGGAGGCACACTTTAAATATATTAAAGTGATATAGGCATCTTTGAGTGAACTTCGAATACAATTCAAGTATCTCGAGGCCGGGCAAAGTGTCCTCTTTTTTGGAAATCAAAATATGGTCACCCTAGTGTGTATACGTATATCTTTGATACCTCAAATACTTCCGTTCCGCAGACATGTTGGCTGTGAGCCGCTAGTGTTGCTTCTCGTCGTGTTTTGATTAGGTCATCACACTAGGACTATGGTTCTTCACACTATTTGGTGCTAATTTTTCAGCCTTACCGAAAATGATATTTTAGCTATTTTGGACGAAAGTTTTCTCGCCCCAATTCCTAGTTCAGACTTCACTATCTGTACTTCACTTCATAAATCTAGTTCGATGCAACTACGTTTTGCTCACTATGTAGTGAAATTCTCCATGAATGTTCAAAGAGTGGTGGACTTATCACATTCCACCTGATGCTTCTTCTTTGCATTGA
Source organism: Corythoichthys intestinalis (assembly GCF_030265065.1). Classification (NCBI taxonomy): domain Eukaryota; kingdom Metazoa; phylum Chordata; class Actinopteri; order Syngnathiformes; family Syngnathidae; genus Corythoichthys; species Corythoichthys intestinalis. Next base: position 69,507,679 of record NC_080396.1, read on the forward strand.
ACAAGAAAGACATCTAATGAGTGTCGTTTAGGAGTGGCAAATGCCGGTAAGTCTGTGTCCTCATCAAACCCCCTGCTGTGACTCTCACAACAGGGTTTCTCATGTAAATGACACACCCATCTGGAGCTCAACACGCTATAGTTAAAAAGTGATTGGAAGGTAAAACTCATAGCGCATTTTTGATTTTGAAAGCATTATGCTGTGGACTCGGGCTATTAAAAGAATGTTTTATCCATGTGTGATGGGGCTGATTGTGGAATTGTGGATGGGCTTGAATTGGTAGTTGTTGTTTTTTTCCTCAATGAGGCCAATGTTCTGCTCAGTATGTGCGCGCCTTGCATGCCACCCCCTTCATTCCCCATCTCTTACTCTATTCGCTTCCTTCCTCTCCATCTTCCCCAACTACTCCAAGCCCATCCCCCACACAATCGCACATCTCTGCCACACAAGCCAGTCAGAATGTGGATGGAGAGGAGGAAATAGGTCCTGTAGTGTGGGCTGCTGTGAGGAAGAGTGTTCTTCTCAGCCATTGGCACCACCTGGAGACCGGAAAGGGGACTGAACAACAATTATGAATAAATGGGGTCTCCTATGTGAGATTTCACTGGTGAAATAAATGTGAAAATGTTTCTCTTTTGTTATTTATTTGAACGAATTTTAATTTAGAATTCACTGGCACTTGTATGCAGTGTCCTCGCGCTAACCTCAAATTCATTACCGTCATGACAATTTGGACTCAAAATCGTGTCCAATGCGTCGCTCATCATCTCCAGGCTCTTGAACTGTGAAACAGCTCAAGCCAGACAGAATCCTATTAAGCATCTCAGTGGGAGGGACATTTAGGGGGGTCTTAGCCCACTTTTGCATGTTCACCCATCCCCCCACTGATGTCCTCTTGCCCTTTTCCCTCTTCCTTATATGCTCATTCAGCTTGCTCTCTGGTACGCTCTTTCTAGAAATCCATTTTAAAGCACAGCATGTACACCGCAATGGCCGCTGCAGCCGAACCGGCTTTAAGATGTGGCCAGAGCTGTCTATTCCTGCCCGGGCTTCCTCTTTCCTGATTGGGCTCTCTCTAACCCCAGATGGGGCCTAGCATGACTAACACATGCACGTGCACACAAACCACTCAAATTGTCCTCCTCATCACACACAAAAAAATGAGGATGAAGAAACATGAAGGAGGGAAGGACAGTAAACATCCATTGGGAGGAGGGAGGATAGTGTGGGAGTAGTTGAAAGGCAAGGTGGGTGGAGACACAAATGTGTGTGTGCGAGCGTCTTTTCTCCTTTTGAGAGGGGGTGGATGGAGGTTAGTGGGCGGGGGAAGGGACCGGTTTCTGAGTAGTATCTGAGTCACACAAACACAGGAAGTAGCGCGTGCAGCTCATTTAGTGAAAACAGTGCTGTATTTATGTGAAAGTCCCGTTTGGAGAAAATAATTGAAGCTGTCTTTAGAGCTTCTTTTGTCTCTGAGTCAATTTTACAATGCCACATCCGAAGAATTTTGGAATCAATCGAGCACCACTCACCCTGTGACTCAAGCTTTTAAAATTTTCAAGTGGGGAAATAGGGTTGTATTTGAAATTTCCTTTGGCAACAAAAGTCCCAATTTTCGGCATGACTCACCTTTTGCATAGTTATGATCAGAGGTGGGCAGTAATGTGTTTGAACTCTGGTTCGCTTAAAAATCATGGGTCTCGGTCCGCTTAAAGCAAACCCTGCTTCGCTCGTGAATGCAATGGTATATAATGTTACATTACATTACATTATGTTAGCGTCACACTCCCTCCCCTCCAAGGAGGGAGGTATTTCCTCTTCTAAATTTGTTCAATGAGCGCGCCTTTCGTCCATGTGATGCTACTCCGAAAGTTCGGTAGACGCAGTGTGAATACTGGACCTCTTCAACAAGTCATTTGCAAGTGTTGTTGCCAGGTAGCTCTTCAACCGGATCCTGGTCCTTTTGGTCTCATATGAAAGTGCCATTACTTGAGCAGGTAGTACTTGAGTACTCTACCGACCTCTGGTTTATTAAAAAAAAAAAAAAAAAAGTAAATTACATTGGATTAGTGCTGTACGATTTCTTTCTTTCTTTATTTCCTTTTCATGCGTGACTGATCCAAACGTACAGCATCCATTCGTGTTTACATTCAGTTCAACCCGAAAGGAAAAGGGCTGACGAGAGAAGCCGAAACTTATTGAATCCCGCCCCCAGTATACCATAGGACACATAATTATCGAATAACAATTTTGACATTTCAGAATGTGTGATGATTACAAGGTGTTTTTTCCCCCCTCCCCTTGATTGACCATCTTCCCAAAAGTCATTGTCCATCGCGGCGATTAGTTCTTTATGTTGATTAGATCCAGTAGATTTGTTGATTATGCAGTGTGAGGTTAGTTCATTCTGTTAATTTGATCCAGAAGATAGGGCAATAGCTGAGGACCGATGGCAGGCGGTGTCCTCCACCTCCTTTCGCCGATTTAATCTTCAGCAATGTCTTCATTCCTTGCTGCACTCCGACGAACAAGTCCAAGTTGCGCAGCTACGTAGTAATTTTCATTACCATTCTGGCTGTGGCAGTGCTGGACGAAGCCACTTCGTTCTTCACCTGTGATATATATTCACAGGCCTTGTTGAGGCTGGCGTGCACTCCAGCGATAGTGCACACGGCCGTAGTGGACAATTCGACTTATCTCCTTTGGCTTTCCAGCACTTTCATGATGATCCGACGAATCAAGTGGGCTCCGAGCCCCTGCAGAAGAATCGCAGCCAGCAGCGCAACAAAAAGACAGACATCCTCGATGTCTTCAACTTCGAGTGTGGTCAGACACAGTGGCTGCCATTTTTTTCCCCAGCTATTCTCCATAAGATCCAGACTTAAAAGTGTTGCCCGGGCATGGGCGTTGTCCAGGTTCTGGTCGCATTGTAGAGAAGATCTCGTCCAGGGCACTCAGTGACCAATTGACCAGTTCCATGTCTTTACAGAAAGGCACAATACTATTATCAACAGTCAAATGTCTGTACGTTTACAGAGCCAAATGGTTATCTGTCCTTGTAACAGATGTCTGGTTGAGCCTTGTTTGCATTAGCTTTGGGTTCTATTCCCCCCCCCCCCCTTTTGTTTTGGGTACACTTAGTTTTGTTTACAGGTTTGAATTGCCACCCAGACATTATTCTCCTTTTGTACAGTTCTTATCATGATATATATCACCAAAACATTATAAAACTTTGTACAGATAGTCCCCGGGTTACAAACGAGTTCTGTTTCTACACTGGGGACGTAACCCGAATTTCCGTGTAAGTCGGAATTAACCCGTTAAGTACCCCTAAATCGCAAGATAACTATCCAAAAACATGCATTATACGTCATTGTACTGTCCTCGCCAAGATGTTGGCGCTAAATCCTAGCTAGACAGCGAGCTAAGTTGTAACCTTTACCCTCTCTCTCTCACTTGGCTACGAGACTTCTTCGTGGGTGCAAATGCGCTCTTCCTCGTGTGCGCGTGTACGCTCTTCTTCGTGGGCGCAAATACGTTCTTCTTTTATTTGCGCTCTTACTCACGTACGGAAGTACTACCTGCTCTACGTTTCCTCTGCCAAAATAAAAGCATGCATCACAAAACCAAAGTCAACATTGTGATCAAATACACATTTCGCCAAAGGGCAAAACAATCATATTAATAAAATAGAGTAAAAAATATACTTTAAAGTACAAATGATACTGTTTACGGGACTTAAAAAAAAAAAAAAAAAAAAAAAAAAAAAGAGAAAAAACAACTGGAGACAAAAAACAAAAGGGCAGATGAGATTCCAGCGTTGTAAAGTTGACATCACCTAAATTTGTTATGTTGTATATGTCAATTGTAATCATCGGCATAAACACACTTCTTCTTGGGCGCAAATGCGCTCCTTCTTGTGTGCGCAGATACGCTCTTCTTTGTGTGCGCAAATGCGTTCGTCATGTGTACATGCGCTCTTACTTGTGTGCGGAAGCACTTTCTGTCTTTATTAAGACAGTACAAGTGTAAAATGAATCTTGTCCAGTTTCTTGCACTCAGTCTCGCAAACACAAAGGTTTAATTTTCATTAGAACTTATGTAAACCTTCTTCAGCATCACAGCCTTCAACCAGACTGTTATAACTGTTATATTGAGAGCATGGCAAAGCAATCTGACTTTCTTGTCTGTAGACAATGAAACAAGGACATGTCATTCCGACAGCACTGTCCAGTCCATTGACACAGAAACTTATTTTTGAGCGATAGACTAAAAATTTTGTACAAAAAACTGGCTGTTGCAGGTAATCTATGTTGTTTCGCTACTTGTGCGACATGTTTTGAGAAATGCACAAACTGTTTTGAGAATATCAATTCTGATCAGAGAAACATACTAAAGCAATTGAGTAAACTGTAAAAAATATTATTTTCTCACTTTACCATTAAATGGGTGAAGAATCCCTTCTCTATAAACATGTTAAACATGGGGGCGCCATCTTTGACTCTTTCTGCCTCGGATTCCGGTTTAGACAGAACAACATGAAGTGTGGTTGAAGTAAGCAGTGTGTAGACAAAGTAAAAACTGCAAAATTGAACCAGAGGAACGAACGGAATCTCCGAAAAGATATTCGGCACGATGTAGATGATGCTCCAGGGCTTTCTGTGTTGTGCGTTTGTTCTTATCACTTCGTTGATCGTTCGTGGACAAAATTCTAACAATCTGTGCAGCCTGTGTTAACATGAGGTGTAGATTGATACGCCAGCCACTTGAGTGACCAAAATGAGGCAAAATTACAAATAATATTACTGTTGCTGAATCCAGAAGGGCTGACACAGATTTTGTTGTTACAAGAAAATACTACAAGGTATTGTTCATCTGTTTAGATTATTGTTATGATATTATGAGCTCATCACACATGTACATTTTAACACAAATAGTATGTCACTCTTTTTTATTGCAGATATTGATTGCAATAAAACCTTTGGACAACATTCCTGTTCTTGTTTTTTTTTTTTTTTTTAAATGATTGGTGCATGTGCAAAACAGGTCACAAAATCACAATTTATACAATTATTAGAAAAAATATAAACAAAGGTGGAGCGTAAGTCGAGCCTTCTATCATCAAAGTAGAATGCACGTAGTCTCAGTATATATCCATCAATGTACAGTAAGTGTTGTTGTGAGGCACATCAAGTTGATCAAGTGTTGTTGTGAGGCATCAAGTCAAAAACTAGCATTTGCATTTATGCATTTGTGGTAAGAAGTCCATATATGACTTGTAGTAAATGAAAGTTTGTTTTCCATATTTTTTAGCGTTGTTAATGCTGTCAAATTTATCGCGTTAACAGACGATAATTATTTTTTTCAATTTATCACGTTAAAATATTTGACGCATTTAACGCACGCACGGAATGACCCGCTCATGCATTGCCTCAAACAAATTACAATGACGCTGTTTTTTGCACATTGAGAGCTAAGAGGCAGAGAAAGGCGAGTGGACACAGGCATTCATTGGACCGTGCGGTTTATTGGCATAAGCTTCGGCAACTCCTTCACAACAAACATAAGTATCATTTAGTGAAAGCACAACAAAAATAATATTCTTATCTCTCAAAAAATAGTAATGTTCATTCCCAATCAAAATACAGTGCCTTGCAAAACTATTCGGCCCCCTTGAATCTTGCAACCTTTCGCCACATTTCAGGCTTCAAACATAAAGATATGAAATTTAATTTTTTTGTCAAGAATCAACAACAAGTGGGACACAATCGTGAAGTGGAACAACATTTATTGGATAATTTAAACTTTTTTAACAAATAAAAACTGAAAAGTGGGGCATGCAATATTATTCGGCCCCTTTACTTTCAGTGCAGCAAACTCACTCCAAAAGTTCAGTGAGGATCTCTGAATGATCCAATGTTGTCCTAAATGACCGATGATGATAAATAGAATCCACCTGTGTGTAATCAAGTCTCCGTATAAATGCACCTGCTCTGTGATAGTCTCAGGGTTCTGTTTAAAGTGCAGAGAGCATTATGAAAACCAAGGAACACACCAGGCAGGTCCGAGATACTGTTGTGGAGAAGTTTAAAGCCGGATTTGGATACAAAAAGATTTCCCAAGCTTTAAACATCTCAAGAAGCACTGTGCAAGCCATCATATTGAAATGGAAGGAGCATCAGACCACTGCAAATCTACCAAGACCCGGCCGTCCTTCCAAACTTTCTTCTCAAACAAGGAGAAAACTGATCAGAGATGCAGCCAAGAGGCCCATGATCACTCTGGATGAACTGCAGAGATCTACAGCTGAGGTGGGAGAGTCTGTCCATAGGACAACAATCAGTAGTACACTGCACAAATCTGGCCTTTATGGAAGAGTGGCAAGAAGAAAGCCATTTCTCAAAGATATCCATAAAAAGTCTCGTTTAAAGTTTGCCACAAGCCACCTGGGAGACACACCAAACATGTGGAAGAAGGTGCTCTGGTCAGATGAAACCAAAATTGAACTTTTTGGCCACAATGCAAAACGATATGTTTGGCGTAAAAGCAACACAGCTTATCATCCTGAACACACCATCCCCACTGCCAAACGTGGTGGCAGCATCATGGTTTGGGCCTGCTTTTCTTCAGCAGGGACAGGGAAGATGGTTAAAATTAACGGGAAGATGGATGCAGCCAAATACAGGAACATTCTGGAAGAAAACCTGTTGGTATCTGCACAAGACCTGAGACTGGGACGGAGATTTATCTTCCAACAGGACAATGATCCAAAACATAAAGTCAAATCTACAATGGAATGGTTCAAAAATAAACGTATCCAGGTGTTAGAATGGCCAAGTCAAAGTCCAGACCTGAATCCAATCGAGAATCTGTGGAAAGAGCTGAAGACTGCTGTTCACAAACACTCTCCATCCAACCTCACTGAGCTCGAGCTGTTTTGCAAGGAAGAATGGGCAAGAATGTCAGTCTCTCGATGTGCAAAACTGATAGAAACATACCCCAAGCGACTTGCAGCTGTAATTGGAGCAAAATGTGGCGCTACAAAGTATTAACGCAAGGGGGCCGAATAATATTGCACGCCCCACTTTTCAGTTTTTTATTTGTTAAAAAGTTTAAATTATCCAATAAATTTTGTTCCACTTCACGATTGTGTCTTTATGTTTGAAGCCTGAAATGTTGCGAAAGGTTGCAAGGTTCAAGGGGGCCGAATACTTTTGCAAGGCACTGTAGCTATGCAAAATACACATAAAACTTACTCAGACTTTGGTCAAACTCTATTCAAACATTTTGTTTAGCTCAACAAATACACTGGATGGCAATATTTAGTCACACTATACAAACTATCAGAGGTCTCGTACGTTGTGAAGCCAGCACTCAAATGACCGTGTACAATGTATGGACCAGTAAACAGGGAACTACAGCGTTAGTCGACAGACAAAAGACACTCGTTGGCTTGATTTCTAAGTAATTTAAAACTAGCCATTGACACCTTGTGGTGTATTTCAATCACTACGGTACGTAGTTAAAGACACTGTAGAAGAACGGCAGGGAGCAAATATGACGTCACCGCTTGGCGACGTCAACAATGGCAAGCTACTAGTTTATTTTTTGATTGAAAATTTTACAAATTGTATTAAAACGAAAACATTAAGAGGGCTTTTAATATAAAATTACTATAACTTGTACTAACATTTATCTTTTAAGAACTATAAGCAGGGGTGAAAGTGGCTAGAATTTCTTGCCGGAACTCCCCGACGTGAAGGTCGCCACGGAGCCAGAAATTTTATTTATTTATTTGATTTAATTCAAAATTTTTTCCCCTAAAACTACTGAAATGCAAAGAAAACTGTTTTGGCGCAGTTATTTCTATAAAACATACAAAGACGGATTTTTATTCAAAATTGTATTTTTTCAATGATTTGCAAAATAAAAGTTAACAAAAACAGCAATAACACCAACCTCCATCTCCTAATTTTTATTTTCCCTCATTTCCTCACATACTAAATGCCAAATCTCAATTTTAACTACTTAAAAACATAGGATGTATATTCAAATTTAAGTTAATGTAAACATTTACTTTTGCTTTCTTTTTTTTTTAACATACATTCAGAAAAATAAGTACAAATGACTTATGTTATGCAGAGTGAAATTGAACATACTTTGAAGATCGCGCAAAAATGGACTTTTTAAAATTAATTCAATTCAAGTCAATTTTATTTGTATAGCCCTGGATCACAACAACATTGTCTCAAAGGGCTTTGCAGAGGCAATATGATACACAATCAGAAACAGCAACTGAAGCAACAAAGAGTCCTGGGTATCCTCCATCCTTAGACCCTCCATGTCGGCAAGGAAAAACTCCAAAAACCCCAGAGTCTTTGGGAGAAAATGAGAAACTTTGGGGAGTACTACAGTCAGGAGAGATTCACTCTCAGGACGGATAGACAGGAAGCCCCAGGAATGCTAATGGGAATTAGCAGGCGAAGTTACAGTAAATCATAAGGAAATGAATAAGTAGCCTAACATAAATGAACAAAGTCCAAAGTGCGTATTGACAGCTAAAATGTTCTGAATCTCCACATCAGCACAAATAAAACTAAATATGAAAAATAAGCCTCCTCAACTCTTTCCTTGCTCTTAAAGATTTGATCCATTTTCTGTTCCATTGCCCTTTTTGTCGCATCAATTCAACAAACATTTTTTTTTGCTGTTCCAGAAAACATGCACATTTGAACCAATCAGAGCTAACTATCTCTGCTGATCACATGTCACTATGTCACCCAATTGAACGGATAAATGAGTCCAGGCATTTTGGTTTTCTGCGTGCATTCGCACATTGATGTGACACATTATCTTAAGACTCAGATAACTGCAGCAGCTGGGGAAACCTCCATGCCGTCTGTGAAATAAATAATAAATATCGGTGGATTACGCTACACAAGCACTTTATCATGCTTGTTGTTAACACTTGTGTATGTAAATCTGATGTTGGTAGATTGTTTTCTTCTTTGAGATGAAATGCATGTGTGGCAGCTTTTTTTTTTTACATACCGTTTTGACAGTTGCCGTTATATTTTTGGAATCAAAGCACCGTGTACCGGAACAGCATTTCGGCACTGAATCTTATACCGGAACTACGTTCTAGCCCTGAATCCTGTACCGGAACTACGTTCCTGACCGTTCTGGCCCACTTTCACCCCTGACTATAAGTCTTTCTATCCGTGGATCCTTTTTGCACAAAGAATGTTAATAATGTTAATGCCATCTTGTGTATTTATTGTTATAATAAACACAGTACTTATGTACAGTATATTGAATGTATATATCCGTCTTGTGTCTTATCTTCCCATTCCAGCAGTAATTCACAGAAAAATATGGCACATTTTAGCGATAGTTTGAATTGCAATTAATTACGATTAATTAATTTTTAAGCTGTGATTAACTCGATTAAAAATTTTAATCGTTCGACTGCCCTAAACGTTGTATGATTTGATATAGCAAAGCTAATGATGTCTCAGCTGTGATGCAAAACACAGAATTGTAATCAAATTGAACATAATTGTGCCATCTTACACGTACCGATTAGCAACAGGCTAGCAGCAGATAGCATGTGTTGCTGCCACAGCAATACAGTAGTTTGGGTGCACTTAGTAAATAATATTAAACATCATAATTATAATAATCATCGTAATAACAATATCAAATAAAACTAGTCGTTTCATGCGCAAGATTTTAGTTTTAGTATTTTTGGAGCACTGGACACATGAAAAGCAGGGATAGGAAGAACATACCTTCCATAACACAGTTACAACATGGCTACATAAACACCAGCTCTTTGTAGTGGCAAGGGCTTGGTTCCACATCTGCCAAATTCTCTTTTTGAGGGATTTTGATGATTGATGCCACTCCAGCTCCACTGTTGTTTTGGTTATAGAAAGTGTAAAACAAGTCGCGAGCAGGAATGCGGAAGTTAAGCGGAAGCACCTCGGAGTCTTGACTATAGCACCATTTGGAATTTCATTGTGCAACCATTTCCCCCCCAGAGGTCAAAGGTCAGGATCTCTTTCATACCGGTGCATTTGAAACTGCGGTTGAGTTTGCTGTTACTAATTATATAGTGAAAAGTGCAAAATTTGAACATTTATAACACCATTTAGACATGTCATGAAATGTGCATTAATAAACGAGGTGGACACAACAGCCCCCACGGATCTCAGAGGTTGCTCTTGTTGTTTCTTAAGGAAAACACAACACAATAAACATCGCCCCCTGGTGTTTATACACGACACATACAACTTTTTCAGGCAATTTCGACCTTGCAATGCGCAGAAATGCTGCCATCCACCAGAGGTCAGTCGAATACTGTTTATAAGGCTACCACGTAACATCATGCAGGATTGTCAAAAATGTTTTTTGCCACCTTTCCCTGCAATTGCAGCTGCAGTCTTTTGAGGTTAAACAGTATTGTTCTTTTATACTACAAACACACCTGCTAGCAAAAAGTAATTTTTGGCACACAATTACTCCGGTGTAATTGAAAGCTTGCAATCCACAAATAATAAGATTAAATATACAATTTCCCAGTAGCTCATCAGGTGGAAATTCAATTTAAGTAAGGAAAAAAACTAGTGGAAAATAGCTGACATGAGCGTATGTTGGGGGAATCTGGGACGCGCGTAAATGAGTTAATTTGCATGATGGCTATGCATCTGGATTTTTATTAATATACATTATGTGTACATTTTCTTGATGGATTAAAATAAGAGCTGTTCTTCTGCCCAGGGGCTGGCAGCTGCAGTCCCATGAGACAGGTGGCGGCCCAGGTGGCATGTGGACTTGTACTGTAAGAAAAGATCTGCACTCACTTTTATCAGCTTGTTTTTCATTTTTCTGACTGAGAAAGAAACACAGATTCCCTCCACTGAGTACTGATGTGATGGCCACTACAACAAATAAGAGCTGTGCTGGCGGATAACAGTGTTTACTTTTGAAACAGGTACGAGGCTCAGCTGCAGCGATGAGTCATTTCAACATTTGTCCTATTGATTCCACTTTAACTGGTGCCCTCCTGTCAGGAAGGTTGGCGAAAAAGCATAGCTGCTTCTCACACAAGAGCAAACTGATTTTACGGGAACAAATATTGGCAGGGATATAAAGTAAAAAAGAAGTTTTGTACTGTCGTTCTCTGTGGCACCATCAGGTGATTGTAAAAAACACTGCCATGACAATGTGGAAAAAAAAGAAAAAAAAGGTGAATTCTAAGACTGAACGCGATTTGACCAGCATTATTTTTACCTTTTACTTATTTCAGCAGTTCGTATTACGTTTTTTTTTTTTTTTTTTGCACGAGTGGCAGTTTTTGTTCACACACTGTCGTGCCTTCTTGAATGTACAGCACTTTGTACAGAAAATTGCTAAAATAAAAGGCACTATGTGGTTGCTTCGAGCTCTCGATAAATTATTATACTCGTACACTCAACAAAAGAAATTCCAGCGTAAAATAAAAATGAAATTCAACTACAGGTAGACCCCGGGTTACCTCATACCCAATTTACGTTATTTTGACTTTACGACACTGGACTCTCATCCGCCATATTGTCTCCAGTCACTATGTATTTGAGTATAATGTTGACTTTTGTTTTGTGATGAATGCTTTTATTTTGGCACAGGAAGCGAAAAGCACAAAGAAATCGCGGAGCCGACTGAGAGTCAGAGAGGGGAAAGATTACAGCTTAGCTCGCTGTCTAGCTATGACCTAGCTTCCAAACTCTTGGCAAGGACAGTACAATGACATATAATACATGTTTTTGGATAGTTATTTTGATATTTAGTGAGCACTCAGGAATACTTAAAGGGGTTAATTCCAATTTACGCGGAAATTTGGGTTACGTCGCCAGCGTAGGAACGAAACTCGTCCGTTACATGGGGACTACCTGTATATTAATTTAAAATACAGACCTAGCTGGTAAAAGTTGTAGAGCAATAAAACAAACAACAAAAATGAATGAAATGAACAAGAATCCTACTAAGTATTTCATAATGGGGCAAAATTATGTTTCGAACAGATCATGTGACTAGCACCTTAGAGATGGTCCTTTGCTTTGTTTAGTCAAAACTACTCCTGAGGAAGCAAGATACAGTGCCTTGCAAAAGTATTCGGCCCCCTTGAATCTTGCAATCTTTCGCCACATTTCAGGCTTCAAACATAAAGATATAAAATTTAATTTTTTTGTCAAGAATCAACAACAAGTGGGACACAATCGTGAAGTGGAACAACATTTATTGGATAATTTAAACTTTTTTAATAAATAAAAAACTGAAAAGTGGGGCGTGCAATATTATTCGGCCCCTTTACTTTCAGTGCAGCAAACTCCCTCCAGAAGTTCAGCGAGGATCTCTGAATGATCCAATGTTGTCCTAAATGACCGATGATGATAAATAGAATCCACCTGTGTGTAATCAAGTCTCCGTATAAATGCACCTGCTCTGTGATAGTCTCAGGGTTCTGTTTAAAGTGCAGAGAGCATTATGAAAACCAAGGAACACACCAGGCAGGTCCGAGATACTGTTGTGGAGAAGTTTAAAGCTGGATTTGGATACAAAAAGATTTCCCAAGCTCTAAACATCTCAAGGAGCACTGTGCAAGCCATCATATTGAAATGGAAGGAGAATCAGACCACTGCAAATCTACCAAGACCCGGCCGTCCTTCCAAACTTTCTTCTCAAACAAGGAGAAAACTGATCAGAGATGCAGCCAAGAGGCCCATGATCACTCTGGATGAACTGCAGAGATCTACAGCTGAGGTGGGAGAGTCTGTCCATAGGACAACAATCAGTTGTACACTGCACAAATCTGGCCTTTATGGAAGAGTGGCAAAAAGAAAGCCATTTCTCAAAGATATCCATAAAAAGTCTCGTTTAAAGTTTGCCACAAGCCACCTGGGAGACACACCAAACATGTGGAAGAAGGTGCTCTGGTCAGATGAAACCAAAATTGAACTTTTTGGCCACAATGCAAAACGACATGTCTGGCGTAAAAGCAACACAGCTCATCACCCTGAACACACCATCCCCACTGTCAAACATGGTGGTGGCAGCATCATGGTTTGGGCCTGCTTTTCTTCAGCAGGGACAGGGAAGATGGTTAAAATTGATGGGAAGATGGATGCAGCCAAATACAGGAACATTCTGGAAGAAAAACTGTTGGTATCTGCACAAGACCTGAGACTGGGACGGAGATTTATCTTCCAATAGGACAATGATCCAAAACATAAAGCCAAATCTACAATGGAATGGTTCAAAAATAAACGTATCCAGGTGTTAAAATGGCCAAGTCAAAGTCCAGACCTGAATCCAATCGAGAATCTGTGGAAAGAGCTGAAGACTGCTGTTCACAAACATTCTCCATCCAACCTCACTGAGCTCGAGCAGTTTTGCAAGGAAGAATGGGCAAGAATGTCAGTCTCTCGATGTGCAAAACTGATAGAAACATACCCCAAGCGGCTTGCAGCTGTAATTGGAGCAAAAGGTGGCGCTACAAAGTATTAACGCAAGGGGGCCGAATAATATTGCACGCCCCACTTTTCAGTTTTTTATTTGTTAAAAAAGTTTAAATTATCCAATAAATTTCGTTCCACTTCACGATTGTGTCCCACTTGTTGTTGATTCTTGACAAAAAATTAAAATTTTATATCTTTATGTTTGAAGCCTGAAATGTGGCGAAAGGTTGCAAGGTTCAAGGGGGCCGAATACTTTTGCAAGGCACTGTAGATATTCGGAATTTCTTTAAACCTAAGCTGTCAAAAGCTTCAACAACAACAACTGAGCTTCAACTGAGGATTGAACACCAACAGTGTCAAGATGTACTTGTATGACATATACACTCACTTGGTAAAGTGTTATTGTGGGTAGTGGGCAGAGGTGGGTAGATTAGTCAAGTTAATTTTATTGTTTACAGTGCGTTTCAGGGTCATCAACATGTTTTGCCTCCCTTCCCACAAAGGTCAAACTTTGCCTATGCTTATTGGTTGCATACAGTGGTATGAAAAAGTATCTGAACCCTTTGGAATTTCTCACATTTCTGCAAAAAATCACCATCAAATGTGACCTGATCTTTGTCAAAATCACACAGATGTGAATGCAGTGTCTGCTTTAACCCAAACAATTAGAGGTTTTCATATTTTAATGAGGATAGCATGCAAACAATGACAGAAAGGGGAAAATAAGTAAGTGAACCCTCTGCCTAAGGAGACTTAAAGAGCAATTGAAACCATTTTTACCAAACATTTTAGACCTGGGATCTGGGTTGATCTGCGATCAAGGATTGTTGATCTGTATAAAGCTGGGAAAGGATACAAAACCATCTCGAAAAGTCTGCATGTTTGTCAATCAACAGTCAGAGAAGTAGTCTACAAATGGAGAGAGTTTGTCACTATTGCTTCTCTCCCAAGGAGTGGCCGACCACCAAAGATAATGCCAAGAGTTCAGCGCAGAAAACTCAGAGAGGTAAAAAAAACAATAACCCTAGAGTGTCTCCTAAAAACAGAAATCATTCCAAAATCAGTCCAATATCTCTGTTCAAAAATCATCTATATGTAAAACTATGGTCAAGAATGGTGTTCATGGGAGGACTCCACGGAGGAAGCCACTGCTGTCTAAAAAAAACATTGTTGCTCATGTAATGTTCGCAAAAAGGCACTTGGACACTCCACAGAAGTTTTGGCAAAATATTTTGTGGACTAATGAAACCAAAGTTGAATTGTTTGGGAGTAACACACAATGTCATGTGTGGAGGAAAAATGGAACAGCTCACCGACATCAACACCTCATTGCCACCTTGAAGCATGGTGGAGGGAGTGGAGGGATAAGGATCATGAGTTGGGGCTGTTTGGCTACCTCAGGGCCTGGACAACTTGCAATCATTAATGGAAGAATGAATTCAAAAGTTTATCAGAATGTTTTTGCAGGAAAGCCTGAGCCTGTTTTTCAGACAGTTCAAGCTAAAAAGAGGATGGATGCTGCAACAAGACAATGATCCAAAACAGAGAAGTAAATCACTATGGTTTCAGAAGAACAAAATACACGTTCTGGAGTGGCCACGTCAAAGTCCATGGAAATGCTGTGGAATGACCAGACATCCCAGAAATCTGACTGAACTACAGCAGTTTTATAGTGAAGAATTGGCAAAGATTCATCCTGATCAATGTGCCAAACTGATCTGCAGCTACAGGAAGCGTCTGGTTAAAGTTATTGCTGCCAAGGGGGGGGGGCACAGCATATTAAATGTAATAGTTCACTTACTTATTTCCTCCCCTTCTGTCATTGTTTGTATTATTATTATTATTATTATTATTACTCATTAGAATATGAAAACCTATAAATATTTGGGTAGTTTTGGTTAAAGCAGTCACTGTGTTTACATCTGTGTGATCTTGACAAAGATCAGATCACATTTGATGGAGATTTTTTGGGAAAATGTGAGAAATTACAAAAGGTTTAGATACTTTTTCATACCACTGTAACTCCAATTTATAATGGTCTTTAGTGTTCGATTAACATATTTTTCACTTTTTTCGTGAGATCTTATTGGCACCTTTTACATATTCAAAATTTTGATTAAAAATGCCCCCTCTGGAGCGCTAAGTCTCGTTTACCAGCTCAAACCTATTCACTGTAATCACCTGAAATATACTAGCAACTATTAGTCCCGCTATATCCTGTCATTTTGACATCAAAAGTGTGCCTGCCTCACTTAGCTGCAAGAGCTTCGGGCCAAGAGTGTGACGCATTCAACCCTAACTGCTACGAAAAATTGGCTGCCATGGCAGATGACTCGTGTGTCGAGGTCGGAGTTGAAGCCATTAGCTGTGCCAAGGCATAACCCGCATGCACTTGTGGGAGACTAGCTACTACAACATATTTTTATTTAATATCTCTCTGGTCCCACACCTCAATCCCGACATTTCTTGATATATTGAGTTTACTCGACATAGGAATGTTCCTTGCTGTTTCAGGATAAACATATCCATTCTATGGCAGTGTAATACTATACACACACTTGGTACACAGTATTATTGTGGGTAATGGGCAGAGGTGGGTAGATTAGCCAAGAATTTTACTCAAGTAAGAGTAGTGTCACTGCAAAACAGTTTTACTCAAGTAAAAATAATCATCCCCCCCAAAAACTTGTAAAACTACAAAGTATTTGGTGAAAAATATACTCAGGTAATGAGTAAGTGCTTACAATGCTAGATTTTTTTCTGAGCACTTAATATATGAACTAGAGATGTCCCGATCAATCCGGATGCCGATCGATCGGGTCTGATCACGTCATTTTCAAAGTATCGGAATCGGCAAAAAAATATCGGCCATATATATATATATATACAGTATATTTTTTAATTAAATCGTTTTCTAATTGTATTTAATGTTACAGACATAATATGTTACACTCATCCAAAGTGTTTAGTTTAGGCTTAAGGTAGGGTTATCAAATTTATCCCGATAACGGCGGTAATAAGTTTTTGAAAAATGTATCACGTTAAAATATTTAATGCAATTCATGCATGCGTTGCACGACCCACTCACGCACTGTCGCGCTCATTCTGTAATGGCGCCATTTTACCTACATAGAGAAGTAAAAGGCAGCATAAAATGAGTAGAGTGAATTTTGGCAGCCTTTGGAGGCTTATTTTAATTGGCTAAAGCCTTACAATCCCTCTCCCTACAATTAGAAATATCATGGGAAGCAATATGGGGAAGCAAGGTAGCAACTGTTCTTTTTCTTAACACCTTATTTTATTTCCCAACGCAGAGAAGATATATCAATTGGTAGCACTACGCACAGTCATGGTTCCACTTCCCATCATGCATTGGGGCATGGCTACAGTATCATATACTGAAAGCTCAACAAATACACTAGATGGCAATATTTAGTCACAATATACAAAGTCACAAGTCTTTCTATCCGTGGATCCCTCTCACAGAAAGAATGTTAATAATGTAAATGCCATCTTGAGGATTTATTGTCATAATAAACAAATACAGTA
Organism: Corythoichthys intestinalis; assembly: GCF_030265065.1. NCBI lineage: Eukaryota > Metazoa > Chordata > Actinopteri > Syngnathiformes > Syngnathidae > Corythoichthys > Corythoichthys intestinalis. The sequence continues at coordinate 69,524,727 of NC_080396.1, forward strand.
CTTATGTACTGTGTGTTGAATGTATATATTCGTCCGAGTTTTATTCATTTTTTTCTTAATGCATTGCCAAAATGTATACGATCGGGAAAAATTATCAAGAATGATTGGAATTGAATCGGGAGCAAAAAAAAGCAATCGGATCGGGAAATATCGGGATCAGCAGATACTCAAACTAAAACGATCGGATCGGGAGCAAAAAAACATGATCGGAACAACCCTAATATGAACTGTTCTTAATATACTGTACTATAACTTAATACGTGACCATATCGTATTAGACCAGAAGTAAAAACTAGGAGCGAGGTTAAAATCAGCACTTTCGACTAATGTTGATAGCAGCGCTCTTTGTCATATTCAGTGATCCCTCGTTTTTCGCGGGTAATGCGGACCAGAACTCCCCGCGAAAGGGGAAAAACCACGTAGTAGGATTTTCGACCCTCCATAAAAAAATAAAAATAAAATATTACACCTATATTCACTCTCATTGGGAGACTTTTCTGCTGAAGGCACTGACGGTTTAGCTGGGGTTCTTTGGAGAGTAACATGCTGATGGGTGGTTGTTGTCTTTGTTTTTTATTTTACTGCAAAATTCCTCTGTACAAGGATACTACCCTATTGTTCCATCACTGACACCATAGTGCCGTGCCACAAATGCATAACTTCTGCCATCTTTTATCATATCCTGAAGTTTCACCTTTTCACTGATGGTCATCATCTTGCTCCTCTTGTGCTCACTAGAGGAAGCTTCCGCAGACGAATTTTCCTGTAAGTGAGCTGATGTTGCGGTTCCCGCCTTTTGCTGCGGCTGCTCTGCCGGGCTAGCTGATGCCATGGTACTGGCCTGTTGCTCCGGCTGTTCGTGGTCCACCTGGCTGACTGTTGGCGCAGTAGCTGGCCCCCACTCTGGGTGGCGCTGAACCTGACCAGCTGCTGCCATGGTAGCAGCCTCCTGTACCCGCTTAGCTGGCTGTCCGTGAAGTTTTTTTTGTTACACGAGAGGTGCCGGATCTGCCCAAATAAGTCACAGGGAGGCCAAAATCAAGATTAACCCCTGGAAGTATGTCAAACTCCCACATTAAAACTGTTTAGACCAGTGTTTTTCAACCTTTTTTGACTCACGGCACGTTTTTACATTGGAATTATCAGACAGGGGGACTTGAGCAATGTCTTTAACCACATCAGGTGCTTAGCATCTCGCAGACGATGGCTTTGCAGGCAGGTAGCATTAAATGTCTCTGTCACGGTGTGGGACTTTTTGGATTTAGAAACAAGGCAACTGGCTTTGAGGGCTTTCTCATTTACCATCATAATTTGTATTTAAAAAAAAAAGTTGCCTGTTCCTCTATGTTTTCACGAAGGCGAACAAAATAGTCCATCGACTTGTTTTGAAGCGACGGGTGTTTCGTTTGGAGATGACGTTTAATCTTGCTTGGCACCATGGCGCTGTGCTGCTCGTGTCGCATTCAAGAACTGCTCGGATTTTTAGCCATTAGCTACCTTGCTGTTCTCAACAATGTGTTGGAATATAACACAGGGGGAGGATTGATTGTCGTCACATATGGTTAAAATAGAAAGCACACTTTCAAGTATATTGATACATGACGAGTCTAACCAAATGATGTGCAGTAGACATGCTGGGGTCCACATTGTCGCGGACAGCAAGGTTGTTGATGGCTAGAAATCCGACCAGACACGAGCATTCGCTCAACTGCACCGACCGAGAACTTTCGACCTACTCCTTCCTTCCTTCCTGCTGCAACACTGCCCGACGACGTAAAAAAATATTGTAATAGCACCAAATGGGGCAATAGAAAGGAGATGAGTCGGTGATGACTTTCCCACTTTATTGTGGCAACAATGGAAAATAATAAACAAAAGAACAGCGGCATCCGCAACTTGCGACCGCTAACTTCGCCGTCACACCGTTCTCCCTCCCTCCTTGCTTGCTTTCTGCTACATCACCACTCTGCAGTCTGATGGCCCCTCCAAGGGCATTTAAAAATTGTCCGATTAAAAAAAAAAAATAAATAAAAAAATAAACAGCAAAACGCTATCTGGAGGTGAGAGCACGCGAAAGCAGAATTAAAGATGCCACGATTTTAATGAGATATTATCGCGTACATACCATGTTTCGGTCCAAAAACTCCATGTATTACCGAGTGTCAAGACACAGCTGTGAATGGCCACAGCCGGTTATTTTTTTATTTTTATTTTATGGGTGAAACATGGTGATATAACAAGGGTCGCGATGCAGAAATCGCAGACAACAAGGAGTGGTTGAGACTTTATTTTTCATATAGTTACCCTTTTAAACGTTAGTTTTCAATTTGTTTTGTTTGAATTGATTATTTATCGTCTAACATATCGGGGAAAATGCGACAGTAACAAAAAATATATAATTAAGCGATAGTTATGAGGTGGATATTCGTGACGTTTTTACAGACGCCAAATTTTTCATTGTGACGTAATTTGTTTAAAAGTTTAAAATATGCGAGTGAATAATTTTTTAAAGTCGTTTTTTTTTTAAAGCTAAATATTAGACATCAAATAATGATTCTAAGCTAAAAATGACAGACATTTTGAATAATAAATATAACTACTTACCTTCTTTTTACGGCTAGGTTGAAACAAAAGCAGTTGTGCGACGTTTGTAAATGGGGGTTTTCAGAGTAAAACGGACAAATTAAAAATAGTTTGGAGGCTTAGTGGGCCATGAATCTGATATGGCAGCATATAGACATATTGTTCTATCAAACACAACTGTTCTTTTGGCTTAAAATACAGCAGTCTATTTTAAAGAGGGTTGCAAGTCTTGTCTGTGTTTTCCGCTATATATATAAATGCGACATAAGATAATTTCTCGCGGCACACCTGACGATCTCTCATGGCACACCAGTGTGCTGCGGCACACCGGTTGAAAAACACTGGTTTAGACAACAAGGACACTCAAGATTCGTATCCTCTGTGCCTAAACAGCTATACAGGACAGGTTAAAAAAAAAAGAAGAAAAAAAAGGTCACCCAGTTTCCCTGCTTGTTCTATCTGTACCAACTCCGACAGCCATTCCATCTTAAAAGAATCACATTTCTATTTTACTTTGGCTTGATGAGTGTAGTATCGTTGCCCGTCCATTTCGCCATGATAAGTGGTTAGCATTTCCGACTCTTAAGTCTGCTGCACTGTTGTTAGCTAGCTAACCTGCACGGCACGTATGGGCAGAGCACATACGCGCAACACTGCCAATGCTATGATTGGCTGCGTAGCATAAGTGAAGTGAACTGTATCGTATTATTGCCAAACACCTGTTGCTCATAGAATTACGTTGCAAAATGGTTACAGAAAACTATTTTGATGGTGTAATTAACTAGATTATGAGTTCCAAAATTAGATAGTAATAAATGCTGTGGCGCTAGCAAAATTGGCAGCAGAATGTTACTTCAGTAAATCAGAACAGGAGTCTAGCTCACTTCTCCCTATTTTTTTCCGTTCTCACCCAGGTCATGTACCTCACAACTACATACAATCGTGGCGTGGTAACCCACCAATGGGAGATTTGCGTTGCCTTATCAAACCCACCAATAGGAGTGTCGCGCTGACACATCACTGCGGCATTGACAGTAGTCCTAGTGACATACGTTTCTGTTGAATTGTATTTTTTGCGCTGCATACATTTTCTTGTGTGCTGAGTATGTGCAAGCAGTGCGCGAAGGCGCATACCTTAGAGGGAACATTGGTAACTGACTATTGTAGATAAAGTAGAGGCGCAAGAGTAGTTCTTCACAAATCTTCTCAAGTAAAAGTAAAAGTATGGCATGGTCAAACTACTCTTAGAAGTACATTTTTACCCCAAAAATACTCAAGTAAATGTAATGTGTTACTACCCACCTCTGGTCCAAATATTGTCAGTGGAGAGCAGCAGTTCCACCGATTAATAGTATTGTTTTTTGAAAATTTCCTTCACATTCACAATATCCTCTTTTACTTTGTTACCATTTCTTCTGATTTCCTGGTCTTGCTTGTTACTTTGTTAATTTTCTTGAACTATTATTGCATATCATCGCTGTATTTCTATTGCCCCGTATTTATAGGGTGGTGAGGGGGGGGTGTATTAATTTTATGGGTACCACAAATTAAACAAATGACGCAGTTTCACAGAAATATATCTTGATCTCTTTGTTTTTTTTCTTTCTTGCCCTTATTCCACTACATAGGCTACCAAGGCAAATTGAGTGACACACTTTAGTATTTGCACACTGCTGTCTGGACCAATATTACCTGACAGATCATCTCTCTGACAGCAGGATACCACTCTTGACCACATCACAGTGTAGGGTATCCCACATTGGCAGGTGTCAGATACCCGCCTATTGATAGATGATTAGAGTTGCCGAGGACGGAGTGGGCCGTGCCACCCACAGGGGTCGAGGTGAGACGGATGGGCCCATTTGTAATGCAGAGGGGGCCCCACTGCTGCATTAACTATTCAAGTGTGGTTATCCCAGGGTAATGGTACGCCGGCAGCACTGCAACGGAGTCCCAAAAGAGAAAATGCAATTCTAATGTTGATGAATGAGACCCGCGTCTGTGGATTATACAGTCTAGTCTGTATTTTGACTGATTATTTGCTAAATGCCTCATGTGGTTGCTCAAGAAATGACACAAACACATGCTACTATCGCACACTATGACTATTTGGGGTACACATTTGAAGTCAAGCACATTTGTATTCTAAATTGGATTTGGTGTGTGCCGCTAGCTATTTAGCTAACTGAATGATTCAATTAAAGTGCCCCATGAGTGATTACTCTGTCAAATGGCTTCTTTTGCTTGACCTGTCTTTAACCCTTGAAAGGGCACTGATATAACTCATTGGCTGCCATTGACGGCACAAGACGTCCAATTCATTTTGACTCATTTTCACATTTACAGCCAGTATTACCTTTTTGGAGCATTTTGGGGCATTTACAGGTCAGAAAGTGACCCATAAATGCCCCAAAATAAACAGGAAGTAACCCGAAATGAACAGGAAATGACAGCCACTGAAACATTTGCATCCACAGCTAGTCCTCCAAGTTTACTGCACAGCACAGGTGTCAAACCGATTCCAGAAAGGGCCTAGTGGGTGCTGGATTTTGTTCCAACCGATAACGCGCAGAGAGTTTAACCAAATAACTTCCTGCTGAAACAAGCAGCACCTGACAAAGTTGAACTGATTACACATGTAAAAGATTTAATTGGTGAAAAGGTGTCCTCTTCATTGGTTGTAAATCAAACCTGCACCCACTAGGCCCTTTCTGGAATCGGTTTGATACCTGTGCTGAACAGTGTATCACAAAAGTGAGTACCCCCCTCGCATTTCTGCAGATATTTAAGTATATCTTTTCACGGTACAACACTGACAAAATGACACTTTGACACAATGAAAAGTAGTCTGTGTGCAGCTTATATAATAGAGTTAATGTATTTTCCCCTCAAAATAACTCAAAATATAGTCAATAATATCTAAACCCCTGGCAACAAAAGTGAGTACACCCCTTAGTAAATACCTACAACCTTAAATGTCCAAATTGAGTACTGCTTGTCATTTTTCCTCCAAAATGTCATGTGACTCGTTACAGGAGTGCTGTCAGCATTGCTGCAGAGATTGAAGAGGTGGGAGGTCAGCGCCTGTCAGCGTTGCTGGAGAGATTGAAGAGGTGGAGGTCAGCCTGTTAGTGCTCAGACCATACGCCGCACTCTACATCAAATTGGTGTGCATGGCCGTCACCCCAGGAGGAAGCCTCTTCTGAAGATGGTACTCAAGAAAGCCCGCAAACAGTTTTCTGAAGACATAGCAACAAAGCACATGGATTTAGATTACTGGAACCATGTCCTATGGTCCGATGAGACGGGAAGGCTTTCTTGTGCTGTACCGTCTTCAGAAGAGGCTTCCAAAAAAACCAAAAAAAAGTTCTTTGTCAGGTTATAACAAAAATAAATAAAAATAGAGCCTTCCTTCAGGTAAAATATTATTGCTTTTGTCCACAAGCACAGCCAAACTCAACAACAACAAAAAAAAGGGAACGCTCCTTTGGGCTGCTTTAAGACCACATGAATAAAAAAAAAAAAAGAAAATTGGGAGAAGGGGGTAAACCTCGGTTCACAACATTTCTCACAGTTTAATTAACGTTAGCAGTAGAAAACAGATACAGGAGGACACTTCTCTCTAAGCAACTCCCGACTCGAGTTTTGCAGGTGAGTAAATTTACACAGTTAAATGTTAAGATAACTCTGATTCAGGTCAGACTTTCAGTAGCAAAATTAGTGGTGTATTCCCCACCTCCACGACATCGACGTCTTTCACATTGCTTCCAGTGGCTGCTGTTGGCTGAAAGAAATTTAATGGTCAATTCTAATGCTATAACATATGGGAAAACAATCCACATTACCTACATAGCTGAACTCATGCATAGACTTCATAATAGATTGACGGGACACGGGGCGCAGAGCAGATTATTTAATCCTGTCATCCTATCGCCTATCTCCATCAAAGATGACTTAGTGGAAACACAGACAAAGAACTTTTTACATTGAAAATTCTTGTGAATAAATGCTTAAATCCCTGAATTCTTTATAGATATGGGCGTAAAACAGTCTCGATCCTTGGTTAAAGGCAAAAAAAAAAAAAAAAAACAACCCAAAAACGGGCAGTTAGCATTTATTTTACGTAAATATGTCAAATGTGCTGCTAGTCTTAAAGCCACTGTGGGCCGCCTTATCACCATAAAGAGCTTTTTACGCTGAAAATTCTTGTGAATAAATGCTTAAATCCCGAAATTCTTTATAGATATGGATGTAAAACAGTCTCGATTTTTGGTTTAAAGCAGAAAAACGGACAGTTAGCATTTATTTTACGTAACTATGTCGTATGTGCTGCTGGTCTTTAAGCCACTGTGGCGCCGCCTTAACACCACAAAGAGCTTTTTACGTTTAAAATTATTGTGAATAATTGCGTAAATCCCTGAATTTTCTATAGATATGGATGTAAAACATTCTCAATTCTGTGTTGAAAGAGCAAATCTACTAGGCAGTTAGCATGTAGAATGTGCTGCTAGTTTTTAAGCCACAGTGGCGCCGCCTTATCACCACAAAGAGCTTATTACATTGAAAATTCTCGTGAATAAATGCTTAAATCCCTGAATTCTTTATAGATATGAATGTAAAACTGTCTCGATTCTTGGTTAAACGCAAAAAGCCTGGCAGTTAGCATTCATTTTACGTAAATATTGCGAATTATGACGCCAATTGCGTAGCGGTTAATTTCTCCCATTAATTTTTTCACAATGTTTCAAAATGCATGCATGGTACGAAAAATATAATAATTACCTTGAATCCTCAAACAAATCAACTCCTGAGACAATCCTTCCTGTTTGTATGTGGTACAGCTTTCGTACTTTTTCAGCCTAAATCTGGCGTTGGATCGCTGCAGGTGTGTGAGAATAACTGCAACCGACTGAAGCAGAGTGTGGGACAACGGCCCCCTACTTGGAGGCGTAGCGCAGTGTCTAGGTATGTGTCCTGACATCATTATGAAGTCTATGACTCATGATATAATGCAAATAAGGTTGCTTAAAAGTTGGTGGGGACAATTTGAGCATCCTAAAAATTTTGTAGAGTTTTATCCCTACCGTCCCTATGCAAACCTGTGCCCTTGAGTTTGACAGTTTGAAATCATTATATATTAAATGAACTATTATTTTAATGAACTAAGAATGAACTGAAGTGAGTGCAGGAATGAGACATTTATCCTCTGTAGGGATCTGTTGAGGGTGAGAGAGGATGAGGTAGGGGCAAAGTAGCGCTCCACCTGCCCACTGAATAAATCATCGCTTTGCGCTTTTGGTAGCTGCAATCCAATTAACCAAAGGGGAGGCTGTGAATGCAGTTGGGTAGGTGATTAATTACAGAATACTGAACACATAAAGCTCAACAGCATTCCAAAGGGAGAAAACCAAGTGAGGTTTTTACTTTGCGGACTCCCGCACCGCTTGTTTGTTTTGAAAATGACAAACATACAGAATGCTGTACTGCAGACCAAAGTTTTATCGTTAACGAAAACAAGCGAAACAATGAAAATTAGAATTAGAATACCAATACTGTAATTAAAGAGCTATAATTAAAAGAAAAAATACACTGAAATTGTATTGTCTAAACAAAAACCAATTACGTCAAACTTGTGTTGAATTGTGCTATACAAATAAATTTGCTTTGCCTTACCTTAAGAAAAATCTTTATTTTTTGCATTTCTCCTAATTAAGAGATTATTAACAATTTTGTATTTATTGTGTATGCTAATATAGTTTAAGTTCAAATGTTGCAAAATAAATTTGGTAATACATTCCAGATATTTACTCTTGATATTTTCAAAATGTTTCTTTAATAGTTTTTGAGAACAAAGGTTTCAATCGAACAGTGTATAACCTGAACCAATACACCTGTAAGTTAGTATAAGTCAGTACAGATTTATTGTGCATTGATAACTTAGCCTATCAGTTAAAGGAGTTCATATTTGTGAGAAATGTAGCCTTGACCCCCGTTGACCCAATCTGTTTGGTTTCAAAAAGTGGACGCGCCGGTTATGCTGCGTCCCTACCAATGTTTAGACCAGACCTACGCCCTTGACTAGAAGGCACTAACGCTCTCTGGACAGGTGATGTTTCATTTCTGTAGATTTCTCCTGTCGGAATTTGATTTTTTTTTGCCTGAAATTGAGTACATTTTGGGGATGCCTTCTTTTGCTTTTACATACAGTATGTAATATTATTGTGAAGCAACACCACTTTTACTTGAGTAAAAATTTTGGCTACTCTGTCTACCTCTGTTTACAACTCTACTGCAGAACAGACCAGGGGTCGTGTTAACCGAATATTTTCTGTCGTTGACCGATTTTTTAAAATGGTGACGGAAAAAACTGAAGTCCATCCGTCATTTTGACCGGTTGCAATTCACACCCCAGACCACAGGGTGGCGAGTAAGCATATTAATTGGCTATTGTCTGTCTTGTTGCATGACGTCGTTGGCCTTACTCTGAAAAATGTCAAGGCAACTGAGTGTCCGAAGTTTCTTCAAAAAGCCCCAAAACGACGATGGTGTTGATATAAGAGGTGAAAAAACAGGGACTGCACAAGCGGGCACGCAATTCAAGTCCATGCGCACCAGGAGGAAAGTGTGAGACTACGTTCAGGCCACAGCAGGTGAACTGTTAATTTCATTGTTCCATATGCTACATATGGTAGGCTACCTACCTACAGGGGCCACAGTCAGCTGTTTTTGTCACTGCGGAGAAAAAGTTACACATTCATCTGCTTGATGTGTGATGGCACGGTGTGGATTCTCTGTTAAGCTTGTTCGGACAGAATATTAATTTAAAATGAATGAAAACTAAATACTATTGAATATGTTGAAGCGGTATGCAATGTTAAGAGTCTTGTTAGCTGTAGGCGCACTATCCTATTCCCCTCACTATCCACTCGCGGGGGCCTGCGCTTGTCAGTGACGTTCCTTATTCTCGCTATATGATTATACAACTTTAACATTTGTTAATAATACGCTCTGTGTGTAGTATCATCCATCGCTTTTCCTTTTTAAATGGGCACTTATAAGCGAACGCAAGAAGTAACAACGGGAACATTTTTAAACAGGCATTTCACGGGAGAGCATTTCGACTCTTCGGCCAATCATATAGCGAGAGCGAGTGGATAGTGAGGGGACCGCGCGCGGCTCTTAAGTGTCTCTGTCGTAGCCGGTAACACGCTCGGCCAAATGGACACACAAGTACGGAAGGTGAATTATGCCAAACAAAGGGTTACCACAATGTCATTATCATAGTGACTGGGAAAAATAGATTATGACCAGATTTTTATGATCCTGTCAGTCAAAATGACAGACAACGAAAAAGTCTAGCGCAACCTCTGGAACAGACCTCACACATTTATCATAAGGAACCCTTATGGAACACGATAAGAGACTAGATGAGATGAACACAGACATGTTTCGCCTCGAGGTTGCTGATCAGCTCTTGAATAGTAAATTACTGTGCAATTACTTCCTTTTATACCCACAGTATAACTCATAGATGTACAACTGCAGTACGTTTCAATATTGCTTTTAATTGAACATAAAAGGCAGACGAAAGGTGGAAGGCGAAGGTTAATAAGCCTGGCGCAGAGGAGAAAAAGGAAAAAAAAAAGCCTCGCCTTGAGTGTCACGTCCTGCTGGCTTCGCAGCACCGATGAGGAACCAATTATTTTCAGTCAGTAATCAAAACAGGTCCATGCAGAGGCTGGGTTCTGACCCCACTTTCCTGGGCCATTAAAGACAACGGCTGGTAATGACCTTTGTCTCTCAATCAATAACTGACTTGCATGTTCGCAGGTCTCTGACTTCTGCTGTCTTCGATAGAAAGGTCACTTAGGATGTAACCAATAAAATGGTGGAAAAGAGAGACATAGATGTAATTGGAGCAGGCGTTGGTCAGTGTGAGAAAGACTTCATGGGAGGCGACACACTTGCGTCATTTCCAACCAAACCGTACACTTAAAGGCTTCTTTCAAGTCAAAGTAAAAAAAAAGGTAGACTGTAAAAAATGTGAATTTACGGCCAACTTTGAACACTAAAATACCATTTTTGTGTCAAAGAGTTTATTACTGTAGTTAGCAGTGCATTTTGGGTGACCAACATTGAAGCAACAAGACAAATGCTGTAAACATTATGTTAATGTTTTAAATTACAGGATACTACAGTATTTTTTGGAAACTGAGTTTTGACTGGAAAATTGGCACATGATCAGAAATCTGACATCTTTTACGTTGTGGCTATATAGCTTATATTTTTTGCCCAAGTTTATTTAAGATAACTAGACAGCGTAAAAAGTTTGCCATCATCTCCTTGAGGACTTCATTAACCATCTTTTGGATGTTGGAGACTCTTCAGAAGATGACTTTGGATGACATTTGCTGCTCCTCAGTGCTTGTTCTTCAACTTCAATTGGGATTTGTTTCTACCTATTTATAAATGGTAAGTTAATTAAGTCTTACTCATACTACCTAAAATGTTTGATATCAAGCTAATGTTCAAGGGATTGCTGGCTAGCGATAAAATTTTGAAGTTGAAGAGGAGTTTTAAATTTTGATGTGGGTTTGTTTATTTCCACAAATGTTAGCTAAATGCATTAGCGTTAGCTGTAGCGGATGATGTATGGGAGTCAGAGGCAGCCAGTTGAGCCGGTATGCTGAGTCAAAGAACTTTTATTTGTGTTTATGCAAATCGTCATGCATCGACTGCGCGTATATACTCCCGCGGGTCAGACGCTCATGTCTCTTGTCTGTCTGACCCGCGTGTCAAAGCCACCCCCTCCGGAACACAACATCCCCAACTTAGTGTAGGGTTGCCAACTTCCTGGGAAAAAAAAGGGACACCTCATTGGTAGATCCGGTGTTCTGAAATTCCTGTGCCCTGTGCAGTTACGCACGCATGCGCACATTGGTCAAAAGCAACGAGTACTTACTGTTTTCGGTTTACGTGATATTACAGGAAAAAGCGTTTCCCTTGTGAGCTTAATACGGGATGCGTACTTTTGTTTCTGAATACAGGACGATTCTGGTTTTCAAGGGATGGATGGCGACTCTAGTTCCCTAGGTGAATTATGTAGAGAATGTAGGGATCACTTCATCATTTTTCAAAGACTATAATGTTAATCGGCAGATACCAAGAAAATAAATTGCTACTTGAACAATTTGTAACATATTCATCTAAAGACACTTTAATTTGAAACATTTTAGATGGCTGTACTTTGTTTAAAATAAATTTGTCAAAATTAGCATGTCAGTCGTACCAAACAGGTGTCCTCCACTGCAGCTAGCTGGCATTAGGACAGCGCTCAATGTAAAAGTCCTTGTCTGATACTGTCTGGTATGCATTTAATTTAGATTAAATGATAAACACATTATATGTCATTTGGGCCGTTCAGGGTGAGTTTACTCTTTTTTTTATCCTAGTTAACTTCTAGCTTCTAACTTCTAACTAGTTCCCATGCTTCTATGACTTGAAGTTTCAGATGCAACAGGGCAAGTCATGATCAGATGATTACATTAGAAGGATGTGTAATCTCAGGCCATGTCTATACCTAGCAGGTTTTTTTTTTTTTTTTTTTTTAAACCGAGGATCCTGCCCCAATAGGTCCGGTAAAAATAATAACATCTACACCAGCACATCTGTAGAAAAAAAGGCTTCCACAGACAACAACATTCATTGGTTTTCAAGTACATTCATAGCAATGCGCGGAGAAATATTGTCCATAATTCCGCCATCCTTTGCATGTGTTCTTCAATATGAAGCACTGCAAGAGTTTGTAAATAAGCACCCGTCTAATAATTACATCTAGACTCACTACAAACGTATCCGTGTTTACTTCAAATGTAAACATTGGTCTCATGTGTGACATAGTAACAAAGTTTGTCGCTGTCAGTGATGTTTCCACAGTTAAATCATCGGTTATCAATGTCCAGATGGTCGTGCTACAAACGGAGAATTCGCACATGTTCACTTTGGATGGAGTTTCTAAGAACCCTTGCTTTTGATGCCCAAATGTGCGTTTGAGTGTGGATGATAGGCCAAACTTAAGAAAAAGTTTTTCTTTTTTCCAAATACCCTGTTACATGTAGACACGGCATCACAGAAAACCCTCACTGCAACGTTTGCAACAGGACTTGCCGCTATGTTTGCAATCTACTACATCTTCTATGGTGTTATATTTGTGCCACTATTCTGAGCGAGCAATGATAGATTTTGAGCAGAGAAAAATATACTAAGCGAGCAAATCAAGATTTTGAGCAAGCAAAAATAGATTTTGAGCAAGCAATAATAGATTTTGAGCACATAAAATAATATTGAGCAAAATGAAATTGTACTCTGGGCTCTATAATTGTGGTTTTATCTGCTTGATTCCCCCCTCCTGCTCTCGCTCAATCTCTTGGACCCTGTGCTCGCCGGTTTGTTTTCTTTGCGTGCTCAGTTTGGCACAAACGTTACAAATGTGCCACGAAGCCAACCAATCAGAAAGTTGGCAGAAGTACACCGATTGGGGGACACGTCTGGCAGTACAGGATTTGAGTCCCTGGCGGTGCATTGTGTTTCTGATAGTAGCCTTTGTTACTGTGGTCCCAGCTCTCTGTAGATCATTCTCTAGGTCCACCTGTGTGGTTCTGGGATTTTTGCTCACCGTTCTTGTTATCATTTTGACGCCATGGGGTGAGATCTTGCATGGAGCACCAGATCGAGGGAGATTATCAGTGGTCTTGTATGTCTTCCATTTTCTAATAATTGCTCCTACAGTTGATTTCTTTACACCAAGCGTTTTACCTATAGCAGATTCAGTCTTCCCAGCCTGGTGCAGGTCTACAATTTTGTCTCTGGTGTCCTTCGACAGCTCTTTGGTCTTGGCCATAGTGGAGTTTGGAGTGTGATTGACTGAGCTTGTGGACAGGTGTCTTTTATACCGATAATGATTTAAAACAGGTGCCATTAATACAGGTAATGAGTGGAGCCTCCTTAGACCTCATTAGAAGAAGTTAGACCTCTTTGACAGCCAGAAATCTTGCTTGTTTGTAGGTGACCAAATACCTATTTTCCACTCTAATTTGGAAATAAATTCTTTAAAAATCAAACAATGTGATTTTCAGTTTTTTTTTTCCACATTCTGTCTCTCATGGTTGAGGTTTACCCATGTTGACAATTACAGGCCTCTCTAATCTTTTCAAGTAGGAGAACTTGCACAATTTGTGGTTGACTAAATACTTATTTGCCCCACTGTATATCATTAAAAACACAGCATTCTGCAGCTCCTCTTTGCCAGGAGTTTACTGTGAATTCTAGAAATACAGAAATCTACAGTTTTTCTTAGATTACAGACAACTACTGTAAAGCAATTTTACATTATCAAGACTGTACAATAACAGTCAAGAAATAGCAGCCCCATTGCCTGATGCCCCATTTACAGTTTATTTTACATCAAATTTATTTTTACATTGAACCGAATGCGACAAATGTATTGTATTGTATGTAACCTTTCATTGATTCATACCTGTCAACCCGAGGCCATTGGCAATCTTACAAATAGTGACGTATGCCCTTACAAATTGGTGACTAATCTTACAACATTTTATTTAGCGTGCAATATGAAACAAGAATAAAACTCAATTTTTAAAATAATATGAATTTATTGCTAATATTGTCACATATAACCTGGTGCAATCAAAGAACAATCAATATCTTTAGCTAAATTATGACTACTAAAATTTAACAGTGACTTTTGTTACAATTGTATGTAGCACTTTTGGCAATTTCTATCATTTCTTTTGATGGCTGCACTTCATAGCACTTCAGCTCTCACCTCAGTTTGACTTGGAAGTAGTTTGTTAGTGTGTCCAATTATAAACTGAAGAGGTCAATTGATAAAATTAACCTACGATGCAATCTTTGAGTCAGGGAACATTTCTTTTGCTAATTCTGAGAAGTGATCAGCAGTAGTTGTAGGCAAATTGTGTTCGGCAACAAATTGGCAGAATATAATCTCCACTTTTGTCACTTTTCATTCTGCAGACTTCATCTTTATGACCAGTGTTGTTAATCTTACTTTAAAAAAGTAATTAATTACAGTTACAAATTACTTCTCCCAAAAAGTAATTCAGTTAGTAACTCAGTTAAATGAATGTAAGAGTAATTCATTACTTGGCAAAGTAACTGGTGTTACCTTTCTTCTTTTTTTTTCCATTTAAAAACCCCCCCAAAACAAAACAAAAACATTTAATGTGAATCAACTGTTAAAGTTATTAAAATTACTCCCGTTTTTACATTAGTACCCTTCTGTCTACTTTCGACATGTGGAAGTTTTAAAACTGTTTCATCATTTAAAGATAGATTCAAGTCAAAATTTTGCCGATTTAGGAGTATTTTAGATCAAAAGTACTTTGGTTTGCTAGGAAGGTTCACTACCACAGAGCCTTTCTAAGAAGTCTACTGCTTTAAAATGGTGGCTGTTTACTTACGCCGCTGAGTGTCATTTCATATGTAGTCCTATATGCATGTGATATCTAGTGTTGCACCAAGTGGGTGTAGATTGTAGGCTGTCGGCTACAGTCAGGAAATATTGGAGCCACCTAGCCTAGCATCGCGTTTGCAACAGCGTCACAACACTCTTCCCTCCTTCCCACTCCCGCTCTTCTCTCTCCATGTCTCTGACTTTTCTCGCGTCATTCAACCAACATAGTAACGCATAGTAATGCACAATGTCTCGTTGCCGAAACGGTGACAAAATCTGAACGGAGGAAAAAAAACGTTATGCAGGAAAACCGTACAGAAAAATACAATAATGATTATTAATAATAAAATATATACAGTATATATAGTTACAATTGAGACACTGCTTTGATCGAATATAGGACGGCAACTGTCAAATCCCCATGTTAAAAAAAACCTGTCAGTTGCCACACAAGCATCTTCAAGAAAACAATCTACAAATGTCAGATTAACATACATACTGTAAGTGTTAATAAATAAAGTGCTTGTGTAACATAATCTGTTTCCACATATGTTTATTATGTATTTGTTCCACGTAGTTCTCGCCAGCGGCTCCATCTCGCTCAGTGTATCTGACGAGTCGCGTCGATTTCTGCATGCGGGCAGGAAACCACCCTGGAATGGACCCTGGTCCACTCAGTTGGCTGATAGACTGACACTTGAGCAGCATGGATAGTTAGCTCTGATTGGCACGTGTGTGGGGGGAAAAAAGCAAAAGAGAGAGGTAACTAAACTTGTTGAATCATTTGAAATTTAATGCGATAAAAACAGGATAATTCAACGGAAAATGTATCAGATATTTAAGAGAAAGGAGAACGTTGAAAAGGATGATGCAAAGGCTGATGCAAATTAAGTTTGTAAAACACAACCCAGGAATGATGAAGGTAACCTAGACTCACAGCATAGGGAGGAGGAGCCCGAGACCCTGCTAGAAGAAACAGCATGACCTTCCCAACCACATGCAGGCACAGATAATGCTGCTAGCCATACTGCCTACCCATCTGTGTGGAAAAAAAGAGCAATATGAACAGTTCAGACAAAAAATGAATGGCCTTATGCTTAAAATGGGCATAAACAGTTGTATGAAAAAGTATCTGAACCTTTTGGAATTTCTCACGTTTCTGCACAAAATCACCTTCAAATGTGATCTGATCTTTGTCAAAATCACACAGATGAAAAAAACAGTCTGCTTTAACGAAAACCACCCAAACATTTATAGGTTTTCATATTTTAATGAGGATAGTATGCAAACAATTAGAGAAGGGGGAAAAATAAGTAAGTGAACCATCACATTTAATATCTTGTGATTCACCCTTTGACAGCAATAACTTCAACCAGATGCTTCCTGAAGCTGCAGATCAGTCTGGCACATTGATCAGGACTAATCTTGGCCCATTGTTCTCTACAAAACTGCTGTAGTTCAGTCAGCAAACCCTAATCCTGGGATGTCTGGCATGAATCGCTTTCTTTAAGGCATGCCAAAGCATCTCAATGGGGTTCAAGTCTGGACTTTGACCTGGTCACTCCAGAACGTTTATTTTGTCCTTCTAAAACCATTCTAAAGTTGATTTACTTCTATGTTTTGGATCATTGTCTTGTTGCAACACTCATCCTCTTTTTAGTTTCAACTGTCCGACAGACGGCCTAAGGCTTTCCTGCAAAACATCCTGATAAACTTTTGAATTCATTCTTCCATTAATGATTGCAAGTTGTCCAGGCCCCGAGGCAGCCAAACGGGCCAAATCATGATGTTCCCTTCAGCATGCTTCACGGTGGGGATGAGTTGTTGATGTTGGTGAGCTGTTCCATTTGTCCTCCACACATGACATTGTGTGTTACTCCTAAACAATTAAACTTTGGTTTCATCAGTCCACAAAATGTTTTGCCAAAACCTCTGTGGAGTGTCCAAGTGCCTTTTTACGAACATTAAACGAGCAACAATGTTTTTTTTTTTTAGACAGCAATGGCTTCCTCCGTGGAGTCCTCCCATGAACACCATTCTTGGCCATAGTTTTACATACGGATGATGTGTGTACAGAGATATTGGACTGTGCCAGTAATTTCTGGAAGTCTTTAGCAGACACTCTAGGGTTCTTTTTTACCTCTCTGAGTATTCTGTGCTGAACTCTTGGCATTATCTTTGGTGGTTGGCCAATCCTTGGGAGCGAAGCAACTGTGCCAAACTCTCTTCATTTCTAGACAACTTCTCTGACTGTCGATTGATGAACATCCAGACTATTAAAGATGGTTTTGTATCCTTTTCCAGCTTCATACAAATCAACAATCCGTGATCGCAGGTCTTCAGACAGCTCTTTGACCGAGCCATGATGCACATCAGACAATGCTTCTGATCAAGACAATTCTTACCAGGTGTGCGTTTTATAGTGGGCAGGGCAGCTTTAAACCACTCGTCGGTGATTGGGCACACACCTGACTTAAATTGTTTACTAAAAATTTGTTTCAGTTGATCTGTAGGTCTCCTTAGGCAGAGGGTTATGTATGAGCCATATACCTCATTCGTGTTATTATTTGTAATTTTACTCTTCGCCACTAGCGGCTGTATAACATGTCTTTTCACTGACCTGGAGTCAGCCCTGGTATGCTTAAAATGACAGCTAATCATCACACAGGGATTGGTAATTACGAGGGCAAATCAGTTTATGACTGTGGCTTAGTGCATTGTGCTGGACTGGAATGAATTGTACTCATTTTTGTTTGTTTTGTTTTGAATATGTTTTTGAGTCTTTTGGTTTGTTACTTTTATTTGGTTAAAGAGCATCTGAGTTAATTTACAAGACACCACCAAAATAAACTACTGGAACTGAGAAATCTCGCTGTGTTTGCTTCGCTTCAACTGCACTGGGCGCACGTCATAACAAACTCCTAACTATCATCCAGTACTTGATAGGTACAGGGCTTAGTCAGTACAAGTTCATTTACTTATTTTCCCCCCTTCCATCATTGTTTGCATGCTATCCTCATTAAAACATGAAAACCTATAAATGTTTGGGTTGGTTTTAGTTGATGCAGATACAGTTTTTACATCTGTGTGATTTTGACAAAGATCAGATCACATTTGATGGTGACTTTATGCAGAAATCTGAGAAATTCCAAAAGGTTCAGATACTTTTTCATACCACTGTAGCCTGCACATCCTGTCATAATGTGAAGAAACTGGCTCTTCAAGCATCCAAGGAGATCTGTATTGCTGTACAGTGGGCTCAAGCAAAAATAAGCAAATCGAGGAAAGCCCAGCTTAATTCACTTTTTTCAAAATTAAGGAACACAGGGACTCCACAGCACACAAAGAAGCAATAAAAATCATTGAGACTGCAAATCAAGACTGACTGCTCAATTTGAATGCCAGAAATCAGCAGTCTGCATTTGAGAGTACTGACTGGATATTGAGGACAGCATATTATGTTTACGTTACCTTAAAATAATAATAATAATAAAATAAAACAGTAAAATTTTGAATGAAATCAGTTTTCCATGATGCGTTTTACAGTCGTGTGAGAGTAAGTGTAGTGCAGTAGCCTAACGCATGTGTAAGACTTTGTGACGTTGTTTTATTGTGTGTGATAGGTATAACTGTGCCAAAAGCAGATTTCTTGACATTTCAGCAGTTTTAGGAGGTTTGACCTAGGCCTGCACAATATATCGTTTGAACATCGCCATCGCAATGTGCGTATATACAATAGTCACATCGCAGGACGTGCAAATTTTTTTGTTTTTAACTTGTAAACTTTTGTTTTACTTCATAAAAGCAGCAAGTGTGCAGATCCTGGATCCTTTTATATACAGCAAACCTGGATTAAATGGCATTATATAAATTAGGGATGTCAGTGATCGGAAATCGGGCGTATTACGCCATTTTTCAGAAGAACGGAATCGGATCAAAAGCACCGGGTTTTTATTTAAAAAAAAAAAAAAAATCTAGTCATGTTTTTGTGCTTCATGCCCGTACAGCGCCACAGCCTCTCATCCTCCTCCTGCTTGGCAGTGAGACAAAACTGTTTTTCTTGGTCACCAGTGCAGTTGGCGTTTGGCAGCTTTGATCTGGCCTGAGAAGCCCGCTAATCTGCTACTTCAATTTGCGACCAGAGTAGTTTAACGCAGTTAACTGTCTGATACATAAAGTTGAACCATTTAAATTCACAATTCATGGGGATGAGTGGCCAAACAGTTACTCAACTTGTGATGTATTGTTGGAGCATTAAAACAGGAGACTCTTTGTAACAACCATGTTTTTATCCCACATTACGACTTTACAACACATCAGAACAATTTTCCAACTTGGGAACTCAAATCTCCCGACACACTTGAACACAGCAAATCTCCTGAAAGGACTTTGTGGAATTATAAATTTATATGCCTCATATGCTAGGTGGATTGGGGCGACATCCTCAGTGTTGCGGGCGCTTAACTAGTCTGCCGTGGTGAAGAGGGAGCTGAGCTGGAAGGCGAAGCTCTCGATTTACCGGTCAGTCTATATTCCTACCGTCACCTTTGGCCATGAACTTTGATTAATGACTGAAAGAACAAGATACAAGCGGCTGAAATGAGTTTCCTTCGCAGAGTGGCTGGGCTCTGCCTTAAAGATAGGGTGAGTAGCTTGGTCATCCGGGAGGGACTCGCTGTAGAGCCGCTGCTCCTTCATGTCGAGAGGAGCCAGTTGAGATGGTTCGGACATCTAGTTAGGATGGCTCCTGGACGCCTCAGGCGTTTCAGGCATGTCGAACTTGGAGGAGACCCCGGGGCTGACCCAGGAAACGCTGGAGGGATTATATCTCTAGGCTGGCCTGGGAATGCCTTGGGATTTTCCCAGACGAGCTGGTGGAAGTGGCTGGGGAGAGGGCTGTCTGGGCCTCTGCTGAGGCTGCTGCCCCCGCATTTTATATACTGTAGTTTATATTTACTGTACGGATTCGGATAAGCGGGAGACGACGACGAGAGTAATATGACCATATTATACCGGTGCATTCTGTAGATCAGGGTTCACTAAATCCGGACCTCGGTGCCACTTTTCTTGTCGTGTTCCATGTCTCCCTCCTCCAACACACCTGAATCAAAATAATCAGGATCATTATCAGGCTTCTTGAGAGGTTGCTTATGACATAATCATTTGATTCAGGTGTGTTATGGGAGAGAGATGTGGAAAACACAGGATAGACAGGATAGATGGCATGGAGGTCCAGATTTGGTGAACCCTGCTGTAGATTATGCTATGTAGACTTTGAACTCCAAAGTATTTTATTTATTTATTTTTTTTACTGGTGAAATTTATACTGGGGCACTGCAGATCAATACTGGGGCATGTGCCCCAGTGAAATACGTCCGGCAACGCCCATGCAGTGATTTGGGAGAAAGGGGTCCTTAATTATGTTTGTAGCCAAGAATAAGTAGCGCTTATCTATTTTTTTCCAATCACTTATACTCAACTCCTCTAAATGAATTTGAAGAGGTTTAACTTTGTTTTACATCATTTGGAAGCAAACCATTATCACGTCTTTGTGCCAAAATGTACTTTTCCGTTTGATACCAAATTCATTACCACACAAGCAGCGATAACCCTCCATCACCAATCTTCATTAGCGTTGCTGCAGAGGCGGTTTAGCTTTGATAGATCGGTAAGAACCATCTCAAGTAAAAGCAATTAAGATAAGCGGGAATTTTGAGTGCACTTTTTCCTTTTTTCTCCCCACATCCTCATACTAAGCATAGTTCTACAAGGTCTTTGGATTGGATGTCTGGAGCATTTGTATTACAAGAATTCTAAAACCTTCGTTAAGATGCCTATATATAAAAAAAAAAAAAAATCCCCTGTGCCTAGCAATGGTTAATCCTTTTGACTATATCTTCTGTCTATGTGTAAATATTTTTCTTGGTTCATCCAAAGCAAAATTCTCTCCCACATTGTAGAGTTAGAAATGCCCTGTTCTGACTGCAGCCGCTTCCAATAAGTAGCCTACATCCAAATAGGATTTATCCTATTATCCTATCTATGATTGTAGAGGTGTGTTTGTGGCTTTTGCAGATCAAGTGTTGGAATACAAAATAACAGCTGCTGGATTCATCTGAGAACATTTAATTGGATTACATTCACACAGTTTAAGGTGAAAACATTTTGACCTTAGATACTCTGTGGTGATGGATAAAAGTGTGAGGAGAAGGCTTTCTGTTAAGCGGTACCTACATATACATTGAGGGAATTGGATATATTGGATATATGACATAAGCGTAGACAGGAGTAGACTGTAGAGGGTGATCAAAACAAAAGTCACTGACAAGGCTGAAAAAGCAGTTTCGTTTGATAGAACAATATATCTATATTCTGCCATAGCAGTTTCATGGTGCAATAAGCCCCCGAACTACTAGTATTTCTAATTTGTCCGTTTTACCCTAGAGACCCCCGTTTCCAGACACTGCGCAACCGCTTCTGTTTCAACCCAGCCATAAAAAGAAGATAAGTAATTATATTTATTATCAGAAATATCTATCATTTTTAGCTTGGTTAAATAGTTTATATATATGTATGTGTATACATACTGTGTATACATACTGTGTATATATATATATGTATAGGGCTGTCAAAATTATCGCATTAACGGGCGGTAAATAATTTTTTAAATTAATCCCGTTAAAATATTTAACGCAATTAACGCACATGCCCCGCTCAAACAGACTAAAATGACAGTACAGTGTAATGTCCACTTGTTACTTGTTTTTTGGTGTTTGGCGCCCTCTGCTGGCGTTTGAGTCCAGCTGATTTTATGAGTTAGTACCATGAGTGAGTATGGTGTAATTATTGACTTCAACAATGGCGAGCTACTAGTTTATTTTTTTGATTGAAAATTTTACAAATTTTAATAAAACGAAAACATTAAGTGCGGTTTTAATATAAAATTTCTATAACTTGTACTGTCTTTTAAGAACTACAAGTCTTTCTATCTATGGATCGCTTTAAGAGAATGTTAATAATGTTAATGCCATCTTGATTTATTGTTATAATAAACAAATACAGTACTTATGTACCGTATGTTGAATGTATATATTCGTCTTGTGTCTTATCTTTCCATTCCCACAATAATTTACAGAACAATATGGCATATTTTATAGATGGTTTGAATTGCGATTAATTACGATTAATTTTTAAGCTGTAATTAACTCGATTAAAAATTTTTAATCGTTTGACAGCCCTAAATATAATGTTTAAAAGGGTAAAATATGAAAAAGAAAATCTCAACCACTCCTTGCTGTCTGCGATTTCTGCATCGCGACCCTTGTTATATCACCATGTTTCACCCATAAAATAAAAAAAAAAATCCGGCTGTGGCCATTCACAGCTATGTCTTGACACTCGGTGATACATGCTACATGGAGTTTTTGGATTGAAACAAGGTAAGTTCGCGATAATATCACGTTAAAATTGTGGCGTCTTTAATTCTGCTCTCGCGTGCTTTTGCCTCCAATTAGGGTTTTGCTGTTGAAAGAAAATATTTTTAAAAAAATGCCTTCCCGTTAAAAAAAATCTTCCCCCTGAAAATTGAGATTTTAAGCTTTCCAATGATGTATCACACATGCATTTTGGACAATTTTGAAATTTGGCCAAATTGAGGGTCTCAGAGCGGAACTTCAAGTGTTTCCGTCATATATATATATATATATATATATATATATATATATATATATATATATATATATATATATATATATATATTATATATATATATATAATATATATATATATGTGTGTGTGTGTGTATATATTATTTAGTTAAAAAAAGACTATAAAATTATTCGCTCGTATATTTTAAATGTTTAAACAAATCATGTCACAAAAAAAACAAAAAACATTACAGTCTATGCAGCAGGCCGTTGGTCTCTGTGGGGCGTAAACACACCTCATTCTCTCGCCTGCTCCCATGTGAATGTGCACAACCTGATTATTGCTGCTGATTGTCAGTATCTTAATATCCACCGAACGTTATACTCCAAGACGACATGCTTCTGAAAGCCGCAGCACCCGGCCAAGCACTGGAGAAAAAATGACTACTCAAGAAAGAGAAAGTCACTAGAGGAGTTGAGGGAAGCAAAATCCAATATTAAAAGAAAAGGGAGAGAAAGAGTCAGCCCCAGTGGCGAGACCGCTGGAACGGACTCGTGACAGCCATGCACACCAATTTGATGTAGAGTACGGCGTATGGTCTGAGCACTAACAGGCTGACCCCCCCACCTCTTCAATCTCTGCAGCAATGCTGACAGCACTCCTGTAACGAGTCTCATGACACTTTGGAGGGAAAATGACAAGCAGTAATCAATTTGGACATTTAGGGATGTACGTTTTTCAAAGGGGTGTACTCACTTTTGTTGCCAAAGGTTTAGATATTAATGGCTATATTCTGAGTTATTTTGACTCTGAACTTTGAATATTAACTCTATTGTATAAGCTGCAAACGGACTACTTTTCATTGTGTCAAAGTGTCATTTTGTCAGTGTTGTCCCATGAAAAGATATACTTAAATATCTGCAGAAATGCGAGGGGTGTACTCACTTTTGTGATACACTGTATGACTGTCCATATATTTCAAATTCCAAAGCTATTTGCTTTTTATTCATTTTCTGCTTTATTATTTCTGATTTCAATTGTTAATTAGTTTTTGTTTTGTTTTGTTAAATTCTATTCGGGATTTAATGCGATTTTTATGTATAATTTTATTTCCTGCTTCCATTTTCTTTGTTTAAATGTTCTTTTTGATTTAATAGGATTTTTATGATCTTCATGTGATGTAAAGCACTTTGAATTGCCTGTGCTGAATTGTGCTACACAAATTCATTTGCCTTGCCTTTCCTTAAGAAAATACTTCTATGTAGCAATATCGAATAAGGGTGGTTTAAATATGCTACGCGGCTAATGTGGTCAACAGATCAACAATCTGCTTTAAAGCTACCACAAGAAAACACAATGCTTAAACGTATGAAAGGGAAACACATGCAAAAAGTATTCTGAGGCAATGAAAAGGTAATAAAAGACTCAACAAAAACACACATTGTAAGTACTCACCGCTTTAACCGATTTGCGCATGTGTTGGACGTCTTACCGCATAGAAGGAATTGGAGTAACCCGGTGTTCTGCCAAAATCTGCTACATCGGCGAAATGTCCTACATTAGTCGAATTTTTCAAATTTTTAAAATTCGAATAGTCGAAACTTGTTTTGTTTAGATGCATATAGGAATAACAAACTAAAAAATGCCTGCAGAAAATACTTAAATGTACTTATATCAAGTAAGGACGGTTTAAATACGCTACGTGACTAATGTGGTTCAAAGCTTACACAAAAAAAACAGAATGGTTAAAAGTATGAGAGGGTAAAACATGCTAAAAAGTATCTTTGAGGCAGTGAAAAGGTTCTAAATAACTAAAGAAAAACAAAAATAGTAAGTACTCGCCACTTCTAACAGATGTGAGCATGCGTGTGGATGCATGCGTAAGCGCGCTGGCCATTGTGTTTGACGTTTCGCCGCGTAGTAAGGAATGGCCGAACACCGGTCTTGTGACGGTGACAATCTAGGTCTTCACCCCGAGCCTCCATTGCGTGCATAAAACATGGTGCCCTCCTTAGGTCAAAATATGTACTAAATAACATCGGTTGTTAAATCAATGGCAATGTTTTATGTGTTTCTAATAAAATATTTAAGTAAAATAGAACAATTGTGGCGTATTAGAGCCTATAACTCTTGAAGTCCGAGGTTCCCTTCATTTTTCTAGTTGGGTTATTCTTTTTCCGGTTTGGTGTACACCGTAAAGTTGAAAACGGGTAAACGCTGACGCCACAAGCCAGTTTGTTACACCCCAACGTTACACAAAATGATATAAATTCTAAACATAATTTTAGCACAAAAACTTCCTTTTCATTAAATCAACCTAAAAATAAATGTTATTCATGTTATCTAAGCAAAATGTTGTTTTTCGTGATTATTGAGATCAATAACTGACGCCTCCACCTGGGCCAGTGGTTTTGATAGTGAGGCCAGTGAACGTCATTTCCCTCATTGTCTACCCCTGTATAGCATTTCAAATATTTTAAATTTTGTTTTTGCATTTGGAAATGAATTTTGGAATGGCTTTTTTTTTGTGGGGGGGTAAAAGCCTGTGCTTGTGTGTGCCCTTAATGAATTAAGAATTAAGAGAGACCGTAAGTTTTTTTGGGTACTTTTGCATAAAAGTAGCTGAATTCATGTCATTAACCAACTATTTCTTACTATATTTTATTTCAACTAGCAACATTAACTACATTATTGACCCACTTTTGGGTTTCAACTTAACGTTTGAGAACCATTACGGGTTCCACTGTTAATTTTATGTTTTATAATCTATGGAAAGAACCCTGCTGTGTGACATTGGTTTAAAATATGCTAGACCCGTGAGCCTTTCTACTGGTTTTGTTTCTTGCTTTGTGCATGTTGTCCCTGTGTGTTTTTTTTTTCTGTATTTGTTTGATTGATACTGGTTCCTTGTGAAGTCCTCTGAGGCGTACTGTGCTCAAGATGAATGGTTCCAAAGAGAAATGTGACTGAACATTCTTTATTGGAAGCTGGGAGAGGCAAGTAAATTATGAATTAGATGCCATATTTTATTATAAATAAACCATGAACATGGGTTAAATCTGAGGCAGTGGAGTTGAAATACAGTATTCTCAAAAATAGTAACTGACAAAAAAACGGCCTATCGCTATAATTCTGTCATTATCATTTTTCCAGTTGACTGGCAGTGAGATTTTTTCGAACAGTACAGGATACCAAATTAATCATACCGTGCAAGAAAAAGAAGACGTGATTATTTCAATTTGCTAAATCCCTGGTGTTAACTGGCAGCGTGGCTGCCAGGGATGTGTTTCCTGTAATTTCATTTGATTTGTCTTATTTATTTTTGGCCCTATCCAGGAACATGCAGGCCAAGGAGGGGCGTGCATACCTTCAACAACTAATTTGAAACCACTTTAGCCCAGATCTGCCGTGTTTCCAAGGCACAAGGAGGACATTTTTTCCCCAAACATTTGATTTTACTAAAATTCATGTTCTTTTAACTGATTCACTGCAATTGGCAGTGTTAGACATCAAATGCATTTTAATTGGCGTGGCTGGTATTAATGATTATGTTTCAATTTTAATTGTTTGAACGTCTATCGCCATTATCAAACAATTTTAACTGGGAGAGGCTGGCAGCAAATGATGCCAACCCTCAGCATAGGTGAGCTAGGTGGTTGCCTAAGGTCCCATCTTGTGGAGGGGGCGCCAAATTGCGTTGGGGGAAAAATACTCTTGGAAAAAAAATGCACTCATGTCATGCTTCCCGAACGTGTTTTTTAACATATGAACAACATTTCAATATGCTAGATATAAAAATATAAAAACTATTTTCAAACTGATTCAGATCATGACCTGGCGCCCTCAACCTCTTGTTGCTCTTGTTACCAGTCAAACTGTGGAGAGGGGTTGAGCATCATCTCACTGTTCTAGCGGCTAGCACTATTGATAAATTAATGTCTCACTTCTGTTGTTGTCGAATTTAAGACTTTTAATATGAAATGTTCCAAGCCCTCAGGTGCTGCTATAACACTATACACTCAATTGGGTACAGCGGTGTCCCCTTGATTTCTGTGGGCCATAACGTTTGCTGTCCTCATCATAGACATCATTATTGGCTAACATAACCCAGTCCCCGAAAGAGGGGACATGGATTCGGAAGAAAAGGATTTGATCAACAATGGCACTGATCCCCCCCCCCTCCCCAAAAAGATAATAAAATGAAAAAAATATAGCAATTTATCATGAACATATCAAAGATAAAGTCAATTTAGATAAGATTTGAGACCTCCAGACCTAACTTGAACGGAGTGACCCTCACTGCTGTATCAATAACATCCTGTGTTATTTATTGCTCATGTAAACAATGACAAAAATGTGTTTTTTCTGTTTGTAAACTGCTAAAATCCGGTAGAAACCTAAGAATTCATTGCTAGATTATGAGATTACATTATTATACTTTACTTTTATATGATACTCATCTGTGAATTTGTTGATAGACTGAGCCACCTCGGTCTATCAACCAGCTATCAACCAGCTCCTCCGGCGGGAGGCCCCGGGGACGACCCAGGACACGCGGGAGAGACTATGTCTCTCGACTGGCCTGGGAACGCCTTGGGATCCCGCCGGATGAGCTGGTTGAAGTGGCTGGGGAGAGGGAAGTCTGGGCTTCCCTGTTAAAGAAAGCTGCTGCCCCCGCGACCCGACCCCGGAGCAAGCGGAAGATAAGGGATGGATGGATGGATGGATGGATGGAATCCAAACTTTAAAACATGGCAGTTAAGAAACAATGATGGAATTTTCACTTTTTAAAAATAATGTTCTTTAACTGGGGTCCACCTGTAAAAATGCATTTTGGAAATCTGCTGTAGAGATTCCCCATTGATTCCTCATCTGAGCTGGAATACTGTAAATTTCATCCTTATTTCACCAAGGTAACCAAAATGGCACATTGCTTACTTGAAAAAAAGAAAAAAAAAAAAAGTGGTCAACAGCAGATTTCAAGAATGCATTCATGCATGAGGACACCATATAAAGGACATAATTTTAAAATGAAAATTCCATAATTATTTCTGAAAAGGCACGTTTTCAGGTTCCAATTACTTGCAATAAAATATTTTCTTCCAACACTCTTGGTTTTATTGGATTAATAAAAACTTGTTTTTGGGTCGCCCTGTTGTTGTTGTTTAGTAGCTTTATGCATTCAGTAGATGGAGCTATGCTAAAGGGAATGTCATGTCATGATTAACCAAAATTGATCCATATATAAGGCGCATCTGATTATAAGACGCATTGTCGGCTTTTGAGAAAATGGAAGACATTTAGGTACGCATTATAGTACGGAAAATATAGTAGTTATATAGTTATATGTACAATTTTAGTGTGCACAAAAATATACTGACTCATAAGTGAGACAAATTAGCTGATGACCTATTTTTTGTTTTGATTTTTTTTCTTTTTTAACTTTTGGTTTGAATTTTTTTTTTTTTTTTAGAAAGGTTGATCAACTCCCTGACAATTTGAGCAAATGTCATGTGACTTTGCAATAACCTCATAGAGCACAAAGTCACAAGTATAGACACAAAGACGAGTCATCCTATATAAGAGCAGAGAGGTTAACACTCATTTGATGAATGCTTATTGCAGCATGGGCCACCACCTGCAGTGACAATTACATCTGCAGAGGGTTGCAGTGTTTCGAGGCAGACAGATTCGTGGCACTGTGCCCGGAACTACTCTGACTGTCTGGCTGCTGATGTAACCTCCATCAGCACCTCTCAAGAGGCAGTTTCACCATGGAAAAAGTGTCACCACACAACCAAAAATACACTGTGCAGGTGACATTTTCAAAGTGTAGTCTTACGAATTGATATGACACTTTTGTTGCAAAACCTATGTAATAACACAGAGGATAACTTTGATCTGTTCTTTACTCAAAGTTTTTCAAGCTTTTTTTTGTGGGGTTTCAAGTGTGTGTTTTATTTTACTTTACCACCGTCAAACCAAGGTGGCCTCACGTTTCAGCAAGGCTCTGAACGCATTGTAGAGAAGTATTTGTATTTTGGTGACTGATGAGCTGCAAAGAGGATAAAAATCTGCTGTGCTTGAAATGTGTATACTGAACTAGATTTTAGACTGCCAGTAAGTCTTCATTGTGCGTCATTATGCACAAAATGCGCTCAACTGATGTGAGGATGTGAGTGTGGATGGTTACCCATTATATTTGTCCTATAATTCTAGCTGGATGATGAAACTCCAGCTTCAACCAAAAGAGGGTAGTATATTATATTATTATAGTCAATCATTCGTGCATTGGGCTGTGCTGCCATGAAGGAACTGTGGTATCTAACTGTTGGAATGGTCTATCTCTACAGTGGATATCTCTCCCATGCTCCCCGGGTAGGCAAACTTTGCAATCTGGGCTGCAAAGTGGCATCATTGCAAATTAGTAAAGGTATTGCTTTTGCAAAAAATTTTTTGTCCCACTGTTATTTATCAAAAAGCAAGAAAATTATTACCCTACTGAATATGTATTTGAATACCATGCAAAAAAAAAAGCATACACAAAATGCCTAGAAATTATATAATCTTTGCTCTAAATGTTTTTTTAATCACTTTAAAAGCTTTTTTTCCCCTTAGATTCAAAATGGTTGCTGCCATTCATGTACAAAAGGACCTGAACGTAGGAAATATTTTAAAACAAACAATAAACTTAAAAACACGGGCAATGAAATGTAGTGTTTTAATACAGAATTTGTGGGTTAAAGGGGAACTTGTCAGGCCGAGATGACGAGGCGGACTCAGCTGCGGAGGTTCAGGCAAAAATTTATTTTGAAAACACAGGTTCGTCCGCTAACATGCGGGGATGAAAAAAAGCACAAACAAAAAGCGCTCCAACGGAGGAATGAGTCAGGATGACTAGAAACAAAATAAGGTTTCAAACACAAAGCACTCCAAACGGGAGGTAATACAAAAACATAAAGCGCTCCAAAAGGAGGAAAAATTCAAGCTGGCTAGGATCAAAAGTTACAAACACAAAGCACTCCAATGGAGGATAATGTACAGAATAACTATGATGGCTATGGCGAGAGGCTGACATGACTGACCTTACATGAAAGACACTTCTGCACAAGACAAGGGGAACTAGGGCATTATATACACACACAAGGTAATGGGGAACAGGTGGAAACAATAGGTGATTAGATGACAAGAGGAAGGGCAAGTACGTGACTATGAAGAGGGTGAAGCTTTCAAAATAAAACAGGAAGTGACGTGGCATGACAGAACTAAAACCAAGCTGTCACAGCTATGAAGGACCGCTGAAGCTGACAACACTACTGAATGGCTGGAAAGAAATTTCCTAAAGGTTTGATGGCCAAACATTAAAAGCGTTGCACTTTGTAAAACTCTTTATAGGTTCTATGAAATAGGGACCATGTCAAAAAAAGAAAATAACTGCAGGAGTGGATTGTAACACGTTACATTTACTCCGTTACGTTTACTTAAGTAACTTTTTGAGAAAAATGTACTGATAAGAGTAGTTTTACGATCCCATACTTTTTACTTTTACTTGAGTAGATTTGTGAAGAAGAAATGCAACTCTTACTCAGCTACTTTGGGCTGTACTAGTCGCTACTTTCTTTTTCTGTCTTTTTTTTTTTTACCAGCACAGCACAACAATAATCACATGACTCCATTATACCAATTAGACGTAACAATACAGATACATCACCACCCACAACACAAGCTTACGGTCCAGTCTTATGATCACGTCGGTGTTCTAACATCACAACAAGCGGAGTCTTTAAAGCGCCGTAAAAAACAAAGTATTTTAGATAGAGCGCTGCAGTCAAAAATAAAAATGCGGATTTCTCTCCTAATTTTTATTTGGCACCTATATACCACGGAAAAGCAGAGCGGGTGAATATTCATTTCTATTTTTTCAGTCAGCGTTCAAAGATTCTGGTATACAGGTACTCCCCGGGTTACGTACAAGTTCCGTTCCTGCGCTGGCGATGTGACACAAATTTCCGCGTAAGTCAGAATTAACCCTTTAAGTACCCCTAAAACCCCTCTAAATCTCAAAATAACGATCCAAAAACACGTCTTCTACATTATTGTACTGTCCTCGCCAAGTCCTAGTTAGACAGCGAGCTTAACTCCGAAATGATGATGTCAGACGTCCGTGTGGTTTGCTGACTTTATTCAGCTGCTCATGAAATCAGCACTTGCAGGATGAAAGTAAAATAAAAACAAAATTAAATCAGATTCACTTACAATAACAGCAATTCAAAGTTGCATTTATAACAACCTGCTGATACAGCAATATCAATCCACGCAAACATTTCACATTAGCGTCTGTACATCATCAAAAACAATCACATAAAATCGCCCCAAGTGTTCGACCACAATTGAAAACGCACAATAAACAGTACAAAAGGTGTTTTATACAGGTATTGCCTCTGTCGATGCTTAACATGCGACAAATCTGCACGCAGACTTGCAATTGCAATGTTTCCCCTCTCTCTCACTCGGCTGTGCGACTTTTTCATGGGAGCTCTTCTTCGTGTGCACAAAAATGCATCACAAAACAAAAGTCAATATTATTAAAAAAAAAAAAAAAAAAACGACTGGAGACAAAATGGCAGATGAGACTCCTGCGTAATAAAATCGAAATCATGTAAGTTGGGTACGTTGTAACCCGGGGACTACCTGTATTTTTGGCATAATACGGTCATCTAATAGGTTATAGTATAATAGTAATAACTGTTCATGTAGGTGATCTTATACTGAGAAAAAAAAATGCAATCGTTTCAAAAATAAATAAGACTTTATAAAGAATTACTCAGTACTTGAGTAGTTTTTTTAATCGAATACTTTTTTTGATTGTACTTGAGTAATTTTTTTGGATGACCACTTTTACATGTATTTGGGTAATATTATTTTGAAGTAACGCTACTCTTACTTGAGTACAATTTTTGGGTACTCTACTGACCTCTGTCTACATCTAGAAAACGAATTTGGCAGGCAACTCTGACTGTTTTGAGTCACTATGATCTGAGTCACAACTAAGTCCCAAGTCTTACCTGTTGTGGGCAATTCAAGTCGAGTCACAGGGTTATGTCGAGTGAAGTCGAGTCACAAGGTTGTAAAGACGTGTCGTGTCAAGTCAAACGTTGTGTAGACAAGTCGTGTCAACTCAAAAGGTTGTTGAATGGAGTCAATTCGAGTGACAGGTTAGTCGAGGCCTTCGCCATTGTTCCCCAGCCCACCCAAAAAGAACTCAGCTTTATCTTTGAGGGGAAAACTTTTTGTCAATGTAAGTCAATGTAAAAAAAAAAACAAAACATAAAAAAAAGGAAACTTTTCCATCAATGTAAGTAAAAAAACTATATAGCATAGTCTGCAGAGAATTTGATTGATTTTGATTGCCATGATGTTCCGTGAGGGCGTGGCGACAGCGGCTAAGGCGACCAAGCGGATCACTGGCAGGTGGGAATCAATCTACACTCCAAGTTTTTCAAGTCAGCTTGTCGAGTCTCGGGTCCTTGTCTCACGAGTCCAGTCGGGTCTCGAGTTATTTGAGTCGATTCTCGAGTCTGGAACCCTCCCAGCTCAAGCGAGTCAAGTCCGAGGCTGCGTTCATTTTCTTCAAGTCAGAGTCAAGTTACGAGTCATCAAATTTGTGAATTGAGTCGACTCGAGTCCAATTGTCTGCTGTCTAGCGTTGCTCTTGCTAGTACATGTTGATAGAATGATAAAACGGTCACATGGCAACAAGAGAATAGAAGGCTTATGGATAGCATGCTGAAAGGCGAAAAAAAAAAAAGTATGTAAAAATGACTGGATGTAACATCATCTTCTGGATGGAAATCTTTTATTGGGCAGGGTCAAAGTAGCTGAAAAAGAAAGACTAATTGGGATCTAATGTCATTAATAAGCCTTTTGTGTCACTTTTTGATGGATATGTGTCCAAAATATGGTCTGCTATCATTTAAAGTCACTTGCTGTAGTATTTCATAGCACCTTCAAGTTCTATATTTGAAAATTTACAGTCCTGTATGTTGTTTCTGCCTTGATATATAATTCATTCACAAAGAAGTGGCTTGCTAAAATATTTATTAGACAGCCATTATGAATGATAATGCATATATTGACTCTGCAGCTAGATGATGTTAACATAGCAACCCCATCCTTCTACATTTGGCATTAACAGCATTATATTGACTGAACTCTCCAGTGATAAATACATTTAATTTTGTTATTTTATCACGTAATACGCCTCAAAACACTTTGCAAATGTTATTGAAATGTGTGTGTGCTCTTATGGTGGAACCAGGCACACATTAACTCATGGGCTGCCATTGCGGTAAGGGGAAAAAAGAAAAGGATTTCTATATTTTTGGGTTAAAAAAAGGGCCATTTTTATGTAAAAAAGAAAATGAATTGACAAAAAAGTACATTCACTGACAGTTCAAATGGATTGAACGTCTTCACTGTCAATGCCAGTCATAGAGTTAACAGTACAAATACTTTATTTATGTAAGATGAACTCAACTGTTTAACATTGGCATGTTCAACGTATTAGAAAACTGTGCTGTGACAAATGCACGCCCCCCCATAGCCCACACACCCAGACCTCTGGAAGATTAAATTAACCGGATCACGTGGTCCAATAAAATGAAAGAGGCACTGATTGGACCGATGGATCAATATGTGCAATCAACGCCACAATGATTTAAAAAAAAAAAAAAAAAAAAGCGATTCCACTGAGAATACCATGGAATTTTCCAAAGGGTGATCGCCATGAAAGGAGCACTTCATAAATTTTAAAAACAAATGTAATCTGAAATTAATGCTGGTGGGTACTTTACTAATAGATGTTCATGTCTGGCAGTGATAGTCAAAACTCATAGGCGCATGCAAGTACAAGAGCTCAAATCTTAAAGGGCAACTGAAGACCTTTCCAGATTTCGGTGTAATTTTACGAATATAAACTTTGGACGAGTTCGTCAAAACAACAATGACATTATCAACACGTAATTGCAAGGATAATTTGCATTTTTTTTTTAGTTTTTTTGCACTCCGTTAATGGTCCCTTCGCAAACCCGGAAGTGTGACGTAGGCAACAGAAGACTACCCACAGCTAGCATAGCAGCAACAACGATGTCAGTGATATTTCCACCAAAGGTAACCATTCAGGATCACTCTTTCGTGATGCTACCGATGGCAAAGGCTCCCAGGAAAGATAAACTACAATTAATCCCTTCATGTTTTAACCTGAGGCGTCAGATGACGGCGATTTACTTGACACAGCAGATGGCGTCATGACGCCAATTGACAGCTCGACACTTCACGAACGGGAGAGTGAGTGGTAAGCCTAAATCCAGCATCGTGATTTTTTTATTAGAGAGAATGCGATTACATGGTTGTATATTTTTCCACGCTCTCCACATAGCTAAAACTGGATATTAGGTAATGGGACTGCTCCTACTGATCTAAATATGGTAAATCTAGCCCAAATGTGGCTAATTGAATGATATGTTATTGATTTTTCAAAATAAATGGCAAAACGATTTTATTTTCCAGGTGTTGCTGTAAACCGTCAAGTAATTACCCTTCCAAGAGTATACCTGTGTCGTCAGGAGATCCTAGACGAGAGAACCAAACTTGAGGAGGCTGAAGCACTGACAGGGGCATGAATTCCATTTAAAAAATAAAATCATAAATTGTAAACAACATTGACATTTTTTGTTGACTGTTTAATGTATTCTATTGGTATATAATATATTGTAATTATATTACATTCTGAAAAAAATTCAATAGGCCACAATAATAAATGATACCAGATTTATGTTGAATCAGCATCAGCTTTCGCTGTCAGATTGTGACACAACATATAAGCTAAGTTATACCAAACACACAATGGCACACATCAAAGAACATAAATTTAGTAAGCAACACAAAGTTAGGATAGCAACAGACTAGCGCAACATTGAAAAATAAAAGTGGCAGTGGGAAATATGTATTTACTCTTTTCTGTAGCATTAAGTGTTCTCTATACAAAGATAATGCATTATCATTAAAATGTGAAGGTAGATTTTTCTTTTAAAAATGTGTACTGTATATATGACTAGTTTATGATTTCATCTCATCAAAATTTGCTACATTTATTTCTCCTAAGTCATCATCATCTGATGTCGCAGACGGAAGAAATTCAGCATCTGGCAGGCCTCATAGGATCTCTTCAGTCGTCATCGCTGGACACCGCATCACTTGGGTCATCATATGACTTGACCCACTCTCTCTTGATTTTGGGAAACTGGGTGGTGACTGACTTGCAACGCTTTTTTCATCGTGTCGAGGGTTTCCGCCGCTTAATTTTTTATGTTTGGCTTCCTGGAGAGAAAAAAAAAAAAATCACAGCAGCATGAAAATATTGGATGAATCCTAATTTTAATTTAATAATAATTTCTTGGTGATCAATAATAATGCCCCAGTCAAAGCAGCATCTATTTGATGCTGTTTTTCCCTCTTCAAATAGGAAGACCTTGATGTTGAAGTATAGTAGTTGTTTTATTGAGATGTATTTGATACATTAGGGCCTGGCAGAGGATTGTTTAATATATAGGCTTTATATTTACCCTGTGACAGGCCAAAAAACAACGAGCCAAGGACCTATTTGGTGCTGGGAACATTTGAATTTACATAATACCTATTGATATAGTCATAAAATCACATGAGTAGACCTGTCAGCAAACCTATCTAAATACAGGGCAACAGCAACAACAAAAATGTCGCACTTAAACAAACAGGCAGTAGGAGTCCCCCTCGTTTATCAACAGAAGTGCATTACATTTTAGAATCATAAAAGCCATTAAGGATTTCTACTTACGTGTTTGTAAAACCAAGGTTGCATTGTTGTAGGTTTTCAAAGCTGTTGCGGCTGAAATGATGAAAACAATGAGCCGATTGGGGACCTGTATGCATGCTGACAAAAACGGTCCAAACCTTTGCAGGAGAAGTTTTTTCGGAACCACTCCTAGAGTCTCGAGTCTTCCTGTGAGCAATTCATCGCTACACATCGAGATGGCATGACGAATCCCGCGAGTAAAACCCAGAAAATGTTTGCAATATATGGCGAGGATAGCGTGGTGCTATATTTCCGTGTTCAGTGTGGAGGCGAGGCTTCCTGGAAGTTACGTCATGAGGTAGCGGTCGGCAGGACGGCGCGTCCCTCGTTGCTATGGTGTTGCTATGGCCATAACTCAAAAACTACGCGGTCAATTATTATTATTTTTTTTTAATGTGACTTTTTGAGACAGCGAATGATGCTTTTAATACAATTTAACTGAGTAAAACACTCAAGAGCGAAATCCGAAAAGCTCTTCAGTTGCCTTTTAATAATTTTGAACCAGGAATAATTGCTGCCATCATTCCTAGTTAAAATGAATTGGTCGTCTATCGCCGTCAATGGCAAGGAATAATATGGCAGACATGTCACCTTCAGTTGCACAAATTAGAGCATTTATGAGGCACAGGAACTGTAATCTCATTATTTTAAAACATATCAGTCATGGTTTACTTTATTGCCACTTCGTCCAGGTCAGGAATTCCAGAATTGGAGAAAGGCTATACTTTTCTGGCTTTTCTGCTACAGATTCACCAATAATAGGTCATGAACTATCAAATAATCATAGCAACAGGCAGGCGTGGAAAGAGTACCAAAAAAAAAATCTACTCCAGTAAACTAGGGTTACAATGGTAAAAATTTACAAACGCTACAATGTCTCGTCAAGACATTATAAAGATTGCCAAATGGCAAGCAATTCGTGGAAGGAGACTGCTGAAAATACAGGCCAGGAGGTCAGCAATTGCATTAAAAAAAATGGAAGAACCTCCGAGACAATTATGTGTGTATTCGGAAGCGAATGGCCACTCAAAGCGGTGACACAGTCGGCCAAAAATTGCCAGCTTTTTATCAGTTTCTGTCGTGTTTTTGGTTGGTGCACTTTACCATTTATTGTCTACATATGTTTCCTGTGAGTGTAACTAATTTACATTTTACACTTCAAGTATATGAAGAATAAACCACAGGTTTGGTGTCAAAAGAATTTTGATGTTTAATTTTCAACAACAGACAGTTCACAGACTTGATAAATCATCACTGATTGAGAGTACTTTGGTGCTTTTATGACATCTTTACCATCAAGGCTTCCAACGTAGTTTGGGAAATTTCAGAGCTGCCAGAAATCTGCTATGCTATGGCTTCCCACTGGCTGGTTGTAGGACACAGCAAAAAATCTGACAAAACGCTGGACAACGCACGTTGCTGGCTTTCACCCGATGCTAGAATTCGTGATGCAACTGCAAGTGTCTGTGCGGCATCGGACAGACCACCTCTGCAACCGTCTTCTGCATTGCCTACGCCTCAACATTTGTATGATCAACATTTGTTGTTCAATGTTGATAAGCTGAAAATCCATATCCAAGCGTTCCCTTTCCGTTGGCATTGTTGTCTAACCGAAAGAAAACTAGAGGAAGTCGACAAGAGTCCCCCAAAACCGTATAAAAACAACACGACACGCCTCTAGTAGCTTGGTGGTGAATTACAGAGCAACGGGTTCCCTTGCCGCAGAACTATCGAATGCCCATGGACACCATAGGGTTTACATTGTCTCTACGCCGTCACCGCAACGCAGAAGCATAACTCAGACTTAATGAAGGGACGTTTCCGCGATGCGCGTACCGAGTAAGGGAGTTCCAAAAAAACGATTATTAGATGCATCGCGAGTCGACACGTGACGATTTGATTACGCTTCATAAAGGTTAAAAAACGATGATTTTTCCTCATAACTTAATGACAGCCGTTCGTAGCGGAATGAAATTCAAGACACGTCTGCTGCCCGGACACCTTTACCGGACGCACGGACAACGTTATGATGGATGCTGCTGGTTACTGAACGAGAGATTTACTCCTTTTCAAACGATTGGAAAATAAATTTGTGTATGAGACAGGCAGGGACAGAAGCACGACCCGGCGGTTGCGCTTCTGTGCACAAGTTATTTTTTAGAGCGAGAGGGGAAGAGAGATAGTTCGTTGCTCCTTGTCTTTCAGATGTCCGGCAGTAGTTTCAAGTCATGTCAGTTGAAAAAATGTCCTGAGTGTGTTGCTAAGACCCGTGTGCGTCTATAAGAGGTGAGTACACGAACCCTCTTGTACTGTTGCCTTTATTGTTGTTGTTTTTGAGATGTTAATAGTTAGCGCCGAGTGCTAAGCTAATTAGCGAATTCGCTAAATTGTATTTCATGTACAGAACATGTAAAACTATGATTAAGTACAGCAGTTACACTACAAACATGCGAAATAGTACAGAAATCTGTGAAAACAAAGTATATTGATCTTATTTCTAAAGACACTTTTTCCAGAAAATGTGGAATTCATTCCACCTCTGTAAATTTAATTGTATTGTTGAGAGAAATAAGTACTCCCTTTAAAATGGTTAATGTTTTAGCACTTTCTTGTAAAAAAAAAAAAAAAAAAAAAGAATAAAAAAGTAGCTTAAGGGCAGCTTTTTGTTGCATGGGCATGTTTCCATCGTTCCTGTTGAATCATCAGGATATTTTAAATAAATAATGGACATAAATTTGTTTGGCTACTTTATTAATTAGTAATGTACGATGCATGGATAATCGCGATAATCGTGATAACCATGATCATCGTCAATACTGCGATCATCATTCAATAATCGAATCTTAGCACCCTGAATCATAATCGAACTGAATCGTGGGGTGCCTAAGATGGCACAACCCTAGTACCGAGGCTCATGTCATCTAGGGGAGGTTCCAAAAACGATGACGTCCGAAGCCTCGCTTCCCAGCTGTACCAGGTGATTGCTTCAGAGAGTGCTTTAGATTTTGCCGCGTGGCTCGACAGCTTGCTACAGTATATAAACACCTCGGGCTACAGTACATTCAAAATGTGCCTATTTGAAGGAGCGTTGCAATCAGGTGAGTGTTTGGATAGTATGGAGAGTGAAAGGTGTATAGGAGTGTGGAGAGGAGTAGTAAAGTAGTTGATAGAATGGAGCCAGCAAGAAAGATGACTTTTTCTGAACCGAATTTGAATCACCACCATCTTGTTCCTTATACATCAATGTACAATAGGCATAATCTGTGCCCTTTTTCAGGTTACACAAGCACGTTTACAGTCCTCTCCCTGAATACGCTCACGCCATTTTCAGAAAAAACATTGCAGAAACTGCCATATTATGATAATACTATTTGGGGAATCATTTTCCCACATACACTACATTAAAAAAATAGTAGTTGTACTTCATGACTGATGTACTGTACGTTGCCACTCCTCCTACTGGACCCAAAAGTTCACACGTTTATATGAATAATTTGTTGTACGTTGATTTTTGGGGAGCTGCTTGCCACTGCTCACCTACAGGAAGCATCGCCGTATCATATATTTTTATGACTGCGAGGTACTGTTTATGTCTATGTGTGCGTTTTGTGTTTCATATGTATAGGTCCTTTTTGTTTTTGTTTTCTTTTTGATTCAGGTGGTAGTGTGCACCCATACTTTATGGTCACTCAGGTAATGAGTTTGATCCCATTGCTGAAGATGTATGTCAAATTTATCTTCTGTAACTGGAAAACAATGAAAAGAAGGTTGAAGAAAAAAAAATGGCGGAAAACACTCAGGTGACTTGAAGTTCCGCTCTGAGACCCCCAGCTTGGCCAGATTTAAAAATTGTCCTATATGTATGTGTGATACATCATTGGAAAGCTTAAAATCTCTATTTTCTCGAGGAAGAAAAATTTTGAACAGGAGGGCATTCAAAAAAAAAATTTACACAGCAAAATCCTAACTGGAGGAGAGAGCACGTGAGAGCAGAATTAAAGACGCCATGATTTTAACGAGATATTATCGCGTAATTACCTCTTTTTGATCCAAAAAATACCATGTAGCATGTATCACAGAGTGTCAAGACACAGCTGTGAATGGCCACAGGTGGATTTTTGGCGGATTTTATGGGTGAAACATGATAAAATAACAAGGGTCGCGATGCAGAAATCGCAGACATGAAGGAGTGGTCGAGACGTTCATTTTAATATATTTACTCTTTTAAACATTTTTTTCCCCAATTTTTCTTTGTTTGGATCGATTATTTATCATTTAACACATCGGAGAAAATGCGACAGTAACAAAAAAAATTAAAAAAAAAAAATACAATTAAGCGATAGTTACGAGGTAGATATCCGTGACGTTTTTACAGACACCATTTTTTTGTGTGACATAATTTGTTTAAAAGTTTAAAATATGCAAGTGAAAATTTTTTTGAGTCGTGTTTTCTTTTTTCTTTAAACGAAATATTAGACATCAATTAATGATTCTAAGCTAAAAATGACAGACATTTAGAGAATAAATGTAATTAATTACCTTCATTTTATGGCTGGATTCAAACAAAAGCGGTTGCGCGATGTCTGTAAACGGGGGTTTCCAGGGTAAAACGGACAAATTAAAAATAATTCGGGGGCTTAATATGCCATGAATCTGCTATGGCAGCATATCTTTATGTATTTTATTATTATTTTTTTTTTATCAAACACAACAGTTATTTTGGCTTACAATACAGCAGTTTATTTTAAGGTGGCGTGCAAGAGCAGAAACTGCTTTTTCAGTCTTGTCTGTGTTTTCCGCCATACACTTATGTGATAATCTATGTACATCGAGGATTTGGTCAGACAATAGTTTGCAAAATAATTCCTTCCCAACAGACACACACAAAAATGAGCGAATCACTCATGTGGTTGGAGACAACTGACTGTGATTATACACTTAGCTAGTTGGTGGTTCCGTGGACACATGAAGCTGAGAGATATGAACCCCTTTCTCGAACCAATTGACTCAAGTGGTGAAATGCCTCATAAGGCTTCATCTCACCATCACTGGAGATAACAAATACAACCGTAAGCAGGCAGGAGACTCGAGATGGCGCATACAGCGGTAAGCAAGCAACTAAGTAATAGTGCTCCTGATGTGCAACAGGTGTGTCGCCCATTCAGCTGAATCAGGTGCTGGAATGACAAAAAAAAAAAAAAAAAAAAAAAGAACTGAGA
Source organism: Corythoichthys intestinalis (assembly GCF_030265065.1). Taxonomy (NCBI): domain Eukaryota; kingdom Metazoa; phylum Chordata; class Actinopteri; order Syngnathiformes; family Syngnathidae; genus Corythoichthys; species Corythoichthys intestinalis. The sequence continues at coordinate 69,565,561 of NC_080396.1, forward strand.
ACACACACAGATATGACTGGGTCGCTTTTTGAGGAAACCCTTCATGTCCAAACTGTTGTTTTCTTCACTGACCAATTATAATCAACATTTTGAACCCAAAAAGAAAAAAAAATCCCAAAACATTTTGTCAAAATTTCTAATATTGATGTCCTATCGACAACCAAACTTGCTCATTGAACCATTTTTAAGATTGATAATACAACCCCTAGCAAAAAGTATGGAATCACCAGTTTCGGACGAGCACTCACTCAGACATTTTATTACGTAGAACACACTCAGATAAAAACCTTGTAAAAATAATGAATTAGTTCAGAAGTGCAACTCTTTAGCATTCAGAAACACTAAAAAAAATGCATTAAAAACATTGTGGTCAGTAAATGTTACTTTTATAGAGCAAGTGCAGGGAAATTAATATAGAACTCCATTCTGAGGAAAAATATATGGAATCTTGAGAAACAAACAAAGAAATAACAATCAAAACACATCCGTAGTGTTTAGTTGAACCACCTCTGGCTTTTATGACAGCTTTCAGTCTCTGAGGCATGGACTTGATGAGTGACAAACAGTTTTCTTCATATATTTGGTGTCAACTCTCTTTGATTGCAGTTGCCAGATCATCCTTGCAGGTCAAAGCCTTGATGTGGACCTTTTTTTTTCAATTTCCACCACAGGTTTTCAATAGGGTTTAGATCTAGGCTATTTGCAGGCAGTGACATTGACTGGATGAGTCTTTCTCCAAGGAATGCTTTGACAGTTTTAGCTCTGTGACATGATTCATTCTCATCTTGGAAAATGATTTCATTAACCCCAAACATATTTTCAATTGAAGGGATAAGAAAGCTGTCTATAATTTTAATGTGAACTTGTGTATTTATTAAAGATTTAACCACAGCCATCTCCGTAGTGCGTTTGCCTGACATGCAGCCCCATATCATCAAGGACTGAGGGAGTTTTGAAGTTTTCTTCAGGCAGTCACCCTTGTAAATCTCACTGGAATGGCACCAAACAAAAGTTCCAGCATCATCACATTGTCCAATGTTGATCCTTGACTCATCACTGTAAATAACCGTCATCCAGTCATTCACAGTCCATGATTGCCTCTCCTTAGCACATTGCAGTCTTGTTCTTTTCTGTTTGATTGTCAATGATGGTTTCCTTTTAGCTTTCCTGTATGAAAATCCCATTTCCTTTCGGCGATTTTGCACAGTTCTGTCACATACCTTGACACCAGCTTCCTCCCATTTCTTCTTCATTTGTCTTGTTGTACATCTTCTGTTTTCAAGACATATGGCCTTTAGTTGTTTGTCATGGCGTTTGGATGTCTTCCTCGGTGTACTTTGTACTTGGTCCAGATTTTGGATACAACTGACTGTGAACCGCCCATATCTTTGGCAACCATACGTGTAGCCTTACCTTCTTCAAGAAGTTTGATAATCCTCTCCTTGGTCTCTCATCTCTCTTGTCGGAGCCATGATTCTTGTGAATCCACTTGGTCCAGCAGCCCTTCAAGATGTGATCACTGCACTGTTTTAACTGCTGACTAACGAGCAGATGTAATCTGAGGCAGGGGCCCAATTAAGGAAAGGAAATTGACTGGGTCTGTCTGTATTTTCTACTCAAAATGGAGTGATTCCATATTTTTTTCTTCAGAATGGAATCATTCTATATTTATTTCCCTGCACTTGCTCTATAAAAGTAACATTTACTGACCACCACAATGTTTTCATGCATTTCTTTTAGTGTTTCTGAATGCCAAGGAGTTGCACTTTTGAACTAAATCATTGTTTTTACAAGCTTTTTATCTAAGTTTGTTCTAAATAATGTCTGAGTGAGTGCTCGTCCAAGACTGGTGATTCCGTACTTTTTGCTAGGGGTTGTATTTATTCAATAGGCGTTTTTGCCCTTTATACAAACTACAGTCAAAACCGGTAGACCAACAGTGCAAAATAGTGAAAAAAAAAAATATAGAAACCATTTAACAGAAGAAGGGTTTGGAGGATATCTCTTTGTGAGGTTAGGTATTGCACTTATAACCTTATCAAAACTATTTTTCATAAATTCAGGTTTCTGGAACACACACATCTACATACAAATTGTAAAGACTGATTGTGGGGGAAAAAGATAACATTGAAAAAAAATATTAAAAAAAAACATTTACATATTTATATTTCTGTTCATAACTTTTATGGACATAATATCTAGGCGCAGCCGTGGCGTTGAGGGGGTCCGGTTTGGTGGCCTCAAGATTGCATCTCTGCTTTTTGCTGATGATGTTGTGTTGTGGCTTCATCAAGCCGTGACCTTCAACTCTCACTGGAACGGTTCAGCACCTCCAAATCTGAGACCATGGTCCTCAGTCGGGAAAAGGTGGGATGCCCTTTCTGGGTCAGGGATGAGGTCCTTCCCCAAGTGGAGGAGTTAAAGTATCACGGGGTCTTGTTCACGAGTGACGGAAAAATGGAACGGGAGATCGGCAGTCGAATCGGTGCCACATCTGCAGTGATGCGGACTCTGCACTGGTCCGTCGTGGTGAAGAGCACCGGTCTGTCATGGTGAAGAGGGAGCTTCGGCTCAGCTCTCTGACTACCGGTCAATCTACGTTCCTACCCTCACCTATGGTCACAAACTGTGGGTCGTGACCAAAAAAACAAGATCCCGGATACAAGCGGCCAAAATGAGTTTCCTCTGTAGGGTGTCTGGGCTCTCCCTTAGAGATAAGGTGAGAAGCTCGGTCATCCGGGAGGGGCTCGGAGTACTAACATGCTTCTCTAAAACAGAATACAAAAAGACATTTAAGATCAAAAATTATTAGCATAATCGCTCACTAGCTTAGCGCTCGTGCTAAGTTGTAACGTGCATCAACAAAGAATACAAACAACACAACTGGCTTCATTTACTCAACTCTGATGGATGCACACTGGATCTAGTGACACAAAAGACAATCTAATGCTCGACACTTTGTAATACAGGCAGTCCCTAAGTTACGAACGAGTTCTGTTCCTGCGCTGGCAACCCAACCCAAATTTCCGCATATGTTAGGTTTTGAGTTGGTTACCTCCTAGTGTGTCCCTGTGATTGCCCATTGATTTCACCTGTGGTGTCTGCTCCTAGTGTATCCTCCAATCTGCATCCTCCTGTGCCACCAACCTGTTCCTCGTTGTCTCGTTACCCCTTATCTGTGTGTGTATATAAGCTCCCGGTTTCTTTTCACTCCTTGTCACGACATTTTCAATGTGCATGTCCACGTTCATGTCAACGTTTTCCCCCAGTTCCTCGTATTCCTCGTCCTGCTTTGAAAGTAAGTTGATTTGTTAGCCTGATTTTTGTTTGTTAAGAGTTTTTGGATCCCCTGGTCGGTTTGTTGGTACTTTGTTTTTTTGTTGGCATTAATTAAAACATTATTGCACCGCTTTTTCTGCCTCACCTCTATTTCCCTGCATTTGGGTCCACACACCACCTGCCTGCCCGCATTCCCTGACAGCATAAGTCGGAATAAACCCTTTAAGTACCCCTAAATACCCAACTAAATCATGTATTTGATGTCATATTAATAAAATGAAGTGAAAATAAGATGAATGCTATAAAGTAAATCAATAGAGACCTATATGCTTACAAAAAGCCCGCACTGTTTACCGTTTCTCTCCCTTCTTGAAATGTTAACTGGCGTTCACCTCCGCTTTTCAATGTGAAGGCAACGCTCGAAGCTAAAAGAAAATAGTGCTAGCGTGACGTCAGACAAGTCCAAGTGCAACAAAGGAAAGCAGACCTCACATACACTGTAACGAAATACCAGATATGCAAAGGAATTACTGCAGAGATCAACCACTTAGATTAATTAGACCTGATATATAACAAAATGAAATGATAAATGATATACTGTACTTACCATTAATGCTGAGAGGTGGTGGAAGAGACACTGTCATGCGACTTAAAAAAGTATGATCACGATCATATGCAGCAGGGTTTGGATGAAGTAGCTATTTGATAAAGGCTATTTTATGAAAATATGAAAAATAGAAGTGAGTACAAATTTGATCTGGACATTATTTTGGAAGACTGATCTCCATTTCCATTTGATTCCCTTCTTTCTAAAATGATAAAAAGGTTATGGTTACGGCTGTGTGCATTCTCTGTTGATAATAATAATAATAATTTATAACCATTATTAATTTTGGTTTCTGTGTAAATATAGAGTATTTACTCAGAAACTGCATATTTGGGCGAGTTTTCTATATGCGGATTATTTTAAAATTTGAAGGGCGGGATGTCAAATGTCCTCCAATTCTAGAATGTCACAGGTGCCATTTTCTGAAGTTTTACGCACCCGATGATGTATTGCGGCGGAACGCAAAAAATGCACACACAGACACACACACCTCCCCACACACCATTGTGATCTGAATTGAGAAAGGGAGGTGTAAAAATCTACTTACGTGGGAGGGAAGTCGTGTGCAATCAAAATGAGGATTCGGGAGAGGAGGGAGGGAAAGAAAGTAGGAAGGAAAGCCCTTCAGCACCACTCGCCTCTGGACAGCATCTGAAGCGGCGAGCTGGAGGGATCAAATAAAAGCAGAAGATTTGCTGGAACGCTGCGAACTGCAGGTTCAAACGTGCACTTTTTGTCTGCACGCGTTTTAATTGCATTTCATTGAAGAACCAACAACCAAGAGGAGCAAACAAACAAGTCACTGGACGGCACCAACATAAGTTTTTTTTTTATTTTAAGCTGAAGTCACTTGGAAGATTTGACGGTAATGTGTGTTTTATTTCTTCTATACACGCGTGTTGTTCTCTTTGCGCACACTTGGCTCTCTTTCACTCTATCATTATGCTTGGGATGCTTTAGGAACCCCCAGTTGTTGTAGTAGTGAAACAACGTGGATAATTATGATTTTATCGACACAATAGCTTTTAACGCACGTGGACCTGAAAAAGCCCCTTTCTGTATGTGGTTGGTGTATGCGTCTCGGAGGAGAGAGGCACACGTTCAACAGATTAATGAGGATCGCCCAAAGGCTTTAGAGCGCAAATGAGCCTTCACTCAGTCATACAATGGAGCCCTTTATCGGCTGCATGTATGGGAGCCCCCCCATGCGCCCCTAACCCCCTTTCCGCTCTACTTGGCTCAGCGTTGCACCTCGCACAAACACATCCGAGGAATCTGTAAAGATCCACTCGCAAACATAACAACACGGCTGAACTTCAAAGTAATGCAATGCAAATGAGGTTGCATTGCGCACTTACGCGGACGCGTTACATGGAAGCAATAGGCGCTCTCGTAGCGGCTGATTTGTGCATGTTGGCGATGGGCAGAGCTTTTGTTTCATCACTTTAAATCCAGCTTTGACGGCTTGATGTCTCTTGTGTTTGTTATGAATGCATCACTGTCAGGTGATATTCATGCTAGGGGCTCACATCATATTTAATCAGCTTTCAACCACTTCTCCTTTTGTGTGAGAAGTGATATTAAAGTACTGTCGGTGTGCCACACAGATATGTAATCTTTCTGCAATTAGGTATAGTACATTTCTATTTGATGGGTTCACTTTGATATACTGGACTGTCTCAGGAAATTAGAATACACAATATTCTAATTTCCTGAGACAGTCAGGAAATTAGAATATTGTGTATTCTAATTTCCTGAGACAGTCCTGTATATATACACAGGACTGTCTCAAAAAATTAGAATATTGTGTATTCTAATTTTCTGAGACAGTCCAGTACTGTACACCATTGGTTTTTAATTAGTGATCATGAATCTGAATGTTTTGCTTGATATCAACCCTCTGCAAAATAGTGTGCATACAGCATATAGGTCAATTATATATCTTTCTTCCTCAAATTAGGAAACGAGATAAAAAGGTGTATAGCAGATATAATGTAAAAAGGTATACACATACACAGTATTAGGGCTCAGACTCTTTGGCATGTGGTGGATTTAATAAATATCTACTAGATACATGTTTTGTGGTTGGATGCAAAATGGTAAATGGGCTCAACACATGTATAGTGCCTTTCCGCCATCAAGACACTCAAAGCGCTTTGACACCGTACAGTCATTTACCTACTGATGATGCAGCAATGTGGGGTTCAGTATCTTGCTCAAGGATACCTATAGGTGAGCTCAACAGGGCAGGGAATCAAACCCACAGCCTCTTGGTTTTGGAACAAGAACTTTACCACTGAGCTACAAGACGCCCAACAGAGATATATTTATATGTAATTAATGTAGATTTCGTTCATTAATGACCCAATCAAATAAAATCACATTCAACGTATTTTCAAAAGGGGTGGGAACCATAAGCGGATTTGGGGGGGGGGGGGGGGGGGGGGTACGGGCTAGCCCCCCCCCTGGTGGCCAAAAAGTGTCATTGCATGTAATTGACTTTCATATATATATATATATATATATATATATATATATATATATATATATATATATATATAAATGTAAATGTATATATGTAAAGCAATACAATTTTAACAAAAATGAATGAAATGAACAAAACAAAAAATTTTTTTTCATAATGGGTCAAAATTATTTTTTGAACAGATCATGTGACTAGCAACTTAGACAGTTATTTGCTTTGCATATAATAAAAAAAAAATTAGGGGAGGGCATTTTTATTTTTCAAATGATTTTTTTTTCTTTGATTGAAAATATATTTTTTAATTGAAGCAACTTTTTTTGGGATTAAATTATTAGACACAAATGTCCTACTCATAATATGGCCCGAACACAAAAAGGATTGCTTCAATCAAAGAAAACGTTTTCAATGAAAAATCAAGTGTCTCAAATAATTTTTCGCATTCAAAAACTTTTTCCATGATTGAAAATTTTCTTTCTTTTGATTGAAGTGATTTTTCTTTTTGAAAATATAGATATATTTTTGAAGCAACTTATTTTTTGATTGAATAAAATAAAGACAAAAATGTCCTAGCCAAAATGTGGCCCAAACGCAAATCGACATTACATCAATCAAAAAAGTTGCTTCAATAAAAAAAAAAAAAAAAAAAAAACAACAACCAAAAAAAAAACAACTTCAATCAAAAAAATACATTAAAAAAAAAAAAAAAAAATTAAAAAATCACTGTTTTTTGTGTTTCAAATTTATTTTTGCATTCAAACACATTTTTGGGGGGATTGAAGCGAGTTGTTTTTGGTTGAAAATATATATTTTGATTGAAGCAACTTTTTTTTGATTGAATAATAAAGACACAAATCTACCTCCATATGGCTCTGCCCAGGGGATACAATTTTTGACTGGGGTAACTACATTGGCACGACACACGAACAGTATTGCCAAAGCAGCCTGATTTAGAATTCCCCTCAAGAATGATGGGAAACAAAAAACGCTCATTGTCAACTTATTATTATAAATATTCTTGTAAGTTAATGTTATTGCTGACACTGCGTTTCGGGGTCATCAACATGTTGTGCCCCCTTGCCCCAAAAGTCAAACTCTGCCTATGGTGGGAACCTCTGAATACCTCCCAAAACGATTCGCGATAAAAAAAACTCACGATCAGGATTGCCAAATTGGAAAGACGATATCCAGCCCAATCACGCTATAAAACCCACTCAGTTCCAAAAAAACCCAGCACAAATTAGAACATCCCCTTCAAGATAAGATTCTTCACTTTTATAGCCCTATGTATATTTTCATATCATAACTAAGGCTGGGTAAGTTAGCTCAAATTTTTTTATTACTCTTATTTTAACAGCGCATGCATTACCTCTAGATTAATATTTCAATAAATATGTGGCTGCCATTGACGGCGATAGACGTCCAATCCATTTTGACTGGGAATCCAATTGAGCGTATACCCGCCCAATCTGGCAACAGTGTTCAAGATAACGATTATCTCACAATATGACGATACAACAGTTATCTATACGTGGGTGGGACATTACTCTACAATTTTCTACGATACAATTAACGTATTTTCCGCTCTATAAAGCGCATCGGAGTATAAGGCGCACCCTTAATGTATGGCTTATTTTAGCACTGTTTTCATAAATAGGGCGCACCGCATAAAAAGGTGCAGTAGTAGTAGTAGTAGTAGTCTGTCAAAAACGTTTGTCTTGCTCAGAGCATTATTTCTGTAAATAAATACAGCAAGATCAAATTATTGCAACATGTGAACAAATGATTGTCTTAACACATTGCCTTCCATTGACAATGACAGACATCCAATTCATTCAAACTGTGAGTACTGGTTTTGTATGGTCATGTTTGAGTGCCATTGACGTCGCTCAAACATACATTCATCCGCCCCTTCCAGTCAAAATGAATTCGACTTCTAGCATTGGCAGTGGCAGCCATTGAGTCAACATACACACTATTCCAGTGGAACATTTTGGTCCAGTGGTAAATTTCAAGTAGGTTGAGCTGCAGCTCGCGGTACTCAAGCAGGTGGCGCAGATGACGAACATTTTAGTTGACCGGTCCTTGAAAGCAGTGGGCATAGTTGGCGGATGAAGAATGCTTGATCTGATTGGTCGTTGAAAGCAGTGGGCGTGGTTGGCGAATGACAAACGCTTGATCTGTTTGGTCGCTAAAAGCAGGGGGTTTGGTTGGCTTGTAGTTGGACCCTTCTTGAAAATGTCTGTAAATAAAAAAACGTATCAGTTCTTCCTGAGTATTTTACAATATAATGTCATATTATAGCATATATTGCCAGTTGGGACCGATTTGTAAGCAATTGCGATGTTTTTGCTCCTGGAACATTGGGTGCTCTAGTTGCTGAAGTACATGGAAAATGTATAATGTCTTAATCAGGTTTTTTTTCTTAAATCTAGTCCAATAATTTTCTACATCTTGTTTTGAGTGTTAAAGAGTAGTTAACAGATTAATGTGTCAGATTATTCCGCTTACTTGAAGTAAATATTTAAAGTATTGTATTGTAAAGTTGGTAATTTTTTCACTAAATCAAGAAAAATTTGCTTTGAAATGATGTTTTGAAAAATATCTATTCTCCGGGGTGGGTAGAGTAGCCAATTGAGGGGGAATTATTCAGAACGAGGAAAACGCGACGAAGAGAGCCGCAAAATGTAATTGTTTCAGTCTCTCTACTCCAATATTTTTACAGGATATTCTTTTTATCCAAGTATTTTTTCCCCAATAGCTATATAAATGGCTTGAGAAGGACCAGTCAGCCCAGAAGGAGGAGTTACCGAAGCTTATTCCAATAATCGGCGCGGTCAGAACTACGAATCTGAACGCCTGTGTCCACTCGCCTTTCTCTCTGCCTTACACTCCACTGTGGAACAAAAGGAAAACTACGGCGTCAGTCAAGGGACAAAATGGACTCATTGGCTCTCTAATTAATTTAATAACTCGCCATTGACATCTTGTGGCATATTTATATCACTACCTTACATAGTTAAGGAGTGACACGGTGGAAGTCTGTCAGTGTGGCCATGTGACATCATCAACAATGGCGGCCTACTAGTTAAAATAATTTTCATAGATTTTCTTAGAATTAAAACCTTAAGAGGGGTTTTAACATCAAATTATTATAACTCGTACTAACATTTATCTTTAAAGAACTACATGTCTCTCTATTCGTGGTTCCCTTTAAGATTAAATATAATATTTTGTTGCTTAAAATAGGTCTGTTAAGTTTATTTTCAGTTAGCTAATAACTAGCTATTTTTCTTATTTCAAGAAATCTAAGTACCGTATTGGCCCGAATATAAGACAGTGTTTTTTGCATTGAAATAAGACTGAAAAAGTGGGGGTCGTCTTATCATCTTATATTCGGGCCAGTACGGTAAGCAAAATTTACTTGAAGCACTGACAGATAAATTCACGTATTTCTAGTAGTTTTACACTGAAAATAAGGGAATTGAACTAGTTTTATATAGGTGTGTTTTATACACTGTAGTTGAGATTTTTTTATTTTTTATTTTTTGTTTCATTTTGTTGCGGTCACTGAGTTGAATTCTGACTCGCAGACTAATGATTATGGTCGGGGTCCAGAGGATCAGCACAGGATAAAGACAATTACTGTGGAATTTAGAGTTGACAGAAGAGAAACCCTAAAAATGTCTTGTCTCGGGAGACTACCTGGAAGTTCTCATTAAGAGGCAACACTTGGAAAAGCGCCAGTAAACAAAGTAAGAGACTGACTGTCAGTGCGTCTGCTACTTTCAACCTTTATATATAAACATCCTTTGTTTGACTGTATTTTTGTACAGTTCCCATGCTGTTTTGGGAGATAAATTACATTTGTCTGACTGTTTCTTGCTTTGCTATCATGAGGCTCTCAGATTATCAGACAAGTAGACGTCAAGAAGCGAAGCTTGACAATATGAATTTTTCTCTTTTGATCCATGTTTAAAGTTGTGACCTCGGCATTCTGACCACAGACTGATGGTGTCCAAAACAAAATCCTGATCTTTTCTCTCAATCCCATTTTCTGAGCTGTTGATTTCCCCTCTGGCCAATTGCCTCTTTTAAGACATTGTCATTTCTGCTCTGTGACTTTTGGTTTGGTGAAATTGTTTTCTCTCAAGCTTGACAATTCTCGAGTCGTCACATGAATTGCAGACATGTCAAAAGGTTTCGCGGAGGGGATTAGTCCAGAGAGCACATTCTCAGAGACAAAAAGAGATTAAAAAGTGAAGTCTTTCACTCACTGTATAGGCTACATGCAATTTGACAAATGAACACTATTCAGCACATTTAAGTGATAAGACTTTGGTTTCCGAGCTAACTGAAGTTATAATTCAGCCACAAGCAGCAAGGAAAGGAAATGCGTAACAAATCCAAGTGTCATAATTATCAAAAATCTAAAAGACGATCTAATATCGCACACAATCAACCATTAAAATCATTTCAATCAAAATTTTAAAAAGATTAAAAAGATATTCAAATACACAATAGAGCACAACGCCTCAATGTCATCCCACAGACAAAACCCTGACAGGGAGGATGAGCACGTTTCTTTGTGTCTGAAACGCACTTATGCATTCCCACAGTGGTATTTTTAAACAACGCTTAATCTGTTGCCATGGGGATAGCTACAACACTACTTTTCCTGTCACTGGCATTGTATATGCACAAAATGCATCCTAATTGTAATTGTAGATCTCAAAACTTGCGTATAAACTATGCAGATAAAACCATACATCCAACAAAGTCCATGATATTACTATTGTCGTGTATTTTACTATGTGTTCATGCATATAGATGATATTTTGTTTCATTTCTTAAAAGGTTACATGTTGGCAGGCGTTGTGGTGTCTATTCATAGATGCTGAGATAAAGGGCAGAAATGATTCATGGTTTTCATACATACATAACATTACACCAGTGGTGTCCAAACTACGGTGTGCGGGCCAACTACGGCCCGGAGCCCAGTTTTTATTGGCCTGCAAATTATAAAAATAAGCTTAAAATAAGCCTACATTCTGCTGCACTTCTCAGCTTTAACACTGATTGGGACTAAGCGCTTAAACTGCACCTTTCCAAACCTGACAACATTTTAAAATCAATGTAGGGAACTGCAGAATTCAAGCAAAACTTATCACTTCTGTCTTTTTTTTTTCCCACCAAAAAAGAAAATTGCTAGCTAATACCATTATTCGAGAGCAACGATAAGCAGAATTTTACAAATCATAGACCAATTTCTCTATCGCCTCAATTTTAAAACATTTTAGAAAAAAAAAAAATCGACTTGAAAAGTTCTTTGAGAAACATTAAACAATAAATGCAGGTCAATATGGGTTTAGGACACAAAGAACTACTTCAATTATGATAATTGAGGCAGCAGAGGAAATTACAAATGCACTTGACCAAAATAAATATGCTGCTGGTATTTTTGTTGACCTCAGGAAGGCCTTTGACCCGATTAATCATTACATTTTACTTGAAATGACATTCTGGGTTAGCTGGGGAGTAGATATAAAGTTGTGTAACACGTAGGGAATGATACAGTATGTAAAGAATAGCCCGTATACATCACACAAACTTGATATTTCATGTGGGGTTCCCCAAGGGTCAGTATTGGGGCCTGGATATAAAGTTGTGTAACACGTAGGGAATGATACAGTATGTAAAGATAAGCCCGTATACATCACACAAACTTGATATTTCATGTGGGGTTCCCCAAGGGTCAGTATTGGGGCCTAAACTTTTCTCTGTGTATTTAAAATATATTTTTAATGTATCCCAAGTAATGAAACTCATTCTGTTCGCACATGACACTAATATATATATATATATATGTAGATGGCAATGTAGTGTAAAGCGCTTTGAGTGCCTTGAAAGGTGGAAAAGCGCTATACAAGTATAACACCATTTACCATATATATATATATATATATATATATATATATACATACATACATACATACATATACACACACACACACACACACACACACACACACACACACACACACACACACACACACACACACACACACACACACACACACACACACACACACACACACACACACACACACACATATATACATATACATACATACATACATACATACATATACAGACACACATATATATACATACATATATATATATATATATATATATATATATATATATATATATATATATATATATATATATATATACATACATACATACATATACACACACACATATGGCAGTGTATGTATATATATATATATATATATATATATATATATATATATATATATATATATATATATATATATATGTATGTGTATATATATATATATTTTACAGGGTTAAAAGTTACACTCAACCTGTAACTACTGTGAACAAGGAACTAAACTTAATAAAGCAATGGATGGATATACATAAAGGATCATTAAAAGTAAATCTAAAGCAATGATTTCTGGGAATGTAGAAATTGATACTGAATTATAATTTAATATTGAAGATCTACACATTGAAAATGTTGAAAACAAATTTTCGGGGGTTATAATTGACAACAAACTGCCATTGGAATCCCATGGCAGACACATAAAGAACAAGATTTCAGGAAGCCTCTAAATTTTGAACAAAGTTAGAATATATCTTCATCAGTATGCACTCCGTACTCTGTACTGTACTTTGATTCTTCATATTTTACATACTGGTAGCGACATCCTTGCATTTTACCATTTATTTTTTCATGACAGTGTGCAGTTGTCCGATTAGTGTTGATAGTAGATGAGTGCAATTCATTTGCCTGACTTTGACTGGCGACAGAGGTTGGTACTAGTAATGCATTACATTTACTATGTTACATTTGTATGAGTAACATATTGAGAAAAAGTACTTCTAAGAGTAATTTTATCTTGCCATAAAGGGACATTTTTTATTTTTGCTGCATGCAGTATCAGCAGCTACCTTGTTATAGTGTGGGGTTATTTTGCACTTGATATGTCACCTTATGTGATGCTAACAGTGGTTGCTTGTTTACTGATGTAACACCGACAATGTGGGACGATTGTTGGCAGTATATTCGGCATGTTTTCGCTGAAAAAAAAAAAAAAATCAAGTGGCTTATCAATGTGATTTGGGGTCTAATGTATTTAAGTGACGTCTTAATTAATTTGGCGTCTTGCTGTCTGCTGCAAACATTTTTAGACACAGTAAACAGACTGGTCGTACCTTGTCTCCCACTGCGTTAAAAGTTAAAGCCAAAAGCCAAACGCTACATACGCTTCGTCATTTCTTTCTCCTCTTAGCTCTTCATATCTCCAGTGCACTTTGCTGTGTGCTCTAGTTTGGTTCAAAAATACTGCGCACACTCTGAAAATGAGAGTACCACTGCCACCCAAGGAGTGGATATACAATAGCGTACCGCACGAATGCTATTTTTAGACCGTGACGTCGCCACCGCAACCTGGAAGTCGGTCCACATAAACACGCCCTCGCATAAAACTCATGTTATTACTGCTTGTTTTCTGCCAGTAATCTTTCAAAAAAGAACTTGCCGAGTAAACACTGCTGCTATGGAACTTGTAGAAACTAGACATTACGGCATATGAAGGATGTATTCTTCATACGATTCTCGGAGCCAAAAAAGTGGAAAAAAGGTGAACAATGGATCAACTTGTGTGGACGTCCAAAAGACCAGTTTAACGCCAGCAAGGTGAAGTCATTTACCTTCATATGGAGTAAACATTTTGTTGGGGGCCATGGTCCAACAGATGACAATCCCCAAGTGACTAAAAGCTCTGGAACCGAAGGAGGAGAGATGAACACGGGGATAGAAAGGTGGAGGATAGAGGAAGAGCGAAGTAAACGGGGATGACTGTTAATACAGAGGAGACTGCAAAGGTAGGGAGAAATACATAGATACATGTGCATATATATATATATATATATATATATATATATATATATATAATTATATGGTCTCCTGCTGAGTTACTTGTAGGTGGTACTACTGCTACTGCTCTGACTAACATTTATATATCACAACAGTCATGTAGGCCTATTTTTCGGAGATATGGATATTTAAATTAATTAGCCATGTTTTAGCCAGCTCTACCTTTTCTGTTTTGAAATAACAACCTTAGTATGGGGGAAGTGTAAATAAATTATTGAAAAATAATGAAAAAATGTAAGTGTTCGATGTCTGTCACTGAGTAGCATTTGCGATTGATACACAAAAATAGCTATGTAAATTACCCCCAAGAACGGTCAGAGACGTAAGACAACCAGAGGATATAATATATAAGAAAGACAGGGCAAACGGTGGTAAAGGGTAGATTGTTGAAACAGGAGAATGTCATTGTCAGTAGCGTAAGGCAATACACACAAGAAAAAGGTGTCGATAAAAAAGCCCTCTGGATCAGCTCTTTTTACAGTCTTTCTCAGCCCTCGCCACTCAAGCCATCTCTTTAACTGAACATTTGTATGTTCTTCCACATCTTTACCAGTGAATTTGGCACCAGGGACATCATTTTCGAACAGAATTGGTAGGTTTAGCTCAGTAAACATCTTGTTCATACACTATTTACATGCATTTACCATTAGGGACAAACGGGAGCTTGACCCGCTTAGCAACAATTGCTAACATAAATTAATATTAACCCTTTAAGGTCTGGGCCTATTTTGTCTTATTTTGCATGCCTTTGAAGTTGCCTTTATATTTCAAAGAAAGAATTGTTTACGATGGCCTGGTTTGGTCCCTTTTTTTGTGACACCTTGAACTTCATGTCCAAACTGTTGTTTCCTTCACTGACCAATTATAAATCATCATTTTGGGCCCAAAAAGACCAAAAATTCCAAAATCGTTTTGTCAAATTTTTTAATATTGATGTCCAATTGACAACCAAACATGCGTAACGAACCGTTTTGAAACTTTGTAATATTTATTCAACATGTTAGGATGAACATTCAACCAAAAAAACTTAGAATAAATAGTCTTATATTTGACAATTCAACATAAACAACAGGTATAGCCATAGGCGTTTTTTGCCTTTATACATGCTCTAGTCAAAACAGGTTATATACAGCAGACCAAACAGTGAAGAACAGTGAAAAAATATACCATCTAACACAAAAAGTGTTTAGAGGCCATCTCTATATGAGTTTAGGTATTGCGGCCCATCACCTGATGAAAACTATGTACACACAATCAAGCTTCTTGAACACACATTTATATACACAAATTGAGAAGACTGATTGTGGGAAAAAAAATATATATATAACATTGGGGAAAAAAGTATTTTCAAAAATATTTACAATAAATAAGTTAAATTTTTTTCAGGCATGCCACTCCGAAAAGCAGTTTCGTCCTGGAATTAGACACAGGGCGACATCACACAGCCCACACTTCCATGGGGTGTCGGTCCTCTTTCCACCCTTCCATTTTCATTTCACTTTACTTTCATTGTCACTATAAATGTACATGAAAAAAAAGTCAGTATTTATGAAAATAATAAAGTATAAAATAAAAATATATACAGAAATAAATAATAATGGAAATCTATATGTATGACAATAGAAAGAATGCCATAGCTGAATATGTGCTACATCCCTAATCTTCATATAGAAGGAAGACCACAAATTATACTTTGATCCGATATGCACATTTTATTATTATATACACAAACACACACTTACAGTACAGTATATTGCATCAAAATTAACTTTGTCTTGCAATATCAAAAGAAACTTTCAAAAGAAACTTTTTCAGCAGCATAAAAAAAAAAAAGTGGGTTGGCTTACCTCTGCTCGTCGATGGCGTCACCCACGTGTTCAAATCCGTCACTATCTTCACTCGAGGCCTCTTCCGAAGAAGATGATGATGACGAATTTGGACCATCCTCTTCCTCACGTTGATCAAAAAGCACAATTGCTTGCGCTAAATGTAGTTATCCGTTCATTCTCAAAGTCACACAAAGTCGCTCGCTCGCTCGATTCAAACGGCCGTCGGTCGCCACCTCGCTGCTTCAGAACACTCCTCCCTCTCATTCGGTGGAACCTCGCACGGCAGTTATATTTATTAAAAAAAAAAAAAAAAACGCATGTTGTGCTTCCACTGTGACTTCGAAAGGGTTCGTTTGATTTGTGTTTTTTTCATGGAGCTTCCGTTTTGAAAAAGGACAAGAAATGATGGAAATATACAGTAGACATAAAAAAATTATCCATGCAGCGTTTTAATGTTTTTTTGAGAGGACAATAAAACTATAAAACTTAAATGACAATATCTCACGTTTTAGTGGGTCGATTGACTTCAAATAACAACGAGAGTAAACCGCAACTTCCGCACTTTAAAACGGGACCAACCAACGGCATGTGGGTGACGTAATTAAAACGCGAGGGCGCTTCAAAGACGACGTGCGCTGAGGACGCGCCGGCGCGTCCTTCGACTCTCAAGGGTTAATGAGCAAAAGTGACGTGTTGCGTGCGGTACGCCGTTACACTTATTTTACTGAGGCAAAAAACTATGTTCCCCCCGTCATCGCTCTGCGCCCCCCTGTTTGAGAAGTACTGTACTAATCAGATGTAACAATAGTCACATGACCACACAAAAGCTTGCAGTCAGAGGTCCAATGGTCACAGCCACCTGTTCAATTATGTGGAATCTTTAGAGTGCCATAAAAAATACAAACTATTTCACATAGAGCGCTCCGTCAACATAACTCCAAAGCGCAGATTTCAACCTCTCTCACAGTTTTTATTTAGCCACGATAGACCACTGAAAACTGGAGATATGATCGTTTTAGTTTCATGGTAGGAAATCTGTTTTCTTCTCATAAGAGGACAATCATGCTCTTTGGACGGGTGGTTTCATTTCTGTAAATTTTTCTAGTCAAAGTCAATGATTTTTGTGTACTTTTTGGCCAAACATTTTCATGTAAAAGGTTATGGTACAGTATATTAATAACACTTGATATAAATGACATTGTGCTGAGAAAAAAATGTACCATTGTTTAAAAAAAACAGACATTGTAAGTACCTAATTACCTGAGTATTTTTTTCACAGAATACTTATTTAGTTGTACATTAGTAAATTTTTTGGATGAGTCTTTTTACCTGAGTAATATTATTTTGAAGTAACGTTACTCATATTTGAGTAAAATCTTTGGCAACCATTTCTGGGTGTAGCCTGCCTTTAGCTCAAATTCAGCTGAAATGGGCCGGCAAAACACAACCTTGAATAGAACAAGCACTGTTGGAAATGGATTGATGGATTTGACATTGCATGACCTTACTGTGGACGAAGAAAAAAAAAAATTCCAACAAGGTTGGCCTTGTAATATTTTCTGTGATATTTTCAACATTTCCCTCATTGGTGGCGTTAAAGTTTAGATTTCATCTCATGTCCCTAATCAAAAGCTTCAAAGTTTTACCTCACTCCCCCTTTCATTAAACACTTTATGACCACCTGCTTCATCACCACTAAACTTGTTTATTGGTGCTTTGAGAGTGTGACAGCAAAGAATCCATCACTAAGATCTTGATGAAGTGCTCATCCAATGAGACAAGACACCAAGTAACGGTGATCCAATAGATGACGGTGTTGGAATCCCCAAAGCTGCTGGCCCAGATAAAATCGTATCTCAAAATCGTGAGACCTGCTCGTGTCAGCTGTAGCCGTGTGATTCCTGCATGTGTCATGAAAACGCACACTGAAACAAGTAGCAGATTATAGCTGGCAAATGACTCAGAGGAGTGCAGACAACTTCTAAAATCACAAGATGACGATGATAGCTTCAGGACATTTGACTTACCTGAGTAATATCATGACAGAGAGCAGTCGTTCAGTAGGTTACTTGACTATTATCATCAGAGCACAAATATTTTTTTCCGCAGGAATCATGAGCCAAATGCAGCTTGAATGAATCACTGATTTATGATAATTTAGAAAACACAGAATTTACCCTTTCACATTCCAATAATTGTGGGATGTTCTTGTTCAATTAACCTCATATTTTCCACAAAACTTGAAGATTATTATTATTTTTTATTTTATCAATTGCAGTATATTCATCTAAACTTAGAGGACTGGAGGGAGAGTTAGGAGAAATGGCAGCAATCATTTGCACATTCAGCACACATGTTGAACACTCGGTCACAGAATTTACAAATCTTTGAATTTCTATTTAAAATTTGAATGAGTAAAGTGTCTGATGTTCAATACTTAAATTGTTCAATTTCACAGTGCTAGCTTCAGTAGTTTATGAAATATTTGCTTTTAACCATTCATAGGGCGTTCATTTAACTCATTGGCTATTATTGACGGCACTAGACATCCCATCCATGGGGAATAGGAGGGCGAGCAGCAAATGATCACTGCCAGACCTCCCAGTCAACATAGATTGGATGTCTAGCATCATCAGTGCCATTTCAACATGAGCATCCAGTGACAAGGGTGGACTGGAACCAAAGATGTTAAATAATGATTGATAATATATATATATATATATATATATATATATATATATATATATATATATATATATATATATATATACAGTGCTTGTATATATAGACACAAGATGGATGTATACATTCAACATACGTTACATAAGTGCTGTATTTCTTTATTATAACAATAAATCAACAAGATGGCATTACCATTATTAACATTCTGTTAAAGCGATCCATGGATAGAAAGACTTAGACTAACCCTAACCCTAGTTCTTAAAAGACAAGTTATAGAATTTTTATATAAAAACCCAATTTTTTCGTTTTAATAAAATTTATAAAATTTTCAATCAAAAAATAAACTAGTAGCCCGCCATTGTTGATGTCAATAATTACTTACACAATGCTCGTGGGTGCTGAAGCCTATAAAATCAGTCGCACCCAAGCGCCAGCAGAGGGCAGCAAAACTCCGAAAAACACAACAAGCACCTCTCACTGTGCTCTCATTTTAATCTTTGAGCGGGCCATTTGTGCGTTAATTGCGTCAAATATTTTAACGGGATTAATTTTAAAAAATTAATTACCGCTAGTTAACGTGATAATTTTGACAGCCCTAATGTATATATATATATATATATATATATATATATATATAGATACACAGTGGGGCAAATAAGTATTTAGTCAACCACTAATTGTGCAAGTTGTCCCACTTGAAAATATTAGAGAGGCCTGTAATTGTCAACATGGGTAAACCTCAACCGTGAGAAAAAAAAAAGAAAAAAAAACAGAAAATCACATTGTTTGATTTTTAAATAATTTATTTGCAAATCATGGTGGAAAATAAGTATTTGGTCAATAACAAAAGTTCATCTCAATAATGTTATGTACCCTTTGTTGCAAGCTTTTCACACACTGTTGCTGGTATTTTGGCCCATTCCTCCATGCAGATCTCCTCTAGAGCAGAGATGTTTTGGGGCTGTCGTTGGGCAACGCGGACTATCAACTCCCTCCACAGGTTTTCTATGGGGTTTAGATTTGAAGACTGGCTAGGCCACTCCAGGGCCTTGAAATGCTTTTTATGAAGCCACTCCTTTGTTGCCCTGGCTGTGTGTTTGGGATCATTGTAATGCTGATAGACCCAGCCACGTCTCATCTTCAATGCCCTTTCTGATGAAAGGAAATTTTCACTCAAAATCTCTCTATGCATGCCCCCATTCATTCTTTCCTTTACACAGATCAGTCTTCCGTGTCCCTTTGCAGAACAACAGCCCCAAAGCATGATGTTTTCACCCCCATGCTTCACAGTGGGTATGGTGTCCTTCGGATGCAATGCAGTATCCTTTTTCCTCCAAACACGAGAACCTGTGTTTCTACCAAAAAGTTCTAATTTGGTTTCATCTGACCATAACACATTCTCCCAGTCCTCTTCTGGATCATCCAAATGCTCTCTAGTGAACCACAGACGGGCCTGGATGTGTACTTTCATCAGCAGGGGGACATGTCTGGCAGTGCAGGATTTGAGTCCCTGGCGGCGCATTGTGTTACTGATAGTAGCCTTTGTTACTGTGGTCCCAGCTCTCTGTAGGTCATTCACTAGGTCCCCCCGTGTGGTTCTGGGATTTTTCCTCACTGTTCTGATTATCATACTGACGCCACGGGGTGAGATCTTGCATGGAGCCCCAGATCGAGGGAGATTATCAGTGGTCTTGTATGTCTTCCATTTTCTAATAATTGCTCCCACAGTTGAGTTGTTTACACCAAGTGTTTTACCTATTGCAGATTCAGTCTTCCCAGCCTGGTGCAGGTCTACAATTTTGTCTCTGGTGTCCTTCGACAGCTCTTTGGTCTTGGCCATAGTGGAGTTTGGAGTGTGACTGACTGACATTGTGGACATGTGTCTTTTATACCAATAATGAGTTAAAACAGGTGCCATTAATACAGGTAACGAGTGGAGCCTCGTTAGACCTCATTAGAAGAAGTTAGGCCTTTTTGACAGCCAGAAATATTGCTTGTTTGTAGGTGACTTATTTTCCACTCTAATTTGGAAATAAATTCTTTAAAATCAAAAAATGTGATTTGCTGTTTTTTTTCCACATTCTGTCTCTCGTGGTTGAGGTTTACCCATGCTGACAATTACAGGCCTCTCTAATCTTTTCAAGTAGGAGAACTTGCACAATTGGTGGTTGACTAAATACTTATTTGCCCCACTGTATATGTGTGTGTGTATATATACAAACCATTATTATAAATTCCTATCACGACAATTGTCGTTGACAAATTGTTATTCCCACTCAATTGTTATTCTCATTCAACGTTATAGATTGCAGGCAAACAATAACCGAAATAAACTGACAAACTATTCAACCAGCATGTTTCCAAACGCAGCAGTTCAAAACTCCATTTCCCATAATGCCTAGCACAGTTTGGCTCACTGACAGCTACCCAATTAGCGAGTACCGGAAGCCGAGGCAAAATCAAACTCTGCTATAAAAGCTTACATTCATCGGCAGCGCAACGTTGCAACACCAAACGGGATTTTACAGATCACGCCAGTACAAAGCTTGGACAGAAGTCAACAGTTGCCAATACATACGTATTTATTGTAAAAAAAAATTAACAACTTGGCAGGCGCTCTTGGATCACGTCCCAGGCAGCAGTATTCTGTGCAAAGTGTCAATTTCAAAACACTCTAATTGTGAAAAAAAAAAAGTCCTTCGTGTCAATTTTGAATATCCTTTTATTAACATAGATGACGTAACCCTGAGGCATAAGAAACATAGCTACTTAGAATATAATACTAACATTCAGCCAAATACACGAACGCAGAACTACAAGACTAATACAATACATTGCATCTCTGTGTACACATATAACCAAATGTACAACAGAAGACACATGATCGACATTAACAGAAGGTAAACTTACAGAAAGGTGTATAGAGCCACGTCTCTTGGAACTACTCCTTATTGTAGTCTGTAACTGCCGGATCTCTTGCCAAACCCTCAACCCAGAAGACGGCGGTAATGCACCATGATACAAGGGGTAAACTGCCAACAAAAACAACAAGAAGAACTACTCCTTCCCTCCTTACTTGTAGGAGCCACATCAAAGCAGGCAGGCGCTGCCCCCCAGCAGCTGGAGCGATTCTCTTCAAATTGGTCCCGTAAAAAATGATAAAAACTGGATTTTCATGAATTTATAAAACCCGCCGGACGCTACAGAGAGGAATGTGAAACGAGGACTTGTCCGGGCAAAAGAGGACGTTTGGTCACCCGGATACTATATGCCATATCCGTGAAAAATTTGGTAGCGTCACTTCCAGAGTAACTCAGAGAAGTTGCGAACCGCTTGGATGGTAATGAACGGCTTTTACCTCAGCCTGAGCGAGGATTTCAGCAGCAGTGTGATTTTGATTAGATGCCAAGTTTACCTAACAGTTCATCGACGCCACCAAATGCTAGTGCAGCTGGCCAGACTTTACGATGCATCCAGCCAATCACTTTACTGACTCCGCCTTATTTGTCTGATAGAAAGCACACGCTTCATTATGCTGAAAAACGACATTATGAAATAAAAAGGCCATTGTAGAAAAATACATACCATACCATCATCTTCCGCTTGCTTCGAGGTCGGGTCACAATTTGGAGTCGTTGAGCGCCTTCTCAAAATTTTTTTACTTTTTTAAAACTTTTTACATTAAATACATAAAGAAAAAAATTTCTTTTTGGAAAACTCTTTTTATCTTGTAAAATCTCATTGTGCTCAAATACGATATTATAAAATAAAAAGGCTATTGTGGTAATTTAGACCCTTTTGGGGTTCCATATTTTGGACATCACACTTTGGATAGGTACTCAACAAATGTTAATTTTGTCGCCTACATCACCCAAAATGTGATGCCCACATATGTGGATGCCAGATTACAGTTTTTTTGTTAAAGGTACGTAACAGAATTTTTTTGTGTTCATTTAAAATACTTTTCTACACCATGCATGCTTCACCGATACCTGGATGACTACACAGAGCCCTGACATTTTTACCGAGACCACAAAAAGTCATTTTTCTTTCTCTTTGATAGAAATTGTTCAGGTTGAAAACTCTGGGCAAAAGTGGCTCCGCACATCCACGAGGGACATGTATTTGTTACATGTTTTGATGCATTTTTATGCATCATAAAGGATTTATGTCTGAATTTTGATGAGGCTTGAACAGATTCTTGGAAAAGGCGTCTCTACTTATAGAATTTTCAGGTTACAAACTACTTCCAGAACCATTTAATTTTGTAAGTAGAGGTACCACTGTACATTTAACTGAAAGAAAAGTCTCATAAAAGTAGCTTCAAAAGAAGGTTTTGGAACTACTGTACATTCAGAAGGGAATTTATATATCACAAAGAGCCATTTTTTACATAATACGCCACATAGGAAAATGTATATCTGAATAAACAAGATTGTGTTGACAAATTTTCACTCAATTGTAGTTGCTGTTCTGCGATCATCGCCAGGCAGTCTACTCTTGCCGTCAGCAAGACAGGGGTTTAGCCCGTTTCCAAATCCTGCAATCCTCCAACAGCTCTTTGTGGACTATTCTTGTCTTTCTCACAGTCTGTGTAACTGGCCGGACAGATTTTCAAAAGTCTGTGTAGTTGGGTGAGCTTTCTTGACTTATTGGGCTTTTTGCTTTTTTAATAGAACGGGTTGACAAAGCAGCAAACAATATTCTCTAGACTTTATTCTCATTTTTCATTAGCTTTGCTGTGCCTTGAATGCATATACTGCAGATTCCTTTTGAATGACCAATTCACTAACCTACCATATTACTGATACACATGAAAATAAGAGTGGACATGATTAATTACTGCCTGGTGTCCTTGTTTTACCCACAATCCAAAAAGAACGGAGAGGATTTGGATAAATATGAGGAAGCCGAATGTCATTGTCCCCGAGCAAGAGGCATCAACATATTGACTTTGGAGATCCTGCTTCAGGTCACTGTTGATTGCTTTGCGCAAATTAGCCTCTGTGAAACTAATCGAAAAAACACAGCGAGACACCGAACACAGAGAAGGAAGCTTTTGTTGCCCTTGTTAACACTTGTTTTGTATAGTTGGCCAAACAATCACAACCTCGACAACTTTCCGAGCGATGTTTAACAAGATTAAATTGTAAAGGCTGCTATTAGAGGCCTCGGTTGCCTGTGTTTTGCTTCATAATGGGCCCGTAGGGCGACAATGTGCACCGCAGGTCCACTTAATGGCGTGCTGATGTTTGAGCCCATTACTCAGAGAATCCTTGTCATTGCCCTTTCCCCTCCGACACGCAGCCCCGCAGTCACACTATCTCCCTGGCCTTCAGAACCACATTGGCGCGTGCTGCCTCCATATCGACATGTCTGGATATACACACACAAGTCCTGATTAAGAATGCAGCGGATGCAGTATGGGACGCTGTGTGTACAACTCAGAGCGTTCATGTTTGACACCTGTAAGTGGAGGATTATAAAATCACAAAGGGATTGTTTTGCATACACATATGAGTACAAGTGGAGGGCTGCAAATTAAGGGGCAAAACACACTGGAGGCAACGTGGCTCGCATTCAATACATTTTCTATGGAATGAGTGTGACGAGGTGAAAATCGCCAACTCTCTTTTGGCAAAGCGACACGCAATGTTCGTGCACATGAAATTTCGTGCTCGTGCACGTATATGTGCACACGCAGACCATCGACGTGATATAAGAAAATAGGAATTGGTTCTATTTCTGTCGCCTGGCTCTACAATCAATCAGCAACAGATTTATTGATGGACAAATCATCTGCGAGGACACTGGCCACCCCGGAAATTGACATCCACGAGCCACACTTTATCAACATGTGAAAAAAAATGTTAACATGGATATTTAATTTTTTCTCTTGTACCTCTAGGACATTTGCTGTTCTTTACAAGTGTCAGTGATTGTATAATGTTGCTTGTCATAACAAAAAAAAAAAAAAAAAAAAAAAAACATGGAGGAGTGTGTCATTTTAGCAGTGTACAGTGGTATGAAAAAGTACCCAAACCTTTTGGAATTTCATACATTTCTGCATAAAATCACCATCAAATGTGATCTGATCTTTGTCAAAACCACACAGTGGAAAAAACTATCTGCTTTAACTAAAACCACCCAAACATTTATAGGTCTTAATATTTTAACGAGGACATTATGCAAACAATGACAGAAGGAGGAAAATAAGCCTCCCAGCTTCCTGCAGCTGCAGATCAGTCTGGCACATCGACCAGGACTAATCTTGGCCCATTGTTCTCTACAAAACTGCTGTAGTTCAGTCAGATTCCTGGGATGTCTGGCATGAATCGCTGTCTTTTGGTCATGCCACACCATCTCAATGGGGTTCAAGCCTGGACTTTGACTTGGCCACCCCAGAACGTGTATTTTGTTCTTCTGAAACCATTCTGAAGTTGATTTAACTTCTGTGTTTTGGATCATTGTCTTGTTGCATCATCCATCCTCTTTTTAGCTTCAACTGTCTGACAGACGGCTTCAGGTTTTCCTGCAAAACATCCTGATAAGCTTTTGAATTCATTCTTCCATTAATGATTGCAAGTTGTCCAGGCCCAGAGGCAGCAAAACAGCCCCAAATCATGATGCTCCCTCCGCCATGCTTCACGGTGGGGAAGATGTGTTGATGTTCGTGAGCTGTTCCATTTTTCCTCCACACATGATTTTGTGTGTTATATTTACAATCTTCACGCCAGCCTTTTTTACTCATGTGGTGTCTTTAAAGCACCATAAAAAGTGAAGTATTTGATATTGACTCTTCCCTCAGCAGGACTCGAAAGCGCAGATTTTAACCTCTCTCCAAGTTTTTATTTGGCAACAATTGACCACGGAAAACCGGGGATATGAGCCTTTTTATTTCATAACATTAACTATGAAGGAGCACTTCACTATTCAAACTAGGAACAGTTTTCTCCACCAGAGGGCAGTCATGCTCTTTGGACGAATAATGATTCATTTATGTAATTTTTTTCCCTCTCGTCGGAATCCAAGTTGGACTACTGTAACGCACTCCTCATCGGGATCCCTGGCAAGAGCCTACAAAGGCTCCAGTACATCCAAAACAGTGCTGCCAGGGTCCTGATGAGGGTGCGTGAACACGAGCACATCACCCCCGCCCTTCACACCCTACACTGTCCTCCTCCGTATTGAATTCAAAATCCTCCTCCACACCCATCACTGTCTACACGCTGTAGCCCCCACCTACCTCACCGAACTCCTCACACCAAATACTTCAGCCAGAACCCGGTCAGGCCAACTGCACCGTCTACTCCCGCTCAGGACTCGGCTCAAGACTATGGGCGACAGGGCCTTTGCAGCTGCTGCTCCACGTCTATGGAACACCCTCCCAGACCACCTCAGAGCCCCGCAGACAGTGGATGCCTTTAAAAAAGGACTAAAAACCCACCTTTTTAAAAAAGCTTACCCTGGCTAATTTTATCCGTCTTATTTTATCTGATTTCTATCTGATTTCTATCTGATTTTATCTATGTTTCTGTCTATTTTTGCTTTTACTCTTTTATTCTTAGTCTTTTTATTTAATTACATGGTAATGTGCACTTTGAGATTTGTTTTTCAAATGTAAAGTGCGTTATAAATAAAATGTATTATTATTATTATTATTCCAATGATTTTTTTTTTGGTGTGTGTATTTCTTTGGTTTAATGTGGTTATGTAATGGGTTATTTACAGTTTCATTATAACAACAGTCCATATAGATAACTTTGTGCATAGAAAAAAATACCATTGTTGAAAAAAACAACAACAACAAAAATATAAGCAGTTACTCACAATGTTACTCATTACTTGAGTATTCTTTTCACCAAATACTTTTTTTTTTTTAACTTGTACTTAAGTACATTTTTTGAACGAATACTTTTACTTGAATAATATTATTTTTGCGTGACATTTTTGGCTACCCTACCCGCCTCTGATGATGAAGATGGTTTTCAGATGTTGCCTGATGGCATCCTGTTGTCATGCAGATTCAGTAGGCATTGTAATTGTTCTGTTTTGGTTTTAGAGGAATTGGGAGTCCAGACTGGAGATGCATAATCCAGGACTGATCTGATAATTTTTTTTTTTTTTAAGATGTATTTATTTTTTTTGCTTTTTCACGTGTGGAGTCCTTCTTGGGCCACTCTTATTTGAAATCTACTGTATATACTTCCCCTAGCTAAGACTATGGAACAGTACGACATCTCCTATAACACCTATGCAGATGACACACAACTCTACATCTCTGTGTCCCCACATGATTATATTCCCTTAGTCTCCCTGAGTAAATGCATTCATCAAATCAATGAATGAATGTGCCAGAATTTTCTCCAGTTAAATGTGACAGAAGTGATAATTTTTGCAAGTCAGTTACCTTGCCATAATTATTGACTCAGACTTAAAATTTGATAGCCTTCTAAAGTCTGTCACTAAATCTGCTTATTGCCACCTAAAAATATAGCCAGAATTAAAGGGCTTCTGACTCAACAAGACGTGGAAAAACTTATGCATGCATTCATTTTCAGCAGATTGGACTATTGCAAAGGTATATTTACAGGTCTTGATGAAAAAATCAGTCAGGAAGCTGCAGCTAGTACAGAATGCTGCAGCCAGAGTCCTCACAAATACAATGAAACCAGTTTTGAAATCGTTTGACTGGCTTCCAGTGAGTCAAAGGATAGACTATAAAATACTACTGCTCGTCTACAAAACACTTAATGGCCTTGGACCAAAATACATGCTTGATTTGTTAGATTCCTATGAAACATCTAGACCCCTAAGGTTGTCTGGAACCGGTCTCCTGTATGTTCCAAGAACAAGAACCAAGCAGGGTGAGGCAGCATTTAGTTATTATGCTCCTCACCTCTGGAACAAGTTAAATGAAGGTCTGAAGTATGCTCAAACTGTTAGCTGCTTTAAAACGCTTTTATTTAGCACTGCATATCCATAACTGCTTATATACTGTATTTAGATCTATTTGCTTTGTATTCCTCTAGTGCTTTTTCTCCATTGCTGAATTCAATAGTAGTAGTATTTTTCTTAAATTCTATTCGTGATTAAATGCGTTTTTTTTGGTATAATTTTATTTCCTGTTTCGATTGTCTTTTGTTTTTATGTTCGATTGATTTAAGGTGATTTTTATGAACTTCATGTGATGTAAAGTACTTCGAATTGCCTTGTTGAATTGTGCTATATAAATAAATTTGCCCTGCCTTGCCTTTTCCTGTCATGGCTACTGTCTCATTCTCTTGTCCCCAGCTTCTTGTTGTCATTTCAGTTGCCCCAGTCTGGTCTCAAAGTGCACACCTAAAATTCAGGGTTTCTAATTAAGCACTATGATGTACTGTATCCTTTTATTTTGACCCAAGGATGCATGTTGGATTTGGAAAGGGAACGTTCATCGACTCACATAGTAACTTATACACTCAGCTCGATCCAGTCTGATGAGAATGAAGCTTTTATATGTGCATGGTGTGTTTGCAATTAAGTATAAATGTCACAGTGAAACAGGAATCAGTGCTTGCATTCTGTCTCTGAGGTTGTTAATCGGCCCACAAACTATAAAAGGAAATGGCAAACTCTGATGAGCTTTATCTCCAATTTTTGCTGAATGGATTGGTTGCCTTGTCGCATCTCTATGTTCAAGGTGAGAAAATACAATATACACCAATCATGTTCTCCATGCTTGTGCTTCATGCAAAAAAAAGGTGGATATTTTGGTCTTCACACTGAAAGAACAATCTCAATGAGCAGTTCTGATCCATACTTATTCTATTATGCGAGTTAATGCCTACATCTCTGATGTGTTCATTCTTTGTTTAAAACCCAGCAGTAATGGAGAGTCGTGGACGCTCCGAACATTTCTGAGTCGATACAAACGCTATTCTTGACCCTGAATGCAGCACAGCTCAATGCAAGTGTGTATGTACACACATACACACAGAGCAGAGAGCATCATGATCAAAATGCTGTAGGGTGTTGTTCTCTGGATGTCTTATTCATGTAGAAAAATATTAGAACACGGCTAGGGATACGTTTGATATATTGGGACTTTCCACTAGATTTAGCTGTACTTGTACAGTCAACGTGGCAGAAGATGAAATATTCATGCACATTTTCTAGGCTTCTGTGTGTTCTTGTCAAAGATGGCAAAATAATAATTTCTAAGTATGTCCTTTGGATCCTCAACTGAATATCAGTTGACTAGTTTCACTGCTGTGACTCAATGAATTTAGAATTTGTGATTTGCATCCAGCTTCTGCGTTTACTGTTACCCTGAATGCTTCTCTGTTATTGGCGTTTGTTGCCACTTGCTTTTGAATAATCCTCATGACAACTGTGATCACCACAGCTCCTGTCACATTCGGTTAGAGCAATACAAAGGTTTACTTGATTACATGTACTGTAATTTTATATTCAAATGGTAAATCACATTCTGTCCACTTCAGCTTTGATGAATTGTATGAGATGTAATTGTTTTGTCGCTGTTGGGGTTGACTGCACAACTCGAAGCAGAGACACAAGAAAAAAAAACATAATATGAAACTTTTTTTTTTTAACTCGCCCTGAAAAATGTATCATTTTATACAATAGCTATGACTACTGTTTTGTCATCAACAAAATGTGAAAATGATTGGCTAAATGGCTGCCATTGCTACCAACCACTCCAGGTGCAAATGGATTGGATGCCTATCGAAGGCAAAGGCAAAAAAGTGAAAAACAAACAAAAAAGAGACAGACAGAGCGAATGATCGCTGCTAACCAATCCAATTCAAATATATTGGACGTTGATTGCCATTAATGGTAGTGAACGTATTAATCATATTCAAAGGCAGGAAAGAAAAAGGAAAACCACTGAAAAAAGACAAGATTGACTGATAACTTAGCGTAAAGACTAAACTAATAATTGCAGTGTGTCAGTTGCATCCTGAATCAAACAATCATTTGAATTAGCACACCATTCATCCACATTGTAGACGCACTGAAACAATTATTATTTACAATGCACTGGCAGCAATTTTACATGTTACATGTTTCATATGTTTTAGTGAGTTATTGATCTTTTCAAAACCCATGCAGAAAAAAACATAAGCCAGGCAGGGAGAGTTGAGAGCGACTAATACTCCGGTTCCCGCCTGCTTTTTAGAAGGAATATTTGGCTGAATTACTAAGATGTGTTGCACTATGGATCTTAAGTTTTCTTATATAAATTATTCTTCAATAATGCACCATATACTATTTTCTACAGTGATATGAAAAAGTATCTGAACCTTTTGGAATTTCTCACATTTCTGCATAAATCCCCATCAAATGTGATCTGATCTTTGTCAAAATCACATAGATTAAAAAAAAAAAAAAAAAAAAAAAAAAAAAGAAAACAGCGTCTGCTTTAAATAAAACCACCCAAACATTTATACGTTTTCATATTTTAATGAGGATAGTATGCAAACAATGACAGAAGGGGGAAAAATAAGTTAAGTAAACCATCACATTTAATATTTTGTGGCCTCCCCTTTGGCAGCAGTAACTTCAACCAGACGCTTCCTGCAGCTGCAGATCAGTCTGGCACATCGACCAGGACTAATCTTGGCCCATTGTTCTCTACAAAACTGCTGTAGTTCAGTCAGATTCCTGGGATGTCTGGCATGAATTACTGTTTTTAAGTCATGCCACAGCATCTCAATGGGGTTAAAGTCTGGACTTTGACTTGGTCACTCCAGAACGTGTATTTTGTTCTTCTGAAACCTTTCTGAAGTTGATTTACTTCTGTGTTTTGGATCATTGTCTTGTTGCAGCATCCATCCTCTTTTTAGCTTCAACTGTCTGACGGACGGCCTCAGGTATTCTTGCAAAACATCCTGATAAAACTTTTGAATTCATTCTTCCATTAATGATTACAAGTTGTCCAGGCCGTGGGGCAGCAAAACAGCTCCAAATCATGATGCTCCCTCCACCATGGTTCACGGTGGGGATGAAGTGTCGATGTTGGTGAGCTGTTCCATTTTTCCTGTACACATGATGTTGTGCTTTACTCTCAAACAATTCAACTTTGGTTTCATCAGTCCACAAATTATTTTGCCAAAACATCTGTGGATGTCCAAGTGTCTTTTTGCGAACATTAAAGGAGCAGCAATGTTTATTTTTTAGACAGCAGTGGCTTCTTCCATGGAATCCTCCCATGAACACCATTCTTGGGCATAGTTTTACAAATAGTTGATGTGTGCACATAATTGGACTGTGCCAGTGATTTCTGTAAGTCTTTAGCAGACACTCTAGGGTTCTTATTTACCTCTCTGAGTATTCTGCGCTGAACACTTGAGGTCATCTTTGGTAGACGGCCACTCCTTGGGAGAGAAGCAAGAGTACCAAACTCTTTGTGGACAACTTCTCGAACTGTCGATTGATGAACATTAATACTTTTAGAGATTGTTTTGTATTCTTTCCCAGCTGTATTCAAATCCACAGTCCTTGATCGCAGGTCTTCAGACAGCTCTTTTGACCGAGCCATGATGCACATCAGACAATGCTTCTCATCAAGACAACGCTTACCAGGTGTGTGTTTTATAGTTGGCAGGGCAGCTTTAAACCACTCGTCAGTGATTGGGCACACACCTGACTTAAATTGTTTGGTAAAAAATTGTTTCAGTTGCTCTTTAAGTCTCCTTAGGCAGAGGGTTCACTTACTTATTTTTCCCCCTTCTGTCTTCGTTTGCAGGTTATCCTTATTAAAATATGAAAACCTATAAATGTTTGGGTGGTTGTGGTTAAATCAGACACTGTTTTTACATCTGTTTGGTTTTAACAAAGATCAGATCACATTTGATGATTCTATGCAGAAATGTGAGAAATTCCAAAAGATTCAGATACTTTTTCATAACATTGTACAGCACATCATTCCTTACATATTGAGGCAAAACACACTTAGAGTATTTGAATACGATATGCCTTTAATTGATAACAAAGTATTAACCCTTTCAGGGACAGTTGTCGCTACATTGGACCGCTTTTCAAAAGTTCACACTTAGGCAGTGGTAGACTGTTTTGAAGTAAAAGTACTTCGTCACTGTACTTAAGTACAGGGAGGGGCATAGCAACTTGCTTTTTTAAATTAGGCGCCCTGAAGCGATGGTTGCTCTGAGGATGGTAGAGATGGACTTAGTTGAGAGGGTGGGGCTTAAAGTTTGTTTCTTAACACTCGTTATTTATTCGTGCATTGTTCAGGAACCCCAGTGAGCATCATGCACTGGACGAAGTTGGAATGTGCTTTCGCTGTTGATGCGTTTTTTTCAAGTGAGCAATAAAGTCACGTGGATTAAGTTCCTGCACCACAGCTAATTTGTAGGGATTAAATTTCAATTCTTCACGGAAGATTCGTCTCACAGAACGAGCAGACTACCCAAGAGTAGATGCCTGTTTGCGGGCAAACCGACGGGGAGATCTCAAAACGGATTGTGTCACCGCGTCAATGTTTTGGATTGACCTTGCTGTTCGAGGTGGGCCTTTTTACATCACCCGGTTCCCTAAAGTTTTTTACCCATGAAACTATCGACTGCTGGCCAGGAACACAACCACAGGGTGGGCAATATTGAAATGTCTACGGAATGCATGTTGTGTTGCGACGATTGAGTGACCGCTTGAAAAACACGCCTCAACAGCGAAAGCGCGTTCCAACTTCGTCCACTCCAAGATACTCACTGGAGTTCCTGAAAATAAACACAAAATAAATAATGCATGTTAAGAACCCCACCCTCTCAAACATGTTAAGAACCAAATTTTAAGCCTCACCCTCTGAATAAGTCCAACTCTACCATCCTCAGAGCAACCATCGCTTCAGAGCGCCAAATTTAAATGAGCAAGTTGCTCTGCCTCACCTTGTATATTTTTGTTTATCTTTACTTTACTTGAGTACAAATATGAATTTGTACTTTTTACTTTTACCTTTCTACATTTTACAACACGTATCTGTACTTTTTTTTCTCTTACTTTACTACATTTTACAGCGGTTATCTGTTTTTTTACTCTACTACTTTTCAAAATGTCGCCTTTGTGACACGTTGCTTTTGTTTTTTTTCTCATTGTGAATTAATAATTTCGTTTTCTCACCTCCGGCACACTTAATAAGTCACATGTAACTATACCGTAACTGAGCACTAGAGGCAGCAACATGAGTATAAGATTAGGCAGGTCAACAATACATTGACTGAAAACAATAGTGAGAGCAGTGCGCCTTCAGATGGGTGCTGCACACGCTTGTACAATAGGTGGCGGTAAGCACCTGATAGCTATTTGCAATCCGCTATTAAGTTTTGGGGGTTTTGCGCTTGTTAAGCTTGTGTTTACAGTGAAGTCAATTTTATTGCTTGTTTTTTTTTCATTCTGCACAGTTTTAAATAAAACTGAGCAATCAATGAATTTTCTGGTTCTTTCTTTGAATATTGACACAGATCTCTTTATGTATGTATGTATGTATGTATGCATGTATATTTTAAAATATGATAATGCATATATTACATAATACACAATACTTAAACTTTTTTACTTGTAAAGTAAATTTGAAAGCAAGTACTTTTGTAATTTTATTTGTACATTTTTTTCTTTGATACTTGTATTTTTACTTCAGTAATTTTTTTGCACTTGTATCTGCACTTTAGAAAAAAAAGTGAGAACCTCATCCACCACTGCACTTCAGAAATTTAACCCTTTATCAAGCAAGTTACTATTTTTGGTCATTAATGACAAAAAATAACACTTAAATATTAGCAATTATCACTATTATTATGAAATTAATATAAACGATGACAATGTTAATAAAATATAAATTAATTAAATTCAAACTGATAAAACCAGAAACACTCTGGTTACAGCAAAAATCTATTTTTCATTGTATTTAACTCATTGCATGTCATTGACGGTGAGAGATGTCCAATTAATTTAAACTGGGATTCGTGGCCGTGAATGCTCATCTTTCAGTGCCATCAACGGTGCTAGACGTCCAATCCATTTTGACCGGGAGGGCTGAATGAAAGTTTGTCTATGCGATCAAAATCATTTGGACGTCTAGTGCCATCAGTGGCAGCCTATGAGTGAAATGAGTGATCTTTAAGAGACGAAAAGAAAATCATAATTTGTGTGTTAAACAGAAAACAAATTGCAAGAGAAATGGTGATGCAAAATCATGACTGTGTATATATGCTACCTTGCTATAAGTAGCACTACAACCTCATTACGACTGAGAGAACACCATGTGGGGAAGGAATAATAACCGATAGGAAAGTGAGGTGTAAGACAGGGCAGATTTGGGTGTGACAGGGCAGACTGATATGATATTGTCATCATTTTTAAATCAACCACTTTGCCTCAAACACTCCATTTATATACAGATGTTGGAGTTTTCCGAGGGCCTAAACCCATCTGCTTGGCACATGCAGTGAGCACATGGGGCACTCCAACCGAATTTTCAATCCCTGCTGTTAGTTCTTCTCCCATCCTCTCATTTGCAGACGGCAATGATACGGCTCAGCTAAAAATGCCAAACAAAATCCTTTTGTAAATCATTTCAGCTCACTCGACGTGTCCCCTTGGTTGCTTGTCATGCAGCGTGCTTAATCCACTTAAAAACATGTTGATAGACTTGTCATATAAACGAGACTGCTCCGCCATCTGAAGATCTGTCTTCATTAGGAGCCGATCTGGGAAGGGTTTCTATTAGCCTGCTATCATGATGGGGCCTGTGTGGAGGAAATTATGCATGTCACAAGACAAAGTGTGGGAAGCCCAGAGCCCAAAGCCCAACGGAGGATGAAAAGACTTAATCAAGGACAAGGACTGTTGGTGACAGGGCGGTATGATCGGCCCATGTGGCTACAGATTACATGCCGCTTGACAGATTGACTCTTCCTCTGTGAGTTGGTGAGTCTGGAGAGGAAAAGCTTCTTATTTGCCCTTTTCATACTGGTGAAAATACATTTTAGGTCAGTATTTTGGTCTCACTGTCAAGGTTAGTAAGTCTAACTCACTTTTGATGGAACTGTGGAAGAGACAGCCTGAGGAGAAACACAGACAACTGTTTGTGGTAATCAAATGCAGCAATCATTCGCAATTTAAAGGATGCACTCACATTAACTTCTTGTTCTTAGGCTGTTTTGGTCTGGTCTTTGTCACAATACTGCTTTGAATATGCCAATCAAATGTTTCTTTGCTTAACAACTTTTTTTTAGAATCCGCACATCATTTTTAAAACAAATCTGTTCAATTTTTAAGTAGATTAATGTTTTTAAGGATTCTATTCTGAATGAACCCTTTCATGCACAATTCAATTTTATTTAACCCATTGTCTGCCATTGATGGTGTAGATATATCCAGTGATTCCTCGCTACTTGGTGGCTCAACTTTCGCACCCTCAGTGCGCCGCAGATTTTTTAATCTTGCTCTGTGTATCTTTTTATAAGAATAACAGTTATAAAATTTTTGTACACTTTATTTACATTGATATATGCATGTACACAAGGGCTGCAGCTATCGGTTATTTAAGTTATCAATTAATCTATCAGGTCGAATAATCAAGTAATCGGATTAAGAACATTTAATGTGAGGCAGAATCAATTTTAGGAGATGTAAAAAAAGGCTTGCTAAAATTGCAATTTCAAAACAGCATTAATTGTCAATACAAAATAAAATTCCTGAGTTCTTTCAAACTATGCAGAATTGTACTTTCTTTTCCCAAGAGCATTAAATGCATTTAAAAATAAATTAAAATCCCTGATCTTAACTTTGAAGGGTATAAAAAATAAAGAAGGATCGAAGTACAATAAATAATTGGCTAACTTGCATAGCAAGAGTCTCCTAGCTTAAATTCTATAAATGCTAAATGCATATTTATGTTACAATCTTCTTAACAAATCGTTCAAACACATATTCCTACCCACTAAATAGACATGTAAACTAAATTACGAATGTATAAACAATCATATTACCTCTAACAAAAACTTACAACCTTATGTTGGTCTTAACAGAGAGCAGCTGGATTCAGCCATGTTAGATGAGTTATGTCCAGGGGTGCACATATTTTTTTCGCCCAGGTTCTCAGAAGAGGACCTGGAGATGTGACTTGGTCCTCATTGAGCTTGAGAGCCGACCCGCCTGATGCGATAAAATATGACAAGCTTTACTTAGAGCCAATTACCTTTAATTAATTATATTAACAATTAATGCTTGACTAACATCAACTGGCACAACAAAATTGCCATTACTTTGAAGTGAAATGTAAATAAATAAACATAAAAGCACTAATTCAAAATAAAGGGCATTATGCGGCTCCCAAATTAACTCCAAGCCTTTGTAAAAGTGGGATGTCCTCCTCATAAGAGCTCATTGAACGTGCATGTTTAGCTTTGTGAAATGCTAGCAAAAACACGTTTGCCAGTGCATGGCACTGTTCTTCATTAACTTTATTCCGCCACTTGTCCATAGGGCGAGTGGGGTGCTGTCTGACATCGATAGTTTGCTTAATTGCCACATGCTGTTTTTTTCTTGCTTTTCAAAGTTTGGATGGCCGAAATTCTTTGACCCTACATAAAATGCGCTGCTCTTATCAGCGACATTGGGATTCTCCCGGCAAATTTTGTACCACATTTCCGTGCAAGCAGCATTTGCTTCTAGCCATGGTACCTCCTGCAGCCACTTTTTAGCAAAAGTCCTTTTTTTCGGTAGCTCCGGTGATGTCTCTGTCGTCTGTCTGTCTTCTGACGGGGGTGGGGGAACATGGAAATAATTACTCAGTGGGGCCTGCCTCTTTGACATTTTGAGAATTTATTTTCTCGTGTCCGCCGCAAATACAGTGGTCGGACATCGGTACGCAAAAGTGTATGGAAGCCGTTGAGGGCCAGCGCGTTTGTCTATGTCCATTACGCATGCGCGCATGCGGACCACTTATGTGCACCCCTGGTTATGTCATATTTACTGCTGCCACTAGAAGGCAGTGTATTCACCCAAATCAAAAAACTAAATGCAAACACTGACAAAATAAACCATTACAACGCCACTCTAATTAAACGAATCCTCGAAGCAGCATAATTTGATTCGAAGCTTTTTTCTAATCGAATTATTCGAGTTAATCAATTAATCGTTGCAGCACTAATGCACACTTACAACCACCCCACCCACCCCCAACACACGCACACATATCATATGCAAGAGACTGAGAGAATGAATGTGCAGTACATATTATGATTTATATATTATTTTTACGGATATTATTTATTATTATCAATATTTTATTTACATGTTTCAAACTATTCTTTATTGTTCTAATGATAGAGAAAGTCTGAACCATTAAAAACACATTTACAAGATTGATGTTTTCTTCTATTTATTTCACACTATAATAAGAGCTGCTTTTTAGTTTTACCAAATAGAACAAACTTTAACTTTCAAACGGAGTGATAAAACAAAGCCTTTTGTAGTTTATCCTGTTGTACCGAACCCGTACTGAACCGTGACCCCCATACTGAGGTATATACCTACACTTATGTGTACCGTTAAACCCCTAGTAGATATGTTTACCCAAAAATAACCATTTCCATATCAATTAATACCCATTTTACCTAAATTGCTTGATTTTTAACGTTGAGGCCAGATACTGTATCTCAAAAACCATAGCTAATGGACACTTTTGACCTCTTTTTTTCTTTCTTAGTGATCCAGTTTTAATAAAGTCTTACTACTTTTATCCAGGAAGCATTTTGCTTGTAGACCAGTGAAATAATCAGAGACGCTTTAGATACACACTTACTAAGATCACTCACAATGAGACTAAATGTTTCCACAACAGGTTATGATTCCATTGAGCCACTTTTTTGCTTTAAGAGAAATGACCACGTCATCTCTGTTGTCATTCTTCTGCACCACAGACATCTAATTAATGTGATTTAATGGATCCGGTCCTCTGAGGCAACAGCATTAATTAACAAACAAGCAGCCAACAATTTTTCTGGTGCTCCCCAGTGGGAACAGTGCTAATTATACAAACCATTGCCTAAAGCTGGAGAGGTCAGAGCATAGGGTCAGGGCTGTTCTGTCTCATTTTCATGTTGTGGTCACCAGGTGGACAAACAGAGCGGAAACCAAGGGTGTAGGTTTGGTCTCAACATTGGTAGGGATGCTATAAAGGAAATGTACAGTGTTTTTTTTTTTTTTTTTTTAAATTTTTTTTAAATTTTTTTTATGGGGCAGGTGGTAAAAATGTCTGCATAGACTTCAAATAAAAATATTTTAAATATATGATGTAGAAAATAAATAAATACATTTTAATTAATGAATAAATGCGCAGCTGAATTAATGTTAACAGTAGAAAACACATACAGGAGGACACTTCTCTCTAAGCAGCTTTCTAGACTTACAGGTTAGCAAGTATACACAGTTTAATGTTATGCAACCTCTGATGGAGGTCAGACTTTCAGTAGCAAAATTAGTGGCATATTGACATATTTTTACGTTACTTACAGTGGCTGCTGCTGGCTGAAAAAAAACAAAGGGGGCGTCATGTAAGTCTGAACATAATGAAAATAATTCACTTAAAAATGGTAGGGTCTATTCTATCCTTACAACATATAGGAAGACAATCTAACTGAACTCATTATATCATGCAAATAAGGTTGATTAAAAGTTGGTAGGGACAATTTGAGCCTCCTGAAAAGTTGGTAGTGTTATGTTCCTACCATTCCTATGCAAATCTACGCCCTTGGCGAAAACACATGCAACTTTGGGGAGTGTGGTGAAATTAGCCACTGGTCTTTTGTCACAAGCACCAAACTCATAACTTTGGGACGGGTGCACTAGCCCAACCATGCCAGAACAATTGGTGAAATCTCATTTACTCTAGTACTCAGAGGTGGGTAGAGTAGCCAAAAATTTTATTCAAGTAAGAGTAGCGTTACTACCAAGTAATATTACTCAAGTAGAAGTAGTCATCCAAAAAATTTACTCAAGCACAAGTAAAAAAATTATTCGATGAAAAAACTACTCAGGTAGTGAGTAATTTCTCATAATGTCTTATTTATTTTTAAAACAATAACATATTTTTTTTCAGCTCAAGGCCATCTACATGAACAGTATTATCGTACTATAACTTATTAGATGATCATATTAGAACAAAAATATACCAGAATCATCGAACTCTGACAGAAAAAATAGAAATGAAAATCACTCGTCCCAAGAGCATGACTGTCCTCCAGTGTCCTCTAAACACATTTTCCACCATGAAACAAACTTGCTCTGCTTTTCCGTGGTCTATCGGTGCAAACGAATTGATATCTGCAATTTTATTTTTGACGCCTGCGTTTTGTCTGAAATCCTTTATTTTTTTACGCCCTTTAAATACGCCACTTGTTCTGATGTTACAACAAGGACGTAATCATAACAGTTTGTAAATTATTTGTTGGTTTCAGAGCTCCGGAGTGGCTAAGCTAGTGCGAGTCAGTGGTGCCTGCTTAGCATGCCAATAAAAAACGATACAGATCTACAAACATATCCAACATAGTCAAAGAAATTCAAAAGCAGATCATTGTTCCAAAACACCCATTAGGCCAAAACAATGTCACACCAACTGCCGTAATTCATTTCATTCTCCAAGGACTATTTATTTTTAGATGCGTAATACGACCACAATACAGTAGAGAGGAGTGTTTCAGCCACTCGTGCTCAGGATGCATTCGAGGAAGATGGGAAGTCCCCACTTGGATGGTACCAGTTACGACCTCAAAGTGTTCCAAGCGAATGTAAACAACGAAGATGGCGAATCTCGACAAGTTTTTTTGTTTTGTTTTGACCATTAAAAGACATTCTGACTTCCAGCAAACTTGCCTTCTCGTAAGCGATCAAATAATGGTGGCGTTCCAAGGATATTTTTCCAGATCGGAGGCTAGAAAATCTGACTTCCCACCTTCCTCGAATGCTGCATCAGTCTGCTGAGTTAATATACGGCTGGCAACATGGTAAAATGTGCAAATAGAGGCTGTGGAAACAGACAGAAGAAATGGGGAAAAGCAAAGATTCCACAAATTCAACAACAACAAAAAAACAGCGGTAAAAAACTGATATGATATCACTCCACTCGGCTCCTTTGCAGAGCTGCTGGATTACAAATGTTGTTGTTCATACTGCAATGATTGACATGTAATGGTAAGTTTTAATAACTTTATCCTGAAAACATAGCCAAAACTATTGATTTTACTGGTCATCAATGGTTTTAATGTGTGCATATGTTGTTTTTTTATTGGCATGCTAATTCAGCCAATCGACTCCCGCTAGTTTAGCCACTTCGGAGCCCTGAAACTAACAAATAACTAACAAACCATACGGAATTTGTTGTGAGCAACTCTACTGACTAATTAAATCCTCGATAACTTGAAGATTAAGCCTAATGTAAAAAATTCTGAAATTCTGCTTTAATACATTTCGAGGCATCGGATTTGGTTTGGAATCCCCTAACTCAGGTGAAGCATATGCAAAAATGCATTAGGTTAACAGACACCTATTTAGCTTATTATCTTCTGTTTGACATATTACTTTCGATTAAGAAGTTTGTTTTTGTCTCTGTTTAAACAAAATTCCCCCCAAAATGTGATTTATAATCCAGTGTGACTTTTGTATTTTGTCTGGTACCATTTATACTCAGAAATATACATTACATTTAATAGAAAGTGGCCTCAGCATGAACTACGATTTGAACTTTATTCAATGTTCTTGTTCAGGATGACGCTGATTGTCAGAGGATGAAATGTTCTGAAGAAAGTTCTTCGCGTGAGCTATTCAGCCAGCTGACTTTCTATTCAACTGCCTGACTGTGAACCTTTTCCAAATGCTTTTAGTCTTGCAGCTAAAACTCCCGTAGATAGCACTGAAATTGTATGAGTAATGATTTGACTAATTAAGCCCTGCTCCCCACTTTTCTCTTGATCCCCTCAGTGAAATCACCTGGTATAATCTGAAAACTCTCGGCCCTCCGTGCCGTATGATTTGACATGCCCGGATTAGGTTCGTTGTTATCCTGTCTCCAGCCGTGGGAACGTTCATAAGCTCAAACACCCAACTGTTCAAAGTAGTAGAAAGCGGATCCCTGGAGAAATGCATTAGAAAGCCTGCACCTCCTCTACTTTGCATTTCAGCATCACACTATGCATTCTCAAGGCATACCGTGAGTAAGAAGTTTTAATATTTGATATTTCCTATAGGCTTTAATGTGTGATGAGGTAAAATGAAGACAGCATTGAAACACTTCCATCCATCTACAGTACACACAGGCAAGTATCAGCGAGGTAAGAATGAAGGGGGGAAGGTTCATAAAGATAAGAGTATTCAGGAACTATACACAGACACCTTGCTTTAGGTGATCAAAAACAATTAAAAAAGGAGGCTCTGTAAAATCTTATTGTCACACATTGATATATTAATCATGTGCCCACAGCTTGGAGACAAGTGGAAAAGACAAGTCTCAGTGAGTACTTTCACTGCATTATAAGTCTACTGTAGGTTTGAGGACCGGGAGTCACACGCTGTGATGTCTGTGTAGATCTGGTAAAGGTTCGCCATATTGAATTTAACATGAATGTGCTGGCAAACAGCAACCATGGCAGCAAAGTGAAACCGTCTGACCAGAAAGACAGAATGTACAGGATTCAATTGCCCTGGAGAAATCTGAGGGGCAAAACACACGTCGCTCGCGTTTAATAAATTTTCTATAGAACCAGCGTGACAAGGCCAAAATCGCCAACCATCTTGCGACGAAGCGAAATACGACACGAAAAGAAAACAAAAGAAAAATTTTCAACATGGATATTTGATTTTTATTATTATTTATTTATTTATTGTCATCATCATCGGTATCATTGACAGTTACAAGATGGCTTTGTGATATGATTAACCCGAAGAAAAAAAACGAAGAAAAGACTAGGGCTGACGGGAGAAGCATATGCTTATCAAGTCCCGTCCCCTTCAACCAAGGACGCACAATCAATACATTGTAGAGTAGGCATTATACATTGCGGTACATGAGCAGTTTTTTTTTTTTTTTTTGTCTTCACATGAATTTTCTTCCCAAAAGTCATTGATTCGACGTAACCATTAGGTAAAGTTGTCGATCAATTGTAAGTTCATCGATTAGGGTGATTGTTAGATTTGTGTAAGGAGGAATAGCCGAGGGAGTCATGGAGGCCCACCTCAGCTGCAATCCGCTAAGGTGGTTTAGTCTTCATCCGCCCTGGCCTGGTTCCTGCGAGCGAGCCTCTCTTGGTCCCGAATCTCCATAATTATTTTCGTCACCATTTGAGCGGCGGCAACACTTGACGCTGCTTGGTCCATCTTCACCTGGGACAAATCATCACAGGCCTTGTTGAAGCTGGCGCACCCCGCATTGATAGCGTCGCCGATGTTGCGAGCAAGCTCCATTGCTTCTCTGTGGTGCCGCATCACTCTCACCGAGAAACAGTGCATCCAAAGGGCACCAATAAGCAGCAGGAGGGCAAGAACCAGCAGTAGTGTGCCGAAAATGAAAACATCTTCCACGTCCTCGATCTGAAGCGCCGTCAAACATATGGGCCTCCATTTCCCCCAGCCATCCTCCGTATATCCAGACGTGAAGGTGTTGGATGGACATGGGCATTGGCTCGATGTAGGTCGCATTTGTAACACCTATGACATGATTACAGACAAATTGATTAGGCTATGGGCTAGTTCTAGGTTCGGCTACTGAAGCAGTATATGCATAAACCAAATAAATGACTCGGACAAGTTATGGTTTTGAACTGC
This sequence comes from Corythoichthys intestinalis, assembly GCF_030265065.1. Lineage (NCBI taxonomy): Eukaryota > Metazoa > Chordata > Actinopteri > Syngnathiformes > Syngnathidae > Corythoichthys > Corythoichthys intestinalis. Next base: position 69,608,250 of record NC_080396.1, read on the forward strand.
CGGCCTATTTTTTATTTTTTTTTTATATATACAAAGAACACATACAACATACATACAATGGACATTCAGTTAACAAAGAATTGAAAATTACAAATTTCAAAAAAGGAAATTTGTTCCCTTATTGAATAAGTCAAATTTTTCCGCTAAGTTCTCTTCCTACTTTTTAATCAGTTATTTTTTATTACTTTTAAGATCTATTTATCAACTATTTTTCCTATCTTATAATCAGTTATTTTTTTATTATTTTTAGGATCTATCAACCCGGGTTGTTTTTGCTTTTCAGATTTCTAATTTTTCTTGTTAAATCAATTGATTTTTTCAACTTCCTCAATTTTATAGACAACGTTTAGTTTTTATTTTGAGTTTCAATATTCAAAATTTTCCCATCAAATGCTTTGCTTTTGTTGATCAACAAAAATCTTAGGTCAGTAACACTCAAAGTATTAAAGACAGATGCATGAAAATTAAAATTGACAAAAATTGTAAACTCAAACCATTCAGCAAAAGGCTGAACAGCTCCAAAAGAAAGGAGTATGTCTTTTCGCTGTATCAATGTCGTTTTTTTGTTTGACAGTCTTTTTGGCTGCTTTCTTGCGATCCAGAAGAGGGAAAAAAAATCCTCCGCTGGGGCAACAAAAAATATGGTGGATCCTACCAGATTTAAGGATGTCAAACCGAAGTCTCGCGTGCGTCTCGCTCCTGCTTGAGGCACAGTTCAATGGTTCGTCTTTGGATTAGCTCACCATCTTTTATCTCGGTTGGAATTTCTCTCTCCAACAATTGTTCAGTCACCTCTGAATCAAGCCCTTTCAGCAAGCAGTTTGTCACCAAGATAAACAGTGCTTGTGAATAATCCCAAAATACAACGCTTCCCTTCCTCAATCACGAATGAGCAATAACGGAAGTCTTTTACTTTTTATTTCTTTTAAATCAAATAATTGTTAGTATACTGATTATATCAGGTTTTAAATATTTTTTAAATGTAAATTTTTAAACAACTTTCCAATTTAATGTTTAATAATGTAATCTTTTAACGGTTGTCTTAATCAATGGCTCTTAATTTGGCAACTATGTTAACCTGGGTTACACATTGTTGAAAAAGTTCTGTCCAGTGAACTCAGCGACCAGTTTAGCAACTCCATTGTACACAATTGTTACAGTTCAAATCGAAGTGGACAGCATTCACGTATGTCAGCAGTTAATGTTCAGTCATTACGACGAGGCTTATTTTTAGGGCATGCTATGTTTTGACTACCTTATCTTTGCCCCTGACATTCCTATCATTTATTTGTTGGCAGAGCGCCTTAGTTTGACAGTCGAGCAGTTGTTTTATAGTATTGAAGGTCAATTTTCTCTCATATCTCGTGTGCGTTTGCTGTTCTTTACAAATTTCAATGATTGTAAAACATCGCTTGTCATTAAAGAAAAAAAAAAAAACTTTGACAAAATGGAGGAGCATATCATTTTAACAGTTGTTGACCAGCAACATGGACATGAATAAAAAAGCAGCAGTATGGGAAGTTATTGGTGCTCAGAAAAGACCGGAAATTTTGAAATGCAGTGCAAATTCATAGCCTATCTGAGACGAGCGATGATGCACAGGCTGAGGGCTATGCGTGTCGCTTGCCACTGCAGTCACATTGCGCCCCGTGTGTTGGCTTTCAGCTGCAACATGTTAGGGTGCGGGAGAAGGAGGGGATCCCAGTGCAGACGAACAGGGTTTGTAGCGAGTAATATTTTATTAGCGATCACACGGGCGCGAACAAGACTGGAGTGAGAGTCAAGGCAGAGGGTGGATGTGGATCGTTCTGCTCGGGGTAGATGAGCCGGCGTGAGACGATGAGGCTCGAAAGAGGGCAGGCGTAGAATCCGATGAGTGGCACACATAAAACAGGTCCTGGGGCAAGAGCAGAAACAAGCCATTAACCGGTGATCAGATCTTGTTATCAAAGAACGCGAGATGCAACTGACAGAAGAACCAGACGAGTTGATCGAGGGACAAGGTTGCGGCGTCTACTGGCTTTTATAGATGGCTAATTGTTATTGCCAGCACCTGTTGCCGCTCCACCCCTCCTAAACTGTAATTAGATAAAAAACATGCACACCTGCACAAGGTGGAGGGTTAGAGGCACTAACACAATGGCGATGACTTTCGCATTTCGCTATCGCCTCCCGTGTGTTTTGCCCCAAAGCTGCGTTTAGACTGCAGGCATAATCTGTATCTTTCTTTTTTTCTTTTATGTTGCAAATCTTTAATAGATGGGTTTTCCATTTCAGGTACAGTACAAACGCATTATAAATCAGAAGTTTGCTGCTCATTCTAAAATAACCGAGAGGCCTAATGCTGGGCTGGCAATTGTACGACTTCAACAGCAGAGTACATGTGGTCCATTTGTCCGCATGCAAGTTTGTTACTTGATTGGAGCCTCATGGTACTTGTAGGAGCCATTATTTTTCTCTCCAACGTCCCCCTCCACAAAATAGTCACTCTGGACGGTCTGCCAGGTTATTCTGCTAAAGTATCTTGCAACCAAACAGATGTGAAGATTGAGACCCGGCAAGTTGTCATCATCTTGACTCACCAGGTTGCTATGTAGCTAAGCACATTTCCTGGCTAACTGTAGTATTGAAGAACGGGCTTCGGGCAGCAATGGCTTCTCTCAACAGGCCAACAGTGCATACAACCAGCGGCCAAGTTGGGGGATAAAACCGACTTCTTCAAACCAACTGATAAGAATGTCCAACACTGTCAACACAGAGGACTGACTGAGCCGACTGACGATAGTTAGGAGAGGTGGGAAGCCGACCTTGCTATAGTCCAACCCTGCCTCCGCAACAGCGTGGGAGGACGAGAAACCTTGAAAGGCCTGCTCTCCTAAACAAAATCTCTTCCAGCCTTCCTCATCTGCTTGCATCGGCATTAGGACGTTGTCGTCAAGAGAGTGGCAGCTCCAGTGCCGTCTGTTCTTTGTGATACGCAGTCTGACATTGGAAAAATTGCTGACTTGTCTCTGTTGCCAATGCAAGCTGAGAGAGAACCCAGCTGGAGCGGCATGGCACTCTGCCACAGATATGTTGACAGTTTGTTGTTTCTTTAACTTCTTGGGGTCAATCTGAGCAACCACCACTTCTGGACTGCCTCTAACTGGACTTATCCAAGGTACTCTTAGGGGTTTCTTGGTGGACCATCCAGGTTGAGAGGCGCTAAGGTGTCAAGGCGGCAATAGATCCTCGACGTCAGATTTCATGTTAAGTGACTATTAGATACGTATATCAAATTGTTAAATGTATATCTTCTGTACTGTATCTGATTCCCATCTGTTTCATCTTCAAATCTGTTTGTTGGGGCTGGTTGTTCACATTTTTTAGCAAGTTTCCAAATCAGAAATGGTTCTGTTCAGACTTGGCCACATTATTGACCCATCTGATGGGTTGCTGTGGCAACAAAGGCGTCATCCAGCGTATGTTTGACGTCATACAATTGCGACAGCAGTAAACATGCAACTTGCGAGAAAGTATCTACAACCAATGTTACGATTCCATTATGTTAGCCAGTATACGGCAGTTTACCGAGGTAACAAACATTGACATTATTTGCATTGCCATTATATGTTTGCCCCTCCTCGCCATCTTCGTGAGGTGCAGTGCTGTCGAGCACAAGCAACGGGCGAATGCTGGGTTATTCCCCTAAAGTAAGAGTAGCGTTACTTCAAAATAATATTACTCAAATAAAAGTAGTCATAAAAGTAGACTATTGCTTTAATGGTACTGTACAATAACCCATTACATAACCACATTAAGCCAAAGAAATACAAAAAAACCCCCAAATAATAATAATTGAAATCTGACGAGAGAAAAAAAATTAAATGAATGAAGCATTATTCGTCCAAAGAGGATGACTGTCTGTTGTTCTGGTGGAGAAAATAGTTCCGAGTTTGAATAATGACGCGTTCCTTCAATAATTACTATTTTGAAATTAAAAAGATCTTATCTCCGGTTTTCCGTGGTCAATACGTGCCAAATAAAAACTGGGAGAAAGGTTAAAATCCCCACTTTCGAGTCATGTTGAGGGCAGCGCTCTATATTAAATACTTCCTTTTTTATGGTGCTTTAAACACACCACATGATTGAAAAGTTTAGCGTGAAGATAGAATGGCAAGCTTGTGTCAGATTGGTAGATTGGAGTCATGTGACTATTGTTGCAACATCTCAATGGTGAAATTGGTAGAGCTACCCCGGTAATACACCTGTACTCTTAGCATCGCTGGCACAAACTCTCGAATGTAATGGTTGACATGTGACGTCACTGTCAGTACTCACCTGAAAGGCAACTAAACAGAATAGCACCCAGGAGTAATAATTTAATGTGGAGTTGCTTGTTCCAATTAAAATATTTTGTGAAAAAACAATGTTGTATTGTTATGTTGTCGTATGTTGCATTAATATGTTAGCATTATGGTTGTTCCGATCATGTTTTTTTGCTCCCGATCCGATCCCGATCGTTTTAGTTTGAGTATCTGCCGATCTCGATATTTCCCGATCCGATTGCTTTTTTTTGCTCTAGATTCAATTCCAATCATTCCCGATATTTTTCCCGATCATATACATTTTGGCAATGCATTAGAAAAAAATGAATAAAACTTGGACGAATATATACATTCAACATACAGCACATAAGTACTGTATTTGTTTATTATGACAATAAATCCTCAAGATGGCATTTACATTATTAACATCCACGGATAGAAAGACTTGTGACTTTGTATATTGTGACTAAATATTGCCATCTAGTGTATTTGTTGAGCTTTCAGCAAATAATACTGTAGCCATGCCCCAATGCATGATGGGAAGTGGAACCATGACTGTGCGTAGTGCTACCAATTGATATATCTTCTCTGCATTGGGAAATAAATTAAGGTTTTAAGAAAAAAATCAATTGCTACCTTGCTTCCCCACATTGCTTCCCATGATATTTCTAATCGTAGGTAGAGGGATTGTAAGGCTTTAGCCAATTAAAATAAGCCTCCAAAGGCTGCCAAAATTCACTCTACTCATTTTACCCTGCCGTTTATCTCTCAATATAGGTAAAATGGCGCCATTACAGATTGAGCACGACAATGCGTGAGTGGGTCGTGCAACGCATGCATTAATTGCGTTAAATGTTTTAACGTGATACAATTTAAAAAAAAACTTATTACCACCATTATTGGGATAAATTTGATAACCCTACCTTAAGCCTAAACTAAAGACTCTGGATGAGTATAACATATTATGTCTGTAACGTTAAATACAATTAGAAAATGAATGAATTAAAAAAAAATATATATATTAAAAAAAGGCATGGCTGATAATTTTTTGCCGATTCCGATACTTTGAAAATGACTTGATCGGAAATATCTCTGGTTAGCATTAATAAATGGATGAAAAAGAAATGTTGTCATTATTGCTTTTAATAGACAAATTTAATTTGCAATTTAACACATTAAAGTATGATACATTGAACAAAATGCTCCCCAAATTAAATACTGAAAACGATTTTGATACAAATCTGGCCCAGACTGGGTAACATGTGTGCCAAATCCGGGTCATACATAATGTCGTGTTTGCTACTTTGGACCATTTCTGGCCCAAAACTGATTGTTGATCCGGCAAGTGACTGTTTCGTGAGTTTGGGACATTGTTCAAAAAGACACTGGGGCAGATCCGTTTTCACGAAGTTGGGCCAAAGTTTGCATTACATCTGGCACACGTCCGCTCCAGTTATATTTTGCTTTCTGGGTAGCTTTTATTAGTCTCGCAAAAATCGGATTTCTGTGCTTTGTGACTATTCAGACTACAAACGAGCCATCTGGTTTGAAACTGGATGGGATGAAAAAAATAATTTCTGCTGCCAGTCTGAACAAGGCCTAAGAGTACATAAAATAACTCAGTGAAGCTTGTGAAGATACGTCATCAATAAGGTAAAGAAGTCCTGGTCCTGAAAATATTAGACAACGTATTAGGGTCCGTTTACATGGTGACGCTGCGACATTGGTTGTCTCCATTCGAACGATGTCGCAATTCCATGTGGAAAGGATGTCGTTTTCATGCCCAGCCCAAGAGGGCAGTGCTGTTTTACAAGGCCAATGATGCATTTCCTTTACCAGCATACCTGCCCACTCGAAGCAATGGCGTCCACACATTTGGCCATTCCGCAACACAATCGTTGCGTCTTAAGATGCAGCCATGCAAATGCAAACATGAAATGTGCCGTATTCTCGGAGCGTCACCATGTAAACGGCCCCTCAGATTTCAAACTCTCATAGATTGGCTCTCTATTTAGCATAAGAGTTTTTTTTTTTTTTTTTAAATTCAATCAAATCAGGCTATCAAAATCAGTGTAATGTCAAGTTTGATCTTATATTTTCACGCATTGATTTAAAAATAGGGGTGTCAAACGATTAAAATGTTATAATCGAGTTAATTACAGCTTAGAAATTAATTAATCGTAATTAATCGCCATTAATCGCAATTCAAACCATCTATAAAATATGCCATATTTTTCTGTAAATTAATGTTGGAATGGAAAGATAAGACACAAGATGGATATATACATTCAACATATGGTACATAAGTACTGTATTTGTTTATTATAACAATAGATCAACAAGATGGCATTACCATTATTAACATTCTGTTAAAGCGATCCATGGATAGAAAGACTTGTAGTTCTTAAAAGATAAATGTTAGTACAAGTTATTGAAATTTTTTATTAAAACCCCTCTTGATGTTTTCATTTTAATAAAATTTGTAAAATTTTCAATCAAAAAATAAACTAGTAGCCCGCCATTGTTGATGTCAATAATTACTTACACAATGCTCATGGGTGCTGAAGCCTATAAAATCAGTCGTACCCAAGCGCCAGCAGAGGGAGACAAAACTCTGTAAAACACAACAAGTACACATTTCACTGTGCTGTCATTTTAATTTGTTTGAGCGGGGCATTTGTGCGTTAATTGCGTCAAATATTTTAACGTGATTAATTAAAAAAATTCATTACCGCCCGTTAATGCGATAATTTTGACAGCCCTACTTAAAAACTTTTAATTATTAATTCACTGGCCACCATTGTCAGCAAAAGACGTTCAATCCATTTGCACAGGGAGGGTGGCAGCGGATTCTTGCCACCCAGTTCAAATGGATGGATGTCTACAAGTGATTAACTACTGTAAATTAACAGTAGAAGGATGAAAATAGCTCATTATTAATGGCTGTGGTTTTTGATGCTGAAAATGTTTAGATGTTTAGTTTTTAATCATCATAAAGCACAATGAGCAAACCTGTGGATGAAATGTTATACAAATAAAACTTTCTTGCCTTGCTTTGAGTGTAGTAGAAATTGAGAACAATATATCACACAGACAAAACATTATGGTGTTTTGTACGTTTCATCTCTACAGGTTAATTCGCAACACATCAGGCCTCTACAAGCTGAAACAACACAACGTTTTAGATGTTTTAAAATGCAGTGTGATGAGTGTGTCTCAAAGTGAGCAAGACACAACTGATGAGGTTCTTCTGTTGAGGCTTTAACCGCTCTGCCATTTCAAATCAGCGTAAGCTGGAGGTGGAGGGATGCGAAGACAGGCGACAGACCAGCTTGCGTTTACGTTGCCTCGTCTCCGCCTGCAGCCGACCGTTCAAAATGATGAGTGTCACTGTGCCGGGCTGTTACGCTCTTTGGAAAATTGCAGCCCGACACCCAAAGGAGGACGCGGGCCCTCTGTCAGCTCTGCGGGGTCTTTGTGATAAAGGTCAATCGAAAGGCAACAAGACAAGTCTTTGATCCTGACCCTTAAACTCTTCTCAGGCCTGACTTGATTTTCCAATGACCACGTGAGTTTTTGTTGAGACAGCTGCAATTCTACTCACAGCTTTTTGGATGGAGGGTACATTCATTTACACTCCCTGCCCCTGACCCTTTTTAATTATTTATTTATTTATTTTTTTACTTTTTACAACCTTAGGTCTTCTTTCTTGGCAGTAGCTCAGAGAACGGAGCAGGGTCCCATGTGTCAGCAGAACCCCTGGCAACAAGACACATTGCATAACCACTGGCACACACTGAAATGTGCAAAAAAAAAACAAAAAAAAACGTACAACTGCATAGTACCACCCCCACCACAGTGAAAGATGGCCTTTGATAAGCCGGCCGTGACATTTGGATGTGAAATGGCAGCATTGTTTATTCAGATCCTTCTTCGCCTCGCTTATGTTTTTTTTTTTTTTTTTTTTTTTTTTGCGAGAAGCCAATGTTTAAGTGAAAAGCATCCATATTGCACCATATTGTGGAGAGGGGATATACTGTATGTATACATATACATAATATATACTACAACTAAAACAATTGTCACTTTGAATGTTATAATTAGAGAACATTGTTACAGTGTGTTACTATGATGGCTACTAGGGCTGCAACTAACGATTATTTTTTATAATCGATTAATCGGAAATGCCACTTTTTTAATTAACTTCACCATTTAACTTCAAGCTGTTTTAGGCATGTAAGTATCAATGAAAACAAAATGCATGACTATTTCCTTCAAAAATATTTTATTACAGCTGTAGTCTAAAACTATGCTGCTTTAAGTACATAAACCTGATTAAAGTTTTTAATAAAGTTTCTGAATATAAAACATGAAAATTATTTCTCAGTACGTAAATCAGACAACAGTCCTGTTCATTCAAATTATACAAAAAAGTCTTGATATTTTTTTCTTGTTGGCAAAGTGTGTCATTGACTGATTTATATTATTGAAACAAACTAAAACAACAAAATCAAATTAGGAGGAGGCAGACTGTAATGAATCAATTTTCTTTATCAAACAGTTGTTCATAAATACAATCCAAATGCAATATTCAAAGCACTCTCTTGTATTACAATTTGCAGTTTGAATGAGAGCTTGTGTTGAAAGGAGACTCTAAATTGTTATGTGAATGGGTTTATGTGTGTGTTTAAAAAAAAAAAAAATTTTTTTTTTATAAAAAGACATGAAACAACTTTACTATCCAACAATAGCTCAAGTGCTTATATGCTTCTCCAAAATACAAAACAAACAGACTCTTAAGACACTGACTGGCATGATCGCTAATTAGCTTAGCGCTCCGTGCTAAGAAGTAGTAACGTCTCATCAACAAAGAATATCAACAACACAATTCGCTTTCTTTACTCACCTCTGGCGTAGGTACACTGGTTCTAACAACACAAGGACAATCTAACTCTCGACGCTTCGTAATATTATTGATTCTGCAACCCAACCTGAGTGTAGCAGTGAACTCTCTCTCTCTTTCTCTAATCAGTGGCGCACACATGCAGCCTCACATTCCACACAAACATGGACCCAAACGGAACTGCCCATAGCCCTTGGCAAACATCGATTATCAAATTCGTTGGCAACTACTTTACTAATCGATTTTAATTGCTTTAATCGATTAGTTGCAGCCTTAATGGATACCATTTATATATTTTTAATTGAATATTTAATTACAGTGAGGCAAATAAGTATTTAGTCAAACACTAATTGTGTGAGTTCGCCCACTTGAAAATATTAGAGAGGCCTGTAATTGTCAACATGGGTAAACCTCAACCATGAGAGACAGAATGTAGGAAAAAAAAAAAAACAGGAAATCACATTGTTTGATTTTTAAAGAATTTATTTGCAAATCATGGTGGAAAATAAGTATTTGGTCTATACCAAAAGTTCATCTCAACACTTTGTTATGTACCCTTTGTTGGCAATAACGGAGGCCAAACGTTTTCTGTAACTCTTCACAAGCTTTTTACACACGGTTGCTGGTATTTGGCCCATTACTCCATGCAGATCTCCTCTAGAGCAGTGATGTTTTGGGGCTTTGGTTGGGCAACACAGACTTTCAACTCCCTCCTTACCCCGTGGCGTCAAAATAATAACAAGAACGGTGAGCAGAAATCCCAGAACCACACGGGAGGACCTAGTGAATGATAGTGGTGTCAACAATAATCGATGCGGCGATGCATCCCGATGCGGGGCATGGACGATTCGATCCGAAGCGGGCAACAAGCCATATCAATTCAGCGCATTTTGAAATATATAAGTACGTTCAAAAATCTTCCCTGCACAATTCCGGTGATGCAACGGATTTGGTTTCCCCATTTGTATTATTATTCTCATGTTTCATTTTTTACACACTGCATAACTCTGGTCAAGTTTCCTACCAACCTCATAGAAGCCAAAATGTCTCCAGATGTCTGCTTTCAATGTTTTAGGTGCATCAATAATCTTTCTCACTCCCTCTTTCTCCGCTTCAGCCATTGTTATGTTATGTCCTATCTCTTAGAGGTTAGATCTTGTGCCCGAACCCGAACGGGTCGGGTCCAAAATGTTAAGCATTCAAGTTCGGGTCGGGTCGGGCTGCCGCGCCGGACTAATAAATTATGAAAAAAAAAAAAAAAGGATAAAACCGAGAGCAGGCTCTCTGTATTGTGCATTTGCTTGTGCACGCACATGAACGCAGTGGCGCCGCCCGCTTTTTCTTCTTCTCCTCCCGCTGTGGCGCTTGCGATTCGTTTATTTATGCACACAAAGGCAACACAAATGTGATCCTTTTGAATATTCTCCTCTGTGTGTCTGCAAAACCGCTTTTTTTTTTAATATTAAACTTTCCCAGCGTTATTTCATTGTGTAAATGCTTTTATAATGACCATAAAAATATGTAGACTATTTAAACATTAAGAAAACTTGTGTTTTTTTTTTGCCAACTCGAAGAAATGAAAATAAATTGCTGCTGCTGCGTTTTTTTTTTCCCGCGTCACTCCAACAAAAAAACCCCAACAACAACAACAACAAAAAAAGTCGGGTTTTTCGGGCTGGGCCTGCAAATCTAGTTAATTGATCGGGTTCGGGCCGGGTCGGTCTTCAATACCAGCGGGCCGTGTCGGGTCGGGCTGGATTTTTTAGGCCTGATCTAACCTCTACTATCTCTCTGCTCTCTCGATTGCAAAAAACTGTTTTTTCCTCATGTTGAAACAGATTGTTATGGCTGCTAAAATGCTGCTGCACTTCATTTTAATTCATTATTTTTTATTGTTATGTGGTAGTTACTGATTGCATTTCTAAGTTGATTGCACATATATAGTGGGCTAGGCCTACATTTTACTTTTGTTCTACATTGCAATTTAGTTGATGTTTTGTTTGCAACTGAACTGATCCCTAGATTGATCTTGCGATAAAGACGCTGCTGCACTACAATATTTTCTTTGTCGTTTTAATATTTACTTGAATATTTTTATTGATGGGTCGTTGTGACTAAAATACAGTGACTGTTATTACAGATTTTGCACAGACGTTCAGATGTTGCACTGTGTGAAAGGCTGCAACTGTGTGTAAAAAAAAAAGAGAAAGCCCTGGTGTCGTTCAAAGCACTGTTTTGTTGTTGTTGTTTTTTTAATATATATATCTGAAAGTATTTTAATTTGACTTCAACCAGGAGTGAAACAAGAGCCAATAAAAAGTTGTTTAATGTCTGACCGCTTGTGTTGCCTCATGATTCATGAAAAATATGCTTTGCTTGAGAATTTTAATGCATCCCAGGCTTTAATACATCGCGATGCATTGCCGAATCGAACCGAATCGTGACCGTCTGAATCGAATCGTGGCCCTCCGAATCGTAATCGAATCGAATCGTGAGGGCAGTGCCGATGCACACCTCTAGTGAATGACCAACAGGACCTGGGACCACAGTAACAAAGGCTACTATCAGTAACCCAATGCGCCGCCAGGGACTCAAATCCTCCACTGCCAGACGTGTCCCCCTGCTGAAGGAAGTACTCGTCCATGCCCGTCTGCGGTTCGCTAGAGAGCATTTGGATGATCCAGAAGAGGACTGGGAGAATGTGTTATGGTCAGATGAAACCAAAATAGAACTTTTTGGTAGAAACACAGGTTCTCGTGTTTGGAGGAAAAAGAATACTGAATTGCACCATACCCACTGTGAAGCATGGGGGTGGAAATATCATGCTTTGGGGCTGTTTTTCTGCAAAGGGACCAGGACGACTGATCTGTGTAAAGGAAAGAATGAATGGGGCCATGTATCGAGAGATTTTGAGTGAAAATCTCATTCCATCAGCAAGGGCATTGAAGATGAGACGTGGCTGGGTCTTTCAGCATGACAATGACCCCAAACACACAGCCAGGGCAACAAAGGAGTGGCTTCGTAAGAAGCATTTCAAGGTCCTGGAGTGGCCTAGCCAGTCTCCAGATCTCAACCCCATAGAAAATCTGTGGAGGGAGTTGAAAGTCCGTGTTGCCCAACGACTGCCCCAAAACATCACTGCTCTAGAGAAGATCTGCATGGAGGAATGGGCCAAAATACCAGCAGCAGTATGTGAAAATCTTGTGAAGAGTTACAGAAAACATTTGGCCTCGGTTATTGCCAACAAAGGGTACATAACAAAGTATTGGTATGAACTTTTGGTATTGACCAAATACTTATTTTCCACCATGATTTGCAAATAAATTCTTTAAAAATCAAACAATGTGATTTTCTGTTTTTTTTTTTTCTACATTCTGTCTCTCATGGTTGAGGTTTACCCATGTTGACAATTACAGGCCTCTCTAATATTTTCAAGTGGGAGAACTTGCACAATTAGGTTTGACTAAATACTTATTTGCCTTACTGTATATTTTATAAATGTACTATTTTATTGTAACTTAAATATTAATACATATATATGGCAAGGGCTGGCAGTGATTGAATGATTTGCCATCCTCTCCCAGCCAATATGGATTCAACGTGTAACGTTTTCATTGACAGCTAGAGAATTAATATCTGACAGACCTTGAAAAAGGATAAAAACAGAGGCTGCACTGGACAGCTGTGATTCTTCGTTTTGTTATTTTGTCCATTTCACTTTGGCTGGCTTGTCACATTTTGAGTCAGTCATTTTTAGCTATTTCAGTCATTTTCATTTTCAGTAATTTTAGGGTCTGCTCATTTGACCACAGGCCCACAAGGGAAATCCCCGGTATCCCCGTATGCCAGTCAGCCCTTGTGCACTGTATTGATTGATGTCCAATGTTCGAAGTATTTACCTCTTTAGGTAATATATAATCATGGGCTGGCGAGCTGAGACAGACAAGAAACGTGAGACGTGACCCCAACTTGGGCCACACACTTGAAAATGAGAATAGCTAAAAAGGTTATGACAGTTTATGTGAACGCTCCATGGGAAAATATTACTGTGAGTGTATGAGCTCCTGGCTCTTATCATGATTTCTGTCGAATGTCAGAATGCTAATGAGCAGAAATTCACTGTCAATGGTGATGCTAGTCACCATCGCATCTACGTATTTTCCACTGGATCCATACAGTTTACTTCCTTCCTACATGTTTATTTCATATTTCACGCAGTATTTTATGCTCCTGAATGAAATAGACCACTTGGATGTGTGGAAGCGATCGTTTTATTCATTCAATTTTTGAATCCCGCTCCTTGAAAATGAGTGACTTCCGGCTCCAGTCTCGAGTTGAGGATGAAACGATACGAATTTGATGTCACCCGGGTCAGCATCTCACAATACAGCATTGTTTTATAGCATGCAGATGGACTGCAGATTCAGCTGATTTTACGGATTAATTTGTTTATTTTTCGCATCACACCAGCCAAACGGCTGCAGGGTTTTGTAGCTGCACCAGGGAGAGGCGTGTGAGCCTTTTTGGGTTTCAAAAAGTTCCCGTTCACCCTGAGATCAGCTAAAACAAGTGTGTGACAACTGTGGGACCTTTGGATGTTATGGCGGCAAGCCGTTAATGTGGATCCAAAACACAGACCAGGAGATCAGTAGAGCGAATGTTTGTATTTTAATGAGTACAACAAAGGGAGCACGCTAGGAAACGCGAGTATAACAAAGTACAACTGAGAGAGCACGCTAGAAAACGCCAGTATAACAAAATACAACTGAGAGAGCACGCTAGAAAACGCGAGTATAACAAAATACAACTGAGAGAGCACGCTAGAAAACGCGAGTATATCAAAGTACAACTGAGAGAGCATGCTGGAAAACGCGAGTATAACAAAGTACAACTAAGAGAGCACCCAAGATGGCGTGAATATAACAGTACAAAATTCTAACTACAAAATCCAAAAGAGCACAAAAGTAAATAAGATCAAACCAGAACACGACCGAAGAATGTCGGGAAGCACCGAGATGACGAGCACACAGCGGTAAGCAAGGCAGGAAAGAAGCATATGCAATAGTCCGACACTTGTGTATGGTGGCAGGACTCCTTAAATAATAAGTGCTCCTGATGCGTCGCAGGTGTGTTGTGCAGCCCCGCCCATCTAGTTTATTCATGTGCTGGAATGAAAGGAAAATAACTGAGAAGGCACACAAATGTGGCATTGGACTTACGAGGAAGTGAGTAAACCGTGTTTTGTATTATGTCAAATACTAGGATCATGGCACACGTTTTAATACGGAGGTGGCTTGCATTTTGTGGCTGACCATGCTCCCCTTTGGTCCTTCGCGTGCCCGCCGTGAGAGCGCTATACTTGGCTTATTGCCGTCGTCATGTGCCCGGTGTTCTGTCAAATTTTCCACCCCATCAGAAATTGCAACTGCACCTGCAAATTCAGCGATTACAAAGTAAACTCGGCAAACTTTCTTAAAATTAAGGAATATTTACTTACGTTCATGGACTGACAGGTAGAAAATGTCTCCTCAGACACATCTTGCCTTGTTAGCTGCACAGGACAACTGCACGCCGCTCTCTCACTGTTTTCGTCTTCGCCGTGTAGTTAAGCATTAATTTACGCCATATTCGTGTTGACAGTTGACATGTGGCAGCTACGCACTCCCCTGACATTGATTTGTCCGACGGTCATTCTCCAGCTGCTTCACCGCTAATGAGCTCTCGTGCCCGCAGGGGAATGACGAGCTGTAACTTGCTCGCTGATCGGTAACCCCGCCGCCGTGTGACATGTAAATTGTGTGATTTTTCGCTTAGAAATGCAAAAATAAGACTTTGAGACGCCACTCAGTTCGGGTTTGCATGTCAGCTAGCTGTCACACCTCCTGGTTTGTTTACATTCTCCAAAGCCGGGGCAGGGAAATGACAAAGGCTGGACTAACTCTGGTGGCATGAAATATCGTTCGGGAGGTGTGACAGTGAAGGTGAAGTTGACAGTTTTGACCATTTTGGAGTAATATTACCATGTCATACTGAATAAAAGCATTTTTAATATTTTTAATTCAATTTAGCACAGGACTGTTATTTGTCATGACCATACCATTTACTGTATTTAGCATTGGGTAAAATACTTGGATAAAAAGAATATCCTGTAAAAATATTGGAGTATAGAAATTGAAACAATGACATTTTACTGCCCTCTTTGTCACATTTTCCTTATTCTGAAAAATTTCCCCTCAATGGGCCAAATTCTAAATCAGATGAAATCATGACCCTGCTGAAGTCATCCCCCATTTGGAGACGCTAGAGCGCTATAATGGCAGGCGGGGCTAAACGGCAGATTAAAGACTAATTTCTCGTCATCTGCGCTTTGCCAAATTGTTGTATACAGTTGAATCGTCTCAAAATCTGATTCTAATTCACATAACAATGCTATTTAATACTTTTTTTTATCCTGTCATACACACTTTACTTCACATTACTGATGAAACATTTACATTTACGAATGAGCTTCTTGTCTCTGTGGAGGCAGAGCAGATGCTGAATATATGTTCACAGGTCAAATCGTTTTTAAACTCATTCGGTATAACTGTGGTAATTGCTGTTTTTTTCATTTCCGAAAATAGACACAGAGGAAAGCCACTGCTGTTGGGTTTATAGTTGAAATACATTGCTTTATTAATATTAATTTACCACTGATGCTATATTCATGTCTGGTTATGGTTGTGCTTGATGCAGATGGGCCTTAATGTAAAACCCTCGTCTATAGGGAGACACTTGTCTTGTGTATAATTGAGGTAGAGTTTGCTGTTTCTAAAGCAAATACACAATTTCATATAGAGTATGTTTAAAACTGACTGTATGACCTGACAGTAGACTAATAGTAATGTATTATTTGGAAAAAAAAGCCTCTCTGGCCTGTTTTGATGTCTCTAATTTTATTTTAATGAGACATTCAGGGGCTGACATAAGACACGAGGTGTGGCTGACGGGTTTTGTCCATTTTTGTCCCGCATGCAGCCTGCGGGTACTTGTTGAGTCACCTCATTTTTATTTTTAATTGATAGTACATTCCAAAAAATTATGACATCCAACCAGTGACATTTACTTTTGGATTATTTGGTTGATTACACTCCATTATGGAAAAGTCACGCTTTCACTATAGCAGCCAAGGCAAATGTCTAACGAGTTCAGTTCAGTGCATGTCTCATAAATATTATCATACACGTTACTGAGGCGACATACAAATCTTGTTAGAGGCTTGAAAACTGCTAACTCTACCTCTAAATTACGTGGTTCATTTCATGTTGAGCCTTGACAGGACTGCAGCGCTTGCATGATTTTTTTTTTTAACGTCCACAAAATCACAGATTCGCATCTATAGTAAAAAAAATGATTTAACCACCAATTCTTCAGATCCATGTAAGAATGAGAACTCAAGATTAGCCATAACAGGAGGTGGGAAAAAAGACCACTGACATGAAATTTTCATTAGCACATGCTTGTGGTTCCCTGATATGTTGAGTTTGGTGTCAGGGCTCATTCATTTTTATGAAACAAACATAAAGTGGTTGCAAATGTATTGATCAATGCATTAACCCATTCATGCATAAATTCAGATTTTTTTTTCCCCTCAATTTTTTTATTACATCCAAATAGGACAGTGGTCTTCAACTTGCAGCCCTGGGCTAAATAGCTGTCCGATGGCCCCAAATTGACATCTAGTTGCCCATACGTATTTTGTAATTAAAAAAAACAAAAACACATTTATTTCAAATAAAGTAGATGATTTATTTTAATGATTCATTTTTCATAGTTGTAAAACATAACACAAAAAGCCTTTAGTAATAAAAAAAAAAATCGACACATCAACAAAATTAAAATAAAACAAATCGTAGTAAATTAAGAAAGTAGAAGAAAAAAAATTCAAATATGCATGGCCCATGTGTATTTTGCCCTGGGAATTTTCTATTTATATTTTTATTTTATTTTATAAATCTCGTTATCCCACATAGCTGAACTTTTTGACTGCCAATGACGGCAATAGACGTCCAATCCATTTCAGCCTGGGATGGGCTGGAAGCGATCGAAATGGATTGGACGTCTAGTGCCGTCATTAGATGGTAACAATGGTTACAATTTCCCCTCTTCTATGGTTACAATTCCCCTCTTTTATAATTAGCACAGCACATACGCTAAGTTTTTAGTTGTATTGAGTTCATTTTGTCTACACTTATCGACTAGTTAAATTTTTCTATTATGCCAGACAATAGTTATGGGTGGTTTAATTACTTAACATGTTTCGGCGAACACTTCCGCCTTCATCAGAGAATCTCTGGTGTTGGTGTAGCTGATGGTTCTGGGTGTGACACACCTGTCAGATTGACAGGAGAATTACCCCCTCTGCTGCCCATTCATTCTTCCAGGATGCTGGTCCAGATAGTAAGGAGCATGTACGCCCCCTCGTCCCTGTTGATGGTCCTCGGTCCTCGCTTGCGGGTCTAAATGGCCTCCCTGATCAAGCGCTGATGTTTGTTTTCTCCGGTGCGGATGACGATGGTACATACTCTTTGACCTGGGCTGGCAATGAATGAGTTAAGATAATGATAACTTTTGAATGAGTTTTTTTTTTTTTTTTACTCTGTATTGTTGAGGTTTAATTTTGTAGGCTGACAGGAGTGCTAAAGGCAAAGTGATAGAGAGAAGAGATTACCATGTAAACGTTAGCAATGTGTTGAACCTCTGCCTGAAGAAAACTGTTAATGGAGCCATCTGGCATTTTTTTTTTTTTTACATGGACATATTTTCATGTAGTTATTCCAAATAGCCTTGTACGATATGACATTCATTCATTCAGGAGTGACAAATGAAAATTCAGTTGCTCCTAAACATCAGCCAGTGAATCACTGCTTTGGTTCACAGTTTTTCACGGGATGGTAAACTCCATTCTCTGAGCCAACTGTGAAGGAAATAATGTCAACAAATTTGAGTCTACTGGCGGGCATTTCCTGTTTGTTTTTATGTTTGTCACAGAATGGTCATCCATCTGGTGCACCCACTCAGGCTGATCAGAAGCTCGAGAAAGTGACAGAGAGGAAAAAAAAAAAAAAAAAAAAAAAAAAAAAAGAGTTGAATCTTTTTCGGTGCCGAGAACACACAAACAAATTGGAGAGCTTTTAGTTTTATTCTTGCAATTCTCTTGGCCTGAAACTTCTCAATGATCAGTTGACTGCGAACTGAAAGAAGAGAAAGAACTGTTGTTAGTTTCCGTAACACCTTTACTCCTTCACTGCCATTGACTGATCATGTTTCCGTGCCATTACCGGCGATAGACGTCCAATCCAATTTTATTGGGGGCTGGCAGTGATTGAACGATCACTGTCATACAATCCCAGTCAAAATGGATTGTGAACATGTAAATGAGACAGTACATAACAAAATGAAATTGGAAAAAGTTCAATCCAAAATTTACCACTAACGGGCAACCATAAAACAACTGAGTTTGTGCAACACGAGCGTTGTTGTGACGTGATTAGCAGGTGTAGGCCCTCAAACAGTTTGTGCAACCTGAACGGATTCTGTACCTACACCGATCAGTTCAATAGCATGCCGCACGTAACACATCACCTTCGCTCATTAATGTTCATGAAGCTAGCGACTGTTGCTAAAAGGGTCAAACTTGCACGTGTCACTCATGCTGGATGCATTTAAATTGTTTATGAATGTGATGTTTACCTTGTTAAACCTACTACTTCTGTCTGAAAATGATGTCCCTGGTGCCAAATTCACTGGTAAAGATGAGGAAGAACATGCAGATGTTCAGTTAAAGAGATAGTTTGAGTGTAGAGGGCTGAAAAAGACCTAATCCAGAGGTAGCTTTTTATCGACACCATTTTTAAAAAAAACTAACATTGCCTTAAGCCACTGACAATAACATTCTCCTCTTCCAACAAGCTATCCTTTACCACCACCAAATGCGTAAGTCCCTCAATTCATTGTAGATATAGACGAAAAATAGTCTAAATTCTTTGTTAAAATAGCAAAGAACTGTTAGCATTTATTTTACGTAAATATGTCGAGTGTGCTGCTAGTCTTTAAGCCACTGTAGCGCCGCCTTCTCATCACAAAGAGCTTTTTCCGTTGAAAATTCTTGTGAATAAATACTTAAATCCCTAAATTCTTTACAGTTATAGACATAAAACACTCTTTATTCTTTGTTACAAGAGCAAAAAGCTGGGCAGTTAGCATTTATTTTATGTAAATATCTCGAATATGCTGCTAGTGTTTGAGCCACTGTAGGGCCGCCTTATCATCACAAAGAGCTTTTTCCGTTGAAAATTCTTGTGAATTAAGGCTTAAATCCCTGAATTCTTCATAGATATGGACGTAAAACAGTCTTGATTCTTTGTTAAAAGAACAAAGAAACAGGCAGTTAGCATTTATTTTATGATAATATGTTGAATGTGCTGCTGCTGCCTCCTAATGACAACAAAGAGCTTTTTCCGTTGAAAATTGTTGTGAATTAATGCTTAAATCCCTGAAGTCTTCATCGATATGGATGTAAAACACTCTCGATTCTTTGTTAAAGAGCAAAGAACCGGGCAGTTAGCATTTATTTTACGTAAATATGTCGAATGTGCTGTGGCCGCCTTATGAAAATAAAGAGCTTTTTCCGTTGAAAATTCTTGTAAATAATTACTTAAATCGCTGAATTCTTTATAGATATTTACGTAAAACAGTCTCCATTCTTGGTTAAAAGCGAAATTACCGTGCAGTTAGCGTTTAGTTTCCGTAAATATTGCTATGACGCCAATGCCGTAAAGGCTAGTTTCTCCCAGTGATTTTTTTCACAACGTTTCAAAATCCATGCATGGTACGAAAAATATAGTAATTACCTTGAAACCTCAAACAAATCACTCCCGAGACAATCCTTCCTGTTTGTATGCGGTACAGCTTTCGTACTTTTTCAACCTAAATCCGGTGTTAAATCGCTGCATGTGTGTGCTTGAGAATAACTCCTCTTGATGTGGGCAGGCCTCCTACTTGAAGGCAAGGCGCAGTGTATGACAGATGTGACCTGTCAATATCATTATGAAGTCTATCCATATACGTATGTTATTGGTAAAAGTAGGGATTCTTTGCATAGTTTAAGAACATTTGTATCCAGAACGTGGACATCCTTGGCTTTAGATATACTGTATATACACACACTCACACACAAAATAAATGAGTCAAACATTGAGTCTTTAAAGCACCGTAAAAAAAAAAAACTACCTCACTCGAACACGTGGATTTCAACCTCTTAATCAGTTTTTATTTGGCACCAATTGACCACGGAAAACCCTCAACACCTGGCACCATTTTCTGTGTTTAAGCATTATTATCATGATTTATTTTTTGGTGTATTATTATTATTATGAATACTATTTTCATACTAAAGGATTGCTTACTTACTTTATGCTATTTCTATTAAATAATTCAGTTTATGAGGATTGATGGATTTAAAAAAAAATGTTAACACCACATTTGGGCCACGGGATAGTCTCGTATATCTCTGTGAGCAGTGTTAAATATGTATGGACACTTATTTGTACGTCCAATGGCTGTTTTTGCTAAATGTATTTTTAGAGGCAATGACAAACAACATAAATCTTTAAGAAAAAGAATAACAATTTCATTAATTCATGACATGTTCAGCTTTTAATAGGAAATGTCTTTGCTTTGGTGTGTTGCTTTTACCAAAAACTGACCATTTCTTGCACAAGTGAATTTCTGGTTTCGATTTTCAAGATCTTTATCCATATTTTATTAAATGTTTTGCCTGTAAACCGGTCCTGGTTGATTTTGATCTCTGGAAAATTTCTAAAGTGCTCCAGCTGTGTGGCCATGTTTTGTTCCGTGTGTTGCTCTTGCAAGGAAGATTCCATCAACATATCAGTTTTTTGAAGCCTGGGTGCTGGTCTAGGCTTCCATTTTTAAGAAGGTACTGTTATACAAAATTATACAAAATCCTTTTTTTATATAACTTTAGATAGGCTTAAGTTGTTGTTTTTTCCAAGACGATATCAACACTGGGCCAATAGCAGTCATTGTATATCCTAGCTATGAATGCATAGCAGTAACCACTTTCCAGAACAATATCAAACAAGTACCTTGACTGGCTATTATTATCTTTTCAGGGTCCATCGAAGGTATGACTTAGTGCATGCTTTCTGTCTGAAACACCTTAATCACTGCTAAGATGCTCTATAGTTTTCTGTACAATGCATCCATCACTAGTTTGCACAGTTGGCAGTGATCTGAGGAGGTGTACATGTGTCCTAAATCAGATGAGGATCGCTTGATAAGACATTTCAACTCATTGGCAGCCACTGACAGCAGATGTGAATAGTGGAGCAAAATCTTTTTACTCAATGAAGAGAAGCATTCTCTTAGAATATTACTCAAGTAAAAGTAGTCATCTAAAAAAAATACTCAAGTACAAGTATAAGAGTAATACGTGAAAAAAAAACTCAAGGATTGAGTAACTGCTTATAATGTCCGATTATTTTTTTTTTTTAAAGCAATGGTTTATTTTTTTCGCAGCACATTCTTTATATGAACTTATTGTTATACAGGTAGTCCCTGGTTTACAATATACCCGACTTACGTGATAATTTTGTTGTTGTTGTGTAAACAGTACCTTATTGTCTCGCAGCACATTCTTTATATGAACTTATTGTTATACAGGTAGTCCCCAGTTTACAATATACCCGACTTACGTGATAATTTTGTTGTTGTTGCGTAAACAGTACCTTATTGTCGCTCACAGTATGTTATTTTTTTACTTTGTTTTATTAATATGACTGTCCTGCCCTTTGGCGAAATGTGTATGTGATGCATGCTTTTATTTTGGTGCAGGAAGCGTAGAGCAAGTAGTACTTCCGCACGCGAGTTAGAGCGAATGTACACACGAAGAAGAATGTATTTGCGCACACAAAGAAGAGCACACATGCAGACATGAGGAAAAGTGCATTTTATCCCACGAAAAAGTCGCACAGCCGAGTGAGAGAGAGCGAGAGGGAAGATTACAGCTGTCTAGCTAGGACTTAGCTCAAAAGTCTTGGTGAGCAAAATACAATGATGTTTAATATGTGTTTTTGGACAGTTATTTTGAGATTTAAGGAGTGTTAAGGGGTACCGTATTTTTTTCGGACTATAAGTCGTTTTTTTTTCCATAGTTTTGCTGGGGGTGCGATTTATACTCTGGAGCGACTTATGTGTGAAATTATTAACACATTATTACATCATTTTACATGTTATTTTGGTGTTTTGGAGTGACACTGATGGTTTAGTAAACTTGTTAGCATGTACTTTATGCTATAGTTATCAGAATAACTCTTAGTAGCTGTGTTACGTTAACATACCGGCCACGTTCGCATTTCGTTGTCCATGCATAATGTAACATTATCATACTGTACACTTATTCAGCATGTTGTCCTGTATTTTATTTTAAATTGCCTTTCAAGATGGCATATCTGTTCTACTATGTGTTGGATTTTATCAAGTAAATTTCTCCCAAAAAATGTGACTCATACTCTTATATATGTTTTTTCCTCTTCG
Source organism: Corythoichthys intestinalis (assembly GCF_030265065.1). Classification (NCBI taxonomy): domain Eukaryota; kingdom Metazoa; phylum Chordata; class Actinopteri; order Syngnathiformes; family Syngnathidae; genus Corythoichthys; species Corythoichthys intestinalis. The sequence continues at coordinate 69,631,059 of NC_080396.1, forward strand.
TGGGGCATTTTATTGGCTGGTGCGACTTATACTCAGGTGCGAGTTATAGTCCAAAAAATACGGTACCTAAATGGTTAATTCTGACCAACGCGGAAATCCGGGTTACATTGCCAGCGTAGGCACAGAGGATGTTTAAATTGTCAACTGTGAGCCTTTGTAGGCCTTTCAGACATTTGTTATGGTTAAGCGCTACATAAATAAATGTGACTTGACTTTACAAACTTCCTGTTGTTTTCATAAATTAACTTATTGGCCACCATGACGGATGATGGTATAGCCATTGTGGGCATATCTGCAAAAAACAAAGTAAAATCTAAAACGTAGAATTAAGAGGAAAAATATAATGACTCTATTGTTCGCCAAAGTAGCAGAGTAAGAGTCGCATTTCGTCTTCTCAAATCTACTCAAGTAAAAGTAAAAAGTATGTCGTGCTAAAACTACTCTTAGGAGTACATTTTTCTCAAAAACTTACTCAAGTATATCAAATGGAGTAAATATAATGTGTTACACCCCACCTTTAGCAGACTGTGAGCAACAAAGAGCCAGACTAAATGCAGGTTTATGCCAGGATAAACTAATCTACAGCAACGTGAGAAGGATGAAATACACAACATTCTCCTTTTCATATGTCGTTTTTGTTCGAGCAAAACCAATACTTATGTGACAATAAAGGTGACGACTTGCATGTACACAACCTTGCCATTGTAGTAGCCTAGGAAATTTTGAGTGTATATGACATCACAAGCAATGCGGACTATCTGAAATACTTAGATCTGATTAGCTAAAGCATTTTTGGCATTTAAAAATGGCTGCTCACTGCATTTTTGCCATCTTCCTGGATTTATTGGCTTTGATTGACTTTTTTCTCCACGATTAAAAGCAAAATAAAGATCAAACAAGGTTCTTTCTGCTCGGATGCACTTGAATAAAAAGATTACAATTCCTTCAAGATATGATATTTACATTTCTGAAAGGAAAATGTATATTGCCATAAAGAGACAGGAAAACAAAGCAGCCCTCCAAATTTTAGACACAAGGACCATTGCACTGATTATCATCCACTGAGAGATTTGCGGCTCATTAAACAGGCCCTTTGCACCCACTTAAATAATGCAGAGCAATGTGCGAGTTAAATGCGTGTCATCTCATTAATGTAACCCTCATCATACAGGTTAAGACAACATCCTTAAGGACAGATGACATTACCACCACTTTCTGAAGCACTCACTTTTTTTTTTACTTAAGTAAAAGTACAACGTAAGATATATATATATATATATATATATATATATATATATATATATATATATATATATATATATATATATATATATATATATATATATATATATATATATATATATATATATATATATATATATATATATATATATACAGTGCTGCTCAAAAGTTTGTGAACCCCCTCAACATTTTGGAATTTTCTATTATTTCAACCTGATTTCCTAATCAATCAATTCAGTAGTTTTTTTTTGTTTTTTTAACAGTTGTGTTGTCGAGACTAAATTAAAAAGAGTTTTCATCAACTGATGTAGGTGCAAAATTGAACTGTTTGGTCACAACCAAAACCGCCATGTCTGGCGAAAAGTCAACACTGCATACCACCAAAAGAACCTTCTCCCAACAGTGAAGCATGGAGGTGGGAATGTCAAGATCTGGGCTTGCTTTTCATCCTCAGGACCTGGACAACTCCACATAGTCCAGGGAATCATGAATTCTGAGGAATATTGTCAAATCCTAGAACATAACCTGACGCCATCTGTTTTGAAGTTAAAGCTTGGCAGAAGGTGGATCATGCAACATGATAATGATCCAAAGCATTCCAGCAATACAACCAAGGAATGGCTGAAAAAGAAGAAGATTCGTGTTCTGGACTGGCCCAGTCAAAGTCCTGACCTAAATCCCATTGAAATGCTGTGGCGGGACCTGAAGCGAGCAGTTGATGCCAGACGCCCATCAAACCTCTCTCAACTGACTGCGTTCTGCAAGGAAGAATGGGCAAAAATCCCCCAAAGTAGATGTGAGAGGCTGATTAGTCACTACAGAAACCGTTTGGTTGAGGTAATCTCTGCAAAAGGAGGCGCAATATCCTATTAACTGAAGGGGTTCACATACTTTTGCACACATGATATCTGAGTTTTTCCTAAATCAACCACTTTTGTTAAATAAAGAATGACAATATAACTATTTCTTTTGTTTCAGTCCATTATTTGGAATGTCAGTATTGTGGATTTGGGTATAACTTAACATTTAATAAGGTTATTTTAGTTTTTTTTACAAAAAATCTGACCATCGCTGTGGGGTTCACAAACTTTCGAGCAGCACTGTATATATATATATATATATATATATATAGTATACATACATACATACATACACACACACACACATACATACATACATACATACATATATACAGTGGGGCAAATAAGTATTTAGTCAACCACTATTTGTGCAAGTTCTCCCACTTGAAAACATTAGAGAGGCCTGTAATTGTCAACATGGGTAAACCTCAACCATGAGAGACAGAATGTGGAAAAAAAAAACAGAAAATCACATTATTTGATTTTTAAAGAATTTATTTGCAAATCATGGTGGAAAATAAGTATTTGGTCTATACTAAAAGTTCATCTAAATACTTTGTTATGTACCCTTTGTTGGCAATAACGGAGGCCAAACGTTTTCTGTAACTCTTCATAAGCTTTTCCCACACTGTTGCTGGTATTTTGACCCATTCCTCCATGCAGATCTCCTCTAGAGCAGTGATGTTTTGGAGCTGTCGTTGGGCAACACGGACTTTCAACTCCTTCCTCACCCCATGGCGTCAAAATGATAACAAGAACGGGGAGCAAAAATCCCAGAACCACACGGGGGGACATCGTGAATGACCTAAAGAGAGCTAGGGCCACAGTAACAAAGGCTACTATCAGTAACACAATGCGCCGCCAGGGACTAAAATTCTGCACTGCCAGACGTGTCCCCCTGCTGAAGAAAGTACACGTCCAGGCCCGTCTACGGTTCGCTAGAGAGCATTTGGATGATCCAGAAGAGGACTGGGAGAATGTGTTATGGTCAGATGAAACCAAAATAGAACTTTTTGGTAGAAACACAGGTTCTCTTGTTTGGAGGAAAAAGAATACTGAATTGCACCATACCCGCTGTGAAGCATGGGGGTGGAAACATCATGCTTTGGGGCTGTTTTTCTGCAAAGGGACCAGGATGACTGATCTGTGTAAAAGAAAGAATGAATGGGGCCATGTATCGAGAGATTTTGAGTGAAAATCTCCTTCCATCAGCAAGGGCATTGAATATGATCCCAAACACACAGCCAGGGCAACAAAGGAGTGGCTTCGTAAGAAGCATTTCAAGGTCCTGGAGTGGCCTAGCCAGTCTCCAGGTCTCAACCCCATAGAAAAACTGTGGAGGGAGTTGAAAGTCTGTGTTGCCCAACGAGTAATGAAGTACATTCCACCACTGAGTTTAAGGTAAAAATTCAAATTCAACAAATGAAGCCACATCAACGACAAATTCTGTTATTAGTGCTTTTGTAGCAAAAAGTCACATTTCACACAATTTAGATGGTTACTGTTGTTTTTTGTGAAACCTTTTGGTGTGTGAGTATTTTAGGGGATTAAAGGCAATAAAAATAAAACTACATTTTTTCAAGATTCAAGAAATGTCTGGAAGGCTGTATGCATCAGCACACATTTAATATTAATAAGGCACATGTTCAATCCCACCCCGCCGCACTATTTTGGCCATTCGTTGTTGTACTCCTGCTAAATAGTACAACAGCCTACAGCATCTTTTTGCCATTGTTCTCTCAGAGGGAAAAAAACACATTCCTTAGTACAAGCTGCATTTTTGACATCTTACTGTACATTCCTTGTGCACTTCAGTGACTTTTCGCTCCCATGTGAGCATCACCGCACTTTGACTGTACTAGTTTGAAGGTTTCTCTTGCTCCCTCATATTGCTTTCACACCCACTTGTTTCTCAAATCATTGTTCCAGCCCTTTTTTCCTCTGCAGATTGCCTCGGCCACTGCGGAGTCTATCAGGCACCGGCAGATTGCCGTTTCTGTTGAGCAGCAGCACCTAACGTTGCTTCCATAACTGACTCAGTCTCCCCTGAGGACAGATAATCCTGGGCTAAAACCCCCAGATTGTGTGATTAATGATATGTCTTGTACTTCTGACCCTTCTTCTTTTGTTACGGTGTCTCACATTGTGCTCAAGGAGCTTTGGAGAGCTGACAAGCGAGCCTGTACAATTATGCAATGGCACAGCAAACCAGCCCCGTAGGTGAACAACGCACCAATTTATACTTATTGTTAAACCAAAGCTTTATTGGATACAATTTAGTGATGTCCTGATTCTATCACGTGAGCTGAAATCAGACCCAATAACATAATATAGAGAGGATCGAAGTCAGCTAAAAACATTGTGGAATTCAAGAACAAAAAGAAAGCGATCATCATCTAAGCTACCATAAATACATTTATATAGGAAGCTACTTTTTTCCCTCATTTTGAATTCCCCAGCTTTTAGTCCAGCGCAGCTTATTTTTTGATTTATTTGAGTAAATAGGTAACACTTTATTTGACAGCGACGTAATAATACTGTCATAAGACCATCAGAATTATGACATGACACTGTCATGGGCATTAATGAATGCTTATGGCGTATGTCATTAAGTGTCATCCGGTAAATTTTGTCACTAACTCCATTTATGTCCAGCTCAGATCTTTTACATCCATTCAAAAGTGAGATAATTTGCCAGATGGCACCAAATTTGAATCATCTTTCATTAATTAATGTTCAAAATACGCATGCGAGAATGTTAGAGGCATACGAAATTTCCGATTCTTAGATTATTCTCGATTCGGCCGTGGAAGATTCGAGAACGATTCACAAACATCCAAATTCCGATTATTGCGTTATACCAGGTAAAGTGGAAATAAAACACAGTCAGTGCGGTCTTCGGGACGCAATGAGGAACGGACAGAGAGTAAATATCATGTTCAACTCATGCCGCTGGATAAAAAAACAAAACAAAACAAAACAATAATACCTGACTGCGGCCGACAGCCGCTACAAACAGCGCCCAGTTGCTAGTTGCTACAAACATACAGCAACATACGGCTATGATAGATATCGCATATATGTAGAACTAGATGTGAAATGACAGTTGACTGCGGGGTTAGAAAATGTATAAAGAACTAGATGCGAAATGGCGGACTTGCCAGCGCTAGCAAACAGCCGCAATCTTAAAGCAGTGGACTTCTGTTGTAGGGAACCTAATTACTTTTTTAATGTAAAATACCCCTAAATCGGCAAAATCTTGACTTGAATCTATCTTTAAAAGATGAAACAGTTTTAAAACTTTGACATGTCAAAGGTAGACAGAAGGGAAATTATGGAATAACGGCAGCAATTTGAACAACTTGGTTGATGGTTGATTCACAACATTAAATCAATTGAATATAGATTAAATCTGCTGATACAGAATGGGGATTGAGCAATTTTGGAACTAATGTACAAAACATTAAAAGCGGCCGGGGGGGGAGGTTGCATCAATAATCGATTCATAATCGAATTGGAGCATTTGAATCGTAATCGTAATCGAATCGTTAGGTTCCCAAAGATTCCCACCTCTAGTAAATGTGTCCTCGCAGACACATCCATTGTTATAGGGATAGTATCTTTTGGTGTTAATATAACATAATACAGTGAGGACAGCTGCGGCTTATTGTCCGGTGCGGCTTATCTATGTACACAGGCTGTTTTCGTGTCAAATTTGGTGGGTGGCGCATTATAGTCCGAATATTACGGTATGCGGGTCACCATGTTAACCCATGAAAATAGAATTTTACTAGCAGCTATGTTATGTTCTCTGCTTTGACCTCACTTCAATGAAGAAGCTGACAGCTGCACTGTTATCTTATCCACATATAGTCAGAAACAAAACAAAGCAATTTAGAAATGATCATATCAATTAAAATTAACAAATGTATGGGAAGAAATCTCTCTTCGTTATTAATGTTGAGCAAAATAGTCAAACATAATTTGTTTGCGAACTTATTTTGTGCGGAACAACTGATTTGCAACAAAAACAACAAACAAAGGTTTGTGATCCCTCTTCATTGAAACTACTTTTCTAATAACCCTTTCAAATGGCTATAACATTCGGATAGCTTTGTTCAAATTTGGGGAAAAAAAGCACATCCAAATGTCTTTTTTCCTCACCTTAATACTTTTCCGAGGTATCGGCTCTGAACTTGGTATCGACAAATCCTCAACCACAGGGGACTCAGACTCACATGCAAAAATATGTGATTGGGACATCCCTAATTTAATTAGACTGTCTGAACCCCCATCCAACATCTCAGATTTCTAATTTATCAAGTGAAGTTGTCCCTTTCTTCAATGCATTAAATTCCACATTCTATCAACATTCACAACATTATCACGTTTTATTTTTTAGATTTTTTTTCTAGATGACTTGCCTGAAGATGTGGCACATGAAATGAAATTTTCTACATGATGCCAGTGTCAAATACTCAGTGGCTGCCAGCCATTGACTGTAATAGACAAACCAGTACTGACCAAACAGTGATGCTTTGGTGAATGTTTCAAAAGCATCACAGAGTCAAGTGTGTCTTACATAGATACAGACTTTCCATATCCTTCTTTAGCTGAACATCCCCATAGCTCAATGGGACACATTCTTTAGTACGAGGATCTCTGAGCTAATTACCCTGTTTGTCATCTTGGTCTCTCCCTTTTTCACTTATACACGGAGGCAGCATGTTTTATCTTAAGGGGAAGCTGCAAGTTTATGATGAATGCGTGCAGTAGATTGGCTATCTAAGTATGCAATCATTTCACAGCACAATTACCCAGACAGCATTTTTTCAAATTCGTCTTTGAACGATGACAGCAGAAGTGCATGTGAGGTGTTGGAACATGCTCCTGCATAACAGAAGCTTAGGCTGAAGATTTATGATAGGAAGCAGTCTTCTCGAAGCCTTTTATTGTGAGTTACACGTATGATGTTACTGGACTGCAATGGTGGAATGTAATGAAGTAAAAGTACTTTCTGACTGTAGTTAAGTACATTTTTACAGTGCTGGCCAAAAGTATTTGAACCCCTGCAATTCTGTCAGATAATGCTCAATTTCTCCCAGAAAATGATTGCATTTACAAATGCTTTGATAGTAATATCATCATTTATTTTGCTTGCGATGAAAAAACACAAAACAGAATGAAAAAAAAAATCATTATCATTTTACACAAAACTCGAAAAATGGGTCGGACAAAAGTATTGGCACCCTCAGCGTAATACTTGGTAGCACAACCTTTAGACAAAATAACTGCAAACAACCGCTTCTGGAGACAGCAAAGCAACCCTAAACCATCAGGGAGTCTCCGCCATGTTTGACTGTGCGTACCGTGTTCTTTTCTTTAAAGGCCTTGTGTTTTTTCCTGTAAACTCTATGTTGTTTTTTTCCCCCCCAAAAAACCAGAGATCATTCTCCAAAACGTTTTTGGCTTTCTCAGGTAAGTTTTGACAAACTCCACCCTGGCTTTTTTATGTCTCTGGGTCAGAAGTGGGGTCTTTCTGGGTATTCTACCCTTTTCATTCAGACGCCGACAGATAGTGCGGATTGACACTGTTGTACCCTCAGATTTCAGGACAGTTTAAACTTGTTTGGATGTTAGTCGAGGTTCTTTATCCACCATCCGCACAATATTTTGGTGAAATCACTCGTCAATTTTTCTTTTCCGTCCACATCTAGGGAGGTTGGGGTGTGTGGGTTACACATTAATTTTGTTTATTTTCTTTTTTTCTCATTGTGAAACTATACCGTAATTGAGCACGAGAGGCAGCAACACGAGTACAAACAGGATTAGGCAGGTGAACAACATATTGACCAATAAAAACCCAACAGTGAGAGCAGCGCACATTCAGATGGGTGCTACACACTCTTGTACAGTAGGTGGCGCTATTCACCTGATAGTTGCTTGCAATCCGCCATTAAGCTAAGTTTTGGAGCTTGCTAGGTTTCTGCTTACAGTGCAGTTAATTTTATTGCTGTTTTTTCTTCATTCTGTTTTAAATAAAACTGAGCATTCAGTGAATTTTCAGGTTCTTTCTTTGAATATTGCCTCAGAGCTCTGTATGTACTGTATGTATATATGCATATATCAGAGACATAACTATTGACAGGACACAGGGCACGGGGCCAATTAATTCAATTCAATTCAATTTTATTTGTATAGCCCTGGATCACAACAACGCTGTCTCAAAGGGCTTAGGGCTTAATTAATAGGGGGCCGGCATTGGTGGTGTGGCTGTCGAAGCTGACCAAGTGAAATCACAGACAAAGAGCTTTTTCCGTTGACAATTCCTGTGAATATATGCTTAAATCCCCGAATTCTTAAATTAACCCTTTAAATACCTCAAAACACCCTCCTAATTTTTTTTTTTTTTTTTTTAGAAACTACCCCCAAAACATGTATTATACCTTATTGTCCTGTTCTCGCCAGAGCTAAAGTCCGAAATAGCATACATCCGTGTGGTTTGCTGACTTTATTCAGCTGCTCATGACATCAATACTTGTGGGATGAAACTGAAATAAAATGAAATTAAATCAGTCTCATCTTCAATAACACCAATTCAAATTTGTGTTTACAAGTAGCTGCTGATAAAGCAAAACCATACGATTAACATGAATCAGTTAGCATCCGATTATCATAAAAAAAAAAAAAAAAAACTCACATAAACTCGCCCCAAGTATTCGACCACAATTGAAACCACACAATAAACAGTACAAAAGGAGTTAAGTACAGCTGTCCCCTCTGGATGCTTCACAAGGAACAAATGTGCATGCAGGCTGTCAACTCTGCCACTCGGCTACTCTGTGTATGCGTGCACTGCATGTGTACAGTGGACGGACGCATCTGTACATGCATTCGCTTCCTGTTCTATGCTTCCTGCGCCCAAATAAAAGCATGCATCACAAAACAAAAGTCAACATTTAAAAAAAAAACAACAACAACAAGACGCAGCAACAAGACATAAAGTAGAAATCGCATAAGTCGGTTCCGTCGCAACCCGGGGACTACCTGTATGTATAATATATATGGCCTAAAACGCTCAGTTGACTTGAAGTTCCGCTCTGAGACCACCAATTTGGCCAAATTTCAAATTGTCGTATATGCATGTATGATACATCATTGGAAAGCTTCAAATCTCAATTTTCCGGGGGAAGAAACATTTTGAACAGGAGGGCATTTAAAAAAAAAAAACAAACAAAAAAAATTTCAACCCTTAAATCATAACTCGAGGTGAGAGCATAAGAGAGCATAATTAAAGACACGATGATTTTTAACGAGATATGATCACGTACTTACTTTATCTCGATCCAAAATCTCTGTGTAGCATGTATCACCGAGTGTCAAGACACAGCTCTAAATGGCCACAGCCTGGCTATTTGGGGATTTTACGGGTGAAACACGGTAATATAACAAGGGTCGCGATGCAGAAATCGCAGACATCAAGAAGTGGTCGCGATTTTCTTTGTGACATTGTGACGTAATTTGTTTGAAAGTTTAAAATATTCGACTGAATCATTTTTTAAAGTCGTCTAACCCTTTTTGTTTTTTTTAAACTAAATATTAGACATCAATTATTGATTCTAATAAAACATGATGGATATTTCAGATAATAGGCAAGGCAAGGCAAATTTATTTATATAGCACAATTCAACACAAGGCAATTCAAAGTGCTTTACATCACATGAAGACCATAAAAATCACATTTAAATCAACACAACGTAAAAACCAAGACAAAAGATCGCATTTAATCACAGAATAAAAATAAATAAATAAAAATAAAACAAAAATAAAAATAAAACAAAAACTACTACTACTAATAATAATTGAAATCAGCAATGGAGATAAGCACAATAGGAATAGAAAGCAGATAGATTGAAATATATAGACAGTTATGGATATGCAGTGCTAAACAAAAGCGTTTTTAGCCCTGATTTAAAGGAGCTAACAGTTTGAGCATACTTCAGACGTTCGGGTAACTTGTTCCAGAGGTGAGGAGCATAATAACTAAATGCTGCCTCACCCTGCTTGGTTCTTGTTCTTGGAACATGCAGAAGACCGGTTCCAGACGACCTTAGGGGTCTAGATGTCTCATAGGAATCTAACAAGTCAAGCATGTATTTTGGTCCAAGGCCATTAAGTGGTTTGTAGACGAGCAGTAGTATTTTATAGTCTATCCTTTTACTCACTGCAAGCCAGTGTAGCGATTTCAAAACCGGTGTAATGTGGTCCAGCTTCCTTGTATTTGTGAGGACTCTGGCTGCAGCATTCTGTAATAAATATAATCACTTCTTTTTATGGCTGGGTTGAAACAAAAGCGATTGTGCGGTGTCTGTAAACGGGGGTCTCCAAGGTAAAACGGACAAATTAAAAATAGTTTGGGGGGTTAATGCACCATGAAACTGCTATGGCAGCATATGGACATATCGTTCTATCAAACACAACAGTTCTTTTGGCTTACAATAAAGCAGTTTATTTTAAAGAGGGGTGCAAGAGCAGAAACTGCTTTTTCAGCCTTGTCTGTGTTTTTCGCCATATACAGTATATATACAACCGAACCTTAACTTTGAGTATAGTACAGAAGCAATCACAACAAAAGACATTTAAACATTATTAGAGGTGACATTTTAACTTCAACAGTTATATGCAAAAAAATGCACTTTGGCACTTACCATTAGTTACTGCATTAGCTCATGGTAATTCAGATATTAATTATTGTTAGATAAGGGATTACTTATCCACTCTCACTGAAGCGGTTCGCAGCTGAGTGTGAAGCGGTTGGGATGAAGATCAGCACCTCCAAATCCGTCTCGGATGGTCCTTAGTCGGAAAAGGGTGGAGTTCCCTGTCCGGGTCGGGGATGAGATCCTGCCCCAAGTGGAGGAGTTCAAGTATCTTGGGGTCTTGTTCAAGAGTGACAGTAGGAGGGAGCGGGAGATCAACAGGCGAATCGGTGCAGTGTCTGCAGTAATGCGGACTCTGCACCAGTCCGTAGTGGTGAAGAAGGAGCTGAGCCGAAAGGCAAAGCTCTCGATTTACCAGTCGATCTACGTTCCTGCCCTCACCTATGGTCACGAGCTTTGGGTCGTGACCGAAAGAACAAGATCCCGGATACAAGCGGCCGAAATGAGTTTCCTCCGCAGAGTGTCCGGGCTCTCCCCTAGAGATAGGGTGAGAAGCTCGGTCATCCGGGAGGGACTCGGCGTCGAGCCGCTACTCCTCCGCGTAGAGAGGAGCCAGCTGAGGTGGCTCGGGCATCTGGTTTGGATGCCTCCTGGACGCCTCCCTGGAGAGGTGTTCCAGGCATGTCCCACCGGCAGGAGGCCCCGGGGACGACCCAGGACACACTGGAGAGACTATGTCTCTCGGCTGGCCTGGGAACGCCTTGGGATCCCGCCGGAGGAGCTGGTTGAATTGGCTGGGGAGAGGGAAGTCTGGGCTTCCCTGTTAAAGCTGCTGCCCCCACAAGCAGAAGATGATGGATGTATGGATGTATGGATGGATAATTCAGATATTAATTATTGTTAGATAGGGGGTTATATGAGTTATCATAATGCTACTTAAGGGACCTTTATTTTAAAGTGTTACTGACAAAACTGGAGTAAGAAATACATGGAACACAAAAATAAACTTCGATCCTTAACCAGACTGTGTTTATTATATTAAAAAAAAAATCTGTCAATTCATTTTTCGTTATAGCATCTAAAAAGTAAAATCAACTTCATACTTGGTGATGGAGAAAAACCTTTTTAAAGATTAACAGGGCTACTAAATGAAAATTTGATCAAGACAGATTCAGTTTTCATAATTTACAATTGAGAGAAATGACAAAATGAAATGGAAGAATGGACATGGGAAAACTCAAACAAGCACAAACAGCGAGTTCTAGAAAACACCATGTCTTGTACCAATCATACCACAGTGGTTGCTTATGCCCTTGAAGAACTGGGCCAAAGTTAAAGGACCAATACATAAGATCGGTCGCCAGAAATGGTACTGAAACTAGGATGAAAATACTAAAGTGCACAAAATCCCCTTCCCCTTTGGGCTGCCAGTTGAGTGCTTAGCAATGAAGAACCAAGCAGCGTTATCACAATGTTGCATTTCAATCAGAAACTAGAAAATTGCATTTCTGGAGGAATTGCGTGTGTAGCTTTGCTGTGCTGGTTGGTATACTCGTTGTATAAGTCCACGCTAGAACACGTACTTATTGTACAAGTCCACGCAAGTCCAAGAACTTGTACTATTGTGCACGTACTTGGAGTAATAGCATACGAAAGTACACATACATGTAATACAAGTACACTTACTTGTAATACAAGTGCTCGTACATATATATATATGTACTGGACTGTCTCAGAAAATTAGAATACACAATATTCTAATTTTCTGAGACAGTCCTGTATATTGTTCTATGTAAAGGACGTCAGCCAAGGTCGGCCCCCCACATTTTTACCACGCCAAATCTGGTCCCCTTTGCAAAAAGTTTGGACACCCCTGCTTTAAATGGTGGATTAATGTACAGGACTGTCTCAGAAAATTAGAATATTGTGTATTCTAATTTTCTGAGACAGTCCAGTATATGTATGTGTGTATATATATATATATATATACACACACACACATATATGTATATGCATATACATACATATATATATTAGGGCTGTCAAAATTATCGCGTTAACGCGCGTTAATTAATTTTTTAAATTAATCACGTTAAAATATTTGACGCAATTAACGCACTAGGCCCGCTCAGACAGATTTAAATGTCAGTACAGTGAAAAGCCAACTTGTTAATTGCGTTTTATGTGTTTTTCCGCCCTCTGCTGGCGCTTGGGTGTGACTTGCGTATGTTATCTGGCGTAATGTCGCCCTCTGCTGGCGATTCAGTGCAGCTGATTATTTGGGTTTCGGCGCGCTTTTCTGACGTGATTATATGTCGACGCGAACTCACACTAATAGACAGTGCTATTCAGACCAGCTAACGTCCGCATCCAGTATTTAGTGGCAGTTCTCATAGCCCCATCACACTGTTTGTGTCTAATACATGCATCGCTTGTGAGTTATATTCCTCCTTTGTTTATATTCATGAGTATTAGATAGTTATTGATGATGTGTATTTGAATTTGTTCACATATATGGTGAAATGCAGTTACATTGTTAGATGCTTGTGAGCTAATTGGCTAGTGCTACTGCTCAAATGGACACGTGTGTGTACATTTTATGTTATTTTGTGATTTATGCAAGTTATTGACACATTGCCTTGTTATTTTCAGTTTTACAAAAATACAAGAAACGTGCTCCTGTCAAAAAGAGATGACTTCAGTAAAGCCCATGCAACTTTGCCACACCGTCTGATTTCTTTTTGGAACTTATGTTCTCTATCTGTCAATTTGTGTACTCACACACATTGAGGACAGAATAGGGCTACTAGTTTATTTTTTGATTGAAAATTTTACAAATTTTATTAAAACAAAAACATTAAGAGGCGTTTTAATATAACATTTCTATAACTTGTACTAATATTCATCTTTTAAGAACTACAAGTCTTTCTATCCATGGATCACTTTAACAGAATGTTAATAATGTTAATGCCATCTTGTTGATTTATTGTTACAAATACAGTCCTTATGTACCGTATGTTGAATGTATATATCCATCTTGTCTTATCTTTCCATTCCAACAATAATTTACAGAAAAATATGGCATATTTTATAGATGGTTTGAATTGCGATTAATTGCGATTAATTACGATTAATTAATTTTTAAGCTGCAATTAACTCGATTAAAAATTTTAATCGTTTGACAGCCCTAATATATATATATATATATATATATATATATATATATATATATATATATATATATATATATATATATATATTGTATACAGTATATATACATATTTGGTTTTATTCTTCCTTTTAATTAATTGTTCCATTTATTTCATGTGAAACAGACGCATTTCATGACAAGTGGTCCACTATGATTATTTAATTGGCACGATGAGGATGTTTCCAATTAAGTAGCGTCATACATTCCTTATCTTGTTGTTATGCACACCGTTAGCTTTGCTGCTACAGCTTGCATAACGTTCACTGTTTTCCTATTTAATTGGAATATATTTATTGTTATTTATTTTTTTTACTTGCAGTTATTATTATCATTTATTTTTAATTAATTATTTTTTTCAAATGTATTCATTTTAAATGTACACGTACTTGTAATACAAGTACTCACAAGTACACATACTTGTAGTACAAGTTCGCACAAGTGCATGTACTTGTAGGTAAATGCAAGTAGATGTGTTTATAGTACAAGTACACACAATTACATGTGCTTGGAGTATTAGTTCACACACTTGTAGAACTAGTATACGCGAGTACATGTTGTTGTAGTACAAGTATTTGTACTTGTGGTACAAGTAAACGTAAATACACTTACTTGCAGCGCAAATACTAACTTGTACAACAAGTAAACGCAAGTACAAGTACTTGTAGTACAAGTACTCTACGAGCAAGTACACATACTGTATTTGTTGTACAACTAGTGCACATGTTGGTTGTATGTGTTTGTAGTACAAGTACACATGCTTGTCGTACAAGAACACTTACTATAAGAAGTGCCAATCTTACATATTGCTCCTTCGAGCATTAATTTTTAAAACAAGAAGAAAAGAAAGTCAAAGCATTTCAAGACTCAGGAATTTCAAAAGATCTGACATTTGAAAATGACGTTTGAAAGAATTTGAGTTAAAACGCAAGTATTGAACTTCACAGACTGCTTAAGAACCGCGAATAGCTTGAAACACAAAAATGAAATCCCGAGGCCATGTACAAGGGGTTTTCTGTTGCCATTTGGGAGTATGAAGGACTTTTATAAGAATGCAGCTCGCAGAGTTGATACAGACATATTTTATTGTTACTTCAGCTTCTTACTTCACTTCAACCTTTTATTCTTATGATCTTTTCTGATTTCATGTATCTTTTTTTTTTTTTTTTTTTTTTTTTTTTTTTACTTAATTGTGTATGACGTAGCTCAAAAAATGTTGCCAATTAAGGACATGTTTTACTGAAGCATCTTTGAATCTGCAATAAAAGAAATACATTAGGAGATGTATTTTCATGCACTGCCACTACCACTGCAGTGCTTTTTCATGTTAATGCATGGACTATGGGTCTTAATAAGCAAGCTTGAATAAAACATTATTGTAAAGGTTTTTATACATTCATTACGTTAAGGTTAAGGTAAGTGTAAAAGTGATGTCATATGCATAGGAAATGCTTGTTCTCCTTGGAAAGAAAGCCTAAAACGCAAATCAAATTAGGTGTTTTGATATCAAGGACAGACTGGCATACGGGAATACTGGGGATTTCCCCAGTGGGCCGATGGGCCCGTGGTCAAATAAGAGGACCCTTAAATTAGCGCATCCACGTAATCCAAGTACTAAGGTAAATGCAGCGAGCGGCAAGGCAGTTGACTGTCGTGTGCTCGCGTTGTTTCTACCATAGACTTCATAATACTTGACAGGACACGGGAAACGGGGCATATCCGTAGGGGGCCGATTTTCAAAAACTTCAAATTCAAATATTTTCAAAACCAAAGGTCCTACCGACCTAAACCAGAACAGGCACCTACCTTACCCATGTATGAGTCTCCATGAGCAGCGGCATAAAAAAATTCAGTCGTTCTCTTATAAAATTCCGATTAATTATTATTTTTTTTAATATCAGTTTAACAAGACTTAAAATGGCTATGACATTCTCAGATATTACTCTAGATGCACAAAAATTACCAATCACCAGAGACAATCAGCCAAATGTTCAGGATCAATAGCAATATTAAACATATAAAAGTTTTTACCCAAAATAGCAACTTCATTTTTTTTTTTTCCAAGTTTTCAGCAAATAATAAATCACTCAATTTTCACATCAGAAACTAAATACTTGAGGAAAACACGCAGAATCTATTATAAATAATATATAAATAGATTATTAATAAATTGTATATACAATCACAACTTATTATAGAATAGAATAGAATAGAATAGAATAGAATAGAATAGAATAGAATAGAATAGAATAGAATCACCCTTTATTGTGTACAATGAAATTGTGGAGCATTTTCCTTTACTGTGCATTATAAATGAAAATCTCAAAAGTGACTTGCAGGTATAAAATCTAAACAGATATAAAATGCGTATGAGATAGTCGTATGTTCAGAGATTGCAAATAATCAAAGTGAATGAGCAGCAGTTTGACAGTTAATGCTTTGAGTATTGCAGGTGAGAAAGTATTGAACATAGAAAATTGCATGCAAATGAATATTGAATTATGCCTTGTCAGCTTCCTCGACTTGTACAAGTCTTTGTTCCTCGCCATCTCCTTTCTGCCGGTCTGCCACTCTGAGGCCTTGTACATCCACACTTCGGAAGTTACATCCTTGGAGAAGTTCGCACCAAAACAGTTGTAGAGGGACTTGCTAATGTGCGGCAAAATGGTGTTGACCAGCCTGTGCCCCTCCTGACACCTGTACCCCTGCAAAGTCGGGTCTGAGGCCGCCAGGAACATTAAAATCACCTCGTCATCCTTTTTCTCCTCTGCCTTGGCATGGTCCAGTCTATTGCTGACCATGAAGTTTTTTATACTGGTCCAGAAATTGGTGCTGCACATTTGGTGGCGCTTGCCAAAGTGGTGCTTCGTTGGGGTAGAGTTGGCTTTCCCCATGCTGACATACTTGACCCCCGGGATCTTGCGGAGGATGATATCCCTGCAGGAGGCGGGCAGGGCACTGCACGTGATGTGTAGAGCCGAGGCAGTGGGCGTCGGCAGCCTACTAGTCTTTGTGCCTTTTTTCTTTTTCTTCTCCTTTTTGGCCCAAATCTGGAACTTTTTATAAAATAAACAAATTTTAAAACTGAACAAGCATGCTGTCAATTCGATTCAATTTAATCAACTACAGTGTGGTTACGTACCTTGCAAATTTCACCAATCTCCTGGAGGAACTGGATGTTGGCCTCCGACTGCTCATCAAAACAGTTCGTCTGGTCCTAAACACCTCCTTCCCTGCCCTCATCACCTGCTGCTCTTGGCCGCAGCACACATTGGTAGTTATCATTCCAGCGCACGTCCTTCACCGGCCCGCACACTTTCATCACAGAGATCATCTTATGGAACATCTCCAGAACGTCAGCCGTGTCCCTGTGTTCCTCCTTGCCCGTGGTTGTGGCGAGAAGCCTCAGCCCGGCAACCGTGTAGGGGTTGGTGACCGCCATGATGAGCCCGACGCTCTGCTTCTCGATTGAAGAGGGCGCCAGCACCTTCTGGGTCAACTTGTAGCCTGCCTTGACAGACATGTGGTTCTCCCAGCTGGCCAGCGCCTTCAGGCTCGAGAATCAGGCTGTCCTCATCCTCTCAGGCTCCTACAAAACATTTGTTTTAGAAAAATAGGCATTTCAATTCATCCTTTTTATAAAGTGAATAATGCTGCGCACTTACTTCAGCCCCAGGACACCTGGGCAGCACCGTACAGCGGTTGTTGTGGAAGCTGCTGTAGATGTTCTTCCAAAGGTGCACAGGGTCAAAGTAAATCAAGATCTGCTTCTTGCTGTCGGCGTAGGGGTTGGTGTAGGACCATGGTGTTTCACTGAAAATTATTAGATTGAAATATTACATAAAATAAAACCCGTAAACGCAGAAATTTCTAAAATAAAACCTAGTGATACAAAGTCAAAAATGGCCGCCGTAGCAAAAGAATGAGGTTTTTACGTTGAAATTCTTGTGAATTAATGCTA
This sequence comes from Corythoichthys intestinalis, assembly GCF_030265065.1. Taxonomy (NCBI): domain Eukaryota; kingdom Metazoa; phylum Chordata; class Actinopteri; order Syngnathiformes; family Syngnathidae; genus Corythoichthys; species Corythoichthys intestinalis. Next base: position 69,648,990 of record NC_080396.1, read on the forward strand.
AAATCCCTGAATTCTTGATAGATATAGACGTAAAACAGTCTCGATTTTTGGTTAAAAGCAAAAGAAACAGTGCAGCGAGCTTTAGTTTACGTGAATATTGCGAATGTTCAGCTCGTCTTTAAGTTCACTGTGGCTCCACCTCCCAGTCCACAGCTGCTTGATATACTGTACAGCCTATCTGAGTGGTAATTATATTTTCTCTATTAAAATATTGTTACCCAAAATGTATAAAAAGCATAAAGTAATTGTTGAGAAATGTTTGTCAAGCTTTTGTTATGTACTTTAAATGCCCAATTACAATCGCACACCAACTGATTTATTCCTCGTGGGATTAAGTAGATGTTTTTGCTTGCAACACTTGACTGGTCATAAGACGCCTCCAGTCCAGAATCAAAGAATGTGGCTCACAAGGGGAATAAAGTGACATATTTTAATAAACGAGCTCTGGCAGCCGCATTAGCAATGATGTAAAGCTTACAAGTGTATATCCTCTGATTCTCTGTTTATATTCGTGTATGTATCCCACTTCTGGTGTAGTCACAACATACATTATGGGTCACCCACAAGCTGCCAAGAAAGCACTCATGACCAGATGCTGAAGACTAAATAAATAGAATTGGGATAAATTCCAAGTCAACGGCAAAGGTTGACTGGGTGCCCTTTCAAAGCTGCACTATATATCTCTCTTGAAGGGAGATGCGTGGCAGAATGGTGGTTTAATTGCTGAGTGATAAAATTAAGCAGGTCTGTTTGTTTGCTCTGTGATTTCTGGTTGCCGCAAAAGAGAACATTAATATACCATCACCAAACGTAATGTGCCATGTCCTTATCACCAAAGATTAACTCCATAGTATAGCTGCAGCTAACGATTGTTCAAATAACTGACTAATCTATCAATTAATTAGTTCGAAAAAATCAAGTAATAGTATTGGGATTAGCAAAATTAAATGCGTTGCAGAATACATTTTGGGAAATGTAAAACAAAGGCTTGCTACGATTGTACTTTGAAAGGAGCATGAAATACATGGGAATAAAATGCGAATCCAAAATAAAAAAAATATTTCAAACCATGCAGAATTGTATTTGTATTTCATCAGAGCAATAAATGCATTTAAAAATATATATTTTTTCAATCTTTATGCTATTTTTGGAGCTATTAAAATTATTTCAGTTAGTTATATCCATCCGTGGTTCTTACTTGGGTTTGTTCGGTGAGTATGTCTAACGGGTTCCACGAAGGGTCCTATTCTCATACGCTGACTAAATCTAGGCAACGTGATGATTTAGACCAGAGTTTGGGCTGGTTTGCGTCCAAATTGAATTATATTTTGATACCAGCAACTAAAAAAACATAAAGGAACTTTTCAAGTAAAGAAGCACAAGCATCTCAGACCGAAATTTCAAGTAACCCTAAACTGGATAATTAAGCATCACTCCAAGTAAATCAGAACAGGTAGATTTTGTTTAACTTTGAGTGACATCATGACAGCTGCATTGACTTTACAAGTGGAATGTCACTACATGTGCTTGCACATTGGCCCAAAATCTATACTGTCCGGAGGGAACGTTAATTTGCTGTTTGGCTTTTCAGTTGTGTAGCGCTGCTGTCACGACGTTGTCTTGTGGGTTATCTCAGTGCTTCTCAATTATTTTTTGTGACGGCCGCCCAGGAAGACGTAACGTTTTGTGACTCCCCAACTATTCCTCCACTGTAAATAGTATCATTTGTCTATAAAAATTATTATTATGTAAGTACACCTCTTCATGACATTGTTTTTTTTTCTTTTTTTTTTTTTTTTTAATTACAGGAAAAAAAGTAATATAGATCAACTTACAATAAATTATAACTTAATTAAGATTGTTTTGTATGTAACAGAAAAGACAATTTGCCTGAATTGAAAAAAAAAAAAAAAAAAAGTCACATCCAAACATTTTTTTAACTCATGAGGACAATATACCAAACAATTTGACCGAAAAAACAAAAATTAATAGAACAAAAATGACTGTCCTTGGACAGAGGGATATTTTTGCTGCAGGCAGCTCCTTCACTACTTTGTGGGTTTATTTTGCACTGAGGAACTTGGTATGCAGCCTTATATGATGCTAAAAGTGCTCGCTGGTCTACTGATGAAACACTGACGAAGATTGTTGGCAATATTCGGCATGTTTTCGCTGAAAATAATCAACTGGCTATCAAAGTGATTGGGGTTTAATGTCTTTAAGCGACGTCTTAATTGATTTGGCTTCCTTCTGTCTGCTACAAACATTTTTAGATACAGTAAACAGACTGGTCTTTTCCCTTCTCCCACTGTATTAAAAGTCAAAGCCAAAAGCCGAATGCCACACACGCTTTGTCAAATTTCCTCGTCTTAGCTCTTCATATCTACAGTGCTCTTTGCTGTGTGATCTTGTTTGGTTCAAAAATACTGCGCACACTCTGACAATGAGAGCACCACTGCCACTCACTGAGTGGAAGTGAAGTTTACCTTTATTCTAGTACGGCAAGAAAAGTATGCTCCCTGAGGTCACATGTGCCACACCCGGAATTGCTCTACGGCAACCCCCCCCCCCCAACCCCTATTTGAAAAATACTGGGTTATTTTAAATCTGAACTGTGGCTATATTATGCTAAGAAAACATGGCCTGCTTGAGATATTGGAAAAAAAAAAAAACTAGAATACCTAAATGAGACAAACACAGTGATATGTCTTGTCTCTGCAATACCAGGGAAATGTGCTGTGATCTCTTGATGTTCATCCAAATGACTTAGAGTGGGCTTTATTTGGCTTTAGCGTGATTCCACATACTGTGCTGTGACATGGGCGAGGAAAGCCACTTAGCGTGTATACTGCTGAATCCCCATTGGTCGACTATCAAAGTTCTTTCAAAGAGTTAGGATGACACGCATGTAAAATATGATGTATGTACATTTTGCTAAAAATGTGTGTATTTTTAAATCGCTAAGGTCACTCCAAAATTACACTGAAAGATCTTTTATCCGTTAATGCGTGGCCTGAGGCGAATTTTAAGGGCTCTCTTTTCATAAACAGCCCAGGTGAATTTGGGCATAAATAGTAGTGCATCTTGCTTTTCATGCCAATGCCATCAGTGCTGCACACGTTACATTCCAGTTTCTGCTTTGCATGTTTAAGATGACTAGTGCGGTGGTGGTGTACTGCATTTAAAAGGAATGCAGATCTCACCACTAATTGATTGCAAAAGAAGTCAGGATGTTGACACATTCTTGTACAGAAATTGGCGCTTTCGTTATCACTCAGAGGTTACAAGATTTGAAGGTAAGACCTAAGCACATGGCTGAAATACGGTATATTGGCATTGTGACCAGTGTTGTTGTCGTCGATGATTATGACGAAAATATTTTTTCAACAAACAATTTTTTCATGACGTAACAATGACGAGCTAAAAATGTGGCTTCGGAGACTATACCATAATAAGACAAACGTCAGTTTTCGTCTGATAAGACAACAACGAGACGAACATGCAACATCGTTTCTGTAATCTATTCACAATGCGTGAAATTTTCATATTGTACGTCAGCTTGCATCGTGGCAGTGTTTTGGTCGTGTCACCAATGTGAGATGTGCTTCACCCCTTGGCTTTTCTGGTCAGGAAGTCTAGAGGATGTTAAACGCCCGGACATTTTGTTTTTTTTTTACAGTTTTTGGCTTCAAGGTAGGTTTAACTGAAAATACTGTACTGCATTAGCGGCACTGTGGCCGAGTGACTAGCACGTCCGCCTCACAATGTACAATGTACAATGCACAATGTACAATGTACTGCTTCTCCAGCAAAGTGTGCACTATCATCACAAAGTTGATCAATTTGGCTATGAGGCATTAGAGAGTTTGTCAGATCACGCTCCCTTGACAACGGTCTCTAGGACGTATGATTGGTCGATGGCCGTTTTGGAGGCAGCGTTTGAGAAAGATCAGTTGAAACCACAGAAGACCAGACTGACTTGTCATCTATTTCTTAATTGTACTATCTAGTTCTTGGCAAAAGTCCTTATAAACACTTCAATATGTGCTCATCTGTCTATATTCATTCGAAATTGTTGGAAACTTTTATTCATTTTTGGACTAAAATGTTGAATTTTAATTTTTCAGACAGACACATTTTGAGTAACTTGACTAAAACAAGATGGAATTTGTATGAGATTTTGTTGACTAAAACTAGAAGATGAAAATATTTTGAAATGACGAAAACATGACTAATAAGTATTTTCGTCAAAAAAAAAAAAATAAGACGAAGACAAAAATTGAAAAGCTGCTAAAAACAACACTAGTTGTGAAACAAGTTACAACATGTGTTGTGTATGTAGAAGACTAAAGAAGTCACCATGGCAAAAGAGGGACACTTGTCTCCTGATTTTTACAAGCCAGTGTACCATTGATTTCATTTGAGTTGCACCACAAGCTCCTGGTCCAAGCCTTCACAAGCGACAATTTGTAAGCCAAATTTGGCTTAAAATCACATCCACCCCACATACGGCAAAAGCCACGAATAGACACCTCCACCCATGCAGGGGAGAAAATACATTTTGAACTCTGACTCATGCTCCATTTTCATTGTTTGATAGAGAACTCTGTGTATCATGCTGATCTCCAACACTGCACTGTGAATCAATCATTAGGATGGTTCTCTCCATTTCAAAAAAAGAACATTGTGCAGTTTATCTTGAAATGATGGCTATGAGTGATGGCGTTTTTCTCCAGACTTTTGTTCTTTTACTATCGCACTCTTAATAAAACATGAGACACAAATGAGTTGTTAATGTTCCTTTGATACAGTCCACATTCCCTTACTGGGCAACTAGCCTGGCAAACCAGCCAGACTTTTGCCAAGAACTAGATAGTACAATTAAGAAATAGATGACAAGTCAGTCTGGTCTTCTGTGGTTTCAACTGATCTTTCTCAAACGCTGCCTCCAAAACGGCCATCGACCAATCATACGTCCTAGAGACCGTTGTCAAGGGAGCGTGATCTGACAAACTCTCTAATGCCTCATAGCCAAATTGATTGATTTGGTGGTTTTGAGATCTTTACGATGAAGACAAAAAGGGTCAACAAGTTGCGGACATCCACAATGGTGAAGCAATGCCGATGGAATATTTAAATCGGACACGAGGTACCAAAGGAGTACATCATGTCTTTTTTATTTTAAGTGGACAAAATCAACTATATTTAAAGTACACTAATGAAAATTGCTGCTGTACTTTGATTCTTTTAATAAGCCATGTAACTTGCTATGATGCATGGTTCGGAACAAACATGATACTGGTGTGTAGCCACAGGGATGTTGCTCACAGTGTGCCTCGGTTTGCTCAAGGAGCTTGCGTGTCTGCTCAGACACATGAAAGGTTTTTCCTCACAAAAACGGCAGTTATCGTTTACCAGTCATTCAAATGCATGCCATGACAGTTTGTGAACTACAAATTGACTAAAACAGCATGAGTCACACATTAGGATGGTGACATTTTATCAATCAAATGGAAAATGTCATATCTAGAGAAATTGCGAGCGGATGCTTTCCTGCTGAAGATTATCGGTTATTTCCTATTATTTTTCGGGCACTTTCTAGTCACTCCCATATTATCTCATCTTTAATTGGTATAGACCCTACCCACCGACGTCACAAAATCACGTGATCGCTGTATTGTTCCGCCCCATTGTCCGTCATTTTGTGTCTGTATTATCAATGGTCTCAATTGATCGAGCAATTTATAATGCATTTCATGGAAGACCCGGTGCTTTCGGATGCCGTAAACTCACTGGATGCGTTGCATAAAAGGCGTTATGTGGAAAAGCTTCAGTTTATCCATTCGCCAGATCCATATTTGATGCCTAAATCGATGTTTTTCGACCCGCTGTCTTCGCCGTCTTTGCCTGACATCTGCTAGCTACCCTGATATTTACAACTATCTTGTCCACACAAAATCAGCCTATTCTCACGAAAGTTTGAAAAACTTTAAGAGCTTGGAGGCTTATAAATACTTCATTGCTGGTTGGGTGAAACAGGTCCTTGTCCACGAAAATTCGGCAGGAATCTATATTGTGCTTGGAAAGGTGAGTTACGAAATTTTCAATTCAAAATCTTTTGTTCTTGCTAACATCCACTGTCAAGTCTAATGTATTTCATGTCATTTGTCAATGGAGCTAGGGCTTTTAATGTTTATATGGTTTAGCGATAGCACTCTCACTACATACATACGTGTATGTTGTCGGCGATTAGCCTAGCAATGATCTTAATTGTGGTTGTCAGCCCAAAACCCTCTAAATATGTATTAAATGCATCTTACAAGATATAAAATGACTACTACATAATTTGCGGTAATCGTTTGGAGCCCAGTTTTCTCGTCGAATTGCAGCAGCCCATCTCGCTCTCCTCACCGGGTCTCTCGGAATCCGGTAGAACTTCAAGTCTCTCCGTCTATCTTCTCTGTTATTGCAACCAACCGCCACAAACGCCTTCACCATTTTGATTATTAATGTTAACGAGCAGAAAAACACGCCGTAAATAGGAGGAATGTACGTAGCCGTAAAAGGTAAACACGATGTGTTGACGGACAATTGGGCGGCACCAGTCAGGAGGGCGGAGTTGTGACGTCACGTGGGTAGGGTCTATTGACGGTGGTAGACGTCCAATCCAATTAGTCTGGGAGGGGCGAATGAACAAAGGTTAATTTGTAAACATGAGTTTTTTCAGCCAGGCCTCCCAGTTTAAATGAATTGGATCTTTGGTCTTTGTGAACAGCGGGCAATGAGTTAATTATGGGTCAATTTCTGGTTAATTTTAGACAAATTAGAGGTCACTTCCGGTTGATTTTGGATCACTTCCTGTACATTTTGTAGCACTGTGGAGGTTACGTTGGAATATGAGTTATTTCTGAGTCACTTCCTGTAGATTTTGGGGCTTGTTCGAGTCACTTGCTATTTATATCGGGTAATTTTTCCCATCGGAAATGAATGGTGCTACTGGAAATAAATGTAGTTGTGTTTGTCAAATTTTGGTGGAAATGTACATTTTTGGCAAAAACTGTATACAACTTTTGTCCGCCTTGATTTCCGGAATTTTTTGACGTGTGAATTATGTGAATCGAAATGAAACAAATGTGTCGTTATTTGTTGAAAACCCCACGTTTTATATCGGGTCATTTTTCCCATCGGAAATGAATGGGGCTACTGGAAATAAATGTAGTTGTGTTTGTCAAATTTTGGTGGAACTGTACATTTTTTGGCAAAAACTGTATAAAACTTTTGTCCGCCTTGATTTCCGGAATTTTTCAACGTGTGAATTATATGAATCGAAATGAAACAAATGTGTCGTTATTTGTTGAAAACCCCATATTTTTGCCACACTCATAAATGTGAGGAGCAAAACTAAAAAAAAAAAAAAAAAAAAAAAAAATCTAATTTTTGGAATGCTTCCAAGGTGGAAATGTGGGAACCGGTCAAAGTGTGTGGGCTTTGTGGAGCTCTGAAAAATTGGACAGAAAAAAAAAAATGGATTTATTGTACAATAACTTGGTTCATGTCCTGTATTTTCTGTTCAAACATACCTATTCCTGAGGTGAACTGTCTGCACTTCTTCCTGACTGTATAGAAGAATGTAGACAGGAAGTAAATGGTGGTGCTCTCATGATAAGAATTCCACTTTATCCATTCAAGCATGCCTCAACAGCGAAAGCCTCTTTGACAGGGTGGTGGGAATCAGAGGGATGCAGTATTCATAGCTATTGCTTCCAGGAGTGCAGTTAAACCCCAGCTATACTTAGAAGCACCGTGTGTGATTTGAAATATGTGATTCCTGACAAATGCCCCTCCTTTCCCTATTGTCGCCGCAGGGGGAGGCCACGTTGGAGCAATTGCTTTCTGTGACAAAACTATCTCCCATGCACACTCTGCAATGTGCTCTGTGCTGTTAGCTAGGTATTACTTGATGTTACAACCTGAAAGAGATTTAGTGACTTCTGAGAGGGCTTTGCAAGTGTGACTGCCTCAGTTATTTGTTTGGACTCTCTCAGCAGGTCTTGTTCATGCCATCAAATTATAACGTAATTGTCTGCTTGCTTCACAGTTAATAACAGGTTGAATCAACTGAGGAGGAAACTTGATGATGGTAATTACAAAGGTTCTTCCTTCCATTTTTGACAATCACTATTCTGGGTGTGGTATGCTTGATCTTATCCTAATAAATGGACTGGTCGCTAGTCAGCCACAGGCAAATTTAGGCTATGTTCAGAAATTCAAATTCTGCTTTCTATGCCCAGATGCAACATGTATCAGATTTTATTTCTTGCAGCGTGAACAATCAATTTCCTATTTTTTCAAATCCTACCTGGGACCCTCATGTCCATCCGTCCATCCATCCATTATCTACCGCTTAATCCGTGGTCGGGTCGCGGGGGCAGTAGAAAAAGTAGGGAAGCCCAGACTTATCTCTTCCAAGCCACTTCAACCAGCTCCTACGGCGTGATCCCAAGGCGTTCCCAAGCCAGCTGAGAGACATAGTCTCTCCAGCGTGTCCTGGGTCGTCCCTGGGTCCTCCCACCGGTGGGACATGCCTGGAACACCTCACCAGGGAGGTGTCCAGGAGGCATCCAAACCAGGTGCCCAAGCCACCTCAGATGGATTCTTTTAACATGGAGAAGTAACGGCTCGATCCTGAGTCCTTCCCGGATGACCAAGCTTCTCACCTTATGTCTATGGGAGATACCGGACACCCTGCGAATGAAACTCATATCAGCCGCTTGTATCCAAAGTCTTGTTCTTTCGGTCACAACCTCGTGACCATCAACTGGTAAATCGAGATCTTTTTGGCTCAGCCCCTTTTTCACCACAACGGTCCGCATCACTTCAGACGCTGCACCAATCCGCCTGTCTATCTCCCGCTCCCTCCTACCCTGATGTGTGAACAATACCTCAAGATACTTGAACTCCTCCGCTTGGGGCAGGATCTCATCCCCGACCAAGAGAGGGGACGCCACCTTTTTCCGACTAAGCGTGCGTAGGGATTTGGGCGGCAGCCAAAGGCGGGAACTTTGGCGGTCCGACCCCCAGCTACACTGTACACATCTGACCTACATGTCATCAACAGGTGAAAAGAGTCATCACTGTTCAACAAAACAAAAGACTGGCAGGGACCATCAATGGGTGATGAAAGTGCAGAAAATACCATTCCTTATTGATGCCAAACACGACGCTATTAGTTTAAGAAATGTTGACATTAGCACAAACTCCTCAGAACTGCCACAAAAGCGCGATGACTGAGACTTGCAGAGGACACCATATTTACTCCTGTAAACACAATGTTACACGTCACAACATGTTTCGTGCGTATGCATGTCACATCACTGACTCGTTCCGTTCATCAAAAAGTCACATTTTTTTTAACACGTAAACGGCTACACACACAAAAAAATAATCATAAATGTGAATTAGGTATCTAGATCTGCAATATGAACAGAAAATTAATTCATGGAAATGAATTGAAGCCACGTTGCCTGCACTTAAATCAGACAGAGAAAGACCCTTTTGTTGTTATGCTTTAATCTAATACAATACCTTACATTAATTTATGCAAAGATCGGAAAAATTAAAAATTTCACTTTCATTTTGAAAATGTCAGTTAAAAAAAAAATACACATCAAACGTCTCAATTTTGAGTAGGCAATGGCATTGAACCATAAGCATTCACATTCAGTCTATCGTTGTCTATAGAAGGCAATGAGTTAATATAATGAATCCTTAAATTTTGTATATTTACCATTGTATGACTGAAAGATATGAAAATATTAAATAGAAATGTAATGTTGAAACCATTATTGTGAAAGTCACGAGTACACTTTTGCTTTAACATTCATTTGCCTTGTAAACCAGTCTTCAAAGCTCCTCTGTGACACATTAAAACTGTTCCAGCATTTAAATGGCATTTATTTCTACCGTTCTATTTCCAAGCAGGCGAACAGCACAAAAAAAAAAGTAACCTAAATATTCACTCCTGCTGTCATGATGCACCGAAACAAAAAATAGCATCTCTTCACGCACCCATCATGTGAATTAAATAATGAGTGCAACAAATCATGTTAGGGTGACAGATGATGTCCATGACAACTACAAATGAAAAGAAAATATTTCCATATTCTACGTATATAACTCAGCCTTGTGAGACGCTGTCTGATTCTGTAACGCGCTTAAAAACAGTGAAAAGCAGCTCACAGAGATCACTTTGTAAGTCAGCATCATTCATGGCATATTGGATTCTGAGAGAATTTTTTGGTTACATGCTTGTCACAGGAAAAGACATGGCACTCCTCCAAACATGCCTTTGTTGCATTAATTGTGCATATGTTGTGATTGACTTTAGAGTTATGACTGTGAATAACTGAGATCTTACATACAGTATGTACAAGTGGGCAGAAAATAGGGTTTAAAACAGTGTCCTAAATCATGTGGGTCATTTAAAAAAAAAAAAAAAAAAGTCCCATTCATGTCCAAAGTATAAATTAAGCTGTACTTTCTCGAAAGTTGCTCATTCAACTTACTTTATTGTGTATTAGCAATTGCCGTTTGATATAAATTTAAAGTTATAGGCTCCTAAATTGTATTTTAGAATTTTATTTACTTCTGGTAAAAAGTTGTTATGGAATTTTGCTATGTCCTCAGCAGTGTTGTTAAAAATGGCGAGTATAATAGAGTTTATTAAGGCGTTATTTTAATTAATTAATTTTTTTTTTTTTTTTTGTAACGAGTAATCCAATAAATAACTTTTCCCATCTTTGCAACGCCGTTACCGTTACTGAAGATGTGAAGGAGGGCGTTACTACAATTTGGTTGAATGAAGCGCGAGCTGTCTGATTTTGTCACAGCTGTCTAGGAGAGAACAGAGCAGGAGGGGGGAGGAGGGAAGGGGGTGGTGATGCCGTTGCAAATGCGATGATGATTGGTTAAGTGGCTCTGAGCGTTGGCAATGCATTAGCGTTTTCGTTACCATTAGCATTTAGCATGGCAAGCGTCATCTTAAACTCTCACGCATTTTTTTTTTTTTTTTTTTTACATACCGTTCATGGCATCCAGGTGGGTAAAATTAATTGAAGATAATGTACTGTGTTCCTGCTGAGTGAGCATTATCATAACCGAGTTAGCGTTGTCCTTGTAGATGTTACAATATAATATTTTTGTCTTATTACTAGAAAAAGTCACCTGTTCTAAAATTTCTTGAATGACGTATCCATGAACCTTGTGTGATGTTTTTTTTTTTTTTTTTTTTTAAACCAAAACACCTAGAGCAAAGACAGGAAATTGAACTTTGAAAAATATATCTATATACTGTTTACGTGGCAGGAGTGTGATGTTACACACAAGTCACGGTTCAGTACGTACCTTGGTACAGAGCGATCACGGTTCGGTGGGGGTTCAATACAACAGAAAAAAAAGCTTTTTTTTCTCACAGCATTTAAAAGTTAAAATTTCTAAACCGTTTCACTCTTATATTGGTGAAATAAAAAAAAACAACAGTGCTCCTCACAGCATTTAAAAGTTAAAATTTCTAAACAGTTTCACTCTTATATAGGTGAAATTAAAAAAACAACAGTGGTCCAGAGTGTGTTTCAGTCAAATTCAGTTAATGAAATAACTAATATAAGTACCAAAAAATCCAGTTTAATTGTTATCATTTTATTGTCCTGGATAAACTTTATCTAAATCTTTAATCATGTGTTGTTTTTAAATATAAATACAATATTTAATTTAAAAAAAAAAAAAGAAAAAAAAAAAAAAAGGTTTTCTGTTTGTCTACTCTGTTAAACTGTCTTCGTGCTCCCTTAAGAAAATTTCCCATTTGTTAATGACACCACTCTTCTGTGATAGCATCACACCACATGTGGGAAATTCAACTGTGGTAAGTAATTTTATTTTTTATAAAATCAAAAATTAAATTAAAAATCAGATTATTTTTTTATCAAGTACGTTCAGTGTGGTGTCCACTCATTTAAAGCTCCATATCAAAGAAATTAATTGAATTGAATCATTTTAAAAGCTTTACTTGTAAAATCATAGATTTTTCTTTAAGTATTCAAAGTCATGTTAGCCATTATGCAAGCAAAGCTAGGCTGAGGATGAGTTAAGTACAAAATGTGACTGTCCGCTCGGTTACGTCCAAATGGCACACTATTAAAAAACTGACACGTATATTCTGTGTCAGAAACATGTGTCCTACAGTTTAGTTGTGGGAATGCCTTCTTTTTCCAATAAACTTTGATGATTGTACTATTTTGCATTTTCCCCATTAAAGGAGTCCAGTAACCAGTAGGCCCGAGGCTGACACACTGACTGTTTGTTAATGGAATCTGCATTTTGCATGAAGAAAATGTTAATGAGTGAATAAGAATCAGATGTATCTGTGGCTCTGGTGGAGCGAGCTAATGGACAGTGTCCCGGAGACGTAGTGAGGTAATGGAGGAAAGTGTGGGGAGGTTGAGGGGCTGTCTGGTGTCTCTTATTGAGATGGTATGGATGCAGACTACCAAGTAGAGAGTTACAATGCATGTAATGAAATGCTCTGCCTTACAGCGTTCCATTGGTTTGAAGCTCATTTTTATGCCCTCTGCCACTTTCTTTTCCTCCGGACTACCTTGATTTAGACTTGTTTGTGACTGAATCAATGTCATTTGAAGTCATATATTGTTTTGAATGAAATTGTGAGGCATGTAGTATGTACGAAAAAGCTTATAATGTAATATGAAATGTCTGTGTGATTTACCTACAATACTGTGTTGTCCTTTCTGAACACCCCAAGTGAGCCACTGAGTTGCAGGGATGTACCGCGCCTCTCTTTCTTCTTGACGGCTCTATTGTGTAAAAACAATAGTCAGCTTGAGGTCGGTAATTATTAAACTCATGTCGCATTAAACAGAAACTGCCATGGAACGACACAGCAGAGGAACATTTGGATGTACAGTAGGCGGCAAATGAAACAATGGCTGCATGTTAGGTACCAGAGAGGCAGTTTTTTTGTATTCATGCAGGTGAATGTCAACAGATGCAGTGACGATAGCTATTGCTATATGTGGATTATCAAGTTGAAATACAAATCCGTAGGAGGACATTTATAAATTACACTAAAATAAGGAGAGAAGGCACTCGACTTTTTTTTTGAGAAGTTGCAAGGAGAGCGGAGGGGAGCTATACGATGCAATACTAGACTACACAATACAGATTCCATAGTCGTTCTAAAAATAAGCCCCCTTGCTCCCTTTCATTTTATTTGGGATAGCCCTAGCAACAAAGGAGGGTGTCAACCTTAAAAAGGGGCTGGGTAGCATAGCGAGGGTTAACACCCAGTGAACTTGTCTGGCTCTGTGTGTGCATGTAGGTGAAATTAATACATGTGTGTCAAAGCATTCCAGTGCAGCAACGGTGTCCTTGCCCCACTATCTCGAGCAGGTCGGTTGGCAAAAAAAGACAAAACATTTGTTCATTGTGAGCAATAATAAGCAAAGTATCTTTTCATTGCGAGCAGTGATTGATCTAAAGCAAATATAAACATCTTAATCACCTCATCATGTGTAGAGCAATGAAAAATTTGATTCGAAGCAATATTTCAAAATCACAATGCTCAGGTAAAAGTAGTCATCCCAAAACAATTATACACAAGTACAAGAAATAAAAGTATTCAGTGAAAAGAATACTGAAGTAATGAGTAACTGCTTATTATTATTTTTTTTTTGTAGCTTTTTTTTTTTTTTAATTATTATTATTATGATTATTTTTTATTTTTTTATTTTATTTTTTTTACAGTGTAGAGTAAAATTCATTAGATGCACAAAAGTTTTAAAAGGCATTATTATGTGAATTAGAATCATATTTTGAGATGTTTTTTTATATATATATATATATATATATATATATATATATATATATATATATATACAGTGCCTTGCAAAAGTATTCGGCCCCCTTGAATCTTGCAACCTTTCGCCACATTTCAGGCTTCAAACATAAAGATATGAAATTTAATTTTTTTGTCAAGAATCAACAACAAGTGGGACACAATCGTGAAGTGGAACAACATTTATTGGATAATTTAAACTTTTTTTAACAAATAAAAAACTGAAAAGTGGGGCGTGCAATATTATTTGGCCCCTTTACTTTCAGTGCAGCAAACTCACTCCAGAAGTTCAGTGAGGATCTCTGAATGATCCAATGTTGTCCTAAATGACCAATGATGATAAATAGAATCCACCTGTGTGTAATCAAGTCTCCGTATAAATGCACCTGCTCTGTGATAGTCTCAGGGTTCTGTTTAAAGTGCAGAGAACATTATGAAAACCAAGGAACACACCAGGCAGGTCCGAGATACTGTTGTGGAGAAGTTTAAAGCCGGATTTGGATACAAAAAGATTTCCCAAGCTTTAAACATCTCAAGGAGCACTGTGCAAGCCATCATATTGAAATGGAAGGAGCATCAGACCACTGCAAATCTACCAAGACCCGGCCGTCCTTCCAAACTTTCTTCTCAAACAAGGAGAAAACTGATCAGAGATGCAGCCAAGAGGCCCATGATCACTCTGGATAAACTGCAGAGATCTACAGCTGAGGTGGGAGAGTATGTCCATAGGACAACAATCAGTCGTACACTGCACAAATCTGGCCTTTACGGGAGAGTGGCAAGAAGAAAGCCATTTCTCAAAGATATCCATAAAAAGTCTTGTTTAAAGTTTGCCACAAGCCACCTGGGAGACACACCAAACATGTGGAAGAAGGTGCTCTGGTCAGATGAAACCAAAATTGAACTTTTTGGCCACAATGCAAAACGATATGTTTGGCGTAAAAGCAACACAGCTCATCACCCTGAACACACCATCCCCACTGTCAAACATGGTGGTGGCAGCATCATGGTTTGGGCCTGCTTTTCTTCAGCAGGGACAGGGAAGATGGTTAAAATTGAGGGGAAGATGGATGCAGCCAAATACAGGAACATTCTGGAAGAAAACCTGTTGGTATCTGCACAAGACCTGAGACTGGGACGGAGATTTATCTTCCAACAGGACAATGATCCAAAACATAAAGCCAAATCTACAATGGAATGGTTCAAAAATAAACGTATCCAGGTGTTAGAATGGCCAAGTCAAAGTCCAGACCTGAATCCAATCGAGAATCTGTGGAAAGAGCTGAAGACTGCTGTTCACAAACACTCTCCATCCAACCTCACTGAGCTCGAGCTGTTTTGCAAGGAAGAATGGGCAAGAATGTCAGTCTCTCGATGTGCAAAACTGATAGAAACATACCCCAAGCGACTTGCAGCTGTAACTGGAACAAAAGGTGGCGCTACAAAGTATTAACGCAAGGGGGCTGAATAATATTGCACGCCCCACTTTTCAGTTTTTTATTTGTTAAAAAAGTTTAAATTATCCAATAAATTTTGTTCCATTTCACGATTGTGTCCCACTTGTTGTTGATTCTTGACAAAAAAATTTAAATTTTATATCTTTATGTTTGAAGCCTGAAATGTGGCGAAAGGTTGCAAGGTTCAAGGGGGCCGAATACTTTTGCAAGGCACTGTATATATATATATATATATATATATATATATATATATATACATATATATATATATATATATACAACAATTTGGCAAAGCGCAGATGATGAGAAATTTAGTTTAGCCCTTGTCTGTCATAGCGCTCTAGCGTCCCCAGCTGGGGGATGACGTCGGCAGGGTCACAATTTCATTTGATTTAGAATTCAGCCCATTGAGAGGGAATTATTCAGAATAGAAATGGAAAATTCGGCAATGAGAGCAGCAAATGTCGTTGTTTCAATTTCTCTACGCCAATATTTTTACAGGATACTCTTTTTATTAATTATTTGTCCCCAATTGCTAAATGGTGTTATACTTATATAGCGCTTTTCCACCTTTCAAGGCACTCAAAGCGCTTTACATTATCTCACCATTCACCTACTGGTGACGCAGCACCAGGAGCTGCGTGACAGCTCGCCAACATGCTAACCCGAGCTGAGCGGCGTTTCAAAGTCTTACCCTTTCGAAGCAAAAAACAGCACAAAACTACCTCGGATCATGTCACACAGCGTCGAGTGTCTTCGCCGATCGGCAACCCCCCGGTGGCGAGTAAGTCACAGCTCGTCGTCCCCCTACTGCGAGCAGGAGAGATCGTTTGCCAGGGAAGCAGCTGGAGAATGACCGCCGGACAAACTGGCCGACGTCGGAGGAGTGCGGAGCTGCCCGAGCCAACCCAAGGATAGAGGTCTATTGCCCGGAACACGAAGAGGGCAGAGGGGGATGGAAGTCTGGAGATATGGAGAGTGTAATGCTTTCCCGGTGGGCACGCGAAAAGGACTGAGGGGGTGTGCGACAAGCCGCCGGTCATCGGCCGAGTGGCATTCTCGGTGGACGAGGAGCATTTTCAGCCACAAAATGCAAGCCACCTCCATATTAAAACGTGTGCAATGATCCCAGTATTTGACATTATACAAAACACGATGTTTACTCGCTTCCTCATAAGTCCAATGGTCCTACAGTTGTCGGACTTGTTTTGGCCAATCTCTGGGTGAACGGGAGCCTTTTGAAGCCCGAAAAGGCTCGCAAGACTCTCCCTGGTGCAGCATCAAATCCCTGCAGCGCATTTGGCTGGCGTGAATAAACAAATTAATCCGCAAAATCAGATGAATCCACATTACATCTGCATACTATAAAGCAATGCTGTATTGTGAGATGCTGACCCGGGTGACGTCATATTCGCATTCGTGCCCAGCCCGAGACTGGACCCGGAAGTCACTCATTTTCATGGCGCAGGATTCAAAAATTGATTAATTAGACGATCGCTTTCACACACATCAAAGCGGTCCATTTCATTCAGGAGCATAAAATACCACGTGAAATATGAAATAGACATGCTTTTTGATGTCATAAGCACTTTAAAGTTATTTAAAAAAAGAAAAGTGACTGGTTTACAGTTAGCTGTGTGTAATCCAGCATTGAAGATGGTAGTATCTGACTTTTATAAAAAAGTTACCGTGGCGGTGAGTGCTACCTGCCTTTGCCTTGTTACCTCAGTCGATCCCTACAAAAATGGTGTGTTGTCTATTTTTGTACATAAACTGTGAATTAAAGAATGTTAGAACAATAGAAGGATAAATTCACAAGTTTGATGTTTTCTTTTATTTATTTTGCAGTTTAATTAGAGTTGCTTTTTATATTTAGGTGTTAGAACAAACGTTACCTTTCAAATGATGTGATAAAATAGCTTTTTTTTTTCTTGTTGTCCCGAACCGTTACTTGTGTGTACTTTTATTAAAATTAAGTGAATAAATTAAATATCAGGATCCGTTTTCGAAAAGAAAATCAAGTATTTGAATAGTAACACAAAAAAAAAGATTGGGGAAAAAACGCCCTGCAAATTTAATAAAAAAAAAAAATTAAAAAAAAGGGAGAAACAATCTATGAGTAATAATAAAAAAATAAAGATAATAATTCTAAATAACATAAAATAAACTTAACACTTCAAAACTAAATTGGAACAAAGTGTAATAAATTGCAAAATAGAAGAATAAAGACATTCAAATAAATGTGGCCAAGGCAATAGACGTCGAATCCATCTAACTGAGAAGGGCTTGCTGAAATGGATTGGATGTCTATTGCTGTCAGTACCCAGATAGCAAAGTATAACTGGAGCGCACATGGGCCAGATGTACTGAAAATTTCGGCCGAACTTTGTAGAACGGATTTGCCCCAGTGTCTTTTTGAACAATGGCCCAAACTCAGTAAGGAGTCACTTGCTGGATCAGCAACCAGTTTTGGGCCAGATTTGTATCAAAACCGTTCTTAAGATTACATTAAACACAAAACACAAAAAAATTAGCTCAGTATCAGCATTACAAGATTCTTTGTTCGCTGAAAGTCATATACCTGTAGGTGAGTTGTTGATCTGGCGATGATATGAGGCCAAGGACCGGTTTAAGTAAGCTGCTGATGATGATCAGTGGCGCCTAGTCCCATGCTCACGCATCTGTGCAATCAGGGCAACAATTAAGGCTGTCATAGTGATGTTCCGGGCTGCATCTGGCGCTCTGATGTTAAACGAGAGTTTGAACACGTCCGGTGTGCACGGTCCGCCCCGGGACAGTGCGTAACCTATTATTTTGACTGTCATAGTGCTGAGCCGGGCCACATCTGGCGCAGTGACGTTAAGTGAGTGTGATTGCTATGCGGATCTGGCGAGCTGAGGCCGGATCCGGCACGCAGTCGCCTGCTATTGGGTTAGGTGTTTTCAATATAAATTTCCCTCTTTTCAGTGGTTTAGTTACATTCCACCACTAACTGTGCACTAGAGGCAGCAACGCAAAGCAAAGCAAGTACTTTTGTACTTTTACTTGAATACAGTTTTTCTTAGATACTTAAATAATTTTTTCCACCTGTATCTGTACTTTTACTTAAGTAAAAAAAAAAAAAAAAAAAGTGAGTACTTCATCCACCACTGCCTCTATTACTAAGTACCACAACACATACTCTGTGACCTGGACCAGCAGTGAAGGAATTAAGCTAATGATAACTTTTAAATAGATGTCTACTATGGTGACCACTGGCCCTGTGAGGGTTAAGCATGTATAAAGCAAATTTTGATTGACATCGGTAAATCTTAACACTCAGTGACAAGGCTGATGATCATTTCCAGCCCTTCCTAGTACAAATGGATTGAATGTCTATCTAGTGACAAACTAGATTGGAGCAGAATTGTTTAAATGGGGCAATTTAAGTTAGCAAACATTTACTTGTTACCTTTTTAAATGTCAATAACATGATGTAAGAACATGACTTTTGTTCGTTTGACAACCATTGTGGAAAGATTGCTTTTACGTACTGTGTTTTCTGCATCGTGACGCAACGAGATAATCACTTTTGACTTGGAAATCAAAACAAAACAAGTGCACCACAGTAGCTAATTCTTCTTCATAGCCTGACAGGGGGAAGCCTTGCTTGTTATTCTTGCTTAGGGCTAGCGACTTGCCAACAACCCATTCCAAATGTAGAATCCCTCACATCAAACCTTAATCATTTGACATAGTTGACATTTATACTTTCCCTCTGTTTTAGTACCCTATTTAAAAATATGAGCATCATTCCTGAACTGGAGGACATTTTACATCCCACCGTTAAATATTTGAAATAATCCACATCAAAAAACAATATAACATGCAGTCCATGAGTAAATACATTTGCCCTGAGACCAAATATAAAAAACCTTTAAAAAATGATCAATAACAGTAATCATACATTTTATTCATAAAGCGCTTTTCATGACACTCAAAGACGCTTTACAAGAAGAATGAAAACACAATGCACAATAATAATAATAAACAATAATAATAATAAAATAATCATAAAATTAGAAGTTAATATCATGTATAAGAAAAACATTGGTAGAATGCTTGAAAATCTACAGTACCAAATAAATCTGGAGAACCACCTAAAATGACATTTTCCTTGTCCGAAATTGGATCTCAAAACCGTGAAAACGAAATTTAACTTGATTTTTGGGAAGTGTATTCATTTGTATCCATGCTCTCTGTTGTTGTATCTGTGGGAACATTTGTTTTGATAAACATAGAATTTCATATACTAAAGATTATTGTCCCACAACATGCAAGCAACCCTTTGACTATAACCTTTTTTTTTTTACCACAGTAAAAGAAGACAAAAGCAGTGAATCACATTGACTTAACATCAACAAACAGTTTTCTAGGGTAGAGCAAATGTATTCCTATGTCTGGCTGTTTGCGTTCAAGATAACTCAAGAACCAACAAAGGGATTATAATCAAACCTTAAGGATACATTTGTTATGAAACGAAACGAATTTTGGGGTAACGAGGTCAAAGGTCACAACAGTCAGGAAAAGGTATTTTGTCATATATAACTTTTTTCAGTTTTTTTTTTAATTTATTTATTTTTTTGACCTGCCCTCTATAGCTGCTTAGAGACAGAGAATATGAACATGAGTGTGCTTATTGTTTTAATGTGGGGGTTTGATATACTCCCTTTGTGGTTGTTCATTATGTTTTATTTTTTTAAAAAGAAAGACCAGAAAGGCGTCAAATGACCCCGATACCAAACTGACTACTTGGCTTTGTCAAACAATGGTAAATGGAGTAGTAAATGGAGTGTACTTATATACAGTGCCTTGCAAAAGTATTCGGCCCCCTTGAATCTTGCAACCTTTCGCCACATTTCAGGCTTCAAACATAAAGATATGAAATTTAATTTTTTTGTCACGAATCAACAACAAGTGGGACACAATCGTGAAGTGGAACAACATTTATTGGATAATTTAAACTTATTTAACAAATAAAAAACTGAAAAGTGGGGCGTGCAATATTATTCGGCCCCTTTACTTTCAGTGCAGCAAACTCACTCCAGAAGTTCAGTGAGGATCTCTGAATGATCCAATGTTGTCCTAAATGACCGATGATGATAAATAGAATCCACCTGTGTGTAATCAAGTCTCCGTATAAATGCACCTGCTCTGTGATAGTCTCAGGGTTCTGTTTAAAGTGCAGAGAGCATTATGAAAACCAAGGAACACACCAGGCAGGTCCGAGATACTGTTGTGGAGAAGTTTAAAGCCGGATTTGGATACAAAAAGATTTCCCAAGCTCTAAACATCTCAAGGAGCACTGTGCAAGCCATCATATTGAAATGGAAGGAGCATCAGACCACTGCAAATCTACCAAGACCCGGCCGCCCTTCCAAACTTTCTTCTCAAACAAGGAGAAAACTGATCAGAGATGCATCCAAGAGGCCCATGATCACTCTGGATGAACTGCAGAGATCTACAGCTGAGGTGGGAGAGTCTGTTCATAGGACAACAATCAGTCGTACACTGCCCAAATCTGGCCTTTATGGAAGAGTGGCAAGAAGAAAGCCATTTGTCAAAGATATCCATAAAAAGTCTCGTTTAAAGTTTGCCACAAGCCACCTGGGAGACACACCAAACATGTGGAAGAAGGTGCTCTGGTCAGATGAAACCAAAATTGAACTTTCTGGCCACAATGCAAAACGATATGTTTGGCGTAAAAGCAACACAGCTCATCACCCTGAACACACCATCCCCACTGTCAAACATGGTTGTGGCAGCATCATGGTTTGGGCCTGCTTTTCGTCAGCAGGGACAGGGAAGATGGTTAAAATTGACGGAAAGATGGATGCAGTCAAATACAGGAACATTCTGGAAGAAAACCTGTTGGTATCTGCACAAGACCTGAGACTGGGACGGAGATTTATCTTCCAACAGGACAATGATCCAAAACATAAAGTCAAATCTACAATGGAATGGTTAAAAAATAAACGTATCCAGGTGTTAGAATGGCCAAGTCAAAGTCCAGACCTGAATCCAATGGAGAATCTGTGGAAAGAGCTGAAGACTGCTGTTCACAAACACTCTCCATCCAACCTCACTGAGCTCGAGCTGTTTTGCAAGGAAGAATGGACAAGAATGTCAGTCTCTCTATGTGCTAAACTGATAGAAACATACCCCAAGCGACTTGCAGCTGTAATTGGAGCAAAAGGTGGCGCTACAAAGTATTAACGCAAGGGGGCCGAATAATATTGCACGCCCCACTTTTCAGTTTTTTATTTGTTAAAAAAGTTTAAATTATCCAATAAATTTTGTTCCACTTCACGATTGTGTCCCACTTGTTGTTGATTCTTGAAAAAAAAATTAAAATTTTATATCTTTATGTTTTGAAGCCTGAAATGTGGCGAAAGGTTGCAAGGTTCAAGGGGGCCGAATACTTTTGCAAGGCACTGTAGTGCTTTATCTACATTGTGACAATGCCCAAAGCACTTTACATTAGCACGCACTTACCCTTTTACACACATTCACAAACCAATGGTGCTGCTGCCATGCAAGGCGCTGCCAACCCATTGGGGGCAAGTTGGGTTTCGGTCCCAGGACAACTCAAGCTACCAACTGAGCTACTACCAACAATACAATGTTTCATGCATTTTTTCATTTTCAACCACTCACAATGTTCAGTGGCATCAGACCTATCTATACATATAAAGTTTTTAATTTTTTTTTATTTTTTAATGCCCCCTGTGGACAATAATAGCAGCATTATCCGAATAGCAAAACTAACTATGCTGTATATCTATCTATCTATCTATCTATCTATCTATCTATCTATCTATCTATCTATCTATCTATCTATCTATCTATCTATCTATCTATCTATCTATCTATCTATCTATCTATCTATCTATCTATCTATCTATCTATCTATATATATATATATATATATATATATATATATATATATATATATATGTATACAAAAGTCTAATTTGAATATTCCATATCACATAGTTAGAGGCTTAAATAAGTCCTTAAGTCATAACAACCGATTTTTTTATGCATGCCCAGTTTTTACACAATTGCAGTTTTCTCATTTACACTAAAGTCTTGTGTTTTTGTCCAAAAAATGGCTTTTCCTTTGAAGTGTGATGACTATGTCATTTCTGAATATTTTTTCACTTTCAACCACTCACAATGTTCAGTGGCATCAGACCTATCTACACATAAATAGTTTTTATTTTTTAATGCCCCCTATGGACAATAATAGCAGCATTATCCTAATAGCAAAACTAACTATGCTGTATATATATAAAAAACAAAAGTCTAATTTGAATATTCCATATGACATAGTGAGAAGCTTGAATAAGTCCACAAGTCATAACAACCAAATGTTTCATGCATGCCCAGTTTTTACACAATTGCAGTTTTCTCATTTACACTAAACTCTTGTGATTTTGTGCAAAAAATGGCTTTTCCTTTGAAGTGTGATTACCAAGTCATTTCTGAATATTTTTTCACTTTCAACCACTCACAATGTTCAGTGGCATCAGACCTATCTACACATATAGTTTTTTATTTTTTAATGCCCCTATGGACAATAATAGCAGCATTATCCTAATAGCAAAACTAACTATGCTATATAGGCTATATATAAATCAAAGTAAAATATCTTATATTACATAATTACATCATTAGATAAGTAAGAGTCGTAACAATAGTTTTTTTTTAGAACAAGACTATGACAAAGTGACAATAACTGATTTGATGATTTATGTTAACAATTTTACAAAACATATATACAATATAACAGTTAACATAATAATAATATGCAGAATTCATGATGTGCACTTTGAGATTTGTTTTTCAAATGTAAAGTGCGTTATAAATAAAATGTATTATTATTTATTATTATGTTCGAAGCCCGAAGTGGCTTTGTGCAAAGGCCACAATGTTTGCGCTTGGACGGGGGTCCAGCTCGCTGCTCTACCAACCTTCGGCAGAAGGCGGTGGTTCCCGTTTTAGAACTTCTGGCCGAATTAGAGCCTTGCCAAGTTCCTCAAGAAATAGTCGGCGCTTGTAGCTTTTCTTCACGTTCCAATCAGGGTAGATCCCCGAGAACAGCACAAATGCGTTGTAGGACGAAATGTCCAGCATGTGAAAAAACACACACATTGGCCACTTGAGTGCTGTAAAAATTTGCTCCCTTATAAAATTTTGCTCCCAAAGCTTTTGTGGCGCTCTTTTACATTCAATTGGACTGTCAATGTTATCCAAAGGTGCTAACTAAACTAGATACTAGTGTTGCACCGATACCATTTTTTGGCCCCGATACCGATACCTGGCTGTGCAGTATCGGCCGATACCGATACCACCCCGTTTATATATATATATATATATATATATATATATATATATATATATATATATATATATATATATATATATATATATATATATATATATATATATATATATATATTTATATATATATATATATATATATATATATATATATATTTTTTTTTTTCCCCAAAGAGCTACATAATTGGATGTGAAATCATTGCTATCAAGTCTTTGTCAGGCTGTTGCTTACCTTTACAAAATAGGAAAAAGACAAGTACAAAGTATAATACTAGCCCAACAGTAAGAAAGTAAAAATAAGTTCATAATAATAAACTCTGAATGAACTGAGTAAACGTTTTTTAAACCTCTCAAAGGCCAAACAGTGCAACTTTCATGAAATTATTGTCACATTCTGCTGCTGGTTAGATTGTGTTTTGTTGCTGGGCTGTTAGTGGGGGCATTCCTGACGTCGCACCTGAATCCAATGCGGGCTCATCAACGCAGCATTTAAGCACGGGTGAGCTCAGAGAAGGCTGCCGAGATATTTGCTTTGCTGATCGCCATTTGACATCTCGCGCTATAGTCTCGCTACATTTGCTTGTTACGCCCCTGCATTGGGTTTTTTTTCTGTTAGTGTGCTGCACTCGTTTGTAACCTCTACCCTGTGCAGGTATTTGAGTGTTTTTATTTAGGCTTTTTGGCTCGCTGCCTATCGTCTTAGTTAACCTTCGAGTTTGTAGTATTGAGCTCCGTCGACCTGCTGTCACGGACTCCTTTTGTTATTTCTACTATCCCGCGATCGCGTGTAATTTTTTGTTTGCAATTAAACCCTTGTACGTATCCCCCGCTTGTTGTCCGCTTCGAGGTCCAACCCTGTTTCCGCATTTGCGGACGCTAACAATTATAAGTAATAATAATTGACCACAGCATCCCGTCTCTCTATTAGCCTCCTTTTTTCGGGAGGGATGGGGGGGAGTCCCTTATTTCTATTTCTAAAAGGTGGCAACCCTACTTTGGAAACAGGTCCCAAATTACTGCGGCATTTCTTTCAGTAAAAGACAATAAAAGTAAAGTAGACGTAGTAAACTGACCAGAGATTGTTGCTCCGGTCCTGCGCCCTCCCTCTGGAGAGCAGTCCTGCTCTTGCAGGCTCAAACTCGTTGTGTTCGTTCACGTTTCGTCTTCAAATGTTTTATCAGGTTCGAGGTATTGAAACTGGCCGATTTAACTCCATATCTCGAAACTTTCAGGCCGCAAATCTTGCATGCAGCCATTGATTTTAATTGACGGGATTTCTATTTTGAAATATTCCCCGACCGCCACCATGTTGGCGGCGCCGACATAGCGGCCTTGTCATTGGTCAGGAGTGGCTATTGGCCCGTTCTCATTGGTCTGGAGCAGGCCAATAGCGATAGCTGCTTGGTGTTCACGTGTCATCACACAACACAAAGTGTAGTGAGCGCCAGGAGAAAAAAAAAGGCTGCGGTCAAATGTTATAATAATGGACCGGTAAATGGTATCGGCGCAGTCTTTGTTGGTACTCGCCGATACCGATACCACCATTTTGGGCCGGATCAGCGCCCCCTGCCGATACTAGTATCGGTATCGGTGCATCTTTACTAGATACATCATAAACATACATGTGCGACATGAAAATGGCGTAAATTAATACTTAACGACACTGCAAAGTCGTTAACAGTGAGAGCACGGGGTGCAGTTGCTGTGTGCAGCTAACATGGTAGGATGTGTTTGAGAACTTTTGTACATGTCTTTACATGATTAAACTTAAGTAAATATTCCTTTCTTTAAAGAAAGTTTGTAGTAATTACTTTGGAATCGCTGCATTCGTGGCCATTTTTAACGTTACGCGCATGCGCAAAACCGCAAGGTAGCAATTTTTGATGGGTTGCAAAATTTGTCAGAACACTGGCGGCAGGAGTATGTGGCACAGGCCTGCAAAGCGAAAGCACACACACCAATAACAGCTTTGATCTTTGATCAGCTTTTACAAGACAAACCTTGATATGCAAAACGTGCTTACTCACTCTCGTCATCACCTTGATCGCCGTCATTTTCGTCATTCCGCCTCAACGTGTTCATCTCCGTGCCCCCCTTCTGCTCCTTGCTTTCATCTCCGCCATTATATTCGTCAACCATTTGCCAGTCCTCGTCATCAAAGTCGTCCTCCTCCGGCCGTGGAAGTCCGGAAGAATCTTCTTCAATGTCTTCTGGGCTCTCCGATGAAGCGTCCGAACGAAGGTCGTCGTCGGAATCAGGATTTTCTAACACCATCCAAATCGCGTCCTGCAGTAAAACATTTCTCACCGCCATCGATCACAGTTGTGTCGCAAGAAATGCAAAATGTTCATCATCGTGAGAGTAAAGACTCCCAAAATGCCCAGAACCAATGAGAGTAAAGAAATTAAAACACCCAACCAATAAGAGTTGACATTTCAAACAATAACAATAAACACGTGTTATGTTTTTTGCATTTCCGGGAAGTACCGTTTTATTGCCTTGTGCACACGTGCAAAATTGCAAATATGCATGCCCAAATAGACTGAAAGTGAGCTCAGACACATAAACACAAATTTTGTTGTATTGCCAATGGTCTTTAACGCATTAATTTTTTACCAATCTATAACGAGCTTCGCAAGCAAATTCAAGTATTGGCCTATGGTTCCTTCTAGTGACTTTTGGGTGACAACACACAAATTCCTGTATTTGCATGTTTTTGACTCGCCAAAGAAGCGATTGCATCAATAATCACGGAAAATGCATTATAACACATCAGGTTTACAGCATATTAAAAATCATGATTTATAATGGGAGTCAATGAGCCAAAAAAATGGCAAAATTACAAGAATTTAGTGCAAATCTTCCCAGCCTGTTTGCAATAAGTTAGAAATTGCCGTATGGTGCCACTTCGAACTTCTACATGATTTAGTATCCTGCAGGAAATATTAGCTCCCTAGTGTATTTTTTCAAATGCTTTTTTTCCTTTTAAACACAGAAAAAAACGAAAAAAGCCAAAAAAATGGACAAATAACTCTGAGGGTTTTAAACAAGCAATCAAGCAGACAACCCCCCTTCACACTCCAGTGGAGTCGCTGCCGAGGTGTGAAGGGGGGGTTTCACTCTAGATAGCTGCAATTAGCATCTTGAATATTTGCAAATCAAAGGCTCCCTTTGCTTTGTCAAGCAAGGAGGAACACGGAGATGGCCAGTCGCCGTGTTCTACAATATGATTAACATGGCAGCACTGAATGCATATGTGTTGTATCAGGCATGCACCGGAAGGCCAGAGAGAGACGGGTGGACTTCTTGGTGGGTCTTTCAAAGGAATTGGCTCACTCTCATGTGAGCGCAAAGAAGGCGCAGAAGGAAAAATTGCTTCGGCAACAACCTCCAACACCTAGCCCTGGGAAAAGGGCTAAGTTTCATGTCACCACATAAAAAATGTTTTGTTTTTTATTACACCGTCCCTTGTACTGTAGGTAAACTGCAGCTTTTGGAAGATGTAAAAAGGTTGTCGGCCCGATTGCCTGCCTGAGCAGTCCACTGTCCGACAAAGTAAAGACGGTCCTGTCCTGTAAACAATCAAGATGCTAATTGAAGCAATCCAACACTATAGTTTGAATGGGAATGACTAATGAGAACCTAAATCATCACAAAAGATATGCTGATTAGGGTCAGATCACCCTTCTCTGGATACAAAAGGGATGTGTATCAACTGATCCACCCTTGGTAGTTCTAGTGTAGCTCACCTTACTCACCTAACTGAACCTTACCTAACTTGCTATCATCCAAGGTTTTTAAAAATGTTTCTTAAGCTGTCCTGTTCAAATGCTTGACAAGGAAAATGGAGATCTGAGTGTCTGATTGGTCTGAACAGTTTTAAAGTATCACATGGGAGTATGACATACTTCCTACTTTTCATTCAACGTACCTCATTTATTAGGAGAAAGCAGCGAACAGGAAGGGGATATAAGGGGAAGAGAAGAAAAGAAGGAGAGAGAGACAGAAGAACAAACAATAACAAGAAATGTATTGAACGCCTACACTAACTATGAATATGTTGGTGCTATCGTTAGCTAGTTGTATTAGCCTGCGCAGCCCATCCTTCCTCCCGCAGCCCATCAAAGGGGGCTGTCGTCCTCCCCCAGGGATCCAGGGTAGTCCCCCGGGCCATCCACACCCCCATCAAACCGGCCTTCAGGGATGGGATAAGGGTTATGCCCCCCCCCCCCACACACACACACACGGCCATCATCCAAGGTTTTGAACAGGCGTGACACTGATGTGTGGCCACAGTGTACACATCTGATGTTGCTCACAGTGGTCCGCAGCGTGCTCAGGGAGCTTGTGTGTTTGCTCACACACATGAAAAATTAGAGGGAACTTTGATCCCAATACAGACAAGAGGCTACATTAAACAAAAACCAAACTCTTATAATAAAGTGATGTTGCTTTAGAACCAGCACACATGCGCAGGCTCAAGGGACTGTGGTCGCATGCTGGAGCTGCTGTGCCTCCCTGGATTTGGTATACAAGGCACACACATGCATGAGCGCACCCACGCGCACACGCTCCCAGAACTCGGTATCAAGCAGCTGCTCACATTGCCAGTGTGCATGCTGGGTTGAGAATGCAACGGCAGCAAAGACTTCATCACTGAGTTGTGTTCTTTTATTATTTAATAAGATGTTCCTCATTTTAAAAGTATTCTCTCCTCAAAATGTGAGCTCTCTGTTGAGACGTTTATTAGACATCTTCCTACCAGGGTCTTAATAACAATATGTTAATTGCTGCTAAAAGAGAGGTGCCCCTTCATCATCATTGCAGAGACATTCCATTTGATTGTGTGAGATTGTTAACAGCTTAATTTGTCTCTTTAAACTAATTTCCAAAGAGACCATTCCCAAGCAACATCTCTTCATTTCTCCATCTAATCGAGGCTTTCCCTCTGAGCAAGGTGTTTTCCAGCGAGTGCTCAGCCCTCATCCATTATGAATGCCGCGTTTTTAGAGGGAGGATCTGTGCAGATTATATAAATATCTCCTTTTCTTTCCCAGCAGGATTGAAACTGTGTTAGAATACAGGGCATCATTATTATGCTACGTATATGCAAAAGACAGACAAGTGATGCAGACGCGCAAAGATGGAAAAACTGTCTAGAATGCATTCAGATAAATATATTTTAAAAAACTGATGATAAAATTCTTGTAGAATTACATCCCTACTATAGACAATTTAGAATTGGAATAAAGCATCTTAAATTTATAAAAGCATTATCAACACATCTCCTTAAACTAAATGCAAAAGCTGCGTGTGCTTTTGATCCAGAAAGAATTACAGTAGTAGTATAAAAGGTCTGACTTTGCCGCAGTAGGTGACTGTGTTTACATAAGAGCGTAACACACCGAAGGGGTTGAGATGATCAGAAGATCAAGAAAAAGAGGACTCAAAGACACTCCCGCTGTGCACAGATCAACCAATGTATCGACTTAGCACTATTGAGGCCAGTGGTGGTAAACTCCTTATGGGAACAGTGCTGCAAGGAGCAAACACATCATAATTCAAGTAATATTCAATTCATTTTTTTCTTACATCACTGGTGTAGCTTCAGACTCAGACCTGACCGTAGCGCACTGTGGGTGGATGAATTTTCTATGACGTAAATGCCTCACTGAATGTTTACATGACTCCAGGGTAAGCCGAATCAGAATTTAAACCTAAAATAATCATTCTTTTGGTCTGCCTGCCAATATTGTCAGAAATATTGTAACATGTAGAACAAATAATTGAATTACATAAGATCTGTGCACCTCATTGTTTGCTAGTGCAGTAAAGGGTACTATTGTTATCCTGTTTCTAACCCTAACTACATTTTACTGTCACCTTAAACATGATAAAAAGTACCGAAAAATTGAATACCATAGCAATTTCAGTTAAATTAAAACATTCACAGTAGTTTACCTCAAGAAAATATGTTTTCTGGACTGTGAAAAATCTAAGTTACCAACATATTTGGTCTTCTGCAGCTACAGGGCGTTTCATCCAGGAAATTTCAAAATAATTCAGATACAAAATAGTAAAACATTTTCAAAATTGCAAATCATAGTCACTCAAAATAGACACAGATTCTTGTGCAATACTATATTTTTAAAAATAGCACTTAAGTCAGGAGTACCCCCAAGAAGGAAAATAATTTCACTTTGACAAGAAATTGAAAAATGTGAATCCGTATATTAGCATAATTTTTAAATTTATTTTATTTGCCAACCAATCGCTAAAAGAATATGAACTCCTTCTTCCACTGCTGAACATGCACCCTCCCACCAAGATTGACAACCGTGGAAGCCATAATCTTTTTACAAAGATAGACAGACGTACTAACAGATATCAGTAGCGTTACTTCACAATAATATTACTCATGTATAAGTAAAAGTAGTCGTCCAAAAAAACTATAATTATACATACATTATATATTTTTTGTATATAATACTCAACTACATGTAAGTATTTGGTGAAAAGAATACTGTACGCACAAAATCTCATTATTTTAAACATTCGTTTATATTTTTTCTCAGCACAATGTCATCTATAAGAACTGTCAATATTATACAGTACTATAACCAAATAAAAGACAATTTAAGGCAAAAAAAAAAAAAAAAAATCAAATTCCAACTAAAAAAATCTACAGAATTGAAACATCACCCGTCCAAAGAGCATGGGAACTTGAAATCCGTGCATTTGAGTAATGCTGACAGCAGCGCTCTATGCCATATAGCTTACTTTTTAAGGCATTTTAAAGACGCCATCTGATTGAACAAGCCGGCGTGATCATAGGACTGGTGTGTGTGTGTGTGTGTGTGTGTGTGTGTGTGTGGTCATGTAACTGTATTTTTCCGTCTGATTGGTGTAATGGAGTCATGTGATTATTGTTGAGACATTGGTGTAACGGGTAGAGCCACTGTGAGCATCTCAGGCAGCAATTGGTGTAATGGAGTCATGTGATTATTGTTGAGACATTGATGAAACGGGTAGAGCCACTGTGAGCATCTCAGGCAGAAATAAAGTAAAATCTAATATGTACTAGTAGAATAAAGAGGAAAAATACATATACTCAAATGTAGCTCAAAGGAGCAATGTAAGAGTTGTGTTTCTTCACAAATCTACTCAATGACTGTAAAATTACTCTTAGAATTTTTTTTCTCAAAAAGTTACTCAAGTAAATGCAACTAAGTAATTGTAACGCGTTACTACCCACCTCTGATGATAGTGTGATTGAAGAGAACCCATACATTCATAGGAAATAACACGCAAATTCCACATGGCTGTAATATGAGATTCTACCAGATATCAATCAAGATGTGAGGCAATGCCATTTAATGCCCCACTCTGCAGGTCACAGAATGCCCTATTCCTTCAAATTTTAAGTCAAATGCTTCTTAACCTTTGATGCATATGCGAGAGAACCCACTACAGCAGAGCAGACAATAGAAGGATGCCAAGCAGCAGCAAATCTGTTTTGCTTGAAGTACAAGGAAATAGTTCTTTGCAAAGGTTTGGAAATGCTCAAGAGCCAAGGATTTGGGATATTTTCAGAATTTTAGATGTTGCAAATACCGTAATTTTCCGACTATGAGTCGCTACTCTTCACCTCATCTCGAATCCTGTGGCTTTTTTTGTTGATTTATTCAGGTTATAGGCAGTGTTGTTAATAACGGCATTACTAAGGGCACTGTTGTAGTGAGTAATCTAATGAGTTACTTTTCCCATCTTTGCAATGCCGTTACCGTCATTGAAGGTTTGAAGCCGTGTGTTACTACAATTTGATTGAATGACGAGAGATCTCTGGGAAACACGGAGAGAGCAGAGCGGGAGAGGGTGTCAGGCTGGACTCAAGGCAGGACTCAAATGCAGAGTTTTCTTGGTTTTCAAAAAGGTTTATATAACAATGTCTCTCTCAAGGTAAAAACAAAAAAGGCAGGTTGTTCAACAAAAATTAATTTCACCAAGGAAGGCCAAAACATTTACTAAAAACAAAGTAGCAAACAAACTCAAAATGCTTACGATGGATTCAGGATTGGACAATATAGCACAACAAAAGGTCACTTCACTGTGGAAGGCAAAAATGTTATCATAAACACGAAGTAGCAAACAAACTCAAAATTGCTTACACAAGGTTCACGATCTTTGGTTGTGGACAAACGTGGGCTTGGGTGACACGACGGCAGACGATGACACTCTGGCACACAACAAAGGGGAGACTGACTTTATATACACACAGACGGTAATGGGGAACAGATGGAACCAATTGGTGATTAGGGAGGACATGAGGATGGGCAAATGCTCTGAAACAAGGAGGAAAAGACTTACAAAATAAAGCAGGAAATGACCATGACAAGACAAACCTCACCACGGTGTGACAGAGGGGAGGAGGGAAAGGGTTTGTGACGCTGTTGCAAAGGCAATGCTAGAAGGCTCGGAATATTAGCATAGCATTTGCCTTCTCGCTAGCAGTAGCATTTAGCGTTGCAAGAGTCATCTTAAACTCTCGGGCAACTTTTTTTTTCGTGTTCGTGGCGTTCATGTGGGTACAATTAAATGAAAATGGACTGTTTTCCTGTTCAGTATTCATAGGCTTCAATACAACAGGAAAAACAAACAGTTTTTTTCTCACAGCATTTTAAAGTTAAAGTTTGTATACCATTACACTGTTATATAGGTGAAATAAATAAAACAAAAAGGTCAAAAGGGTGACCTACTGTATTTTTTATTTTTTTTGATAAAAACGTTCAATTCAATGACAATATAAACATATTTGATTTGAAAGACATAATAGAATGGATCATTCAATAACGTGTTGAACATGAAAAGTAACGTCAGCTACTTTGGTGAGTAAGTAATTACTCTTACGCTGCGGTACTGCATTACTAATTCAGTTACTTTTTGGGAGAGGTAATTTGTAACTGTAACTAATTGATTTTTAAAGTAAGATTAACAACAACCTGGTTATAGGTAACACTTTATTTGACATCAGCGTCATAAGACCGTCATGATTATGACATGACACTGGGCATTAATGAACGCTTATGATAGAAATTTTCTCACAAATTTTATCTATGTCCAGCTCGGCTCTTTTACATCCATTCAACAGTGAGAGATTTTGCCAGATTACACTAAATGACATCTGTCCTAAGCATTCATTAATGCTCATGACAGTGTCATGTCATAATTATGACGGTCTCACAACAGTCTTATGATGCTGATGTCAGATAAAGTGTTCGCGGGTATTTAGTGTAAATATGCTACAATACAGTGGGGACAGCTGCGGCTTATAGTCCGAAAAATACGGTAGATGTTAGCTATAAAATAATGTGCATGGCCCAGATGCCAGATGGTTACATGTTGTTTGACATGGGTAAGATTTTGCAGTGGCCCATTGGCTGCCATTGACATTGATGGAAAAAAATTAAACAGTTTTTTTCTTTTATTGCCACTTCCAACACTGAATCTAAGGAAACGGATCAACAACCTTCTTCCTCTTGTAACTGCTTTTATGATTTATTA
The DNA here is from genome assembly GCF_030265065.1 of Corythoichthys intestinalis. Classification (NCBI taxonomy): domain Eukaryota; kingdom Metazoa; phylum Chordata; class Actinopteri; order Syngnathiformes; family Syngnathidae; genus Corythoichthys; species Corythoichthys intestinalis. Next base: position 69,682,302 of record NC_080396.1, read on the forward strand.
AATTAACTCTCTGGCTGATAAGCATTGCTGCAAAAGCACCTCCCTATAATTTCCCACTATCACTGATTGTTGCTAATACACTGTCTCTCTTCTTCACAGGCACCATATTTGCAGTCAACTGGGCCCTCTTGTGAATTTCTACACGCCTGAAAGACAGAAGAAAAGCCAGAAGCTCCAAAGAGATTTCCCCATAAGCAGAGAAGAAAGGCTAAAGTCCTCCCTTTTGTTTTTGATCAAACCTTCTAAGAATGTTTGCAGTTTTAGTGGTGAGGTCGTGCACATAGCAACTATTGCAAGAACACTGAAAGAGCAAAGAAGAATCAGACACGGCAAACGTGAGCTGGGATCATTAGTGAAGTTGCTTGCATCTGGAAACTGTGAGAAAAAAATACACTGAAAGATGACTGCTGTCTGATGAATATCATGGCTATCCTTAAAGGCATTTCCATGTGCATTTATGTGTGCTGACTTTTATACTAAAGGGGCTCCAATTGGATGCAGATTCAGCCCTTCAAAATGGGCCTGCGAGGTGGCTTCAGCTCATGCTGCTGTCTGTGGCTTTTTGCTTGTTGTTTCTTCATCTCCCGTGCGGCAAAACCCAGAATGCCTGGCCACACACACCTCAACTCAATACGCATTGATGGGGACATATCGCTGGGTGGGCTTTTCCCAGTGCACGCAAGAGGAAATGATGGGAAAGCCTGCGGCGAGCTAAAAAAGGAGAAGGGGATCCACAGGTTGGAGGCTATGTTGTTCGCGCTGGACCGCATCAATAATGACAACGAGCTGCTGCCGAACATCACTCTGGGGGCTCGCATCCTGGATACGTGCTCGCGCGACACTCACGCTCTGGAGCAGTCTCTGACGTTTGTACAGGCGCTGATTGAAAAGGACTCAACAGACATCAAGTGTCTGAGCGGAGGGCCACCCATCATCACCAAGCCAGAGAGAGTTGTCGGAGTGATCGGTGCATCTGCTAGCTCTGTGTCAATCATGGTGGCAAACATACTGCGCCTTTTCAAGGTCAGTCCCTTCCATAAAGCACCTGCAGACATTCCAAGTTCCAAAAACTCATTTCAAGGAGATGGATGTTTATCGACCATATCAAACCCCCCTCCGTCCACGCATCCTAACAACCGACACTCCCCATGCCTCATACACACACACTTAAGGCCACTTAATTTCATCAACTTTTTATTATTAAGAAATTGATAATAATACTTAAAAAAAAAAAAAAACTTATTAAGGTAGATGTTGAATTAATTTAGCTTATGTTTTGCTTAATTGTTATGACAGTCTTTAACACTCACTGGGCTCTAGGAAAGAAAATTGTCATTTTGAGCCATGGTGGGTCAAATGACCCATACCCCTGTACCAGTAGGAGGAGTCTGTGCAGCTCAACCTCTCGCCCTCTCCTTCCTAATTCCTGCAGATTACCGAATCTTTTCCCGGAAGGGCGCCCAGGACCATTCTGGCCAACTTTCACCCCTGCTTACATGCTGTTTGCAAAATGATAATAATTAAAAAAAAAAAAAAAAAAAAAGTAACAAAAATACAGAAACACCTAAATGTGAACTGTATACAGATGCATTCAAACCAAAGGGCATTATTTTCATTGGCGTTTGTAAGTAAAAAGTAGTGCATCTTGATAATCATCATCTGTATAAGCTTTCCTGTCGATGAACCACGGTGGCATTGCTGAAACCCACCAAAACTGAAGAAAAGAAGCAAACAAAACTGGTCAAAGAGGTTGGGAAGGCATGACATATGTGACATGGACAGGGTAAAGGTGAAAAAAATGATTTAAAAAAACAAACAAAAATGACATCACCAAAAGAACAAACAAACAAACAAACACACACAGTTGCATGTACTCATTCACAAATATGGGGCAGTGTCATGCTTCGGGGATGTTTTCAATTCAGCAGAAAACATCCACCTTTATTTAGGCACTTTCGCATCCCAAAGCACATTCCCCAAAAATAAAAAGAATGGATTCCCAAGGGGAATATTATTTTGGAATGACTCAGCCAGTCAATATGTCCCATGCTGATTGAATGATAGAGTATTGTAATAAGGGTGTAAATATTTATGCAAGCAATAGTTTTTATTTCCTGCACCAAAGATTCTAATTTGTTTTTCAACTTCATTTTTCACATTATGGATAGTAAGGATGCTCCTATTTCCAATTATAACAACGGAAAAATCTGACATTTTAAATTTTGTGAACTTTAAGATCTCGAGCCCATGCTGATGTAGAGACATCACTGGTGTGCACACAAAGACGCCAGGTGGTCCTCAAGCACTTGCCCTTGCCCTCATAACCGAACACGGGCCCCTATCAAGTTTATTAATTCATGATCATCGTCCCAAGCGCCAAAGCTATAATCACTGTGCATCCTCTGTCCTCCAAATGTGGAAACACACACCCTCCTGTGTGCCCAACTGCAACGCGGACACAAAGGTGGCACATTACTTGCAGCAGGAGCAGCACAGTAAAATAGCTTCCATCCACACCCGCTCCTTGCGCCCGTCTGATGCCCCTACACAAGGGTAAAACATTATGTGTATGTGTGTGGCCCCCTAAACATCAGTTGCTTAACTATTTCTCTCGTGGAATAGCTTTTGTCTCTGTGCAACTCTAATTTACCCGAATGCCACTGCTATCACTAGATCACAGCTCATTCTCTCTCAATACACTTCCTCGCTTCCCCAATGTCAGCCCACATGTCCAGAGCATCTCTTAAAGGGGCCGCGGGTAGTTATGGACATTACATGATTACAGCTCAAGGTTCATGTGTTTGCATGTTTAGTACCAGAACTGCTACTTTGGGAAAATGTTGCTGGTTACCAAAAACTAATAAGAATCAAAATAAACGCACACAAAAAATATGTATTAGAAACTAAACTGGACGAAGTGAAACTGAGTGTGTGTAATAGAAAGTGAATAAGCTCCAAGAAAACTGTAGGCTCCCTTGTTTGAGTATGGGCACACAAACACACTGTTATAACAACAATGGAGGTTTAAAGCAGGCTATAACCACAATTTATTTGCTAATTGCCAAACATAAAATTAGCTTTGTAGTGTGTGTGCCCTGTTGTAATGTAAGCAACAGTATGAACAAGAAGACCTATTCATATTGTCGTTGTTGTTTTAAATTTACCACTTGCAGCAGCAAAGACACCTCGAAAGTAAAGAATTAGAAACATGTTTTGTTGACCCTTGCTAGTTTGGAATAGGTTGCTATTAATTTAATACAAATAAATATGTAGTTACGTAATTATTTCAGCCATGTTTTTTTGTTTCTTTTATTAATTCACATTGCTCTAATGCAGTGCTTCTCAATTATTTTCTTTTACGCCCCGCCCTCTCTGCAAGAAGATATAAACGTTCAGCACCCCCCCAACTCTCTGCCGCCACTGTAAATATACTGTACTATCATTTGTATATAATTTTTTTTATTATTATAAGTACACCTCTGCATAACATTGTGTTCTTTTTAATATCAAAGAAAAAAGTAATATAGATGAACTTACAATAAAGTGTAAAAAAACAACACATCCATTCTGTAAAAATACACTCAAGATACATTTTTTGACTGTTTGATAATGACAAATAAAATTAGTACAAACCAAAAATAATAATCAATTCAAATTGATTAGTTACATTAACTCATGAGGACAATATGTTGAACAATTAGACCGAAAAAACAAAAATTAATAGAACAAAACAACAGTGTCATTGACTGAGGGACAGTTTTTTTCTTTGCTGCAGACAGTATCAGCTCCTTTGCTATGGTGTGGGGTTATTTTACACTGAGCAACTTGGTATTCCACCTTTTATGATGCTGACAGTGCTCGCTGGTTTACTGATGTAACACTGACAAAGTGGGAGGATTGTTGGCAATATTTGGCACTTGCTGAAAAAAAAAAAATCCTGCTGTCCGCTGTGAACATTTTTAGACAAAGTAAACAGACTGGTCTTTCCTCGTCTCCTACTGTACTAAAAGTCAAAGCCAAAAGCTAACTGCTACATACGCTTCGTCATAATTCCTTGTCTTAGCTGTTCAGATCCCCAGTGCTCTTTGCTGTGTGCTCTTGTTTTGTTCAAAAATACTGGGCACACGCTGAAAAAATAAAAAATTAGAGCGGCACTGCCACCCACTGAGTGGGTGTGCAATTACATTTATATTCTAGTACGGCAAAAAAGTATGTTCCCCGAAGTCACATGCGCCACCCCCAGCATCGCTCTGCGCACCACCCTGGGGGGGCCCGCCCCACTATTTGAGAAGTACTGCCTTAAAGAGACAGTCCAATTTCCAGTCCTTTGAGACTATTCTATTCTATTCTATTCTATTCTATTCTATTCTATTCTATTCTATTCTATTCTATTCTATTCTATTCTATTCTATTCTATTCTATTCTATTCCAAAACAAGTACAACTTTATTCCACTCACCTTTGCTTGCAGGCAAGGGGTCGTAGCAGAAAAGTCTGTCGCTTTCTCATGTCTCTATTGCAACCATTCCAACAAAGATTGATTTTATCGATGCCAGGAAGACACAGTGCTGGCCAGCCTACCAGGGACAGTTCATTTTCAGGGTGGTGCTAAGACTTCAGTCACTTAACTGGCATTTTATTGGGAGAAATTTGCCAGTGTGTTGCTCGGTGTTCCGATTACTATGGCCATATTGGGAACAAACTAGCTTGACTTTTATCTTTTAAAAGGTCACTCAGCTGCACTGTGAGCAATAGCTGCACAAGACAGAGTGTTCTTAGGAACAAAGGATTTGATAAGAGATGAAAACCGTGTACCATAGACTAATAGAGTTCAGAAATTATTCACCCAACAAGATATCGGTGCAAGTAGTCCTCATAAATGTGAAGACGTGTGCAGTTCTAAGCCCTTTTGATGACAATGGCTACACATGCAAATGACGAACTAGCATAAGAAGAAGAGAGTTTCTCACAAACACCGCATCGTAGCACCATTTTTTCTTTTTTTTTTTTTTTTTGGGGGGGGGGGGGGTCCAGCTAACTTTAGAATAGTTTTGAGGGATGAGTAGAGAAGCCAAAAGTTTTACTAAAGCAAGAGTAGCATTACTTCAAAATAATATTACTCAAATCAAAGTAGTTATCCATAAAATGTACTTAGATACAAGTAAAAAAGGATTCAGTGAAAAAAAATACTCTGAGGTGTGCATATTAATGCCCACATATACAGATAAGTAAGTTAGAGCAACATTAAAGTATGAAACGTGTGATATGAACCATGGACTTCATAATATATTGATATGACACAGGGCGCAGGGCCGATCCGTAGGGGGCCTATTTTCAAAAACTTCCAAATTCAAATATTTTCAAAACCAAAGCTGCTACCGACCTAAAACCAAAACAGGCACCTACCTTAAGCATATATGAGTCTCCATGAGCAGCGGCATCAAAAAATTCAAATTCGTTCCATTATTAAATCCTGATTAATTATTTTTATATAAGTATAACAAAATTTATAATGGCTATAAAATTCTCTAAAATGTATATTATGAAGTCTATGTATGTACATAGACAAATGTTGTATGACAAAATAATATTGTCATAACTACGGTCTTGCTTGAAAACTGGTAGCCATAATTGCTAGTGCTGTCAAACTTATCGCGTTAACGGGTGGTAATTAGTTTTTTAAATTAATCACGTTAAAATATTTGATGCATTTAACGCATGCGCGGAATGACCCGCTCATGCATAGCCTCAAACAGATTACAATGACGCCGTTTTTTTTGCACATTGAGAGCTAAGAGGCAGAGAACTGCGATTGGACACAGGCATTCATTGGACCGCGCCGTTTATTGGCATAAGCTTTGGCAACTCTTTCACAATAAACGTAACTATTGTGGTGAGCGACGTGGGGAAGAATGACAGGAGATGATCTTTTTCTTAACACGCTTCATTGAACACAGCGCAGAACATATACAGTATTTGCAGCCATCACTGACACTCATGGTTGCCCAATGGCCCATCATGCATTTGGGCGGAACAGTTCAGTCACTACACTATCGTTTAGTTAAAGCACAAGAAAAATAATATTCCTATCGCTCATAAAAAAAAATAATAATAATGTTCACAAAAAGAGAAGCGCTCAATGCAAAGAGAACTGGCATTCCCAGTCAAAATAGCTAGGCAAAATACACATAAAACTTACTCAGACTTTGGTCAAACTCTATTCAAACATTTCGTTTAGCTCAACAAATACACTAGATGGCGATATTTATTCACAATATACAAACTATCAGAGGTCTCGTATGTTGTGAACTCAACACTCAAATGAACATAAGGTACAATGAACCCGGAAACTACGGCGTCAGTCGAGGGGCAAAACGCACTCGTTGGCTAGATCTCTAGTTAATTTAAAACTCGCCATTGATACTTTGTGGTGTCACTTTTGGAGCCCATGCGACGTCCCACTCGACGACGTCAACAATGGCGTGCTATTAGTTTATTTTTTGATTGAAAAATTTACAAATTTTATTCAAACGAAAACATTAAGAGGGGTTTTAATATAAAATTACTATAACTTGTACTCACATTTATCTTTTAAGAACTACAAGTCTTTCTACCCGTGGATCCTTTTAACAGAAAGAATGTTAATAATGTTAATGCCATCTTGTGGATTTATTGTTATAATAAACAAATACAGTACTTGAGTACAGTATGTTGAATGTATATATCCGTCTTGTGTGTTATCATTCCATTCCAACAATAACTTACAGAAAAATATGGCATATTTTAGAGATGGTTTGAATTGTGATTAATTACGATGAATTAATTTTAAGCTGTGATTAACTCGATTAAAAATTTTAATCATTTGACAGCCCTAAATTGCTTTAGTTATCTCTTTGACTTGAATTGTTGCCACGACAACCGAACCGGGGGAGATTTCAAGGGAGCGGTAAGGGGACGACAGGAAAGCTGTGTTTGTTTCCCAAAAACATTAAATATATGTAATTGCTTGGTGGAGTCAATTTGGGTTTATTCTAGTTAGGTTAGGAAAGTTAAAACGGGTATATGTTAATGCCACACGCCAGTTTGTTACACACCAACGTTACACAAAAATAATAATTATAAACATCCTTTTAACGCAAAAACTCTGAGAAGATTGAAGAACAACTGGCTATACTGGAGTGATCATGGAATAATTATGGATGTGATTATTGAATTGGAATATGATTATTTGCACCAGATTCATGCTTTTGCACTGTTTTGTTGAACTTTTCATTAAAAGCTAGTAGGAAAAAAATGTTATTCATGTTATTCATGCAATTTTTTCTTTCTTGTGATTATTGGGAGCAATAAACGCGCGTTGACCCGGGCCAGTGGTTTTGAAAGTGGGGCCAGTGAACTTCAGAAGCCACTGGCCCTAATTTCCCTTATAGTCTACCCCTGTGTGGTAAACTTTATTGTTACATCTGATTGACATAATGGAGTCATGTGATTATTGTTGCAACATTTCATTCGTGAAACTGATAGAGCCGCTGTCGGCTGCTCTGAGAAAAATAAAGTCAAATCTAATGTGTAAAATGAAGAGGAAAATGTAACGATTCCAATGCAGCCCAAAGTAGCGGAGTGAGAGTCAGGTTTCTTCTTCACAAATCTACTTAAGTAAAAACTATGGTATGGGAAAACTAATGTTAGAAGGACAGTTTTCTCAAAAAAGTTACTCAAGTAAATGTAACGGAGTAAATGTAATGTGTCACAACACACCTATGATAGTTGTATCAACAATACTATCTTTACATTTAAAGATGATAATGTTCAATTTTCATCCACAGAAGTATTCATCAATTTGGCTCTATTTTCATGTGTCTGTGAGCTGCTGTGTGCAAGTATATTTTCCTGCTAGCAAAGACCATATTGCTTGCTATTTGGAATTTAGTAGACCAGTCTGTACCAAAACAGAAGCTGCAATGGACAATTTCATGAACACAAGCTGTACTTTCTCTACTCCATCAAAGACAGAAAGAATTTTGTCTGCTGGTCATTGCACAAATCCATTCATTTGCCATATTTAGATTAGGATTGACAGGGGTCACAATCGGGGTGGAAGTCCTTCTCCAAAAGCATATTTTATTGCGCATCGGCCGGTGATCTGCTGGGTAGGTCTGCTCTTACTTTGTCACACCAAGCAAATAAACCTATCACTTAGCATAGTCTTGCGCAGGTCTAAATTGACGGCATATGAAAAGAGGGCTCAGTATGTTTATTGCATATATTTGGCTTATTGCGGTGTATTGTGTATGTTGTTATCATTTCCCCATTCATACTGCTTAAGTTAGCCACCTGAAAGCACCCAGGGGACACGACTGAATTAAATTTCAGTTGTAATTATAGGTTTGTGCTTTTCATAGCATTTAGTTCAGCAGTAAAGACCTTAAAGTCCCCGACTGCACACTACACGTTGCAGTTTTTTCATACAATTGATTAGCAGAGCGCAAAAGTCAGCAAGACCCAACAGGAACCACTCTGCTGCAATTACACACCCTCTTTTGCGCACACCAAAATGGTATTGACTAATAAGTAAACTCAAGGTTGTGCACTTATACGGCATAGCTCAGACAGCAGGTTCCGTTTTTTTTGTTTTTTTCCCCCCTCTATCATTAAAGTCACATAAAACCATAATTAGGACTCTTCTGAGTGGGGAGGATGTCTCACTGCTCCCCACTTCCCTCTTCTGAATTGAAAAGTAAGATACTGCATCTTTCAGCACGTTTCCTGAGCAGTCAGCTTGAATGTATACTCTAATTTATTATTGCTCTCTGATCCTACATGATGACAATATGGACTTTTTAATATATGATGGCTCCAAACTCCTTCTTGTTCTGTCAATAACAGCAGTTTGCCAAACCACTTAACCATAAGCAAGAGCAAAGATAAATGAGCTAATTGTTTTTGAATAATAAATATATTAATGTATATAATACTTCATGTTTGTTAAACCTTGTGGAAGTGTAACTTTTTCTTAAAGTGAAATAGACGGGCAACATACCAAGGGCCTAGGTTTGGTCTCGCCATTGGTAGGGACAATATAACAGCATAACCTGCATGTACACTTTTTTTCTTGGGATGGGACATAGGCTAAATAATCAACGCAAAATAAATCTGTATTGATCTATACTTTCATGTGTAATTGGTTCAGGTTATATACCGTTCGATTCAAACCTTCGTTTTTTGAACATTTTTAAAACTTCCAGAATAAATGTTTGGATCTCATTAATACATTCAAGGCTTTTCATCCGAATAAATGTGTCCATGTAAGCGTAGATGTTGTTTGAATATTAAAAACAAATCTTTAATTCAGTGGTTGTTTTTGATGGTGTTAAACAGATAATCGCTGGGAGCCTTCCCGGTCGAAATGGATTGGACATTTATTGCTTTCACCGGCATCAAATATATATATATACAACATATTTTCCACACTATAAGGCGCCTTGGAGTATAAGGCGCACCTTCAATGAATGGCCTGTTTTAAAACTGTTTTCATAGATAGGGCGCACTGCATTATAACGCACAGTAGTAGTAGTCGTAGTAGTGGTTTGAGTTGCGTTATGCATACACTAGATGGTGCTGCGCTAAAGGAAATGTCATGCCATGATTAACCAATATTGATCCATATATAAGGCGCTTTTTTTTTTGATAAAATTTAAAGTTTTTAGGTGCGCGATATAGTGCGTAAAATACGGTACATACATATATATATTTTTTTTCAAGTCATTTATTTATTTTATTTTGTCCAACACCACTGAGAAATCTAATACCAAACTTTATACAGTTCTAATGTAATTTACCCAGTTATTAAAGGTGCACAATATAGGATTTGCACTTCAATTATTCACGAAAGGGCCATAATATTTCAATAGAGATGAAAGAAAAATGTTTTTTTGAAATATTTCTAAAATGGCTCTCAGCGGTAAAGCGGAGATTTTCTCACTTTAAAAGATGATTTGCTAGGCACTAGCCAATCACAAAACCAGTTTTAGTCTTCGCCTGGGTTGCCACAGCTCGGTACTCCCCATAAACTAAGATTGCGCTAACTTGGACAAACAGTCTAAATTATAGCTACAATGCAAGTTAAAAAAAAAACACATCATTACAAATATTAAAGCCTTCAAAGACAAAAAGTGAAGCAAAACAAGGATACACTGCTGGCTAAAAGTATTGGCACCCCTGCAATTCTGTTAGATATTGCTCAATTTCTCCCAGAAAATGATTGCAATTGCAAATGCTTTGGTAGTAATATCTTCATTTGTTTTGCTTGCAATGAAAAAACACAAAAGAGAATGGGAACATTTTTTAATCATTATCATTTTACACAAAACTCCAAAACATTGGCCAGACAAAAGTATTGGCACCCTTTATTAAAATCATGTGAGGCTTCTCTAATTTGTGTAATTAGCAGCACCTGTTACTTACCTGTGGCACATAACAGGTGGTGGCAATAACTAAATCACACTTGCAGCCAGTTAAAATGGATTAAAGTTGACTCAACCTCTGTCCAGTGTCCTTGTGTGTACCACATTGAGCATGGAGAAAAGAAAGAAGACCAAAGAACTGTCTGAGGACTTGAGAAGCAAAATTTTGAGGAAACATGGGCAATCTCCAGGCTACAAGTACATCTACAAAGACCTGAATGTTCCTGTGTCTACCGTGTGCAGTGTAATCAATAAGTGTAAAGCCCATGGCACTGTGGCTAACCTACCTAGATATGGACGGAAAAGAAAAATTGATAAAATATTTAAAAGAAAAATTGTGCGAATGGTGGATAAAGAACCTCGACTAACATCCAAAGAAGTTCAAGCTGTCCTGCAGTCCGAGGGTACAACAGTGTCAACCCATACTATCCGTCGGCGTCTGAATGAACACATAGAACCCATAGACCACCTGTGGAGGGATCTGATAATGGCAGCTTGGAGAAGGCATCCTTCAAATCTCAGAGACATGGAGCAGTTGGCCAAAGAAGAATGGTCTGAAAATGCAGCAGAGCATTGTAAGAACCTGGATACCGGAAGCGGTTGTTCACAATGATCTTCTCTAAAGGTTGTGCTAACAAGTATTAGGCTGTGGGTGCCAATACTTTTGTCTGGCCCATTTTTGGAATTTTGTGTAAAATGATAATGATTTAATTTTTTTTTTCTCTCTTGTGTTTTTTCATTGCAAGCAAAATAAATGAAGATATTACTACCAAAGCATTTGTAATTGCAATAATTTTCTGGGAGAAACTGCGCATTATCTGACAGAATTGCAGTGGTGCCCATACTTTTGGCCAGCAGTATATGCATTCATTTGCCATTGTTTTGCTACATTATTTAGCATGTGGATCCATTGACTGAAGTCGCGTGTATACAGTATATTTAGTCGGTCACTGAAATTAAAATGGATAGAGCAAAACATCGTATTACGGCTCTTTCAATCGTCATTACTAAATGTTGGCATTATTACTCTGAAAACATCTTGCATGAAAATTGAAAATAAGATATACCTTTTGCTGACGACTTGTCGCCTGCTACTTAAAATTCTTTTGCTGCAGGTTCGCTGATGTGAAGCCCTATTCTGGCAACCCGTTGGGGGAGGGCATTTTGTGCTCGTCAATATTTTGATCTAGTTTTCGCCACCAATCTATGTTGTGCACCTTTAACCAATAACGAGTATGTCATAGAATTTTGCTTCAGTGCCATGTTTTGGTTCTTTGTTCAAGCTGCTTCATCATATTTCAAAATTCATGCACAAAGAGCACATATTTAAATTCATTAAATGTAATCTAGGGTTCCAACTCATTCCATTTGTTTTTTTTGTTTAGCTGGTTGTTATATTCATGAGGGGATAATTAATGTGTCCACTGTAATTGGCTTTGTGTTGCCAGCTTCTAAACTTTTGCCCTTTTCTTTATTTTCCTGTGAGAGGCTGTCGACAAAGTGTTAGTTCAGCACTCTGGAGTAGGCCTGAGTCCATCCTGGTAGTGTGTTATGAATATTTTACTATACTGTTATGTAATTGATGCCGAGGGATTGGGGATGAAAGCTCCTTCTTTGAACCCTTAAGTCTAGCTCTGACTACACCAGTTTGGCCATTTATGCGCCACATAGTTAATGGTTGGCAGCGGAGGCCGATGCAATTAGGGCAAAGGCTTGTTATGCACCTCTAAAAAGAGATTCTCCGATAAGCCCCCCAAAAAAAGAGATTCTCCGATTAGACAAAAAAATAATCAATTACAGGCAAGCTACCAGTTAAACTCATTTGCTGCCATTAATGGTGAGAGACAAACCAGATCTGGGCTAAAAATGAACAGTATTTAGACTGACCACATAGTAATTTAACGTATTACCACTTACAACACTGAAACTAAGGAAACAGATCGACATATTTTCTACAGTTGCAACTGCTTTAAAGTCATTTAATAAAAAACCTTATTGGTTGCCATTGACAGCGATAGATGTCCAATCCATTTTGACTGGGTGGGGCTCCAGCCGAAATGGAGTGGATATTTTTCGCCATCAATGGCACTGAAACCTGATAATTAACATCTAGCTACTCATCATGAAGACTACGCTTGTGTTGGTGCTCATTTCATTTTACTTAACTGATTTATTTAAAGTAACCATCTTTTTAGATTTTTCAGGAAACACAAAAAAAAAAACATTTTTTGATACCATTTTTGATAGTTACTAACAATTTTACTCATTTTTGTAAAAAAAAAAAAAAAAAAGACTTTTGGCATATGGTATTCATTTTAAGAGGGTGGGGATATGTTGTTGTTGTGTGGTCAGTTAAACTGGTTTGACGTCAATGGCAAATGGCAGTGAATCTATATCTATACTGTCATGCATACATGTCATGCGAATTTAATTTATTCCAAGACCTGGTTTGTAAGTCGAAATCATCGTTTGTTGAGCGGGATTTTTCCATAAGAATACATAATAATTCGATTAATTCGTTCCACAGTCCACAAACCTTGGTAAATCCTTAAGAAAGACTGCTGCTTCAATTACAAATAACAATTACACATGGCAAAACAAATAAATCATAAACACAATACAAATTATTATTATTGAACGAATCGAGTTCTAATGTGGCAGTTGTGTTTTGCATGCTGTTCCTGAACACATCGCGCTACTGATGACAGAGTGAGATGGTAAATGGTGTTATACTTGTATAGCGCTTTTCCACCTTTCAAGGTGCTCAAAGCGCTTTACACTACATTGCCATCATCTACCTACTGGTGATGCAGCACCAGGAGCAATGTGGGGTTCACTATCTTACTCAAGGATACTTCGGCGAGTTCATCAGGGCAGGGAATCGAACCCACAGCCTCTGGGTTGGGGGACAGCTACTCTACCACTGAGCCACACCACTCCAGAGTGAGAGAGGTACGTTATAGTTTTTACTTTCAATTTTCATGTTTTGTTTAGGGCTGTCAAACGATTAAAATTTTTAATCGAGTTTAAAAACTAATTAATCATAATTAATCGCAATTCAAACCATCTATAAAATATGCCATATTTTTCTGTAAATTATTGTTGGAATGGAAAGATAAAACACAAGACGGATATATCCATTCAACATACGGTACATAAGTACTGTATTTGTTTATTATAACAATAAATCAACAAGATGGCATTAACATTATTAACATTCTGTTAAATTGATCCATGGATAGAAAGACTTGTAGTTCTTAACAGATAAATGTTAGTACAAATGATAGAAATTTTATATTAAAACCCCTCTTAATGTTTTCGTTTTAATAACATTTGTAAAATTTTCAATCAAAAAATAAACTAGTAGCATGCCATTGTTGATGTCAATAATTACACAATGCTCATGGGTGCTTAAGCCCATAAAATTAGTCGCACCCAAGTGCCAGCAGAGGGCGAAAAAACTCCAAAAAACACAAGTAACAAGTTGGCATTGCACTGTGCTGTCATTTTAATCTGTTTGAGCGGGGCATGTGCGTTAATTGCGTCAAATATTTTAACGTGATTAATTAGAAAAAAATAATTACCGCCCGTTAACGCGATAATTTTGACAGCCCTAGTTTTGTTGGTTGTGTCGGCTACGGTGGACTGTAGTTGTGTTGTGTTGCACAAGTTAAAATAAATGGTTAAAAATCTGACGAAGCTGGCGATTTCCTTGCCAATGTTACAACAATAATAATTGCCACATTACCTTATGAAGACTGGAAAACTGAGGTAGGAGAAGGACCGTCGAGATCGTAGACATATTGTCGAGCCAGTTCACTGATTCGCACACCACGCATCACCTTTTTTCACCACCTGCATTAACCTTGTTGGGACCCATGTTGATTCCTCTCACAGGAAAATCCACTGTGCGTCTGTCTTGCGGGAAAACAATGAAATTGTGATGTTGTCATAAATCGGCGTATTTCGAGCATCTCATCAAATGATTAGTCAAATTTTACATCGGATGTCGATGTTGTATGTCGATGTACCACTCTATATAAATGGAACTTTTGCTTGTCTGTCTGTGTGTGTTCGTTCCCTATGGACGCCGAACTCGCTAGGTGGATTTTGACTAAATTTTACACAATTGTACTTTAAAGTGCCTCTGACACCAAAAAGCATGTTTATTTCATATTTCACGCTGTATTTTATGCTCCTAAATGAAATGGACTGCTTGGATGTGTGCGGAAGCGATTGTTTAATTTCTTCATTTTTTTTAATCCCGCGCCATGAATAACTTCCTGTTTTGAGGAGGAATGCGAATATGACGTCACCCGGGTCAGCATCTCAAGATACAGCATTGCTTTATAGCATCCAGCAGATTTTGTGGATTAATACGTTTATTTTTCGCATCACGCCAGCCATATGTGCTGCAGAAAATTGTTGCTGCACCAGGGAGAGGCGTGTGAGCCTTTTTGGGTTTCAAAAGGTTCCCATTCACCGTGGATATTGGCCAAAACAAGCCCGACTACTGTGGGACCATTGGACCTATGAGGAAGTGAGTAAACATTGTGTTTTGTATTATGTCAGATGGCACATCTGACATAATACAAACGTCCTGGCACACGTTTTAATATGGAGGTAGCTTGCATTTTGTGGCTGATTGTCCACCAAGAATGCCACCCGGCCAAGGACCGGCGGCTTGTCGCACCCCCCCTCTATAGTCGGCAATTGCCCTCTTTGTGTGCCTTGTGTTCTGTCAAATTTTCAACCCCATCAGAAATTGCAACTTTGTGTTAAAAAAATGAATACAGCGATTACAAAATAAACACTACAAACTTTTTTAAAATATAGGAATATTTTTACTTACGTTTGATCATGAACCGACATGTAGAAAAATTCTCTTCAGACGCATCCTGACATGTTAGCTGCACAACAACTGCACGCCGCTCTCTCAATGTTTACGTCTTCGCCATGTAGTAAAGCATTATTTTACGCCATATTCGTGTTGACCATGTGGCAGCTCCTCCGACGTCAGCCGGTTTGTCAGGCGGTCATTCACCAGATGCTTCCCTGGCAAACGAGCTCTCCTGCCCGCAGCAGGGGAAGCGTCCGACCAGCTGTAACTTTCTCGCCTCCGGGCGGGTTGCCGATCGGCGAAGACAATCGACAACCCTGCCACCGTGTGACATGTTCTAGGGTAGTTTTGTGTGATTTTTCACTTCAAAAGCCGAGAATAAGACTTTCAAACATTATTCGGTTCGGGTTAGCATGTCGGCTAGCTGTCACGCCTCCTTCCTGGTTTGTTTACGCTCTCCGAAGCCAGGGCAAGAAAATGACAAAAGCCGGACTAACTCAGGTTGCATAAAATATAGTTTGGGAGGTGCAAGAAGTGGACAGCTTTGACCATTATGGAGTAATTTTGCCATGTCGTAATGAATAAATGCATTTTTATATTCCATTCAGCACAAGACTGTTGTTTGTCATGACCATACCATTTATTTAGCAAGTGGGGAAAAAAATACTTCGTTAAAAAGAATATCCTGTAAAAGTATTGGAGTAGAGAGACTGAAAGAATCACATTTTGCGGCTCTCTTTTTCCCCGTTCTGAATAATTCCCCCTTAATGGGCTGAATTCTAAATCAGATGAGACCATGACCCTGCCGACGTCCTCCTCCTATTGGGGATGCTAGAGCCCCATAATGGTGGGCGTGGCTAAACGGCAGATTAAAAGACTAATTTCTCGTCATCTGCGCTTTGCCAAATTGTTGTATATAGTCGAGTCGTCTCAAAATATGATTCTAATTCACATAATAATGCTATTTAAGACTTTTTGTTATCCTTTTGTAGGCACTTAAAGTGTCTGGGAGTGTTCTTAGAAGGGTTTGATATCTGTAGGCCTCCATTTAGTGTGGCAAATTCATTTGAGTGTCCAAAAATTACCATAGAAAATGTGATCTGATTGCAAAAGCAACAACACCATTTTTGGCCAAAAGACGTGTCTCTCGCGATTACAAAGTGGCAGTTGGCTTTCCAAACTTTACTGTTTCATGTACAGTGTATCACAAAAGTGAGTACACCCTTCTGCAGATACAGTATTTAAGTATATCTTTTCATGGGACTACACTGACAAAATTACACTTCGACACAATGAAAAGTAGTCTGTGTGCAGCTTATATAATAGAGTTAAATTTATTTCCCCCTCAAAAGAACTCAATATATAGCCATTAATATCTAAACCCCTGGGCAACAAAAGTGAGTACACCCCTTTGAAAAAACTTACATCCCTAAATGTCCAAATTGAGTACTGCTTGTCATTTTTCCTCCAAAATGTCACGTGACTCGTTACAAGACTGCTCTCAGCATTGCTGCCAAGATTGAAGAGGTGGGGGGTCAGCCTGTTAGTCAGACCATACGCCGCACTCTACATCAAATTGGTGTGCATGGCTGTCACCCCAGGAGGAAGCCTCTTCTGAAGACGGTACACAAGAAAGCCCACAAACAGTTTGCTGTCAAGCATATCAAGATCAAACATTATACATTATGTATTGTAATAACAAAAAAATGGAGCACAACATGCTAAACACAGTAGAAATCTGATAATGTAACATTAGCAGTTATTCAAATAATTTAAGCATGAACACCGCAACACACATTGCTTACCAAATTCTAGATCTCACTCCAATCAAAACCAAATCTAATAAATCCTTCAGTATCAACTTTGAACAACCCTGCCAACTCTGAAAGTAGAGGACACAACTAGAGCGACTTCTTCACAGCTGTCGGTATGAAAAAACAAAACATATAAGTCACAGCTGAATGCAAGTGGCAGACCTGGACAAACTATGAAAAGATGTGCGATTTATAGCCTTGAAAATACAGGACTCGCTCAGACTAAAGCAATTATTTGGACCTCCACTTTTTACTTGAGTCATTATTTTTGGCGACTCCTCCCACCTGAGTATTACTAACATGGCATGAGGCATATGCCATCAGCAGTCAGAAAACAAGCCCATTTTTCAGGTGCTGAAGTTGACTTGCTGAGACAAAGAGAAAGAGGAGGGAAGTTGGGGCTGGGGGGGTGGTATGTGGTCTTGTGCAGTTTAAACCCAGAAGCTTTGTAAATAATGCAGAAGCCTGAACAGTCAATGCGCACACGTCTTTCCTGTGTGTCGCTCGGCACCGCAGACATGAAGGAGAAAGGTGGATAGGTTCCCTCGGCATAAAGAAATGGGGTTGTTGCTCCTGCTGTGCTCTCTGTAAAGTTCCATCCGTCTCTCTCATCCCTCATTACACACAGAGGCAGAGGGCATGTGGCATGGTGGCTCACTGCCTTCCACCCAACCAGAATTCTTCTCTACATTGCACGGTGTTGAGAATGAACTATTATTGGATTACCCCGTCAGCCTACACTAAAAGCTTACAGGAGCTAAAAAAAAAAGTGTAAACCCCTGCTCTCAATGCGCACTTATCAATTTATTGGACCCTAAAGGCCGAATATGACCTCCATGAGACATTTAAATTTATGTATGTTAAGGTTTTTGCATTTCCCTATAGCTTATATTGGAAAAGTTAATGTGTTCCAAAGTAAAAGCTTAACATCTTGATTTACAGTGGTACCTTTACTTAAGACATTAATTGGTTCTAGTAGTAGGTTCGTAACGTGCAAATTCCGTAAGTAGAGACCCGTTTTACATTTAGATGCCCTAATTAGTTCTAAGCACTACTGAAATGTAGGGTTGGGAACCTCTTGGTACCTCAAGATACGATATGATTTATGATGCAAAGCTCACAGTAGTCATGATCTCACGATATGGCGATACAACAATTATCGATACGTTGGTCAGGAAATCTTTCTAGGATAGTCTTCATAACAACTAATAAACAGAAAAACAAGCTATCTTCATCTTTCTGCTGTAAGTTTATCTGTAATAGACGTCCAAGCTATTTGAACTGGGAGGGCGGCAGTAAATGAACCCCTCCCACTTCAAACGGCCCCTACCACTTCTATGGCCATCAGTGGCAGCCAACGCCAGGCAACGAGGTAATTTTGGGTTCTTTCAGGCCATTACCTGTTGATTTTCAGTCACTTTCTGATGATTTTGGGGCATTTTATGGGTCACTTCCTGGTGATTTTGGGTTACAGAACAGGAAGTGACCTTGGAATGAATAAGCAGTGACTCAAACTCAACAGGAAGTGGCCGGTAATTGCCCTAAAATGAACAGAAAGTGACTTGTCAATGCCCCAAAAATCAGAAAGAGTGACTGAGAATGCTCTGGTTTCGAATGAGCAAACGTTCATTCGCCCTTCCCAGTCTTAATGGATTGGGCGTCGAGCACCGTCAATGGCAGCCATAGAGTTAACTGAGACACTAAAATGGTGGAAGATTTTGATAGCAACTTGTTGGTTCCTCATTATTTAAAAAAAATTTTTTTAACACTGACACCTTTTTAAAATGATATCTCGATTCTTGGCATAAGCGTATCGATAAACCTTTTAATGATGCAAAGTATCATGATATCTAACCATTTCGATATTTTGTCACACCCTACTGAAACACCACATAAACTTTTAGGATCGGGGTAAAACCGGAATAAAACAACAGCCAAACACATTTTAATCGTTCCACATACCTAAACTAATTTCTCATACCTGTAATGAAGTAGAATAGAACATAATGTAAAGGGAAAAAAAGACATATTTACAGTCTCTTACCTTTTGATTGAAGCAATGTCCTCTTTCACAAGATCGATGGTACCTATCGCCTATGTCATTCTTCATCACACAAAAACGTGAGGAGATCTGTGCTCTAATGTGCTGCTAATGTAGTGCACTGTCTGTGGGCATAAAACCACTATTTCAGGTTGGCTCTCTGGTCGAACTCTGGTGGCCACATGAGCGCATGCATTATCTTGAAGTCCAAACTACGGGGAGTGGGCAGGGCCGTTATTAATCGCACGTTAACAAAATTGAGTGTGTGAAAGAGAGTTTGACACCTTAACACCCTTATTAACACGTTTAACTGACAGCATTATTTTAAAATGTTATTTTTTTTATATTGTGACCAATAACAATGGTGAACACATCCCGTTGCTCGTCGTTGTCACCTTCTCTCCAGACTGGATTCCCACTGTTATATTGACAATCAAATGTGCTAAATACTATTGTGCTTTTTACAGTTGTTTGATTTAAAACAAATCATTGTTCAAATGTAGCTCGATGTACGGTAGTTAATTTGACAATAAACTTTTTACGGTTTCCCCATTTATTTAACTCATTGACTGGGGGCTGCCAACAATCGAACGATCGCTGCAATCCCTACCAGTCAAAATGGATTGGATGTCGATGACTGTCAAATGCAGTGAATGAGTTTATCATACAATTCTGGAAAACTGCCAATATTTTACTGTACAATTAACAGTTAAAAAAAATTTTCTGTTGAAATTCTGCAGTGTAAGGCCTGATTTATGCTTCTGCATTCCATTGATGGCAGAGCGACGGCGTAGACCAGGGGTCTTCAAATACTAATCTTAAAGGTCCACAATTCTTTTTTTCGTACAAGAATGGGTCCATTTATTCATGTCGGTCAAGAACAAGCCAGGTCGAAGGTGATTTTCTTTTGACCAAACAAAAATGCAATTTACATTCTGATTAAATAAAAATAAATTAAGAAAATATTTTTTTCTCTTAAAATAAAAATACAAAAAACAAACAAACATGCCAGTACAATGTTTACACATGTACACTTAATAATTGACAAGATCTGTCGTTAAGTTGCAAACAGTAACTATTGACAGTACATTTTGTAACTGTCAAACACTGCTGGACAAAAAAAGAAAACGTGCAGACAAAAAAAAAAAAAAAAAAAAAGATAACATGTGCAAGTGGTACAGTACATTTTCAATTGTTTAGAACATAAATGACAAGCTCTGTCATTAAGGTGCAAACATAACAATTATTGACTGTAACTTTAACTGTAAAACACTGCTCAATGAGAGAAGTGGCATTTGGCTGTTTACTCACATCATCAGCCAGTACTTCAGTGCGTCTGAGAGTGAGATTTGTTTGATTTTTGTTGTCATTTCCTCCTTTTCTTTCCCTTTGAACATTGCCATCATCACTTCTGTCACTCACTATTTTTTTCTCCATCAGAAAACGGCTTATTTTGGGCCAACACCCACGACACCCTTAGTGAGCACTCCATTGCAATTTGTTGTGTCATAGATTTAATAATAACCTTGCTTGATTCTTGATATGACTGCTCCAACCTGTTAATTTCTTACCTTCTCAATTCTGATTTAGGAGGACACTTCTCTTCAAAAGAGCTGTGCTCTTTAACTTAGTGGCGTTTCACATTTTCATGCACTTTTTATCAGAGCAACTCTCTTGAAGTGTATTAAGCACATAGGTTTGGTACTTGCAGCTGGTTAAATGGACGCCTCTTTTTTCAGTCCATTCCTCATTGAAAGAGCGATTTTCATTGTCCACTTTTCTTCTCTTGGTCAACTTTGAGCATGCCATTTTGTTAGATTCGGTCTTCTGTTGGTGGCATGTAAACAGATTGCAAAGTGCCGGGTGCGACTCGTGTTTCACACCGCTGCGGTCCGTCTGCTCTAGCTAGCAGCATGCAGGCTCTCTCAGCCAATCGTTATTGTAGAGATGAAAACAGAAGTGGGAACATGGAAGATATTTGACCAAAAATGAAACAGAATTTAGCGATAGAAAAGTAGCGCAAAGCAATGGATCAGCGATTCATACAAATAATAATTTTTTAAAAAGTGCCGTTTGCTCTGGGTCCGGAGAGAGGTGTGCTGTGGTCCAGTTGTGGACCGCGGTCCGCTAATTGATGACCCCTGGCATAGCCCCTACGTCATCATTGAGCAAGTTCTGTGTCCAGGGAACACGTTGATCTGTAATTCACCGCCAAGCCACTGAAGGGCTGTGGCTTTGTCTTTGTATGTTTTTGGGGACTGTTGTTGAATGCCTATAGTTTTCCTCCAGTCATAGACAGCAATGGCAACAGAAATGGAACGTGTGTATTAGGAGCTGTGGCTAATCAATATTGAAGACAAATCTTGTTAATATAAATGTTGAGGTGAAGGCGACACAAGAGCGGAGTTGTTTGAATGTTTGAAAATGGCAATGTTGTTGTGTGCTGAATCAGAAACAATGTTCGGAGTGGACCAGTTACTGTCCTTTGCCGTCGCCGTGACGCGTCGTCAGGATTTTTGGAGGCACGCGTCAGGCTACGGCTTCGGGTTGTAAATTTTGAATTATGAACTATGAACTGAACAGTTCATTTAAAAAAAAATTGAACTGCAAGTTGAATTACTTCATGTAGAAAATGAACATTCCCAACTCTTATTCTACCCTAAGTAATGCTTGCTTTGATTACCAAAGAAAAATAAGCAAAGAACGACCATCAACAAATCAAATACAGGTACTATAAAGCAGTTGTGACTCGTAAGACACTGAAGTGTAAACCACTCACGCTTCAAGTGCTTTCTTTTCAGATGTTTAACATATACTTAGACTTGTGTCCTTCACTATAACAAGACACTTACCAAACTAATTGCCTATATCTGTGACAGTAATAGTAAAATTGGATGAATGGCACGGATTAAGGATGGCGACCTGGACCAGAGATGTTTCAATTTTCACTTCCATTAGAAGTGCCCTTTTATGCTAACATGATATACAATAGTTTACAGTCCATACACAGCCATGGCCAATGAATCTCATAAAAATTGAAGTACCTTTTTCCGACCACCAGTAATAACACAGATGCTAAGCAACAGGAAAGTGGTCTCATCATTTTACCATTATACACACCAGTTAGGTATGCCCTTCAACTTGACTTTTCCAGCTGAGCCCACTGAATCTACAAAGCTGTGCATCTCTTGCAGTTGCAAAGAAGCTGCTTTTAGGTGAGAATTACCTCAGATCCGACTCACTTTTTCTGCCCAACAACACACAGCCATTTCCCAAGCGAAGCTTTCTAAGAATCATACCTTTTTATTCTTGCTCCAGTTCATCCATTTACACTTAAAGTTAAGGATTCCCTCTGCAAACCACAGCTGGTAATCAGCAAGCACATTCACAACCATAACCATAAGTACCTCCTCTTGCTTCATTTGGAAAGAGTCATGCAGATTAATTTCTGCTGTTTAATTAGTGTGCACTGGCAGGTCTATTGAGGGAGTACTGGCAAGAGGGGAAATGATCGTTTTTTTTGTTTTCAAATTCTTGATTGTATTGCATAGACAAAACATAGGATTTCTTGCTGTCAGTCCATTGCATAGGTTGCTGTTTCTCCAACATTTGGCATTTTCCTCTCACACATCTTCAAAAGTTTAAAAGAACTACAAACAATTTCTGGTGAACAAAATCCAGCAAACAGAGGCGGTGACATCCTTGAAAAGAGTGTAGGATTAAAGGCTCGGGGAGCTGTCTAACCTGCAAGATCTCAGCATCAGCCCACCATCCATCATCCCGCTGCCATGCCAGGCCTCAGATTTAGTCAGCTTTAACAAAGCTTGGAAAGATATCAAAAATCCTTCAGTAACTCAAACACATTAAATTAAGAGTGATCAATAGTTCCATGACAGCTGCTGTATTGATTGTGTGAAGAGAATTCTAATTCTATTCATTTCATTTTTTTTTTTTACACTTGAGCTGTCAAAGTGACAATGTGATCTGAAAAAAAAAATGAGCATATAACAGTTTATCTTGGTAAATGAATGCAGTAATTAGGGCTATGGTGTCAAAATGGAACCTCATGAGAGGAGCACATTCTGTTCCACAACCAAGCTGGTTATGTGAATGTGCTCATACCATGAATGTATTTTCTCTACAAGAAATAGCTGAATTACAGTTAATGCGTGCAACATGACTTCCCATGGCGCCCCATGTTACCCCTAAATCATAATTAAAGGCTTCATTTTTATGCCTAATTTGAAAAAAAATGAAATTATAAAAACAATGTGATTTATATGCAAGCACTTACTTTGAGGGCTGGAGTCTCCTAGCGACTAGCAAAGTAAGAGACAGCGAAGCTTATACTCTTTACAAAGATTGCTAACGTTCTTTTTTTGTTTTCTCATTATCTTTCTTTCTGAGCAGTCTTTTCCTCTCTCTTTGTCTTTGGATGCCTGGGCAGTGATCCCCAACCACCGGGGCGGGGTCAGCGGCTAGAGTGACCACTTCCATAAGGTCAAAATGGAGGACTTATTGAAAATAAAAAAATAAATAAAAAACTGATGTAGCGGTGTATTTTCATCAACAATTTTGCACGGTTTGTAGATCATATTTGTGTAACTAAAAAGTAAATAATACCATTAATGGTCATACTTTTTCCCGTGTTTTCAAATTGCTAGGTGTCCAAGAACATTATTTTGAAACGGTCTTCTGCCAAAATATCTACACGGCGAAACATCCTACCAATGCCAACATTTATAGGTTTTCATATTTTAATGAGGATAGTATGCAAACAATGACAGAAAGGGGAAAATCTCAATGCATCTCAAAGGGGTTCAAGTCTTGACTTTGACTTGGCCACTCCTGAATGTGTTTTTTGTTCTTCTGAAACCATTCTGAAGTTGATTTACTTCTGTGTTTTGGATCATTGTCTTGCTGCAGCATCCTTCCACTTTTTAGCTTCAACTGTCTGACAGACGGTCTCAGGTTTTCCTGAAAGACATCCAGATAAACTTTTGAAATCATTCTTCCATTGATGACTGCAAGTCATCCAGGCCCTGAGGTAGCAAAACAGCCCCAAATCATGATGCTCCCTCCGCCATGCTCCACGGTGGGGATGAGGTGCTGATGTTGGTGAGCTGTTCCATTTTTCCTCCACACATGATGTTGTGTGTTACTCCCAAACAATTAACAACAAAAAGTGCCTTTTTGCGAACATTAAAGGAGCAAAAATGTTTTTTTTTTGGACAGCAGTGGCATCCTCCTTGGAGTCCTTCCATGAACACCATTCTTGGCCACAGTTTTACATGTAGTTGATGTGTGCACAGAGATATTGGACTGTGCCAGTGATTTCTGTAAGTCTTTAGCAGACACTCTAGGATTATTTTTTTAATCTCTCTGAGTATTCTGCGCTGAACTCTTGGCGTGATCGTTGGTGGACGGCCACACATTGGGAGAGAAGCAACAGTGCCAAACTCTCTCCATTTGTAGACAAATTCTCTGACTGTGGATTGATGAACATCGAGACTTTTAGACATGGTTTTGTGTTATAGCCTCTGCCCCTCCCTCCTGAGAGCTTTGCCACCTCTGCCAGGTGTGCATGATTAATCTAATTCACAGGTCAGACGGGTGGAGCGGCCACAGGTGCAGGCGATCACCATCAGCCACCTTTATAAGCCAGTGGAAGCCTCACCTTGTCGCCAGATCAACTTGTCTGTTTCCACTGTCAGTTGCTTCTCGCTTTCATTTGATACTTTTCTCTGTGATTCTCGGCTCATGATTTTTTGCTCTCGTCCCAGGACCTGTCTCAGCGCGCCCCACGTCGGAACCTCAAACCTGATAAGCTTTCCAAGCCTTGTCAGCTCCCTGCCTGCCTATTTGCCCTTGGATCTGGCAAAAAAAAAAAAAAAACATTTCTGATCACAGTCACTCGTGCCATATTGTGCTCTGGGATCCCCTCCCATCGCGCACCCTAACAGTTTTGTATCCTTTCTCAGCTTTATACAAATCAACAATCCTTGATGGCAGGTCTTCAGAAAGCCTTTGACCGAGCCATGATATACATCAGACAATGCTTCTCATCAAGAGAATTCTTACCAGGTGTGTGTTTTATAGTGATCAGGGCAGCTTTAAATCATTCATCAGTGATCGGGCACACACCTGACTTAAATTGTTTGGTAAAAATTGGTTTCAATAGCTCTTTAAGTCTCCTTAGGCAGAGGGTTCACTTACTTATTTTTCCCCCCTTCTGTCATTGTTTGCATGCTATCCTCATTAAAATATGAAAACTTATGAATGTTTGGGTGGTTTTAGTGAGAGTAGACACTGTTTTTACATCTGTTTGATTTTGACAAAGATCAGATCACATTTGATGGGGATTTTAAGCAGAAATGTGACAAATTCTAAAAGGTTCAGATACTTTTTCATACCACTGTAGTGTATTTTGACTACCCTTTTTTGATATATTACGTTCAGTATTTTCTTCAGGTATTTTTTAGCATGTTCTCTCTGTAAGCAAAAATAAACAAAACAAGCTGAAAGTGTACAGTCGTACTTAGGGTGTCAATTCGCCATTGCTATTTGTTTCGCTGGTGTAGATATTTTGGCAGAACAACGGTATTCACAAGGAACATTTGTAACAAACAAAATTCTCAAGAACAAAAATGTTTTTATGTAAAAACAATGTGAGAACCCTTTATAAGAGGAACAACTTTAGAAAAGTTCAGCTGCAGTTATTGTGCTATCCAGAGGTGATGAGGGCTCTCGAGAAAATGTTTTCAATGTCGACGCACCTGCTCCTCACCTCATTCTTTTATGTTTCCTGCTCTCTGGGTGACGTTCTTCGGCTGCTTTGCGCATGCTGCTCACGTCCACGTATCCACCAGCAATGCCTGCAGAAACAGTGGAACGAGTCTCAAATGCTTTTGATGAGGAAATCGTGCTCTTTCGTCCATTCAATGTTAAAAGATGTCCGCCGTTTTGGCATATTTGCTAGCACTGGTGTAAAATCTTGGCAAGGAAATTATATCTTCAGATAGCCACACAAGAAGCTTTGTTAAAATTTCTTGATCCAATGATGAAGGAAGTTTTGAACTGAAGCCATACTTGGCCAGGTACAGACCAGTATTGACAACCGTGGGGCTGAGTTGCGTCACATAAAGAAAATGGGCCGCAGTTTAAAAGCTGGACAAATAGTATCCAGCTCATAGGTTGTGCCGGACGCCTGACACATCACTGAAATGGCTGAATGTCCGTCCTAAAACCGGACAGGTGGTCACCTATCCGTGGCGCATTTACTACTGGGCCGCAGAGAAACAATAAATAATTTGTTGTTGACCGCAATCTGGCCTATGCCTCTTGACACATCAATATGCCTGTCTACTCTACTGACTAATCGGAGTAGATATTTGTGTACGTCCCATTGTGGCTGCCATTACTGGGGTATTTGCACACCGATAGACTAATCAAAGCAAAACGACTGGAAGTACCCCATCCCCCATTTCTGAGGTTTGCAGCCCGCAGCACACAGCCAACAGCAGCTGGCCTGCTATAGGTGTGCAAACACCCCAGTAATGGTGGTCAACCACGTGAGGGCGTCATCCAAAAATCTCTACTCGGATTAGTCAACAGCAGCCCAGCGTCAATAAATGTAAAGAGTAACTTTAGCCACAGTTGGTTGTATGCTGAGGGCGGCACACCTACGTAATATTGGATAGGGGACTTACGGTCGTTTTGCTCCAATTAGTCAAGGGGATATAATACAGAAACTGGATAGGAACTCGTCCACCTGCTGAGCCAGAAGAGGAGCCTACAAGCGAGTCCATTCTGCATAATATGTGGATAAAAACTAGCAAACAAGGCATGAAAAGTGAATGCACTGAAAGCATCACACCTCGGGGCGAACTGTATTGCTAACGCCAAGAAACATTTCACGATTGGAGAAAAACTCAGTATGCCCGCAATCAAGGATATTCGCCGTCAAGTTTAAGGGGAGGCCACTGTTAGAAAAAAGGTTGATTGAGTGTATGGTTAGTTACATTTTCCCTGCACTTAATGTTCATTTTTAGCACCGTCATGTTATTTTATATTTATTGTAATTTTCTGCCACATTGCCAGTCCGTGAAAAAAACGCCCACATTAAACTGGTTCGTGGTGCAAAAAAGGCTGAGGGCCACTGGCCTGGGGTACATGGTTAATGTTCACTTGTAAGCACAAATCAGATGCAATCTGAAACTAAATTTTATTACCGTAGAAAAGGAGAGAGAGCGGTGGGTGGGCAGATATTGATGCAATATGCTCGTATACCCCCGAACGGGACGACGATACACTTGGGAAACAAAGCAAAATAGAAAGCTTGCGTGCCACCTGGCATGATACCAAGACACTCGGAGACGCCACATGATAAAGAGGCTTTTCTGGCGCTCGTATGGTGAAAAACTGATTAGGTGAGGTACTTGTATCATAAGTGTTTTAGGTGGCCCTTGCATCTTTTGAGTTTTCTGAAAGTGTCACCTTGGGGGAAAAAGTATGGATACCCCTGGTTTATAGGACTAGACTGTTGAGAGACTTGACAACATACTGTACACTTGACTCGAGTTATTATCAGTGGAATCACACCGCTGATCAACAGTAATAACTTAATTCTACTATTTACCATTTTTACTCTCCACACAAATTCAACTTAATTTTCTTCTCATTAGAATAATTACAGCGGGGAAAAATGGTAATTTACATAATTCAGTCATACTGCAGTGTTTTTAAAAAGATGGGGTGGGGGGTTGAGCTTCAAATCTTTTTATTTAATCCATAGATGCACAAATGACTGGACCCTACACACTCTTTGATAAGTAGGTCAAAGATGACCCATATCAGAATCAATGTGTTTTTATGCCATTTTGGTGAAGAATAATCACTTGTGTAAAATTTAGTATTATATTTATGGCCACGCAAGAATGATTTCATGCTTGAAATGTCTTTTTTTTACTTAACATTTTTTAAAAGCCCTTGTGTAGGTCCTGATTGACTTCTGAGGATATTGTGGCTCTGTGTTGTGCCCTGCGTAGGGGGTGACTAACTCCAGTAAGAGCCCTACCGACTCATTCTGTTAGCCATGATTGAAACACTTTCTTCTTCAGAGGACACGTAAGTGGAATGTTCTGACTCAGATTGATCCTCTTCAGTTGGATTTCCAAGTGGACGACTGCCACTGCCACCTGGACAAGAGCCTGGGTCCTCATCGTCAGAAATTTCAGACTCTTGAGTTCAATCCCTGCCTCTCCATCATCCAGCATCTGGAGGACCATTTCAGCTGTGTATCTAGCAGCGATGACACCTTGGACATAGACTTCATAATGATTATGAAACGGCATGGGGCACGGGGCCGATTAATAGGGGGCCTGCATTGTTGGCATGGCCGTCAAAGCTGACCGAGTGGAATCACAGACAAAGAGCTTTTTTCGTAGAAAATTCTTGTGAATAAATGCTTAAAGCCCTGAATTCTTTACAGATATGGACGCAAAACCGTTTCGATTCTTGGTTAAAAGCAAAAAAAAAAAAACGTGCAGTTAGCATGTATTTTACGTAAATATAACGAAGTACGATGCTAGTCTGTTAGTCGATGTAGCGGCCGCCTTATGTAAACAGAACTTTTCTGGCGCTTAAATCCCTGAATTCTTTATAGATATGAACGTAAAACAGTCTCAAATCTCTGTTAAAAGAGAGAGAAAAAAAAAAACAGAGTAGTTAGCATTTATTTTACGTAAATATGTCGAAGTACGATCCTAGTCTGTTAGTCAATGTGGCGGCAGCCTTACCACAAGAGCTTTTTACGTTGAAAATTCTTGTAAATAAATGCTTAAATCCCCAAATTCTTTATAGATATGAATGTAAAACAGTATCAATTCTTTGTTAAAAGAGCAAAAAAACGGGCAGTTAGCATTTATTTTACGTAAAAATGTCGAAGAATGATGCTAGTCTGTTAGACAGTGTGGTGGCAGCCTTACAACAAAGAGCTTTTTACTTTGAAAATTCTTGTGAAAAAACGAAAAATATAATATTTACCTTGAATCCTCGAATAAATCACTCCTGAGACAATCCTTCCTGTTTGTATGCGGTACAGCTTTTGCACTTTTCAGCCTTAAATCCGGCGTTAAGGAAACATAAGAGTAATGTTTTCGACAGATCAATATGTAGCTGTATAATGAATACACACATACACTACATTTACAGTAATGTTAGTTAACTTAGTTATCTAGCTACTTGTGAACTAGCTAATTTGTTGATAAATAATGACAGTCATGAAAGACACACACACACACACACAAAATACTATATGAAAATAGTACTGACAGTACGTGTATCAGCTCTTGCTGTGTAAAATATTCTTCCTGAGGGGTGACACTTCTTATATACCTAATCTGTGGGGTCCACTGTTACTGTGGGGCGAATAAGTATTTGTGCAATTGTGTAATTGTGCAAGTTCTCCCACTTGAAAATATTAGAGAGGCCTGTAATTGTCAACATGGGTAAACCTCAACCATGAGAGACAGAATGTGGAACAAAACACAGAAAATCACATTGTTTGATTTTTAAAGAATTTATTTGCAAATCATCGTGGAAAATAAGTATTTGGTCAATACCAAAAGTTCATCTCAATACTTTTTTATGTACCCTTTGTTGGCAAGAATGGAGGCCAAACATTTTCTGTAACTCTTCACAAGCTTTTCACACACTGTTACTGGTATTTTGACCCATTCCTCTATGCAGAGCTCCTCTAGAGCAGTGATGTTTTGGGGCTGACGTTGGGCAACACGGACTTTCAACTCCCTCCTTACCCCGTGGCGTCAAAATGATAGCAAAAACGGGGAGCAAAAATCCCAGAGCCACACGGGGGACCTAGTGAATGACCTACAGAGAGCTGGGACCACAGTAGCAAAGGCTATCAGTAACACAATGCGCCGCCAGGGACTCAAATCCTGCACTGCCAGACGTGTCCCCCTGCTGAAGAAACTACAAGTCCAGGCTCGTCTACAGTTTGCTAGAAAGCATTTGGATGATCCAGAGGAGGACTGCGAGAATGTGTTATGGTCAGATGAAACCAAAAAAGAACTTTTTGGTAGAAACACAGGTGTGCTCGTGTTTGGAGGAAAAAGAATACTGAATTGCACCATACCCACTGTGAAGCATGGGGGTGGAAACGTCATGCTTTGGGGCTGTTTTTCTGCATGGGGACCAGGACGACTGATCTGTGTAAAGGAAAGAATGAATGGGGCCATGTATTGAGAGATTTTGAGTGAAAATCTCCTTCCATCTGCAAGGGCATTGAAGATTAGGCGTGGCTGGGTCTTTCAGCATGACAATGATCCCAAACACACAGCCAGGGCAACAAATGAGTGGCTTTGTAAGAAGCATTTCAAGGTCCTGGTTGACTAAATACTTATTTGCCCCACTATATTTATTCCTGACAGTTAAAGTTGATAAGAATCAACGGTTCCTATTGGATTCTATAGAAAATGCAGGTGGGTCCTTTTTGACCCACTTATGGAAGCTTGGGGTAGTAATACCCAAGGTTTCTTTTCCTATGGTTTTTTTTTTATCTTTTTCCTTGTCGCCATGGAGGGTCTAAGGATGGGGGATGCCCAGGACATGGACTCATCTCATTCATCTACTGTATCTGACTGTGTATCAAAATGACTCTGTAAAGCTCTCTGAGACAAACCTGTTGAGATATAGGGCTATACAAATAAAATTGAATTGAATTGAAAGATACAGAAATGACAATTTCTTCAAACGAAGTTCTTAAAAAAAAAAAAAAATTGAAAGCCATTATATCAAAAACATGTTTTTTGAGGAATACCTGGAATATGAATTGATAGCAATTTTTCATTGTGAAGATATTTCAAGAAGGCAGCCTCACCGGGTCATTTTTGACCCCACCTATGCATCTAGAAATAAAATAAAAGGAAAAATATTTGCAAAGTAAATATCTGTCCTGACAGACAAACAGTCAATCGAAGCATTATGGGTTGACATGGATGCCTTTTGGTAGTTTCTCCATCATCGCTGAAATTGCGCACTCATCAGCTCCTTTCGCAGTGGATTTCTGATAGCAAATGATAAAGTGTGAAATTGAACAGCTAAGAAAAATGTTTGCTATCTTGACTAATTCTGAAAATGTGCCTGTGAGCGAGCCCCTCTGAATTTTGTGAATTATGTTATCACATATTTCATGATTGCCCCCACACTGAGTATCTCGTCACTGGTTTATATGGGGCTGTTTAAATGGTTACATTAGCTCAAGGTGGATTCACTCAAATGCTATTCATTTGCATTGTGGGAGACTAGAAATCTCAAGTATTCTCTTGTAACAGCACATTAAGTCTACACTTGGTGCTTATAGCATTAAAAACAATAATAATAACAATTATTATTATTATAATAAAAAGAGCTATGTAACTACACCATTGAGCAGCAGCCTACTTTGCTGACCTAATTCTGCCCCTGTTCATCATTGCAATTTTAAAATAAAATGGGTTATCGATTGACATAAACCACCCCTCTCGTTCAGATGAGAATCTTGAACGGAATGGGCTCGATCGGGTTGGAATATTCCATATTGGTTGTGCATATGAAGCATTTTAATCCCCCCAAAAATGGATTATGACATGTAAATGTATGTAACCAGTGACACTGTGGGTTCAATCTCCAGCTGGAGAAGCTGGAGAACCAAATATAGCGAGCACCGAAATCGTCACGATCAAAGCGGTTAAACATACTGGCAAAATATTTTTTGGGCTGATGAAACCAAAGTTGAATTGTTTGGGTGGAACACACAATGTCATGTGTGGAGGAAAAATGGAACAGCGCATCAACACCTCATCCCCACCGTGAAGCACGGTGGAGGGAGCGTCATGATTTGTGGCTGTTTGTCTGCCTCAGGGCCTGGACAACTTGCAAGCATTAATGGAAGAATGATTTCAAAAGTTTATCAGGAGTTTTTGCAGGAAAACCTGAGGCTGTCTATCAGACATTTGAAGCTAAAAAGAGGATGGATGCTGCAACAAGACAATGATCCAAAACACAGAAGTAAATCAACTTCAGAAGGGTTTAGGGTTAGGGTAGAACAAAATACACGTTCTGGAGTGGCGAAGTCAAAGTCCAGACTTGAACCCCAATGAGATGCTGTGGCATGACCTAAAGACAGTGATCCATGCCAGACATCACAGGAATCTGACTAAACTACAGCAGTTTTGTAAAGAAAAATGGGCTAAGATTAGTCCTGATCGATGTGCCAGACTGATCTGCAGCTACAGGGAGCGTCTGGTTGAAGTTATTGCTGCCAAAGGGGGGCACAAAATATTAAATGTGATGGGGCACTTATTTTTCCCCTCCTGTCATTGCTTGTATCCTATCCTCATTAAAATATGAAAACCTATAAATGTTTGGGTGGTTTTAATTAAAGCAGACATTGTTTTTTCATCCGTGTGGTTTTGAGAAGGATTAGATCATATTTAATGGTGATTTTATGCAAAAATGTGAGAAATTCCATAAGGTTCAGATACGTTTTCATAGCACTATATAATAAGATATTGTTCTTTTTGTAATCGTTTGTTAATTTGAAATTAACATTTTAGGCCACTCCCGTTTTTTTAACGGTATAGTATTGACAACAACAACTGCCAGTATTTCACTGTAAACTTTTTTTTTTTTTTTTTTTTTTTCCTAATCAAGAACAAGTTTCTCCTTTCGTCTGCAGGACCCAACATTAACCTCAGATAAAAAGGCTTCTTTGCTCACACATAGACACATTAGATGTCTGCTATGGTCAGTGTCAAAGCACATCCAGGAATGACTAGATCAGAACAAGCCCGCTATCAGTTCTCAGACATTAGCAAGGCTCCGCTTGATTCTAAGCAGGAAAGACTGCCGAAACTCATACTTAACTCAGCTGCACATGCTATAAATGTGCTCCATTTTCTCTCTTCTGCAAGTGCAGCTGGAAAACGTGGTGCTCAAATATTTAATGTATTATTGGGGTTTGCAAAAGACTACTTTCTCACTACTAAGAGTTAGAGGGTGTGGTAAGGAAAGGCTTTCACACATTTGTGTACATTACTCTGCTGGCCAAAAGTATTGGCGCCCCTGCAATTCTGTCAGATAATGCTCAATTTCTCCCTGAAAATCATTGCAATTACAAATGCTTTGGTAGTGATATCATTACATATCAGTAATATTATTTTGCTTGCAATGAAAAAACACAAAAGAGAATGGAAAAAAAATAATCATTTTACACAAAACTCTAAAAATTGGCCGGACAATAGTATTGGCACCCTTTGAAAAATCATGTAATGCTTCTCTAATTTGTGTAATTAACAGCATCTTTTTCTTACCTGTGGCACATAATAGGTGGTAGCAATAACTAAATCACACTTGCAGCCAGTTAAAATGGATTAAAGTTGACTCAGCCTCTGTCCAGTGTCATTTTGTGTACCACATTGAGCATGGAGAAAAGAAAGAAGACCAAAGAACTGTCTGAGGACTTAAGAAGCAAAATTGTGAGGAAGCATTAGCAATCTCAAGGCTACAAGTCCATCTCCAAAGACCTGAATGTTCCTGTGTGTACTGTGTGCAGTATCATCAATAGGTGTAAAGCCCTTGGCACTGTGGCTAACCTCCCTAGACGCGGACGGAAAAGAAAAATTGACAAGAGATTTCAACGAAAGATTGTGCGGATGGTGGATAAAGAATCTCAACTAACATCCAAACAAGTTCAAGCTGTCCTGCAGTCCGAGAGTAAAACAGTTTCAACCCGTACTATCCGTCGGCGTCGGAATGAAAAGGGACTCTGTGGTAGGATACCCAGGAAAACCCCACTTTTGAGCAAGAGACATAAAAAAGCCAGGCTGGGGCAGTCATACATATTCCGTAATATTAAAGTAAACAATAGCAAAACAATAAACTAAACACAATTTTGGTTTAAGTGAACTATGGGGACATGGTTTGTTCACAAATGATTCAGATGCACTTTGATACAAATTCTATCAGCAGCGACATATAGTTTGAGTGGTAGGTTGGCAGACTGTTGATGCGAGATAATTACAATGTCTAATAAGCTGGTATATAACAGAATAAGCTGGCCAAAGGAGGAAGTTCAAACCACAGATGTGAAAACACAGAAACTGCTCACCATACATAGAGGGTTCTATCCCAAATCCCGTAACCAGAAGCTTCACGCTAAGCGCAAGGAGGGAGGCCAAGGGTTAGTGAGCATCAGGACAACTATCCAAGACGAAACATCCAAGCTCCAGGAAAACATCACGAAGATGGCCCCAAGAGATGAAGTACGTAATGAACGTCCCAGGCAGTGGAAACTGGAAAGGGAGGAGTTGGAGGAACCATCATGGGAGGAAAAACCCCTGCATGGGGTGTACCACCGACAAATAACTGAAGTGGCGGATATGAAGAAGTTTTGCCAATGATTAGAGAAGGCTGGACTAAAAGACAGCACAGAGGCGCTAATCTTGGCAGCACAAGAGCAGGCCTTAAGCACCAGAGCAATTGAAGGCCAGCTATAACAGTCAAACACAAAATAGCGGTGTGTAAGATACTTGCAGGAATAGAATACATGGAACGCCGTAACCAAATAGCTGGTATAGTTTACTGAAACGTCTGTGCAAAGTATGGACTGGAGACCCCTCGATCGCAATGGGAAACACTTCCCAAGTTGGCGGAAAATGAAAGGGTTGGAAAATGAGAGGACAGGTAAGATCCTGTGGGACTTCTGGATAAAGACTGATAAGATGGTTGTGGCCAACCAACCAGACATCGTGATCATGAGTAAGCAGCAGAATACAGCCATTTTGATGGATGTAGCCATCCCTAACGGTAGTAATATCAGGAAAAAGGAACACGAGAAACTAGAAAACTAGCTGTTCAAGGAAGAGCTGGAGAGTGCCCATAGTCATAGGAGCACTGTGAGCCGTTTCCCCCACACTGGAGAAGTGGCTCCGGCAGGTACCTGGAGAAACACCAGACATCCCCGTCCAGAACAGCGCAGTCCTCGGAACACAGTCAACGTTGTCTCTAAACACATCATTGACTATGAAAATAATAATTCATTCAGATATTCATTTTATTTGCTAATCAATTGATTGTCAATTTTGTTACGTGTAATGTAAAGCTCATTGAAAACTGATGAACTGCGCGTGTCTTCATAAATACAACTTCCTAAAATGAATAAATATGTAATTATAAAAAAATATATAATAATAATTATAATAATAATAACCGTATCCCAGACAAAATGGACTGCACGTGTAACGCTGTCAGTGGGGGCCATTGAGTAAAAATTTATACGGGTTGATCTACATGATGGCCTTCCGAAGAAAACCGAAAGTGGCCCACGGCAAAGATGAGTTTGACACCCCCGCACTACAGTATTTATGAGTAAGAAAAAAACTACCCTATTAAACAATTTCCTTTCTTAAGCAATGTATTCTTAATCGCTGTTGTAATAGATAATTAAGTGGGACTAATCAGTTGCCTTCAAGGTCTTAAGGGCTATTCAACAAGGTCTCAAATCCCATATTACTCAAGGAGATTAAAAGAAAAAAAGTACCCTGAATACTATTCAGTGATCCAGAACAAACTCAAATAATGCACCCACCTTTTCTTTCAATAAACTGAGCAAACTTTATATTGTTATATTTTAAACACATTTTTATTAGGTTGTGTTCACACACACACACACACGCATACAGCCAATGTGGTGGCACGACGCAAATCAATAGGGTGGTTGGAGCTCTAAAAGCTGGCAGGGAGAACGGATTGCAGAGTGCTTTGAATTATTTAACGGCGCTGTGAATTTGTCAGCACAGACTGTTTACGCAGCAACATTCCAAAGAGCAGTGACCAAGATGTGAAATATCAAAACTTTTCACAGGTCTGAACAGCATAGTAAGCCATTAACAGCTGGCAGCAAATAAAGCGCAGAGATTACACACATTGAAGTAAAATATTAACATGATTTGTTTTTTTGGGACGAGCCGCTACTCCTCCGTGTTGAGAGGAACCAGTTGAGGTGGCTCGGGCATTTGGTGCAGATGCCCCCTGGATGCCTCCCTGAGAGAGGTGTTCCGGGCATGTCTCACCGGCGAGAGGCCCCGGGGATGACCTAGGACA
The DNA here is from genome assembly GCF_030265065.1 of Corythoichthys intestinalis. Lineage (NCBI taxonomy): Eukaryota > Metazoa > Chordata > Actinopteri > Syngnathiformes > Syngnathidae > Corythoichthys > Corythoichthys intestinalis. The sequence continues at coordinate 69,718,622 of NC_080396.1, forward strand.
CACTGGAGAGACCATGTGTCTCGGCTGACCTGGGAACCCCTTGGAATCCTGCCGGGGGAGCTGGTTGAAGTGGCTGGGGAGAGGGAAGTCTGGGCTTCCCTGCTAAAGCTGCTGCCCCCGCGACCCAACCTGGGATTAAGCGGCAGATGACGGATGGATGGATGGATGGACGGATGGATGGACGGATGGACGGACGAACGAACGGACGGACGGACGGACGGAGGGACGGACGAACGGACAGATGTTTTTATGGGACTTATACATTTTTAGATGGAGGAGTTTACATTTTTGAGGCAGAATGGAATTAAAACAAAGTTCATATAAATAAATTTGTGCTGGGAAAAAAATACCCCCCCCCCCAAAAAAAAAAGTAAAACATCTTAAGCAGTTACTCACAATGTTACTCATTACTTGAGTATTCTTTTCAACAAATACTTTTTTACTTTTACTTGAGTACATTTTTTTGGATGACTATTACTTTTACTTTAGTAATATTATTTTAAAGAAACGCTACTCTTACTTGAGTCACATTTTTGGCTACTCTACCCACCTCTGTTAATATGTCAGAAAATATAAATTCATACATGAGATTTCAGACTAAAACACCTGAATTGACCAGTAATTTTGTTTTGGTAGTTGTTTCGGTTGTCTACATAGATTGCATTTCTGACCTCCTTGGTTTCACCCTCAGCTGTATTAGAGGATGACACCTGCGTGCACTTAAGTCAATTCTTGTTTCAATTTGTTTCAAAACACCGGGGTGATCACACTTGTCAGTTGTAGCTCAAGGAGACAAGCTGTAATTAGCTCTTGCTAATTAGTGATGAACTCCTTTCCCTCAATTCCAAACACTGCTCATCAACTTCCATTCTTAATGTTTGCATCATAAAGTAGTAAAACAAGTAGATCAATCCTATCTTATATTTCAGGACATATTTATTAGCGAAGGCTAAGAATGTGAGTAAATGAAGGTGGAGGGCTTTGAGAGGCTCCAGTGAGCGCTGAAAATGTGATCTAAAGACCATATGCAACCTTCAAAATATTCAGAGACAATGGCAATGACATGTTTTCCACTGCCTCCTTTTAAAATACTCAACAGTAATGTCAACATTCGGTAAATGTGGGCTGAGTCTTCAGGTTTGTTACTGTTTGTTTATCAGGCATCCACAGATCCCTTCTAGCGTGGGCGTTGAGGGTAATGGATTAGGGTGCTTCTGCTTCCACTGATATCATGCTTCAAAAAGAAGTGGATATTTTGGAGTTTCTTTGTCTCTCTGAGAGGCCTTTGCATTAACTGGTGAGTTAGACCGTCACTGATATCCCCCCTGGCACAGCAGCCCACTGTGGCAGTACCATTTAGCGCACTGACACTGGAAGACCTGAGGGTGTGCAAGAATGGTGGAGAGGATTTCATTGTGGCTGCTTGAATATTTAAGAAATACTATGCATCCATTCTCTGTGTAAGTTTTTATTTTTTTATTTTTTTATTTTTTATTTTTTTTTTTTAAGTAAGGCTTTGTTAGCCCTGCATTGACTCTTGATCAGGCCAGGGTGAACACCATTCACTATAAGTCAGTTGAGGCAGTATAGTGTAGATGGATGGATTGAGATTTTATGTGCTGCTTTAGTTGGAGGGTATCATTTACAAGAACACTTGTGAAAGCACTTTCAACAAAACACCAACTTCTATCAATTTGCACTTCATTCTAGTTTGCCACCTGCAGGCATTTATTCTACCACTATTACCAGTGGAGTTTTCATCACGATCACAAGTATACATTTCGTTGACATCTTCCGCAATTTCCTACTTCCCTGAGAGCTGATCCTGCCACTAACACTCACTGTCAACATCCTGTTTTTAACATCAATTTCAAAGCCTTACGGATAGCATCGGATTCAAAAGGGATGATTAGTTAAACAAAAATGAGGCGCTCAGTGACGTTTTATTGCTGTTGGTGGAGAGCCCCAGCCGTAAACAAGTAGTTTTGAATTAACATAGGTTATATCACATTGAGAGCAGTACTTACAGTATTTTCTTTAAGGGTACCTTTACTATTGTGCTCAGATTATAAAAAGTTGCTATCACGTCCGTGATTTTTTTATTCTTCCCCTTGTTGTATACACAGCTGTACAAAATTCTTAAAAATGTGGTGTTTCGTAGGAGTAATGAGCTTGCCTGTCAAGCCATCCTGACTTTCGTCATATACTGGTACAACATACTAGTACATGGCAAGTCGGTCTAGTCCTCTGTAGTCCATTAACAACTGACAAACCACAGCACGCGAGGCGGGATTTTGTCATGCGTCATGAACAGAGGTAGGTAGTAACACGTTACATGTACTCCATTATATTTACTTGAATAACTTTTTGCTTTTACTTGAGTAGATTTAAGAAGAAAAAATGCTACTCTTACTCTGCTACTTTGGGCTACACAAGAGTCGTTACATTTTTCCTCTTAATTCTACATATTAGATTTATTTATTTTTTGCTGGCGATGCCAGATGTAGCTCTACCAATTTCACCAATGAGACGTCACAACAATAATCACATGACTCCATTACACCAATCAGACTCAAGTTTGCCGTTCTATGATCATGCCAGCCTGTTCAATCGCGTAGGGTCTTTAAAGCACCGTAAAGAATGAAGTATTTGACATCCAGCGCTGCCCTCAACATGAATTGAAAGCACGGATTTAAACTAGGGCTGTCAAAATTATCGCGTCAACGGGCTAATCACGTTAAAATATTTGACGCAATTAACGCACATGCCCCGCTGAAACAGATTAAAATGACAGCACAGTGTCATGTACACTTGTTACTTGTGTTTTTTGGTGTTTTTTCACCCTCTGCTGGCGCTTGGGTGCGACTGATTTTATGGGTTTAAGCACCATGAGCATTGTGTAATTATTGACATAAAAAATGGCGAGCTACTAGTTTATTTTTTGATTGAAAATTTTACAAATTTTATTAAAACGAAAACATTAAGAGGGGTTTTAATATAAAATTTCTATAACTTGTACTAACATTTATCTTTTAAAAACTACAAGTCTTTCTATCTATGGATCGCTTTAACAGAATGTTAATGTTAATGCCATCTTGTTATAATAAACAAATACAGTACTTATGTACAGTATGTTGAATGTATATATCCGTCTTGTGTCTTATCTTTCCATTCCAACAATCATTTACAGAAAAATATGGCATATTTTATTGATGTTTGAATTGCGATTAATTACGATTAATTAATTTTTAAGCTGTGATTAACTCGGTTAAAAATTTTAATGGTTTGACAGCCCTAATTTTAACCTTTCTCCCAGTTTTTATTTGGCACCGAGTGACCATGGAAAACCGGAGATATGATCATTTTAATTTCATAATAGTAACTATGAAGGAGCTATTCAAACTCGGAACAATTTTCTCCACTAGAGGGCACTCATGCTCTTTGGACGAATAATGCTTCATTTCTTTCTTTTTTTTTTGTCTCTCGCTGGAATTCAATGATTTATTTATTTATTTTTTTTACTGTATTTCTTTGGCTTAATGCGGTTATGTAATTGGTTATTGAACTGTATCATTATAACAACAGTTCATGTTGAATCATATCAAGTGCTGAGAGAAAAAAAAAATACTGTTGTTTAAATAAGAAACAGTAACTCACAATTTTACTTATTACTTAAGTATTCCGTTCACTGGATATTTTTTTTACTACTACTTGAGTACATTTTTTTTGGATGACTACTTTTTATTTGAGTAATATTATTTTGAAGTAATGCTACTCTCACTTGAGTAAAATTTTTGGCTACTCAACCCACCTCTGGTCATGAAGGGGAGGTGGCAGATCTATTTATCACTCCGATCCTCCGTGTGGTTGTGCCCGAAAATAGTGTGCCCCGGGCTGCCACGAGAGCTGCACGAAGCACCTTGCTGTTCATAGCTGTATTTTAATCCAAAACGACCATAATAGGTTTCGCCAAGCAGCCAGGCGGTTTTACCCTGATCTTCCTGCCTCGACTTGACCCATTTTGACCATTAATAAAACATTTTTTTTTAAAGTTTTGCTTGACAAACAGGATTTCAGTCCAACTCTCTAGGCCAGTGGTTTTTTGCACAATGGACTGGTGTGATGTGTGCCTTTTTTTCATGGACCAGCAGAAAAATACAGGAAATATAAAATAGCACAATGGGGCTAAAAACGAATGTTAAGTGCAGGGAAAATGTAACTTACCAGACGCTGAATAAATCTTTTTTGACAGCTGCCTCTACTTAAACTTGACGGCAAAAATCCTTAGTTGCAGGCAAAATAAATTCTTCACCAATCCTAAAAGATTTTTTGGATTTAGCATTACGGTTCGCTAAGAGGTATGACGCTCTCAGTGTGTTTGTTTTTGTTGATGTGATGGCCTTCACTAATTGCTTCTGTCCTTCTTGCTCCCGCTTTTTGTATCAAAAATTCCAAAGGCTTATCCAATATTCCAGGCTTAGTCTCTATGTGCCGAAACAGCTTTGAAGGCCTCATTGCCTTGTTTGCAAACTTTTGGCTACATATTACGCAGAGTGGACTTGGCGTAGGCTTCTGTGCTGGCTCATCAGGTGGCCTTTTCCCCTTAAAAAGCTGTCCAAAGATGTCGGTTTCTCAGTCAACTTCGCTAGCGTGTGGGCTTATTATTTCTGGGAACAAATCTGATGCTCCTACATCATACATCATTAACGAGGACAAGCACACATAGATATAAAGACAAAAAAAACCAGATGCTAGCTCCAATTGATTTCTCTGATGACATACTATTCACTTTTATTATTACCGCTATTGACTAATCCCAGCAAAACGACTGGAAGTACCCCATCCGCCATTGTTGGGCTGCTACTGAGGTGTTTAAAAACCACAGTAATGGAGGCCACAACTAGAGGGTGACATCCACATGTCTCTACTCGGACTCGACAATAGAGTAGGCAGGCAAATTGGTGTGTCAAGAGGCACAGGCCAGAATGCAGTCGTTAATAAATAGTTTATTATTTCTGTTCGGCCCGGAAGCATATGCGCCACAGACCGATACCACTGCTCTAGGCCATCAAATAGTGGCGGCCATGAGAGCGGCGTGCGTTTTCTGGAGGTCCAACCTCCAGGGGATGGAAAGGCCTCTAATTCTAATTAATTGCACGGTGTCAAAGGAGATGTGCACCTGACAGTACTGGTGAAATATTTTGATAACATTGTATTCATTCATTCATTCATTTTCCTCACGAGGGTCGCGGGGATGCTGGAGCCAATCCCAGATAACTATGAGCAGTAGGCAGAGTATACCCTGAATCAGTTGCCAGCCGATGTGTGCAGGGCACAAAGGGATGAACAACCAACGCACACACACTCATACCTAGGGACAATTTAGAGTGTTCGATCAGCCTATCATGCATGTTCTTGGGATGTGGGAGGAAAACCGGAGTACCCGGAGAAAGCCCACGCAGGCACGGGGAGAACATGCAAACTCCACACAGTAAGGCCGAAGCCCGGTATTGAACCCTTGATCTCAAATAGCGGTAAACTGGATAGGATGTCTCAGAACTTTGAGGTGGACGTGCTAACCACTCTACCAACGTGCCGCAATCATCTTAAAAAATGTTTATGGCGCTCATTAACATAACACAACACAACACAACAGTTTAAATTGTTCCATAATATTCATCTAAAAATAGGTAATGATGCTAATGCTAATAAAAAGAAAACGCACAAAACATCATCATATGAGAGAAATGCTGATCATACAGTATCACCCCCCCCCTTTTTTTTTTTTTTTTTTGAAAGGACATAGGGCACAAACTAGGGTTGCCAACTCTCTGGAAAAAAAGAAAAAAAAAATGGACACCTCATTGGTAGAGCTGGCTGGCCTGATAACCGTCACCCTTTAATTATTTTTATGGTATGTGAAAAGTGATTTTTTTTGAATTATTAATAATTATGATATTATAATAATTTTACCCAAATCTAAATTAATTAGGTATATATTTGAGTGAAATGAGCACAAGGAAAAACAATCATTATCAGCAATGTAATTTTATATACAAAGTATACTGGAATAAAATTAACATCTATCCTGCTTAATTTGAAATCAATAATAATTACAATTAAAAATTAAAATAATTTAACCCTTAAGGTTGTGAGCTTTGTGTGTGTGTGTTTTTAGGCATTTATATAAAAAAAATATTTCTTTAAAAAGTGCAAACATAAACTCTAAGGTAAACTTCATTATTGTTATTTTTTTTCTAATGTAGGTGCGCTCAAAGTCCCCTCAGCAAAAACAGTTATTACAAATTATCACTCCAAATATAATGTGTGAAACAGAAATTAAATTGACGAAACATAAAAATATAATGCAATTAGTGAAAATAAAGTACACAGAGAAGAATGAGAATAACAAATTATCATCATTTTGAACATGCTTTTTACTTGTGCTTCACTCAAACCTTCACTCCTATGTTGTCTTCTGTTTTTGGCAAACAACAGTACCTCGAACAAAGAAATGAGTGGGATTATGCATTGTCATTGTCAGTGTTGTTAATCTTACCGAAAAAAAGTAATTAATTATAGTTACAAATTACTTCTCCCAAAAAGTAATTGCGTTAGTAACTCAATTACCTGAATGTAAGAGTAATTAGTTACTTGGCAAAGTAATTGGTGATAATTACTTTTTTTTTTCCTAAAAAAAAAAAAAAAAAACATTGCCCACACTATGTAAAGTTTTTTGTGGAGGTTTTTGGTACAATTGGCCCGAGCCCAATTCTTTACCCTAATTTACCCTTTACCCTGAATCACCTGTTAAAAGTTGTTAAAATTGCTCCCATTATTGCATTAGTTCCCTTCTATCTACTTTCAACATATGAAAGTTTTAAAACTGTTTCGTCATTTAAAGATAGATTCAAGTCAAGATTTTGCCGATTTAGAAGTATTTTAGATAAAAAGTTACTTAGGTTCGCTAGGAAGGTTCTCTACAACAGAGCCGTCCTAAAAAGCCTACTGCTTTAAGATGGCGGCTGTCTACTAACGCATTTAGAGCCATGTCCGTCATTTTGCATCTAGTTATATCTATATACAGTACATGTGATATCTACCATGTATACCATATCTACCATAACAAGCAGGCGTAGTTTGTCGGCTATCGGCTACAACGTGTATTATTGGAGCTACCTAGCATCGCGTTTGCTTGGCGTCATAACTTTCTTGCCTCCTCCCCGCTCCTGCTCTGCTCTGTCGTCTCGGTGAGTCCGTCTCCCTCAGACTTTTCGACCAATATAGTAACGCATAGTAACGCATGCCTTTCCGTCCTCAGTAACGGTAACGGCGTTGCCAAGATGAGAAAAGTAATTAATTAGATTACCCACTACTGAAAAAAATAACGCCGTTAGTAACGCCGTTATATTGTAACGCCGTTATTAACAACACTGGTCATTGTTCCGTCAGCTCATTGGTCAAAAAGTAGGAGAGGCGGGGGAATGCGTTTCCCTGCATAATCTTGTAAATCACGATACCGGTATTTGTTCGTTCAACAAATAAGTCACTATTTTTGAGTTTCATGGAAATAAGGGACAAAGCGAGTCCCTTTAAAGCTCAATCTGGGACGTGTACAGGTAGTCACTGGGTTATGAATGAGTTCCGTTCCTACGTTTGCGACGTAACCTGAATTTCCACGTAAATCGGAACCAACCCTTTAAGTACCCAGACAAAATAACTGTCCAAAAAGTCCAAAAGTATTGCATTTTGTTTAATGATGGAGGATACACCGAACTCTAGTGGCAGCATTGGGTGGCCTGTCGCCTCGTATAACTAAGAATAAGATTCAGATGTCTGACGTGGTTTAAGAATATCTGCGCTCTGGTTTGGCCCACATAGGGCTGTAAATTATTTTAGCTAATATATGTTTGTGTATCCATTTATAATTAAGTTTACAGCTACAGTTTGTGGAGTTACGTGTGAGAGATTTGCTACGAGTACTGTAAATACGTTTAGCATTTACGATAGCGGACTTTTGTTAGGCATATTAGGCTAATTTAATCTACTAAATTTTGATATTGATCAGACCAGATGGATGTTTGAACACCAATTGTCCTATGTGTTTTATTGTTAAAATGCGCGTCGTTTTGAACATATGTGTACATATGTGTGTTACAGCTTTTCAAATTGTCAAAAGTGAAGGAAGTAAAAAGCTTCAAAAAGCACAGTTGCCTTGTTTGCTGCCTGTAAAACTGAACAACTTCACGTTTAATGAGGACATAACACGTCATATTAATGAAGTGAAGTAAAAATAAGATACCGTGAGGTACAATAAGGTATTGTTTATCCAATTAAAAAAAAAAAAAAAAAAACTGGAGACAAAATGGCGGATGAGACCCCAGCGTCGTAAAGTCGAAATCACTAAATCGAGTACGTCGTGACCCGGGGACTACCTGTACTTTTGTTTCTAATTACTGGATGATTCCATTTTTCAAGGGATGGTTGGAAACCCTAGCACTATCATTAATGCTAATCAACAATAGGGACAGTAGCACATTGCTTGGTAGTTGACTGAAACCATTATTGAATAAGTGAATAGTAAACCCCCGCTGACGCAGAGTAAAATAGCTATTTTGTGACAAGGTGCTCAAAAGGCTTAACACTAACATTAAACAGGCATAATGCTGTGATCACTCAACCCATTCATAGTAACCTCATTCGGAATGATTTGTGGTGCAGCCCTGAAGAACTGACAGCACTCAGATGCTCAACTGTACTGTTTGGTTTATTCTTCACGGTGACTTCCTACATGTCATAGTAAGTGAGGCAATTAATCACTGGTTCGTGCCTGTCTCACACAACTGTGAGCAAAACTAACATTACTTAAGGTTTGAGGTCTTTGGTGGAATCAGGCTTCAGTCATGCCTGCTTGAAGGTTGGAGGAGTACTTAACTCAATGACTGCCATTGGCAGTGAAAGAAGAACCCTTGATGAACATACATTTTAAGATGACACTTTCCCAATAATTTCAATGGATGTATGACAGGAGGAGCTGCATACTGTGCATGAAAAAAGAAACAAGAGCTTACTCATACAAACGAGAGGGTACTCCAACAATATAATACTGCACAGTAGACAACTAAGGCTAGGTTCATACCGCAGGTCTCAATGCACAAATCCGATTTTTTCATGTTTTTGCGACTCGAGTGATGCATTAACTTGAGGGTCTGAAAAGGACAGATCGCATAAAAGTAATGATTCTCTCTACAAGTAATGAAACCATGTAGAATGGAATAATTCAGTTGTCAATCTGAAGTGTGGGGATTTGTTTGTCATTTACTTCATTCTAGGAGGGCTATTTTTGGGCATTATTGATGAAAGCCACTTGTCTTGCTAATGTCTTGATAAGATTACTTTTCTTAAATCTTGTCAAATAATTTTCTCCATTTTGTTTTGAGTGTTAAACACTCGTTCACGGATGAATTCATCAGATTATTCCATATATAATTATACTAATATACTAATAGTGATAATGAACGTGTACTAATAATTATATACTATAATTATTACTATTTGTTCAAAGTTGGTCATTTTTCACCTAAATCAGGAAAAATATGCTTTCAAATAATGTTTTGAATAACATCTATTCTTGAATTAAGAACATTTCTGACATTTCAATCTTTTTTAAGATTAAATATACAAATTTATTGTTTAAAATACATCGGTTAAGCTTTATTTTCAGCTAGCTATTTATTTAAAGAAATCCGAGTAAAATGTACTTGAAGCACTGGCAGATAATTTCACTTATTTCTAAAAGATTTACACTGAAAACAAGGGAATCTATCTAGTTTTAAGGAGGTGTGTTTTTGCAATGTACAAATAATGACTTGTTCATTTGTTTGGACACATTATTTTGAAATTTCCCCTCTTCCCTGACAAGTCTTAAAGGGGAACTTTGAAGTAAGGTTGGCCAACCATGTTTTTGAATAATATCAATGGCTAAACAATTATAAGCATATTTTCATTATTTTTTTTAACGCAACCCTTCCAGATTCTTTGTTTAACCCATAGCAACGCCCTTGACAACGAAAATGCTTTTCTTTGGCAATCTTCGGAAATCTTCGGAAATTACTTCACACCTAGACGTGCGAGGGAAGTCCACCATAGAACAGTATTGTTTGTTGCATTGCTTCTCGGTAAGATGCCACAGCGGTGTGTGGCGATGTTTTGTTCTCGCTCAAACGAAAAGTTGTATGAGTGGCCAAAGGATAGCAGGGCACGTAAATGGACATCTTTCGTTCGCACGAAGTGAATGAATTTCATGCCATCATCGAGTAGTGTTCTCTGCTGCAAACACTTCGAAGATGCCTGCTTCCTTAACCGGTCTGCTTATGATCAAGGATTTGCCAAAAAGTAAGTGTGATTTTTGGATAGATGACTGATGACTTTGTCAAAGCATAGCTGCCTACTGTTGTGGAATTGAACAGTATAAGCTATGAGAGCCGCTGACAGGTGACAGCTGAAAAATAGCGTGTTGGTTTAGCGTAGCCATTGAGTCAATCTCGCAGCGAATCAGCGAGCGCGCAGGTCACGCAGTGAATCATGGGAAATGTAGTCTCGGGACAACACTGAAGTGGTGCTTTGTAATCTGTTCGCTTGTGTGAAAAAACTACATTTCCTCACGCCATTAGACGCCAATTCCTGCCGAGAGCTGTGCCGAGCTGTGTTCTAACTTTTCCATAAGAACTGCTCCATGTGTTAATAAAGAGACAAGGTTGTCAGCGCGTCGTGTGTTCGATACATTTGTAAACAAAAAGCTCATACAAGACACTATGCACAATCCGTTTAAGAGACGCTGGAGTGGGAGGCGAGGAGGAGATCGGCGAGAAGCAAAACTTTTGAATGTGGCGGCAGTCCGCTATTATTTTGTTTTCTTATTGTTGCCACAATAAAGTGGAGAAAGCCGACGAAGACTCATCTCCTTCTTTCCCCCCAACGTTTTTATATTATTATTTTATATGCACGAGAGCTGCCAGATCTGCCAAAATGAACATGAAGTCTGATTATTATTTTTTTTAACAATGTCATCAGATAGACAAAAACATAACATTATGTGCAAATGCCTGCATCTTCAAATCATAAAAATAATAATAGCCTATATCTTACCAATGTTGTAATCTCGATGGGTCTTGTATCCATTCCATGTCAGGTAGTCTAGGTACATTGTTTGCATTCTGATTAGCGTCTGGCTAATACATGTTAGATCCAACATAAAATTCCAAGCTCCTCTTCTTCCTCCAACTCTTCAAAAACTTGGATCTCCTCCCTTGCGCTCGGTCTATCGCTTATATCGCTGTTTGAATCATTGTTTGAAGGGCTTTGTTTGGCGGATGTATGGAGTTGCCAACGCTGTTCCCGGTGTGACGTATCACTTCCCGGTTCGTCCCCTTTCAGGCTCGAACTTCGGAAACGCGATTATTTTGTCAAATATACAAAATATAAATTATTTTTTCATGCTTTATTTGGTGGACAATGTTTAATTACTTTACTTGTGACCCTATTTGGCATGTGAAGAAATTAGTTCACACTACAGCTTTAAGTCGCAGTCTTTCACCACATATATCTAGACACCTAACGATTGTTTTTCTCGTGCCCCCTGCGCACTACTTATTAACCAGACAAGAGTGAAGTCAGTGGTGTTGTTACAATTGAATGAACAAACGAAACAAAAGTCTTGTGTAGAAAAATAAAAGTAGTAGTATAAGTAGTTGAGTTAGTAACTCAGTTACCTTAATGTACAGTGTATCACAAAAGTGAGTACACTCCTCGCATTTCTGCTGATATTTATATCTTTTCATGGGACAACACTGACAAAATGACACTTTGACACAATGAAAAGTAGTCTGTGTGCAGCTTATATAATAGAGTTAATTTATTTTCCCCTCAAAATAACTCAAATGTAGCCATTAATATCTAAACCCCTGGCAACAAAAGTGAGTACACCCCTTAGAAACAATGTACATCCCTAAATGTCCAAATTGAGTACTGCTTTTCATTTTCCCTCCAAAATCTCATGTGACTCATTACAGGAGTGCTGTCAGCATTGCTACAGAGATTGAAGAGGTGGGGGGTCAGCCTGTTAGTGCTCAGACCAACGACGCACTCTACATCAAATTGGTGTGCATGGCTGTCACCCCAGGAGGAAGCCTCTTCTGAAGACGGTACACAAGAAAGCCCGCAAACAGTTTGCTGATGACATGTCAACAAAGCACATGGATTACTGGAACCATGTCCTATGGTCTGATGAGACATGCGGGCTTTCTTGTGTGTTCCCTTCTGTCTACTTTTGCACATGTGAAAGTTTTAAAACTGTTTCATCATTTAAAAATAGATTGAAGTCAAGATTTTGCTGATTTTAGATAAAAGGTTGTTTAGGCTCGTTAGGAAAGTTCTTTCCAACAGCCTTCCTGAGAAGTCTACTGCTTTAAGATGGCGGCTGTCAGGGAACACAGGCTGGCAGGTGGTGTGGACCCAAATGCAGACAAAGGGAGGCAAGGTGAACAGGCGGTGTAAAATATTTTAATTAATGCCAACAAAAAATAAAAAGACAAACAAAACAACCCACGAATTCAAAAACCCTTAAGGCAAACAAAAGTCAGGCTAGCAAACTAACTTACTGTCAAGGGAGGACAAGGAACGGGCAAAAACGCTGACATGAACGTGGACAATGTCGCGACAAGAAAACGGGGAACTTATATAGACACAGACATGGGGTAACTAGTCAACGAGGAACAAGTGGGTGATGCAGGAGGATGCAGATTGGAGGATACACGAGGAGCAGGCATAACAGGTGAAATCAATGGTCAATCACAGGGACAAGTCACACTCGGAGGAAAGGAACACAAAACCGAACAGAGGCTATTTACTAACGCCGGCGAGTCTATCATTTCGCATCTAGTTCTCTATACATGTGCTAACGCTGTCGTGTCTGTCATTTCGCTTCTAGTTTTATATATATGTGATATCTATCGTAACATCATGTGGGCGTAGTTTGTTGGCTATCAGCTGCAGTCAGATATTTTTGGAGCCACCTAGTATCGCGTTTGCAACGGTGTCACAACTCCCTTCCCGCCTCCCCACTCCCGTTCTGCTCTCACATCTCCGTGAGGCCGTGTCTGTCAGGGAATGCGTGCAGGCAGGTGATGTGTGCACCCAAGTGCAGGGAAATAGAGGTGAGGCAGAAAAAGCGGTGCAATAATGTTTTAATTAATGCCAACAAAAAAAACAATTTTTGTTTTGAATACTGAATTGCTGAAAATAAAACTGTCACTTTTTTACAGAAACTTGTATTTTGGTTTGATTAAATATAGTTTAAGGCGCTATTTCTGACTTTTTATGAATTATAAGTGCTAAAAAAAAAAATAAATAAATAAATAAATCAAAAAAAAAAAAAAAGAATTGCTCGCTCAACAGTGCCCCGCTGTGCCCCGGCATTATATTAAGTCTAGGGACGCCCCTGGTAAAACATACAATCGGCTTATTGGTATACTGAAAAGGGAAATACACTAAAATAGAGACTAAATCCTCTGTATGGTTGTCTGTACTAGGCCATACTTGAGTTGTGAGAGCACAAAAATACAGCTGCCTAAATTGTTATTGTGTACCTTGTAGTTTTCAGTATGAAACGGATATCAGCTTACAAACTTTGTTGTACTTGGACAAGAAATATTCCTAGAGTCATTATGCACTAGCATCATATGATTTGCTGTACGGACATCCTAGTGGCATGCCACTTTAAGATGTAAATTGTAGCAGTGCAACCCGACATATTTCAAATGACATCAGCATGCTGACAGTGTACCATAATTTGTTAATGATCCAAAGTTATTTTTTTCTATGGCTTCCCCTGTTATATTTGCAACATTTGATGTAGTTCCTGCTGACTCCTACCTTGTCAGTGATAAAAAAAAATATGTCCAGCGTTAATAACAATAATGTCCCTTCCATGAAAACCGGTGAACAAAATAAATATTATACTTTGGCGTGCTGCTGCTACACATTACCATGAGTCACTTGTCAATATGTGCTCCTGCCAAAGTGTTGTACACCATACAAACTGTATTCTCAACTAATTTCACGGTTGTTAAGGCTTGAATTGCAAAGAGCAGACAGCTTGTGTCAGATATACGTCTAACCTGACCTGAGTTTCTCGAACGGTGGCTATCCTGAATGCAAAGGTCCAGCCAATTTCTTATGACCTCTTTGGATAATGAGGTATTCTGGACAGCATATAACATGATGTTTTTGTGCTTATCATCCAATGATAAGCCAGGTCAACCAAACCTGTGAAAGGTGAAGCTTGGAGATGTTTGTTTCTCAACTTGCACAGTAAAACCTTGTATATTAAAACCTTGTAACCACATGGAAATCAAACAAAAAGTGCAGTGCAGTAATCACTTACTGTTCACTATAATTTTGCAGTGGAATAAACGGCAATATGTTCAGATGACTACAACTGGTTCTCAGGCTGAAATATAAACTTTTAGTGCATTGCAGCATAATCGCTGAAAAGTTTACACTTCAGTCTATCTGTGAAGACCCATTAACTCAGCTAAGTGGATGGATGCCCTAGAGCACAGTTTGATGCAGTGGGGCTTTGATCCATGCGCCAAATCCAAAGGCTCATGGTTCAGCTGTGTGCTGCGTCAAGTCGAAATCTGACTTGGAGGACAAGAAAGGTCCAGTTTGAAGGTCCGTGGTGTAAGATTTGCACCAAATACTTGGAATGTCCCCGATCTGATCACATGATCAAAAAATTAGGCTTCGTCATGTAAATTTCAGGGGATCAGAATCGAATAAAAAAAGATCGGGTCATAAAATGTATTCACTAATTTTTACGTATTAACTCATTGTTTGCCAATACAATTCGCCTGGGGGGTTGGACATCGAACGCCCTCCCCTATCGTCAGTGGCAGGGAAACATGATCACTCAATGCCAGCCTTCCCAATTCAAATACATTTAACATCTACCACTGTGTGCAATAAATGAGTTAAGGCTTACAAGCAACAAAATAAGATGTACCTGAGGTATCACAATAAGGGACAAGGGCGCTATAAGTCACCCACAGCAGGGGGTCTGAGGATCTTATTTTGTTTTTGCCATCCCCATCCAAAAACAGCTGTTTTAGTCCAAATTTGTCATGCTCGCATTTCATCTCCATACAAGGCGTGCACAATGGCAGTACACGCGCATGCGGGGTAGTTTATGTACTACTCCTAGGCTACTACAAAGACAGCGTTCTATTTCCCTTACAGTGTATGTAGATTTTTTTTTTTTTTTTTTTGGATATAAAAGTCCCCATGTATTTTAATGCAAATCCCCACAGCTAGATGGCGCAATGACAGACAAACACATTTGAAAATTAAAATGTCCAATGTCATTTTCAAAATATCAGAATCAGGTGAAAAATATTGGGTTTTTAGGATTTTTTTTTTTTTTTTAATTATTTAAGGCTACAAAGCAGCTAAATAAGATGTAAATGGATATTGTTGAAAAAAAAAATATATTCTCTCTCTGCCCTACCCACAAATAATCTCCAAAATGAAGACGTAACACCCAGCATGAGCTGCAGATGTTTGCAGTCTGCTTGCATGCTTTCCATAAGCTTTCTATTTTTTTGTTTACCAATTAAAGTGACCACCTGTCCGGGTTTAGGACGGACACTCAGCCTTTTCAGTGACGTGTCCAGTGTCCGGCACAACCCATTAGCAGGACACTATTTGTCTGGCTTTTAAAGAAAATGAGCCGCTGTTCAGTTTATGTGATGCAACACAACCCCGCAGTTGTCACAACTGTAATCGGCCTAATGTGGCTTCAGTTTAAAAGGTCCTATATCATTGGTTCAATAAAATGTAAACAAAGCTTCACATGTGACTCTCTGACAACATCATTTTATCTTTAAACATTGAATGAACAAAAGAGCATGTTTTCCTCGCCAAAAGCAGTAGTAACTCGTTTCACGGTTTCTGCAAGCTTTGCTTTGTTTGTTACAAATGTTCCTTGTTAATACCAATTCAAAATAAGAATGGTTCTGGGGCAAGTTGCAATTTGAAAACACGGTACTGTAAACGACATAAATTGTCAAAAAAAGTTTGACATTTAATTGGTATTTTTTTACTATTTAGTTACACAAATATGATCTATGAACCATGCAACACTTTATTATTGAATTAAAATACACTGCAAGTCTGATGCATTATAATTACTTTTTCTAAATACTGTATGTCCTCCATTTTGACCTTATGAAAGTGGTCACCCTAGTTACTATTCTGTCAGCATGCATGTACTGGCTAGCGCACAGCAAAGCTAGACATGATCACAATTTTGGTTGTGATGTCAGAACCAGAATAAGTGAAAAAAAAATTGAGAAAATTCCATTCCAATACCAATTGAAAATTCCCTGAGGCATTCTTTTGGGTGGAATAACTATAAAATGAAAAAAACAGCTATACTTGAATGTCAAATTCATTTTTTACTTTTGCAATTATTTTCATTTTTGGACATGGTCACCATTTCATAGCATGTTTACCTTTTGGCTGGATAGGTGCTGTAAGTTTTCTATTTGTTGAAAAAAGTAAATCAATGTTTTTGTTCAAATGAAGCACAAACAGCTCTAGCCGTGAATAAAAAAAAGAAAGTATGATCGTAATCTTGATCTACCTCAAAGATAATTGTTATCGGAATTCGTAAGCATACAACCCTATGCGGAATATTTTGAGTCTCCATGATAAGGTGATGCTAAGAGAAGAAAGTCCTTCCTTCTTAATTGCAGTTCACATTCCTCCTTCAGATAAAACTGTGGCCGGTTTGTCTTGACCTATATACAGTATATGAAAAGTATTAGTCTCACATGAGTGCCTCCTGGCTGTCGGATCCTCAAAGACAAAAATGTACTGGATGTTCCAGCCAGAAAGTCCAATAAACGCGGCACGGTGGCTGAGTACTTAGCACGTCCGCCTCACAGTTCTGAGATTAAGGGTTCAATCCCGGGCTCTGGCCTTCCTGTGTGGAGTTTGCATGCTCTCCCCGTGCCTGCGTGGGTTTTCTCCAGGAACTCTGGTTTCCTCCCACATCCCAAAAACATCTAAATTGTCCGTAGGTATGAGTGTGTGCGTGAACGGTTATATGTCTCCTTGTGCCCTGCGATTGGCTGGCAACCAGTCTACTGCCCGTAGTTAGCTGAGATAGGCTCCATCACCTCCGCGATCCTCGTGAGGAAAAGCAGCATGGAAAATGAATGAATGAATGAACCTTCCAGCCAGACAGTCCAATAAACTCATCTTTGTGTAGCTACAGAAATCAATGTTCTGTGCAGGTAATGCCTTGACGTGAGCACAAATCTACAGTGAACCAGCACAATCCGATCCACGACCAAGCTCGTAATATGAATGTGCTCATGAATTCATTTTCTCCATAAAAAAAACAAACTCAATTCTAGTTAATGCATGCAACACTTCACATGAACCCCCCATGTTACTCCTAAATAATAATTCAAGGCATCATTTTAAAGGGAACAACAGACTTAAAGACTTGTAGGCTACAATAAGCCACAAGTGTTATCTTTTACTAAAAATTATGTTATTACAAACACGTATAGTATTGCCATTGATTTAAAAATCTATAATATTTACTACGTTTTGACCTTCGGAGGGCGCCATGTTTTACGTGCCCAATGCACGCTGGGGGTGATGATTGGGTTGGGTTGTTTTGGGAGAAAAACAGTGCTCTATACCAGCAAAGCTAGTATCACGACTGGCGTGATTTTGTCACATTAAGCTGCTGGTCAGATTGTAACGTTGCAGAGCTGTGGGATGAGTTCCTAACGTCGTACCTGCATTCAACTCCAGCTCATCAGCAGTGTCTTCAAACCAATCCTAGGCGGGTTGCCGAGATATTGACTTGCTGCCATTTGACAGTTAGTATTCTCGACCTCTTCGTTGCTAGTTCCATCATTGCCCTGGTTTTTTCATTAGTCTGCCTTTCACCACGGTTTTTCCTCTTTTTTTTTTTGTATTGATCCCAACCTACTGTCATAGACCCTTTATTGTCTCCCTTTTCGTGATTGCGTGTTTTCTTGTGTGTTCAATTAATACTTTGACACAATTCCTCTGTTATTGCTGTGTGCTTTAGGGTCCAACTTTGCTTCTGCATTCACGGACCGTAACAGATTTGTTGATTTTCATCTGAAGACTTCAGTTACTGATTACAGCGAATAGATCGATAAACAACACACATACTATCGACGTAGAAAAAAAAATAACATGGTCCTTGTGGTGTTAGTTAATGTTACTAAACAGTGTCTTGAACGCTACCTGCAAGCAGCAAACGTGCTTTAAGTACAAATAAAGTACACGGCAGTCCTTTTATATCTCAATGTGCAAAACAAAGCATCATTATAATATGTTGGGCTGAAAATGATACGAATAGCCAGCAACCAAACCAAAATTTAACACATTCTTTCATTCGTTTTCTGTGTCGCTTATCCATCCTAAGGATTTACAGTATTTACCCTGTATTCATTTTGCATATGATGTAACTTGTTTATTTAGCACCTCTCGATAACGATAGTCCAACTGAATGTAAAAGAGTGCTTATTCACTGCCACAAAAGCTTTGGGAGCAACATCTGATAAGGGCGCAAAATCTGAGAACACCGGCAAGACAATCATCAATCTGGACAGCGCTTTTACATGACAAAAATAGGCAAGGCAAGGCAAGGCAAAGCAAATTTATTTATATAGCACAATTCAACACAAGGCAATTCAAAGTGCTTTACATCACATGAAGACCATAAAAATCACATTTAAATCAATACAATGTAAAAACCAAGACAATCAAAATCGGAAATAAAATTATACATAAAAATCGCATTTAATAACAAACAGAATAAAAATAAATAAATAAAAATAAAACAAAAACTACTACTAATAATAATAATTGAAATCAGCAATGGAGATAAGCACAAGAGGAATAGAAAGCAAGTAGATTGAAATATATAGACAGTTATGGATATGCAGTGCTAAACAAAAGCGTTTTTAGCCCTGATTTAAAAGAGCTAACAGTTTGAGCATACTTCAGACGTTCAGGTAACTTGTTCCAGAGGTGAGGAGCATAATAACTAAATGCTGCCTCACCCTGCTTGGGTCTTGTTCTTGGAACATGCAGGAGACCGGTTCCAGACGACCTTAGGGGTCTAGATGTCTCACAGGAATCTAACAAATCAAGCATGTATTTTGGTCCAAGGCCATTAAGTGTTTTGTAGACGAGCAGTAGTATTTTTTAGTCTATCCTTTGACTCACTGGAAGCCAGTGTAGCGATTTCAAAACCGGTGTAATGTGGTCCAGCTTCCTTGTATTTGTGAGGACTCTGGCTGCAGCATTCTGTACTAGGTGCAGCTTCCTGACTGATTTTTTTATCAAGACCCATAAATATACCGTTGCAATAGTCCAATCTGCTGAAAATGAATGCATGCATAAGTTTTTCCGTGTCTTGTTGAGTCAGAAAGCCCTTAATTCTGGTTATATTTTTTAGGTGGTAATAAGCGGATTTAGTGACGGACTTTAGATGGCTATCAAATTTTAGGTCTGAGTCAATAATTACGCCAAGGTTTCTGACTTGATTTGTAGCTGTAAGTGACATTGAACTAAGTTGCCTGCTTATCTTTGACCTTATCTTTTTTGGCCCAAAAATGATCAACTCTGTCTTCTCCACATTTAACTGGAGAAAATTCTGGCACATCCATTCATTGATTTGATGAATGCATTTACTCAGGGAGACTAAGGGACTATAATCATGTGGGGACACAGAAATGTACAGTTGTGTGTCATCTGCATAGGTGTCATAGGAGATGTCATACTGTTCCATTATCTCAGCTAAGGGAAGCATATAGATGTTAAATAAGAGTGGTCCAAGAATTGACCCTTGAGGGACTCCACACGTGAATTTGGTTCGTTCTGACTGATGGTTTCCGATTGACACAAAGAAATCCCTATCATGTAAATAGGATGTGAACCACTTAAGTATAGTGTCAGTAAGCCCTACCCACTGTTCCAATCTGCTGAGTAGTATGTTGTGATCAACCGTGTCGAATGCGGCGCTGAGATCCAATAGTAACAGAACAGATGATTTGCCTGCATCGGTATTCCGACGAATATCATTTAGGACTTTGATAAGCACGGTCTCAGTACTGTGTTGTGGCCGAAATCCAGACTGAAATGAGTTAAAAAGATTGTTTTGCATCATGAAAGTCTGGATCTGTTCGAGCGCAACCCTTCCGATAATTTGCCCCAGGAAAGTCAGATTTGATATTGGCCTGTAATTACTAATGATTGAGGCATCCAGATTAGGTTTTTTTAGGAGAGGTTTTATTACTGCAGTTTTTAAAGTCTGTGGAAACTCTCCCGTTTGGAGAGAAGTATTTATAATCTGAAGTATGTCTGGGGCTATGCAATGAAAAACAGTTTTGAAAAAGTTTGAAGGAAGGATGTCAAGGCAGCATGTTGTGGGCTTTAATTTTGACACAATTTCTGTTAAAGTGGCATAGTCCAAGAGGCTAAACTGTCTAAGATTGATGTGGGGGACATTTTGGGAGGCATTTAGTGTAGCAATTGTTAATCTGGTATTGCACACAGTCTGTCTAATCTTTAGTACTTTGTGTGTAAAGAATGCTGCGAAATCATTACAGGACACCTCAGATGCCAATTCCTGAGGTATTGATGCTTGTGGGTTTGTCAGTTTGTCAACAACAGAAAATAGTGTGCGAGTATTGTTGGTGTTTCTACAAATGGTCTCTGAAAAATATGACCGTCTAGCATTTTTCAGTTCCTGGTTGTATTTGCGAAGATTCTCTTTGTAGATATCATAAAAAACTAGGAGTTTGTTTTTTCGCCATCTGCGTTCTGCTAGTCTACAATCTTGCTTTTGTTTTAAAGCTAGTGTGGTATTTCTCGAGGGTGACCTCTTCTTTCTTGACAAAGTTTTTGTCTTAATCGGGGCAATAGTGTCAATTACAGTCATCACGCTGGAACTGAAACTATTTACAAGTTCTTCCACTGGAGCTATTGTAGGGGTTAATGGTGAGGCATTGGCCTGTGTGAATAACGCACAAGTGTTATCACTTATGTAACGCTTCCTAATAACCTCTGTTTCCCTTTTCAGAGGATGGACAGAGGTGGTCATTTTAAACATAATGCAGTAGTGATCAGATAGAGCAACATCATTCACTGTAACCTCAGAGATGTTAAGACCTTTGGATATTATTAAGTCCAGTATATGCCCTCTGTTATGTGTTGGAACTGTGACATGCTGAGATAAACCAAATGTATCCAAAATATTTAAAAGCTCTCTAGCACATCCTTCTTCAGGATTATCAACATGAATGTTAAAGTCATCCGCTAAAACAACACAATCAAAGTCCATGCAGACAGAAGACAGTATTTTGGTAAACTCATCAAAAAACATTGTGTTATGCTTTGGTGGTCTGTAAATTGTTACCAAGGCAGCTCTGCAAGGGCTTTTTAGCTGAATGACAATATATTCAAAGGAATCAAACTGACCACATGAAATATTCGTGCATTGAAAACTGTCCCTGATCAGACTGGCAACCCCACCTCCTTTCTTATGGGCTCTTGGCGCACTAAAGAAATTGAAGTTTGTGAGAGTTGACTCAATCAGAACTGTCGAGCTATTATCTTGATCTAACCAAGTTTCTGTTAGGAACATCATGTCAAGGTTATGTTTGCTGTTAAAATCATTAATTAAGAAAGATTTGACAGCTAAAGATCTGATATTTAGCAGAGCCAATTGCAGATCCCAGACTGGATTCACTGGTGAGTTTTGGGAATGACATACTATGCTTAACAGGTTGGCAGAGTTGATTGAACATTTTTTATTTCTCACCAATCTAGTCCTTTTTTTGTTGTTTATCACCACTGGGATTGTTGAGCATACAGACTGTACTCCAAAGGGCCCCAGCTTTTGCTTTTATGATGGTTAGTGACCACCGATTGGGGAAGGAAGCACTCTTTGGGTCACGGTGGCGGAGCCCATTAGACAAACTGCATCAAAGTTTTCGTGTGCTGTGTTGCACGGGCTATCTGCAAAAATAATCAAACTGCTGTGTTTCACTGTATACCCTAATCATATGGAAAGCACACAGCTCTGGGGGCTTACAATCGCCATAGTTATATTGGAACAAGGTTGATCGCACAATAGTTTACTGTGAAAATCTGCAAACAAAAACTGGAGTTCTTGACAGGAAACACGCTCCTACTCTAGTCACGTAGCAGGAGAGTGGGACGAACTTTCCACATGAACACTACCTTTTTTGTTCTACTCTCGTCTCATCCAGTCTTTCCTGTTCATTTTGCCTTTGTTGCTCGTTTTGTGAAATATCGACAGTGCTGCCCTGCTCATTAATGTTCCTTTCGGGTTCAAATTGAAAGGGCTGAACAGATGACATGTTTATTTCACTTGAGTAATACTCTGAAAGCCCGACAGCACAACCCGTTGACGTCACCGCCCACAGTGTATTGCACACCAATAACAACAGTGACTAACAGTGATAGTTAAACAAGTTTTACCAATATTATAAACACGAAAACGTCAAGAGGGGTTTGAACATCAAATTATTATAACTCATACTAACATTTATATTTTAAGAACTCCAGGTCTTTCATGTCCGAGGATTTCTTTAACGCTAAATAATCTCAAAAAGAAATTAAATGCAGAAAAATGTTATTCAAATACACGCACTTACCATGAGGGCTGAAGTTTAGCAAGGTAACAAAAATGAGAGCCAGCTGTACATAAGGCATGAAAAGCACGAACATAAAATATATTTAACAATTCCGCAACACAATCATTGTGTCTTGGTGTCGCAGCGTCACCATGTAAATGGCCCCTAAGAAAACAACAATCTTCCTGATGTTGTAACTGCTCCATAAAGTAACTCACTGGCTGTTATTGCCATCAACGGCACTGTAACAGAATCATTCAATGTCATCTCCCTAGTTCAAATAGATTTGACATCTATCGCTGTCAATAATAGTGAATAAGTTAAATATATGAGTGCAATTTGACAGCGATACACAGAGAGAGGGAGAGAAAAACCCTGACACTGTTATGTGCCAAGCCTTTTTGTTTAAATGTTAGCTCCACTTGTTCTCCTCCTTCTCTAATGGCTCCAAAACAACCAACAGAAAGTGGTGTGCAATACTCGGAGCCAGAGAGGATGTGCTTAATCATTTAAGAGAAAAGAAGAGTACTTTCTCCTAGTGAGGATGATAATGAAGCACAAAACCCTCATGCAGTCTTTCCTTCCTGCACGTCTAATAATGATGTGGCCTAGTTTAACAAAAAGAGAATATATTTTAATACACACAAACTAAAATCTAGGCAAGACAAATATAGAAAACATAATTACACCAAACAATGAGGAGAAGCGAAATGGAGTGGTGGAAGATAAGAAGCTCAAAACCATTAAAGTTGATGAGAAGCGAAGCCCTGGAGACAATATAGGTGAACACTGAACATGGACTGTGGTTGATGATTGTTATTTTAGGCTGCTTCCCTTGCTTGTGCTCCAAGGGATCCATATGTGGTTTTGGCACAAGTTTTTAATTAACGCTTGCTGGAGGCTGGTTCATTCTTCAGTTTCATCTTCTTAATACACATGAGATATTTCCATTTTGAAATATCACACCCTCTTTTATGCTGCGTGAAGCCCAAATGTCGAAAAAGTTAATCAATCAATGAAATTTATTTATAGCCCTTTACCAAAATCCGAAAGGTCCTCAAAGTGCTTTACGACAAAAATGGTTCATGATAAATAAAACTTAAACTTAGAGTAAATATAATTTTCAGAAAAAATTAAATGAGCTATACATTTTAATTTTACTCTGAGTAGATTTTTACACCAGTACTTTTACTTGATTAAAATTTCACCAAACTGCTTTTACTACAAAATATTTTTAGTACACCTCCCATTCCTGCTCAGGTGCGACCTATAATTTTTTTTTTTTTTTTTCACGCTTATCACCGCAAGAAGGGTAAACATGTTTTTTTGTTTTGTATAGGCTATAGTCATCCAAATCATGGTTAATAAGTTACATTAACATAAGCCTATTTTGCCTGTTCTTAAATTTGTTGTTATTACTATAATATTTGGTATTCGTTCTTGGTCTCTGAATAAGTAAAATTCCACCCAAAAATGTGACCTGTTCTCCATTCAAGACAGTCAAGAGTTTCTTTATCGGTCATTACACAAGTGGAAAGAAATTTCGCTGTGACTAGGCCTGCCGTGATAACAAATTAGAAGATATATTGTTTCATGAATTATTGCTGATATGCGATATTATTGTCAATTTTTTAACCAATTCAACCACTAATATAGTGACAATACATACTAATATATCACCCATTCTAATCAAATGCATCAAATTGTTATTCTTAAATAAAACACAAACTATATTTAAAATAATACTTTAAAAAAAAGTATATATATATATATATATATATATATATATACACATACATATATACATATATATATATTTAGGGTGTAATCGTACATCTATTTGTATTGAACGGTTTCGGTACGTGGTGCTCGGTTCGGAACGGAGGTGTACCGAACGAGTTTCTGACGTAATGTAACCCTTACTTTTCGAAGCTTTGAGTCGATCAGGTTACAGTTTCTTTGTGTAGATTATATTTACTCCATCTTCTCTACTATAATGAGGACCAACGATAGGACAGTATAACCCAGAAAAGTCAAAGGTGCGACAACGTGGCCACCGCGAGAATGCAATGAAACGCGGGCGTTAGAGCAGTAATGTGAAGTAATTTCTTCACATGCCAGATAGGGTCACAATTACAGTAATTAAACATTGTCCAACAAATAAAGCATGAAAAAATAATTTATATGTTGTATATTTGACAAAATAATCGCGTTTCTGAAGTTTCAGCCTGAAAGGGGACGTACCCGGAAGTGATACGTCACACCGGGAACAGCGATGGCAGCTCCATACATACAGCCGCCATACAAAGCCCTTCAAACAATGATTCAAACAGCGATATAAGCGATAGATTGAGCGCAAGGGAGGAGATCCAAGTTTTTGAAGAGTTGGAGGAAGAAGAGGAGCTTGGAATTTTATGTTGGACCTAACATGTATTCGCCAGATGCTAATCAGGATGCAAACAATGTGCCTAGACTACCTGACATGGAATGGATACAAGACCCATCGAGATTACAACATTGGTAAGATATAGGCTGTTATTATTTTCATGATTTGAAGATGCAGGCATTTGCACATAATTTTATGTTTTTGTCTATCTGATGACATTGTTAAAAAAAATAATAATCAGACTTCATGTTCATTTTGGCAGATCCGGCAGCTCTCGTGCATATAAAATAATAATATAAAAACGTTGGGGGGAAAGAAGATGAGTCGTTGATGGCTTTCTCCACTTTATTGTGGCAACAATAAGAAAACAAAATAATAGCGGACTGCCGCCACATTCGACCGCAAAGTTTTGCTTCTCGCTGATCTCCTCCTCGCCTCCTACTACTCCAGCGTCTCTTAAACGGATTGTGCATAGTGTCTTGTTATGAGCTTTTTGTTTACAAATGTATCGAACACACGACTTGCTGACAACTTTGTCTCTTTATTAACACATGGAGCTAACTGTAAGAACACAGTTTGGCACAGCTCTCAGCAGGAAGTGGCGTCTAATGGCGTGAGGAAATGTAGTTTTTTCACACAAGCGAATAGATTACAAAGCACCACTTCACTGTTGTCCCGAGACTACATTTCCCTTGATTCACTGCGTGACTTGAGCCGCTCGCTGATTCACTGCGAGATTGACTCAATGCCAACATGCTAAATTGTCGCCTGTCAGCAGCTCTCACGAAACAAAAACTAGAAGGCTATCAAACGATCACCGTGAAAGAAACGCCGAACCGTACAAATGCAATGCAATGCTTGAAGCATGAAGGTGGAAATACATAATACAAATACAAATAAATGTGCACAAACTCACCGACGGTGTGTGTCTCTTACTGCAACGTGACCGTGAATTACCGCGATGCTATATGCACATCCACACCCCTTTCCCGATTGACTGTGGATTAACATTAACATTTGGACAAGATCGCACAATTTAAACACGCTTAATTTAGCGAACGCAACAACAACTATGATCGGGGATTGCCACGAGTTAACTTTCGGCTAACGTCGCTAGCTTATACTGTTCATTCCACAACAGTTGGTAACTATGCTTTGACAAAGTCATCAGTCATCTATCCAAAAATCACACTTACTTTTTGGCAAATCCTTGATCATAAGCAGACCGGTTAAGGAAGCAGGCATGTTCGAAGTGTTTGCAGCAGAGAACACTACTCGATGATGGCGTGAAATTCATTCGCTTCGTGCGAACGAAAGATGTCCATTTACGTGCCCTGCTATCCTTTGGCCACCTAATACAACTTTTCGTTTGAGCGAGAACAAAACATCGCCACACACCGCCGTGGCATCTTACCGAGAAGCAATGCAACAAACAATACTGTTCTATGGCGGACTTCCCTCGCACTTCTAGGTGTGACGTAATTTCCGAAGATTGCCGAAGAAAAGCATTTTCGTTGTCAAGGGCGTTGCTATGGGTTAAACAAAGAATCTGGAAGGGTTGCGTTAAAAAAAAAAAAAAAATGCTTATAACTGTTTAGCCATTGATATTATTCAAAAAGATGGTTGGCCAACCTTACTTCACATTACTGCTTTAAAGTCAATCAGCCAATGCACACCAGTCGCAGTGCGGCCGCATGTGAGACGCGTCCCAGAAGCGGCTCAACACGACGCACACGAAAAGAACGGCAGAGTTTATTATTTGACGAGAGACGCGACCCTCCGGCGTCAATACTACTACTGGTAGATAGAATCAGGCAGACCGGAAGTCACTCGTGTAAAAATACGGTGGATCCGGTTGATTTTCAAACTAATATGCAATCGTAACCCACTTTTTGAGTCCATCAGATCTCTTGAGTGGTAGATCGGGGCACAGTTGACTTCTCTTTGTTGCTTTACTGCTGTCTTCTCTACTATCACAATAGCCAACACGGCCCCATGTTTAATACAAAACCCTCCTACCACAACAAAACAAGTAGGAACTAATATTTACATAGGAACTAAAGTTATACAACATAAAATATACAATATAAATTAATACTACATCACATTTGTAAAATATAAACACAAAATATAATAGCTCATTTAAACAAAATAAATTGAAATGAGCTATAACACATGTAATTAAATCATATGAATAATGCACAGATCCTGCTTACACAATTAAATTTATTAATTTCTGTGTGGCGCTTTAACTTGAGAAAATCCACCAATAAAGCTTTTGAAAACCATTCATAAAAACAAAAAAATGAGGTTCATTGAGGCATTTCATTTGTAAAATACATGTTAAAATCTTTGTCATTGGGATTGCTTTTCTCTTTAGCACAGGACTTCTTTTTTCTTCTTTCTTTCAGAAAGAAAGCTGACCAATATGCGGTGTCTGAAAGGCAAATTGTTGTTGGATTATCTTTGAATACCTGCTACTTTTTGAGCAGAATTCTAGCTTTGTATAGTCTAATGTTCCTATTGTTGAAAGGTGTGTAATAACCAACTAGCACATTTATATTTTGCTTTTTTTTTTTCTTACTGTACCGAAAATGAACTGAACCATGACCTCAAAACCGAGGTACGTACTGAACCGAGATTTTTGTGTACCGTTACACCCCTAATATATATATAAAACATAGACACAATGCATCATGAGTCATTTGAAAGCTAGCTAAGTGCAGAATACGAAATAGGTGAGAAACACAACGCTCATCTTTGTTATCTTCCAATTAGAGCCTTTCAAAGGGTTGTTGTTTTTTTAATCCAAGATAACCGTCATCTTGCCCAATTTGAAAACAAATTGTTCATTACTAATCAGATTTTTCGTAATCGTTGTCATTTTAAAGATATTCTTGTGTAAAATCTTGAAGTATGGAAGTAATTAAGATAAACTCCAGGAATCTTTATTTCCATGTTGGACATGAGATGCTATAATTTTGAAATGTTCACCAGAAATACGTTCCCTAAGCCGCTAATGCTAAGATTTACACAAGATTTTTTTAAAAATGAAAAAGAAACACAAGTGCTCGTGTTTTCTATTTTCTTCATGCATGCTGTGTCAGTAATAGATTTTTTCATTTTTTTCACATCGTTTGCAAATGGTGTAAACCAGCATGTCTTCATGTTTAAAGTGTCACCTTTTAACCACAACTTTGTGCTTCGGAGAAGACTACCAATAATTTATAGCAAAGTAGTTAGCACATTGTCTTTTTCTATTTGCCTCAATGTAGCAATGCTAACGTTTTACAATGTTTAATACAGATGTGTTTTCTTATTTTGTATGTCTGAACTGTCTTTCTACGGTCTGTTGACGAACAATGAGCATCTGTGAAAGTAACTGGAGTCTCATACAAATCGCAGCCGGGAAGATTACAAACCTCATTTTTACTTACCGTGCAATAAATTGACTTATTGTGTATCGCGACAGGCTTACTTTTGACTTATAGTCCTAAAAATATTTGTATACCTAACTATTTAAGAAATACCCAATCAAGGGTATAATATTAAATAATGCATACATTATTTGGATTCACTGAAATGGCATTACCTAAACTCCTGAATAGATAAATCAGTCCTATGTTAAATGGCTGGAATGCATTCTGTTGGAAGGTGAGGCTTTACTCACGCCAAGCCTGCTGCTCCTTCCGAACCATCACATAATGATATCATCATGCTTGGTGGTTCTCACTGATGATTAGCTCGTCAAATCCCTTTTCCAAGTAGTCCGGAGAGAGTATGGGGGAAGTCTGTGAGCGAAGAGCCACAGCACATGGATCAAAGCATCCAAACTAGCTTCCTGGTGGGGAGTAGACTACACCAAACAAAACAAACAAACCAAAAAAAAACCTTGCATGTTATTACGGGTGCTATGCAGGCTGCATAATCAGTCAGTACACATGGGTTTCCTTTTGTTAATTACAATAAGTGCGACCCCCCCCCATGTTGTAATATTACTGAATTGTGCATGTGGCCTTCAATCTAGGAGAGATAAATGGATGTTGACAGAGAGGTTGACAGATTTAGAGCACATACTGTACATAAAAGTATGACGCAATCACGGGCAATATACAGTGCCCTCCATAATTATTGGCACCTCTGAAAAAGACTGTTTTTTAGCTTCTAATATTTTTTTTTACTTCAAATAATATGGGACCTTAATGGAAAAAAATAAGAAAAATCCAACCTTCAATACAAGTGCATTCATTCAGTGGGGAAAAAATCCCAAATAAAGAAAAAATTATTTGACATCAAATAATGTGTGTCACAATTATTAGCACCCCTGGTGTTAATACTTTGTACAACCCCCTTTTGCCAACAAAACAAGGTCTGGGGAATGAGATGGCCATGGGAGGAGCTTGATTTTGTGTCTGGTGAACCATTTCTGTGTAGATTTGGCCATATGTTTAGGGTCATTGTCTTGGTAAAAAACCCAGTGGCGACCCATCTTCAGCTTTCGGGCAGAGGGCAACAGATTTTGATTTAAAATGTCCTGGTATTTCAAAGCCTTCATGATGCAATGCACCCTCACAAGGTTCCCAGGGCCTTTGGAAGAGAAACAGCCCCACAGCATCACTGACCCACCCCCATACTTCACAGTGGGTATGAGGTGCTTTTCAGCATGCGCATCTTTCGTGGCACGCCAGACCCACTTAGAGTGTTTGTTGCCAAAAAGCTCAATCTTGGTCTCACGCAAAAATACACACGGTCCCAGTTGAAGCCTGGGACCGTTGAAGCCTGAAAGTGTATTTATTTATTTATTTTTATCAACAACAACAACAACAACAAAGAAAGCAAAGAATCTACCAAAACACATTTTTTCTCCCCAACACCAGAGGGTGCTGCAACACCCTCAGCACCCTACTTCCCGCACCACTGCCTGTAGTTTGGCCACATCAACGTGGGAGTAAAGGTGATGCGGAGGATGTCTGATGGGTTTGGTAGATTGGCAAAGTTATAAACTGCACTGGGCATTGATGGAAATGTTACAAAAGTGTATACGTTTCCTTTTTTCACCATAGTTATATGATATTGTTTAACCACAACTGGATTAATTACCTCATCACTAGTCTTCCTTCAGACAGCCGCTAGAAACAGAAATGTCATTCAAGCCAACTGCAGGCGACCTGGATATCAGGATTAGGTCTCACTATGCTCTGGTCCTCATGGGAAATGCAGGCTTCCTTAAGGCAACACACTACCGCTTTTGTCCACCTGCGCTGCTAAATGGACCAAAACTGAAAGTTCCCTAGTGTTGTTTTAACCACCCCTAAATACCCCCTAAATCTCAAAAAAGCTATCTAAAAATATCTATCATATGTCATATTAATAAAATGAAGTAAAGAAAATAAGATACTGTGAGGTACGTTGTGTTCAATGCCGTGATACTCAATGAATATTATGGCTTGACTCACAAGTGAGTCTTCTTGCTCAGAAAAAAGGGCGCTGTACAAAAAGTAGGGAGGCGAGAGTGGAGGGGATATCATGGCTGCTCAGGTCGCAAGCGCTGCTCTCTCAACACGAGCCCACCGTCCAAACTAAAAAAAAAAAGATCTGGACTTGCAAAAAGAGTCGTGCCGGGGGAGCATGAGCACAAGGAAGCGGGGATCTCCCGGCCGAAAGGAACTGCAGGACGGTGATGACGCTGCTGTGGGAAGAAGGGATCCTGACGATTAAAAACGGCAACAGGAACTAGGTAGTAAAAAACTAGGTAGTAGAACCAGGTAGTTAAAAAAAAAGAGACAAAATGGACACAAAATGTTGGACGAGACTCCACAGTCGTAAAGTTAAAATCACGTAAGGTTCCCCCCCGGGTGAGTCGTAACCCGGGGACTACCTGTATATGGTAAAATGTTTGGCCAATACAGTAACAATATCAGGTGAGGGTGTCTATGTGCGTGTGTGTGGAGGGTGGGGGGGGGGGTGGGGGGGACAAGGAATGTCGGGCAAACTATAGCTGGTCTTTCTCTAAGACTCAAGTTGAGTAAATTATGATCATCTTTAACAATTGGGATTTCCGGTAGTGTAAATACTGGGCTCCATGGCTGCATTGTGTCTTGAGAGAAAACAAAACCACAGGGGTGTTTTGATAAATAGCCTTTTCACTTGTAAGACAACAATTGCACCCATTTCATCAGTCTTAGAATGATGATACCAGGCGGTATGTGGTGATTACCCCTCGACAGCGCTGTTGTCCCCTTTAGTAAATGAAAAACAACAGTAGGAAAGCATCTCCCAAAGTCCAAATGGTGAAGACGTGAATGGCCTTCAATGTGTATGACTGATAGTTTTCCTCTCAAAGTGGAGAAGTGGAATCGAAATGTAAGCCTATCGTCTGGGCTAAGTGTAACGTGTAGGGCAATAGGTAAAATCAATCAGAAAGTGTCTTTGGGGAGGCAGAGGAAATGGGAGCGCTAGTAACAGTAAAACCTCTTAAATAAGTACTTGACCATCAAAGTTTACTCTCCTTTATTTCAGCCACCAAAACTAGCAAGCTGAGAAAAGTGTAAGGGAATTGCTATAAAATGTTAGCTTGTATGTTTATTGGGTGCGTTAAGTACACTATCTTCAAAGTGTCTTTTTCTTACAGTCTTCAAAAAATTATCAATTTTGAAAACACTGCAGTCACTTGGCAATTGAAGACAGAAATGCAGGGTGTGATTTTGGCCTCCCTGTGTTCCAGGACTTATTAGGGTAGATCCGGCACCACTCGTATGACAAAAAAAAAAGAAAAACTTTGGAAATTTGCGGCATTTGGGGAGCAAGCAGCCAGGATCAAACGATATTTCAACATGCCAAAAAGACAGTTGCATTTACTGTGTTTTTTCAAAAAGAAGGAAGATGGCTCAAAATGAGTCAAAAAAGCAACAACCAGCAATGAGGGCAGCTACAGCGATCATTCTAGCGGTTAGGGCAGGGTGCAGCAAGAGGCTAGCGCCACAGTAGCTAGCCAGGTTCACGGACAGCCAGCCAGGAGGCTGCTACCGTGGCAGCAGCTGGTCAGGTTCAGCGCCGCCCGGAGTGGGGGCCAGGTACAGCACCAGCAGTCAGCCAGGTGGACCACCAACAGGCCAGTACCCTGGTATCGGGAACCACAACATCAGATTGCTTACAGGAAGATTCAGAAGGAGAGGAGAGCACACTGAGCGGAGAAGAATGTGGGACATCCAGCGACAGGTAGAGATGGGATGCACAACCGTTTGGACAGCAGCTCAGTTCAACGTGAAACAGACTTACTACCAGCACTCTCGTACCACTAATGACGTTAAAAGCCAGCATCAAGTGTACTATTGCGATTATATAACGGACCAAAACATTCAAATCAGCATAAAATGTGTTCATAAGGTGAGCTAATTTGCTGTCAAACTTAAGTTTTCTGATAGATTTCTCAGATTACTTTACTAGATTACTTTCACAGAAAGTAGTTCCTTTACCTCTAATGTTATTCTAAACCATGTCCTACCAACCGTAAACAAACTGTGGTCTTCACACTTAACCTCACCGATGTTACGTTAATGCAATAAAGTAGGCGACACCGTTTTGAAATATTTTTATTTGCTTACATGGGCCTATACAATAATTACAACTGTGTTATCGGAATAAATTATTATAGAAGCGTGATGAATTAACGGATAAATATGTTTGTAAACCACAGACTCAAAGCACGAATATAACGGTGTAATGATACATTTGGTGATGAGGTCCTAACCATGTATTAATCATCTAGCCATGTTATATCGTGATTAATACAGTAAACGGCAACTAACCAATCAGAAAGCTTCCTCAAACCCACCCGTTTTTAATAATATATAATGATAATGGATGATTTGTATTATTTATTGTATTTATTGTATTCCATCTCTGATTTTTTTTTGTTTTACAAGTTAGACCTGTTGAGAAACTAATTGCTTACTGTGTACTGTAAGTACCACCTGTGGTTATGTGGGAAATTGCCCGTGCTGTGCAGAGTATAGCCTAAATAATTTTTGTCATACATTTATACCATGGATATTATCTGAAATTGAGGCTTGTAAGTCCTACAGCATGGCAAGTGGGCATTTGCGTGTTGTTTTTAGCACCATTTTCTGCGTATGCACTGTGAATATACTGTGCGAATAGAGACTGTTGAAAATTCAAAACTGATAGTTTTTTTCATCAACTTACCTCCGAATATACTTTACAGCAAGCCATTCGTATGAATATGGTCCACCCTCGTCAAAGCCATGTTTGAAACCACCCGAGGCTCCATAACCCGGAAGTACCCGGAAGTAAAATCGTATAATGGATCCCTATGGGAGTGTCGTAACCCTCTTTCTAAGGCCCTGCTTGCAACTATACTTACTATACTAGGCTTACATGCACCATGTGACCACCCGCGGCAAGATCAGAAAGTGTCGCAACTCTCTTTCTAGGTGGCTCTGGTGAGGGCGGCCGCGAATGCGCACGCACAACTCGGAAGTACGCCGTACACACAGGTGGTCAATTTGGCCACAAAACTTGGCAACAACTCAACACTTTACACTCAGTCGGACTTACAACACATCCCAAAATGCGAAACGAACACATCACCTCATGGCATAAATGTGCAACACGAATATGATGTAAACAATGCAAACAATCCGACGTGAGGACAACCAGGAGCAATGACTACCAGCCGTCGCAACGGCAAAGCTACGAAACGGCCGCACATGTAGCACCTCCAACTTATCGCTGAAACCCTCCAGAATGAAGGGAAAATACTCAAGTTCATTCATAGATGCAAACAGATCAACATTTCCTCGCACATCTCAACAGGTGGTTGCACTTGGCTCGAATGTGCACCAACCCTCACGCCTTTCTCAGTCCCAAAACACTTAGCACGTGTGATGCGAGACCAAAACAGGAAGTGACTAAGAGCCGTTACCATGGAAACGAACGCATAATGGGAACATTTCTAGCATTTTCTATCGGAAAAGCTCTTCGTACATGACTAAAAAATTTCTTCATTCTAAATACATTATGAGGCAAGAACAAAATAGTAACACACAGACACTAAGTAAACTAGTCAAATTACTGGTTTGGAAAAATGAACGTGTTAGATTGCTCGTCACTGAAAGAAAGTAATCCGATTACAATGAGACAGCACTGCTCATGACAAAAAAGTAAACTCTGCCGTTCGTTTCGTGTATGATGCAATGAGCCGCGTCTGGGACGCAGCCGCTCTGCAACTGGTGTGCACTCACTGCTTGACTTTACCAGATGCGCCTGGTGTAATTATGAAAACAATTTGACAGGAAGATGGCTAGCTGGGTGCCGGTGGGTTGGCTGGGTGTCTCCTGCTCCCGTGGGGGGTCCTGCCCTACCCTGGGCTTGGTGGGCCATAGGGGGTCTTTCATTGTGCTGTGCCGGTTGGGGGGCCGTGGTGGTGGCTTGTTGGGGCTGAGGGTGGGTGTGAGTGGTGGAGACACTACCCCGTAGCCCATCCCTGACGGCCAGTTGATGGAGGCGTGGATGGCCCGGGGTACCACCCTGGATCTCGAAGGGATGATGACGGCCCCTTTGCTGAGCTGAGGGAGGAGGGATGGACTGCGCTGGATCGCCCCCCCCCCCCCGCCCCTCGATTGGCTGGGGAAGGGCCATGGCCCTGGGGGCGTCACCCACGCGGCATCTCCACTCGTCTGG
Organism: Corythoichthys intestinalis; assembly: GCF_030265065.1. Lineage (NCBI taxonomy): Eukaryota > Metazoa > Chordata > Actinopteri > Syngnathiformes > Syngnathidae > Corythoichthys > Corythoichthys intestinalis. Next base: position 69,753,488 of record NC_080396.1, read on the forward strand.
AATTATCAAATGTCTATCTAATGTCTGTGTAATTAGACACACTCAAATAATAAAACTTTGTGTCAGGATTAGCGATCAGATAGCATAGAAAAGGATACCAGCATACTTAGACTCAAAAGGGATTCAAAGAAATACTAGGTTCTACACCTCAGATGGCTGATTTGTGTACACTCCACCCCTCCCAATCACTTATCTTTCGGACTCCAAACCCCCACCCCCACTCTTTCCTTGGTCATCAGGCTCCCCACATGGTGTCAACCAGAAATACAACTAGCTAACGACAGCACCAACATATTCATAGTTACTGTAGGTGTTCAATGTATTTCTTGTTGTTGTTTATGCTTCTTCTGTCTCTCTCTCCTTCTTCTCTTCTGTTACCCATAACCTCTTCCTGTTTACTGCTTTCTACTAATAAACGAGGTACGTTGAATGATCACAATAGGAGTATGTCATACTCCCATGTGATACATTAAAACTATTCAGACCAATTGGACACTCAGATCTCCATTCACCGTGTCAAGCAGTTTAACAGGACAGGTTAACCCTTGAAAGTCGAAGGACGCGCCGGCGCGTCCTCAGCGCACGTCGTCTTTGAAGCGCCCTCACGTTTTAATTACGTCACCCACATGCCGTTGGTTGGTCTCGTTTTAAAGTGCGGAAGTTGCGGTTTACTCTCGTTATTATTTGAAGTCAATCGACCAACTAGAACGTGAGATATTGTCATTTAAGTTTTATAGTTTTATTGTCCTCTCCAAAAAACATTAAAACACTGCATGGATCATTTGTTTACGTCTATATTTCCATCATTTCTTGTCCTTTTTCAAAACGGAAGCTCCATGAAAAAAACACAAATCAAACGAACCCTTTCGAAGTCACAGTGGAAGCACAAAATGCGTTTCTTTTTTATAAATATAACTGCCGCGCGAGGTTCTACGGAACGAGAGGGAGGAGTGTTCTGAAGCAGCGAGGTGGCGAGCGACGGACGGCCGTTTGGATCGAGCAGCGACTTTGTGTGACTTTGACAATGAACGGAAAACTAAATTTAGCGCAAGCAATTGTGCTTTTTGATCAACTTGAGGAAGAGGATGGTCCAAATTCGTCATCATCGTCTTCGGAAGAGTCCTCGAGTGAAGATAGTGACGGATTTTAACACGTGGGTGATGCCATCGACGAGCAGAGGTAAGCCAACTCACTCTTTTTTTTTAATGCTGAAAAAGTTTCTTTTGAAAGTTTCTTTTGATATTGCAAGACAAAGTTCATTTTGATGCAATATAACTGTGTGTTTGTGTATATAATAATAAAATGTGCATATCAGATCAAAGTCGTACGTGCACTGTGGGTATCCCAGGCAGGAATTTATAATTTGTGGTGTTCTTCTTTCTATATGAAGATTAGGGATGTAGCACATATTCAGCTATGGTATTCTTTCTATTGTCATACATATCGATTTGCATTATTATTTATTGCTGTATATATTTTTATTTTATACTTTATTATTTTCATAAATACTGACTTTTTTTCATGTACATTTATAGTGACAATGAAAGTAAAGTGAAATGAAAATGGAAGGGTGGAAGGGTGGAAAGAGGACCGACACCCCATGGAAGTGTGAGCTGTGTGATGTAGCCCTGTGTCTAATTCCAGGACGAAACTGCTTTTCGGAGTGGCATGCCTGAAAAAAATTTAACTTGTTTATTGTAAATATTTTTGAAAATACTTTTTTTCCCAATGTTATATGTATATTTTTTTCCCCCCACAATCAGTCTTCTCAATTTGTGTATATAAATGTGTGTTCAAGAAGCCTGATTGTGTGTACATAGTTTTCATCAGGTGATGGGCCGCAATACCTAAACTCATAAAGAGATGCCCTCTAAACACTTTTTGTGTTAGGTGGTATATGTTTTTTCACTGTTCTTCACTGTTTGGTCTGCTGTATATAACCTGTTTTGACTAGAGCATGTATAAAGGCATAAAACGCCTATGGCTATACCTGTTGTTTATGTTGAATTGTCAAATATAAGACTATTTATTCTAAATTTTTGGGGTTGAATGTTCATCCTAACATGTTGAATAAATATTACAAAGTTTCAAAACGGTTCGTTACGCATGTTTGGTTGTCAATTGGACATCAATATTAAAAATTTTGACAAAACGATTTTGGAATTTTTGGTCTTTTTGGGCCCAAAATGATGATTTATAATTGGTCAGTGAAGGAAACAACAGTTTGGACATGAAGTTCAAGGTGTCACAAAAAAAGGGACCAAACCAGGCCATTGTAAACAATTCTTTCTTTGAAATATAAAGGCAACTTCAAAGGCATGCAAAATCAGACAAAATAGGCCCAGACCTTAAAGGGTTAACAAAAGAAGAGAAAACAATTTGACTAGCAGCCAATGTAAGTTTTGTGGAGAAATTTATGATGCATAAAACATACTTTTCCTTTGTTTGAATAAGAGTGTGCCGGGGACAATTGATTTAAGATGTCGTTATTCTAAGAGCCAGTAAGAAATAAACTTGATTGTTAAAGAAGGTCTTGAAGCTGCACTATCTACCAAATGGTTGTTTTGCTCCCAATGGAGTTGCTCAGACATCTGCAAATAACACTTTCCAATGCAACTGCTGAAGAAATATTGTTTACAACTGGTCAATTACCAAATGAAGGAGTATTACTTGCTGTTATGTGAATTTTATCGGAAAGAGACATTTTAAAAGGTTCACACAAAGATCTCTTCCATTAGAGATCGGAGCATTAGGCCTATGCAGATACAAATGGACAAGTTCAGAATTTTCTATGGGCAGATTCTTTGGTGTGGAAATGCATCAAAAGAAATATTTTTGATGATTGACAAGAATGCCAACAATCATTCTCCAAATAATCAATCAATGAAACTTGCATCCTAAAGAAAGTAAACAACTGCATCACAGCCATCTTGGTGTGTTTTATATGCGGTCTGCCTGAGATTTCACTCATCTTACAACAAATGAGGTGTTTCTGTGTGTTATTCTCTTTCACTGTTGAGTAGAATCCTCCAGTTTCAGCAGCATAATGAAACACACCGGCGATGGAAGTTATCCATGAAAAGCCATGCTCTTGATTGAAAGCTATTGCTAACACCTGACCTTGAAGGTTATTGATTGAGGGTAAGGTCATGTTTGACTCATTCACTGCAATTGACAGTGATCGAAATTAAATACATTCGAACTCGGATGGCTAGCAGTGAGTGATCATGTGTAACATGGTGTTGACGGTGCTTGTACTCAATTGTTTTCAGCTAATTTTTGGCAAATGTTTCATAATGTATCGATATATTCTCAAAACATAATTCTCTCAATTCCAGATGTTTCAGTTATGTGCACTGAACACTTCTGCAATCCCCCCTTGTCAGGTGCATGCACAAAAAAAAAAAAATTACCCAAACAAACAGGTCACTAAGTTAAGTGGAGCACAACGCAACACGTCGGTCTGGGATACTTTGGCATAGAATGATTTCTGATAGATTTCCAGTCATTTCCTATTAATTCTTGGGCATTTTTGGGTAACTTGCTTGTTAACTAAGGCTTGGGTCATAATACAGGTCCTAATACACAAATCCGATTTTTTTTTTTCACGTTTTTCTGAGTCGAGTGAGGCATTAACGGTCTGTACAGGACAAGTCTCATAGAAGTGGACCATTTCAAATCATATCTAGGTCACTTCCGTATGTGGTTTTAAATCTGTTTTGGGCCGCATTTTTCAAAATGTGGCAGCGGTTTGAAATCTCAAGTTTCCCAAATCGGTTCAAATAAATTCATGTCGAGTATTCATCGACGAAAACTAGTCAAATTTGAAATGACTAAAATATGAGAAAGAGTAATAAGTATGGACAAGTTTCAAAGGCATTTCCGCTTTACTTCCACATTTCTGCTCGCGACTTCCGTTTTACACTTACTCCATCCAAAACAACAGTGGAGCTGGGGTGGCATCACTCATCAAAATCTCTCAATAAAGACAATTTGGAAATACCGCAACCATCTGCCATCATCACTTCATGGGAGGACAACATGTTCATGAAGGCAGATGTGGAACCAATGTAACCTGTTTGAAACGCGCCGCGCCCCGACGCGATCCGCTCCCACCTCTCTGACCAGGCTGGGACGCGAAGGGACGCTAACCACTGCGCCGATAAAGCTCGAGCCAATGGCGCAGCCGTCAGCGTCCCGACTTGAAGGCATCGGAGGGAAGGTTTCCCACGCACCGCCTCACACACGCGGACCTGCGTGTACCCGCCACACCAACACTGTGCCACCTCAAAGACCGGGTGTTTATGTAGCCATGTTGCCACTGGTGTTATGGAAGCTATGTTCTTCCCATCCCTGCATTTTCATGTGTCGGCTGTTCAAAAAATACTACAGCTAAAATCTCGAACATGAAACGACTTGTTGTCTTTGATATTCTTTTGATTGTAATTATGATGATAATTAATATTATTTACAACAACTACTGTACTGCTGTGGCTGCAACACATGCTATTTGCTGCTAGCTTGTTGCTAATCAGCACGTGTAGGATGGCAAAATTATGTAAACGCATGAATGCGAGTGTTTCAAGTTATTTGTTCGTTTGTTTACAGGTGATTAATGCTGTTAGGCAAGAGAATACCACTCCACGTGCCTCACAACAACACTTACTGTTCGTCGATAGACATATATCGAGACTATGTGTTCTACTTTGATCATAGAAGGCTCGACTTATTCTCCACCTTCATTAATATTTTTGTTATCATTTTATAAATTGTGATTTATTAGCCTGTTTTGCACATGCACCAATCGTTTTAAATCAAAACAAGAAATGTAATCATGTAGTCCAAATGTTTTATTGCAATCAATATCTGCAATAAAAAAGAACGATATTGTGGTGACCCTTTGTTTGGCATAATTCACCTACCGTGCTTGTGTGTCTGTTTGGCCGAGCGCGTTACCGGCTGCGTCACAGTCACGTGACAGAGACACTATAAAGAGCCGCGCGCGTTCCAGCTCATTAGAGAGAGTGCATGAGAGTTCACAGAGTGCAGCAGAGTTACAGCGCTGGACAGAGCAATTCGAGCTAAAAAGACTCTTAACATTGCATGCCGCTTCAATATACTCTTTTTTTTTTTTTTTTTTTTTTTTTTTTTTTTAATGTATATACATACCTTGTAGTACTTCCTTGTAACAACAAAATCCATGTCAGCCCTTCTGCATTCGGTAACTGTAATATTATTTGTAATTTCCCCTCATTTTCATCGCTCAAGTTGCCAGCGTATCATTCAATGCCTCACGTTATCACTGGCTGCACACGTTATGATTTTGTCCACGAATGATCAACGAAGTTTTTAGCAAGATCCTTAACTTCTTGTCTGCAGCTGGTTTTGATGTAAGACATATGGCGAGGTAGATCCACACTGGCGCATTGTAGCTACTAGCTGGTCGCTGATCAAAATATTCCACTTCTAACCATATATATGGGCGCTTCCAGAGCTTCACGCACAGCACAGAACGTCTTGGAGTCTCATCCACGTTGTGCTGAATCCATTTTTGGAGATTCCGTGGGTTCCTCTGGTTTGATTTTGTTGTTTTAACTTTGTCAAAACACTGCTTACTTCAACTACACTTCATGTTGTTCTGTCTAAACCGGAAGTTGGGAACAGAAATGATCAAAGATGGTGCCGCCCTTGTTTCGCTCAGGAAACTTGTCTATTATAGCCCAAAAGACTAAGATGAAAATTAGAATGGCTGCCAAAAACAATGCTGGAATGAATGAAACAATCACCAAGTTAATCATAATAATTATCACTAGCACAGCTGAACATATAGGCTACTGTGGGTACACCAAATAAATCATGAAATTGTTGTAACACAAACCATAACACCGGCCCATTGCCTCAATGACACCAATCAAAACCACTGAAGTCCTAATTGTGTATTGCATAACTTTGTAACACAACTACTGCAAGTTACAGACTTCAAGTGTCACAAGGATTTTCTTCAGATACTCAGATAGTTATTCTCTGTGTCTTGGTGGGTCATCTAGTATCAGTAAGACTAAGACACACATATCACAGGCTTTCCATCAACCCATTGGACTATTTATAAGCATCCCCATACACCCTTCTCTCTCCAGGGGGGTCATTAATTTGCCTCTGTCAGTGGTATGCCCCACAAAAAGTCCATCAAACCTTGCAAGCTGCTTATCTTCAAGGCTTCACATGCTATGGCGAGAGCGGTGTATATTCTCGTTCTTAATAGAACGAGGTCGCATAATTAACTTAGGCATGACAAATTTTCTAACGTGACCTTTTGGCTCTCATAGTTTGGTTTCAAATGAAATGCAATCGGAAATATTTTCATATTCTGGAAATTAGGACCAGAGGTGGGTAGTAACCCATTACATTTACTCCATTATATTTACTTGAGTAACTTTTTGAGAAAAATGTACTACTAAGAGAACTTTTATCAAGCCATACTTTTTACTTGAGTAGATTTGTAGAAACGCTACTCTTACTCTGCTACTTTGGGGTACACTCGTCATTACATTTTTTATCTACATATTAGATGTTCCTTTTTTTTTTTTTTTTTTTTTTTTTCCGCAAGCGACGCTAACAGTAGCTCGACAAGTTTCACCAATGAGGCGTCGCAGCAATAATATGAAACCAATATAAAACCAATCAGACTCAAGTTTGCCGTTCTATGCCGGCCTGTTTACGTGGCTTCTTTAAAGTACCGTAAAAAGTTTGGTATTTGACAAAGAGTGCCGCCTTCAACATGACTCGAAAGCGTGGATTTTAACCTTTCCCAGTTTTTATTTGGCACCAATTGAATTTGGAAAACCGAAGATATGATCCTTTGTATTTCATAATAGGAACTACGAAGGAAGTATTCAACGGGAACTATTTTCTCCACTGGAGGGCACTCATTCTGTTTGGACAAATGATGCTTCAGTTCCCTAGATTTTTATCTCACGCTGGAATTCAATGATTTTTTTTTTTTTTTTACATATATATTTCTTTGGCTTAATGCGGTTATGCAATAGGCTATAATACAGTATAATAACAACAGTTCATATAGATAACCTTGTGCCAAGGAAAAAAAATCCATTGTTAAAAAAAAAAAAAAAATCTAACATCGTAAGCAGTTATTTACAATGTTACTCGTGACTTGAGTATTCTTCTCAACAAATGTTTTTTTGTTTGTACTTGAGTATATTTTTTGGATGACAACATTGACTCTGACTTGAGTAATATTACTTTGAAGTACGCTGCTCTAACTTGAGTAAAATTTTGGGCCTCGGTTCGCCCTAATCCAGGTCAGAGGTGAACAACTATCCATCGACCAACATACGCAGTCTTGAATTAGTATGTATTATTCCACCCCAATCGTTTCCTTCGAATGTGATAAGACATGTGGGACAGAACAAGGTGGTAGACAAAATGTTTTCCAGCAGCAATAACACAGTCTCCAGATAAATGTAATACTGCCGGTGACTTCGATAACCCCAGGATGTTCACTGTGTGCCCATTCACTCAATGCTCCTGCCTCAGCATTTATCAGTGAACCACTATTGGATGTTAACCTGCTGACCTGCATCGTTTTATATATTCCGTTTCACTTCAGACATCGTGCCTTGGTGCCTGTGAGGATTTTTTAATGAACTGTCTTGAAAGGGTTGGAGTGTTTGTTGCGATCCTGTGCTTTATCATTAGCACTCAGCCCTCTTCCATGCTTCTGCATCAAATTACTATGCATTATTTATTATTATAACAAGACAGAAAATTTGAAAATGTGGAGGAAAAAAATTCAGTGAATTAATTGTAAAAAAATTACACTCAGACGTTGTGCTCAAGGTGTCACCCAATATTAATTGATGGCAGCTTTGCATGTGATGATGAAGCAACCATCTATGTTATTCCTTTTTTTTTTTCTTCAATGGCGTTACTTCGGCAGGCCGCACAGTCCAAACCGTTTGGCCCATCGACATCGTTCAAATACTGAAATGAACGGAATTCTTGTGCGACTTAGGGAATCTTGTGAATGACCCCCCCAAAAATTAACGTTTGTACCAAAACGGAAAAAGGACGTTTTCTGAAAATGTATGTTGTCCTACAATTTTTACCCAATTCACATAAATCATAAATCAAACATTTCACTAAGGTAAGGAGCATAAAAGTTGTATGTATACAGAATTTGCCATAAACCTACGGTTCCCCCAAAATGGTCCCACTTATTTCTAATCACCAACATTTCCCCTTGATTTTCAATGGCAGAAAATGCATGGGTGGTTACAATTTTTTACCAAAAAACATACCATTACAGCAGCCCATTGACATTCAACTGGCGCCCAAGTAAGTCGAATGCCAAGCCATACATGTCCATGCCATTGACAGCCGTTCACGTCCATGCCATTGACAGCCATGTACATCTTTGCCAGTGACAGCCATGTACGTAAGTGCCATAGAACGCAATATATGTCGATTCTCTTAGCCAATGTACTTGGATTACATTGACAGCCATGTACATCCATGCCATTGACACCAATGTATGCCCATGCCATTGACAGTCATTTACGTCCATGCTATTGATGGCCATATACAAGGTATGTCGATTTTATTGATGCCAATGTACTTGGATTCCATTAACCTATAGCCTATGTAAGTTGATGCCATAGACATCAAAATATCAACAGGAAATGACCCTGGAATGCCCCCAAATCAGTAGGAAGTGACCTGACATCAACAGGAAGTGATCCTGAAATGTCCCTAAATCAACAGGAAGTGACTTGATATCAACAGGAAGCCACCTGAAATCAGCAGGACCTGACCCCAAGGGGTTTACCTGCGAAAGCAAAGCTACCATAGTAATTTCTGCAGAAATTGCATTTTAAACAATACAATACACGCCATGAAAATTAATTTAAGTACAGGGAGTCTTCGGTTTACGATGTCCTTGACGAAAGCTGAGTATTCTATGACCAGCCAAAGGAAAAGCATGACCATGGAAATAAGCTTAACATCATAGAAAAATATGGAGAAAAGGGAGACACCAATATAATATAAAGATATGTTGCGTTAAGACCAAAGTTAGAGCTTCACGCAAAAACACCTTGCTCATCGTCAAATGCAGTTTTGTGTGTACGCAGACCTTAGGTCGCAAAAAGACAAAGTTAAATAATTTACGATTCACGTAACCTTAAAATCAGGACAGTAACATAATGCATCAGGTTGAATCTATACTTGAGATTACAATGTTGATGTGTTAAGTGCTGTGTTTTCTAGGCTGTCCCTAAAAGCACTGCGTGTCTGACTGCAGTGAGAGAGTGAATCGTGGAGGAGTTGGCGAATTTTGTAACTTGGCGTTGGCTACAGCCAGAATTGGGTAGTAATGCGTTACATTTATTCCATTACATTTACTTGAGTAACTTTTTGAGAAAAATGTGGCAGAAAACACTCAGGTGACTTGAAGTTCCGCTCTGAGATCCCCAATTTGGCCAAATTTCTAAATTGTCCTATATGCATGTGTGATACATCATTGGAAAGCTTAAAATCTTAATTTTCTGGGGTAAGAAAATTTTTGAACAGGAGGGCATTTAAAAAAAAATAAAAAAAATAAACAGTGAAACCCTACCTGAAGGCGAGAGCATGCGAGAGCAGAATTAAAGACGCCACAATTCTAAAGAGATATTATCACGTACTTACCTTGTTTCGATCCAAAAACTCCATGTAGCATGTATCACTGAGAGTCAAGACACAGCTGTGAATGGCCACAGCCGGATTTTTGGGGGATTTTATGGGTGAAACATGGTAATATAACAAGGGTCGCGATGCAGAAATCGCAGACATCAAGGAGTGGTCGAGATTTTCATTTTCATATATTTACCGTTTTAAGCATTTTTTTTTTTTTTCTTTTTTTGTTTTGGTCGATTATTTATCATCTAAAATACTAGGGGAAAGGCGACAGTTACGAGGTAGATATCCGCGACTTTTTTATAGACGCCAATTTTTTCATTCTAACGTAATTTGTTTAAAAGTTTAAAATATGCCAGTGAATAACTTTTTAAAGTCGTTTTGTTTTTTTTAAACAAATGAGACTTCCATTAAGGATTCTAAGCTAAAAAAGACGGACATTTCAAATAATAAATACGATTACTTGCCTTTTTTTTTTTATGGCTAGGTTGAAACAAAAGCGGTTGCGCAACGTCAGTAAACGGGGGTTTTCAGGGGAAAACGGACAAATTAAAAATATTTCGGGGGCTTATTGTGCCATGAATCTGCTATGGCAGCATATAAACATATTGTTCTATCAAACACAATCGTTGTTTTGTCTTAAAATACAGCAGTTTCTTTTAAAGTGGAGTGCAAGAGCAGAAACTGCTTTTTCAGTCTTGTCTGTGTTTTCCGCCATGTACTTCTTAGAGTAGTTTCACCACAAAAATACTTTTGACTTTTACTTGAGTAGATTTTGGAGGAAGAAACACTACTCTTACTCCGCTACTTTGGGCTACACTAAAGTCGAGATTGTTTTGTTTTATATTGGTTTATATAATTCATTCAACCCTTGATGATGGAAAGGATTAAATAGTATATATTTTAGGTCAATTAGCATTTTACGGATTTTTCCCCTCAATAACAGAAAACACAATCAAGCTTGTGCAAAGATACAGAGACATATTATCATAAACTAACACTGAAAATACAGTTTTTCATAAATGGGCAGCTCTCAGTTGTTAGTTAGGGCCCGAGCACTGAGCGTGCGAAGGCCCTATTGTTTTGCAAAGGATTATTATTATTATTAGGGCCCGAGCACTCAGCGTGCGAAGGCCCTATTGTTTTGCAAAGGATTATTATTATTATTATTATTATTATTATTATTATTATTAGGGCCCGAGCACTAGACGTGCGAAGGCCCTATTGTAATGCAAAGGATTATTAGGGCCCGAGCACTGAGCGTGCGAAGGCCCTATTGTTTTGCAAAGGATTATTATTATTATTATTATTATTATTATTAGGGCCCGAGCACTAGGCGTGCGAAGGCCCTATTGTAATGCAAAGGATTATTATTATTATTATTATTATTATTCTTCTTTCTTCATGGCAAATGAAAATGGCCAATTTGGAGGCCTGAACATGCACGAAAAGTCACCAAAATTTGCACATACGTGCAGATTCGCGTAAAATTTGATAATCTTGCGTCGTTTTGAAAAAATTTTTAAAAATGGCTCAGTGGCGCCCCCTTGACCCTTAAAATTTTCAAAAAGGCCTCTCCTCTCAGGTTTTCAACGTAGAGCGATGAAATTTGGGGAGTAGATACCTTATGCCTAACTGTTCAAAAAAGCCTCTTGCACCCATATTCCAAATCCGACAGGAAATCGGATATTTTGGATCAAATGTGAAATTTTTTCGGTTCACAGTTGGAGTTTACGTTTGGAGGCCTGAACATGCACGAAAACTCACCAAAATTTGCACATACATGCAACTTTGCGTAAATTTTGATAATCTACAAAAAAATTTAACAAAATCGCTCAGTGGCGCCCCCTTGAAATTTTCAAAAAGGCCTTTCCTATTAGGTTTTTTCAACGTAGAATGATGAAATTTGGTGAGTCGATACATTGCGTAAAACTGCTCCAAAAAGTCTCTTGCACCTATATTCCAAATCCAACAGGAAGTCGGAAATTTTGGATCAAATGCGAAATTTTATCGATTTACATTTGAGACCTTGTCGCTGAAGAAAATAGTTGGATCGTCTTCAAAATTGGTCAGACTATACAGGAGACATATGAGATCTTAAGTTTTCAAAATGGTGAGTTTTCATCCAAGGGTCTGGCCTGGGCGTAGTCCCAAAGTTGGCCATTTTTGGGCAAAACACCAAATTCAGAAAATGATTAAAAACTCCGTGATACAACGTTCAATCTTTTTCATTTCTAGCAAGTATATGAGATATCCCAGCCTGAACACGACTGCATTTAAATTTTACCCATTAGGCTTGGCGCCCCCTAGTGGGAACAGGAAATGGCCTTCTTTACGAGACAGGCTCCTCGTCCAAGGGAAAAAAATCTATTGACCTCAAACCTGTTTCAGGGGAGCCTCAAGACATGTGTTCAGGTGCCTAATGAAAAATATTGAGGTTTTGTAGAAGCGGAGAGGTACAAACTGGAAGTGAAAATGACCGTCAACAATTTGTCTCGCCAAAAACTTTGAACAGTCATAACTCGGCAGATATACAACATATCTGCGCCAAACTTCCCGTGTTTGTTGAGAGTCATACCCTGAAGGTTCGTGTAGGGGTCATTTGCATCAACTCTACAGTGCCAACTAGTGGCGACAGAAAGAAGTTTTAAAAAAGGCCTTTCCTATTGGGTTTTTCCAACATAGAGTGAGGAAATTTGGGGAGTTGATACCTTGTGCAAAACTGCTCCAAAAAGTCTCTTGCACCCATTTTCCAAATCCAACAGGAAATCGGGTATTTTGGATCAAATGTGAAATTTTTATCGGTTAACAGTAGGAGTTTACATTTGGAGGCTTGAACATGCACGAAAACTCACAAAAATTTCGACATACATGCGGCTTTGCATAACGTTCAATAATCTTGTAACGTTACGAAAAAATGTAACAAAATGGCTCAGTGGCGCCCCCTTGAAATTTTCAAAAAGCCCTCTCCATTTAGGTTTTTTCAACGTAGATGGATGAAATTCGGAGAGTCAATACCTTGTACAAAACTGCTCCAAAAAGTCTCTTGCATGCGTATTCCAAACCCAACAGGAAATCGGGTATTTTGGATTGAATGTGAATTTTTTATCGATTTACAGTGTGCACATTTTACACCTTGGCACCTAGGGAATTAGTTTGATCATTCTCAAAATTGGCGAGACTGTTCATGAGGCATATGAAATCTTAAGTTATCAAAATGGTGTGTTTTCATTCACGGGCCTGACCTGGGCGGGGTGCCAAAGTCGGCCATTTTTTCGCCAAAACACCGAATTCGGAAAATGACTGATAACTCCCTCATACAACGTTCAATCTATTTTAAATCTGCCATGTGTGTGAGGTATACCAGCCTGAGCAGGACTGGATTGAAAATTTACCATTTGTGCCTGGCGCCTCCTAGTGGGAACAGGAAATGCCCTTTTTTACGGTGACACACTCCTCCTCCAAGGGAAAAAATTAATCGACCTCAAACCTGCATAAGGGAAGCCTTAAGACCTGTCTTCAGGTGCCTGATGAAAAATATTGAAGTTTCGTTGAAGCGGAGGGGTCCAAACAGGAAAGTGAAAATGACTGTCAATAATTTTTCTCTCCAAAAATTTTGAACAGTCATAACTCGGCAGATATACAACATATCTGCGGCAAACTTCCCGTGCTTGTTGAGAGTCATACCCTGAAGGGCCTTGTAGGGGTCATCTGCATCAAACCTACAGCGCCAACTAGTGGCAATAGAAAGTCACTCGTTTTTCCAATACATGTTCAGTTCTTTTCAGGTTGGTCATTGTAGTTTCAAGACCTATTAAAATACTTATTTACGGCCCATGTCCACGTGTCTCTGTCTGTTGCCGTGACGACCCTTTGTTCGCCATTTAAAGGAAATATTTTTTTTCAGAGACTCAGGCAGCTTATAGAGCCACAGTATTTGGCACACTTGGTCGAATTGGCCGAGTTAGAAGATTAATTTTGGGTTTTGAATAAGGGCTTGGCTGCACAGCTCAGTAGTGGCTCCTTTTTTGTAGTACTCTCTCCAATAGGGGTTTTTATCTCTTGGGTGTGGGAATGTAAATAGGCGACTTTCGAGCATGTTAGGTTCTAATGAGATAATTAGAGAGGAGGATCTGCCACCAGCCTGACCTGCACACAGTCCGAGTTGCGTGACGTCCGAGTTGCGCTAAATTGCGAGGGCCCGTTTAGTCCTGCTTGCAGGCCTAGTTATTATTATTATTATTATTATTATTATTATTCTTTTTTCAGGGCAAATGAAAATGGCCAATTTGGAGGCCTGAACATGCACGAAAAGTCACCAAAATTTGCACATACGTGCGGCTTTGCGTAAAATTCGATAATCTTGTGTCGTTTTGAAAAAATGTCAAAAAATGGCTCAGTGGCGCCCCCTTGACCCTTAAAATTTTCAAAAAGGCCTCTCCTCTCAGGTTTTCAACGTAGAGCAATGAAATTTGGGGAGTAGATACCTTATGCCTAACTGTTCAAAAAAGCCTCTTGCACCCATATTCCAAATCCAACAGGAAATCGGATATTTTGGATCAAATGTGAAATTTTTATCGGTTCACAGTTGGAGTTTACATTTGGAGGCCTGAACATGCACGAAAACTCACCAAAATTTGCACATACATGCAACTTTGCGTAAATTTTGATAATCTACAAAAAAATTTAACAAAATGGCTCAGTGGCGCCCCCTTGAAATTTTCAAAAAGGCCTTTCCTATTAGGTTTTTTCAACGTAGAACAATGAAATTTGGTGAGTCGATACATTGTGCAAAACTGCTCCAAAAAGTCTCTTGCACCCATATTCCAAACCCAACAGGAAGCCGGAAATTTTGGATCAAATGTGAAATTTTATCGATTTACATTTGAGACCTTGTCGCTGAAGAAAATAGTTGGATCGTCTTCAAAATTGGTCAGACTATTCAGGAGACATATGAGATCTTAAGTTTTCAAAATGGTGAGTTTTTATCCAAGGGTCTGACCTGGGCGTGGTCCCAAAGTCGGCCATTTTTGGGCAAAACACCAAATTCAGAAAATGATTAAAAAATCCGTGATACAACGTTCAATCTTTTTCATTTCTAGCAAGTATATGAGATATCCCAGCCTGAACACGACTGCATTGAAATATTACCCATTAGGCTTGGCGCCCCCTAGTGGGAACAGGAAATGGCCTTCTTTACGAGACAGGCTCCTCCTCCAAGGGAAAAAAATCTATTGACCTCAAACCTGTTTCAGGGGAGCCTCAAGACATGTGTTCAGGTCCCTGATGAAAAATATTGAGGTTTCGTTGAAGCGGAGAGGTCCAAACTGGAAGTGAAAATGACCGTCAACAATTTGTCTCGCCAAAAATTTTGAACAGTCATAACTCGGCAGATATGCAACATATGTGCGCCAAACTTTCCGTGTTTGTTGAGAGTCATACCCTGAAGGTTCTTGTAGGGGTCATTTGCATCAACTCTACAGTGCCAACTAGTGGCGACAGAAAGAAGTTTTAAAAAAGGCCTTTCCTATTGGGTTTTTTCAACATAGAGCAAGGAAATTTGGGGAGTAGATACCTTATGCAAAACTGCTCCAAAAAGTCTCTTGCACCCATATTCCAAATCCAACAGGAAATCGGGTATTTTGGATCGAATGTGAAATTTTCATGGGTTCACAGTAAGAGTTTACATTTGGAGGCTTGAATATGCATAAAAACTCACCAAAATTTGCACATACATGCGGCTTTGGATAACGTTCGATAATCTTGCAACGTTACGAAACAATTTAACAAAATGGCTCAGTGGCGCCCCCTTGAAATTTTCAAAAAGGCCTCTCCATTTAGGTTTTTCTAACATAGAGTGATGAAATTTGGAGAGTCAAAACTTTGTGCAAAACTGCTCCAAAAAGTCTCTTGCACACACATTCCAAATCCTACAGGAAATCAGGTATTTTGGATTGAATGTGAATTTTTTATCGATTTACAGTGTGCACATTTTACACCTTGGCACCTAGGGAATTAGTTTGATCATTCTCAAAATTGGTGAGACTGTTCATGAGGCATATGAAATCTTAAGTTATAAAAATGGTGTGTTTTCATTCACGGGCCTGACCTGGGCGGGGCGCCAAATTCTTCCATTTTTTCGCCAAAACACCGAATTCGGAAAATGACTGATAACTCCCTCATACAACGTTCAATCTATTTTAAATCTGGCATGTGTGTGAGGTATACCAGCCTGAGCAGGACTGGATTGAAAATTTACCATTTGTGCCTGGCGCCTCCTAGTGGGAACAGGAAATGCCCTTTTTTACGGGACACACTCCTCCTCTAAAGGGAAAAAATCAATCTACCTCAAACTTGCATAAGGGAAACCTTAAGACCTGTCTTCAGGTGCCTGATGAAAAATATTGAAGTTTCGTTGAAGCGGAGGGGTCCAAACAGGAAAGTGAAAATGACTGTCAACAATTTTTCTCTCCAAAAACTTTGAACAGTCATAACTCGGCAGATATACAAGATATCTGCGCCAAACTTCCCGTGCTTGTTGAGAGTCATACCCTGAAGGGCCTTGTAGCGGTCATTTGCATCAACCCTACAGCGCCAACTAGTGGCGATAGAAAGTCACTCGTTTTTCCAAAACATGTCCAGTTCTTTTCATGTTGGTCATTGTAGTTTCAAGACCTATTAAAATACTTTTTTACGGCCCATGTCCACGTGTCTCTGTCTGTTGCCGTGACGACCCTTTGTTCGCCATTTAAAGGAAATATTTTTTTTCAGAGACTCAGGGAGCTTATAGAGCCACAATAGTTGGCACACTTGGTCGAAATGGCCAAGTTAGAAGATTAATTTTGGTTTTGAATAAGGGCTTGGCTGCACAGCTCAGTAGTGGCTCCTTTTTTGTAGTACTCTCTCCAATAGGGGTTTTTATCTCTTGGGTGTGGGAATGTAAATAGGCGACTTTCGAGCATGTTAGGTTCTAATGAGATGATTAGAGAGGAGGATCTGCCACCACCCTGACCTGCACACAGTCCGAGTTGCGTGACGTCCGAGTTGCGCTAGATTGCGAGGGCCCGTTCAGTCCTGCTTGCAGGCCTAGTTATTATTATTATTATTATTATTATTCTTCTTTCTTCATGGCAAATGAAAATGGCCAATTTGGAGGCCTGAACATGCACGAAAAGTCACCAAAATTTGCACATACGTGCAGATTCGCGTAAATTTCGATAATCTTGCGTCGTTTTGAAAAAATGTCAAAAAATGGCTCAGTGGCGCCCCCTTGACCCTTAAAATTTTCAAAAAGGCCTCTCCTCTCAGGTTTTCAACGTAGAGCAATGAAATTTGGGGAGTAGATACCTTATGCCTAACTGTTCAAAAAAGCCTCTTGCACCCATATTCCAAATCCAACAGGAAATCGGGTATTTTGGATCGAATGTGAAATTTTTTCGGTTCACAGTTGGAGTTTACGTTTGGAGGCTTGAACATGCACGAAAACTCACCAAAATTTGCACATACATTCAACTTTGCGTAAATTTTGATAATCTACAAAAAAATTTAACAAAATGGCTCAGTGGCGCCCCCTTGAAATTTTCAAAAAGGCCTTTCCTATTAGGTTTTTTCAACGTAGAACGATGAAATTTGGCGAGTCGATACATTGTGCAAAACTGCTCCAAAAAGTCTCTTGCACCCATATTCCAAACCCAACAGGAAGCTGGAAATTTTGGGTCAAATGCGAAATTTTATCGATTTACATTTGAGACCTTGTCGCTGAAGGATAAAGTTGGATCGTCTTCAAAATTGGTCAGACTATTCAGGAGACCTATGAGATCTTAAGTTTTCAAAATGGTGTGTTTTCATTCAAGGGTCTGGCCTGGGCGTGGTCCCAAAGTCGGCCATTTTTGGGCAAAATACCAAATTCAGAAAATGATTAAAAACTCCGTGATACAACGTTCAATCTTTTTCATTTCTAGCATGTATATGAGATATCCCAGCCTGAACACGACTGCATTGAAATATTACCCATTAGGCCTGGCGCCCCCTAGTGGGAACAGGAAATGGCCTTCTTTACAAGACAGGCTCCTCCTCCAAGGGAAAAAAATCTATTGACCTCAAACCTGTTTCAGGGGAGCCTCAAGACATGTGTTCAGGTCCCTGATGAAAAATATTGAGATTTCGTTGAAGCGGAGAGGTCCAAACTGGAAGTGAAAATGACCGTCAACAATTTGTCTCGCCAAAAATTTTGAACAGTCATAACTCGGCAGATATGCAACATATCTGCGCCAAACTTTCCGTGTTTGTTGAGAGTCATACCCTGAAGGTTCTTGTAGGGGTCATTTGCATCAACTCTACAGTGCCAACTAGTGGCGACAGAAAGAAGTTTTAAAAAAGGCCTTTCCTATTGGGTTTTTTCAACATAGAGCAAGGAAATTTGGGGAGTAGATACCTTATGCAAAACTGCTCCAAAAAGTCTCTTGCACCCATATTCCAAATCCAACAGGAAATCGGGTATTTTGGATCGAATGTGAAATTTTCATGGGTTCACAGTAAGAGTTTACATTTGGAGGCTTGAATATGCATAAAAACTCACCAAAATTTGCACATACATGCGGCTTTGGATAACGTTCGATAATCTTGCAACGTTACGAAACAATTTAACAAAATGGCTCAGTGGCGCCCCCTTGAAATTTTCAAAAAGGCCTCTCCATTTAGGTTTTTCTAACATAGAGTGATGAAATTTGGAGAGTCAAAACTTTGTGCAAAACTGCTCCAAAAAGTCTCTTGCACACACATTCCAAATCCTACAGGAAATCGGGTATTTTGGATTGAATGTGAACTTTTTATCGATTTACAGTGTGCACATTTTACACCTTGGCACCTAGGGAATTAGTTTGATCATTCTCAAAATTGGTGAGACTGTTCATGAGGCATATGAAATCTTAAATTATAAAAATGGTGTGTTTTCATTCACGGGCCTGACCTGGGCGGGGCGCCAAATTCTTCCATTGTTTCGCCAAAACACCGAATTCGGAAAATGACTGATAGCTCCCTCATACAACGTTCAATCTATTTTAAATCTGCCATGTGTGTGAGGTATACCAGCCTGAGCAGGACTGGATTGAAAATTTATCATTTGTGCCTGGCGCCTCCTAGTGGGAACAGGAAATGCCCTTTTTTACGGGACACACTCCTCCTCTAAAGGGAAAAAATCAATCTACCTCAAACCTGCATAAGGGAAACCTTAAGACCTGTCTTCAGGTGCCTGATGAAAAATATTGAAGTTTCGTTGAAGCGGAGGGGTCCAAACAGGAAAGTGAAAATGACTGTCAACAATTTTTCTCTCCAAAAACTTTGAACAGTCATAACTCGGCAGATATACAAGATATCTGCGCCAAACTTCCCGTGCTTGTTGAGAGTCATACCCTGAAGGGCCTTGTAGGGGTCATTTGCATCAACCCTACAGCGCCAACTAGTGGCGATAGAAAGTCACTCGTTTTTCCAAAACATGTCCAGTTCTTTTCATGTTGGTCATTGTAGTTTCAAGACCTATTAAAATACTTTTTTACGGCCCATGTCCACGTGTCTCTGTCTGTTGCCGTGACGACCCTTTGTTCGCCATTTAAAGGAAATATTTTTTTTCAGAGACTCAGGGAGCTTATAGAGCCACAATAGTTGGCACACTTGGTCGAATTGGCCCAGTTAGAAGATTAATTTTGGTTTTGAATAAGGGCTTGACTGCACAGCTCAGTAGTGGCTCCTTTTTTGTAGTACTCTCTCCAATAGGGGTTTTTATCTCTTTGGTGTGGGAATGTAAATAGGCGACTTTCGAGCATGTTAGGTTCTAATGAGATGATTAGAGAGGAGGATCTGCCACCACCCTGACCTGCACACAGTCCGAGTTGCGTGACGTCCGAGTTGCGCTAGATTGCGAGGGCCCGTTCAGTCCTGCTTGCAGGCCTAGTTATTATTATTATTATTATTATTATTATTATTCTTTTTTCAGGGCAAATGAAAATGGCCAATTTGGAGGCCTGAACATGCACGAAAAGTCACCAAAATTTGCACATACGTGCGGCTTTGCGTAAATTTCGATAATCTTGTGTCGTTTTGAAAAAATGTCAAAAAATGGCTCAGTGGCGCCCCCTTTACCCTTAAAATTTTCAAAAAGGCCTCTCCTCTCAGGTTTTCAACGTAGAGCAATGAAATTTGGGGAGTAGATACCTTATGCCTAACTGTTCAAAAAAGCCTCTTGCACCCATATTCCAAATCCAACAGGAAATCGGATATTTTGGATCAAATGTGAAATTTTTATCGGTTCACAGTTGGAGTTTACATTTGGAGGCCTGAACATGCACGAAAACTCACCAAAATTTGCACATACATGCAACTTTACGTAAATTTTGATAATCTACAAAAAAATTTAACAAAATGGCTCAGTGGCGCCCCCTTGAAATTTTCAAAAAGGCCTTTCCTATTAGGTTTTTTCAACGTAGAACGATGAAATTTGGCGAGTCGATACATTGTGCAAAACTGCTCCAAAAAGTCTCTTGCACCCATATTCCAAACCCAACAGGAAGCCGGAAATTTTGGATCAAATGTGAAATTTTATCGATTTACATTTGAGACCTTGTCGCTGAAGAAAATAGTTGGATCGTCTTCAAAATTGGTCAGACTATTCAGGAGACATATGAGATCTTAAGTTTTGAAAATGGTGAGTTTTCACTCAAGGGTCTGACCTGGGCGTGGTCCCAAAGTCGGCCATTTTTGGGCAAAATACCAAATTCAGAAAATGATTAAAAACTCCGTGATACAACGTTCAATCTTTTTCATTTCTAGCATGTATATGAGATATCCCAGCCTGAACACGACTGCATTGAAATATTACCCATTAGGCCTGGCGCCCCCTAGTGGGAACAGGAAATGGCCTTCTTTACGAGACAGGCTCCTCCTCCAAGGGAAAAAAATCTATTGACCTCAAACCTGTTTCAGGGGAGCCTCAAGACATGTGTTCAGGTCCCTGATGAAAAATATTGAGGTTTCGTTGAAGCGGAGAGGTCCAAACTGGAAGTGAAAATGACCGTCAACAATTTGTCTCGCCAAAAATTTTGAACAGTCATAACTCGGCAGATATGCAACATATCTGCGCCAAACTTTCCGTGTTTGTTGAGAGTCATACCCTGAAGGTTCTTGTAGGGGTCATTTGCATCAACTCTACAGTGCCAACTAGTGGCGACAGAAAGAAGTTTTAAAAAAGGCCTTTCCTATTGGGTTTTTTCAACATAGAGCAAGGAAATTTGGGGAGTAGATACATTATGCAAAACTGCTCCAAAAAGTCTCTTGCACCCATATTCCAAATCCAACAGGAAATCGGGTATTTTGGATCGAATGTGAAATTTTCATGGGTTCACAGTAAGAGTTTACATTTGGAGGCTTGAATATGCATAAAAACTCACCAAAATTTGCACATACATGCGGCTTTGGATAACGTTCGATAATCTTGCAACGTTACGAAACAATTTAACAAAATGGCTCAGTGGCGCCCCCTTGAAATTTTCAAAAAGGCCTCTCCATTTAGGTTTTTCTAACATAGAGTGATGAAATTTGGAGAGTCAAAACTTTGTGCAAAACTGCTCCAAAAAGTCTCTTGCACACACATTCCAAATCCTACAGGAAATCGGGTATTTTGGATTGAATGTGAACTTTTTATCGATTTACAGTGTGCACATTTTACACCTTGGCACCTAGGGAATTAGTTTGATCATTCTCAAAATTGGTGAGACTGTTCATGAGGCATATGAAATCTTAAGTTATAAAAATGGTGTGTTTTCATTCACGGGCCTGACCTGGGCGGGGCGCCAAATTCTTCCATTTTTTCGCCAAAACACCGAATTCGGAAAATGACTGATAACTCCCTCATACAACGTTCAATCTATTTTAAATCTGGCATGTGTGTGAGGTATACCAGCCTGAGCAGGACTGGATTGAAAATTTACCATTTGTGCCTGGCGCCTCCTAGTGGGAACAGGAAATGCCCTTTTTTACGGGACACACTCCTCCTCTAAAGGGAAAAAATCAATCTACCTCAAACCTGCATAAGGGAAACCTTAAGACCTGTCTTCAGGTGCCTGATGAAAAATATTGAAGTTTCGTTGAAGCGGAGGGGTCCAAACAGGAAAGTGAAAATGACTGTCAACAATTTTTCTCTCCAAAAACTTTGAACAGTCATAACTCGGAAGATATACAAGATATCTGCGCCAAACTTCCCGTGCTTGTTGAGAGTCATACCCTGAAGGGCCTTGTAGGGGTCATTTGCATCAACCCTACAGCGCCAACTAGTGGCGATAGAAAGTCACTCGTTTTTCCAAAACATGTCCAGTTCTTTTCATGTTGGTCATTGTAGTTTCAAGACCTATTAAAATACTTTTTTACGGCCCATGTCCACGTGTCTCTGTCTGTTGCCGTGACGACCCTTTGTTCGCCATTTAAAGGAAATATATTTTTTTCAGAGACTCAGGGAGCTTATAGAGCCACAATAGTTGGCACACTTGGTCGAAT
This sequence comes from Corythoichthys intestinalis, assembly GCF_030265065.1. Classification (NCBI taxonomy): domain Eukaryota; kingdom Metazoa; phylum Chordata; class Actinopteri; order Syngnathiformes; family Syngnathidae; genus Corythoichthys; species Corythoichthys intestinalis. The sequence goes on from NC_080396.1 coordinate 69,775,724, forward strand.
TGGCCCAGTTAGAAGATTAATTTGGTTTTGAATAAGGGCTTGGCTGCACAGCTCAGTAGTGGCTCCTTTTTTGTAGTACTCTCTCCAATAGGGGTTTTTATCTCTTGGGTGTGGGAATGTAAAGAGGCGACTTTCGAGCTTGTTAGGTTCTAATGAGATGATTAGAGAGGAGGATCTGCCACCACCATGACCTGCACACAGTCCGAGTTGCGTGACGTCCGAGTTGCGCTAGATTGCGAGGGCCCGTTCAGTCCTGCTTGCAGGCCTAGTTGGTTTTGTAATTTCATACTGGGTGGATGAGCAGGCACACCAGAGACTTTTTTCATATTTTACACAGATTATGTAAATATCCCTGTCTGTAAACCAGTTGACGATTCAGTTATTCTTGTTTGAGAGTGGCACCATTTAATTAACTTTCCATACAAATAGAACAAAAATGAAATCATATTCAACATAAGTAAGATACGTATTGTACGGTGAGGCACAAATATTTGATTTTCTATGGCCTATCTCTAAAAATCAACTCTCAAAGCGTTTGCACAGCAGAACAAACATAATTAAAGTAGCAGGAAGTCACCCGCAGTGGGTGTTGTAGCCTACAGACTAGTAGTCTCCATTAATATTTGATGCGACCAACAGAAGAAATAGAAAATTCCGCCTTTCCTTGTTTTATTTAACCTTAACAGTATTGATCGCATTTAAGTATAGATCGATACATTTTTCTTTGATTTATAGAATTTTCTTTCATCCTAAAGTAATTCACATGGATAGTACGATTATAATAAGGATTAATTTAAGTTGCTTCCCTTTCAAAAGCTATTGACTTGTCTATCTTCTTACTGCACATGGTAAGACTTGATTCAGGAAGAAAAACAAGCATTTGGGTGCATTATGTGGAAAAGGAAGTGAGTTATCCCACTGGAGCAGAGAAAAGAAGTGGGAGAAAACAAATTGTTTCGTTTCCTTGTGGTCCCAAATGTGTTTGATTGACAACTGCAAGAACCACATTCCAATAGGACAGATGAGTTAGCTAATTTATTGTTTAGTGTTAAAAAGTAAAATGAAATGTAGGGTATGTGTATTTCTTAGCCCTGAACGATTGAATGCAATGTGCAGATGCGCAATACTCGCAAAGACGGATTTTTTTCTTTTCTTTTTTTTTTTACCTTTCCTGTTCAGATGCTTGACACAGAGAATGGAAATCTGAGTGTCTGATTGGTCTTAACAGTTTTAATGTATCACATGGGAGTATGACATACTCCCATTATGATCATTCAACGTGCCTCGTTTATTAGGAGAAAGCAGCGAACAGGAAGGCGTTATGGGGGACAAAAGAAAATAGAGAAGAAGAGAGAGAGACAGAAAAAGCACAATAAGAAAAGAAAAATACTTTGAACGCCTACACTAACTATGAATAATTTGGTGCAATCGTCCGGTTGACACCATGTGGAGGGCCTGATGACCAAGGAGAAAGAGGAGGGGGTGGGGGGGAGAAAGATAAGTGATTGGGAGGGGTGGAGTGTACATAAATCAGGCATATGAAGTGTAGAACCCAATATTTGTGTGAATCCCTTGTGAGTGTGAGTATGTTGGCATCCTATTATATGCTGCCTGATCGCTAATCCTGACACAAAGTTTTATTATTTGAGTGTGTCTAATTACACAGACATTAGATAGACATTTGATAATTCCAGACGAGTGGAGATGCCGCGTGGGTGACGCCCCCAGGGCCATGGGGGCCACTGTTTTTCTACTTGAGTGTGTCTAATTGCACCTAGTCATGCGTGAATGCCATCAGACATGTGATACAGTGTATCACAAAAGTGAGTACACCCCTCGCATTTCTGCAGATATCTAGGTATATCTTTTCATGGGACAAAATTGACAAAATGACACTTTGACACAATGAAAAGTAGTTTGTGTGCAGCTTATGTAATAGAGTTAATTTATGTCCCCCCTCAAAATAATTCAAATATAGCCTTTAATATCTAAACCCCTGGCAACAAAAGTGAGTACACCCCTTTGAAAAAACGTACATCCCTAAATATCCAAACTGAGTACTGTTTGTCATTTTCCCTCCAAAATCATGTCATGTGACTCGTTACAGGAGTGCTGTCAGCATTGCTGCAGAGATTGAAGAGGTGGGGGGTCAGCCTATTAGTGCTCAGACCATACGCCGCACTCTACATCAAATTGGTGTGCATGGCTGTCACCGCAGGAGGAAGCAAACCGTTTGCTGAAGGCATGTCAACAAAGCACATGGATTACTGGAACCATGTCCTATATCCTTTCTTGTGTACCGTCTTCAGAAGAGGCTTCCTCCTGGCGCTAACAGGCTGACCCCCCCACCTCTTCAATCTCTGCAGCAATACAATTTATTACATACAGTATTATCTGAAATTGAGGCTTTTAAGTCCTACGGCATAGCAAGTGGGCATTTTTGTCTTGTTTTCAGCACCATTTTCTGCGTATGTCCCGGGACTTGTGCCGTCTCGTCATCCCTGCGCTGTCATATGTACTTTACATTCCGGCACCTTATGATTTACTAATTAGGCACTTGTGAATTGTTACTGTCCGCAAACGCGGAAGCATGGTCTGACCCCAAACAAATAATGCCACCTACTCCTTGAAATAGGAAAAGCTGCTGTTTTCTTGTGCAACAATGAAAAATAAATGCATTGGTCCTTGGGACTATTGTAAATAATATTGCCACTTTCACTTCCTGACAGCGTCTACGACAGCCTACGTGGCTCCTACTGCTTTGCCCTTCACACTGGGCTGCCGTTTGTGTGAAACAGACTTTACATGCAAACACAATTATGGAGCACAGAGTAGATTTTTTTTTTTTTTTGCTCAATGAATTATTTGCGCTCAAAATCTATCGTTGCTTGCTCAGAATTGTGGCAAAATATACTAGTAATTCCATACATAACAAGAACCCCAGGAGTTGGGTTAGGAAGGTTTGAATGTAATTGTTTACGTCACTGGACAATGCTCCATATCATGCATCACATTGCGGACCAACTATTACTTGATCCTTACTTCGGAGTTGCCAGAAGTGGACTGGCCATCGGGCACTTCCCGGTGGGCTGACACACATTCTTGGGCCGGTGACGCAGTTTTAATGATAATAATAAAAATGATTCTCAGCAGTGACATGCGGCCAATTTGTTGCTTCAATTTTTGTTAGTCCAATGAAATATCGTGCACTGCTTACCCAGCCCTCCGGACAACTGTGACAAATGAATGAGAGGGAGGCGCAGAGACGCTGCTGGGAAGCCTACAGTTTGATGCGGCGAAATTTGGAAGAATAACTGATATGTTTATTCAAACAAAACCAGTGCAGCCCATCCCTCCTCCCACAGCCCAGCATGGGGGCAGCTGTTGTCCCTCCGCGATCCAGTGTGGTCCCCCGGACCATCCGGGCCCCCGCCAACCGGCTTTCAGGGATGGGATGAGTGGACATCTCACCACGTCCACCCCCAACCCGGCCCACGAGCAAACCGCCGCGCCCCCCAATTGACACGGCACACAGCAGGACACCAATGGCCCACTAAGCCCGGAGCAGGCGATACCCGGCCGACCCACCAGCACCCAGCCAGTGACCCGCGCCGGAGGGCAGGGAGAACACCCAGCAAGAAAAGAGAGGAAGGCGGAATCAGGAGATCGCCGAGAAGCCCCCGTTGCGCGGGATGACCCCCCCCACTGCCCCCAAACCGTTTTTCTTGTTCACTAGTTTAGCTGGCATTTGGTACATAAAAGTTAACAATGATTGACAGGTTTGTAGCTTTGATCTCGCGAGAGAGGACTCGGTGGCCCTACGATCAAAGGCACAAATGTGTTAATCATCGTTTAGCTTGTTACACATTAGCAGTGGCCCATTCAGTGGCAACTCATTGATTGTGTAAGTGAGAGGCTGTTCTCGGCAGCGTGCGCGTCAAAGCGTGAGTGATTTTGATTGGACTCACTGAATGAAGCATTTAATAAAGACAAACATTTTATTACGTTATTCTTGTTTACATATAATTCACATTATGAATGTGGCACGTTGGCGCTGTGGACCGGAAAAGTTGCCATTTGTTTGTGCTACGTTTGTACTAGTTGTTGGGACACCCCTCTGTTTTTGAGAGAGTTGGTACACTGAGGTGCTGTGATTGACGTCATCAAATTAATATCTCAATATATAAAAAACGATAGCAGCACAAATGAAAAATTTTACAGGGCAAACGTAGCATAACCGGATGGCACCATTTCGGGTCCATTTTGCAATGAATGAGTGTCTGCCTGACTTCATCACTCGAAATTAATATCTCAATATCTCAGAAATGTTAGCAGCACAAACGACAATTTTTTACAGCACAAACGTAGCACAGACGATGGACACCATTTTTAATCAAAATAGGGAGCTGGTTGACCTCAGATTGACCGGTAAAAATATTGTTAATATCTCAAGAACGATAGCAGCACAAAACAATTTTTTTTTTTTTTTTTTTAGCACAAACAACCACAAATGAGCACAAACCTAGCACAAACATAAGACATAATTTTTCTACAAATTTGTGTCTTTACGGAGGATTACACATGAATGCACACAAAGAGAACACCTCAAACCCGTAACTTTGTAAAAAGTTAAAAAGACATTTTAAGACTGAAAACCTGTAAGCACTGTAACCAAAATTCTGGTCCATTTCCCTAAGCTTTGTAGAGGATCAATGCTGAAGTGAACTAAACAGCATTAGCGTTTCAATACAAACAGGTGAGACCACTACATGGACAGCATAACAAAACAATTTCAACTAAACTAAACCTCTAAGCGTGGGATGGGAAATAAGTCAGGAGTAACTATGCATTATGAGGAAAGGATTATGGACAACAAGAAAGAAGTTTCATTGAAGTTATATTAAATGTGTGAAGGATTTTTTTTTTCTTTCTAAAAAGACTGTCAAACATGTAGTCAGTTGTTATTGTTCAAATTTCCCAGGAAGGAAAATAAAATGCCACCACTTCAATAAACCGGATTTATTGTTTGTACAAAAACAATCATGTAGTGTAAATTGTGATAGTAGCCTTTCAGGACCTGTGTTGAATCTTTTCCGGAAATATTCGATCTGTTTATCAACGACAGCCCTGTAGAGAATGTCACATTACGTCAATTCATTGATGTTTTTTAAGCCATTGAGGAAATGAACATTTGTCTGAGTAGCAAAGACAGAGGAGGTCAATCAACAGATGACTAGAAAACATATTAAATTTCCTCCAGTCATCTCCAAAAGTACTGTTATTTGATGAAATAGGAATATACCAGATACAGCATAGGAGTGGAAATGGGACGAGGATGCAAAAAAAAAAAAAAAACAAGAGTGAGAGAATTACTGCTTTGCATTTCCCATCCATCACAAATAGCCGAAAGTTGAAATCTCACATTACCTTAGTGTTTTGTCGAGACATTATGCATGTTGAACTCCAATAATAATTCAATTTGTAATGAGATAATTAATCAATGTTGCCATTGCCTGAATTAATGCTTGTCACTGCTTAACAAGCACAAATACCAGCACTGCCAAAAGTGTCAAGGCCAATGAAACATTTAATTATCCAACATCTTATGAAGCCTATTTTTAAAGGAGCAATATGTAAGATTTGCACTTCAATTATTCATTAAATGGCCCTAATATTTCACTACACATTAAAGAAACGTGTTTGTTGGAAATACCTCTAACACGGTTCTCAATGTTTAAGCCGAGATTTTCCATTTTAAAAGACGATTGTCATCTCAAAATTTTTTTATTGTTTTGATTGATATGTGTTTGCAACGGATGTCCCGCCCTCCACCAATCAGCCTGAGATCAGTTCTTTGTCTTTACGGTTGTCAGAGCTCTGAAGGCTTCGTAAACTAAGGTTGTAGAAAAATAAAACAAGGATATGCATACACTTCGTTCACTTGTACTACAAGTACATTTACTTACACTACAAGAATGTTTACTTACAAAATACTAAAGTATGCTAATCTAACCCACGATATCTGCTTGAATTACATGATATGAATTGACCGTGAATGCCGTTTTGTTGGTAATTTTCAGATTCAATAAAGAGGCAGTTGGGGATGGACGCATCAGAATATGCATTTGCTGTGGTTGTGCAGACGTGACTACCCTATGCTTCAGACCACGTTGGTGGCAAGGGTCGCACAGAAACTCGTCAGACTGAGGAGGAGGCTTAAATTTGAAATGAGTTTACTAAGAGCAAAGGAAGTTGTCTAGTGGTGTGATTCAATTAAAAAAATAATTGGAAATCTAGCCATAATAATAAAAAATGTTTATATAGCTCGACAGAAGATCGGCAGCGGAATGTTGATTCAACATCTTTTAACATCTTCAACGTCGGTCTGCTATCTGGGTACCCACGCACTTGCTGCAGAAATTTCATTTTCTAGTTTTTGATTGAAATGCAACAGTGGTATGATAACGCAGCTTGATTCTCCACTGTGAAGCACTTGGGCTGACGGCCCAAAAGTGTCGTGGATGTTGTGCGTTTCAATATATTGATCCTGGTTGCAATGCCATTTCAGGCCACCAACCTAACATATTGCACCTTTAAAAGATTTAAATAAAAAGAAAAACTAAAAATATGATAAATGTATCATTCCAGAGGTGGAAAGACATATTCAAACTGCTGCAAATGCAAGAAATCCTTCTGGCAAATGATTTGCCCTTGACTCAGGTGTCTGTGTGCTTGGGACACTGACAAAAACAGTTGTATGTACTGGGACTTATATCACACAGAGGGCTTTCACAGCTGAAAAATTTGTAATTCAGATGTTGGAGACTTAAGTGGGAAAGACCTGAGAATATTTGCTAGCTGTAGGGAAAAATCCGTGAAGCTCAACGCAAGTGGAAAAGCTTTGCCAGATCAGACAAGTACAGATAAACAGTAACTGGACATATAAATTAATAGCTAAAATAAGCTGTTAGTATTGTATGAAACATGAATTTTGCTTGCATGAAGAGCACAACAATAAATTATGTACACTAATAAAAAGCTTAAAAACATTTCATTTGTATCATTAGTTTATTTGTGAAAGAACATGTAAATTTCAAATTAGTTAAAATACAGATGTGGCGTTACATTTATTAAAAAAAAAAACTATTAACACACATTGTTCAGCATCAAGCATAAATAGTGGATAAACACAACACTGTCAACAAAAAACAAAATTATATCAGCCCACTGCCTTTGAAATGTTGTTGTTAGTTCACATTTTAAGTAAACTAAGATATATTTAACTCAATATTTTAAGTAACTATAATGCTATATTATACTAATATACTAATAGTACTTCAATTTAAGTCAATATATAATAAGTTACTCCAAGGGGAGAGTGAAACCAGGTCACCACAATGGTAGTGGAGTATGCAGACAACTGAGCTAAATATCCTGGCTGACTACCGGATTTCCAGCGCGTTCTTTTGAAGACACTGGGAGTAAGGCTAAGACTAAGGGGCCGTTTACATGGTGATGCTCCGAGAATATGACGCATTTCATGTTTGCATTTACAAGCAATGTTCCTTCCAAGGCTAGGTTCATACTGCAAGTCTTAATGCACAATTCCGATTTTTTGCTATATGTTTTTTTGGCGTGCCCGTTCGGACTGCCTTTGTCCATTGAGCATGTTCAAGTATCACGCACGCGCACTAATTCGCAGTCCGAGATGCGCTGAGCAAACTGACCCGCATGCGCAGGAGCATTAAAACAAATGACTACACATGAGTTACACATACGGACAGTTTGCCCCGATTTACGGCCGCGTGAGCAATCTTGAAATATTGCTCATTTGGAGCAGAGACTTATCCTCAACCCAATTTTGTTTTTTACTGACTATTGTCAAGCCTGTCCCTTTCCCAAAAGCTACGTTCAAGCTAGGCACCAACGCTAACGCACAGCTGCACCGCTACCATGGCGCTCTGTCTCTCTCGCTCTTTGCTGACGTAATTGCTGCATGAATTCCGATTCTGGGGACTTGACAGTTCAGACCGCCGACAGATTCTGGAAAAATGTGGCCCAGATCGGATTTAAACCACATACGAAAGTGACCCGGGTCGGATTTGAAATCGTCCACTTCTATGCGACTTTTCCTGTTCAGACAGTCGAGTTAATGCCTCACTCGAGTCGGAAAAACACGAAAAAATTGGATTCGTGCATTAAGACCTGCAGTATGAACCTAGCTTGAGCTGCACTGCTCACTCACTCACTCGCTCACTGCTTACACAGACTCAGCGCACAAGAAAATCTATGCAGTGCGCAAAATAAAATTCAACAGAAATGTATTGTTGCATCACTACGACTACTGTCAGCGCCATAGTGATGTGACAGTGCGACACTCCTATAGGTGGGTTCGATATTGCAACGCGGTGCTCCTTTTTGTACGTTTGATACAGCATTGCGGCTTTCCCATTGGTGGGTTACTGACATCGCGATTGTATATAGTTATAAGGTGCATAACCTGAGGAGTGCAGAGAAAAATGAGTGAAAAGTCATTAAGACTCCTGTGCTGATTTGCTGAAGCCATATTCCGCTGCCAATTTGTGTAAGCCCTACTTTATTTATTAATTCCTAAGTTTAAAACTGATAAAATATAGGTAATTGGACCAGTAATATTGTTTCTGCACCATTTTGCAACTTAACTCAATGAGCGACAGGTATATAGCCAATAATTCAATACATACTTATGCAATGCACCCAATCAAACGTAGCATTGACAGTGTTTGCATATGTGCCCTTCCCATACGCGTCGTAGAGGTTAGCTAGCAAACGACATAGCAGTGGAGATAAGAGACGCAAATGGTTAACCTCTTATCACGGCGAATGGAACGGGCAGTAATACTACACTCATCAAGCCAAAGAAAAACAAGAAATGTGGTTCTTTTAAGATGGAATGGCTATTGGACTATGTGTAAAAAGAAGAACGAGCAGTGAAAATGAGTGAGATTGACATCTGTGTGCTTTTTTTTTTTTTTTTTTTTTCCTGTCCTGTACAGCTGCTCAGACACAGATAATAGGAATCTTGAGCGTCCCTATTGTCTGAAGAGTTTTAATGTGGGAGTTTGGTTATACTCCCATTGTGGTTGTTCATTATGTTTAGGTTCATTATGTCACCCATGCCACAACTGAACATTACCCAGGCCAAAGCAGGACTCTTCCTAAGATTAAAGCAGGACTTTCACATATAACATAGCGCTCTCATAAACGACGAGATGTTTGTCTTTTTCATTTTAAATGGGCCAAATAAATTAAATCAAAAGTAAACTAATGAAAATTGCTGCTGCAATTTCATTATTTCAATAAGCCATGTAACTTGCTATGATCCAAGTTTTTATACAGGCTTGTTACTGGTGTGTGGCCACAGGATACACATCTGATGTTGCTCACAGTGGTCCTCAGTATACTCAGGGAGCTTGTGTCTCTGCTCAGACACATGAAAAATTAGAGGGAACATTGTTTACGTTGTAGTGTTCATGCCAGGCCCTAGGGGGCAGTGAAGTTTTATAAGGCAATAGCCAATGATGCACTTCCTTGACAACAACCTCCTCAGCCTGGAAGACAACATACCTGCCCACTCGAAGCAATTGCATTGAAGCGTTTTTTTCTTTGGCTTCAAAAGGCACAAAAAAAGCAAACTTTAAATATATTCAAATTAAAAATATTATAAAAACAGTCAATTAAAGCCGAAGTTGCGCCATGTTTGCAGTTTCGAATGTTTCGTAGCAGTGACTGCGCATGCCCAAAGTGACGTGTGCGAGTGCTGACAGCGACAGCATTCCATTTATATGGTTGCAAAGTAAGCCCCACCATCGAATCGTTCCGAATCAAAAGTTTTCGCCTTCGCCTTCCGTTTTCGCCGTCACCATGTAAATGCGAGGCCATCCCGCAACACCACTGTTGCGTCTTGGTGTCGCAGTGTCACTGTGCAAACGGCCCCAGTGTTCACACAAAGTCTTTCGGGTTTACTCAGAAATTTAATCATGGCCCACAAACTTGATCATGCAAGTTAATATTGTGAACATGATTGAATGAGTTTAACTTAACATAAAATGAATTTTTTTACTGTTACTATTCTGATATTAGTTAAAAACCCAATCAAATCTCAGATTACCTTGTGATTCAGCTGTTGCTAATAATATTAAAGTTAAAAGGAATATGGAGTTATCCTTGCTGCTTCATGAATCCTGCTACAGATGTAATTAGAAGACCAGAACCCCGGCAATGAACTTCATTCATGACCAACTTCTGTCTGCTGCTTGGACTCTACTAATTTCAATTCATTATCAGTTTCGCTCCGTTGCGATTTCTCTTTTTAGAATGCATTACCACAACTGATAAGATTTTCCAAGTTTGAAGTGTTCCATTTAAATGTAAATGTAATGATTTCACTCTTCATGATTTTTCTCTTTTGAATGTTTTTCCACTGTCGTGGCACGTCCAAGCCTGTCTGTCTCAGCCAAATCAGTGAGATCTGGCGGCAAGCCATACCCCTTTTTCATCTCAGGCTTTTTCGCTGCAGCAACAATCGCATAATTTCCTCATTCTGTCATGAATCAGGACAGGGAGTGCTCATCATGGTATATTGGTGACATTTCTTGCTCAGTGGAGTGCTGCTCATGATAGAACACAGAACCCCCTGGCATTGAAAACGACTGGACGCTGTTTTAACCATTTGATGCACAACAAGTGCACCACCTTTAATGCACACCATGGGTCAAAAATGACCCACATTGATTCTCCTTGTTATTTCATCCTGGATGAGTTTTTCGTCAGTTTTTGAAATCCATTCATATGGGTCAAAATGATCCCTACTTCCAAGTGTTACTTAATATATAATTGCTTAATACTACACTGATTGTTTAAAAAAATTAAGTGGTATTCAAAATGAATGAATACATTATTATGCAGGCAGTGAGTGGAACCCAATTGTCTATTTTAGATGTACAACATATTTATTTGTCATTTTGGCCCACACAGTGACGCTAAAAGAGAACGCGGCTATTAAACTGTACATAATCATACATGTAATTTAACAACTAGAAACTGGTCAAATGTGACCAAACAAACAAAAATGCAACAACATTGTGTAACATAATTTGTGATGACATGACTAGCCGGTAATTTGTGAGGATTTTGGGGGGCAAACAAAAATTGTGGGTTAATTCAGGCATAGTATTTACTCTGCTCCTTCTAGAACCATCTTGCATCTCTAAGCACAAGTCCATCCATTGATTATCTACCACTTAATATGGGGTTGGGTTTGCGGGGGCAACAGCTTTAGCAGGGAAGCCCCGACTTCCCTCTCCCCAGCCACTTCAACCAGCTCTTCCGGCGGCATCCCAAGGCGTCCAGCGTGTCCTGGTTCTCCCCGCGGCCTCCCTCCGGTGGGACATGCCCGAAACACCTCTCCAGGGAGGTGTATGGGAGGCATCCGAACCAGATGCCCGAGTCAACTCAGCTGGCTCCTCTCAATGCAGAGGAGTAGTGGCTTGTCCCTCCCGGAAGACAGAGCTTCTCACCCTACCTCTAAGGGAGAGCCCGGAAACTTATTTCGGTCGTTTGTATCCGGCATCTTGCTCTTTTGGTCACGACCCACGGCTTGTGACCATAGGTAGCGTAGGAACGTAGATCGACTGGTAAATCAAGAGCTTTCACTTTCAGCGCCATGTATGTCGATGCCATTGACAGCCATGTATCTCAATTCTACTGATGCTATTGTACTTGGATTCCATTAACAGCCATGTACGTCCATGTCATTGATGGCTAGGGATGGGAATCGAAATCCGATTCCAATTCGGAACCGGTTCCGAGTGTTTCGAGGCCTCGACATCACAATGAAAAAGCCTTAACGATACCTTTAGCGATCCCTAAAGACGCATATTGCGTCGTGACGTGTCTTGTTGTTCAGACGCATCAAACTAGCATGGCGCCAAGAACCACTCGCTTCAAAGTTAGGCTACACTTCACCAGGAAAAAGGGTGAAAATGAAAGGGTACGATAGTTTAGCACGAGCATAGCTGCCGTAAACATAACAATACAGCACGTAGGTTCGAACGCTCGAAAGTGTGTCTTCACTTAACGAGGAAAAATTACAAGAAAGCGACTTGCAGTCATTGCGAGATGGAAATAACTGCATCGGGAGGGAATAGACTGCACTGTCCTCACCGAGACGCTAAGGCTCAGTCCTGGCTATACAGCTAGCTAAACTCCCAAATGACGATGCAGAAGACGTTGGTATAATAATTTGCTGACTTTATTCAACCATCACTTGAAATTAAAAATAGAAATGAAACAAATCAATTTCGTCCCCAATAACATACAGGTTTGCATCAACGTATATCAGCGATGATTAGCTGCTAACACAGTGATAACAAACAGTTAGCATGAGTTCGCTAGCATTAGCACATCGTTTAAACCACTACACAACTGGATTTAAGTGTCCGATCGCGAGTGGAAACACACAACAACAACACAGAAGATGATACATACAGGCGTTGGCTCTGTAGATGTTTTACAAACATTAACAAAGAACGTAGGCTCGTGGCAGTGTTTCCCTTTCTCACTAACTCGCTCACTCGCTTGGATGCGGCATTTCTTCTTCTTCGCGTGTAAGCGCGCTCTTCTTCACGTGAGCGCGCTCTTCTTCGCGTGAGGAAGCGCAAGGGCGCCACCACTTGAGCGTGAAAGCGCCATAAAAACTAAAAGGCATGCATTTCAATATACTGGTGAATAAAAACAGGGGTCTCCAAACTGCGGCCCACGGCTCCATATGTGGTCCGGCCCCCTGAACAATTCCAGAGAGCATTTTGAATTTTTTTTGTTTTTTTTCTCCCTCAGTAGTGTTATTTATTTCCTGGCCTTTTTCAGTGAATAACTCAGAGAGGGTTATTAGGTTATTATCTATTTAATTAATAGCGCTATTATTATTTATTATTATTATATTATATTTTTATTTTTATTTTATTTACTTTTGTTCCGTGAAGAATCCACAGAGGGTTATTTGATTGTGGCTTTCTGAAAAACAATAATTTTTTTACATTTACGCACTCCTGCAATCGTCACACTTTTTCTGTTACAAATTGACCCCGGCCTCTCATCAGAGAAGGGAAAGGTTATTTGGCCCTCACAGGAAAAAGTTTGGGGACATTGCCAAAGGCAGAACAACGACCTAGATGCCTAAATATACCAATATTTTTTATTTCTATTAGAAAAATGTTTCAGTAAAATGTTACACATTCTTGTGCATTTGCCACTTATTGCCCGACCGCTTCACACTCGACTGCGAATCACTCCAGCGTGAGTTGGAGATCACGGCTTGATGAAGCCAACAGCACCAAATCATCTGCAAAAAGCAGAGATGCAATGTTGAGGTAACCAAACCGGACCCCCTTAACGCTTCGGCTGCGCCTAGAAATTCTGTCCATAAAATTTATGAACAGATTCGGTGACAAAGGCGTAGGCCTTGGCGGAGTACAACCATCATTGGGAACAAATTCGACTTACTGCCGGCAATGCAGACTAAACTCTGACACCGGCCGTACAGGGACCGAACAGCCCTTACCAAGGGGCTCGATACCCCATACTCCCGGAGCACCCCCCACTAGACTCCACAAGGCACACGGTGGAACGACTTCCCCAGATCCACAAAACATATGTAGACTGGTTAGACGAATTCCCATGCACCCTTGAGGGCCCTGCCGAGGGTGTAGAGCTGGTCCACTGTGCCACGGCCAGGCCGAAAACCACACTGCTCCTCCTGAATCCGAGATTCGACTTCCCGATGCACCCTCCTCTCCAGCACCCCAGAATAGACTTAATCGGGGAGGCTGAGGGGTGTGATCCCTCTGTAATTGGAACACACCCTCCGGTCCCCCTTCTAAAAAAGGAGGACCACCAACCCGGTCTGCCAATCCAGAGGCACTGTCCCCAATGTCCACGCGATGTTTTAGAGGTGTGTTAGCCACGACAGCACCACAACATCCAGAGCCTTTAAGAACTCCGGGCGGATCTCATTGACCCCCAGGGCCTTGCCACAGAGGATATTTCCAACCGCCTCAGCGACTTCAACCCCAGAGGTCGTAGTGCCCACCTGAGAGTCCCCAGACTCTTATTGCTCAAAGGAAGGCGTGTCGGTGGAATTGAGGAGGTCTTCGAAGTATTCTCCCCACCGACTCATGACGTCCCGAGTCGAAGTCAGCAGTACCCTATCTTCACTATACACAGTGTTAATGGTGCACTGCTTTCCTCTCCTAAAACGACGGTGGACCAGAATTTTCTCGAAGCCGTCCGGAAATCATTTTCCATGGCCTCGCCAAACTCCTCCCATGTCCGAGTTTTTGCCTTGGCGACGGCCAAAGCTGCAGTCCGCTTGGCCAGCCGGTACCTGTAAGCGTTGAAGTCCCCTAGGAGAACCAGGGAGTACCCAGAGGGGCGCTCTGCAGCACCCCCTCCAATGACTCCAAAAAGGGTGGGTACTCTGAAATGCTGTTTGGTGCATAAGCACAAACAACAGTAAGAACCCATTCCCCCAACCGAAGACGAAGGGAGGCTACCCTCTCTTCTACCAAGGTAAACCCCAACGTACAGACGCCAAGCCGGGGCGCAATAAGTTTACCCACACCTGCTCGGCGCCCCTCACCGTGGGCAACTCTAGAGTGGAAGAGAGTCCAACCCCTCTCGAGAGGATTGGGACCAGAACCCAAACTGTGTGTTGTTGGGCTACTATATCTAATTGGAACTTCTCTGCCTCACATACCAGCTCGGGCTCCTTCCCTGCCAGAGTGGTGACATTCTATGTCCCAAGAATTAGCTTCTGCAGCTGGGGGTCGGACCGCCAAGTCCCCCGCCTTTGGCTGCCGCCCAACTCCCTACGCACCCAACCCCTCTGGCCTATCCCACAGGTGGTGAGCCCATTCCCATGGAACCCAGGTTGCCTTTCCGGGCTGTGCCCGGCTGGGCCCCATGGGGACAGGTCTGGCCAACAGACACTCGCCTTCGAGCCCCACCTCCAGGCCTGGCTCCAAAGGGGGGCTCTGGTAACGCACGTCCGGGCAAGGGAAACCTGGATCCATTTATCTTGGTCATCATAAGAGGTCCTCTGAGCCATGCTTAGTCTGGCCTCTCACCTTGGACCCATTTGTTATGGGTGATCCTGCCAGGAGCTTAAAGCTCCAGACAACATAGCTCCTAGAATCATTGGGACATGCAAACCCCTCCACCACGATAAGGTGATGACTCACTGAGGGTTACACTGCTGGCTAAAAGTATTGGCACCCCTGCAATTATGTCAGATAATGCTCAATTTCTCGCAGAAAATGATTGCAAAATCAAATGCTTTGGTTGTAATATCTTCATTGATTTTGCTTGCAATGAAAAAACACAAAAAGAGAATGGGAAAAAAAATTAAATCATTACCATTTTACCCAAAACTCCAAAAATGGGCCAGACAAAAATATTGGCACCCTCAGCCTAATACTTGGTAGCACAACCTTTGGACAAAATAGCTGCGAGCAACCGCTTCCGGTGTCCATCAATGAGTTTCTTACAATGCTCTGCTGGAATTTTAGACCATTCTTCTTTGGCCAATTGCTCCAGGTCTTTGAGATTTGAGGGTGCCTTCCCCAAACTGCCATTTTCAGATCCCTCCACAGGTGTTCTCTGGAATTCAGGTCTGGAGTCATTGCTGGCCTTTTTAGAAGTCTCCAGTGCTTTCTCTCAAACCATTTTCTACTGCTTTTTGAAGTGTGTTTTGGGTCATTGTCCTGCTGGAAGACCAATGACCCCTGAGGGACCCAGCTTTCTCATACTGGGCCCTAGATTATGCTGCAAAATTTGTTGATAGTCTTCAGACTTCATTATGCCAGGGAACAATCATCAGGGAACCTCCGCCATGTTTGTCTGTGGGGACCGTGTTCTTTTCTTTGAAGGCCTCGTTTTTTTTCCTGTAAACTATATGTTGATGCCTTTTCCCAAAAAGCTCTACTTTTGTTCTTATCTGACCAGAAAACATTCTTCCAAAATGATTTTAGCTTTCTCAGGTAGGTTTTGGCAAACTCCAGCCTGGCTTTTTTATGTCTCTGGGTCAGAAGTGGGGTCTTCCTGGGTATCCCACCATAGAGTCCCTTTTCATTCAGTCGCCGACAGATAGTTCGGGTTCACACTGTTGTATCCTCGGACTGCAGGACAACTTGAACTTGTTTGGATGTTAGTCGAGGTTCTTTATCCACCATCCACACAATCTTTCGTTGCAATCTCATGTCAATTTTTCTTTTACGTCCACATCTAGGGAGGTTAGCCACAGTGTCATGGGCTGTAAACCTATTGATGACACTGCGCACGGTAGACACAGGGACATTCAGGCCTTTGGATGTGCAGCCTTGAGATTGCCCATGCTTCCTCACAGTTTTGCTTCTCAAGTCCTCAGACAGTTCTTTGGTCTTCTTTCTTTTCTCCAAGCTCAATGTGGTACACACAAGGGCACAGGTTGAGTCAACTTTAATCCATTTTAACTGGCTGCAAGTGTGATTTAGTTGTGGCCACCATCTGTTATGTTCCACAGGTAAGTAACAGGTGTTTTTAATTACGCAAATTAGAGAAGCATCACATGATTTTTCAAAGGGTGCCAATAGTAGTAATAATAATAATATTAAAATGAAAATGATTAATTTTATTCCCCATTCTTTTTTGTGTTTTTTCATTGCAAGCAAAATCAATGAAGGTATTATTACCAAAGCATTTGTAATAGCAATCATTTTCTGGGAGAAATTGAGCATTATCTGACAGAATTGCAGGGGTGCCAATACTTTTGGCCAGCAGTGTGCCGTATATGTTATGGAAGATGCAATAAATTGTTAAAATGTTCCTGTACTTTTGTTATTTACTAGATTGCTCATTGAAAATTTTCTACCCTATAGTGACAAATTTTCATGCTCATGATTCACTCGCTAGTATAAAGTAGATCGCTTTGCACAGTTGAAGCAAAGTCTAGGTCAGAAAGAAATTACTTTCTTTATTAGAAGGATTTTCAAGGGCTTAATCTGCCACTGTTGTCATCGGTATCCATACTGCGCGGTAAAGCTTGACAGGCGAAGCAAAAATAACTAAGAGGCTCAGTAGATAAGCTGGACCTCAACTCCACCTGAATTTCCCGTCCGTCAGTATTATGGAAACAATAGCGACTGTAATTGTGGCTTCAACCAAACCTAATAATTTTGGAGGGCTGTTGATCTTGGATGCAGTTAGTCTATATGACTAAAAATCTTCTAAGAGGGTGGATTTTATCCTTACTGATTTTAAATAATATGATACTGTTATGTTAGTAATTTTAGGCAGACTAATACGATGCAGTAGAGAAGCAAAATAGGGTCAATGGTAAGGTTTTCAACATTCTAATTAAGATAAACACAATGTTAACACATTTATGTCCACACATTTATGTGTTAACATTGTGTTTTTTTTTTTGTGTTTTTTTTAAATTTGAAACAAGAATGAACTTTAACTGTGTTTATTTAATGGGTTATTTTTCACAGTTTTTCTAGGTGCTAGAAGTCTAGAATTGTGAGTTTCATAATTAACACCATCCAAACACAAGGGAGTGTGCTGCATTGGATGCTGTTTTATCACATCATAGTCTGCCAAGAAAACAGTTTCCTGTGCACAGTTTGAGGAAAAACTTTGTGAACCAAATAGGGCTGCAGCTATGGAATATTTTAGTAATCGAGTAATCGACTGAAAATTCTATCGATTAATCGAGTAATAGGATAAAACATATATATTTTTAGGTGAAGAGCAATTATAAATATACATGAAAAAATAAGACATTTCATCTAATATTTAACCATTATCAGTCAATGTCTTTATTTTCGATGTGCATTGTTGAAAACATTGCATCGCAGATGTAACTAGAAAAAAAAAAAAACCTAATTCACTGCTTTCACTCAAAAAACTTCTAGATCTTATGAATATATATATATATACCGTATTGGCCCGAATATAAGACGACCCCGATTATAAGACGACCCCCTCTTTTTCAAGACTCAAGTTTGGAAAAAAGACTTTTTGAACACCAAGTTAATTTTTATACAGAAACGACCACGGAAAACTTTTCTCTGACTGTGAGCATTTTTTAGGCGATCTTTTTGAGCTCTCCATCTCCGTACATTACACTCTGTGACACCATATTTCACAGCCGCTTTGCAGTTGTTTGAAGACACCGCCTCATTTATCACCATCAACTTGAAGTTTGTGTCATAACTTACCTCAGCTGCCGGTTAACCTGGCCAATCTTCGACCCACTTTTCTCCAAATTGTCGCGAAGTTTCTCCATTTTCGTTTATCTCTTCTATTACCGGTATTTTCTTCTCTTTTCCTTCTTACCACTTTCTTCTTCGTGTCAGGGGTTCGCTTTGGCCGCCGGAGTCGCGTTCAGCATTCGATTCATTGATGACTGGCGCCATCCAGCGTCGTGAATGGGTATATGTCTAGGCCGCAGTTTTTTTTTTTTTTTTTTTTTTTTTTTTTTTTTTTTTAAGGCCGCAGTTATAAGACGACCTCCTCTTTTTCAATCTTATTTCAGTGCAAAAAACATCGTCTTATATTCGGGCCAATACGGTATATATATATACAGTGCCTTGCAAAAGTATTCGGCCCCCTTGAATCTTGCAACCTTTCGCCACATTTCAGGCTTTAAACATAATGATATGAAATTTAATTTTTTTGTCAAGAATCAACAACAAGTGGGACACAATCGTGAAGTGGAACAACATTTATTGGATAATTTAAACTTTTTTTAACAAATAAAAAACTGAAAAGTGGGGCGTGCATTATGAAAACCAAGGAACACACCAGGCAGGTCAGAGATACTATTGTGGAGAAGTTTAAAGCCGGATTTGGATACAAAAAGATTTCCCAAGCTTTAAACATCTCAAGGAGCACTGTGCAAGCCATCATATTGAAATGGAAGGAGCATCAGACCACTGCAAATCTACCAAGACCCGGCCGTCCTTCCAAACTTTCTTCTCAAACAAGGAGAAAACTGATCAGAGATGCAGCCAAGAGGCGCATGATCACTCTGGATGAACTGCAGAGATCTACAGCTGAGGTGGGAGAGTCTGTCCATAGGACAACAATCAGTCGTACACTGCACAAATCTGGCCTTTATGGAAGAGTGGCAAGAAGAAAGCCATTTCTCAAAGATATCCATAAAAAGTCTCGTTTAAAGTTTGCCACAAGCCACCTGGGAGACACATCAAACATGTGGAAGAAGGTGCTCTGGTCAGATGAAACCAAAATTGAACTTTTTGGCCACAGTGCAAAACGATATGTTTGGCGTAAAAGCAACACAGCTCATCACCCTGAACACACCATCCCCACTGTCAAACATGGTGGTGGCAGCATCATGGTTTGGGCCTGCTTTTCTTCAGCAGGGGCAGGGAAGATGGTTAAAATTGACGGGAAGATGGATGCAGCCAAATACAGGAACATTCTGGAAGAAAACCTGTTGGTATCTGCACAAGACCTGAGACTGGGACGGAGATTTATCTTCCAACAGGACAATGATCCAAAACATAAAGCCAAATCTATAATGGAATGGTTCAAAAATAAACGTATCCAGGTGTTAGAATGGCCAAGTCAAAGTCCAGACCTGAATCCAATCGAGAATCTGTGGAAAGAGCTGAAGACTGCTGTTCACAAACACTCTCCATCCAACCTCACTGAGCTCGAGCTGTTTTGCAAGGAAGAATGGGCAAGAATGTCAGTCTCTGGATGTGCAAAACTGATAGAAACATACCCCAAGCGACTTGCAGCTGTAATTGGAGCAAAAGGTGGTGCTACAAAGTATTAACGCAAGGGGGCCGAATAATATTGCACGCCCCACTTTTCAGTTTTTTATTTGTTAAAAAAGTTTAAATTATCCAATAAATGTTGTTGCACTTCACGATTGTGTCCCACTTGTTGTTGATTCTTGACAAAAAAATTATATTTCATATCTTTATGTTTGAAGCCTGAAATGTGGCGAAAGGTTGCAAGATTCAAGGGGGCCGAATACTTTTGCAAGGCACTATATATATATATATATATATATATATATATATATATAATATTTATAAAATCGTCGTCTCGCCCACCCGGGCGGTATGGTCTCTCCTTTCAAGCTCGGGTCCTCTACCAGAGGCCTGGGAGCTTGAGGGTCCTGCGCAGGATCTTTTGCCTGGCACGGCCAGACTGTTCTCCCTGTGTTTTTCAAACACTGACAGTATAGTCTGGGACCCAGCCCATTAACGGCCTCTCGAGCAAGTACAAAATCAATCGACAAATTAGATTCGTTTATTTGCGTGACATATTCTTAACGAGCAACGTCACTCTTCCGCGTCGGAAGTCGTCTCCACAACAACACAGATGGCGAACAGGAGAGCTGAGAATATGTTCCAATCTACGGTAAAATCAGTTTTAAATGACTAAAAACACATCGACACAAGTCATTGACAATAGTCTGTCTCGCGCTAGCCATGTTGAATAAACTCCGCTCTCCTTGTAATGTTTACTTCCACGCGCAAGTCCCTCGTCCCGCCCGTCGCTGATTGGTCCACTCTGCTGTCTGTTTGCTGTGGCTTGCTCCGCCCTGGAAATTTTATCTGCTTAATGGTGGCCAGACTCAATAGCTGGAACAGCGGTGAGTCTGGAGTACCAGGCTACAGGATCTTAGCTGTCCCTAGGATTGCGCTCTTCTGAATGGAGACGTCAGACGTTGTTCCTGGTATCTGTTGGAGCCATGCACCCAGCTTGGGGGTTACTGCTCCTAGTGTCCCGATCACTACTGGCACCGCTCTTGCGTTCACTCCCCACATTTTCTCCAACTCTTCCTTCAACCCTTGATATTTCTCCAGCTTTTCATGTTCTTTTTTCCTGATGTTGCTATCGCTCGGGATTGCTACATCTATCACTACTGCTGTCTTCTGATGTTTATCCACCACCACTATGTCAGGCTGGTTGACCATCACCAGTTTGTCTGTCTGGATCTGGAAGTCCCACAGTATCTTGGCTCGGTTGTTCTCGACCACCTTCGGAGGTGACGCCCACCTTGACTCTGGGGTCTCCAGTCCGTACTCGGCACAGATGTTCCTGTACACTATACCTGCTACCTGGTTATGTCGTTCCATGTATGCCTTGCCTGCTAGCATCTTACACCCTACTGTGATGTGCTGGACTGTCTCAGGGGCCTCTTTGCATAGCCTGCACCTGAGGTCCTGTCTGGTGTGATAGACCCCAGCCTCTATTGCTCTTATGTTAGGGGCCTGTTCTTGTGCTGCCATGATCAGTGCCTCCGTGTTGTCTTTCAGTCCTGCCTTTTCCAGCCACTGGTATGTTTTTCCCATGTCAGCTACCTCCTCAATTTGTCGGTGGTACACACCATGCAGCGGCTTGACCATCCATGATAGCTCCTCAGGGTCCTCCTCCTTATTGGGCTTCTGTTGACTGAGGCATTCACCGAGCAGGTCATCACTGGGGGCCATTTTCATGATGTACTCTTGGAGGTATGTAGTTTCCTCCTGGATCGTGGCTCTGATGCTCACTAGTCCTCTGCCTCCCTCTTTACGCTTTGTGTAGAGCCTCAGGATGCAGGACTTAGGGTGAAACCCTCTGTGCATTGTAAGGAGGTTCCTTGTCTTGATGTCGGTAGCCGGCATCTCTTCCAGTGGCCAGGATAGGATGCCAGCAGGGTATCTGATTACTGGTAGGGCATAGCTGTTAATGGCCTGGATCTTATTCTTGCCATTCAGCTGACTCTTGAGGACCTGCCTCACCCTCTGTAGGTATTTGGGTGTGGCAGACCTTCTAGTTGCTTCCTCATGGTTTCCATTTGCCTGTGGAATCCCCAGATACTTGTAGCTGTCCTGCACATCTGTTATGTTGCCTTCAGGTAGTTCAGCCCCTTCAGTTGAGATCACCTTCCCTCTTCTGGATATCATTCGCCCACACTTATCTAGTCCAAATGACATCCCGATGTCATTGCTGTATATTCTCGTGAGGTGGATCAGGAAGTCGATGTCACACTCGTTCTTGGCATACAGCTTGATGTCATACATGTAGAGGAGGTGACTGATGGTTGTTCCACTTCGGAACCGGTACCCGAAACCACTCTTGGTGATGATCTGGCTGAGGGGGTTTAGACCTATGCAGAACAGCAGGGGTGACAGAGCATCTCCTTGGTAGATACCGCATTTGATGCTCATGTGTGCAACTGGCTTTGAGTTGGCTTCTAGAGTTGTCTTCCACAGCCACATCGAGTTCTGGAGGAAGGTCCTTAGTGTCCTGTTGATGTTATACAGCTTCAAGCATTCCAGTAACCATGTGTGTGGCATTGAGTCATAGGCTTTCTTGTAGTCAATCCAGGCAGTGCACAGGTTGGTGCTCCTATCTTTGCAGTCCCTGGCGACTGCACTGGCCACCAGTAGTTGGTGCTTGGCTCCCCTGGTGTTATTGCCAATCCCTTTCTGTGCCCTGTGCATGTATTGCTCCATGTGCCTGCTCATTTTAGCTGCTATGATGCCTGATAGGAGCTTCCATGTGGTGCTGAGGCAGGTGATAGGCCGGTAGTTGGATGGTACTGTCCCCTTCTGGGGGTCCTTCATGATGAGGACTGTCCGACCTTGGGTTAGCCACTCTGGGTGGGTCCCCGGCCTCAGCAGCTGGTTCATTTCTGCTGCTAGGCGTTCATGGAGTTCAGTTAGCTTCTAAAGCCAGTAGGCATAAATCTTGTCGGGCCCTGGAGCTGTCCAGTTCTTCATCTTGGACAGTTTTGTCTGGATGTCTGCTGTTGTGATGAGTACTGGGTCTTGTTCTGGGATGATGCAATGTTCTGACTGCAGGTCTGCCAGCCATTGGGCGTTAGTGTTGTGAGATGCCTCTTTTTCCCAGATACTCTTCCAGTATTGTTCAGTCTCAGCCCTGTGAAGGAAAATAGTCGATTTATCCTTGTTACAGGTTGTTTTATTCTTATAAAGAACAGGAGATGATGACATAGAATTCGGAAATGAAAAAGAACAAAGAATTTACACTGAAAGACACACAGACAGAATAAACGAGACATGGCGCCGGACGAGACGAGAGAGCAAAAAGTGTTTCTCTCTCTGCTTGGGGTCCTTTTCTCCCTAACTTGGGGGAGGGTAAAGCTGCAGAGTCAAGTTGCTTGGAATGTGCATTGTGAACCCCTATCTGCTGGGCCTAGCTATTATTTTCCAGATGTGCTGCTACTCGAAGGCATACACGGTCTTATGATGGAGAATGCAATGTCCATATATAATTATTGTGAATAAATGGAAATATAATTCTTCAATCCCTCTTTTGGATTCTAATTGAAAATTGAATCCACCCAACTAAAAAAAACAAACAACAAAAAACAAACAACAACAAAAACCAATTAGACTCAAAGAAAAAATACATCACAAACCACGCGAGAGGTGACGAGACAAAAACGGTAAAACAAAGAAACGAAAAACGTATAATATAAACAATTAAAAAATAAACCATAATATCTGAGTCCAGAAAGCAAAACACATTCCCATTTACCAAGGGTGAGCACACACGAAGTCCCAAAGTCTGTCCCAAACAGGTGTGCAAAGTTAAAGTCAGCATCGCTGCAATCTCATGGCCTCGGTGTTATAAGGGATTGAGCCCATAACTTACTCCTTGGGAAAAGGGTTCGGTCCATGAAAAGGGTCAGTCACATGTTGATGTTCCATGGCTCAGGTTGAAACTAATCCTTTATGTCAATGTGTTTTGAAGAAATCAATAATCGCAATCCTTAACGCAGTGCCCAGTGGTCGAGAATACAGTTCAGAAAACAAGACGCAATCATCAATATCTAATACTATTTCAAACACTGACACCGCCCTCTTTTGTGCTGTAATCTGTTCAACTAAAAAACACAGAATGCAATAGAAAAACATCAAATCATAAACAATTAAACATAAAATGAGTCAGCCTATCTATAAAAAGCAATGTTGGTCGCTCTTGTAGGTTGTAACGTCATAGTTGCTCATAAGAAAGAAAAAATATATTAATACTATAAAAATGGTCGTGTATATGCAATACAAGTTAAACATTAATCAGAACTATCAATCAATGACCTCATTTAAATAAAATGCTCGTTGGAATTCTACAGGCAGGAAGATAACTGTCACAATTAAATATTCATCCATGTCAAAAGATCCTGAAAACATTCACGCACAGAAAGGACAACACCCTCGGCTGGGATGAAACTCGCACCAGTTAAAGCCAACGGGTGCACCCACTCTGGGTCCAAGTGGGGACTGAATCAGCCCTCCGATCATCCTATCTTCGGACAGCATGGGCCCCATTCCTGACACCCGGGTCACCCTGCAGCCCCACCAGATCAGCGAGTCACCAAGCTCACGATGGTAATGAAGGCCGTGCATCCGGCGAAGGCCGTGCGTCCTGCGAAGGCCGTGCGTCCTGCGAAGGCCGTGCGTCCTGCCAACGGTGTTGACAGGACTCAAAAACGACATGAAAATAGCCAAATTGTCATCACTTATCCTCTCAAGTTATCATTTATGTAATCTTACCACCTGGAGAATCCCAAAAGCATCAATCTCCAAACTCCTGGAACATATAATGTGACAAACCATTATCACCCGGGAGAGCAATAACTCCTCTGTTTCTTCCTAACATATTACTAACACAAAAACTAAATCCCTTCCATTTAAAATTTGGGAGAATAATATGTCTAAATAGTATGCTTGCCAAAGTTTTAACTCATCTGAATTTGTAGTGTCATATTATCTGTATGTTTTCAGTTGAACAGATAGCACAGATCCATCAAACCTTCAAAAAAAAAAAACTATCCATATGTCAGTAGATAATTAGCAAAACATAAAAATATAATCATGTTTATTTATTTTTTTTTTTTTTTAAGAGTTTAAAAATCAACACAACCCCCCATAGGTATATAATAATGATGATGATGATAATTTCCCTCTTTTAGCCATGCTTACAAATCAAAGCATGGTTATATATAACATAAAACTATAACACCACTAGGTTACGTAAAAACAAAAAAACATTGTAATGAAAAAATCCAAACAATCATAATTAATTTATAACAGTATGCGAGCTAAATCAAAAATCCAAACAAAATTGAAAGATCCCTCTTTGGAAACTAAAAAACAAAATATTATTTCAAAAGTATAAATTTCCTTGTAAATACATCATCATTATTATAACCTACAAAAACAAAATGAGCAAACCCCATAGAGGCAAACCATTACTAACATTAATAAATCTAATCCATTTGAAGACGCCTTTCTGGCACTCCGGATCAACATGTAATCAAATGAAAACATCCTACCAAATGTACGATCAAAAGAAGAAAACAGATAAGAAAAACTGGTGACAAATTCAAAGACGAAGAAAAGATAGCAAGTCCGACAAGGCTAGTTTGAAATCAGTATTGAAATGGCGAAGAGAGTCAGTTTTCCTAAGGTCAAATGGCAACAAATTCCAGAGCCAACGGCTGAATGCCCTTCCCCCATGCGGTCGTAGATCAGACGAAGCAAAGGTCCAGTATATTCTGCCGGCTGTGAAACAACCTCTGTTCCACGATATCATCAGGAAGATTCAACCAACTCTTAGTAAGAAATCAGTATGTCGCTGGGTGGATAAATAGCCTGGCCTGATGGGGTCTTTGCCAGTCTGGTAGAGGGAATACGGTCCAGTCAGCCTGCTCCGGTCCAATTGGAGTCCACCGGGAGTCTTTCAAGGGAGGCCTGCTAAGGTCACCATGGCTCAAGCTAACTTTGGCACTCTTCCCCACCTATGGAGAAAGTGGTTGAGTAGACCTAACTAAGTCTTTGCCTGATGTTAAATTTAAACGCACAAGGCAAGGTATATCAAATCAAAAATGGCTTCTATAAATTCAAAAAATAAAAAATAACCACAACTAAATAAAAATATTAGATTTACCGAAGTCGCGAAAGAAAAAGAAAACATATTAAAAGGAAATCAGCTTCAAAAATTCATTATACAAAATTTCAAAAGCGAAAGAGATCATTTGAAACTTAACTTCAAAGTTAAGAAAAATGAAAAGCTAAAAATTCCAAACAATAAAAATCGGAAACCGAAAAATCAACCGTACTAACTATTGGCCAAACAAAAATACTCGAGCAAAACCGAAAAATCAATAGTACTTGCTATTAGCCAAACAAAAGTACTTGAGCCTCAATTTATCAAAACCACTCGAACTTAAAAAATAAAAACAAAAATCAAAAATGAAAAATAAAAATTGGTATTATTCTGGGAAATTTGTTCTCTCTGACGTAAATGAAATCATCATAAGCCATACGAAAATGCAATTTTCCCAACTTTACAAACAAAATTCTTACATGATTACAAAATTAACAATTTTCCCAAAATAACGTCGTTTAGCGTAATGCCAAATAAAGTTTATTTCCTCTCTCAAATTTGTCTGCTCCCTCTTTAATAATTTGTCAATTAAATTTGGCTGTGGCATCTCTCGACGAAACTGGCCACTTATTTCCCACTATAATTTCATTACAACAAAATTTACATAAATTGGACTTCTCTTCACACCCCAGATTCCGAAATTAATAAAAACGTTCATCCCATTATTTTGGTCACAGCTGAATTCAAAAATAGCCAGATTATATCAGCATGTGATCCAAAAGATTACATTTTAGCAAAATTTGGCATTTTCAAGTCCTTAAAAATCAAAATTAGATTGCATATCGTCTAATATTTCGAACGTGACTCAAGACAGGTCCCCTCTCATTCTTTCGTGAATCAATAGTTTCTCTTTGTCAATTTTAAGATTTACTTCAGCTGCTTCCACTTCTCCTCTTGTACCAATTCATTAATGGCTAATCACTTCGCCATATTAATCTACTTGCTTAGTATTCAATCTACACTAAAATTAATTATCACTATGTCACTTCCACCTTTGAAATAAATCAACACTGGAGTTTCTTGAGCGTCTTTGTGATGCCCTCGGTTGCCTCCTGGTTACAGGGGTGCTAGGGCACATTAATAAAATCATTCAAAGCTACCTCAAATGTGATTGGATTCACCGTGATGCAGTCCAATGTCAGCTGGTCCCTCAGATCACAGTGACCTGTATACAAAAACATTCAGTACCTAAAGAATACATGACAAGGGGTATTTGAACTCATGTCCAATCAGTTGCCAAACGGCATTATTCCACCATGGGTCCCAATTCTCGAGCTTCGTGTCTTAGTCATCAATCTAAATACTTATGCATTAGTCGAGGTGAGATCTGGTAGGCATCATAGCTTAGAAGTCGGGGAGCTTTATTGGTTGGTGTGGAAGATGGGAATCTGTCTCCGAAAACAGCAAACAATGGAGTGACAGGAGACAAAATGTTCAAGTTCAACATATTTAAACCTAGGATAAGACAGAATGTCATCCAATTAGTGAAAAATAAACAAGTACATATCAGTCTCACTACAGCACCGCACGCCATGAATTATCTCCGTGCCTGGATCCAAACCTCTCCGTCGATAGCCAATTCTGGCAGTGTTTCTGCAAAAATTCAAAATCATTTAATAACAATTTTAAGTCAATTAACTCACCTTATTGATTTGGAATCATGAGGTAATTTCCAGGTGTTAGGGTGTATCTATTCAAGTTCCAACTTCTAGTCTTTGTCTGGGATCTTTTTTGGATTTGGTCACACAATAGCAGCCGACAGGCCTTTGCCATCTGCTTTCAATTAGGGGAGGGGGTGAAAATAAGTCTCTGCCAGCTACTTTGGTCATCGTCTGGGCTGGGGCTCTGCTGCCCCCCCTCCCTTTTTCACTGCTTCTGCAGTTCTCCTGTTACAATATTTATTTAATTCTAGCATAAATATAACAGCTGTGCCAACTGTTTCTTCATAATTGATAGATTACAGTTAAGATTTTGCCAATTTGGTCTGGCTACAACAGCCTTCCAGAGAAGTTTATTAGTATTATTAAGCTATTGGTTTAGAGTTCTTGGATGGAGTTTAATTTCGACATTTGTTGATCAATCAAATGTGAAATTATCTCCCACCGATGTTTTATCTTAAAATAAGAATACTACCTCCTTAGCACAATATTTTTCACAAATCACAACTATCCTTGCTCCATAATTTAATCAGATACTTAAAACTATTTTAATCTATGAGCTCGTGTATGAATAAATCATTAGTTTAGAGCTAAATAAACACGTTAGAGAAAAAATGTCGTCTAGCAGCTCATTAGCTGGTCTTAAAACGTAAGGTAAACATATTTTATCAAACAATATAATCATTGTCTCGACATGTCATTTTCCGCCAAATTAAACAAATCTCATTACTTTTAAGGTTGCTTAACAAAACATTTTGAGCTCTAAAGATCATACCATCGATCTCAATTAAGCTCACTAGTTTATTATTTATTTCACCTCACTCGCTTTT
Source organism: Corythoichthys intestinalis (assembly GCF_030265065.1). Taxonomy (NCBI): domain Eukaryota; kingdom Metazoa; phylum Chordata; class Actinopteri; order Syngnathiformes; family Syngnathidae; genus Corythoichthys; species Corythoichthys intestinalis. The sequence goes on from NC_080396.1 coordinate 69,804,231, forward strand.
CATTTCATTCATAAATTCTATTTCAATAATCAGTTGTTCCCCACTACTATCAATTTGATATTATCTCTAGTAAAAAGAGAGGGCTTAAATATATTTTCAGCCTCCTTTGTTATGTTTGGCCAGAACACAACAAGGGGGGCTCACAGCGGCCCGCTCTCCTAAATTTTGAACACCATCCCCCTTTTCTTAATCAAAGGCGCCACGTGGCACACACGGGTGCCTGCCAGAATGTGAACAAAGGGCGCTTCATTTATTATCCTATACTCGATATTTAAGTATTTCAAAAACAATTACTTTGTTTGTCCGCGCTTCCTCTCCACTCACGAGAGCAGAATAAGGAGCGCTCACTTCACTCACAATTAGAGGAAAGAAAAGAAAGAGGACAAAGAAGAGAAAAGTTGGGGCACCCCAAACACACTCACACAAACCAACGACAAATAACAAACATCCGCGGAACAAATTCGAGTAGCCCATGCCCTCGCCCCGGGACCAGCGTTCACATAAAACGCTGCAAAATGCACTTCATCGTGGTTTACGCAAATCGGTCCGCTTTGACACGGCCGGAACTCCTCACATAGAGAGCTCTTAATTACTACACGAAACGGGTCGTCAAAGACTCCCGGAACTACCTCACATAGGGTGTTTCTTCATGCATTTTGTAATCGCGATATATAAATAAAAAAAATAACATACACATTTAATTAATTCATTAATTAACCAGTAATAACACAATTAATAATTAATTAATACAATTAATTTTCTTCATATCAATTCAATCCTCTCTGGGACATCGACGTATTAAAAAACATTCATTCATTCCGCTTTTCCTCACGAGGGTCGCTGAGGTGCTGGAGCCTATCCCAGCAATTTAGAATGTTCAATCTGCCTACCATGCATGTTTCCGGAATGTGGAAGGAGTGCTAACCACTCAGCCTCCGTGCCGCTATTAAAAAATAAAATTACCTTATACTATATTGGCCCCTCACCGTCTGTCCCAAAGTGGCTTGAGTTCTCCAAATTCTGTGTCGCCTCCCCCGCTTCAAGAATCCTGCCCGACAACGCCATTTGAAGGAAAATAGTCGATTTATCCTTGTTACAGGTTGTTTTATTCTTATAAAGAACAGGAGATGATGACATAGAATTCGGAAATGAAAAAGAACAAAGAATTTACACTGAAAGACACACAGACAGAATAAACGAGACATGGCACCGGACAAGACGAGAGAGCAAAAAGTGTTTCTCTCTCTGCTTGGGGTCCTTTTCTCCCTAACTTGGGGGAGGGTAAAGCTGCAGAGTCAAGTTGCTTGGAATGTGCATTGTGAACCCCTATCTGCTGGGCCTAGCTAATATTTTCCAGATGTGCTGCTACTCGAAGGCATACACGGTCTTATGATGGAGAATGCAATGTCCATATATAATTATTGTGAATAAATGGAAATATAATTCTTCACCTGGGTGGGTCTGCTGTGGTCCTGGAGTAGATAAGGATTAGATAAATGTTTTCAAATAGCGAAGCCTTCAAAATTCTAAAGAAAAACAAACTCTGGTATTGGAATTGTTTCAGTATCGATAGATATCCTGATACAGGGTGCTAAGATCGGGAGTGAAAAAATGTCGATCGATGCAATCTACCTCTAATGAGTCTCGTAGGACAGAAAAAACCTGTTGCCACTGGTGTTTTGGGCTCTTACAGGAATTGGTGTGTCTCTGCTGGCAAAGTTGGATGAAAGCTAGAATTTTGCAACATGAATGGCGCTTTTGCATTCACCCATTACAAAACCAGTCACTAGTAAAATACTATATATAGTCCATTTATTGTACATATTGCGATTGAGCCTTTATATAGGCCTGTATTTTATAGGACAAATCTCTGCTGTGGTGGAAAAAGTTCTCCTAGCTGTCGCCATCTGCCAAGTAACAAGGAGCTTTGCATAATGGCATAGAATGGTAGGGTTCCCATATTCTCACTAGAGGAATACCACATAGAGTTCTTGAACTCCATAGGATATTATTTGTGTCATTTTGCAGGCGGTGGTAGATTAAAAAGGGTTTTCTGGAACATTTTTGTCAGAGATGTGCAGACACTAATGCCAGAGGTATAATGAAGTTTCTTACCCCCTTAGATAGCACTGATTTAAATCATTGACTGCTATTGATGGTACTCGATGTTCCATCAATTTTGACTGGAAGAGCCTCAATGAATTGGACAGCTATGGTTGTCAATCTGAGACAATGAGTTGAATACCATGAAATTATTATTATTTTTTTTTTTAAACAATTGAGTGTTTTAGGGGACCATAACCAGAGTGGATTTCTATTTTATTAATTTGTCATTTTCATAATTTAGTTTTTGCTAACAATTTATTAATTTATAATTTTATTCGTTCATTCTTTCATGAATATTCTGTGCCACTCACCCTGAACTGTTTGTCAGCCAATCACAAAGCACATAAAGACAAACAACCATTAACAATTTAGTGTCCAGTCAGCCTAATGTGCATGCTTTTGAAAAAATGTGTAAATTCATTAAGAATTACATAAAAAATAATCATTTATAATTCAAGAAATATCTGAATTATTATGAATTGAGACCTTTCAGGACATCACATTTTGGGTCATGAAGGCCACACTTCGATATCAAATGTTAAAATTGTGGCCCACATGATGGGAAATGTGATGTCCACATATGTGGACGCTATGTTTAAGTGAAGTGTTTTTGTTTTTGCTTGTTCTTCTTTTTTAAACAATTTAATATAATTTATTTACTTATTACTATTACCAAAAAGAGTCACTTGTCCTATAAAGGGTTAACTTGAAGTTTCTAGTTCCAGGGCGAAAGGATAAGGTGTGAAAGTTCCAATATTGACACAAGTCAGGGGGCTGGCATCTGCTTGTAGGCTAAACATTACACAGACTCAACCTGACACGACTTGCCTCTCTCTGAGTATCCCAGAGGAACACAAGCATTCACTTGATGATGCACAGTGTTTGCACACCAGACTTAGCCTTAAAAAAGATAGCAGACATGAAAATGTTATTCAGAGGCAGTGTGATGGCTTGAGACAGCATTGGCATCAGATCATAATCCCCTAATGTTGCTCTTAGTTTTCATTTGCATTCTTTTAACATTTGTCATTTGTACATCATTATCTGACAATACAATGTAACACAACAACTCAATGTTCATCACATATTATGTGCTTCAAAAACAAACAAACAAACAAACAAACAAGAAGGATTACTCAATTGACCTTTTGCAAACTCGTCGGCCAATCATACATCCTAGAGACCGTTGTTAAGGGAGTATGATCCGGCAAACTCTCAGCTGGCTTATTGCCTATTTGATTGATTTGGTGGTTTCGAGATCGTCATAAAACTTTATGGAAGAAAACGAAAAGACTCAACAAGCTGCAGACATCCAAAATAGCGAAGCCATGCCAGGGGCGCTGGAAGTCACTCACAGCAAGGGGTGTTGAGGGTCTTTTTTAGTTTTTACCATTGAAAAACAGCCGTTTCGGTCCAAAGTTAAAAATGTCTAAAATTCTCCTAGAACCTCATAAAAGATCTTCAATACAATTTTGAAACGTCTTAAAAATCTATTGACGTTACTTTCCTACTTCACTACACCTACAACTACTACTAATAGTAGTACTTCATGCTCATTTGTATCACAGTGTGAAAGAGCTAGGAATAAATTCATATACTTTGAGAGTAATTCCGGGCCTCCAGAATATATAGAATATAATCCATATATATATATATATATATATATATATATATATATATATATATATATATATATATGGATATATATATATATATATCCAGAATATAATAGCCCTCAAATATTTTGTACGTTTCGAGTCTTAAATTTTATTCATTATGGTCTAAAAAAAGTCTTTAAAAGGCTTAAATTTGGTTTGTCTAACTCTGCGGAGACCCTGCATACAAGGCGTGCACAATGGCAGTACACACACATGATGGATAAAGACAGCGTTCTATTCACCTACAGTGTGTGTTGGAGTTTTTTCTATTGGAAATAAAAGTGCCCATGTATTATAATGCTCTTCCCCGCAATGAGACAACGCAATGACACACAAACACATTGAAAAACTAAAAGGAACAATAAGCCTCGGTTGACCGCCCCCTTTTCACGGATGGCGCCATATTCAACGTGACCAGCAAGATGTCAAGTGGTGACCATGTTATTAAAAACAAAACAAAACACCAGGAGTTGCTGCAGCACCCTCAGCACCCCACTTCCAGCACCACTGAGCCATTTGTCTTTTAAATGTCTAAATTAGACAAGATTTACTCCAGTAGTATATCAGTATGAATGCAGTTTTTTCCCTTCCTAAAGACGTAAAGACAACTGGACTCCAATGGCATCACTTCCAGCCAAATGTCTCCAGAATATATAGGCAATACAAACGTGTTCTCTTAAAGGGTTATTTAAGATCAAATGTTATGTTTTTTTAATGTCAAAATATTTTTTGTTGTGCCAATGCCAAGACTGACAGAAACACGTGTCTCTTGAAGAGAAACTAAATATCCCTTTAATCATGCAGTTAGATGTTAATTACTGAGAAATTGGGGCAGAAATTCATTAAAACATTTCTATATTTAAAGTGAAAATAATCTTTCATTGTCAATAATTTTGATCATTTAACTTATAAACTGCAGGATAGCAAGATAGCAGCAGCTAAATTAACAATAAACCTGAAACAACTTGAATTAACGGACACAAAAAGTGTTTGCGCGACCTCACAAGTGAAAGAAGGCAAAACAACAACTAAACATTATATATATTTACCCAACTTTAACATTTCTTATAGAATATTTGGCAAGCTATTGAGTTTTATGTGAATATGTTGCCAATTGCAAAATTCCTCCAATGTTGAAAATTCACAATTTATAATCTCTTAAAAACTGCAGACTAATTCAGTTGTACACCTAATTAACAAAAAAAAAAATAATAATCCACCTCCATTTTTAATATTTCGCCCTTCCAGATCCCTCAGGTGAGCTACGCCTCCACAGCTCCAGAGCTGAGTGATAACACGCGCTACGACTTCTTCTCTCGGGTGGTGCCGCCTGACACCTATCAGGCTCAGGCTATGGTTGACATTGTCAAAGCCATGAACTGGAACTACGTCTCCACTGTGGCCTCTGAAGGAAACTACGGAGAAAGCGGTGTGGATGCATTCATTCAAAAGTCTCGAGAGGACGGTGAGTCTGCTTGTTCTCAACCAGAAAACATGCTGTCAAGTCATTTTGTTGTTTTTTTTATACTGCCCGAGAACATTAAAAAAATTCCCAAAAGGCTCCACAAATACAGTTAACATTAAAAGATTAAATAATATTATCATATTCACTCATTGACTGCCAGGTTACATAGTGTGTGTTCTGGTGGTCAGTAAAAGAAATAAACTGATTTTAAAAACACCGATTAATGGCAATAGATGTCCAATCCATTTCGACTTGGGAGGCCCGCCCCTGCCCCAGTCAAAATAGATTGGACGTATATTGCTGTCAATGGCAGGCAAAGACTTAAATAAATGAATAACAGTCAATTAATTACAACAATTATAAAATCAAACTCCCATGTGGCACATTAAAACCCTTCGGCCTGTAAAGATACTAAGGCTAGGTTCATACTCCTGGTCTTAATGCACAAATCCAATTTTTTTGTGTTTTTCCGACTTGAGTGAGGCATTAACTTGACAGTCTGAATGGGACAAGTCGCATAGAAGTGGACCATTTCAAATCCGATCTGGGTCACAATCGTATGTGGTTTAAATCCGATCTGGGTCACATTTTTCCAGAATGTTGCGGCGGTCTGAACTGTCAATTCTCCAAAATCGGAATTAATGCAGCAATTACATCATCAAAGAGCGAGAGCGACAGGGCGCTACGGTAGCAGTGAAGCTCAGCGTTATTAGCACCTAGCTTGCATTGAACACGGCTCTTGGGGAAGGGACGGGCTTGACAACAGTAATAAAAAAATAAAATGGGTTGAGGATAAGCCTGAGAATGCTCGGTTTTCTCTCTGCACCATATGAGCAATATTTCAAGATTGCTTACGAGGCCGAGAGTCCGGGCAAACTGTCCATATGTGTGTGTGTGTGTGTGTCATGCATGGACACTGCGTGCATGTTATCAATCCATATAAACTTTTAATATAAGACTAAACTGGGATTATTTATGTCTTTTATTTGTGTCATCTTTTTGGAAATAAAAATATGATCACCTTTGAATGATGTTAAGCTAGCATGTGTGGTCATTTGTTTTGATGCTCCTCCTGATGCTCCATGCAGGTCACTTTCTTCAGCATATTTCGGACTGCTAATTAGTGCGCTTGCGTGATACTTGAACGGGCTCAATGGACAAAGGCAGTCTGAACGGGCACGCCAAAAAAACAGATATGACAAAAAATCGGATTTGTGCATTAAGACCTGTGGTATGAAACCAGCCTAAGATACAAATTCTCTGTGTCCAAGCAGCTGAACAGGACGGGATGTAAAGTCAAAGAAATAACATTATAGAATAAATGATTGACAATAATAAATATGTGACCGGTGGTGTTTATCTGCGTTGTTTATTAATAATGATGGGAGCCAGGACTGCTGTTACGATAAGCTTTTAATTGCTGACAAAAATTCACAAAAACACAATCCTCCCGTCAAATTTGTCATGAGTAACGTGCCCCTATTCTTATAATACAGTACTTATATATAAATACACTATTGGAAATGAAATTTTAACAAAAAAATCTCTTCAGGCACAAAGAGCTTACCTACCCATCGACACCCACAGAAAAACCAGCCACACAAATTAAAGGAGAATGTGTCGCATTAATAATTGAAAGAGGGGAAACAATCAACATGCAAATAAAAAAATTCCATTTTTGAAGCATGAGGATAGACTAAAACACAGTGGGAGAAAATAAGAACCAAGTTTTGCGTAATTATGACAACATAAACATACAATATTTGCTTAAAGCTGTAATGTGAAGTAATTTCATAACATGCCAAATAGGGTCACAATTAAAGTAATTAAACATTGTCCAACAAATAAAGCATGAAAAAATAATTTATATGTTGTATATTTGACAAAATAATCGCGTTTCCGAAGTTCGAGCCTGAAAGGGGACAAACCTGGAAGTGATACGTCACACCAAGAACAGCGATGGCGGCGCTCCATACGGCCGCCATAAAAAGCCCTTCAAACAATGATTCAAACTGCGATATAAGCGATAGATCGAGCGCAAGGGAGGAAATCCAAGTTTTTGAAGAGTTGGAGGAAGAAGAGGAGGTTGGAATTTTATGTTGGACCTAACATGTATTAGCCAGACGCTAATCAGGACGCAAACAATGTGCCTAGACTACCTGACATGGAATGGAGACAAGACCCACCGAGATTACAAGATTGGTAAGATATAGGGTGTTATTATTTTCATGATTTGAAGATGCAGGCATTTGCACAAAATTTTATGTTTTTGTCTATCTGATGACATTGTTTAAAAAAATAATAATCAGACTGCATGTTCATTTTTGCAGATCCGGCAGCGCTCATGCATATAAAATAATAATATAAAAACGTTGGGGGGGGGGGGGGGGGGGTCGTTGATGGCTTTCTCCACTTTATTGTGGCAACAATAAGAAAACAAAATAATAGCGGACTGCCGCCACATTCGACCGCGAAGTTTTGCTCGTACTACCAGCTACTACTACTTCCAGTCCCAGCGTCTCTTAAACGGATCATGCATAGTGTCTTGTTATGAGCGTTTTGTTGACAAAGGTATCGAACACACAATGTGCTTACAACTTTGTTTCTTTATTAACACATGGAGCTAACAGTAGCTGGGGCTTTCGGCAGTAAGTGGCATCTAATGGGGTGAGGAAATGTAGTTTTTTCACACAAGCGAACAGATTACAAAGCACCACTTCAGTGTTGTCCCGAGACTACATTTCCCATGATTCACTGCGTGACTTGAGCCACTCTCTGATTTGCTGTGAGATTGACTCAATGCCAACACGCTCGCTGTCACCTGTCAGCGGCTCTCGCGAAACATAAACTAGAAGGCTATCAAGCGATCACCGTGAAAGAAACGCCGCTACAAATGCAATGCAATGCTTGAAGCATGAAGGTGGAAATACATAATACAAATACAAATGAATGTGCACAAACTCACCGGCGGTGTAAACCTGCTGCTGTCAACGCTCTGGGAGGTTGCATTTCACAGCATTCTGCCGCGGACCTCCTCGCCAGCTGTTTGCTCGCCATTCACGCTCGTTTGCATTTGATGGCTAGTCTGATACACTCCCGTTTTTTCAGTGAGGTCTTTTGTGTTTATTCGTGATTGGATCATTTTTGTTCACCACTGTAAATAAGAGCACTGAAGCAAGAGGTGTAAGTCGCCATTTCTGTTCAACCCGTTTTGTCCTGTTTTGTTTAACGTAAGAAGCTAGGTTAGTGGCAGTGTTTTCTTTGTTCTTTTTCATGATCAGGGTTTAGTTAGCGGGTGGGGTTCAAGTGTAGATTCCTTTTGTTTGTTCTTTTGGCCTGGGCTTACCCTAAAGCAGCGCTTCATCCACATTTTGTACATATTCATTGTGAGTTTGATTGTTGTGTAAATAAATTTGTGCCACTTGTGAAATTGTGTGGCTCGTTTGATGTTACGCCCTTTGCGAGCCGTCCTTGGGACGTAACACCAGCAAACACAACAACAACTATGCCACGACTATTGCCACGAGTTGGCTTTCGGCTAACGTCGCTAGCTTCTACTGTACATTCCACAACAGTTGGCAGCTCTGCTTTGACAAAGTCATAAGTCATCTATCCAAAAATCACACTTACTTTTGGGCAAATACTTGATCATAAGCAGACCGGTTAAGGAAGCAGGCATCTTCGAAGTGTTTGCAGCAGAGAAGACTACTCGATGATGGCGTGAAATTCATTCGCTTCGTGCGAACGAAAGATGTCCATTTACGTGCCCTGCTATCCTTTGGCCACTCATACAACTTTTCGTTTGAGTGAGAACAAAACATCGCCACACACCGCCGTGGCATCTTACCGAGAAGCAATGCAACAAACAATGCTGTTTTATGGCGGACTTCCCTCACACTTCTCGGTGTGACGTAATTTACGAAGATTGCCGAAGAAAAGCATTTTCGTTGTCAAGGGCGTTGCTATGGGTTAACAAAGAATCTGGAAGGGTTGCGTTAAAAAAAATAATGAAAATATACTTATAATTTTTTAGCCATTGATATTATTCAAAAACATGGTTGGCCAACCTTAGTTCACATTTCCCCTTTAAATGAGCTACCCTGTTTACCAATACATAAAAATTAATGATGACATCTCCGAATCATATTCACTGCTGTAACACCTTTATAATAATCTACTGTACCCCATGCTCTATATATTTCATCTACTATGTGATAAGAAGCAGAGGTAGACAATAAGGTAAATTAATCACCGGCCCTGTGGAGGTCCTCCGGGCCAGTGGCTTTTGAAGTTCACTGGCCCCACTATCAAAACCACTGGCCCAGGTCAACGCGTCAGTTATTGATCCCAATAATCACGAAAAACAACAGTTTACTTGAATAACAATAATAACTATTTATAGGCTATATATATATATATGGTGGAAAACACTCAGGTGACTTGAAGTTCTGCTCTGAGACCCCCAATTTGACCAAATTTCAGAATTGTCCTATATGCATTTGTGATACATCATTGGAAATCTTAAAATCTGTATATTCTGGGGAAAGAACAATTTTGAACAGGAGGGCATTTAAAAAAAAATAATAATAATAAATTTAAACAGCAACACCCTAACTGGAGGCGAGAGCACGCGAGAGCAGAATTAAAGACGCCATGATTTTAACGAGATATTATCAATTACTGACCTCGTTTCAATCCAGAAACTCCACGTAGCATGTACCATCGAGTGTCAAGATGTGACTTGCCACAGCCGTATTTCGGGGGGATTTTATGGGTGAAACATGGTAATATAACAAGGGTTGCGATGCAGAAATGTTCTGTTTCATATATTTACCCTCTAAACGTTTTTTTAATTTCAATTTTTCTTTGTTTGGATTGATTATTTATCATCTAACATATTGGGGAAAATGAGACAGTAACAAAAAAAAAAAAACAATTAATTGATAGTTATGAGGTAGATATCCGTGACGTTTTTACAGACGCCATTTTTTTCCCATTTTGACGTAATTGGTTTAAAAGCTTAAAATATGCGAATGAATAATTTTTTTTAAGTCGTTTTTTTTTTTTTTTTTTTTTTTTAACGAAATATTAGAAATCAATTAATGATTTTAAGATAAAAAAATGACAGACATTTTGATCAATAAAAATAATTACGTTCTTTTTATGGCAGGGTTGAAACAAAAGTGGTTGCGCGACTTCTGTAAACAGGGGTTCCCAGGGTAAAAGAGACAAATTAAAAGTAGTTCAGGGGCTTAATGCACCCTGAATCTGCTATGGCAGCATATAGACATATTGTTCTATCAAACACAACAGTTCTTTTGGCCTAAAATACAGCAGTTTATTTTAAAGAGGAGTGCAAGAGCAGAAACTTCTTTTTCAGTCTTGTCTGTGTTTTCCGCCATATATACAGTATATTCTATAGAATATTTAATGAAAAGTGTAGCAAAACAGGGCAAAAACATGAATCTTGTGTAAATAATCCTATTCCAGTTCCATAATCACATCTATAATCATTCCATAATCACTCCAGTATAGGCAACAATTTTGTGGGCCTGCGGGTGAGCCTGGGCGAAGCTTTCCTGTCTTCCCCTTACCGCCCTCTGGAAGACTCCCCCGGTTGTCGTGGCAATAATGTAGAAGTCAAAAAGATGGCAATTATGACTAAGGATTTTCAAGCTAGATTGTCGTTACAACGATATTATTTCATCCTTTGTCACCCGGATGAATTATTACGTTATGTTCATACCATAGGTTTCATACTCGTAACTTTTGTCTCACTTACTTGTCTGCATATGTGGGCATTGATCTGCACACCTCACAGTAAACCTCGTTTCTTGTCTTATTGAAGCCGAGCCAATTTCAGCGATCTCACCAGTGAGGCTAAAACTTTTTCTCCCTTTTCTTATCATATTGGATTTTGTTTTCCCTCAACTCTTCCAGTGACTTTTTCTTTCTTGAGGGGTCTTTTTGCCCCCGGTGCTTGGCTGGGCGCTGAGGATTTTAGAAACATGTTGTCTTGTAGTATAACGTTAGGTGGGTAATGAAATACTGACAATCAATCAGCAGCAGTAATCAGGTTTGTGCGCGTTCACGCGGGAGCGGGTGAGCGAACGGGGTGTGTTCACATCCCACGGAGAGCATGGACTATAAGGCTGTATTTGATTGGGATAGTATAACATCATCAAAACATGAAACCACTGGGAATTAAAGTGAAGTAAGATTTCATTTTTTTTTTTTTTTTTAATGACGCATTATTTTTACTGACTCCAACGGGCCTGTGGTTGGATCATTCTGGTGACCCTGACAGTTTTAAAAGTACGTCTGAGCCACCTGGTCATTCATATTGTCGACCCCTGAGAAGACACTGCACTTAAAGTTCAGCTCATATAACGTCACTGTTTAAAATTCCATCTGTCTATTTTTTTATGTCAGCAATTCTGAGCAGGGTTTCAGCATTGTATCCCAGCAGATTCTACCCCTGGACTGGTTGTTAATCAGTGATAGGGCACATACTTTATAAAGGTTGACGGTTATCATTTACAACCACATTCACAACAACGTTGATGGGAATCAAACCTGCCTGCTTGGTTGTCATTTGGGAGGAACAACAACTACAACAACATTGTCAGTGATTACAGAGGTAGGGACTTCTATAACTACATTTGTCTTTGAAACAAAACTGGTCAATTCCTAATACTGTTCTAAAACATGTTTAGTCAATATTTGGAGAAGTGATTGTTAATCTAAACCATTCATCCGTTATCTACCGCTTAAACCGGGGTCGGGGCAGCTTTAGCAAGGAAGTCCAGACTTCCCTGTCCCCAGATATTTCAACCAGCTCCACCAGCGGGATCCCAAGGCGTTCTCAAGCAGGCCGAGAGACATATTCTCTCCAGCGTGTCCTGGGTTGTCCCCGGTGCCTCCTTCTGATGGAACATGCCAGTAACACCTCTCCAGGGAGATGTCCAGGAGGCATCCGAACCAGATGCCCAAGCCACCTCAGCTGGCTCCTTTCAATGCAGAGGAATAGCGGCTCGTTCCTTAGTCCCTTCCAGATGACCGAGCTTTTCACCCTACCTCTAAGGGAGAGCCCGGAAAGCCTGTGGAGGAAACTCATTTCAGCCACTTGTATGTGGGATCTTGTTCTTTCGTGCATGACTCACAGCTCGTGACCATAGGTGAGGTTTAGCAACATAGATCGACTGGTAAATCGACAGCTTCACCTATTGGTTCACTTCCTTCTTCACCACTATGGATCGGGGCAGAGTCTTAATAACTGCAGACGCTGCACCGATCCACCTGTCGATCTCCCGCTCCCTCCTGCCCTCACTTATGAACAAGACCCCAAGATACTTGAACACCTCCACTTGGGGCAGAATCTCATTCCCGACCCAAATTAATCGAATCCTGTATCAGCAAACCTGACACGGCTTGCTTCACTTCAGAGTTTTTTTCTCCAATCAATTTTGGAAAAGCGTCAAACACAATATGCAACTGATTCATGTCCATGTCCATATGTACCTCTATTGGGCCCTGATTATAAGACGACCCCCTCTTTTTCAAGACTCAAGTTTGAAAAAAGACTTTTTGAACACCAAATGAATTTTCATACAGAAAATAATTACAGTACATCAAAAACAAATGAGTATAACAATATATTTGAGAGAAAAAGCATGTTATTTTGCCTCATTCCAATCTTAATATTTGAACATTTAAATATGTAAACTAAAGTGCACTCACATTCGTAAATGAATGGTTTCTGGTTTTTGAAATGTAAATAAACCAATCTATTGTGATAAAACAACAAAATTGCAATAACTGCATTAACCATCAAAGTGAAGTCTAACTGTAAATGTTGTCTTGAAACATATCTGAATAAGGAAAAACATTGCGATAAAATAATGCAAACTGGTTAAACTTGAGAGTACCTGAGATCTTTCATGACATAACATCGCTTCAGTGATATCTAGCGCCATCTAGCGTCGTGAATGGGTATGACGTCTAGACCGCGAATATAAGATGACCCCCTCTTTTTCATTCTTATTACAATGCAAAAAACACCGTCTTATATTCGGGTCAATACGTTACAATACAGTAATGAGCAAACACGTATTAAATATACTGTTAACATTGGAATGTTACTGTACGTTATTTTCTCCGTTATCAGACGTCTTAAAAAATGTGCAATTTGCATACCTTAATACTTTGTTTGTCTTTCAAATGAAGATCATTTATACTACGTGTTCTCTATTGCTATTACTGTTTGAAGTCATGTCACAGTGAGCATGCCAAAAAGATCAGATGCAACATCCTGGAGACTAACGTCTTGCATTGGCATTCCCTACCTTTGTCCACTGCTTTATGAAGACATAATTCTCACTTGATGTTGGAAATAAACTGAATGTATAGCCAGTTATATCCAAAAGGGCAAAGAACATAAAGTTCGATGGTTACTGATGGAAAAAGTGAGCACTAACAAGCACCCATGTGAATGCTGTTAACACCGTGACCATCAATGTCTCATTGGAGGTTGTGAACATTACTTTATGTTTCTAGGAACTGAACCTGTGTGTCCTCTTACATAACGTAGTCTATCTCATATCAGTGTACAAGCTTAACAGGAGTTAGTTTTTAAACTGCAAGCCTTTTTTATGCATTCAATGTAAATACATTACGTTACATTGTTCCATTTAATTTAATTGGACACTTTCACCTTCCAATTTGTCAAATTCTATCAAGGTTCAATAGGATCTTTTCTTGAAGATTATTATTCACTGCTAAGTAGATTTGATTGGGGCCGTTTTTGTTGTTTTTGTTGACGAAAACAATAACAGAAATATTTCGTTAATTTTTTTATGACAATGACGTCAGATGACATCAAAGCGAGCTAAAAACGTGGTTTGGATGACTCCAATTTAAGAAGACAATTGCCAGTTTTCATCTTACGAGATTAGATGGTGGAGATATTTGTTCCTATACAGTTTATGTGTCTGTTTTCTTGATATGGTCATTTCTATATCGTTTTGTATTCTTTCCAACTTCATTTGAATGAGAAAAGAGTGCAGCTATCAGCTTCTTCTCTGAAGCAACGTCACAGCAGAGAACATAACATAGCTGTTAGTAAAATTTTACTTTCTTGTGAACCACTTTATGGGTTAACATGGGGGCCTTCCTATTTGCATTCAGAAGCAAAATTGTATGCGATGGAAGGTCGAAGGCACCTGGGACACACTCGGGGATTCAGCCCTGGGCGGCCAGCTTTTTATTGTTCTTTTCTTTAAAAAATGATTCAGCTTAGGTGATGATTGCCTTCTTTTTGTTCCTGAATTGTGTTTCATCATCTCCTGTTCATAAACATAACTAAAGAACCTGCGAAAACAGAGAATCTACTTTTTCCTTCCTCAAGGCAAAAATGCGACATAGTTTCTGTCATATGTTCACAATGGGTGACATTTGCTTTTTGTACAAGTAGTTAGTCAGTCTGCATCCTAACCGTGTTTGATCGTGATACGCATGTGACATGTGCTGGGCCCCGCCCTTATCAGTGACTGGTGAATAACAATAGCAGCAGCATGGCTTGGTTGTCCACTGCGCAAGGATCTGTAGTCATATTTTAAATATAATCAGACCGAAAGGAGAATTTGTTCAAAGGTAAGTTGTAATACTTCATTTTAGGATATCACAGACATACAATTTCTTTTAGCAAATAGTCCATTATAACTTTAATATATAATTTCCACATTTTTGGTGCAGTGTTGCTTTTGGCAGCCCATTTATTTATTTATTTTTGTTAAGTCTTAATCTTTTGGATGAAAATATTCATTAGTCTTAGTCATATTTTAGTCATTTCGAAATGTGTTTGTCTTTGTTTGGTTTTAGTCAGCGAAATCTCATACAAATTTATTTTAGGTTTTAGTCAACAGTTACTCAAAAATGTTTTTGTCTGTAAAATCCAAAAGTTTCAGTCCAAAAATAGATAAACGTTTTCAATAATTTTGATTGAACATGGTCAGACGAGCACAAATTGTAGCGTTTGCTAGGAGAACACCAACTTGTTGATGATAATACACACTCGGCAGGAAAAGCAGTCTATCGTTCTCAGTTAAACACACCTGGAAGCCACAAACTATATGTACAAAAAATGTCCAATGATTTAACAATGGGAAGTTAGGGATTTTCGGGCTATTAGCTAAATACAGTTTTGCCATCTGGCTCTGCTCAAGATTTTCTGACCAAAAAATCCAATTTGCTTTAGATTGGCCAGTGTTTTAAGAGGACGCTCCACATTGTGAAGCTAATGCTAACACGAATACTACGGTAACGCTAGGAGTTACATTTAACGCCTGATGATCACTCAGCACAGACCTTTAAAGGCTAAAGCAGCACTGCATTTCCCTCTTGCCATGATGAGAAAACAAATCTTACCGTGTTTCCAAACAAGCAAGATGGAGCGCAGCCTAGCTTTAGACACATCCTAAACTCTGGTGAGGTGAGTGAGGGAGAGTCGCAGCACATGTCACATGAGTGACACGACTCAAACACTGCTACGATGCAAGCTGATGTACTCCACGTATGAAAAATGTGAACCTATGACAGAAACTAAGTCAGATTTCGTCTAGCCAGACGAAAACTGGCATTTGTTTCGTTATGTTCTAGTCTCCCGAAACACGTTTTTAGCTCGTCATCGTTACGTCATCGTCATGAAAAAAAGTGCTTATCGACAAAATATTTTCGTAATTTTCATTGTTGATGACAACAACACTGTTGGGTGTGAATGGAGTGCCGAGTTCAGGCTAATATTTCAGCTTGTTTGCGCTGCTAACTTCAGAATGTTATGTTACAAGAACAATTGGGCATATCTTGATCACGCAGCACGTGCTTTAACTTAATATGGACTGTCTAAAAATATGTACTTCTATCAAAATAGTTGGAAACCCAATTTAAGTAGTTACAACAATGGTAAGTTTGTTGCTCTGTTTCCTTGTTTAAATTTTTTAGATTGTAATATGCTAAAGTTACTGTGTCGTCAATGTAAAAACAGTAAACAGATCTGGTTCATCTATCACCATAATGGCAGCCAATGAGTTAATTGGGCTGACCTATTTCTGTCACACACAAACTACTTTGGACATGCTAGAAAACACTCTATATTGTTTTATGAATATCACTGCTGCTCACATCAGTGCTTAGAGTTGCGTGTACTATCATTACCGCTCCTCTGAAAAATGTTAATTTTGCAACGTTGTCTCATCTAAATGGCACATTAAAACTGCATGGGGCATCCCTGAACAGAGAGAAATAGGAACATTATCGTTAGGACAGCACATCTGCTTAAAATAGTCTGTATTTTAGACTTGGAACCCTTTTAAAAAGGCTAGATTTGTATTTGGACACTTCCCATTGCAACATCAGTGAAATCCTCCTGTGGGATGAAGCTCTTGTGTCATTAAGGTAGATGAGATGAAACACTTTTCCCTATTTGATTCCCCGCTGCTGTCATCCTGTCTTGTTCTCTGTGCACAAGTTTATGTTCCTCAGTGGATCACTCTCCATTTGAGCTTCTCTTTGAAAAGCTCTTGTACCTCCTGTGCCCTTTGAGGACACAGAGACGTGTGCAGTAATAGCAGCTGACATGTCACTTTACTTTAACCTCATAAAAAATGTGACAGTTTCAGAGGATAGTGCTCACCTTCCATTGTTTCTTCTAATCAGACTAGGCTATTATGTGTTTTCGTCATATAGGAAGAAAGACCGTTCACCAAATATTTTGTTTTGTGTTTTCAGTATTGAATGGATGTTAACTAAACGATTGATCGCTGCCAACCCAAACACAGACTTGCCACGTTAAATGAATTAGACGTCTACAGTTGTCAATAGCTGGCAATGACTCAAATACTTATAGCTACAATAGCCGTACTTAAAATAATACAACACTATTCTCGTACTAACAGTATGACTTTAATATCATAGTCCTTTTTTTTTTTCATTCTTATGCCCTAATTTTCTGTCATATATTGCCACAGTTGAGAAGGTTTTCTTCATTATTTAGCAACTGTTACACAGTTGGAGCTCCCCGAGCCTTTGTTATTTCTGATCACCGGTCATTTGAATTTGCATCTTAGCTAAATACGTAGTTTCACCCATTTCAAGATTTAAGATTTAGATTTAAGATTTATATTTGGATATAAATTTAAATATAAATACAGCAGCTACCAACTAACTGACCTGGAGTACGCTGACGACACCATCTTGCTCAGCACATCCCGCAGTCTGCTGAGAGACGATCTGGGCATATGCAGGGAAGAAGCAGAGAAGCTTTGCCTCCAGGTGAGCTGGACAAAAACTAAGTTCCTGTTTGTCGGTGATGGATCAGATCCACCATCCATTTGGCTTGGCAATAACTTTGTAGAATCTGTCAAGAACTTTGTGTATCTAAGGTCCACAGTAACCAACAAAGACGACCTAAAACCAGAGATTACCCGTAGAAGAGCTCTGGCAGCCTCAGCTATGCAGCATTTCTGTAAACCAACCAAACTGGCGGCAACAGACCGAAAGACAAAGCTCAGGATTTACAACTCTGCCGTACTTTCTATTTTGCTATATGGCTTGAAAACATGGCCCTTAAATAAAACACTGGCTGCTAGACTAAATGGCTTTGAAGACAGGGCCCTCAGGACCATCGAAAACATTAGGTGGCCCCATCGGATTTCCAACGAAGTGCTCAGAGCCCGCACCTGCCAGCTGAGAGCCTCATGCCTGGCTGCACAACACCGTATCCACTGGTTTGGTCATACCCTCTGCCTCCCTCTCTCCTGACCATCCCACAAAGGCCATTCTGCAGTTCGACCCAAAGGTCGCTGGCTGGAAACAACTACGAGGCAAGCCTTCGCGAATGACCTCCAACACCATGTAGTTACTCTGGAGGATGCAGAACTCCTGGCTCAGGATCGCCAGCAGTGGAAAAAACTGTTTTATCTGGTTGGCTCAACGCAAAATGAAGGGGCATCGTCCCAACTGCAAGAGCTCATTGATTGATTTAGATATAAGATTAAATTTTAAAATGTTTCCTATGTGGGGCGCACTGCATTATAAGGTGCACTATTAGTAGTAGTAGTGGTTAGCCACGTAACTTCACACGTAAGCACACTAGCTGTACTTTCTTAAAGGAGAATGAGCATAGCTTAACAACACATAGTCAACTCAAAGTATGCTTAATGCAGCACAATGTAAATCTGGGAAGTGGCAACCTCAAGACTGCTTTTCTCAGTGCTCCACGCTTCTGAAAATAGTGGCCATGAAAGATGAATGTAAAGGGCGGGTACTTGCATATTTCATATTTCAAAATGTATCTCTGCAGGAGGATTTAGCTTCCAAAAGCGATCACAATCAAATTTTAAAAATAAATAAATAAATAAATAAATAAATAAATAAATAAATAAATAAAAATAAAAATAAAAAAACACTTCAACCAAGGGCACACATCCGTTTCATGAATCTTGTGCATGAAAAATTTCTAAATATTCGAAACTTAGTAGAGTGACTCTTTAAGAGGTGGATTAGATTTGGGTTACATTAGTCTCCGGCCAGCTCCTCCTTGATTTTAATGCATCATGCACCGAGGATGTGGGGTGGCTGGGACCAGTTGGGTGGGGGTGTAAGTCTGGGAAGAACTTCCATGCGGCGGTCCCACTGCCTTCAGCCGGGCTATGCTATTTTAAAGCATACACTGCACTACCCTCCCCACACAATCCCATCCCGGTGGTGGGTAATGGCTGCCAGTCAGGGACCTGGCAGTCACAGTAATAGGGCAGTATGTAGGTCCCACACTTTCCTCCATGGAGTTGCTCCCAAAGCAGGGCCTCATCATCGCCTGGGCTGCTGGTTGCGGGGGTTGGGGTCGGGGACTCGGTCCAGCGCAGCCCCACGGCGGCTTCTTGGCGCTCTCCTGCTTCTGCCTTCCCCTCTATTTTATACCCAGGTATCCTTCTGGGGCCCCGGCAGGGGTCGCTGGCTAAGTGCCGGTGGATCGGTGTAGTATTGCCCACCAGGTGGGGATCCTGGGGATTCTTGCAATTGTTATGTAATTCTTAATAAGTGAAGTGCTAATTGCCAATTGCTGTATTTGTATTGTATGCAATATGTTTTTATGAAGTACATTTTTTCACCTGGAAGTAGTCCCACAAGTCTTTCTTTAATATACTAGTAGTACAGTTCTCAGAATAGTCAAAGTAGAAAGCAATATAGTTTTGAGTCACTAGTAGTCCTGCCGGCGCCGCACTGGTTGCCTGGAACTCCACACGATAGAGTCTGGCAATCGCCCCGCGGATCAAAATCCCAGGGCAGAGCAGGCCACAGCAAACAGACAGCGGAGTTGATCAATCAGCGACAGGCGGACGTGACGTTGGTAAAGCGACAAGAAACTCTAGCGCGTCAAACATTCAAGGAGAGCGGAGAACGGAGACGTTTATTCAACAGGGCTACCGCGAGACAGACTGTTGGTTTTAGCGACTCGATGTGTTTTTGGTCATTCAAAACTGAATTTACTGCAGATTGGAACATATTCTCGGCTCTCTCGTTCGCCATCAGTGTTGTTATGGAGACGACTTCCGACGCGCAAGAGTGGCGTTGCTCGTTAGGAACACGTCACGCAAATAAACAAATCTGATTGCACGGATGATTTCGTTCAGGCTCGAGAGGTCATTAAGGAGCTGGGTCCCAGACTCTTCTCACAGTGTTTGAAAAATACAGGGAGAACAGTCTGTCCATGCCAGGTAACCGCAATGGTGTGTCAGAGCGACGCTCCTATTAGTGCATTCGATGTGCGTTAACTGACACCACAATTGTAAATACTGTAGTTGTGTAATGCATGATATGGGTGAGTGTGGTGTACATAAACTGTACGAGAAGCGAGTGTGACTCTTGTGCTTACTTACTGTTAGCTAAATTCTTCCGTCAGTTTTTGTGAGCACTGCAACAGAAAAGTATACAAAAAATGTAGGCTATAAGTAAAGCATATTATTACCGCTAAAGAACTATATTAAAAGTATAATGCTCATATATTTAAAAGACACTAACAATTCATTTATAATGTACTCGTGATAAAAATGAAGTACGCTTCACTTTTACTACTTAAGCACAAACTAGTATTATTAAATATAAACTAATATGCTTAAAGTATGAAAATATACTTGAAGTTGTTCCACTTTACCACATACAATAGTACATTTCAAGTTGAACTTCTCACAATTTAATTACAATTAAAATCTATTTAGTATAAGATTAGCTGTTCCAACATAGCATGTAACCTTTAGATGCACAAGTGACTGGACACTACACTCTTCCGTAAGTGGGTCAAAAATGACCCATACTGCAATCAGTGTGTTTTTATGCTATTTTGGTTAAGCACAATCACTTGAATAATATTTAGTATTATCTTTAGGAGCACACAAGAATGATTTCATGTTTGAAATATCGATGCTTTTGCAGTTTTTTTTTTTTTTTTTACCTTTTTGAAAAAGAAAATTAAAAGAACAGCAATACACTGCATCTTTATGGTAAGACAGTGGTGCTAGGCCCTTGTGAAGACCCTAAATGACTTCTGAGAGTATTGTGTAACTTGCTCCAGTAAGAGCCCTACCAATTCATTCATTTGGTCATGATTTGGACACTTTCTTCTTCGAAGGACACATACAGTGGGGCAAATATGTATTTAGTCAACCACCAATTGTGCAAGTTCTCCTACTTGAAAAGATTAGAGAGGCCTGTAATTGTCAACATGGGTAAACCTCAACCATGAGAGACACACTGTGGAAAAAAAAACAGAAAATCACATTGTTTGATTTTTAAAGAATTTATTTCCAAATTAGAGTAGAAAATAAGTATTTTCTCACCTACAAACAAGCAAGATTTCTGGCTGTCAAAGAGGTCTAACTTCTTCTAACGAGGCTCCATTCGTTACCTGTATTAATGGCACCTGTTTTAACTCATTATCAGTATAAAAGACACCTGTCCACAATCTCAGTCAGTCACACTCCAAACTCCACTATGGCCAAGACCAAAGAGCTGTCGAACGACACCAGAGACAAAATTGTAGAACTGCACCAAGCTGGGAAGACTGAATCTGCAATAGGTAAAACGTTTGGTGTAAAAAAATCAACTGCGGGAGCAATTATTAGAAAAATGGAAGACATACAAGACCACTGATAATCTCCCTCGATCTGGGGCTCCATGCAAGATCTCACCCTGTGGCGTCAAAATGATAACAAGAACGGTGAGCAAAAATCCCAGAACCACACGGGGGGACCGAGTGAATGACCTACAGAGAGCTGGGACCACAGTAACAAAGGCTGCTATGCGTAACACAATGCGCCGTCAGGGACTCAAATCCTGCACTACCAGACGTGTCCCCCTGCTGAAGCCAGTACAAGTCCAGGCCCATCTGCGGTTCAATAAAGAGCATTGATCCAGAAGAGGACTGGGAGAATGTGTTATGGTCAGATGAAACCAAAATAGAACTTTTTGGTAGAAACACAGGTTCTCGTGTTTGGAGGAGAAAGAATACTGAATTGCATCCGAAGAACACCATACCCACTGTGAAGCATGGGGGTGGAAACATCATGTTTTGGGGCTGTTTTTCTGCAAAGGGACCAGGACGACTGATCTGTGTAAAGGAAAGAATGAATGGGGCAATGTATCGAGAGATTTTGAGTGAAAATCTCCTTCCATCAGCAAGGGCATTGAAGATGGCTGGGTCTTTCAGCATGACAATGATCCCAAATACACAGCCAGGGCAACAAAGGAGTGGCTTCGTAAGAAGCATTTCAAGGTCCTGGAGTGGCCTAGCCAGTCTCTAGATCTCAATCCCATAGAAAATCTGTGGAGGGACTTGAAAGTCCGTGTTGCCCAACGACAGCCCCAAAACATCACTGCTCTAGAGGAGATCTGCATGGAGGAATGGGCCAAAATACCAGCAACAGTGTGTGAAAAGCTTGTGATGAGTTACAGAAAACGTTTGGCCTCCGTTATTGCCAACAAAGGGTACATAACAAAATATTGAGATGAACTTTTGGAATAGATCAAATACTTATTTTCCACCATGATTTGCAAATAAAATTTTTAAAAATGAAACAATGTGATTTCATTTTTTTCCCCCCACATTCTGTCTCTCATGATTGAGGTTTACCCATGTTGACAATTACAGGCCTCTCTAATTTTTTCAAGTGGGAGAACTTGCATGATTAGTGGTTGACTAAATACTTATTTGCCCCACTGTAGCTATATAAATGAATACACACACTACATATGCAATAATGTTAGCCAACTTAGTTTGCTAGCTAGTTATGAAGTAGGCTAATTTGTTGATTAAATAATAAATAACAACATTCATGAAACACAGAGTATACTATATGAAGATACAGTAATACACACGGGACACATATCTGCTCTTGCTGTTTAAAATAATCTTCCTGAGGTGTGACACTTCTCATACACCTAGTCTGTGTGGTCCACAGTTAATTTATTCCTGACAGCCAAAGTTGATAAGAATCAAAAGTTCCTGTTGGATTCCATAGAAAATGCAGGTGGGCCATTGTTGACCCATTGTTGAAGCTTGGAGTAATAATACAACAATTACAATTTCTTCTAACATATAGAAAGTAAATTAAAAAATTGAACACATTATATCAAACGCATGTTTTTTGAGGAATACCTGGAAAATGAAATAATGATAATTTTCCATCACGAAGATAATTCAAGAAAAATACCTCTTTTTTTTCTGTGGCTTCAAGTACACAAAAGTATGTAACGTTTTGGAACACTTAACACATTTTTTTTCCACCAGGGAGGTTTCAACACTCCCATCTAGCTACAGTGATATGAAAAAGTATCTGAACCTTTTGGAATTTCTCACATTTCTGCATAAAATCACCATCAAATGTTATCTAATCTTTGTCAAAATCACACAGATGAAAAATCAGTGTCTGCTTTAACTGAAACTACCCAAACATATACAGATTGTCATATTTTAATGAGGATAGTATGCAAACAACGACAGAAGGTGGAAAAACAAGTAAGTAAGTGAACAATTATATTATATTATATTATATTATATTATATTATATTATATTATATTATATTATATTATATTATATTATATTATATTATATTATATTATATTATATTATCTTTTTTACCTCTCTGAGTATTCTGCGCTGAACTCTTGGCGTCATCTTTGGTGGAAGGCAACTCCTTGGGAGAGAAGCAACAGTGCCAAACTCTCTCCATTTGTAGACAACTTCTCTGACTGTCGAATGATGAACATCCAGACTTTTAGAGATTGTTTTGTATCCTTTCCCAGCTTTATACAAATTAACAATCCTTGATCACAGGTCTTCAGACATCTCTTTTGACCAAGCCATGATGCACATTGGGCCATGCTTCACCACAAGATAATTCTTACCAGGTGTGCATTTTATAGTGAGCAGGGCAGCTTTAAACCACTCATCAGTGATTGGGCACACACCTGACAAATTGTTGGGTAAAAATTGGTTTCAATTGCTCTTTAAGTCTCCTAAAGCAGAGGGTTCACTTACTTATCCCCAACCCCCCCCCCCCCCCCACCCCCCACCCCCCCCATCATTGTTTGCATATTATCCTGATCAAAATATGAAAACCTATAAATGTTTGGGTGTTTTTAGTTAAAGCGGACACTGTATTTTTTATCTGTGTGATTTTGACAAAGATCAGAGTATATTTGAAGGTGATTTTATGTAGAAATGTGAGAAATTCCAAGAGGTTCAGATTTTTTTTCATACCACTGTACCGAATGGATTCATTGTCAGGACACACATGTTGAGACAAACAAGCATTTATACTCATCTATATTTTTACCTGACACAATTAGCAATTCAAATCTTGTGTTGTGTTTAAATTATGACCCCGTATATCTATTGTATTCGCATAGTGGACCACCAATCTAGGCTGCACAGAATATTAGCATGTAGAGAAATATTTTTTTCATGTTAAAAATGGAACAAAAGAGAATTCTGTTTAGAATTTTTTGTTATATTATTATGGAAATGTTATGTATCAAGCGGCTCAACTGGCCTCTGCCAGAGAATTCCTGGGGCTTGCTGGAGGCGAAATTCAAGGTGAATAATGTAAAAAGTACTTTGTTATTTAGACCTTTCCCTGGCAAGAAGGGCAGAGGTAAACCTTGGTGCACATGATCAAAAGTAGGGATAAACAAAACAAGGTTTGTACTCCAAAAGGACATTAGAATTTTTATTTCTCCAAGAATACCCACTACAGTTGAGTAATAAAGCATGCAAGGTAAGAACAGTGAGTAATTGCCTTCAGACATGTCTTTTTTTTTTTTTTTCAAGTGTAAATTTCAGTTGCAAATTTAAAACAACTGTTAGATGTCTTAAATCGATACTTTTGTGTCAACAGCCATTGATGAACCAGATCCTCTTTAAAAATGAACTGTTTGTACAATGACCACACTGTAAAGTTGGGATATTACTAGATGTCCCGATCGATCGGCATCCGATCACGTCATTTTCAAAGTATCAGAATCGGCAAAAAAATATCGGCCATGCCTTTTTTTAATGTATATGAATTTTAATTAAATCGTATTCTAATTGTATTTAACGTTACAGACATAATATGTTACACTCATCCAGAGTCTTTAGTTTAGGCTTAGCTAGAGTTATCAAAAATATCCCGACAATGGCGGCAATTGCTTAATTAAAC
This sequence comes from Corythoichthys intestinalis, assembly GCF_030265065.1. Taxonomy (NCBI): domain Eukaryota; kingdom Metazoa; phylum Chordata; class Actinopteri; order Syngnathiformes; family Syngnathidae; genus Corythoichthys; species Corythoichthys intestinalis. The sequence continues at coordinate 69,829,212 of NC_080396.1, forward strand.
AATGTGTCACGTTACCGCCATTCATGTTTACGCTGCACGATCTTCTCACGCATTGTCACGATCAATCTGTTATGACGCCGTTTTACCTCAACAGAGAGATTTAAGGTCGCGCAAAGTGAGTGGAGTGAGTTTTGGCTGCCATTAATGTCTGTCTTCGTTCAGCTAATCCTTGCAATCCGTCTCCCTACGGTAATGATAATTATCATGGGAGGTAGTGAGGGGAATCAAAGCAGCAAATGATCATTATTTTGACAACTAATTTCTCTAAGCAGAGAAGATATGTCCATTGGTAGCACGACGCACAGTCATGGTTTTACTTCCCATCATGGTTCCACTTTCCCATCATGCATTGGGGCATGCTGCAGTCATTTACTGAAAGCTCAACAAATACACTAGATGGCAGTATTTAGTCACAATACACAAAGTCACAAGTCTTTCTATCCGTGGGTCCCTCTCACAGAAAGAATGTTAATAATGTAAATGCCATCTTGAGGATTTATTGTCATAGTAAACAAATACAGTACTTATGTACTGTATGTTGAATGTATATATTCGTCCGAGTTTTATTCGTTTTTTTCAGAATGCATTGCCAAAATGAATATGATCGGGAAAAATTATCGGGAATGATTGGAATTGAATCGGGAGCAAAAAAAAGCAATCGGATCGGGAAATATCGGGATCGGCAGATACTCAAACTAAAACGATCGGGATCGGATCGGGAGCAAAAAAACATGATCGGAACAACCCTAGATATTACCACTTAAAACACTTAAACTAAGGAATCACCTTAATTAACATTGGTTGCAATTGACAGTGATAGACATCAGATCCATCCGTCATCCGATTGCTGCCAACCCTCCAAGTCCAAAATGTGTAGGGCCACATGGGCTCTGGCTGGCTAGGAAAGACTTGTGTTGTGCTCAGTAATGCACAAATTTACCACTTTGAATCATACACAATTCAAAATTAAGAAATATTGCAAGAAGAATATTATCTGTACCGTAACCATGACAACAGCAGTGAATGTAGAATAACTTGCATATGCTCCAAGCATTTAGACATGCAGCTCTCACACACATAAAACTTTTCATACTGTCTGCAGAATGATGGAATACAGATTAGTGGGGTGTGTTAAGTCAGAAAAGAGACTTTTCATTTTAATGTATCAAAGCAACAGAGAGGGACTCACACATCTGTAGCACAAAAAGTGACTTTTCATGGGCGCTCTCAGAAACACTCTGAGGCCTACCGCTTTTGCGTTAGCACTCAGCGGTTTACGTTAAGCCCAAGTTGAAAGAAGCTCATGCTCATCATCCTGGTATTGTGCAGGAAAGGTTTGAAAAGATTTAAACATTTTTTACATTTTCTCACTGGCGCTACACCAAAATATATACAAGCCCAGTAAGGTTTTGACTGACAACTTTATCAAGATATTGACTTAAAGGTGCACTTAAGTTTAAGTTCTTTACATTATTTTTCGTGACATTTAATGCCATTTGACATTTTGTATGGCAATTTGTGTTGAAAATGCCCAGAATGTCATTTTCTCTGCCATTTTCGGTGGCCCTTTTCTGACTTTTAATTAATATGCAGCTAATTTGAGATAATTTGCATACTCTTTGCTCTGATTGGCCATCGGTGGAGAGTGTGTCGGTCATAAGCTCATGGGCGTTGGCAATGTGTGCAGTAACTTACACGGACTACAATCTTCTTAAAAATACCACCAAGCTTCGCTATTTCACAATTAAACAAAAACTCCTGGCTTGAGCGGGGTTCTGTACACGCAGAGGGGTGTATTTCAGGCAGGAGGAATCAATACGGCACATTTTAGATGCAGGAAGTGGCATCCTCCAGACGGCTCAATAGTCAGCGTCCCTGATAATTGTGGGTATGAAAGATGAACGAAGATTGCAGGTACTTTCATATTTGTGTGACATCACACTGTGCACAATTTCAAATCCTAGCATCTGCAGAGGGATTATACTTGCAAATGCAATTGCTATCATATCAAAAACTACTTGGTTAACACACTAAAACCAGGGCACACTTCCATTTCGTCCTACCTGATGACACAAAGGTGGAGATGATCATAGAAGGGAACGAGGCGACCTACGGGGGAAGGTCCTCAGACTCATTGAGTGGTGCGCCTCCAACAACTTGGCAAAGACATGAACTCATCCCGGACTTCCGACGGCACAAAACCATTCCTACCCCTTGTAAATCAACGGCAAAAGTGGGGAGCTAGTGGAGTCCTTCAAACTCATTGGGGTCCACAACTCTATTGACCTCTCCTGGGCAACTAACACCAACGCAAGAAGGCACAGCAAGGCTGTACTTCCTGAGAGTGCTTAGGAAGGAGTGACTCGACATCAACCTCCTGGTGACCTTCAGAGCCTGCTGACCTATGTTGTGTCAGTGTGGCACTGAAGCTGTCCAGAAGCAGACAGGAAAAGACTGCAGAGGGTGACCAAAACAGCAAAAAAGGTCATTGGCCGCTCATTTCCTCCCTTATCCTCCATCTAGACCTTTCAGGGTTTTTTTTTTTTTTTTTTTTTTTTTTTTTTGCACAGTGACATGAATAAACTTACAATACTTTTATGACTCTACTTGACATGGCGATGTCCTTTATTTACATCCATCTCCTCATTGTCTTCATGCATTGGATACTGTGTACCATGGAGCACTGAGATTTACTACAAACCTGAGATCTCTTACTCAAAACTACTTTTTGTATGCCCGGGTTGGATGGTCTGCTCTGTACACCCGCAGACTCTTTCACTGGCATGTCTTTGTTCATAAGGCCATTCTTGGCCTGCTTCCATCTAACTTAGGGAATTATCTCAATCAAAAAAGCTGGAATTCACAACCTTTGGTCTCCGGACTTCTTTTTATAGACTGTACCGAGGGTCCGCACAACACTAGGTAGCAGGGCTTTCAGCTACGCTGCCCCTTCTGCATGGAATGAGATGCAAAAAAAAAAAACCAAAACTATAATTACAGGATATGATGTCACTTGATGCTTTATAGGCTCTTCTGAAAGACTTGGAAGCAAGTACATTTGACTGTAGATGATATGACTGCTGTTTTTATTTTTTATTATTATTAATTTCTGAACAGTTTTTTTGTCCTTTGATTTAACTATGTTTGTTTCAGAAACTCTGTGTTTGTGCTGCTGCCTGTCTTGGCCAGGACTCTCTTTTAAAAGAGGTTTTTAATCTCAACGAGACATTTTCCTGGCTAAACAAAGGTTAAAGAAAAAAAATATATATATATATATCTATGCGCAAACTGTCTTCTGTGCTATCATGTCAAGTCGGTCACCTGCCCCCTATTCTGAGTACTGTAAATTGTCATATATGCCAGTGATCCCCAACCACTGGGCCAGGGACCTATCCCGATTCGTGGCACATTTGCTACCAGGCCGCAGAGAAATACCAAATTATGTGTAAATAACCGCAATCTGGCCTGTGCCTCTTGACACATCAATACTAATCTGAGTAGAGAGTCGTGTACGTCGCCCTCTAGTGGTTTGCCACCTTTAGTGGGGTGTTTGCAGCCCAACGTTAGCTGCTGTTGGATGTGTGCTGCAGGCAGCAACATCTTTGGATAGCTTTTTAATCGGGAAAAGGCCATCTGCTGAGCCAGAAGAGGAGCCTACCTTGTGGCGAACCGTATTGCTAAAGCTAAGAAACTTTTCACAGTTGGAGAAGAACTCATTATGCCTGCTACCAAGGATATTTACTGTAAGGTTCAAGGGAAGGCAGTTGTTAAAAATGATTGTTTCAGCATATGATGAGTTACATTTTTCCTGCACCTAATGTTCATTTTTAGCCTTGTCGTGTTATTTTATATTTTATATTTATTTATTTTCTGCCACACATTGCCCGTCTGTGAAATAAAGGCACAAGTTACCCCAGTCCGTGGTGCAAAAAATGCTGGGGACCACTGACACTGTAAATGCCACTGCATCACCAATTGCTGGTAGTCATTAATTGACTGTATTCCCAATCTGTGTACACTGAAACTCATTTTAGGCTTATTGTACTTTTGCTTTTGTTTTATGCGGTGCACATTATGGCGAAGCTTTAACTCTCGTTGTTCTCTGTACAGTGATAATTACTTCTATTCTATTCTATTCTATTCTATTCTATTCTATTCTATTCATGAACCAATTAAAAATATTGGAAACTTAGTAGAGTGTCTCTTATAACACAGGTTTTTGTTTGCATTTGTGTCAAACTATACTGCATCATCGTGAGTCATCATCCTTTTAAATGTCTTGCCTCTCTGATTCTCTATTACTGACACTATGTTATAGCAGAGCTGACCCGCTGAGCTGATGTCTGGTGTAAATAAATCCCACAAGTTGAAGCACTCAGAGATCACAGGTGTAAGTAACACAGACAACCGCTTGCTACAAAATATATCTAAATGAATAAGTGCATCCTCAGGTCAACAAATACTTATCTAATAGCTTTGCTAAGTACTTGACATGGATTGGAAAATAGGACAGTGTTGGATTTCTTTTTACAGACAAAGACAAGTCTTTTATTTATTTTTATTTTTATTTTTTTTTTCAGCGCTTGTGTGACTTCAAATAAGCATTTATTGCAGTTTCATGCTCATCTAAAGAGTGGGTTCATTGCTGTTGTGGCTAACAAAAATACTGCAAATAACTCAACATAACAATGTTTAACCCTTTCAGGGTCACTCAATATTTTTCCTTTTTACGTCAAAACTGCATTTTGCAGCTAGTACTTTTATACTTGAGTATTTTTTTTCTTAGATACTTGTACTTTTACTCAAGTAATTTTTGCACATGTATCTGTATTTTTACTTAAGTTAAAGAAAAAGTGAGTACTTTGTCCTCCACTGTCTGTGGTCACAACATTGGACAGCTATTCAAATTTGACACCTAAGACCTTTAACCCTTTATAGGGCAAGTTAGTTATGAGTCATTGAAAAAAATTCAACTTTTAAATGTATACATATACTGTTTATACAGTGATCCCTCTCTACTTTGCACTTCAAACTTCGTGCCCTCAGTCCATCGCTAATCTTTTTCATTTAAAAAAAATACAGTATTTTATTTAAAAATGTTAAGATACTGTATATGCATGTATAGGAGTACAAGTCATTGTGTTCTTATGTATATATCTCATTTATATCATAATTATTACATGTGCTGTGCTTAAAAACCATTTATTACAATATACATTGGCAAGTTTTTTTTGTTGTTGTTTTTTTTAACAATCATACTTTGGGGAAAAGAGGGGGGAAAACATGTTTTATATGTATCTCTTTCCAATGCTGTAAAATCTGAATAAATACATTGAACACACACACACACACACACACACACACAAAAAATAATGTAAATAAGCTCCGCCTCAATTTCACGGATTTTTGATTTTCGCCAGGGGTGCTGGTCCCTATGAACCACAAAATTTAGGCATCACTGTATAATTATTGTATATTTTTTTTATATTATTGTAATAAATTCATGAAGTATTACAATGTTTATTACAATGTTAAAAACTAAATTCATTAAATTAAAATAAATAAAAACATTCACACTGGTTCCGGCCCGGAGTAACACTCAAGTTAGATTTTTTTTTCTTCATAGTTTTAACTCATTGCATGCCAAACATGCCGATAGCTGTCCAATTTATTTAAACTGGGAAGACTGACTGTGAATACGCATGAGGCAGTACTCATATTTCGCCCTGGGAATCAGTACAGTTAAAATGGATTGGACCAATGGCAGCCAATGTGTTAAATATGTGCCTTGTCAGGGTTTAAAAAAAAAATCTAAATTTGTGTATGAAAGGGTTAAGGTCAAAGTTGGTTTGGATTTGATTTTTAAGAGGCATTGTCTCATGTTCAGAGCACACGTGTGGCTGTATGAAAATGCGCCAAACAACATCTTCCATTACCGCTGGCCATTGAGTCGCACAAAGGGGATAGCAGAGGGCATCCACTTGCCCTCTTGAGTCTCCAGCATGCTGATGTGACAGCAGAATTGCTGACAGATGAAAGCGGTTGCCATTTGGCTTAAGAAAACAGCAATGCCAACACATGCTTTTAGTTGATCCATCAACTTTGGGGCCAGAGTGTAACTAGCGTTGGGTCTTGCCATATACTGTACAGTACCTTCTTGCTTGATTAGCTGTCTCATCAATATACTGTGAGCATGAGCTGATTTCTTGACTCCCAGGTCCTAAAGATTAAAGACCAGGATGATGTTAATACTCAAAAAGTAATTTTCATCTATCTACAGTGCTTGCATAAGTATTCGGCCCCCTTGAACCTTGCAACCTTTCGCCACATTTCAGGCTTCAAACATAAAGATATAAAATTTAAATTTTTTGTCAAGAATCAACAGCAAGTGGGACACAATGGTGAAGTGGAACAAAATTTATTGGATAATTTAAACTTTTTTAACAAATAAAAAACTGAAAAGTGGGGCGTGCAATATTATTCGGCCCCCTTGCGTTAATACTTTGTAGCGCCACCTTTTGCTCCAATTACAGCTGCAAGTCGCTTGGGGTATGTTTCTATCAGTTTTGCACATCGAGAGACTGACATTCTTGCCCATTCTTCCTTGCAAAACAGCTCGAGCTCAGTGAGGTTGGATGGAGAGTGTTTGTGAACAGCAGTCTTCAGCTCTTTCCACAGATTCTCGATTGGATTCAGGTCTGGACTTTGACTTGGCCATTCTAACACCTGGATACGTTTATTTTTTAACCATTCCATTGTAGATTTGGCTTTATGTTTTGGATGATTGTCCTGTTGGAAGATAAATCTCCGTCCCAGTCTCAGGTCTTGTGCAGATACCAACAGGTTTTCTTCCAGAATGTTCCTGTATTTGGCTGCATCCATCTTCCCGTCAATTTTAACCATCTTCCCTGCCCCTGCTGAAGAAAAGCAGGCCCAAACCATGATGCTGCCACCACCATGATTGACAGTGGGGATGGTGTGTTCAGGGTGATGAGCTGTGTTGCTTTTACGCCAAACATATCGTTTTGCACTGTGGCCAAAAAGTTCAATTTTGGTTTCATCTGACCAGAGCACCTTCTTCCACATGTTTGATGTGTCTCCCAGGTGGCTTGTGGCAAACTTTAAACGAGACTTTTTATGGATATCTTTGAGAAATGGCTTTCTTCTTGCCACTCTTCCATAAAGGCCAGATTTGTGCAGTGTACGACTGATTGTTGTCCTATGGACAGACTCTCCCACCTCAGCTGTAGATCTCTGCAGTTCATCCAGAGTGATCATGGGCCTCTTGGTTGCATCTCTGATCAGTTTTCTCCTTGTTTGAGAAGAAAGTTTGGAAGGACGGCCGGGTCTTGGTAGATTTGCAGTGGTCTGATGCTCCTTCCATTTCAATATGATGGCTTGCACAGTGCTCCTTGAGATGTTTAAAGCTTGGGAAATCTTTTTGTATCCAAATCCGGCTTTAAACTTCTCCACAACAGTATCTCGGACCTGCCTGGTGTGTTCCTTGGTTTTCATAATGCTCTCTGCACTTTAAACAGAACCCTGAGACTATCACAGAGCAGGTGCATTTATACGGAGACTTGATTACACACATTTGGATTCTATTTATCATCATCGGTCATTTAGGACAACATTGGATCATTCATAGATCCTCACTGAACTTCTGGAGTGAGTTTGCTGCACTGAAAGTAAAGGGGCCGAATAATATTGCACGCCCCACTTTTCAGTTTTTTATTTGTTAAAAAATTTTAAATTATCCAATAAATGTTGTTCCACTTCACGATTGTGTCCCACTTGTTGTTGATTCTTGACAAAAAAAAAAAAATCATATCTTTATGTTTGAAGCCTGAAATGTGGCGAAAGGTTGCAAGATTCAAGGGGGCCGAATACTTTTGCAAGGCACTGTATATTTTAAATCATGGAGGTCATTAAAGTATTTTGTTATTGAGTAATACATAACACGTTCCTCTGACAATAGATGAACACGACGTAGCTGTAATACCTTCTTTAATTCAATCTCATTTTAGACATCATCATTTGGATGTCTTTTCATCTAAATCAGAGAATGTCCATGAATATAGTAATTATGCCAGTTGCGTGCCATAAAATCAACCCTGTCATTTGGTTTTTCATTCACCTGATTCCTCAACCTCTGCAGCACCTCTCGCCTCATTTTTATTCAAAACAGAAAGAGAATGTAAAAAATAGGGAAATGTTGCAGTATATTCCTGAATTCTTAATTGGATTTGTGTTTAAAAACAAAACAAAAAAAGACAACTGTACACTCACCCATGCTGCCTTGATTTTTTATTTCTAGTTAATGTTCAATATTTGTATATGAAATTATTGTAGTGGTATGTTATTAACATACCATAATCAACTCATTTTATTCATTACATACGCTTGTCTGATTGAATAAATAAACCCTTCAATATAGCCAGAATTAAGGGGCTTTTGTTCAAAGAAGACATGGGAAAACTAATCCATGCATTCATTTTTAGTAGACTGGACCCTAAACCCTGGGTTGGCGCTTGACTATCGCGTGTTTGGTTGGGCTCATGTGCAGCTGGTTGTGATTGGGCACGCTCGGGTGGAGGATCCTGGTGCCGGGATTGGCGGTGGGGCGGCGTAGGGTCGGTTGCCAATGGGCTTGCACTCACAAGGGATTCGCACGATTACTGGGTTCTTAGGTCACAGTGCTGATTTGTGTACACTCTACCCCTCCCAATCACTTAGCTTATAGTCTCCCCCACTCCCCCTCCCCTTCTTTCCCTGGTCAACAGGCCCCCCCACATGGTGCCAACCGGAAATACATCTAGCTGACGATAGCACCAACATATTATTAGTTAGTGTAGACGTTCAATGTGTTTCTTGTTGTTGCTTGTCTTTCTTTCTTTTCTTGTGTTTCTTTTTTTTCTGTTCCCCCATAACCCTTTCCTGTGCGCTGCTTTGTCATAATAAATTAGGTATGTTGAATGATCACAATGGGAGTATGTCATACTCTCAATGTGAAACATTAAAACTGTTCAGACCAACCGGACACTTAGACTTCCATTCTCAGCGTCAAACAGCTGAACAGGACAGGTTAAAAAAAACAGCTTTTCAGGGTGCTTAAACTGTCCCCACCAACTTTTAAGCAACCTTACGTGCATTAGATAATGAGTTCAATTAAAAAAGTAATTTAGATTGTCTTCCCATATGTTGTAAGGGTAAATAGACACTATCATTATTAAGTGAATTATTTTCATTATCTCTAGACTTACATCTATCCCTTTTCACCAGCTGAAAGTGCCGGTCAATTTTTTCCCCTCAAACGCACGTTTGATTGTCTGATGACTTGCATTTATTTGAAATGTATTAAGGTATTTTCTACCTTATTTATTTAAAAAATGTTATTTGCAGCCTATGCAGACATTTTTCCCCATATTTATATATTAATCATAATCAAAGTTATCTTCTTCATTTTTTTGGTTGGCTGTGCTTGTGGACAAAAGCAATTTTACTTGAAGAAAGGCTCCATTTTTTGTTTTATGTTTTTTGTAGGTTTTTTTTTTATATTTTATGTTTCTGACTAAGAAGTTTTTTTCAGATACATTTAACTTAATTATTTAGACAGACAATGTTGAGTGGTCTTAAGACAAAGGTTTAATTTTTTGCATTCCTGGATAGATATTTGAGATACAGATTATTAACAAGTTTGTTTTTTATTTCGATGTTAATTGTTCAAATATCGCAATTTCGATTTGCAAGTTCTCAAAATTTTTCTTTCATAGTTTTTGAAAACAAAAGTTTGAATCGAACGGTGTATCACCTGAACCAATACACATGAAAGTTAGTCAAAGTCAATACAGATTTATTTTGCATTTATCATTCAGCCTATCAACTAGTTAGGTTCATATTCGTGAGAAATGTAGCGCTGACCCACGTTCACCCAATCTGTTTGGTCTTATTCATGTTCCGTCCCCAGCAGAAAGTGTATATGTAGGCTATGCTGTTATATTGTCCCTACTAATGTTGAGACCAAACTTACGCCCTTGGTACCACGGTATTATGATTGGTGCACTCCCTCTCAGTCAGAATGGATTGGATATCTATCACTGTCAATAGTTCCTTATTGTGAGTGCATACATGAATACATGCTAAAGTTACTGTGTTGTCAAAGTAAAAACAGTTCATTTTTAGAACCGCTCTGGTTCATTTATCACTGTCAATGGCACTGAAAGAATTAATAGGGCGTACACCTTGGCTTGGGTCCAAAACTTTTTCAGAAGAGGGTAAGCCTCCATAATGACTCGCTCAGTTTTTCCCTCATCGTCAGCTGCTAGTGTGATAAAAAAAAAAAAAAAAAAGTGTGTAATTAATTTTAATGTTGTCCTTCGGTTGTATTTTGAAGTTGGGATTTCTACCCGAAGTGATATTTTTCTTACCAAACCTCAGCTGAAAGAATTCACTTCCCCGCTGAGCAAGTGAGAGCGTCCCAGCACGCTCTCACTGGGAAGCAGGAAAAACATGTTGCAATCTTAACGCAGAGCCCACATTCAACTGCATAAATTCTTTGTGATTGAGTTTGGCAAATCAGCAGGATGTATTATTCATCTGACAATGTTGTGCTATCTGTTTTCACTGTCTTTGTGTTCACTTTTTTTTTTTTTTTTAAATAACTGTTTTTGTTCAGACTTGTCTATTATAGGGGGTGGACTGTAGTTACATTGCTTACTGGCAAGAGATACACTGGTCTGTAGTACTGCTCAGTGCTCTATAGTGCTTAATCGAAGCTGATGGGAATTCACAGCTCCATGCAGCTCCAAAACGCTCTGTAATTATTAACTGTTCCCTCTTAAATGATTAAAAAGAAGCTGTAATGTTCGCTGTGCTATGTAATTGACATTCTCTTGTAATTTTCTTGTTGTTTTTGCCCATTATCTGTTCATTTTTGTGAGTTAATTGCTGCCTAGAGTAGTGTTTTTCAACCTTTTTTGAGTCACGGCACGTTTTTACATTGGAAAAAATCTCGCGGCACACCACAAACCAAAAATGTTCCACAATTATTTTCTGTACAGTATATTTAATTACAAAATAATTTCTCAGTATGTACACTTACTCAATGTGAAACTTGAGCCTGTTTAGATGAACACAATGTCGATATCCTTATTCTTCAACAGCTATCGGCTATTAGCTATATTTTTCTGTTTTTATTACTTTTTTTATAGCAATTAGAATTGAAAAGCTTAGAATTATCTGGCGGATGACTTGAGCAATGTCTTTAATCGCATCAGGACCAAGCATCTCACAGACAATGGCTTTGCAGGTAAGTAGTATTAATGTCTCTGTCACGGTGTGGGGCTTTTTGGATTTAGCAACAAGTTCAGCAACAAGGCTTTGAGGGCTTTCTCATTTACCTTTGGAGTTTTTCTCAAAAAAGTTGCCTGTTTCTCCGTGTTTTCACAAAGGCGAACAAAATAGTCCATCGACTTGTTTTGAAGCGACAGGTATTTTGTTTGAAGATGGCGTTTAAACTTGCTTGGCACCATGGCGCTGTTGGATAGCTGCTTGTGTCGCGTCCAAGAACTGCTTGGATTTCTAGCCATTGGCCACCTTGCTGTCCTCAACAATGTATTGAAATAAAACACAGAGGAAGGATTGACGGTCGTCACATATAGATAAAATAGAAAGGACACTTTCTAGCATATCGACACATGAAGAGTCTCACCAAGTGATGTGCAAAAGACATGCTGGAGCAGGGGTCGTGTTAACCGAATATTTTCCGTCGTTTACCGTTTTTTTAAAACGGTGACGGAAAAAACCCTAAGTCCATCCGTCATTTTGACAGGTTGCAATTCACACCCCAGACCACAGGGTGGCGAGTGAGCATATTAATTAGCTATTGTCTCTCTTGATGCATGACGTCGTTGGCCTTACTCGGAAAAATGTCAAGGCAACTGAGTGTCCGAAGTTTCTTCAAAAAGCCCCAAAACAACGATGGTGTTGATAAGAGGTGAAAAAACAGGAACTGCACAAGCGGGCACGCAATTCAAGTCCATGCGCACCAGGAGGAAGGTGTGAAACTACGTTCAGGCCACAGCAGGTGAACTGTTGATTTCATTGTTCCATATGCTACATATGGTAGGCTACCTACCTACTGGGGTCACAGTCAGCTGTTTTTGTCACTGCGGAGAAAAAGTTACATATTCATCTGCCTGATGTGTGATGGCACGGTGTGGATTCTCTGTTAAGCTTGTTCGGACAGAATATTAATTTAAAATGAATGAAAACTAAATACTATTGAATATGTTGAAGCGGTATGCAATGTTAAGAGTCTTGTTAGCTCGAATTGCTGTGTCCAGCAGCTGTAGCTCTGCTGCTCTCTGTGAACTCTCTATTCAAGCCGGAACGCGCGCGGCTCTTAAGTGTCTCTGTCACGTGACTGTGTCGTAGCCGCTAACGTGCTCGGCCAAATGGACACACAAGTACGGAAGGTGAATTATGCCAAACAAAGGGTCACCACAATGTCATTATCATCATTTTAAAAATTTAAGTGACGGGTAAAAATAAATTATGACCGGATTTTTATGACCCTGTCAGTCAAAATGACAGACAACGAAAAAGTCTAGCGCAACGTCTGTGCTGGAGTCCACATTGTCGCGGACAGCAAGGTCGCTGATGGCTAGAAATCCGAGCAGTTCTTGAACGCGACACGAGCAATACCTTGCTTATCTACACACGATGAGAACTTGTTACTTACTCACAAAAAAAAGGAAAAAAAAGTCTCGCTCTCCTGGAAGTGGCGATAATTTGACAGTCCAAAAAGTCACGAAAGTGAGCGCGAATGTGGGGTACCACGCGGTTCCCTTTCGTGGTTTAATTTTCCCCTCTGCATTTTTTATATACTTCGCTCGGCATAGAGTCGGGAGGGACCGACCCCGCCGCTGGCCGCGCGGCAACTTAATTGACAGAGGAAGGTGCACATATTGTGGCAAAACCACATGACAAAACATACATGATAATAAGAACAATGAATAAAACATGGAACATAGTACCAAAATAATAAGAACAAAAGATTTCCATTTCCATTTAGAATGGAAAGTGTCCATTCCCAAACTCTGGCCCGGACCTCGCCCCCCTTTCAGAGGTGGAGAAAAAAAAGAGAGAATGCTTCTTCACAGGGGACGGCCCCAAGCGACGGCCGGGTAAAAAACATATATTGTCCTTATGCAAATGAGCAAGTTTGCTCCAGCCCACAAGTTAAACCCACCAGGCATGGCATAAGGAGCAGTGGAAATTCACTGGGCATATCTGAGCCAGATTGATCAACAACGTTACCAGCTACAGCGACCTCGCGTCAGGAGAGAGGTTGTCACTCCTTACTTCTTAGCAACATAACACTCACAGGTCACAGTCACACAGCAAAAAAGCCAAGCACAGTAATAAACAGCAATGAAAACGTACGTATGGTTATACGTGATTACATGAACAAATACAGCATATACTGTATATTCACTAAGTAGTTAGCTTTAACCTGTTAGAAAATATTTTTTATTTAGCTATTGTTTAAACGGTATGTAGAATGTGCCGCAAACAGTTGTAATTCCCCAAGAAATACTGAATATTTAAGGCAGTTGCTCACCCACAGGTTTAAAAAAAAAAAAAAAAAAAAAAAAGTAATACCCGTGATCTAGTCTGGCAAACAATGGGAAAACACTGGAGAAGAGTCTCACTGTTTCCTCCCTGTTAGCTATTTTTAGAATTGGTTTTAGATGGCGCTCAGCCATTAGGCGCAACGAGCATTGGGAGAGAATACACTGCTCATTAAGTTTTCAACGGTGGCTCCAGCAGTTTAGTAGTGGATGCTTCAATTAGTCAGTTTTATTATGTGGTTCCTAACATTAGTTTTGCATGGCCTCAACAGGTCTTGCAAGTAAATGAACACATCTTAAAAGATATGTAGAAGAATGACATACATTGCATATATTGACATTCCTCTCAGCTTACCACACCATCATCTGCTGTTTGCTTTAAACGTACATGCTGATAATCAACAACAATTGATTTTCTGAAAATGACACGAACACTATTCTTTTTTTTTCTCTTTGGTTTAGCAGCTAACTTAATTCCCTGTATTCAGTGGTGGGTGGGTTAGCTCCCTGAAGTATGAGTATGTCATAATGTGCTCATTATTATTTTTTTTTTAATTTAATTAATTTATTTATTTATTTATTTATTTTTCTATTCGTGATTAAATGCGATTTTTATGTATAATTTTATTTTCTATTTCAATTGTCTTTGTTTTTACGTCCTGTTGATTTTGATTATTATGATCTTCATGTGATGTAAAGCACTTTGAATTGCCTTGTGTTGAATTGTGCTGTATAAATAAATTTGCCTTGCCTTGCCATTAATGCTGCCAGGAAGGTTATTTTTTCACCCGCTTCTTTGTTTTGTTTCTTTGTGAGAGTCCACATTAACTACTCAACAGCACTTGTCTTTTGACAGCGAATTGTTCAGCAAAGTTACTTGTTATCAACTTCAAAGGACGACGTGGTCCATTTTGCATACTAGTACATTTCCAAATGTTTGAGGGAGCCGTACATATCTGTTCAAATAATTATACGCAAGCAAAAACACCTAATTCTGTCTAATTCTGGCTTTTTAACCTTGTGTAATCATGTGTTTTATGAAATTGCATCATGCCCTTTCAAATAATAATAAAAAAAAGGTAATTTCATTTTTATTGAAAGTTGATAGGCAGAATTGGTTTGGAATGAGCAAGCAAGGTGGCAAAGTTATCCAAGAGTTGGACCAAGGTCATACAGTTTAATCTTTTCAAGCATAAATTATGACTTTTTTCCTTTTTTACCCTTGTAGGACACATTTAACTCATTGGCTGAAATTGACGGCGTTAGACGTCCAATCCATTTTGACTGGGAGAATTGAATCAACGTTCGTTCATTTCCCCCTTCCAGTACTCTCTACAAGCGCTTTTTTTGTACTTTCATGAATTTGTATTACATGTATGTGTAGTTGTTCTACAAGTAAGTGTTCTTGTACTACAAGTACAGGTTTTTCATGAACTTGTATTACAAGTACGTGTACTTTTACTGCAAGTACATGTACAGGTACTACAATTACTTGTACTACAAGCAAGTGTACTAGTACTACAAGTATATGTACTTGCGTGTACTTGTACTATAAGCACATATATTTGCGTGCACTTGTGCTACAAGTACGTGTACTTTGTGTACCTGTGCTACTAGCCCCTATACTTGCGTGTACTTCTACTACAAGTATACCAACCAGCACAGCAAAGCTACCCATGCAATTTCTTCAGAAATTGTTTCTGATTGAAATGCAAAATTGATATAATAATGCAGTTTGAATCTCCATTGTGAAGCATTTATTTGACAGCCCACAGTGAAAGGGGATGTTCAATATTTTGGAACTGGTTGCAGTACCATTTTTGGTCACCCATTTTACATTCTTTCATTGATTCGCTTATCCTCACAGGGGTTGCAGGGGTGCTACGCCTATCCCAGCTAACAATGGGCAGGAGGCAGGGTAGACTCCAAACTTGTTGATTACCATTCACACACACACTCACACCTATGGACAATTTGAAGTGATCTACCAGCCTTCTACGCATGACTTGTGTAGGAGGAAGCCACAGTGCCTAGAGACAACCCACGCAAGCATGGGGAGACCATGCAAACTTCACACAGGCAGGCCGAGCTGGGATTGAACCAACAATCTCACATCTGTAAAGCAATCGTGCGAACCACTCTTCCACCATACAGCCATCAATCTTACATATTGCTCCTCTAAGGGCGCTTTCACATGAGACAAAGAGGACCAGGGTCCGGTTGGAGAGCTACCTTCAACATTTGCAAATGACTTGTGGAAAAGGTTCAGTATTCACACTGCGCCAACCGAACTTTCCAAGTACCATGACTTGGACGAAAGGCACTCTCATTGATTAGAAAAATACAAGAGGAAATATCGTACCTTCCTACTTGGAGGGGAGGGAGTGTGCAGCATCACAGCGTGGTGCTGTTACGCTCACGTAATGTAGCATGAATTAAGTCGTCACTCGGCTAGCAGCGGGGCCACTCCCTCCTGACTTTATGCCGAGCGAACTGGAGCATATAAAAAATGCTTTGGGAAAAATTAAACCACGAAAGGTTTAATTTTCAAGTCACAAGATTGTAAAGACGAGTCGTGTCAGGTGAAAGGTTGTAAAGATGAGTCGTATCAAGTCAAAATGTTTTCGATTTGAGTCAAGTCTTTGAGGGAAACCTGTCAATGTCAAGAAAAAAAACCAAAACTAAGCAGTTTGACGTGCCTTCATTGTCACAAATATTGACGTCACAGGTTTTCGGTGTTTTCCTTTAGGCGTTTTTGTAGGAACTGGCACAGCATGCTCATACATTTCTCCGGGGAGAGTTGGGACGGGGCTTTACAGTCCCAGCCCGACTCCCCCCTGTTTTTAATGCACCACACACCAAGGTTGTGGGATGGTTGGGACCTGTTGGGGGGGGGGGGGAGCCTCACGGCTGCCTCCTCACCACAGGCCCCGCCATCCCTGCACCTTTTTTAAATGCACCACACACATCATACTCCACAGGAGAGCTCCGGCAAAGGGCGGTGGGACGGGCGGCTGGGCAGAAACTCCATGCTGCGGTCCCACTGCCCCAAGCCAAGCTCTCCTATTTTAATGCATACATTGCACTACCCTCCCCTCACACCCCCATCACGGTGCTGGGTGATGGCTGCCAGTCGGGAACCTGGCAGCCACAGTAATAGGGTGGTAGGTGGGTCCCACACTTTTTCTATATGGCGTGGCTCCCAGGGTGTGGCCTGCCCTCTGCCTCGGCTGCCGGCCGCGGGAGTGGGTTGGGGGGTCGGGTCTCCGATCTTGCATCGCCCCGTGGCAGTTCCTGGGCGTTCTCCTGCCTCCGCCTTCCCCTCTCTTCTCTGGCTGGGCATCCGCCCTGCGCTCCGTCGCGGGTCGCTGGCTGGGCGCCGGTGTATCAGCGGGGTGTCGCCTGCACCGGCGGGGGTCCCTGCCTTGCCTGGGGCTTGGTGGGCCGCTGGGGGTCCCGTGGCGTGCCGTGCCGTTTGGGGGGCTGTGGCTGTGGCTCGTGGCCCGGGTGGGCGGGCGGGGGTGGGTGTAGGCATGGGGTTGGTGATGCGTCCCCTCCTGCCATCCCTAAAGGCCGGTTGATGGGCGCGCGGGTGGCCCGGGGGACCACCCTGGGTCCCGGGGGGGGGGCGGTGGCTCCTTTGCTGGGCGGCGGGAGGAGGGATGGGCTGCGCATGGTGAGAACGATGCGATCCAAGTTTTTCAAGTCAGCTTGTCGAGTCCCCAGACATTGTCTCGGAGTCGAGTCGAGTTTCAGACTCTCCCAGTTCAAGCGAGTCAAGTCCGAGTCTGCTTTGTTTTTCTTCAAGTCCGAGTTGGAGTCATCATATTTGCGACTCGAGTCGACTCGTGTCCAAGTCCCTGTGATTTGAGTCCAATTGTCTGATAAGAGAACCTATATGTGATAAGGCCTTTACATTTAAAGTTAAATATTTATCAATGCTTATACGAATCTTGCAACTTAAGTTTTAAGCACACAGGAGCAAAGTTGTGTTCTGGATTTGGAAAACAATGAATTTTCCCGAGAATATGGAAGTGAAGTGTACAACCCATCTCTTACTTTAATGTAAAAACAGGCAATTGTAGATTTTTTTTTGCTTACTTTTAATTGTTTACTTGTTTTCTTGGTTTAAGAGCTCGAAATTTGACCTTTTTGATCATTTGACCATCTGTCATTCAGCTGACAGACAGAAGGTGTCGAGCTGTGAGCTGTAGCCTCCAGCCTTAAGGTCACTTTCAGCCTTGAATCGACAGGAGCTGTGACGCCTTGCCTTCTCCTGTCACACAAAGTGACAGGCATCGAGGAGGAACTTATTATTTTGCCCGCAACCTACCAAGATTTGAGGTTTTCCTCCTCGGCATGTCATAATGTCATTGAAAGCCTGCCGCAATTTCTAATTTTTTTTTTTAAATTCATGCCTTGCTGCTCTCCAATTATTCAGTGGAGATTTCAATGCCCATTTCAAAATGAAGTGCAGATTCGCATCCAGAGTTTTCTGCGAGAGCCACACACAAAAAAAGAGTACTTGTTAATTATGAATTATTTTTGCCATATTCCTGCAGGTTAATGCTATTACACATCAAATGTAAAAGTGGCAACCAAAATGCAATATGCTCCATTTAATTCAACCTAAACATGAATTTGTTCTGAAATTGCTCTGGTCACAATTTCTAATACCTCTTCGAAGGTGTATTTTTGTTTTGTTTAAGCATTTCCACTTCATGTCAATTATTGCTGGGCAAAATGACAATGCATCTCGTCAAAATGATAGTAAAATATGCATCATCATGAATTCCTTCTATTGTAACTATCCTCAATTTGAATAATATATGTTTTATTATAAATGTCGACTGTACTCAATTTTACTACAATAATACAGTATTTCCTCAATCAATAATTCAGAACAGTCACTAGATGTCACTTTACTGGCAAACCAGGAGTGCGATTAATCACCACACAACACAAACATACGGTGCATGAATAAATCATTTAACTTATGCCATTGACGGTGATAGACTTCCACTGCATTTCAAGTGGGAACATGATGACTGTCATATTTTATCACTTAGTAATCAGTCTTGTAGTTAAGGAAAACTTAATTCATCGATCAATATGAGCACTGATCTATTGACTAAATGAATGGACCATGTTGGCAAAGGCTCAAATTTCCGTGTTTAAAAAAAATTAGAACTAACTCGAAACACCACACCAGTCGTGCGAATTGTGTCCCAACTCCAGAGGCCTGCTGGTTCTCTCCTGAGGTGGTCAATAGCTGCCACTGAAGTGAGAAGGGAAGAAAAGAAAGGATGAGTGCATTGCTTCCACTCAGCAGATGTTGAGGGAAAGAGGGACCCAAGTACCGGTGAGGCAAAAGGCATGGAATTCAATGATTGATAGAGTCTCAGAGAGCAGAGAACCGCTGCTAAATTTCCCATGAGTATCTGAGGCTAGTGTAAGTGTAATGATAGAGCGGGAGAGATAACCTCTACTTCAGTTTTACCAAGGTTTCCCTTATCCATAGCCAGAGATGGAGAGAGTAGAAATCCTACAAATGCTAGATTTTTTTGAGTCTTGTGTAGGCTCAATATGTAATAGATTAGGGGTGGGAACCTTGAGGTAGCTCACAATATGATACGATTCGCGATACAAGGCGCACGATTACGATGATCTCACGATATGGCGATGATGTCTATAGCTGTCACTGGAAACGAATGAGTCAATTTTGGGGCATTTCAGGTCCTGTTGATTTTCCATCACTTCCTGTTGATTTGGGGGTATTTCTGGGTCACTTCCCGTTGATTTTGGGTTACTGAACATTAGGTGACTTGGGAATGTCTCCAAATGAATATGAATTGATTCAAAATGAACAGATAGGGTCCTGTAAATGCCCTAAAATGAACATGAAGTGACCTCTAAATGCCCCCAAAACCATAGGCGGAGCTTGACTTTTGGGGCAGCGAGGTTGCAACATGTTGATGACCCCGAAACGCTGCGTCAACAATACAATTCACGTACAAGAATATTTGTAATAACAAGTTGAAAATGAGTTTTTTGTTTTTTTTGTTTGTTTTTTGTGGTTTCCCATCGTTTTTTAAGGGAATTCTAAATCAGGCTGCTTAGGACAGCTATACTTTTCGCCGAGATCACCATCCATTGAATGTGACACGCCTGCCTGTGTTCTGTCTAATTTTGCAACCCATCAGTAATTTCAATCTTGTGTTAAAAATGACCACGAATACAACAGTAAACAAAGTAAACACTACAAACTTTCTTCAAATAAAGGAATATTTACTTATGTTTGATCATAGACGGACAAGTAGAAAAGTTCTCCTCAGACACATCCTGCCATGTTAGCTGCACACAACAACTGCATGCCGCTCTCTCACTGTTCACGTCTTTGCTGTGTCGTTAAGCTTTAATTTACACTATATTCGTGTTGACCATGTATGTTTACGATGTTACTTGTTTATTTAGTACCTGTGGACAACACTGAGAGTCCAACTGAATGTAAAAGAGGGCTTATTCACCGCCACAACAGCTTTGGGAGCAAAATATTTTAAGGGTGCAAAATCTGAACACTGTTGATGGCTGTGTTGTACAATTAACGTCTTTAGTGGGGCAAATTGAAACTCCACTCACCATTTTGGCGGTGCTGTCTAGCGTTTCATGGTCCACCTTTACAATCATTGGTTCTCACTCAGTAGTTGTTGTTGCTTTTGAAAGCTTAGCTTTGAAAAAATTATGTATATCCATCTTGCCTCATTGATCCTCAGGTGGTTTTGGCTAAGCAAAGCATATGACCGTCTAAGGTGATGATCTGTTCGAAAAATAATTTTGACTTATGATAAAAACATTTTTTTAAATTCATTTTATTCATTTTTGTTGTTTGTTTTTTTGCTTTACAACAGGGGTCTCCAAACCGGTCCTCAAGGGCGCTGTAGGTCCTGGTTTTTGTTCATACTGATCGTGCACGGACAGTTTAACAAATGAAGCTGCTAAAACAAGTAGCACCTGACTGCAATCAACTGATTACACTTGTAAAACACCAGATTGGTGCAAAGGTGTTGTCTTGTTATGTTGGAACAAAATCCTGCAGCCACCTATGTGAAATAGTTTGGAGACCACTGCTTTACAACGTTTATAGACAATATTGTACCGGAAAACTCAATCAAACTCAAATCAAATATAGACAAGTTTCCAAAGTACTTCAGCTTTACTTCCGAATGTCTGCAAGCAACTACCGTTTTAGAATTTCTCCATCCAAAACAACGGTGGAGCTGGAGTAACATTACTCATCAAAATCCCTTAAATGAGAAAATTTGGAAATACCGCATCCATCTGCCATCATCACGACATGGGAGGACAACATTTCATGAAGGCAGATGCTGAACCAAGCTCGTGCCACCACAAAGACCGGGTGGTTTTGTAGCCATGTTGCTGCTGTGTTATGGAAGGTATGTTCTACCTATTCCTGCATTTTCATGTGTGCGGTGCCAAAAAATACTAAAGCTAAAATCTTGCGCATGAAACGACTTGTTGCCTTTGATATTGTTATTACGATGATGACTGTAATCATGATGATCTAATATTATTTACTACAACTACTGTATTTGCTGCTAGCCTGTTACTAATCAGTACGTGTAGGTGGCACAATCATGTCAACGTATAAACGCAAGTGTTACAGGATTTTTGTTCGTTTGTTTACAGGTGAAAAACGATGTTAAGCAAGGGGAGAGAAGTTGATGTGTGTCACAGCAACACTTACTGTACGTTGATGGACATATATCGAGACTACGTTGTTCTACCCGGGGGCTCGATCCCGAGCTCCAACTACGAGCTTTTTAACTGCAGCAACTTCAAGATACGCTATTGGAGCTGGAATTACCGAGGACTGCGGGAGAACGCCCATATGGAGGCCGTAATGTCGGGTGAAAGTTTGGCGAGGCTGTGGAGCTCTGCTGTCTGATATGACATTCTTGTATGCTATTTTATAAATTGTGATTTATTGACCTGTTTTGCACATGCACCAATCGTTTTAAATAAAACAAGAAATGGAATCATGTTGTCAGAATGTTTTATTGCGATCAATATCTGCAATAAAAAGAATGAGATACTATTTATATGTACATAACTTGTAGTATTTCCTTGTCACAACAAAATCCGTGTCAGCCCTTCTGCATTCGGAAAATGTAATAAATTTGTAATTTCACCTCATTTTGGTCACTGAAGTGGCCGGCGTGTCAATCTACACCTCACGTCAACACAGGCAGATAGATTGTAATAATTTTGTCCACGAATGATCAACGAAGTGATAAGAGCATTCATACAATCTCCTCTACATCATGCTGAATCAATTTTTAGAGATTCTGTGGGTTCCTTTGGCTTGATTTGGCAGTTTAAACTTCGTCAACACACTGCTAACCTCAACCGCAACGCATGAGTTTTTTTCTAAACCCGAAGTTTGAAGCAGAAATTTTCCAAGATGGCACCGCCCATATTTCGCTCAGGAAACTTGTCTATAGGGAAGTCAATTACATGCAATGATACTTTTCGGCCACCGGGGGGGGGGGGGGGGGGGGGGGCATGCCCCAGCCCCTCCTTAACCCCCCCTTAAACACCACGTATGCCCAAAACAGGGACGGGCTCATTTTTGAGTGCCGTGACAGTGCCAGATGTCCATTTTGACTGGGAGGGGGCAAATGAACAAATGTCCAGTCAAAATGAATCGGATGTCTAGCGCTGTCAGTGACAGCCAATGAGCTAACAGACATTTAGGGAGCAACCTGTTGGTTCCCCCCTTTTTTTCCCCTTTGAAACAGTGACTCCAAAAACAACATACAGGTAGTCTTCGGGTTACGCAATTTTGTCTCTAGTAATTTTTTTCATTTGTTTTTTTCGACCCATATACAGTACTTTATTGTACCTCACAGTATCTTTTATTTTTATTTTTTTTTACTTATTAATAGGACGTGTTCTGGCCTCACAAAACGTGAAGTTGTTCAACTTATGTTCAAAATGACACACATTTTAACAATAAAACTCGACACAAAACAATTGGTGTTCAAAGATCCATATAGTCTGATCAATATGTAAATTTCCATCCATTTTCTCCCTCTTATCTGAGGTTAGGTTGTGGGGGCAGCATCTTCAGCAGGGAAGCCCAGACTTCCCTCTCCCCAACCACTTCATCCTGTTCTTCTTGGGAGATCCAAAGGCAATTCCAGGCCAGCTGGGACGTGCCCGGAACACCGTAACAGGGAGGCACCCCGGAGGCATCCTAGTAGCCTAATTTGCCTAACAAAAGTCCGCTAGCTTAAATGCTATGAATGCTAATGTATTTACAATTCTCATAGCAAATTGCTCACACATAACTCCACAAATTGTAGTTTTAAACTTAATTACAAATGCATAGACAAACATATATTATCTGAAACAACTTACAGCCATAAGCGTGTTGGGACAAACCAGAGTGCAGCTATCCTTTATCCATGTCAAACATTTGAGTCTACTCAGACATACGTAGCCTACAAGGTGAATGTCCAGCCAGACCCAACGCTGCCAACAGAGGGCAGTGTATCCTCCATAATAAACAAAATTTGGGGCTTTTTAAATAGTTATTCTTAATGTACTTAAAGTTAATCCTGATTTACGCGGAAATTCGGGTTACATCGCCAGCATAAGAACGGAACTCGGTCGTAACCCGGGGACTACCTATATTGATTCTTGGCATTAGCATATCAATAAACATTTAAAGTATCACAATTTATCACTCTTTCAATTAATTCTCACACACCTATAGGAAATACGACAAAATATAAGATAAATAATAAAGAGCAAGACTTTACTATTCAAGTGTTACATCATTATTTTGAAATTTATCTGTATCATTCAGTTGAAAGATGAAATCCTCCATTGGGGTAGAATTCATGGTTGCATATAATTGTTTTGCTGATAGTTCTGTGTCTAGTATTTTATGAATAGTATTTTACCTTATGATTGAAAGAGTAATTGACTATCGTTATGGGGTTAAAAAGAACATTTCATGGTGGTCACGGTGGAATGTGTTCGTTCTCCTCCGCTGGAGTAACTGCTAATTTGTTAACCAGTAAAATTAATGTACGTATGATACAGACGTTGGCAAGTCGTGCGCGACAACATCTTAATGTATATTGTCTGAAAATAGAAAATCACGCCTGCACAAAACACTAATGGCGGAAGCAAATTTAGAAAATATTAAAAACTAGGTCACAGACTGCACACTATTTGTTAGTGCAAATGCATTGTTAAGCATCAGATGTGCCCTTTCAATCATGCATATGAATAATTATTTTAACACATTTCTTTTTAACTATAGGGGGACCTAAACCAGCTCTGTTTACTGTATTGATTGGTCATTGTTTTTTAAGGGTCAACAAAGGAACATTCATTATCATGCACATAGTCAATTTGGCCTTTTGACAAGGTGTTAAATATAGTTTGACTGAGGTACTCAATTGGAAATTTAAAAGCCTCATTGGTGACCAGCTCAATGCAACCCTTTGATTGACGTTCAGTAGAAGATGATCTCAAAGAGGACAAGGACTCACTAATCCCACTCACAGGGGAATTACTGAAGGTAAAAGCATGTGTTGCAAAAAAAAGTCATTGATTTAATGAGACAATACTGTGGAATCGTGCCAGTGAATTAAGAAGGTGAATTAAGAGGCGTATTTCTTTTTCTCTAGATATAATAAATGCAAAATAATATTAGATTTTTTTTGGAAAGAGAACAATGAGCATCATAATAATTATAATATAATAATAATATTCTTGATATGTTATTATCCCACCCCCTTTTTTTACGCCTATATCTACACACACATGCGTCAACAAATTTGCACCTTTAACTGATACCAAACATTCAAAAACAAAAGGTATATTCTCCTCATTCTAAACATTTACCATTCCTCCCGCACAAAATAATCATCCATCCCCTTACGTTTTTAAATGTGCTTTTACTAGGCCTGATCAATATTGGAAAAAACTATCCCTGCGATTTTTGGGGGGTTTGAGATAGGGATATCCTGGTCCATTGGAAATCTGGCCGATCGCACCATTTTTCAGAGGATCAGAATCGGGTGAAAAGGATTGGGTAGTGAGACCAAACTTGTTGGTTTTATTCTTTTTTTTAGTCACCACGTGGTGTATGGTACTTAAAGTAAACGACGATTGACAGGTTTGTAGCTTTGATCTAGCGAGAGAAGGCTCGGTAGCTCTAGGATGAAAAGTGCAAATGTGTCAATCATCGTTTAGTTTGTTACACACAAGTCTTTGGCAACTCATTCAAGTGAGAGACTGTTCTCGGCAGCGTGAGCGTCAAAGTGTGAGTGAATTTGAGTGGACTCACTCAATGAAGCATTTGATAAATACAATCATTGCTCTATGTTATTAATTAAAAATAATTCAAATCAGAAGGCGGTACGGTTGCACATGGTGAGCACGTCCACCTCACAGTTCTGTGCGCCTACAGTTTGTGATGTTGATGCCGACTATCTTTGCCTCGAATTTTTTCTCTTCATATTTTAACTTGAACTCTTCTTGGTTGTCTACCTTTTTAGGTGGCCTGTGCATTTCCCAGTCTGTGAAAATCCCACGTGAACCAAAAGCAGGAGAGTTTGACAAGATCATTCGGCGGTTGGGTGAAAACCCAAATGCCCGGGTGGTCATTATATTTGCCAATGAGGATGACATCAGGTCAGTTCAATGACATTTTAAAATGTATATAGAAAAAGTTTCTTGATATGAATGAATTATGTTTTTTTCCCAACATGTTGGACTTACGTTTTACATACAGCGAGTCCTCAGGTTACAGTGTCCTCGACCTACGACGTTTTCGACTTTACGACGCCCATGCATCATCCGCCATTTTGTCCCCAGCGCCAGTGTTTATAACACAACTTCATCAAACAAATCAACATCAACAAAATTGAAAGCAAAACAACAGCCTCCTGCCAATTTTACCACCCCTCCCACTCTCCTCTCATTCGTTAGTCATGCTGACGAATAAATGCCACTCGATTCGTTACAATATTTTAGTTTTTTTATAAAAGTATTTTGATATAAATTTCGACTTCAGCAGTGTAATCCGACTTCGCTGAAATCCGTGTTATGTTGCAAGGGTAAGAAAAGAACTCCGTAATTCGTTCGTCATTCGAGGACTCCCTGTATTTTAGTTTAGCGAAATGTTTAGAATAGATTGTTACAAGAACAAGGAAGCATGTTCTTGTATAAAAATTGAAAATATATTCTTTCTAATGTGAGAACATGTTTATCTGTCTTTTAGTAGAGTAGAGTTGTCGGAGGCATTATATGAGCAACATTTCCTTCCATCAAAACTGGTTTGTTCTCATGTTTCTATCCTTTGAAATACTAAAGTTCCCCTCGTGACGACAAGTTCTAATTCATTATCTGCTTCTAAGACGGATTGTCTCCATTAAGAATGAATTAATTAGTTGAAGGCATAATCATCACACAGAGCACTTTTGTGGCTTTGTAATAGAAGTTGTCTCCTGGCAACCACTTGGAAGGCAAGTGTATTTCTTGCAGCCGGTGAATAAGGGTGGTCCCTTGGTGATGACAGGGCCAAAAGTCCAGGTCCTCATTGACTTAATCCCATCCAGATAACGGCTACTTGCGTGGATATATAGTAATTACCTAAAGCCAGTGGGAGCTTGGCTCCACACTCCTTTTGTATCCTTGAACTCTGTGCAGTCCTCATAACTTATAGTGTCCTATTAATGAAGTGCTAGAGTGTGACACTGTAGATAAATCGGTCTCTGGGTTTTTGAAAAACAAAATATATCCTTATAATTGTTGGACTTGCTGTAAGTGTTATTCCGAATGGAGGAGTAATGCAAAGTCTTTGCTGGTAAAAACTCATCCTAAGCACTCACCTACATTTAAAACGTCAGTGAAATTGCATTACTTTATTCATTTAGTTATTTATTATTTTTAATATTTATTTATGCATTATGGAACCATACAAACATAACCTTCCGAGGCCCTTTAAACTCAGGATTGCCGTCTAATGCCAAATACCTGTATACACATTTGAAATGTCTGTTGTGTGGCCTACATGACCCAAAATGTGAAGTCCACATATGTGGACACTTGGTCTCTATTATAACACTGGCCAACATGAGAGGACATTCCGTTCCGCCACCAAGCTCGTAATGTGAGTGTGCTCGAATCATGAATGTATTTTCTCCATAAGAAATAATAGAATTACAGTTAAAGTGTGTAACACTTCCCATGAGCCTCCATGTTATCCCTAAATAATAATGAATAATATTAAAATAAGTATTTGAACACATTTTCATGCTAGCTGCTTGTCCACTGTGAGAGAGAATCTAAAAAACCATTCCAGAATTCCAGAAACCATAGTGTATGATTTTTTTAATCGATTTATTTGTACTATACTGCTGCAAATTATAGTATTTGAACACCTGAGGAAATCAATGTCAATATTTGGTACAGTAGCCTTTGATTACAATTACAGAGGTCAAACGTTTCCTGTAACTTTTCACCAGGTTTGCACACACTGCAGCAAGGATTTTGCAGCACTGCTCCACACAGATCTTCTCTAAATCAATCAGGTTTCTGGGCTGCCACTGACAAACATGGAGTTTGAGCTTCCTCCAAAGATTATATAAGGGTTTAGGTCTGGAGACTGGCTGGTCACTCCAAAATCTTGATTTGCTTTTTACGAAGCCACTCCTTGGTTATTCTGGCTGTCTGCTTTGGGCGATTGTTATGTTGGAATTGTCAGTCCCGGCCATTTTTCAACGTTTTAACTGAGAGAAGTAGGTTATTCCCCAAAGACTCACAATACATGGCCCTGCTCATCCACTCCTTACTTAGTACAGTGCAGTTGTCTAGTCCTGTATGCAGAAAAACACCCCCAAAGCATGATGCTTTGCAGTAGGGATTCAATTCAATTTCAATTTCAATTTCAATTTTTATTTGTATAGCCCTCAATCACAACAGAAGTCTCAAAGGGCTTTACAGAGGCAATATGATACACAATTAGAAATGAAGCAACAAAGATGAATAGATGCAGTTCAAGTCCTGGGTATCCCCTATCCTTAAGACCCTCCATGCCGGCAAGGAAAAACTCCCAAAACTCCAGAGTCAATTGGGAGAAAAATGAGAAACCTTGGGGAGTACCACAGTCAGGAGAGATCCACTCCCAGGACGGATAGACAGGAACCCCAGAACGGCTAATGGGAATTAGCAAGCAAAATTATAGTCCGTAAAAATACAGTGGAGTGAAGGTGCAAGAAGAAGTCCCTCTAGTCAGATGAGATGGGGGTAGCAGCGAGGACGTCTATCCAGCCAGGGGTCCGGACAGTCAGGAGGCTGCAGCTGAAAAATAGCCCCTCCCCAGAGGGGAGGGGGGAAAGGGGACACCGGGTGACTAGTGATGAAGAGACTAGACAACTAGATATTAACATTGGAAAATAGAAATAAAGTAAGACAAGTGGTAGGTAGAGTAAGAAAAGGAGATAGAACTCAGCGGCTGTACTGCCCCCAGCATTATAGCTTCTAGTGCAGCTTAGACTAAACTGTGAGTCTACTCCGACTTCAACTAGCCTAACCATAAGCTTTGTCGAATAGGAACGTTTTTAATCTAATCTTAAATGTGCAAACTGTCTCGGCTTCTTTAATACTAGCTGGAAGCTGATTCCATAAAACAGGGGCTTGGTGGCTAAAGGCTCTAGCTCCGACAGTACTTTTATGAACCCTGGGAACTACCAGTAGACCTGCATTCTGAGATCGGAGTGTTCTGTTGGGGCGGTATGGAACCAGAGCATCGGTGAGATAAGGTGGCCCCAACCCATTAATGGTCTTAAATGTAAGAAGAAGTATTTTAAATTTAATTCTAAACTCGACTGGAAGCCAGTGAAGTGCCTGGAGCACAGGGGTGATGTGCTCTCTTCTATTGGTTCCTGTTAAAAGTCTTGCTGCTGCGTTTTGGACTAGCTGAAGACCTTTTAGAGAGCTTTTAGGACAAGCTGCAAGTAGGGAGTTACAGTAATCCAATCTCGATGTAACGAACGCGTGAATTAATTTTTCTGCATCGCTTTTAGATAAAATATTTCTAATTTGGGCGATGTTGCGCAGGTGAAAGAAAGCCGTTCTACAGGTTTGTTTAATGTGTGCTTTAAACGATAAGTCAGGGTCAAATAAAACTCCTAGGTTTTTAACTGTGGTGCTGGAGGCTACACTTACATTGTCCAGAGTGACTATCTGGGCAGCTAAAGAGTCTCTAACACTTTTCGGGCCTATTATAAGGACTTCTGTCTTTTCAGGGTTAAGCAGAAGATAGTTAGTGCTCATTCAGGTATCTATATCTCGGACGCAGGCGCTTAGTTTTTCTACTTGCCTGACCTGCCCAGGTTTAATTGATAAATACAGTTGTGTGTCGTCAGCGTAACAATGAAAGTTAATGCTATGTTTTCTGATGATATTACCTAGAGGAAGCATATACAGCGTAAACAAGATGGGCCCGAGGACAGATCCTTGCAGCACACCATAACTAACTCTAGAGTACGATGATGATTGTTGGTTTACATTGACAAACTGGTACCTATTAGATAAATATGATTTAAACCAGCAGAGGGCTGCTCCTCTAATGCCTATGTCACATTCTAATCTCTGCAATAAGATATTATGGTCGATTGTGTCAAAGGCTGCGCTCAGGTCCAACAGAACCAGGATCGAGACTAATCCAACGTCAGCGGCAAGTAACAAGTCATTAGTTACTTTAACTAATGCGGTTTCAGTGCTATGATGAGCTCGAAAGCCAGACTGGAAAAGGGATGGTGTTCTCCTTAGAATTGGTGGTCCCAGCTCCTTTCAGGTCATTGACCAGCTCCTCCTGTGTAGTTCTTGGCTGATTCCTCACCATTCCTAGGATCATTGAGACCCTACAAGTTAGATCTTACATGGAGCTCCAGTCCGAGGGAGATTGACAGTCATGTTTAGCTTCTTCCATTTTGTAATAGTTTTTTAACGGTGGATCTTATATCACCAAGCTGCTCGGCAATTGCCCCGTATCCCTGTCCAGCCTTGTAGAGTTCTACAGTTCTGTCTCTGGTATCTTTGAATAGCTCTTTGGTCTTGACCATATTAGGAATTGGAGTTTTCCTGGTTATATGGGGTGGACAGGTGTTTATATGCAGCCAACCGCCTCAAACTGGTCAAAAGTCAGACTCAAAAAGCCCACCTCCACTCCACTTATTCGCTGTACTTTTTAAAGGCGACTAACAGGTCTTTGAGGCTCACAATTCTAGCTAATGGACAGGTGTTTAGATACATATTTGCAGCAGTATAATACAAATAAATTGTTAAAAAATCATACATTGTGATTTCTGGATTTTTTTATTCTTTTGATTGTCTCTCACAGTACCTACCTTGAAAATCAAACCCGCACATCATTTCTAAGTGGAAGAACTTGCAAAATCGCAGGGTGTTCAAATACTTATTTTCTTCGCTGTAGTTAATATTCACTTGTAAGTGCAAATGATTCGGATGCACTTTGATACAAAATTAGACAATGAGGCAAGAGGTGGGCAGATGGGTTGATTCTGTTGACGCAAGATCTTTGTATGCCGCTTAGCGGGACACCGAGACAATTGGGAAAACTAAATGAAGGAGAGATCTAGCATGCTACCTGGTGGGATGCCGAGGCACTCAGACACAGCAAGCAATAGAAGCTTTTCTGGTGTTTGAATGGTGAAAATTTAATAAAATATCACCTAGTTTCACCACTTGTTCTTCAATTTGCACATACCCCGACAGCCATTCAATCTTAAAAGAACCACATTTCTTTTTTACTTTGGCTTGATGAGTGCAATATCGCTGCCCGTTCCTTTCACCACGATAAGGGGTTAGCTTCTGCATCTCTTTACTCGGCTGCACTGCTTTTAGCTAGCCAACCTGCACATAGCCAACACTGTCATTGCTATGATTGGCTTTGTAGCATAATTAAAGTTAACTGTATCGTATTCTTGACTAGACACCTGTTGCTCACTGAGTTACGTTGCAAAATGGTACAGAAAAATACCTTCCTGGTGTAATTAACTAGATTACATCAGTTCTAATATTCGATATTAATATATACTGTAACACTTGCAAAAATTGGCAGCGAAATGTTGCTTTAGTAAACCAGCATAGAAGTCTAGATGACTTTTCATTTTTAATTTTTCTCCGTGTTATCATTATTTTGTCACATCTTAGTAACGAGTTCCTTCGAGGGGCTGGCAAATGTAAATTGACCAAGAATGGTTTTGAAATCAGAAGCAAGTTTTTAAAAAATGCTTGTGATATGCCAAAATTTTTAAGAGTGACAAACAGGAATTTTGGTATCAAAGCCAGAAAAATGAAGTCCATGCACACAATGTCACATTCTGCTGCTTGTCAGAATTTGTTTTTGTTGCAGAGCCGGCTGTGGGGGCGTGCTGACGTCACACCTGCAGCTAATCCCTGCTCGTCAGCTATAGTACATAAACGCAGGTTATCCGGCAGAAGAACGCCGAGATATTTCTCTAGCTGGTCGCCATTAACACGTACTGCTTTCGAGTCGCTTTGTATTTGCCTTCTAGTTCGTCGGATGTCTTAGTTTTGTGATCCCCTACCTTGTGCAGGTATTGAGTGTATTTTCGTTTGTCTTTTTGGCTCTCTGCCCTTCGCTCGGTTTTCGCGTGTTTGATCCCCGTTGACCTATTTGTTACGGACCCCTTTTGTTATTCCCTTTTTACCGCGTTCGCGTGTTTTGTTTTATTTGTGATTAATAAATCCCCAAACACCTCCCCTCTGTTGTCTGTTTTTGGGTTCAATCTTTTTCTCCGCATCCGCGGATCACAACACACAATTTTTTTCACAAAATGATGTTATGGGCCAGATCTGGTCCCCCGGCCTTGAGTTTGAAAGTGCACTTATTATTTGCTGTGGCCTTTTGGTTAGAATCTACTCCTCAAATTTGTTTTCATACACAGCACTCAAAACACTTTCGTAAATTTGAATCTCTTTTTGTTATTTCTCATCAAATACCCAACCTTGCTGTCATAAAAGCTAGTAAGAACACTTCACAACTCCTCCGCATTTTTTTTTCCAAGGATACATTGGCCTTGCACGGAACTATAGACTGATAATATTTGCCGTGACAAAAATTCCTGCGTAAAAAGATATGTCTACAACACATTAAGTTTCTTGTCTGTGTTTTGTTATGGGGTTGTTGGAGCAATGAGGGTCAGTAAAGCCACAGAGGCCAGATGGGGTTTTAAATTTTGATGTTGCTTCACTCCAGCTTTCAACTGTGCCCGTGCAGCGCCTTATATTTACTTCCACTGGCAGCGAGCCTGGAGAAATGTGGCAGGGGGGTGATTGTGCAACAGCCAGAATGTACTCTGAGGATA
This sequence comes from Corythoichthys intestinalis, assembly GCF_030265065.1. NCBI lineage: Eukaryota > Metazoa > Chordata > Actinopteri > Syngnathiformes > Syngnathidae > Corythoichthys > Corythoichthys intestinalis. Next base: position 69,861,304 of record NC_080396.1, read on the forward strand.
TTTTCAGTCTTCGGAGGCCATTCGTTTTGACTGCCTCTATAGCTTTATGCAAATATGTCCACACTCAGTAGCGTACCTGCCTCTTTGGGTGCATTTGAATAACAACCTTATGTTTGCCGGTAATGAATGCCTGCATCCGTTTAATAGATCAGCAAATAACAACATATTGCACAACTTTACAGAGCCTTTTATGTCTTCTAGGCGGCTGCTCCAAGCGGCAAAGAAGGCCAATCAAACAGGCCATTTTATCTGGGTGGGTTCAGACAGCTGGGGCTCCAAAATCTCCCCGATACTGAACCAAGAAGAGATGGCTGAAGGTGCTGTAACCATCCTGCCAAAACGACAATCCATCAAAGGTGCCCTACTCAGCCATGACAAAAACACTACATTCATGATCTAATACTATCAGCGCTCAATTTTTGAAAAATACTTGAAGCCTTAAAGGTATTAGTTTCATGAATACTTTCGAAGTGCCGTGTTACATACAGTGGGGTAGATAAGTATTTAGTCAACCACCAATTGTGCCAGTTCTCCTACTTGTAAAGATTAGAGAGGCCTGTAATTGTCAACATGGGTAAACCTCAACCATGAGTGACAGAATGTGGAAAAAAAACTGAAAATTACATTGATTGATTTTTAAAGAATTTATTTCCAAATTAGAGTGGAAAGTAAGTATTTGGACACCTACAAACAAGCAAGATTTCTGGCTGTCAAAGAGGTCTAACTTCTTCTAACGAGGTCTAACGAGGCTCCACTCGTTACCTGTATTAATGGCACCTGTTTTAACTCATTGTCTGTATAAAAGACACCTGTCCACAACCTCAGTCAGACACACTCCAAACTCCACTATGGCCAAGACCAAAGAGCTGTCGAAGGACACCAGAGACAAACTTGTAGACCTGCACCAGGCTGGGAAGACTAAATCTGCAATAGGTAAAACGTTTGGTGTAAAGAAATCAACTGTGGGAGCAATTATTAGAAAATGGAAGACATACCAGACCACTGATAATCTCCCTAGATCTGGGGCTCCATGCAAGATCTCACCCCGTGGCGTCAAAATGATAACAAGAACGGTGAGCAAAAACCCCAGAAACACACGGGGGGACCTAGTGAATGACCTACAGAGAGCTGGGACCACAGTAAGAAAGGCTATTATCAGTAACACAATGCGCCGCGAGGGACTCAAATCCTGCACTGCCAGATGTTTCCACCTGCTGAAGCCAGTACACGTCCAGGCCCGTCTGCGGTAGCCTGGTACTCCAGACTCACCGCTGTTCCAGCTATTGAGTCTGGCCACCATTAAGCGGATAAAAATTCCAGGGCGGAGCAAGCCACAGCAAACAGACAGCGGAATGGACCAATCAGCGACAGGCGGGACAAGGGACTTGCACGTGGAAGTAAACATACGAGGAGAGTGGAGTATATTCAACATGGCTAGCGCGAGACAGACTGTTGTCAATGACTTGTGTCGATGTGTTTTTGGTAATTTAAAACTGATTTTACCGTCGATTGGAACATATTCTCGGCTCTCCTGTTCGCCATCTGTGTTGTTGTGGAGACGACTTCTGACGCGGAAGAGTGACGTTGCTCATTAAGAACACGTCACGCAAATAAACAAATCTGATTTGTCGATTGATTTTGTACTTGCTCGAGAGGCCGTTAACGGGCTGGGTCCCAGACTATACTCTCAGTGTTTGGAAAAACACAGGGAGGACAGTCTGGCCGTGCCAGGCAACGTCTGCGGTTCGCTAGAGCAGGCGTCCCCAACCTTTTTTGCACCACGGACCGGTGTTATTTGGGTCCTTTTTTTTCACGGACCGGTGTTCTGACAAATTTTGCAACCCATCAAAAATTGCAACAATGCGGTTCTGCGCATGCGCGTAACGTTAAACATAGCCGCAAAATGCGCAAATGCAGCGATTCCAAAGTAAACACTACAAACTTTCTTGAAAGAAAGGAATATTAACTTACGTTCGATCATGGAAGGACTTGTAGAAAAGTTCTCCTCAGATTCATCCTGCCATGTAAGCTTCACACAACAGCTGCACACCACGCTCACCATCAGCGACTTCACCTTGTCGTTAAACATTAATTAAGAAGCCCGCTTCACAAAGATATGACGTTGGAAATTGTAGCAAGGTTTTCAATGCTTTTGTCGCGATGTCAGGATATTCCAGAATTACTTTAATCCAGAACCTCGGTAGAGTTGTTGTCTCAAATGTACGTTTAATAAGGTCGCCGTCATTTGCGATCTCTCTGTTTATTCACAAATGGGTCACGAATCCACTCCTTCGCAGTTCGTGGGTCTTCGAGGTTGTCGGCTCAGGTGCCCTTTTCGCCGTAAAAATATCCTTTTCGCCGTAAAAAAAATATTTCCAAAGACGTCTGTTTTCCTGTTATCTTCGCTCGTGTGGGGCCTAATTATTTCCGGGAACAAATGTGATGCGCCGCGGCCTAGTAATACGCTATTAACGAGGACAAGCGCACATAGATATATTATATACACAAACAAGATGTACTGCTAGCAGTCCAATCAAAGGACTTCTATGACAACATTGTAATTTATCCTGTAGTATTATATCTAGAGTAGACAGAGATATTGGTGTATTAAGCAGGGGCACAGGGTTAATTCGGCCAGAATGCGGTCGTTATTAAATTATTTTTTCTTTGCGGCCCGGTAGCAAATGCGCCACGGTACCGGTACCGGTCCGCGGCCCGGCAGATGGGGACCCCTGCGCTAGAGACCATCTGGATGATCCAGAAGAGGACTGGGAGAATGTGTTACAGTCAGATGAAACCAAAATAGAACTTTTTGGTAGAAACACAGGTTTTCATGTCTGGAGGAGAAAGAATACTAAATTGCATCAGAAGAACACCATACCTACTGTGAAGCATGGGGTGGAAACATCATGCTTTGGGCCTTTTTTTCTGCAAAGGGACCAGGACGACCGATCTGTGTAAAGGAAAGAATGAATGGGGCCATGTATCGAGAGATTTTGAGTGAAATTTCCTTCCATCAGCAAGGGCATTGAAGATGAGACGTGGCTGGGTCTTTCAGCATGACAATGATCCCAAACACACAGCCAGGGCAACAAAGGAGTGGCTTCGTAAGAAGCATTTCAAGGTCCTGGAGTGGCCTAGCCAGTCTCCAGATCTAAACCCCATAGAAAATCTGTGGAGGGAGTTGAAAGTCCGCGTTGCCCAACGACAGCCCCAAAACATCACTGCTCTAGAGGAGATCTGCATGGAGGAATGGGCCAAAATACCAGCAACAGTCTGTGAGAAGCTTGCGAAGAGTTACAGAAAACGTTTGGCCTCCATTATTGCCAACAAAGGGTACATAACAAAGTATTGAGATGAACTTTTGGTATTGACCAAATACTTATTTTCCACCATGATTTGCAAATAAATTCTTTAAAACTCAAACATTGTGATTTTCTGTTTTTTTTTTCCACATTCTGTCTCTCATGGTTGAGGTTTACCCATGTTGACAATTACAGGCCTCTCTAATATTTTCAAGTGGGAGAACTTGCACAATTAGTGGTTGACTAAATACTTATTTGCCCCACTGTAATTGCTCCATCCATTTCAATTACTGACTAATTATATACACACATAAAGACTTTATTTTTGCCCCTGTCAATGGATCCACATGCTAAATATATTGCTTACATGCTAAATAACGTAGCCGAACCACACCAAATGAATGCATATCCTTGTCTCTCATCTCTTGTTGTCTTCAATTCTTTGAGATTCCGAACAACATTTTTTTCCTTGAGTGGTAGACATAATTCAGGCTGTTTGTCAAATTTGGCGCTGCCTTGATTGACAGTGCCGTGGGAGCCCGGACGAAGACTGGAAACCGGTCTCATGATTGGCCGCTGATGAACACGGAAGCAAAAGAGAAAGAAATCTGCGACACGTAAATCCAGGGGCACTGAAAGTCACTAATGGTAGAGGGTGCTGAGGATCTACTTTAGTGTTTCTCGTCTAAAAACAGCCATTTCGGTCCAAATTTGTCATGCTCACGTGTTTTTTTCCATACAAGGTGTGCACAATGGCAGTACACTCGCATGCTGGATAGTTTACTGCTACTGGGCTACTCCAAAGATAGCGTTCTATTTCACTGACAGTGCCTGTTGGAGTTTTTGTATTGGAAATAAAAATGCCCATGTATTATAACGCAAATCAGTACAGCTAGAAGAAGAAGAAATGTTAAATAAGCCTCATTGTAACACTCTCTTTTCACAACACTGAAATAAATTGCACACGAATATCCAACAGCGCTCTGCACAGCGGCAGCTAAACAGCAACAACAAACAATAATATGGCTACAATCCAAACATGTCTTACCTGTTTGAAAACACCAAAAGTAGACAGAACTATCATCAAAATCTTCATTTTGGACCTCAAATTTAATTTTAGAACATTTCGCTGTTTTTTTAAAGAAAGAAATTGCAAATTTATTTTTGCACCATGTTAACGCCTCTTCTGTCAACAGTTAACTTTTCCATTACAATCGCGCCTCATTCAACGTGACCCGTTAGCAAGAGAGGTGTCAGGTGTTGACCATGGTATTAACAACAACAACAAAAAAACCTTTTCAGCATATATATTTAATCCCAAAAGTTGAATACTTTATCATTTCAAAGTTTTATTTATTCATTTATTTATTTTTAACAAAACAAAACAAACAAACAAAAAAGAATCTTCCCAAACACTTTTTCCTCCTCAACACCAGGGTGGGCTGGAGCTCCCTCAGCACCCCACTTCCCGCGCCACTGTGTAAATCGTCTTTTAAAATGGGAAAATCTCACATCGATTTTAGAAGTGTTTCCAAAATAGATGTTTCTTTAATTTTTATTGAAATGTTATGGCCATTTCATGAATAACTGAATAGCAAATCTTACATTGCGCACCTTTAAATACAAATCATCACAAACTTGCTTGACGAGTATCAAGCAAAGATATTTTTACTGCCAAATGCGGGATCATTTGTGTATTGCCTTGTTGACCAAAACAAATACTGTACAAAGATGGCAGCAACACTTGGGTTGCCGTTACGTAACGGCGTTATTTTTTCAGTAACGGGGTAATCTAACTAATTACTTTTTCCGCCGTTACAACGCCGTTACCGTTACTGAAGGTCAAAAGCGGTGCGTTACTTACTCTGAATAAATTGAAGAAACTACCAGCCATGTCGAGCCGACTCGCTGCTCTGTTGATTTGCCATCCAAGACTTGGGGTGCGTTCAGGTTCGAGAATAGCGCACGTACTTCTGACTCCAAGCTGTTTGTCCCTGCTCATTCAATTAGACAATGCTTTCCAAAGTTTGGTAACGTTTCTGTGTTTGCTACACCTGATGCTAGCCTCGTTCCCATCTCCCACTGTCAGCCAGCAATAATTCTGCTTCCATCTTGAGGACGGCAGACGCTTTGAAGGTGACGTGAATTGTCGGGAAACCAGCCTACCCGAATGCATCCCCTCGAGAGATGCGATGGAAGTGATTGTGATTGGCTGAGGGTTAGAGTCATGTGTCGTGGCGAGCCAATCAGAGCCGGTGATTTCACACGCAAAGCGGAACAGCGCGTGCGGCAAACACACACACGCAAAACAGATGCACAGTGTCGGGATGGCAGAGCATTCAGAAGAAAAAATGTCCTTTAAGAGGTGGAGATATAGACACTATTTCAATTTTGGCGAAATTAAAGGAAATAACCTGCATGTAATGTGTTATTTATGTCCCGGGGCAAAGCTTTTGTCGACATCTGTGGTAAGCAATTCAAATCTGCTGAAGCACCTAACAAGTTAACTACCTGTCTGTTCTTCTCTATTCCACTGACTCGAATACTGCTCAGAAAATTTCAAATTCTTTGACATACAACAAGTTCTTTTTAAAGTAACGGAAATAGTTACTTTCCCTGGTAACTAGTTACTTTTACTATAGAGTAATTCAGTTACTAACTCAGTTACTTTTTGGAAGAAGTAGTGAGTAATGTAACTAATTACTTTTTTAAAGTAACGTGCCCAACACTGGTTACATGTGGCCCCTTCATGGCCCCTTTTTGAGAAAAATCCTAGAACCGCCACTGACATGATGGTTGCAACTTGCGTATCATGCGTCAGAATATTTTTCAGTGGCAGCAACTTTAGGGCTAGTCAGAATGGATGGAAACCAGAATGAAGAAATATACAGAGATATCCTGGAGGAAAACTTGCTCCAGAGGCCACAGTTTATCTTTCTGTATAAAAAAGAGCCTACGGACACAGATAAGATATCAAAGGAGTGGCTCCAGGACAACTTGTTGAACGTTCTTAAGTGGTCTGCCCTGGGTGCTGCTAAGATGAATGAGCAAAACAGCCTAAAAATATTGTAAGTCAAAAGCTTGTAATCTTAAGAGGTGCTGTATTTGAAAAAGCATTTTTTCCCCCCTTAAATTACATTCAGCGGCAATCATACTCACACACTGAACTTGGTAATGGCAGACTTCCTTTTGTAGGAAAAAATGTCAAAAATAAATAAATAAATGAAATCTTCAAAGTCAGTTTGGTGAGTCATGTTTAAATCAGAAACTGTTCTCTTCCAGGGTTTGACCGCTACTTCATCAGTCGAACACTGGAGAACAACAGGAGAAACATCTGGTTTGCAGAGTTCTGGGAGAACAACTTTCAGTGCAAACTTAGTCGACATGCTGTGAAAAAAGGCTCTGGCATCAAAAAGTGCACAAGTGAGTCCACGCTAATTAGTGACGGAGGCTTTCACGCAAAGGAACACTTTCACCAAGTAAATTGGGCCCTGAATTCAATATTACCTGTATTGTGACTCTTAGTAGGTGTGGTGGCTAATTTCTAGAAGACGTCAATAGCGATCACAAAACCCCATCACCAAGTGCTAATCAATAGAACCTAAATCCAATGATTTACACTGAAATGAAGCTGTTAGGTCATTAAAGTCACAGAGATCCCCAGACTGTCAGTGATTGCGTTTACAACACTGCGAAGCAAGAAGGCTGATTTGTAGCTGTGACCAGTAATGGTTAAATCACATCCCTGAAAGATGCATTCACAGCATGTTAAAGTATCGCAATACACAAAGAGGAGCGGAATGCCCTTCTTAATACAGGCAGTCCCCGGGTTACGATGTACACAACATAAGTGATTTCGACTATGACACCTGAGTCTCGTCCGCTATTTTGTCTCCAGTCGTTTTTTTATGTTAATGTTAATATTGACTTATGTTTTGTGATGCATGCTTTTATTTCGGCACATGTGCAAGAAGAGCGCATTTGCTCCCACAAAGAAGTCGCGCAGCCAAGTGAGAAGGAGAGGGGAAACATTACAGCTGCAAGCCTGCGAGCACATTAGTTGCTTACGAAGCAACACCTGTATATAACACCTTTTGTCCTGTTTATTTTGCGTTTTCAAGTACGTTTGAATGCTTGGGACACGTTTATGTGATTGTTTTTAATGCTGTGTGGATGCTAACTGAGACTAGATTCCTCTCCAGCAGGGCCGAAAACCAAAAGTGTTTTTTGCCATGTGACATTTTTTTTTCTTGCCATGTGGCAAAACATTTTTGCCATGCGGCACTTTTTTTGCCATTTGGCAGAATTTTTTTGCCATGTGGCATTTTTTTGGCATGTGGCAAATTTATTTTGGCATGTGGCAAAAAACTTTTGCCATGTGGTATTTTTTTTGTCATGTGGCAAAATGGATTTTGCAATGTGGCATTTATTTGGGGTATGTGGCAAAATGCATTCTGGTTTGTGGGGGGGTAAATTGCATTTTTTTGCGTATATGGCTGTTTTGCAGGCCATACAAGTCCATGCCATTGACGGCTATGCACTTCCAAATTGTATTTTCATTTTAAATGGCCACATGCAAATTTCAAATAAATGCCATATGGCAAAATCCATTTTGCCATATGGCAAAAAAAATGCCACATGGCAAAAAAAATTGCCACATGGCAAAAAAAAAATGCCACATGGCAAAAAAAAATGCCACACGGCAAAACGTTTTTGCCACATGGCAAAAAAATGCCACATGGCAAATACCACTTTTGGTTCTCACTCTCTCTCAGATTCAGATCGCAGGTCATAATTCACAAATGCGATTTTTTTCGTGCTTTTCCGACTCGAGTGAGTCATTAACTTGACGGTCTGAACAAGACAAGTCGCATAGAAGTGGACCATTTCGAGTCCAATTTGTATCACTTTCATATGTGGTTAAAATTCGATATGGGCCACATTTTTCCATGATGTGGCTTGAGTCTGAACAAATCGAATTCATGAAGCAATTATATCAGCAAAAAGTGAGAGAGACAGGGAGCTGCGGCAGCGGTGGAGCTGTGCATTAGCATTAGCAGCTAGCTTGAACTCGGTTTTAGGCAGGAGGCCGGCTTGACAGTCATGAGGAAAAAGAAAGAAAAAAAAGATAAGCCTGAGTTATGCTCCTGCATTGCGGTGACGGCGAAGCGACTACGGCGTCAATTCATTAGTTCTGCTGCAAGGGAGCGCATTGCTCTGTAATTCAAGCCACCAGAGGGGTGTGGCGTTGTGTTTATCCGGTTTTGAGGGACGCTTGTCGACTTCCTCTAGTTTTCTTCCGGTAACACAATGCCAACAGAGAAAAAAAATAAACAATGCAAGATTGAAAGCTTGAATGTGGATCTTCACGAATCGTTTGCCATTTGGCAATCACGAATTGTTTGCCATTTGGCAATCTTTGTAATGTCTTAATGAGACATTGTAGAGGTTGTCGTACTTGCGGACCTCTTTGATGATACTCTCGTCAGCTTGGTTCATTATTTCGTGTAGCACAACAATATTTGAAAATGGTGGTGATTTTGTGCTGAACCGGAAACAACAGTCTGAGCGGACCGATAGCCGTCCACTTCGTTGATGCGACACGAAGTCAGAAAATTGAGGAGATGCACGTCAGGCTAAGGGGAAGGTTTGTAAATTGGGTTTGCCTTGGAGGCGTAGGTCTGCCGCAGAAGCATAACTCGGCCTTGAGAATGCTCGGTTTTCTTTCTGTGTGCCAATTCCGCGCAATATTGATTTCAATATCACTTACATGGCCGAGAGTCGGGTCAAACATACCGCATGTGTGTGCGTCATGCATGCACAGTGCTATCAATCCATATAACTTTAAATATAAGACTAAACAGGGATAATTTATGTCTGTTATTTGTGTCCTCTTTTTGGAAATCAAAATATGATCACTCTAGAATGTCGTACAGCCAGTATGTGTAGTTATTTGTTTTGATGCTTCTGCGCATGCGGGTCAGTTTGCTTAGCCCGTGTCAGACTGCTAGTTAGTGCGCATGCGCAATACTTGAACGGGCACAATAGACACAAGCAGTCTGAACAGACATGCCAAAAAAACAAAAAATGAGCATTAAAACCTGCAGTATGAACCTAGCCTGACACATGCTAATCATTTGTGTGGATTGTTATTGCTGTAAAAGCAGCTTGTTATAAACACTTATTTTAATAACTGTTATTGAAGATGAAACTGATTTACTTAATTTGTATTTTAGTTTCATTCTGCAAGTGTTGTTGTCATGAGCAGCTGAACGGAGTAACCAAACCACATGTACGTCTGACATCGTCATTTTAGAGCTTAGCTCACTGTCTAGCTAGGATTTAAATCCAACGTCTTGGCGAGGACAACACAATGATGGATAACACATGTTTTTGGATAGTTATTTTAAAATTTTGGGATACTTAAAGGGTTGATTCCGACTTACAGCGAAATTTGGTTTAGGTCGCCAGTGTAGGAAAGGAACTCGTCCGTAACCCAGGGACTACCTGTACTAAGTAGTTTGCACCAGCCCATTTCCTGTGTAACCTCTTTATCTGATACTAATTGTGTTAATTAGAAATGTGTTGCTTGCATACAAATCGCAAAAAAATTAGACATCTATTATTAATGAGGGCATAATGTTCTGTTGCTTGTGGTGTATGATTGTTTTTGAATCACTATTGCATTCAAAACAATCTATATATACAGTATATATCATACAGTGGCAAGGCACAAAGTATGACAAATTGAAAATGAAATGTACTGTACCTGATATTCTAATCTTACCATGACAAGTTTTGCTTCAATTGTGAGTGTTAGAAATATTTTCATCAGCCAATATGACTAAGCTCTACAGTAAATACTGTTCTAAGTGTTCGGAGAATTCGTATATTCTACAATATTAAATATTCTAAGTGATCATGATGCTGTGGCTGACTATTCAATACATATTCTGCAGAGTGCGCTGTATGTCTTTATACAAAGGCATTAGTTGTAGAGTAAATCATATTCGCGCAGTAAGACACAGCTCCCCCCACACACACACACACATCCACAGATACAAACACACTGTGAAAACCATAAAACAGGCATTGAAAGAACATCAATTTTCAGAACACAGGAACTCTTAAAATGTACCTTTGTGATCTCTCTTCTTTGCAGATAAAAGGAACAATTACAAAATTGCTCTCATTTGTGAGGGTGGCTATAGCTACAACAAAACAAGGCCTCAGTCAGAACTGCGCTGTCATTTGAGGATTTACAAAATGTACAACAGGCAGACTTGTTACAGTAAACTATTACACATAGATACACATAAATAGGAATTTGGGAGTCTGCTCTGCACCATAATACACGTACACGTGTGTCCTCAAACATACTCACTCAACTCAAAGATATACCTGGTGCAACTGACAATTTTGTGGCAGAAAGGATAGGCTCGAGAAAGCAGGTCTTATGTGCAGAGCAAGTACAGTGTATCACAAAAGTGAGTACACCCCTCACATTTAAGTTAAGTATTTAAGTATACAACACTGACAAAATAACACTTTGACACAATGAAAAGTTGTCTGTGTGCAGCTTATATAATAAAGTCAATTTATACCATATCATGCCATTATCTTCCACTTGCTTCGAGGTCCAGTCGCGGGGGCAGCAGTTTTAGCAGGGAAGCCCAGACTTCCCTCTCCCCAGCCACTTCAACCAGCTCCTCCGGCAGGACCCGAAGGCATTTCCAGGCCAGCCGAGAGACATAATGTAGTCTCTCCAGCGTGTCCTGGGTCTTCCCCGGGGCCTCCCGCCGGTGGGACATGCCTGGAACGCCTCTCCAGGGAGGCGTCCAGGAGGCATCCTAACCAGATGCCCGAGCCACCTCATTTGGCTCCTTTCAACGCGGAGGAGTAGCGGCTTGACACAGAGTCCCTCCCGGATGACCGAGCTTCTCACCCTTTCTCTAAGGGAGAGGCCGGACACCCTGCGGAGAAAATTCATTTCAGCCGCTTATATCCGGAATCTTGTTCTTTTGGTCACGACCCACAGCTCGTGACCATGGGTGAGGGTAGGAATGTAGATCGACTAGTAAATCGAGACCTTCAGCCTTTCGGCTCAGCTCCTTCTTCACCACGGACCGGTGCAGAGTTCGCATTACTGCAGACGCTGCACCTATCCACCTGTCGATTTCCCGCTCCCTCCTACCCTCACTCGTGAACAAGACCCGAAGGTACTTGAACTCCTCCACTTGGAGCAAGATCTCATCCTCAACCCGTAGAGGGAACTCCACCCTTTTCTGACTGAGGACCATGGTCTCGGATTTGGAGGTGCTGATCTTCATCCAAACTGCTTCACACTTAGCTGCGAACCGCTCCAGTGAGAGTTGGAGGCCAAGGCCTGATGAAGACAAAAGCACCACATCAACTGCAAAAACAGAGATGCAATGCTGAAAGCCCGCCCGTCTCATCAGACCATAGGAAATGGTTCCAGTAATCCATGTGCTCTGTTGACATGTCTTCAGTAAACCTTTTGCGCGCTTTTTTGTGTACTGTCTTCAGAAGAGGCTTCCTCCTGGGTTGACAGCCATGCACACCAATTTGATGTAGAGTGCGGCGTATGGTCTGAGCACTAACAGGCTGACCCCCACCTCTTCAATCTCTGGAGCAATGCTGACAGCAATCCTGTAACGAGTCAAATGACATTTTGGAGGGAAAATGACGAGCAGTACTCAATTTGGACATTTAGGGATGTACATTGTTTCTAAGGGGTGTACTCACTTTTGTTGCCAGGGGTTTAGATATTAATGGCTATGTTTTGAGTTATTTTGAGGGGAAAATAAATTATTATATAAGCTGCACACAGACTACTTTTCAGTGTGTCAAAGTCAGTGTTGTCCCATGAAAATATATACTTAAATATCTGCAGAAATGCGAGGGGTGTACTCACTTTTGTGATACACTGTAGTAATGGGTGTACAGTGTAATTTGATCGGTGCAATGACAAACACATTCTCAGCAACATAGATATTTGTTTTGTGATCAGCTTGCCTTGAAATATCTATCAAAATAATTATTAAATTAATTCAAAAGAATGTATATGTGTATTTTTTAAGCTATCCCAATGGCTAGGATAGGGAAGTTACAGTCTTTGCGCAATTCTCACTAATGGCACCTCTAGCAACGCTACAGTCTCCACCGTGTAACGTCACTACTGGTAGTGCCTGTTCCCAGCCAGGTTTTAAGCACCATTAGTGTAAATGGCAAATAGACTTGTGGGTACAACTTCCGTGTGAAACTGTGGCTGTACATAGTTGGTGAATTCATGACATGCGTTAGTGTTCCATAAAAATCGATATTATTTGGAAAAATAGCATGATTTAGTCTGCTTACTCATTGGAAGCTGAATGGACCTATCATAAAACCATGCCCCCAAATCACAAAAGACAGAAACCTAGCTGTAGAGTTACTTTTTTTCTAAATTTAAAATAGCAAAAACCTTATGGTTTAATGCTGTGTGTGGGGTACCTGTAATTCCGACACCAGGTATCCTGAAGGATAGGGGGAAGGATTTTTTTTCGTGCCTTTTTCAAAGCCTAAAATAAGGCTCGCCATATGCACGCTATTGATAAAGCTCTGTTGTCGACCACATAAACAACTGAATGTAAAGACAGTCACCAAAGGATACTTTACGCTTGCTCAAAGGTTATGGAGCACCAGGAGTGCAAAACTTAAATATATAAATACACAATTAAATAAATAATTAAAAATGTCATTAAAATGCTTCTATTTCAATATATATTTATTTATTTCAACATTGATATCAACATTTATTTCAATTTTTATTTATATGTTTCACTTATTTATTTATTTCCATTTTTATTTATTTCAATTTTTATTTATTTATTTCAACCTTTATTTGTTTCACTTTTTATTTAATTAATTCTTGCACTCTTGTTCCCCGTGTGGGCCGCAAAAAATAATTTTATCTGTCACTGGCTCAAACTCAGTGGGCGGGCGTGAACTAGGTGGAGTTTGAGTTGAACGAGTCTAGCTACATGGCTCTGGAGTCAAGATAATCCAAATGCAAATGCAGAAACAAGGCTGTACCTCAAAGCAGCAAACAATAGAGAGAGGGATGCGTTTATTAAATACATACGCGGAAAAGGGGGAATAATAACAAATACACTCAATAAACCAGCACAACGTAGCGGATTTCAAAACAAGGGCGACAGACGAACAAGCGAGCAAATGCACAAAATTCAAAAGTACAAGTTGTCGAATGGCGCCCAGCAAGTTAATATTTCGACACCCTTCTCCTGGATCGCCTGGGGTTAAATACAGTCTTGATGAGCTTTAATGAGCTGCAGGTACGATGTTGGGAATGCTCCCACAACCGGCTCTGTAACACGTTCTGACCAACAGAATGTGACAGCCGATGCCAACCAAAATTGACATAATATCCGGGGTGATAAAATTGCACCAGCAGCCCTCCCGCACAGAGAGCACCGAGTGGGCAACAAGGGACAAGTCTGTGAAAAAATGTCCAACCTGCGTCATTCCCAGGATATCTCTCCATGCATGATAGCAATGACACGAGTAAATCCCGCATAACCTTAAACTGGATTTAACGGGATATGTGCGTGAAAGGGGCTATGGAGTAACAAGACAATGAGGCACAGGTGGGTGACACACAAGGCAGCGGATTGGTCAACACACAAGGAGCAGGCCACGACAGGTGAAATCAATGGGTAATCACATGACAAGACACACTACGGCACAAACCTAATAGAACTTGACTCAAGGCATGACAGTATCAGTGCTACAATATACTATTTTAATCAAATATTCATGTTTTAATCCAATTTTTCCCCCTTATATTACTATAATCAAAAGCTACTATTGCAGTTATCTGCAGATTGCCACTCCTCTGAAGAGAATCAACACTGCTGACCTTTCTCCATTCATAATTTCTCCAACCGAGGACTGATTTTAGAAGTATTTCTTAAGTATTTATTAGGTAATCCTTCACTCTGATCGGCCGATTGATTTCGTCTGTGTTAAATTCTGCTTTTTTTCACTCTTCATAAAGCACAGAATTTAGTTTCTTGAACTCATTTGAGTCAACGTTTATTGCAGCTCCGCAACTCGGACCATAACAAACGTAACAGCACAGACTTCCTGTGTCCGTCAACTATATCTGTCCCTTGGGAAACTCAAACCCAAATAACAATAGTTCCTATTGTTACTGTCGTGTTCACAGCGATGAGCTCTCTCGGATTTCCGACTTACGTTCTCACTTTCATTTTACCGTATCAATTCATGGAGGAAAAATTTATTCATCATGATGAAACGAGCAAGTTATACAGCAGCCTTTAAAAGAAAAGTCACATCTTTTGTTTTCTCCTGGATTCTGGTATGTTCAAGAAGTTATCAGATCATATTACCGTTCATATTGTCAGTTTACGGTAATGTTTTGAACTATCAATGTGCTATGCTTGTGCTGTGTTTCACCAGTCAGTAAAATGACATTTCTGTGTCTTTACACGAGCTCTGTTTTCTTGTATTCTTCTATTTATTGGTGCTAAAATTAGGGCGCGCGTTATGCACGGGTACAATAATTTTCCCTAGATTTTCCAAGTAAATTTGCGGTGCGCGTTATACACGGGTGTGCCTTATATTCGGGAAATTACGGTATTTCCCAGCTATATACAATTTGAAACATAATCTACTACATATAAAAAAAATCAAAATATACAACTATGGTGCACTAAGTCCCTCAGAAGCCAAAGATTAATAATAAATGAGTATAGAGTGTGTGACTGTTGCTGTTTTGTCAAATCCTGTTTAAACTTCTGCCATGAGAATCACCCCATATTTAATGTTTGGAATACATTACACACAAGTTGATCAAGAACAAATAAAGTATATCCCACATGAATCTGAATTGAATTATGACTTAAATTAAAATGCCTTCAAGATATGCACTACAGTGCAATGCATTATTAATGCCTCTATTTTGTTCTGTTTCACATTATGTCTCTAAAGACAGATGCACTCAAAGGAGCACCGAACTACAGATTTACAAATTCACGATTACACGCAAGCCTTAATAAAGAGGAATATCACACAGAACACATTTTTTTGTATGAATTACCCTTTTTATGTGACCTTTTATGCAAACACATTGTTCTCGGTAGCCAAAAGTGAATTTGGCCAAAAACTAAAATGTGAAAGATACAGGTTTGTTCGTTAAACTGAAAGGTCAGAAATATACAATATAGTGTGATCACCTGAAGGCATCATATATGAATGCCAATAAAGTCAAGTAAAAAGCAGCAATAACTCCTTTTTGTCTGATTTTTAAATTAAACCAATATACATAAAGCAATGGAGGAATACTGTGCATAAGTTCGTAAATATTGTATTGGGCGGAAAACACAGACAAGGCTGAAAAAGCCGTTTCTGCTCTTGCACCCCTTTTTAAATAAACTGCTGTATTTTAAGACAAAAGAACTGTTGTGTCTGATAGAACAATATGTCTATATGCTGCTATAGCAGATTCATGGCGATTTAAGTCCCCGAACTGTTTTTAATGTGTCCGTTTTACCCTGGAAACCCCCATTTACAGACATCGCGCAACCTCTTTTGTTTAAACCCAGCCATAAAAAGATGGGTAATCGTATTTATTATTCAAAATGTCGGTCATTTTTAGCTTAGAATCATTAATTGATGTCTAATATTTAATTAGAAAAAAAGAAAAAGTCTTGAAAAATTATTCACTCGCATAGTTTTAAATTTTAAACAAATTACGTAACAATGAAAAAAATGGCGTCTGTACAAAAGTCACGGATATCTACCTCATAACTATTGATTAATTGTATTTTTTTGTTACTGTCGAATTTTTCCCAATATGTTAGATGATAAATAATTGATCCAAACAAAGAAAAATTGAAAAATGGGTAAGAACATCTCGACCACTCCTTGATGTCTGCGTTTTCTGCATCACGGCCTTTGTTATCTTACCATGTTTCACCCATAAAATCCCCCAAAAATCCGGCTGTGGCCATTCACATCTGTGTCTTGACACTCAATGATACATGCTACGTGGAGTTTCTGGATCGAAACAAGGTAAGTACGCGATAATATCTCGTTAAAATCATGATCTCTTTAATTCTGCTGTTGCGTGCTCTCGCCTCCAGTTAGGGTTTTACTGTTTTTTGGGTTGTTTTTTTTTTAAATGCCCTCCTGTTCAAAAATTTTCTTCACCCAGAAAATAGAGATTTTAGGCTTTCCAATGATGCGTTAGACATGCATATAGGAAAATTTTGAAATTTGGTCAAATTGGGGGTCTCAGAGCGGAACTTCAAGTCACCTGAGTGTTTTCCGCCATTAATATTTTTGGGGAGATTTTCTAATTTAGGATTTTCCACTTTTTAGGTAGCATTTTCAATTTAATTTTCAACATTTTAATTTTTGTTGTCCTGACTCCTGACTATTTTCATGAATTTATGTATCCCCACCAATGTCTTTTGGTAATGTGTTTTTTTTGTTGTTGTCTTTTTTTATTACCTGTCCTGTTCAGCTGCTTTTTATAAGGAGAATGGGAATCTGAGTCTCCTTATGGTTTGAACAGTTTTAGAGTATCATATCGGAGTAAGATACTGTCACCATTGTGATTATTCATTGTGTTTCATTTATTAGGAGAATGCAGCGAGCAGGAAGGGATTATGGGGGAGAGAAAGAAAAATAGAAGAGGAGAGACTGAGACAAGAGCAGAACAACAAACAAAAACAAGAAATACATTGAACACCTACACTACCTATGAATATAGTGGCGCTATCATAAGCTAATTATATTTCCCATGGACACCATGTGGGGGGGCTGAGGAAAACGAGGAGGGGAGGGGTGAGTCAAAAAGAGATGTAATTAAGCAGGGTGAAGCATACACAAATGGTACAGAGGTACAGAACAAGCTTATATGTGAATCAATTTTACGTGTGGATATGTATACATCCTATTCTATTCTGCCTGATCTCGGATCCTCGGGCCGACATTCTCTGTACTTGAGTGTGTCTAATTGCGCCCAGTCAAGCTTGAATCCCGTCAGACGGTCCTGCAGACAAGTGGAAAGGTGTGCGGGGTCCGGCTCAGGACCGTGGCCGCTCCCCAGCCAATCGGGGGATTGAGCCAGTGCAGCCCATCTCTCCTCCCGCAGCTCCAGCAAAGGGGCCGCTGCCAGTCCCACAGGACACAGGGTGGTCCCATTAACCGGCCTTCAGGAAAGGGATGAGGGGACGCTGGGATTGTGTGGGGATGGTAGTGCAGTGTATGCATTAAAATAGGAGAGCCCGACTGAGGGCAGTGGTACTGCCGCATGGAAGGTTTTCCTAAGCGCCCCCCCTCCCCCCAATGCTTTTTGATGTATGTTTGTTAACCCATTCGCTGCCAGCCCAGGTATATGTATAGTATTCACATAGTATGTGTTATGGTAATTAGTAAAAGAGCAATTACATATACAGTATCTTAAAAACATCCGTTGACAGCGCGAGATGTCCAATCCATTTTGACCAAAATGGACTGGACGCCTTTAATGACAGCTGTGACCGCACACGAGTTAGGCCTGGCCAGGAAGGAGCTTGAGACGCCAATGTGTCCAACCAAACAGTTCTTTAATCAGCAAAACCAGCGGGTTTCCCCAAAAGAAAAAGGCCCAAATGTGGCACAAACAGTAACAAAGCAAACAATCAACTAAAATGTCTCAAAAATGGCAACTTAGGTCTGTTCTCATCAAAATACTCAAAATGTCTTACAAGTGGCAACTTAGGTCTGTTCTCAAAATACTTTCTTCCAAGTCTCTCTGTCAATCTCCTTACGCCTCCCCCTTTGCTTCATCTGGTCGTCTTTTATCTTGTCCTCCAGGCCAGCTGCAATTAGGTGGCTTAAGCAGCCACACCTGGCTGCGTTGTGCGGCATGCTGGGAATTGTAGTCTTTAGGCTGGCGGCCATTTTGACTTGATTCTTCTGCTCTGGAAAAGGAATGTAACGGCCCTCCACTACCTGTCCCCGCCTGATGTCACACAGCCAATAAGATAAACACAAATTCAGGCTTCAAGGGGTTAACTGTCAAAAGACTTTAAATGGGTTAAAGATGAACATTCATGTTACCAGGATTAACAAAATATAATATATTTAAATGCTTAGACTCTTGCAGGCACTGAGAGAATTCAATAATTCTACAGACACACAGTTCACAGTGTTTCACACTATTGAACCATAAAATGTGATTCAGTTTTACACAGACGGAGGGTCATGAATTGCTGGTATAACCTTGGATGTGTCAGAAGCCAGACAAATGTTCCACACTATCATGGTTTTTGCCACTCGCTTCGGTCCATAAAGGGCACGGTCAGACCATCAATCATTCTTCCTTTGGACATTGGTTAAACCATTTATACAAAGCAGAGAAAGTTCGAATTTAAATGTTTGTCATGCTTCATCGGGGATTAGATTCAAAAGATGTGTATTGTGTGTATGAAGCAGTGTAGCTGGACATTTGGGCTTCATTGTGAATGAGGCAAGCTTTGCATCATTGCAGGCATGAGTCATCAGGCGTGCCTTCAAATCGCTACCAAATTTCCACATCCAAAAAAACACATCGAGCAAATTAATACGTATTCTTTGCACAGTGTTTGACACACTGCTTGATTCACTCAAATCAGACTCTAATTATATTCTGTAATACCTATCATCTTTCAACTAAAACATTTTTGGAAATAGAAGTGGCAGCCCAGACATGGCTGTGTACTTCATACTTTTCAAATCAATGTAGTGTTGCGTAGGAGACCCAAGTACTCAAATAACCAAATGTTTTATTATATACAGTGAGGAGCAGGAGTATTTTCACCCCTTGTGATATTGCATGTAGAAAATAGAAAATATGTATCGGTCTGAAATTTCAATCATAGATGCATTTCCACTTATAGAGACATAATCTTTAAAAAAAAATCCGGAACTCACATTGTATGATTTTTTAAGAATTTATTTGTAATTTACTGGGGTTCATAAGTATTTGTACCCCTGAGAAAATCAGTGCTAATATTTAGTGCAGAAGCCTTTGTTTGTAATTACAGGAGTCAGACACTTTCTGTAGTTCTTTACCAGATTTTCACATTTGGAAACAGGGATTTTGGATCTGTCAGGTTTCGGGGCTGTCATTGAGAAACATCAAATTTCAGCTCCATCCAAAGATTTTCTTTTGGATTGAGGTCTGGAGATTGTGAAGGCCACTCCAGAACCTTGGTTTTGCTTTTCGTGCAGCCACTCCATTGTCGGCTTGGCTGTGTGCTTCGGATCATTGTCATGTTGGAAGATCCAGACAAAACTCATCTTCGAGTCTCTTCCTGAGGGAAGGAGGTTGTGGCTCAGAATCTGACGAAACATCTCACCATTCATCCTCTGCTTTATACAGTACAGTCGTCCTGTCCCCTTTGCTGAAAAGCAGCCTCAAAGCATTAGGTTTCCACCCATATACTTCACAGTGGTGATGGTGTTCTTGGGATTGTACTCATCCTTCTTTTTCCTTCACACACGACGAGTAAAGTTTGCACCAAAAAGTTCTACTTTGGTCTCATCTGACCATATGACTTTCTCCCATGACTCCTCTGCATCATTTAGATGATCCCTGGCAAATTTCAGACTGCCTTCACATGTACTGGCTTCAACAGGAGAACCTTTTGAGCAATGCATGGTTTTAAACCATTGCACCGTAGTGCTCTACTGACAGTAGCCTTTGAAACTGTGCATTCAGCTCTCTTCAGGGCATTGACCAGCTCCGGCAGTGTACTTCTCTGTTCAGCCCTCACTTTTCTCATCATGAGTGATGCCCCACGAGGAGAGATTTTACATGGAGCCCCAGTCCAAGGTAGATTATCATTCATGTTATGCCTTTTCCATTTTCTAACAATTGCTGCAACTGTTGATTTATTCTCACCAAGCTGCTTTCCAACTGCCTTTACCAGCTTTGTGGAGCTCAGCAATTTTTTTCTCTGGTGTCTTTCGAAAGCTCTCTGGTTTTAGCAGTTGGATTATGACTGACTGTGGGGTACACAGGTAACAATAATTAGCTCAAATGGGTGGTGGGTGGGTGGTTACTCATGGGGTAAAGGGGGACTTTTTTTTTCTTAAGGTAGACTGACAACTCTTTGAGTGTCATATGATTGCTGATTCTTAGGGGTACAAATATTTATGAACCTCAGTAAATTACAAATAATTTATTTTTAAAAATCATACAATGTGATTTCTGGATTATTTTTAGATTATGTCTCAGTAAGTGTAAATGCATCTATGATTGAAATTTCAGACATGTACCTTTTTTCTAAGTGGGTAAACTTGCAAAATCACAAGTGGTAAAAATACTTCTGCTCCTCGCTGTATATAAAAAGGCGGATCGGAATCTTCCTATCCAGTGTCCCAAATGAGAACCATTTTTACATGGCTAGGGTCATGATTTCAAAGGACAAGGGATAACTTGCTTCATTGTCATTGCACCCATTACAATGCAGCTAAATATCATTCCAGGTACAGCATGACCAAAGAGAACAGTTACGTGGTGAAATTTACATGGTTAGACTGACTACCTTTTAGATTATCCGCTGCTGCTTAGCAGGGATTTCAGCCATCCTTGGACAATCGAAGCATTAGTCCCAGTGTTCTACTGTACCACTTGTTGATTAAACATGTGACCCCAGTTCTTTCACAGATGTTTAATGCGTAGACAAATTAAAGTTGTACGAACCACTTTAGCCTGCTCTCAACCAATAGTGGTCTTCTCCAAATACAGTTTTTGCTTCAAAGCTTCAAGCGTCGAATATGAAACTTAATGGTTTACAGTACAGTGGTCCCTCATTTTTTGCGGTTAATGTGGGCTTCCGTTCTCGCCGCAAAAATAAAAACTCCGCGAAGTAGAAGCAGAGATAATTTACTTACATAAGATATAAGACATATACATAAGACATGGTTTCCCTCTTTTTGCCAAAGTATGATTTTAAAAAAACAACAACAAAAAACATGTATAATTTAATAAATGTTTTTTTAAGCACAGCAAATGTAAAAATTATGATATAAATGACAAAAACGACTGACCCACAAAATACAGTGCACGAAGTATACTTAGCACAACTCAACAACCAAAAACACAGTACGAACACTATCAAACCTGTTGAAAGTGCAAAACAATATATTAGTGTATGTGCAAGAAAATATTACGGTAATTTAACATCACAAACAATGCAGGATTCTACTTGTGACTAGTTGGTTCAGATGTGTTGACCACTACAGGGGCCCCTGTTAGAGTGCACTGGTGATCATACATGTACAAACATTTAGTATCTGGTATGGTGAAAAACATTAAGACATATAGTAAACTATCACATACCTCTTAATGTGTTTAGCTTATTAAACATTAACCACATCATTTTAACTATAAACCAACTACAGTGAACATTTGCACGCTATCTCCCTTCAAACCATGACATTCACTGCTCACATTAGTTATTTTTATGACGCTAACAGTCAAAGGCAATTAAAAAAAAATAACAAGCTAACAACTACGGAATTACGAGCGTGAAAGAAAAAAAAACGGATACAAAAACACATTTAACACAACTATTCTTCCACCTATCATTGTGAGGAATGTTCACAATCTATGTGCAGCGCCTTTAATTCACTTTACAAGGTATACTCATTGAAAGAGCAGACGCATGCAAACGCTGAACAGGAAATAAAAGCACGAGCAGTAACTGCAGTCTGAAAGGGGCGTCATTACAACGCAAGGAGCGCGAATCATAATAGTAGACAATCATGCATGGGCCCCAAGCAATTTGCCGCCCCGGGTGACCACCCAACCCGACCCTACCAGGAACAGCCTTTGATTGCAAACGATCACAGTACAGTACAGAACGAGTACAGAAAATGTACGACGTGCACCGTATGTATATGGACGCCAAGTGCTCTTTTATCAAGCGTGAAGCTCCTCCTTTTATTCAAGTGTAGAGCTTACAGTTGCATATTCAGCATGTGCACATCTGGTGAACATTTGAAAAATAAAAGCAGTTACACTCCCACCATCACACAACATTTTGATTAAACTGATCTTGTAGAATGCAAAGTCAACAAACTTAATCACTTTCCAGTAATAGAACTGTCTTCTGGATGGACCTTTCAATGTAAACTGGCTTAGTTCTGAGACTACTTTGACTGTCAAGTGTTGTATGTTGAGTTTAAAGACATTTCCATCAGCTGTTGTACCGCTCATTGATTGAATATGAGACTCCAGTTCTTTCACAGATGTTTAATGCTTATCAAAACACCACACCATAGAACACTTTCGACTGCTCTCAGCCAATGGCGGTCTGCTCCAAATGCTATCTTTGCTTCAAAGCTACAAGCTTCAAACATGACTGTGCATTTCTTTTCATTTATATATATATATATATACACATATACATATATTTGGGGGGGGGGGGGTACTGCCATGTTATTGGAATATACAACTAGTATACATAGTATGCTGCTTTGCTCATTAAATCAAGGGCAAAGACGATCATTAATAACGTACATTCTTGTTATCTTGCACTAACTTAAAGCAAAAAGTGGTTTCAGATTTATAAAATCTTCCAAGATAACGTTCACTTGATTTCATCCTCGTCCACTTTTGGTTGTTTGCGATTCAGCTGTTAAGTTTTGTTCCTTCACATATGATTTTCCTCTGTGCTTTTCGATAGATCACGAAAGAATTGGTAAAGATTCATCCTATGAACAAGAGGGAAAGGTCCAGTTTGTGATTGATGCCGTTTACGCCATGGCACACGCTCTGCACAACATGCACAAAGATCTATGCCCGGGGAAAGTTGGCCTCTGTTCGAAGATGGAAACCATCAATGGCACCGTACTGCTTAAATACATTCGAAATGTCAACTTCTCAGGTGTGTATTCATTTATTCATTGTATGTATTTTGCGAAAAGCTTGTTCATTCAACTAAGAGATGATAATTTCCCACTAAATTGTGTTCTCAGTGCAGGAGTTCAATTGAATTTTCTTAAATTCTTGTATGAAACATAAATGTCTCCCTTGCTATAACCTTTATCGGGCAAGTGGCCAGTTTTGGTAGTTTAGGAAAGACCTGGCATCTACGCAGTATGCAGACATCACATTGTGTGTCATGTATTCCACTTCAATTCAATTCAATTTTATTTGTATAGCCCTCGATCACAACAACGTTGTCTCAAAGGGCTTTGCAGAGGCAATATGATACACAATCAGAAACAGCAAATGAAGCAACAAAGATGAATAAATAAATTCAAGTCCTGGGTATCCCCCATCCTTAGACTCCAAAAACTCCAAAAACTCCAGAGTCTTTGGGAGAAAATGAGAAACCTTGGGGAGTACCACAGTCAGGAGAGATCCACTCCCAGGACGGATAGACAGGAAGCCCCAGGACTGCTAATGGGAATTAGCAGGCTAAGTTACAGTACTTAAAAGATGCAGTGGAGTAAAGGAACAAGAAGAGGTCCATCTAGCCAGATGAGACGGGGGTAGCAACGAGGACGTCCATCCAGCCAGGGGTCCGGACAGTCAGGAGGCTGCAGCTGAAAAATAGCCCCTCCCCAGAGGGGAGGGGGGAAAGGGGACACCGGGTGACTAGTGATGAAGAGACTAGACAACTAGATATTAACATTGGAAAATAGAAATAAAGTAAAATAAGTGGTATGCAGAGTGAGAAAAAGGAGATAGAACTCAGTGGCTGTACTTCCCCCAGCTTTATAGCTTCTAGTGCAGCTTAGACTAAACTTTGAGTCTAATCCGACTTCAACTAGCCTGACCATAAGCTTTGTTGAATAGGAACGTTTTTAATCTAATCTTAAATGTGCAGACTGTCTCGGCTTCTTTAATATTAGCTGGAAGCTGATTCCATAAAACAGGGGCTTGGTAGCTAAAGGCTCTAGCTCCGACAGTACTTTTAGAAACCCTGGGAACTACCAGTAGACCTGCATTCTGAGAGCGGAGTGTTCTGTTGGGGCGGTATGGAACCAGAGCATCGGTGAGATAAGATGGCCCCAACCCTTTAATGGTCTTAAATGTAAGAAGGAGGATTTTAAATTTAATTCTAAACTCGACTGGAAGCCAGTAAAGGGCCTGGAGCACAGGGGTGATGTGCTCTCTTCTATTGGTTCCTGTTCAAAATCTTGCTGCTGCGTTTTGGACAAGCTGCAAGTAGGGAGTTACAGTAATCCAATCTCGATGTAAAGAACGTGTGAATTAATTTTTCTGCATCGCTTTTTGATAAATATTTCTAATAGTTGCGATTTTATTGTTAAAAAATTTTAGGAAGTCATCACAGCTAAGGGTGGTTGGGATATAAGGTTCTATTGAGCTGTGACTGTCAGCCTTGCTACAGTGCTGAACAGAAACCTAGGATTATTTTTGTTTTGATCTATTAAGGATGAGTAATATCTGGTTTTAGTTGTACGCAAGGCCTGTTTATAGGTCACTAAACTGTGTTTCCAGGCAGAGAGAGAGTGCTCTGTGTTGGAACAGCACCAAAGTCTTTCTAATTTACGTGTCGATTGTTTAAGAGAGCGTGTTTCAGCATTATACCAGGGAGAGGCTCGTCTCGTCTTGACAAACTTTAATTTGGCGGGAGCGACAACATCGAGAGTAGTACATAGAGTAAACATAACACTATCAACAAACTCGTCATTAACAGCAGGGTCGGACATTATTCCTTCATAATCAGACGACATGTAGGCAAATATTGCTGGATTATCTGTTTATACTCTGAAACAGAGCGATCACATAATGTCCTTTTCATCTGAGTTCTAGTCACTAGTGACGGATTATCTTGAAGCACAAACTGAAAGGTAATTAGAAAATGATCAGACAGTACGGGGTTGTGGGGATGGACACTAAGATCACTAATCTCCGTACCATAGGTTAAAATCAGGTCCAGTGTGTGCTTGTGACTATGAGTTGGTTTATTTACATTTTGAATGAAGCCAGTCCCATCTAGTAGGTCATTAAAAGCCTTACCAAGAGAGTCACCGTCATCATCAACATGTATATTAAAATCCCCTACAATTATAATTCTATCCCAGCTTAGAAAAATACTGGATAAAAAGTAAGAGAAATCTAACAAAAACTGTGACCCATGATGACCCATCTAGTAGGTCATTAAAAGCCTTACCAAGAGAGTAACCGTCATCATCAACATGTATATTAAAATCCCCTACAATTATAATTCTATCCCATCTGAGCAAAATACTGGATAAAAAGTCAGAGAAATCTAACAAAAACTGTGAGTACGGACCAGGGGGACGGTAAACCATTATGAAAAGAACTTGTTTTTGGTTCTTTGAATTAGCATCTATAATTGATAGTACTAGACTTTCAAAGGAGTTATAAATGTAATTGGCTTTACTTTTTGGGCTAATACCCAGACAAGATATTACTGCCACCCCCCCTCCGCGGCCCGTGCTTCTAGCTGTGTGAAAATTCACGTGACTTGGGGGTGTGGCTTCATTAAGTCTAACAAAGTCATCCTGCTGATGCCAAGTTTCAGTCAGGGCCAAAATATTAATATTATAATCCCCAATTAAGTCATTAACTAACAGAGATTTGGGCGAGATTGACCTGATGTTTAATAATCTGCATTTTATATATTTATTAAGAGTTATTTTATTTTCACTGCTATCAGGGGCTATATGTATTAAATTCTTTGGTGTCGCTCCTATAGTACTATGTTTTCTACTCTTCACTGTACGAGGCACGGACACAGTCTCTATCTTCTGTGCTGAATGTTGGATTTGTGAAAGCTGGGGAAGAGGCAAGTGGTCACTACTAACAGAGTTGTGTTTTACACTACAACACTGCACCCGCCCCCCACTCTGGAGTGTCACTGTGGGAGGCTAAGTTTGGCGGCCATGTTTCAAGTTAAGAGAGCAGCACCGTCCCAAGTCGGATGAATGCAGTCTCTGCGAATGATGCCGGGCTTCCCCCAGAACGCATGCCAGTTATCAATAAAGACTATGTCGTTTTCTGGGCACCATCTAGACAACCAGCGGTTAAATGATGAGAACCTAGAGTACGTCTCATCATTGACCAAATTAGGCAGAGGGCCAGAGAAAGCTACGGTGTCCGCCATCGACTTAACAAGTTTACACACCGAGGCTACGTTTAATTTAAGCACCTCAGACTGTCTCCGCCGGGTGTCATTACCGCCTGCGTGAATCACGATACGGCGGAACCTCTTCCTACTCTGCTTTAAGAGCCTGAGGTTTCCTTCGATGTCACCGACTCTGGCCCCTGGGTAACACCTGACAGACACCGCCGGGTGCTTCACGTCTCTAACTATGGAGCTTCCAATTACGAGTGTCTGGTTCAGCCGATGTGTCGCTGAAGGGTCAAACCTATTGCTGACGTGAAGCTGCTGGTGCACTAAGGTTGTGCGTTTACCACTTCGCTTCCCTCGTACAGTCACAAATCCGTCCTTAATTTCCCCCGGCTGCACGGGGCTCGCTGGGGGGCTAACTGCGCTAGCATTCCTACTACTGCAAGCACGACCTGCGGGCCCTGCTACTACCTGGCTAAAGCTCGGATTAGCTTTCGTCTCTAGAGTGCAGAGCCGTGCTTCTAGCTCAGAAACCCTGGTCTCCAGCCCTGAGACTAAGCTACACTTCCTACAGCTACTACTGTCCTCGACGAAGGAGCCAGGGTGCTCGCTATACATACAGCACACTTAGCAGAAAAGACGGGAGGGAGAAGGCAGAGGGCTAGCCATGGCTCGGATAAGATAGGCTAGCAAGATAGAGCTAAAGAGGAGAGTAGAGTAGTTTTAATCCACGAGCAGGCGTTTACGCTGTTAAATCGTGGGATAAAACAAATTAAGGAGCACTAGGAGAGCCGAACCTGCCTTGGATCGATTCTCCGATGTGTCCGCGGGATAAAACAAACTGCAGAGCACTAGGAGATTAGCGACTAGTAGCAGTGCTAACAAACAAACAATACACTCACCGGATGTGACGTCAGATCGGATGAAAAACCGATCATGTAGGCCACGATATTAACATTTGGCATATGCCTGTGGCCTGCATCAGCAAAATTGTGATGCCAACATACAGTAAGTATCCAGGTCTTCAATATATATTTTTTAAATTATTAATCATTATTGTATTTTTTGTGTTATTATTTATATGTGTATGAATAAATGCTTGATTAAATAATAAAATGATAATAAAAGCAAAATTAATTAAAAAATATTTTGGGAGAAATTGCGTCGGGATGGTTTGCTCTCACTTCCTGTAGATTTTGAATAACTTGCATTTTCGGGTCACTTCCTTGTTAAGTCATTGGCTGCCATTGACGCCGCTAGATTTCCAATCCCTTTTGACTGAGAGGGGTGAATGAATGGCCATCACTCTCAGTCAAAATGCATTGGATGTTCAGCGCCATCAGTGGCAGCAAATGAGTGCCTTACAATGGCTGAAACTAAAAAAGAGTTCCATGATTTTTCAAGTTTAATGATTCTTTGCTCATTTTTTTCTGGTTTTGGTGGGGGATGGTTTTTGTGGGATTTGTGTTTTCAGCAGTTTCTCTCGGTTTTGACACTTTTTTTAACGCAGTTTTTGCAGTTTGCACTTTTTTTGCCTTTTAGTGCAGTTTTTTGTGTTTGGTGATTTTTATTGGCCAATATCTTGTTCACCTGCCTAATCTTGCTTGTACGCATGTTACTGACTCTCATGCTCAGTTACGGTATAGTTGCATGGGGCTTATCGATTGCACCGGAGGCATGAAAATGAAACTATCAATTTACAATGAGAAAAAAAGAAAACAAACAAAAGAAACGTGTAACGCAGGCAACAATTTGAAAAGTAGTGAGGTAAAAAGTACAGATACCTGCTGTAAAATGTAGTGAAGTAAAAGCAAAAAGTACCATTTCATATTTGTACTCAAGTGAGGTACAGATACACAAAAATGTACTTAAGTACATTCCGCCACTGTATATAAATTTATATACAGTATCTACGTATATTACACTGTTACTTTTTACTTATAAAGTACATTTTAAAGCAAATACGTTTGTATTTTTACTTGAGCAATTTTTTCTTAGATACTTGTACGTTTACTTTTCAAATTTTTTTGCACCTGTATCTGTACTTTTACTTAAGTAAAAAAAAAAAAAAAAAAAGTGAGGACTTCATCCACCACTGGAAGTGTTATTAACTGGATTTCACTTATTTCTTTTCAAGAAAATACATTCACGATATTAACGATTCACATCACGAGCTTAGTCGCAGAACAGAATGCGCTCGTATCATGAGGGTCTGCTGTACCTCCTCCTACATGTACATAAAAATCTTCAACACAATTCTTAATCCTTTGAATAATTTAAAGTGAATGTGACACGAAAAAGCATGTTTATTTCATAATACACGCGGTATTTTATGCTCCTGAAAGATATTGACCGCTTGGATGTGTGTGGAAGCGATTGCTACATTTATTTAGTTTTTTGAATACCGCGCCATGAAAATGAGTGACTTCCGGCTTCGGTCTTGCATTGAGGAGGAGGGCGCTGTGACGTGTACGGTAAAGACGTCTTCTTCACTATACAGCGTACTGTTGTGTACGAGGACGAAGGATTCAGCTGATTTTGCGGATTAATACGTTTATTTTTCGCATCACGCCAGCCAAACGGCTGCAGAAAAATCATTCTGTATGAGGGACAGGTATATGCGCCTTTTTGGAGTTTCAAACGGTTCCCATTCACCGTGGACATTGGCCAAAACAAGCCCGACTACAGTGGGACAATTGGACTTAGGAGGAAGTCAGTAAACATCTTGTTTAGTATTATGTCAAATATTAATACAGCTATTACAAAGTAAACACTACAAACTTTCTTTAAATAAAGGACTACTTACGTTTGATCATTGATAGGCACGTAAAAAGCTCTCCTCATGCACATTAGCACGTTAGCTGCACAACAACTGCAGCCACCCTCCTCCGGGGAACGAACTGTAAATTGCTCTCCGCCGGGCGGTTTGCCGATCCGCAAAAACAATCGACAACTCGGTCATCATGTCAAATAATCCAGGCGAGTTATGTGTGATTTTCCGCTTCGAAGACTTTGAAACATCACTCGGTTCGGGTTAGCATGTCGGCTAGCTGTCACTCCTTTTGGTTTGTTTACATTCTCCGAAGCCGGGGAAGGGAAATGACATACAGTATGTCCGATTTAGGTGTCATAAAATATCGTTCGGGAGGTGCGACAGTAAAGGTGAAGTCGACAGTTTTGACCATTATGGAGTAATTTTGCCATGTCGTCCTGAATAAAGGCATTTTTATTATTTCATATTCCATTTAGCACAAGACTGTTATTAGTGTCATGACCATGCCGTTTATTTAGCAATTGGGGAAAATACTTGGATAAAAAGAATATCTTGTAAAAATATTGAAGTAAAGAGACAGATAAAATGACATTTTGCAGCTCTCTTCGTCGCGTTTTCCTGGTTGTGAATAGTTCCCCCTCAACGGGCTGACTGGTCCTTCTCAAGCCATTTATATAGCTATTGGGGATAAATACTTGGATAAAAAGAATATCCTGTAAAAATATTGGAGTAGAGAGACTGAAACAATGACGTTTTGCGGCTCTCTTCGCCGCGTTTTCCTCGTTCTGAATAATTCCCCCTCAATGGGCTGAATAGTAAAACCGATGAGCCCAGTCTCCCGCTGACGTCATCCACCTGTTGGGGACACTAAAGCCCTATAATGGTAGGCGTGGCTAATCAGCAGATTAAAAGACTAATTTCTCGTCATCTGCGCTTTGCTAAATTGTTTTATATAGTCGAATCGTCTCAAAATATGATTCTAATTCACATAATAATGCCATTTAAGACTTTTTTTCTCATGTCGTATGCTCTTTAACTTAGTTCCTGAAATTTGGTAACTCGCTCTCCCAAAAAAAAAAAAAAAAAAAAAAAAACAGCAGTGCTTTTATTGTTGCGCAGACATGGCATCACCAAGGGACACAAGTGAGGTCAGGTTTCGTTAGTTTTGTCCTTCCAAAAAATGAATTTAGAATTAGTTTTGGAAGCGCATGTTAGTCTTCAGTATCCTTATGGGACCCAGAGGTTGGCAGCCGGAAGGATTAGAGTTGATGGGAATTATAGGAGTAAATGACAAAACAATTTCTAAGGACTATAAATACCCACGGGATGTGCAGAGTTTTCTCTGTCAGAGTGGGTTTGCTCTGCAAGATCTAACTGAGCTCCTAAAGAGCAGACTTAAGTTGGGTTGAGTAAAACTGATATTGCTCTTTAATAATGCAGCCAACCTTTTTCGGCTACAAAAGGTTTATGTGACACTTTTGTATGCAGCGGTAACTTCTTAACTATAATAAATGTTGAGAGGAAACTCAAGGGGCCTCGTCTTCAAAGACAAAACAGTGCTCACCTTATTATGATGTAAGCAGGTCATTCCTCATTTGTTTAAAATATATAAAATATCCTGTCAGAAAATGTGGCCTAGAGTTGTGCTTTACTGTCAAGTGCCAATGTTTCTTGTGATATGTCCTTCCTGATACTAATGGAAGTGATCTTTGGTTATATGCTGAATTATTGCTGATGCACTTTCCATAGCAGAGTATTGTCTTTTATGGGATAATTCTCTAATAAGGCAGTAAAGCACTGCTGTACAATTAAATATTTGCACGAACATTCGTTCCTAAGACGTTATTGCTGACAAGTCTGATTTAACTTGGTTGTAACTGGATGAAGTATGCGGATCTCTGTAACAAGGATATCCTTGTGAATGGCTCAGGCTTTATTGGAGGAAATTAAACAGATTTAAAGAGGCCAGACTTGCAAAGATGGGTGCATAAATGTCATAATCAGAAGAAAGTGTTATTTAACTTCTCTGCGCACTTATTAAAGGAGCCGTTTGGGTCTTCATTCATTCATTCATTTTCCATGCCTCTTTTCTCACTAGACGTCCAATGCACTTGGACTGGGATCGAACATTGAAAATATTAAAACAGACTTTTGATATGTTTCCTGACTCAGAATGTTTGAAGCGGTAATATGCAGTGGTGGATGAAGTACTCACTTTTTTACTTAAGTACAGATACAGGTGAAAAAATTAAAGGTACAAGTATCCAAGGAAAAATTGTACTTAAGTAAATGTACAAAATTACTTGCTTTAAAATTTACAAGCAAGGAGTAAAAGTATTTTCTCCAGATGAAAAAATGTAATATATGTATCTATAAATATATGTAATACACACATACCTAAATACATACATACATACAGCGTTATGAAAAAGTATCGAAACCTTTAGGAATTTCTCACAATTCTGCATAAAATCACCATCAAATGTGATCTGATCTTTGTCAAAATCACTCAGATGAAAAAACTTGCTTTAGCTAAAACCACCCAAACATTTACAAGTTTTCGTATTTTCATGAGGATAGCATGCAAACAATGGCAGGAGGGGGGAAAATAAGTAAGTGAACCATCACATTTAATATTTTGTGGCCCCCTGTTTGGCAGCATAACTTCAACCAGACGCTTCCTGTAGCTGCAGATTAGTCTGGCACATTGATCAGGACTAATCTTGGCCCATTCTTCTTGACAAAACAGCTGTAGTTCAGTCAGATTACTGGGATGTCTAGCATGAATCGCTGTCTTTGCCACATGACACATGACATGCATGCATGTCAATGGGATTCAAGTCCTGATAAACTTTTGAATTCATTCTTCCATTAATGATTGCAAATTGTCCAGGTCCCGAGTAAGCAAAACAGCCCCAAATCATGATGCTCCCTGCACCATGCTTCACGGTGGGGATGAGGTGTTGCTGTTGGTGAGCTGTTCTATTTTTCCTCGACACGTGACGTTGTGTGATACTCCCAAACAATTCAACTTTGGTTTCATCAGTCCACAAAATATTTTGCCAAAACTGTGGCGTGTCCAAGTGCCTTTTTGTGAACATTAAACGAGCAACAATATGGATAAACACATTGATTGGACGTCTGCTGGTGATAAACTCATTTCAATTCATAGCAGAAGGACGATTGAACGGCACGATTGTCTAGCACAGGGGTTTTCAACCCAGTCCTCAAGGCACACTGTGGGTCCTGGTTTTTGTTCCAGCCGATCCAGCAGAGACAGTTGAACCAATGAGGCTTCTGCTAAAACAAGCCACACCTGACTGCAATCAACTGATTGCACTTGTAAAACACCAGATTGGGGAAAAAGTGTTGTCATCTTGTTTGGTAAGAATGAAATCCTGCACCCACAGTGTGCCTTAGTGGAATAGGTTGGGAACCCCTGGTCTAGCATCATCAATGGTGGTAAAAGAGTTAGTGCTGTTTCAGAAAATATGAATGACTGATGCTAAATCAGTTTTCCAACGAATACCGTATTTTTGGACTATATGTAGCACCTGAGTCTAAGTCGCACCAGCCAAAAAATGAGCAATGAAAAGGAAAAAAACATATATATGTTGCAGCGGAGTATAAGTCGCATTTTGGGGGGAAAATTTATTTGATAGAATCCAGCACCAAGAACAGACATGTCATCTTGAAAGGCAATTTAAAATACAAGAGAGAACAACAGGCTAAATAGGTGTACGGTATGCTAAAATTACATGACGCTAGAAGTTAGATTGGGCCTAAAAAATCCAGCCCGACCCGGCCGGCCCACAGGTATTAAAGCCCAACAGAGCCCGAGCCCGATCAATTAACTTGATTTCCTTGCCCTAGCCCAAAAAAACCTGAAAGTTTATGTTTTATCTGTGGGCACGCGCCCGAGAAAAAAAACAAAATTTTATGTTTTATTTGTAGGCACGAGCCCGAAAAAAAATCCTATATTTTATGTTTTATTTGTG
This sequence comes from Corythoichthys intestinalis, assembly GCF_030265065.1. Taxonomy (NCBI): domain Eukaryota; kingdom Metazoa; phylum Chordata; class Actinopteri; order Syngnathiformes; family Syngnathidae; genus Corythoichthys; species Corythoichthys intestinalis. The sequence continues at coordinate 69,894,533 of NC_080396.1, forward strand.
AGGACTCAGGAGAAGGCGGAAATGCAGGGCTGCGATGCGTGGTTGCATTTTGTGTGACAACGTTTGTGACGATGCCGGTGCATATATGCATAATGATAACAACTTAAATCCTGTCTTTTGTAACGAAATCTCCCAGTTAAACAAGACTGTAAGATGGATATTCAATAAACATTTATATCTTTTATATTTGCGTGTCTGTTCTAACAGGCAGATAGTGGATTTGACATTTATTTTAATCTCCTCGAGTTGGCAGAAAAAAAACGCAAGTTTTCTCAATTTTTAAATAGTCTACATATTTTTATGATCATTGTAAATGCATTTACACAATTAAATAACGCCACATTCGTTTACATTCAGCGAAGCCGACACAGTTTCCGTATAGCAATTTGAATCCTTTCCATATCCCACTCCTACCGCAGTTTTTTTGCTTTTCAGTTCCCCAGTCTTTAGTTTGTTTTTCACTCCTATGCTGCTCCATATCAAAAAGGAAATACCAGGATAATCGCAGAGGGCACCATGCAGGGCGGTAGGGGAAGATTCAAAGAAGAGCGGGGCCACTGCGTTCACGTGCGCAGGCATGCACAGCGCCTTCTCTGTTCAATCCAAATTATTTTATTTAACATCCATACATCGTTTTAGTATAAATATATGTATAGATATTTATTTTTTAAAAAGTTAGGGAGAGAGAAGTCGGCCTGACCCGACCGTAAATAATCACACATAAGTCGCTCCAGAGTATAAGACGCACCCTCTGCCAAACTATGAAAAAAACTGCTACTTATGGTCCGAAAATACGGTACCTGTATCTGCCAACATTGATGCACGATTATATTCTTATATATTTGAACAGTGGGACAATGTTGAATAAGTGTAATGACATAGCATAGTGGAAGTCACTAAAATGCCATCGCAATGCATCCAAACTCTTGTAGGCCTTCTTAGTGAGGGTCTTTTTTCAGCTTTTGCAGTTGTCAGCACAAACAAGTGAGGATGGTGCTAATGGGTCTTTTCACAGCGAGATGTAGGCTGATCACTGAACCTGAATCTTTTGTTCTCTTACTCCACAATTCTGTGACGCTTGAGAAGGGTTCAAAAGGTTTGCTCAGAAACAGAGAGAAGAGGGACGAGACCTCAATAGAGACCTCAAAGTGGTAATTAAAATCAGTGCTGTCGTTTGTCTGCACACTGAGGACAACCTTGAAGATAACAAGCGATGGGGCAATAAGCGGCACGAAGGCGTGTAAAATGATATGGGAACATGAACAGACAGCTGTGCGGACCCTTGTCAAATAACCAGGACAGACGAGCTGTCAACATCTATTTGGTCCTATTATTAACCCTCTAAAAACTCTGCTCAGTTATGGTGGACCAAAGCTGCCAAATTTAAAAATGAATAAATACAATTGAAAATAAAAATTACTATAAATGTATAAATAAGATTCAAAGATTAAAAATAAATTTCAAAAAAAAAAAAATGGAAGTTAATTTGTAAATCAAAAAATAAAATATAAATGAAAATGAATATACATACAAAAATAGGAAAAAAGGATTAAAAAAACAAATAAAAATATACATACATAAAAATATATAAATTAAATGTTAAACAATCAAAGCGCTTTGCTCTTGTACTTATATTTTTAATTGTCGGCGTGAACATGCAGAAAGAAATGTTATTCAAAAATGGAGGCGGTCCTGAGTGTGTTGAACTATTCACCTATTGGTCAATCGGGATGCAGGTGCAGTGATCGGCTAGCTAATGCATGTCATTTTTATTTCCACTTTATTTATTTATAAATTTTGGCAGTTTTGGTCCTCCATAATCAATACTTTTAATGTCTGGGCACTATAACAACAGTGAATTTCTGAATTTGCACATCACGAATTAGGCAATGCACGACAATGCCCTATTACGATAACACTTTTTTTTTTTTTTTTTTTTTTGTCACCCGCAGGAATCGCTGGCACGCCTGTGGTCTTCAACGTGAATGGAGATGCACCTGGCCGATATGAAATCTACCAATACCAGATCAATAATAACACCACAGAATACAAAATTATTGGACACTGGACCGACCAGCTGCACTTAGATGTAGGGATCTCTAAAATCACTTCTTTTGTCTGCATTGTATTGAGTGTTCTTAATGCTTAACTGAAAGAAATTATGCATTAGGGGGCATTTTATTCCCACATTAATGAGTTTTGTATGAAAGAGTTTCAGAAAGGTCTAAAGGCAGAGTTATGCTTCTGCGGCAGACCTGCGCCGTCAAGGCAGACCCGATTTACGACCCTCCGCCGTAGCCTGCTGTGCACCTCAACAAAATCTTGACTTGTGCGATGTCAACGCGTGGTGACGTGGCGTAAATGGACTGTGATTGGTCCGCTCAGACTGTTTCTGGTTCAGCACGAAATCACCGCCATTTTCAAACATTGTTTTTCTACACGCAAAAATGGACCAGGCCGACAGGAGTATCATCGAAGAGCAAGTACGACAACGTCTACAATGTCTCGTCAAGACATTATGAAGATTGCCAAATAACAAGGTCAGCAATTGCATGGTAAAATGGAAGAACCAACAAGACAAGTATGTGTGTGTTCAGAAGCGAATGGCCACCCGAAGCGGTCGGCCAAAAACTGCCAGTTTTTTATCACTTTTATGTCGTATTTTTGGTTGGTGGACTTCATCATTTATTTTTTTACATATGTTTGCTGTGAGTATGTGACTTATTTACATTTGACACTTCAAGTATATGAAGAATAAAGCACAGGTTTGGTGTCAAAGAGTTGTTTTGATGTTTATTTTTTAACACACAGTTCAAACACTTGATACATCATCACTGATTGAGAGTGCCTCGGTGCTTTTATGATAACGTGTTTACCATCAAGGCTTCCAACGCATAGCCACCAGAAATATGCTATGGCTTCTCACTGGCTGATTGTAGGACACGGCAAAAAAATCGGGCTTGAGGGCTGTCCACAATGCTTTTTAGACCTCGGACAAAACGCTGGACACAGTGCTCGACGCGATTTAAAGCAGGGGTGTCCAAACTATTCCACATATGGCTGCGGTGAGTGCTGGATTTTATACCAACTGTCTTACAAGTGCCATCAGTTGATTGCAGTCAGGTGCTGCTTGTTCTAGCAGAAACGTCATTGGTTAAACAGTCTGTCCTCGATTGGTTGGAACAAAAACCAGGACCCGCAGCGGCCCTTGAGGACCGGTATGGACACCCCTGGTTTAAAGCTAGCCACCACGGCTTGCTGGCTTCCACCCGGTGTCTCGGAGTCTCGGTGCGGCATCAACAGTTGGACAGACCACTTCCGAAACAGTCTTCTGCGTCGCCTGCACCTCAATATTTGTATGATCAACATTTGTTGTTCAATGTTGATGAGATGCAGAACCACATTCAAGCATTCCATTTCCGTTGGCATTGTTTATTTTTTTCTCCGTTGGCATCGTTGTGTTAGCGGAAGAAAACTAGAGGAAGTCGACAATTCCCCCAAAACCGTGTACAAACACAACGCCACATCCCTCTAGTGGCTTGGCGGTGAATTACAGAGCAACGCGTTCCCTTGTCGCAGAACTATTGAATGCTCATTGACGCCGTAGTCACTTCGCCGTCACCGCAACACAGAAGCATAACTCAGGCTTTAGAACTGATTTGAGGCCATTAACAAAATGGAGTCTTTTACTCAAGTAGGGGTAGCGTTACATCTAAACTATATTACTTAACCTTTAATGTCTGGGCCTATTTTGTCCGATTTTGCATTCCTTAGATGTTGCCTTTATATTTCAAAGAAAAAAATGTTCACAATGGCCTGGTTGGCTCCCTTTTTTCAGGACACCATAACCTTTATGTCCAAACTGTTGTTTTCTTCACTCACCAATTGATGTCCTATTGACAACCTAACATGCTCAATGAACCATTTTAAAGCTTTATAATATTATATATTTATTCAACTTTTTAGGATAAACATTCAACTTAAAAAATGAGACTGAAAAGTTTTGTATTTGATCATTCAACAGAAACAGCAGGTATGGTCACAGGCGTTTTCTTCTTTCTGCATAGTATGGTCAAAACAGGTTATATAGGGTAGACCAACTGTGCAAAATAATGAATCTATATATACCATCCAACACAAAAAGGGTTCAGAGAATATGTCTTTGTGAGGTTAGGTATTGCACCCATCACCTTATCAAATCATAATACATACAATCAAATTTCTCGAACACACACATCTATATACAAATTGAAAAGATTGACTCTGAAAAAAATATAACCTTCAAAAAAGTATTTTTAAAGATACTTCCAATAAACCAGTTCAGTTAAATTTTTTTCAGGCATGCCACTCAGTTTTATCGTGGAACAAGACACAGTGCTAGGTCACACTGCTCACATTTCCAGGTGGTGTCGTCCTCCTTTCACCCTTTGCGCAACACTCACTCTTTTCATTCGCCGACTCATCCAAAGAAAACGACAAATCTTTCACATCCTCTTCCTAAAGTTGATGAAAAAATGCATTAGCTTGGGCTAAATTTAGTTTTCAATTCATTCTGCACGTTTCATTTGCTCGCTCAATACAACCGGCCGTCGCTCGTTAACTCACCTCCTTAGGTGGTGCCTCGCTCAGCAATTTATTTAAAAAGTTTCACATTACGTCCATGACCTCACAATGGCTCCTGGGATATGTAGTTTTTCGTGGTGCTTTCAGTTTAGGAAAAGGACAAGAAATGGTGGAACTATGGACAGAAACACATGGTCCATGCAGTGTTTTAATGTTTATTTATGAGGGCAATAAAATAATAAAACTCAAATGACATCTCCCTTTTTACTTGGTTGATTGACTTCAAGTTAAACGGGCATGGACCTCAATTTCCGCACTTTCAAACGGACCAACCAGCGGCATGTCAGTTACGTGATTACAGCATGACGAGGCTTCAAAGATGATACGTGCGCAGGACGTGTCAACACATGCGTAAACGTGTTGCTGCCAACACGTCAGATTTTAAAGGGTTAAGTAAAAGTAAAAGTGGTCATCCAAAAACTTAAAAAAACAAAACAGAATAAAAAATGGGGTGATGCGAATAGAATAAACTAAGAATAACAGCTTACAATGTCTGATTTTTTCTTTTTAACTCTTATGTTATTTTCATTTATAGTCATTTATATGTTCTTATCATACTGTACTATGTCCTATTACATTACCATATTAGGCCCAAAAATATAGCTAGAAATCTTCATTCCAAATTCAAAAAATCTACAGAACTAAAACATCACCCATCCAAACAGCATGCATGCCCTCTAGTGGAGAGAACATATTTCATACCATGAATTTAAAACAATCATATCTCCTGTTTTCCGTGGACTGTCGGTGCCACATAAAAACTAGGAAGAGGTTGTAAGCTGCCCTATCGAGTCATGTCGACGGCAGCGATCTACAGTATGTGAATCAGTTTATCTTTTACGGTACTTTAAAGACGCCACGTGATTGACCAGGTCGGCGTGATCACAGGACTTCCGACTACAATCATGTGTGTGGTCATGTGGCTGTATTGTTACGTCTGATTGGTATAGCTGACTCTAGTGTAGCCCAAAATATCGAAGTAAAAGTAGCATTTTTTCTTCACAAATATTTAAGTAAAAGTAAAAAGTATGGTGTGGTAAAACTCCTCTTAGAAAAGTAGGTTTTTTTTTTTGTTTTTTGTTTTTTTTCAAAAAATGACTCAGGTAAATGTAAAAGGTTATTTAAAAATTTGGTTATATAGAAACTTGAAATTTTGGTTTATTTTTTAAAGCATTAAAGCATTACAGATGGCAGCCAACCAGTCCAAGATATACAGTAACTCACTTCTGGGGTGCTATGTTAGGCTTTAGCTGATCCTCCACCTTGATTATAACAAGCAAGTAGCACAGAAAATGCATGGGTGAATGCCTGTCGGAATAATTATCTTACTGTTTATGGTATATATCTCAACAGTTCATAAACTCTAACACAAACAACATTTACTTTAAAGATGTAAAAGTGCAAATCAAGATTATGGGTTGATTTAATGTTAACGTTTGGCATCATCAGTACAATAAAAATCCAGTTTATTTCTCAGCGAAACATCTGAACCAGCAGTGTTGCAAGTGCTAACCTCAAACTACCACAAGCACAATGAGCATTGCTCATTTTTATGGTTGTGAATCATTTATACTCAACCCCTTAGGTGCTCTATTTTTGTTGCAGAACACTGCAAAGGTATTCTACTAAATTATACAGACATCAATGTCTCGTGTTACTTTTGCCCAAATATATAATACATACAAATATTATACTATATTCCATTCCCCCGAATGGTGTTAATATAAGCTTGAAGATTGTCCCTCTGTAATATATCAGCAGTTCTTGCATAGTTATTATATCTTTCTTTAAACTTCTTATATGAACACTAAAGAGCAAGCATATTTAACTGTGCATTTGATTTTTTTCTCTCACACAATGCATATTTTAGTGTTTCAAATATGCATTCGGACTTGTGCACGAAAATGTTTGAAGAGAAACAAAGTCGAGGCAAAGATAGCTGGAGTACACTGTGTTTTTCCAGATTTTTTTTCTAATTCTCTTAAATGAACAGAGGATGATGACACACAATCCTGGAGCAGCAAATAAAATTAAAATGCAAACAATAAATAAAACATGGACTACAGTACAAAAGAAAAAAATCAGAAAAAGGTCCATTATACACTCCAAGAGTTTGGCCTCGGAGCTGCAAAAAAGGAAAAAGCTTATTCTTCTGGCAGGCCAGCCCTGAGCAACCCGGTGCCAGTGTTTTTATCGGTCTTATGCAAATGACCCATAATATCCGCCCCCTAGGATGAGGCTGTGCTTAACACGTGAGAAAAAATTACTAGCTTGCCGACAAAGTGTAAACAGTAAATTCCAACCTTATCGTTAATGAGATGGAGGAAAGTATACTTTATTTACAAAATGGTGACAGCCACGTCAGTGCATAAGCTTCAAGACGATAATAGAACAGCAGTGAGTAAATATATCAGACTGAATGTGTGAAATAGTTGAAATATATACGCACAAATCCCTCTTTTGCTCTCGATCATGATCGACATCACCCCATAATTAGTGCAGTCAAATTTATCGCATTGACGGGCGGTAATTAATTTTTTAAAATTAATCACGTTAAAATATTTGTCGCATTTAACGCATGCGCTGAATGACCCACTCATGCATTGCCTCAAACAGATTACAATGACGCAGTTTTTTGCAAATTTAGTGCTAAGAGGCAGAGAAAGGCGAGTGACACAGGCGTTCATTGGACCACACCGTTTATTGGCACAAGCTTCGGCAACTCCTTCACAACAATCATAAATATCATTTAGTAAAAGCACAACAAAAACAATATTCCTATCCCTCGAAAAAAAATAATGTTCACAAAAAGAAAAAGGCTTCAATCTGTATTAATGAGCCCCTATTATCACACAGTTAAACAACAATGCAAAGAGAACTGGCGATCCAAATCAAAATAGCTATGCCAAATACACAGAAAACTTACTCAGACTTTGGTCAAACTCTATTCAAACATTTCGTTTAGGATTTCAAATACACTGGATGGCAATATTTTGTCACAATATACAAACTATCAGAGGTCTTGTAAGTTGTGAAGCCAGCACTCAAATGACGTGGATGGACCAGTAAACAGGGAACTACGGCATCAGTCGAGGGACAAAACACACTCATTGTTTTGATTTCTAAGTAATTTAAAACTCGCCATTGACACCTTGTGGTGTATTTCAATCACTAGCTTACATAGTTAAATACTGTGGAGGAACGACTGGGAGCCCTATGTGACGTCACTGCTCGGCGACGTCAACAAACTACTAATTTTTTTATTGAAAATTGTACAAATTTTATTAAAACAAAAACATGAAGAGGGGTTTTAATATAAAATTATTATAACTTGTACTAACATTGATCTTGTAAGACTTACAAGTCTTTCTATCCCTGGATCCCTTTAACAGAAAGAATGTTAATAATGTTAATGCCATCTTGTGGATTTATTGTTATAATAAACAAATACAGTACTTATGTACAGTAAGTTGATTGTATATATCCGCCTTGTGTCTTATCTTTCCATTCCAACAATAATTTACAAATAAATATGGCATATTTTAGAGATGGTTTGAATTGCAATTAATTACGATTAATTAATTTTTAAAAATTTGACAGCCCTACCCATAAATGGAGAGTACTTATATAGCACTTTATCTACATTGTTACAATACCCAAAGCGCTTTACATTAGCACACATTTACCCTTTCACACACACTTTCACACACCAATGGTGCTGCTGCCATGCAAGGTGCTGCCAACCCAATGGGTGCAAGATAGGGTTCAGGGCCTTGCCCAAGGGCACAAGGGCACTGTGACACTGGGCAGTCATAGACGTGAATCGAAACGCTGACCCTTTGGTCCCAGGACAACTCAAGCTACCAATTGCACCATGGCAGTCCTTAATACCCATAGTATATTAATAATAAAGAGTAATAGTATGAAGCTAATAAATAATTTAAGTCAAATTACCAGGTTGCAATAATCCTTAAAGTAGGACAAGAAAGACAAAGTAGAGATATGAAGTGATAATTTCTGTTACTTATCTTGTATTCTTTCCATTGCCTTCAGGCAGATGAGATGCAGTGGCCAGGTGAAACACAAGAAGTTCCCGCCTCCATTTGCAGCCAACCCTGCCGAGCTGGCCAGCGTAAGAAGACTGTGAAAGGAATTCCGTGTTGTTGGCACTGCGAGAACTGTGATGGCTACCAATATCAGGCAGACACTTACACGTGCAAGATGTGTCCTTTTGACCAGCGGCCCAACGACAACCACACCGACTGCATTTCCATTCCTATTGTCAAGCTTGAATGGAGTTCCCCATGGGCTGTCATTCCCGTCCTCATCGCAGTCTTGGGCATCATGGCGACCATGTTTGTGGTCGTCACGTTTATGCGCTACAACGACACACCCATTGTTAAGGCCTTAGGTCGAGAACTAAGCTATGTGCTTCTGACTGGTATCTTCTTATGCTACGCCACAACATTCCTCATGATCTCTGCTCCTGATGTGTTTGTATGTTCACTGCGCAGGATTTTCCTTGGCTTGGGCATGAGTATCAGCTATGCAGCCCTGCTCACTAAGACAAATCGCATCTACAGGATTTTCGAGCAAGGCAAGATGTCAGTCAGTGCCCCTCGTTTCATCTCTCCAGCCTCACAGTTAGTCATCACATTCAGCCTGATTTCAGTGCAACTCCTCGGGGTGTGCATCTGGTTTGGTGTCGACCCGTCACAAGCCATCATCGACTACGAAGACCAACGTACAGCTAATCCCGATATGGCTCGAGGAGTCTTAAAGTGCGACATTTCGGATCTTTCTCTCATCTGTCTGTTGGGATACAGCATGTTGCTGATGGTCACCTGCACAGTTTACGCCATCAAGACCAGAGGGGTTCCGGAGACGTTTAATGAGGCCAAACCCATTGGCTTCACCATGTACACCACTTGCATCGTCTGGCTTGCCTTCATCCCCATCTTCTTTGGGACTTCACAATCGGCAGACAAGGTAAATATTAGGGGTGCGAAAAGGATCTAGATGGATATGTCGAATGGTTATAGAGGCAATATGTAATATCGGTGCCCAAATATGATACTGAAACCAAGATCAAACTATTGGAGTGAACAACATTCCCTTCCCCTTTAGGCTGCAAGATAAGTGAGTCGAAACGCAGAATCAAGTTGCATACTATACCAGCATACCAATGTTGCATATCAGTCAGAAGTTATAAAATGCAATTTCTGAAGAAATTGCGTGGGTAGTTTTGAAGTGCTGGTCAGTATACTTGTAGTACAAGCGCACGCAAGTACACTCACTTGTAGTAAAGTACAGGCTAGTAAAAGTACTTGGCTAACAAGTACACGCAAGTCTCCATGCTGGTTCTAATTCAAATACTTTTAGTTCTAATGCATGTACTTTTGTTACAAGTACACACAAATACATGTAATTGTAGTACAAGTATACTGTACGTGTTTGTAGTACAAGTAGACGCAAGTAAGCGCACTTGTAGTACAAGACCATCCAAGTGCACATATTTGTAGTTTTTGTTGTACAAGTACACGTACTTAAAGCATAAGTACACAAAGATACACACAAGTACACGTACTTGTGGTTTAAGTACACGCAAGTACACACACTTGTAGTACAAGTACATGCATTTGTAGTACAAGTTGTTGTTGTACAACTACACGTAGTTTTGATACATGTACACACAAGTACACATGCTTGTGGTTTAAGTACAGACAAGTACACAAACTTCTAGTACAAGTACATGCATGTACATGTACTTGTAGTGCAAAATTTTGTTGTATAAGTACATGTATTTGTATTACAACTACAACAACTAAAGTTTTTGTTGTACAAGTACATGTAATTGTAGTACAAGTAAACAAAAGTACACGCAATTACACACAAGTCGTGCTTTGAGTTGAGTTTTGTTAAGATTTTGCCCTGGTGTGACTGGTCATTGTTATTACCCATTGCTTTTACCCATTGTGGCCTTTCAACCACCTGTGTCTCATTGTCTCACTAGTCTGTGTATTTCAGCTCCTAGTTTGTGTTCACTTCTTCTTGGGTCATTGTCAATCTGTGTGTCCATTTAAGTGTTTATTTTAAGTGTATCTGAGCATCTTGTCTGTTCCTGTGTCAATCCCCTATGGTCTGATTCTCGCCATTTAAGTAAGTTTTGAAGCATTTTGTTTGATTCCCTGACCCTTTGTTTGAACTTTGCTTTTTTGGACTTGTGTTTATCATTAGAACCGTTTTAAGTTCACCTCCACCTTGCCTCGCCTCCCCGTTTCCCTGTTTTTGGGTCCTCCATGCAGCCCCCACCTCACAATGCACATACTGGTGATTTAAGTACACGTAAGTACACATACTTGTATTACAACTACAAGTTTTTGTTGTACAAGTACATGTACTTGTAGTACAAATGCAAGTTTTTGTTGTGCAAGTACACCTGCTTTTAATGCAAGCACACAAAATTACACGCAGGCCACAGACTTCATAATGATTGACCTGACACTTTTGCCATTCACTGCGTCACGCCTTCCCGAAGGGGGCCACCCCAGACTCCACTTCATTTATTAGCAGTCGGTCACATGCAGCGATGTAACGCCGGATTTACGTTGAAAAAGTATGAAAGCTGTACGGCATACAAACAGGAAGGATTGTCTCAGGAGTGATATTGTTCGAGGATTCAAGGTAATGAATATATTTTTCGTACATCGCATGCATTTTCAAAAGTTGTGAAAAAAATCAATGGTAATTAGCCGCGACAGCATTGGCATTACACTTTGCAATATTTACGTTAAATAACTGCTAACTGCCCGGATTTTTGCTTTTAACCAAGAATTCAGACTGTTTTACGTCCATATCTATAAATAATTCAAGGACTTAAGCATTTATTCACAAGAATTTTCAGCGGAAAAAGCTCTTTGTGGTGATAAGGCGTCGCCACAGTGGCTCAAGAACCAGCAGGACATTCGACATATTTACATAGAATAAAGGCTAACTGCTTGGTTTTTTTTTTTTGTTGTTGTTTTTTTTTTTTTGCTTTTAACTAAGAATCAAGACTGTTTTACGTCCATATCTATTGAGAATACAGGGATTTAAGCATTCATTCACAAGACTGTTTAATGTAAAAAGCTCTTTGTCTGTGTTTCCACTCGGTCAGCTTTGACGGAGATAGGGCCCCTATTAATCGGCCCCGCACCCCGTGTCCCATCAATATATTATGAAGTCTATGAGTACACATAAGTCACACTTACTTGTTGCACAAGTTACCATAGGTGGGTACAATTAAGTACACATTCTTGTTGTAGGCCTATAAGTAAAGGTACTTGTTGTACAAGTGCATAACATACTGTATATGCATATCCTTGACTTACAGAGATCTGGCAACCTGGACGAAGACAAAGAACTTATCTCATAATTGGCTGAGAGGTGGAGGGATGCAATAATGTGTACTGTGTGGGCTGTGTACTTGATCTGTTATAAACAGTCAAATCAATAACGACGAAAACGGACTGAGTATCGACTTTTAAAATGCTTAACCGTTGATAACCCTGTAAGAAGTATTTCCAAAAACATATTTCTTTAATGTCCATTAAAATATTGGTCTTTTCTTGAATGATTTAAGTGCAAATCTGACATAATGCTCTTTTAAGCACAATCGTATCAAAACAGCAACAAACAAAAAAAAAAATCATCGATAAGGATCAACCTCAGTGATCAGCTGTGAAATATTTTAATAGAATATATTATCCATATGCAGGCGCAAACTGACATGTGAAATTATATCGCGATGGGATCATATGAATGATGAAATTGTGTTGTTTTTTTTTTTTTGTGCCAAATCGCCCAATTCTATCATCAGTCAATATCGTTATCATTTAGACATGCCGTCTTGTTAACAAGAATGCGTTAAATTCAAATTTTTAAATATTTCACAATAAAAAATATATATATAATAAATTCATTTTTATTGCTTTAGATAAAATGTAACTCAATGTGTCGAATGTGAACATAATATTTTGTTAAAGCATCTGAATTTAATATGAGTAAATATCACACTGTTGTCCAAAGAATCAATATTGTTTCGGAGCTTCGCGAAATTGATGAGTTGCACCCATACTAAATATGATCTTTGAAAGATAGAAATCCCCACAAGGTAATTTAAAATCAATTATTGTTTGAAAAGTTCTCTTGAAACTTGAAAGACAGCAGGGCAGTTGATTAGATTTGCACTTGCTGGAAGTCAGTGCTCCACTTGAGAGCTTATATTTCCTGTGTGCCTCCTTGTAAAGAAAATGGCCACTTGACTATTGTTTGTCGTATATATCAGCCTTGTGTCGTGTTACTACCCATCATGGTGATGAGTGGATGGGCCCAGACCTTTGCTGCAGGGATTACAAGGCTCTTGTGAAGATAATTCTCTCCTCTGTGTTTGTGTGTTTGATTCCGCTTCAAGTGGGAAGTCTGATGTTAACCTTTGCTGAGTCCTTTTTGGATTAATTATATGCAGTTTCTCAACAAGTATAGATCAAAGTATGGACTGAAAAAGTTAAAATATTCCATTTGACAAGCTATGTTAGTTGTGTAGGATTACAAGCATTTCTATGTATCTTATACAGTATCTGTCGAAACAAAACACTATAGGTCCCTAGGTCACTTGACTTGAAAATGTATTCCCAAGCAAAATTCAGTAACACTGCAAAACCATCTTTGATTTCACATGATGTGCCTGCTTGCATGTACTGTATGTACAGTTTGTACAATACATATGAATGTATAGTGTGTTGAGCAAACTGTGTGATTTTGAGTTTTCTTAAAAGCAATTTAAGATTTAATCGACTATAGCTGTAAAGCAGCTCTCAGTAGAAAGCAAAGATGAATGAAACAGAGTAACAAACCTTTGACTGACATAATGAAAGACAATGTCATGATGCTTAATTTTGCCCATCACTACATTTACAATGGCTGAAGGAATTGGCCAAGGGTCTTGATTCTCGCATTGATTCTGGTCTGTGTGGTGTTGTGACTCTACCCCAGGCAATGTTTAATCTTCTCAGGGGATAGCACTGCCATTCCACCAGGAATATTGATGGAAAATGATGACTCACCGCTTCCACTTTGTATTTGTCATCTTACCTGGCAGATTATGTAGCTACTGGCACTCTCACACATTGTGTGTATTAGCATGACGCACCAGCAACAACATTAGCTACACTTAATGCTGCTATCTGCAATATCACAACAGCTTTCATCATGGCAAAGGGCAGTTCTATCACTGAGACCTAAATACAGGTACTCCCCGGGTTATGAACATGTTCCATTACTAAACTGGCGACGTAATCCGAATTTCCGTGTTAATCGGAATTAAACCGTAAACTGCCCCTAATTTTCAAAATAACTATCCAATAACATGCATGATAGGTCATTGTACTGTCCTCGCCGAGTAGGGTTGCCACCTGTCCCTTAAAATAAGGAACGATCTGAAATTGGAAATTGAATGCTGCGTTCCGTGTTGAACTAATACGGAATATAAATGGATATATTTCTATGCAGTCTAGGAGTTTTGGAGATGTCCCTTTTTTTCTCTGCCTGTACAGCTTTGGGCGTGAGGGGGTTGTCCCATATTTCTTATTTCTGAAAGGTGGCAACCAGGGGTGAAAGTGGGCGGGAACGGTCAGGAACGCAGTTCCGGTATAAGATTTAGGGCCAGAACGCAGTTCCGGTATAAGATTCAGGCCCGGAACGCTGTTCTGGTATACGGTGCTTTGATTACGAAAATATGACGGCAACTGTCAAAACGCTATGTTAAAAAAAATAAATAAATTAAAAAAAAAACAAAGCTGCCACACATGCATTTCATCTCCAAGGAGAAAACAATCTACCAACATCAGATTTACGTACACAAGTGTTAACAACAAACATAAGAAAGTGCTTGTGTAGCGTAATCCGTTTCCATCGATATTTATCATTTATTTTATTCCAAGGACGGCATGGAGGTTTTCCCAGCTGCTGCAGTTATCGGAGTCTGACGATGACGAGTCACTTCAATGTGCGAATGCAATGGATCAAGTCTTTAAGAGCAAGGAAAGAGTTGAGGAGGATTATTTATCATATTTAATTTTATTTGCTCTGATGGGGAGGTTCAGAACATCTTAGCTGTCAATGTGCACTTGGGACTTATATTTGTTCAATTATGTTAGGCTACTTATTAATTTCCTTATGATTTAAAAATGTCAATGTTTGTGCAATCTTCAAAATATATTCCATTTCAATCTGTATAATATGTCATTTGTACTTATTTTTCTGAATGTATGCTACTTATATCTTTATTATTAAAAACACAACAAAAAGTAAATGTTTACATTATCTTTAATTTTAATATACTAGTAAATCCTATGTTCTTAAGTAGTTAAAATTCAGGTTTGGCATTTAGTATGTGAGGAAATGAGGGAAAATAAAAATTAGGAGATGGAGGGTTGGTGTTATAGCTGTTTTTGTTAACTTTTATTTTGCAAATCATTGAAAAAATACAATTTTTAATGAAAATCAGTTTTTGTATGTGTTATTGAAATAACTGACCAAAACAGTTTTCTTTGCATTTCAATAGTTTTGCCCCCCCCCCCAAGAAAAAAATAAAAAATAAATAAATGACATTTCTGGCTCCGTGGCGACCTTCACGTCGGGGAGTTCCGGCAAGAAATTCTAACCACTTTCACCCCTGGTGGCAACCCTGTCGCCAAGACGTTGGAGCTAGGTCCTAGCTAAATAGCGAGCTAAGCTGTAATCTTTCTTCTCTCTCTCTCACTCGGCTGCGCGACTTCTTGGTGGGAGCAAATGCGCTCTCCTTCGTGTACGCAAATACGTTCTTCTTCATGTGTACAGTACATGCGCTCTTACTCGCATGTTTACTACCTGCTCTATGCTTGGCCTGTGCCAAAATAAAAGCATGCATCACAAAACAAAAGTCAACATTACAATCCAATACACGGTTCGCCAAAGGACTGAACGGTCATATTAATAAAATAAAGTAAAAAAAAAAACAAAAGATACTGTGAGGCAGAGGTTGCGCTTGACATTTTCGTTGTCTGTCATTTTGACTGACAGGGTCATAAAAATCCGGTCATAATCTATTTTTACCCATCACTTAAGTTTTTAAAATGATAATGATGACATATTCAAATGTATTTAGTTTTCATTCATTTTTAATTAATATTGTAACGCTTGCTTGGCGGCGAAAAATTAGACACGGAAGTCGTGGTATTTTTCTCCCTCTTTTTACTCTGCTTACCGCCAACAACACCAACAAAATAACAACTCCGCCCCCAAAGAAAAAGAGGCAACTATATAGACCCCAATCACCAACTTCACACAATGATCGTAATTGTGGTTGTCAGCCTAAAATCTTCTAAATATATATTAAATGCATCTTACCAGATATAAAATGATTACTACATAGTCTGTGGTGATCGTTTGGTGCCCAGATTTCTTGTCGAATTACAGCAGTCCATCTCGCTCTCCACTTCGGGTCTCTCAGAATACGGTAGAACTTCAAGTCTCTCCGTCTATCTTCTCTGTTACTGCAACCAACCGCCACACACGCCTTCACCATTTTGATTATTAATGTTAACGAGCAGAAAAACACGCCATAATAGGAGGCATGTACGTAGCGGTAATGTGTAAACACGACCAGCTGACGGATAATATGGCGGCTCCAGTCAGGGGGGCGGAGTTTTGACGTCATGTGATTGGGGTCTAAACACAGGTGGCAATCTAGTCCACCAATTGGATGACGCGCTGGCACACTGGGTGCACCAATAAGAACCTCGCGTTGATGTGTCAATCACGGTGCCGCCGGACGCCGGTGACGCTACAATATTCTGACAGAATAGCCAACGACGTCATGCATTAAGAGAGACAATAGCTAATTAATATGCTCACTCGCCACCCTGTGGTCTGGGGTGGGTGTGAATTGCAACCTGTCAAAATGACGGACGAACTTCAGTTTTTTCCGTCACCGTTTTAAAAAACCGGTCAACGACGGATAATATTCGGTTAACGCGACCCCTGCTGTGAGGTACAATAAGGTACTGTTTACGCGAAAAAAAGAAGAAAAAAAAAACGATCGGAGACAAAATGGCGGACAAGACTACCTGCGCACAAAATTGGATTGTTAATACAACAGAATTCATACATATAAGTTCATGCGTTATTTTTTTACAAAGCACAATAATTGATACTAGTGAAGTTCTACTTGTTGTATGTTGTTGTCAGCAATTGTTGCCGTGGTATGACAAGAAGCAAATAACTGCATATAGCCTATAAATGTTGGCCTGCATGTTTGACACTGGTGTGATGAGCCATCACTGCTACAATCACAACAGTTGGAGTGCTGACATTGCTAAAAAAAAAATGTTGGTTTGGGAGTTTTGTATGAGGATAATAAATATTACTCAAGACGGACGCAGGCATTATGTCAAAAATCTATGTAATAGTATACAGTACAATACCTTCTACAAAATACGTATTTTCTTTGCAAGTCAGAGATGGTATGGCCATATCAAAGCAAAGCAAGAGCTAAAAACAAAGCAAAAAAATGTGTGTTTTGTAAAGATGTTTTGCTTTGTTTTTGTACCTTGTAGCTGTATATCAGACTCCCACCTGAAAGCTGCAGCTGTCACTGGCCGTACCAAGTCAAAAGTCCTCCTGCTCTGGTCTAAATCTCCAAGGGCAAAAACTAAACGAAGCATAGACACACACCAAAGGACGCTCTTATTTCTTGTGCATTACCCACATTTTGGGGTGAAATATCATTTTTGCGGTGTCAAACAAATGAGAGCTGGTGTATGAATGGTGTCGTGGGTCAAATGATTTTGGCTGGGCAGTGTGCCGAAGAAACACTATTGAAGGGGGAAAAAATGGAATATTATAGATGGTAGTTTTTGCATTACATGCAAAGCTACCATCATTGTTGCAACTTACCTTTCAATAAATATCAGCGTTGGGAACGTTCAAGTATTGCTTCAGATAAGTGGTTTTGTTGCAGCTTACTACCAGGTTTGTGGTCCAGTCTCCCCATTGCGACATTGTATAGCATTTTTCTTTCGGTCTGATTATATTTGAAAAATGACCATGTATCCTTGCGCAGTTGCTGCCATTATCACCCGTCACCTTTTTTCACTGTGTCAGGAGACAGGAGAGTGTATGCGCTAAAGGTCAAATGAGTGACACAACCAAAAATGGCTAGGACGCGGGCTGACTAACTACATGTACAATAAGCAAATGTCACACATTATAAACATATGACAGAAACATATGTCGAATTTTTGTCTCGTCAGATTATGTTTGTCATCCAAAGCATGTCTTTAACTCCTCAATGTCACGACACTGTCATGAAAAAATGTTGGCAAGTAATATTTTTGTTATTGTCATCGTTAACGAAAACAACACCTGTTCACTGGTTGAAAATTTTCATAATTGACAAGTGCCTCATGAAACAACTTTTCTGACGCTCCTTGTATGCTGTAAAGATCCTCTGGTAAATTCTTCTCATGTCTTTGCTATGCTTTTTCTCTTCTATAATGCAGATGTACATCCAGACCACAACCTTGACCATCTCTGTCAGCCTCAGTGCATCCGTCTCTCTAGGAATGCTATACATGCCCAAAGTCTACGTGGTTCTCTTTCATCCGGAGCAGAACGTACCAAAGCGCAAGCGCAGCCTGAAGGCTGTGGTCACTGCAGCCACCATGTCTAACAAGTTCAACCCAAAAGGTGCGCTCAGGCCCAACGGGGAAGCAAAGTCAGAACTCTGTGAAAGCCTGGAAACACAAGGTTGGTCTTGCTTACCCAGATGTAGTTAATCATTTAGACAGCTGTAATGTCCTACGGAGTATTTTTTATAATACACGTGATGAAGTCTTGTAAGTTGCAAATAATTCATGGCTGTTTTTTTTTTTTTTGTACTTCTGCAGCGTGTGACATAAAAAGTAGGCATTTTCTAAGAAAGTTACCATACCTGTCAATCTCGGCCCAAGGTTTTCCTCGTGAAACATCAATAATTACCTTAATACTTCAACAAAACCCTTATATAGTATATCTAAAATTGAAGTGAGTGTACATGTGTGGGTGTGGGTGTGTATAATACACATTAGCATGACTCTGTTTTACAGTTCATAATTTCTAACATTAAATTTTAACACAATATTAAATGTGATTGCAACACATAGTATTAATCAATCAATCAATAAACTCTTGCGGTTGGGGCGGCGTCCCGTCGCTGTGCGTTGAGCCAACCAGATGAACCAGTTTTCTTCCACTGCTTGTGATCTTGAGCCAGAGTTCTACATCCTCTAGAGTAACTTCATGGTGTTGGAGGTCATCCGCGATGACATCGAGACATCAAACGCGAGGCTTGCCTCTTGGTCATTTCCAATCCCCTACCTTTTGGAAACCAGCGGATATGGCACTGTGCAGCCAGGCATGATGCTCTTGACTGGCAGGTGCGGGCTCTGAGCGCTTCGTTGCGAATCCGCTGGGGCCACCTGATGTTTTTGATTGTCCTGAGGGCCCTGCCATCAAAGCCATCTAGTTTAGCTCGAGTCTTATTTAAGGGCCATGTTTCCGAGTCATATAGCAGAATAGAAAGTACGGTGGAGTTGTAAGTCCTGAGCTTGGTCTTATGGGAGATGTTCTGGTGCCGCCAGAGTGGTTTCCAGAGACACTGCATTGCTGAGGCTGTCAGGACTCTTCTGTAGGTAATCTCTGGTTTTTGGTCATTGTTTTTGGTTACTGTGAACCCTAGATACAAGATGTTCTTCTCAGGTTCTCCAAAGTCATTGCCAAGCCAATGGGGAGATGGAACTGACATACAGGAACTTAGTTTTTGTTCAGCTCACCTGGAGGCCAAGCTTCTCTGCCTCTTCACTGAATATGCCCAGAATATCTCTCAGCAGACTGTTGGATATGCTGAGCAAGATCGTGTCGTCAGCGTACTCCAAGTTAGTTGGTAGCTGCCAAGGGACACTCCGGGGATCCATTCACAGACCCTAGACATCAAATGGTCGATGATGCAGTTGAAAAGATCAGGAGCAGCCACACAGCCCTGACGGATGCAACTGGAGATTGAAAACCAGTCAGGGTCTTTTTAGTTCAAATAGACACAGGTCTGCGCATCGCTATAAACCAGCTTAATGAACAGAGCAACGCTCTTAGGTGGTGCTCCAAGGGACTGCAGGATACTCCACAGCGAAGAGTGGCAGACAGTGTCAAATGTGGCCTTAAGATCTACAAATCCACAGAAGAGATGCCGATCTTTACGGAATTCGTAGGTCTTTTCTATCAGCAGTCCAGCGACACAGATGCTGTCCAGACCAGAGTGGTCATCCAGCTCTTCTGGAAATGATAGCTTGACAGGCTTGTTTGTGGTAATCACAGGGGCACTTTACTCTCCATCTCAGACAAGTGCTTCACCAGGATCCTGCACATCCGTGCGCTTGCTGACATTAGAAGCAGCCGCCGCTTCAAGCAGACTAGTTTCATGCCAAACTGCTCCACAACACAGTGTTAATAATTTTGTTAAATAAAGATTAATTGGATTTCATAGGTGTCAACGTAATTAAATATTCTCGATTTTAAAACGAATCAGGTTGCACGTATTCTTCAGGTGGCAATGTTGATGTGTGGAGTGTTGTGTTTTAAATGCTGTCCCTAAACGCACCGTGTGTCTGACTGAGGGGAGAAAGGGACGAGGGAGCGTGAAGGCTGTTGTTTTGTATTTGTTTTGTTGGCGTCAGTTTAAATGGGAGTTCGTGTTGAAAGGAGACTGTTATATGAAAGGTTTTATGTGTGTGGTTTCGTCATATAAAATGAGACAACTTTACTATCTACCATGTTGAGAGAAATGTTGAGAGAAATGTTTTGTATTCATAAATGTGTCCTCAGTTGATGTTGAAATAATGTTCCTATTGCTTGTTATTATTGACATATTATCTTTTCGCCACAAGATGGCAGGATGGGACTTCATTGACTAAAGTGCTACTTTTATTACTTCTTTTTGTTTGACTTTGATTACAGTGGTACCTCTACATACGATCGCTTCGACACACGAACTTTTCGACATCCGACGTAAAATTTGACTCGCCATTTGTTTCTACATCCGACGACATGTTCGAAATACGACGACAATGGCAGCACCGCAGACGAATGCACGGCGGATTTTCTTGTGTGACAAATCAACACTGGTTTCAGAAAAGGTTGGTACAGGTGGTGAAACAAGGAAAAACTTGACGCTTACCTTCTAAATGAAGATGCAAATGACAGAAAAATATGAGCGTAGGGTGGGCATCCGTGAAATGGCTCAACAATACATCTCCACGGTCCTCCTCCGACCATCGTTCGCCAGTCTTTATAAGTTAAGCTGACAATTCTTAATGTGGTAACATCTCCAGAGAAATCGCCAACTTCGCCACGTTTTTATCATTTATTTCACAACTTATTCAAAACAAAAACACCTTCTGTCTGCCGCAATTGACGGTGTTCTCAAGAAAGCATTCAAAGTGAAAGTGAAACTCAAGCTCACCGGTCTCTCTGGCACGTCAGCTCCGCGGTGCGTTCAGGGTCAGCAAAAAACGTCCGCCACATTACAACCCGATTCGTTACATTAATACAGGAATTATTATTATTATTATTATTATTCCGATTTTGATTTATAATTTATTTGTTTTGCTATGTGTAATTGCCATTTGTAATAGTACCAGCAGTATTTTTTAAGGATTTAGTGAAGGTTTTTGGGCTGTGGAACGAATTAATGGAATATATAATGTATTCCTATGGGAAAATCCTGCTCGACATACGACCATTTCGACTTACAAACAAGGTCCTGGAACGGATTAACTTCGTATGTAGAGGTACCACTGTACTTTAATTTGTGGGATTGCCTGTGAAGTCAGCAATGAGAGAGGATGTAGCCGCATGTTGATGGAAATTAAACAGGCCGAGTTTTGGCTGAAAGACAATTTATTTGTCCGTCAATTATTCCCACGAATGCATCGTTGAGCTGCAACCACCTCAACAGGTTATGGGCTCAGGAGTCATTCGAAGGTAAAGTCAGTTTCCACCGTGTCGAAGGTCGCGAAGGACAGCGTGCTCACGGACTGCTGATTAGCGGAAAAAGCTAACAAGCAACATGGATCCACGAGGAACAAGTGGGTTGACTCGACTGGCATTTGACAGAGATGAAGCTAAATATGAACTGTAGAAAACTAAAATGCTGGGACATTTTCATCTAATCGGGCTAAAGAAGACAGTGCTGGTAGGACCAACCACTGAAGCCAAGAGAGAAAATGCTGAAATGAAAAAAGCGGACGCTTGTGCTGAAATGATACAACTTCTTGATGATAAAAGCCTCTCGCTAATAATGAGAGATGCGCTAAATGACAGAAAAAAAAGCTGTGAAAATATTAAGAGAATATTATGCTGGGAAGGGAAAACCCAGGATTATAAATTCGTACACCATGCTAACATCTCTTCAAAAGGGAAACGAAGAAAACATAGTGGACTACATAATAAGAGCTGAGACCGCCTTCACAGCATTGCGAAATGCAAGTGAAACAATGAAACGACACAGAGTTGGTGTGCTTCAAATGTGGGATCAAAGCAAAATCATGTCGACATAAGACATGGTGTAGTCGGTGCAAAACTGACACGCACAAAGACGCTACTTGCAGATGCAAGGACAAACCGGACGGAGCGAGAAAAATTGCTGAAGATGGAGATCCTGACTTCGCGTTCAAGGTGAGAGATGAACAGCCCGACACCAGGCGGCAGGATACACACAGCATCCGGGAACGAGGCCTGATGGTGGACACGGGAGTGACATCTCATATCATCACTGACATGACCAAGTTCAAAAGCTTCCAGGAGACGTTCAAACCAGAGAACCACAGCGTGGAGTTTGCAGATGGTACCAGGTGCAGTGGAGTCGCATTAAATGGTAAATGGTGTTATATAACGCTTTTCCACCTTTCAAGGCGCTCAAAGCACTTTACACTATCTCGCCATCCACCTACTGGTGACGCAGCACCAGGAGCAACGTGGGGGTTTCAGTACCTTGCTCAAGGACACTTAGAAGTGTTCATCAGGGTGGAGAATTGAACCCACAATCTCTAGGTTTGGGGACAACTACTCTACCACTGAGCCACCCCACACACAGTTGCAAGTATATTAAAAAGAGGAGATGCAGAGTGCTACCTGATCGACAACAGAGGACAAGAGCGCAAGGCAACACTCAGAAACGCACTCTTCATACCGTCGTACCCACAAGACATCTTTTCGGTGAAAGCAGCAACATCGAGTGGATCCGAGGTACTTTTCAAAGAAGGTGAAGACGCACTGATAACCAAAGACGGTACAAAATTCAATATTCATGTGTATGGCAAGCTGTACTTTTTGCATACAATTGGTGAGTCTGACAAGTGCAATGCATGTTATGATATTCACACATGTCACCAAATATTAGCCCACTGTAATTATGAGTATGTGCTCAAATTACAGAAAGTAGTTGATGGAATGCAGATTAAGGGAAAAGAAACAAGACCTGAACAAACGTTTGAGATATGCATACAAGGAAAATTTATCCAGACTCGAAAGAGACCCAGATACTCGAGCAGATACACCCTTAAAATTGGTACACTCAGATCTTGCAGGTCCTATTACTCCAGAATCGATTGATGGTTACAAATATGTGCAGTTATTCACAGATGATTACTCTGGTGCAATTTTCACATATTTCCTGAAAAAGAAAAGTGACACTGTTCTAGCAACAGAAAAATGTCTTGCAGATATAGCTCCTTATGGGAAAGTAATGTGCATCTGATCTGATAACGGAACTGAATATACTTGCAATGAGTTCCAAACATTGTTGAGAAAAATTGAAACAAGACACGAAACATCAGCGCCGTATTCCCCACACCAGAACGGGACAGCTGAAAGAGGATGGCGTACACTATTTGAAATGTGTAGGTGCATGCTAGTCGAAAGTGGGCTACCAAAATACCTATGGCACTATGCAGTACAAACTGCAGCAATGGTTCGCAATAGATGTTATAATAGACGTACAGGGCAAACTCCTTAACAGATGTTGACAAACAAGAAACCAAATATTTCCAGAATGCAAAAATTTGGGTCTGTATGTTACACATACAAATAAGACAAGTGAAAATTGGATTCTAAGTGTGGCCAAGGACAGTTTGCTGGCTATGACAAAAATAGTCCAGCATACAGTGCTGCTCGAAAGTTTGTGAACCCCACAGCGATGGTCAGATTTTTTGTAAAAAAAACTAAAATAACCTTATTAAATGTTAAGTTATACCCAAATCCACAATACTGACATTCCAAATAATGGACTGAAACAAAAGAAATAGTTATATTGTCATTCTTTATTTAACAAAAGTGGTTGATTTAAGAAAAACTCAGATATCATGTGTGCAAAAGTATGTGAACCCCTTCAGTTAATAGGATATTGCGCCTCCTTTTGCAGAGATTACCTCAACCAAACGGTTTCTGTAGTGACTAATCAGCCTCTCACATCTACTTTGGGGGATTTTTGCCCATTCTTCCTTGCAGAACGCAGTCAGTTGAGAGAGGTTTGATGGGCGTCTGGCATGAACTGCTCGCTTCAGGTCCCGCCACAGCATTTCAATGGGATTTAGGTCAGGACTTTGACTGGGCCAGTCCAGAACACGAATCTTCTTCTTTTTCAGCCATTCCTTGGTTGTATTGCTGGAACGCTTTGGATCATTATCATGTTGCATGATCCACCTTCTGCCAAGCTTTAACTTCAAAACAGATGGCGTCAGGTTATGTTCTAGGATTTGACAATATTCCTCAGAATTCATGATTCCCTGGACTATGTGGAGTTGTCCAGGTCCTGAGGATGAAAAGCAAGCCCAGATCTTGGCATTCCCACCTCCATGCTTCACTGTTGGGAGAAGGTTCTTTTGGTGTTATGCAGTGTTGACTTTTCGCCAGACATGGCGGTTTTGGTTGTGAACAAACAGTTCAATTTTGCACCTACATCAGTTGATGAAAACTCTTTTTAATTTAGTCTCGACAACACAACTGTTAAAAAAAAAAAAAAAAAAAAAAAACACTGAATTGATTGATTAGGAAATCAGGTTGAAATAATAGAAAATTCCAAAATGTTGAGGGGGTTCACAAACTTTTGAGCAGCACTGTATCTAGTCTACTATCCAGACACATAGAAAGTACAAAAACATAGGCTGGTAAAGTTTGTGAACAAGGAAGTCATAGAAAAACAGACACAGACATGTGACATGGATCAAGATGAAGAATACAACATGATGGGGTTGCCAAGGGCTGATCGAGCAAGTGTAGAGGTCAAAAACAGACCTGAAGATCCTGTAGAACCAAGTGCACATAGTGAGAGTCCAAAGGAAGTGACAAAATGTGAACTTGAGAGTAGAAGGTATCCCTCAAGTAAGAGGAGAAAACCGAGTCATTTAGAAGCCTTTATAACAGAGGACAGAGATAGTGATGTAGTTTATACCACTGTAGACTACTGCTACAGGATGGTAATTGGTATACATCAAACATATGAGGAGGCCATGAGTTCAAATAACTCAAAACATTGGTCAAAAGCCATGGATGAAGAGGTTCAGTCACTAAACGAAAACAAAACATTTACCTTGACAACACTGCCAAAAGGCAAGAAAATAGTGGGGGGTAAATGGGTTTATGCACTCAAAAAGGATGAAGATGGAAGAGACAAGTACAAAGCACGATTTGTGGCTAAAGGATTTAACCAGAAAATGGGAATAGCTATGGTTGGCACAAGACCAGACCTGAGCTATGTGGTAAGCAGGTTATCACAGTACTTAAGTAAACCCACACAGGAGCAGTGGACTACTGTGAAACATGTCTTACGATACCTAAATGGCACTTCCCAAAAGAGCCGTAGTTTCAAAAGAGACGACAATGCAAAACCTAGTATACAGGCATATAGTGATACTGACTGGGCAGCTGATACTAGCGACAGGCGCAGTACTTCAGGATACTGTGTTTTCTTGAGCAAGAATAGTTCTCCAATTTCTTGGAAAACAAAGAAACAACCTACAGTCGCACTATCTACATGTGAAGCTGAATATATGGCACTGGCTTCAACCATACAAGAATGCCTATATTTAGAACAACTACTAGGTAGCATTGATCATTATCACTACACTCCAACAACTGTACACGATGACAACCAAGGGACAATCGCTCTTGCCAAAAATCCTGTTAACAGACAGAGAGCACGTACACATAAAATATCATTTTATTAGATCTACTGTGAATCAGGGAAGAGTAACATTGACTTATTGTCCAACAGATGACATGATAGCTGATATCATGACAAAACCTGTAACAAAGTCAAAATTGAAGAAGTTTGACAGTGTTATTTTTGGAATTTGAAATGTAAAAGTTCATTGGTTTGTTAAAAAGGGCATCAACATGAGAACAAGTGGGGGTGGTGAGAGAAATGTTGAGAGAAATGTTTTGTATTCATAAATGTGTCCTCAGTTGATGTTGAAATAATGTTCCTATTGCTTGTTATTATTGACATATTATCTTTTCGCCACAAGATGGCAGGATGGGACTTAATTGTCTAAAGTGCTACTTTTATTACTTCTTTTTGTTTGACTTTGATTACTGTGATTTGTGGTATTGCCTGTGGTGAAGACAGCAATGAGAGAGGATGTATCCGCATGTCGATGGAAATTAAACAGGCCGAGTTTTGGCTGAAAGACAACTTATTCTCCGTCAATTATTCCTACGAATGCAACGTTGAGCTGCAACCACCTCAACATACCAATAACTCAAGTGCTAATATGCTTCTCCAAAACACAATCCAAACAGACACTTTTGATACTGATTAGCATAATCGCTAACTAGCTTAGCACTCCATGCTAAGTAGTAACTTCTCATCAACAAAGAATACAAACAATGCAATTGGCTTCAATTACTCACCTCTGACGTAGTCCCACTGGATCTAACAGCACAAAAAACAATCTAACTCTCGACACTACGTAAAGTTATTGATTCAGCAACCCAACCTGAGTGTAGAAGTGAACTGTTTCTCTGGGGGTTCTCTTTTATTCGATTTAATCGATTAGTTGTTGCAGCCTTAATATGTACTGTATGTTTAGTTTTCAGGTTTTCCTGTAAGATTTTTTTCTACTGTACACCACATCTGTTTAAAAAATTTGAAAATCCCATACAAAATTCGGGTAAACCGTAAACGTTGACAGATATGATATAGTGCAGTTAAACTGGAAATCTTTAAAGATGTTTTTGTATATTACTGCACACAAATTTAAAAAATATTTAATAATGTAAAAGTCCAGCAAGAAAATCAGCAAGTAACTTGTCTGCTATACCAGGTTAAATCTAAACCACCCACCCAGGTTTAGACCAAAAAAAAAAGGATCCAATCTTGACAACCACAAAAATATACTGTATTTGCCAATCAGGGGGAGTGACAGAGAGCCCACACTCCTCTGATTTTGAAAGGAATGAAAGAGATGAGTAGTGTTGCAAAAGGATTTTTTTCCCCAATCACCAAGATAATGGATATGAATAGGCAGTCTCCTAGTGGGGGAAGGATTAAATCAAGCAGCAACGCATGATTGCTCCGAGTCCTGATTTTATTCACTGACAAACTCAGTGTCTGAAATATTTTGTACTGTGACTAAAAAGCATACGCCCACACATACATCTCTGCCTTTTTGCAACCCCAGAATGCAGTTGTTATAGCTGTAGCAGCTCTGTGTGTACATGCTCTCTCACACGAAGCCTTGAATGAGGTAAGCTAACAACTGCTATTTATGTCTGTGTCAGACTATGTTGAGGGAGGGGAGTCTTGTGAGGGACATTAGACTTTCAGGTAACCCACCGGGTTTTCCAACCTGCAACCAGTTTTTGATATTTCTGTTTAAACACATCACAAAACACCATTATTGCAACCTTTTGCTTGATCAATAAACACCAACATAGCAATATAATTTGTGTGTGGTGCTGACAAACAGCCATCAGTACTGTAAAGCTGTCTATTGCAATGCAAAATTGCTGACAAAAGGAGGCATTTGTCTTCACTTTACAACAACAAAAATAAGAGCAAACTGTAAAAGACAGATTGCTTCAATTCTTTCCGGCCCATCTATTTTTTATCCGGGCCTTACAGCCCATAAATATTCCAATAAGAAGCATTCATCAATGCTCTTCTTGGAGGAAATTCTTGGAATAAAATAGCGACAATTCCACCTTTATTCGCGAGTCACTGAAAGCTTTACAAAGTGTTGTCTGTGGCCCCCACTAGCCTGATGTTGGCACTCAGCTTTTTCCGACTGGATTCATCCTATCTGACATATTCAATTCACTACGTGGGTTGAATGTCATAGTGATCACCAAGCATGCTCACTACAGATAGTTTGATTTTGATGCCTCAGACTTTATTTTGTTTCCGTCTCACAAGTTTTACTCACAGGTCACGTGTGATTGCATGAAATAAGAAGAACACGTCAGAGATTCTGATACTAGACATTTTTGAGGACACTTGTTACAATGCCGAGAGAACTCTTATTACCTTGTGTTGCACTGCAGGTAAATGTGCTTTGCCTTATCAACAGCGACTACACTAGTAACTTCATACGAATGTAATTCTTTCGAGGACCTGGTTTGTCAATCGAATTGGTCTTATGTCGAGCGGGATTTCCCCAGAGAAATACATTATTTCGGGCGGTCGGACGGACGATACCAATTTGTATTTGTAATTTATTTGTTTCGCTATGTGTAATTGCTATTAGTAATTGTTCCAGCTGTATTTATTGAGGAATTAGTGTAGGTTTTGGGCTGTGGAACAAATAATTAAAATTGTAATTATTATATGACATTAAATTATAATCTATTCTTATGGTAAAATCCTGCTCGACATATGACCATTTCAATTTACAGACTAGGTCCTGGAACGAATAGGTACCACTGTATATTATTGTCTAAGTTATACAGTCTTTTGTTTTAGGCAATCTCTTTTTGAAGTCACTGTTTTTCTTAACTAGCTTTGCAGACTTGAAACTCCAGTGCAACAGTGTAGAAAAGAGAAACTTTCTGTGCCTCGATTGGTTGCTGCACTCCCTAAATAGAAGTCATTAATCAGAGCATGAACATGTGCACTCGCGATTGCAATTTAACGCCTAATTTACATGTTACCCAGTAAGCATTTTTAACCATGTTTTTCTTGTTTTCACTCCCCCCTGCAGCGTTGGCCTCCAAGCAGACGTATATAAGCTACAGTAACCATGCCATCTAAAAGGGCGCAGGCCTGAGGAGGGATACTGGAAGAGTTGCAGCAGAGACAAAAGATGGGATTGAATGGATGTCATATTTGGGTGGAACGCAAGCAAGAGATGAAAGATGAAAAGGATAGGCCATCAGTTCCCCCCCACCCCTGAAACAATGTTGGTTTGTGATGTTTCCAGGTGCGGGATGAATGAACCACCTGAAACCAACATCCTTTCCTTTGGAAGTTGATAGCACACATTTCAGGCATCTCCAAGGCTGAGCCATTTAACAAAAATTTGGGTAGTGTCGGATGGAAATATCTTTTTTTTTTTTTTTTTTTTTGCAGTTGAACTGTTGGTAGATGGTACATCAGTACTCATCAAACTTTACATGCCTTAAAGCTGTTCATCAAGTACCGCAAGAGGAACTAAGCATATCTGGCCACAAACAAAAAGACCAGTCATTCTGATTATTTTTTTGTTTTTGTTTTGTTTTGTTTTTATTAGTGTTTCACAATCATGTCAACATCGCTATCATGTTTGGCAAACCAAGTGTACAGTCCCAGAGCATGCTTGTGGGAGCATCACGTGTACTGTGCTGTGTTGTCAATGGAATGCAACGTGTCCAGACTGCCATTAACAATGGAGACCATTAGCCATTCTCTGGTATATAAACAAAACGAGGAGCCTGGCAAAAACAAACAAAAAAAATGATACGTTTACATGAGAGATGAGAAATGGTTATGACATCTTTGAGCCACTGCTGAAAGATTCCAGATATCCTCTTTCAACTATAATTACTTCAAGCATCAAAGACAATGTGGGAACGGAGAGGAATATTTTTTTTTGTGTTGGTTGATTGTTGTTTTGTGGTACGTGTTCTGTAAAGTGCTTTGGTAAAACTACGAGGGTTGTGAAAGCGCTATATTAATAAACTTGACTTGATTTATGTCCATGACAGTATGGAGTCTGACTTAAACTTCTAGACTCTAACTCATTGGCTGCCATTATTGGTGATAGACGAACCAGATCTGCTTTAAAAATGAACTTTTTTTCACATTGACCACACAGTAACTTTGACATATTACCATTTAGGACGCTAACCAGAGTGATTCTTACTGTCCTAACAAGCTTTAATGTGTTTTCATAAATTGTCTTATTGGCTGCCATTGACGTAAGAAACGCCAAAGCCAGTCATTAGAGTTCAAATGGATTTGACATTCATCGCTTTCAACGGCAGTGAAGAGTTTATTAAGTTAGTTGGGAAGTTTCAGGCAATTTTCAAATTTTAAATTCATTAAATTCATTCATTAAATTTTAAATTCTTTGCAAAAGAAAAAAAAAGCATAATCACTCACAAGTTTAAAAGTTAAATACGATTTGGTTAATAAACTCTGTAGATAAGATACAGTGTGTTTGTGTCCATGTGTTTGTATATGTATATATATATATAGTATTAGGGCTGTCAAAATTATCGCGTTAATGGGCGGTAATTAATTTTTTTAATTAATCACGTTAAAATATATGACGCAATGCAATTTAACGCACAGGCCCCCCTCAAACAGATTAAAATGACAGCACAGTGTCATGTCGACTTGTTACTTGTGTTTTTTGGTGTTTTGTCGCCCTCTGCTGGCGCTTGGGTGCAACTGATTTTATGGGTTTAAGCACCATGAGCATTGTGTAATTATTGACATCAACAATGGCAAGCTACTAGTTTATTTTTTGATTGAAAATTTTACAAATTTTATTAAACATTAAGAGGGGTTTTAAAATAAAATTTTTATAACTTGTACTAACATTTATCTTTTAAGAACTACAAGTCTTTATATCCATGGATCGCTTTAACAGAATGTTAACGTTAATGCCATCTTGTTGATTTATTGTTATAATAAACAAATACAGTACTTATGTACCGTATGTTGAATGTATGTATCCGTCTTGTGTCTTATCTTTCCATTCCAACAATAATTTACAGAAACATATGGCATATCTTATAGATGGTTTGAATTGCGATTAATTACGATTAATTTTTAAGCTGTGATTAACTCGATTAAAAATTGTAATCGTTTGACAGTCCTAATATATATATATATATATATATATATATATATATATATATATGTATATACATATACTCTAACTGTATATTCTGTTGCCAGCTTGTCAGAGTCCGTTTTGTGAGCAGTTTTTTCGTGACCGAATTTCTACACATTACAGTGGCCGTGACAGCGGAGCATCTCAGGGCAGTCGTTTCCTACGTCTCGCTCTCCTTGAAGTGGTGACAATTTGACAGGCCAAAAAGTCATGAAAGTGAAACCAAATGCGTACCTGTGTACAACGTGACTCACTTTCGTGGTTTAATTTTCCCCCACGCAGTTTTTATCTATTCCAGTTTGCGTGGCATTGAGTTGGTAGGGGCCAGCTCCACTGCCGGCTAAGTGGTGATTTATTGGCAAGGCGGGCTTTGCCTACGTGCAATCCGCGACGGGAGGAGCACCATTGGGCCCCGGGTTGAAGCATATTACTGTGACGTACGTTTGAAGTGTCCAAGATCAATGTGTGAATGCACCATCAGCTCATCACAGCATGGCGAGCCAGTCGATCCCACATTTATTTGATTAGGTTGGTGGAGAGCCTGACACACTCATCAAAAGAGAGCGATGGCTCACCAGACATACAGTAGGTTCCAGACTCCTGTGTTAGTAGATATGTCATACAACTATCTCTACAGGATAACTGCTTATGAAAAGCCTAAAGCAGAGATGGTCACAAAGCGATAAATCTACCAAAGTGTCCATTGTAAGTCCATTTCAATTAAAATCATTTTGCCTGCGTGTTGTGACTTTTGACTTGCTTGCATGTTTGTTTGTTTGTTTGTTTGTTTGTTTTTTAATTTACAAAGCATTTGGAATTTGCAAATTGCCTGACACGTCCCAATTACTGTAAGTTAATGTCGCTTATTTATTGTTCTCACACAGAGTGGGTTGAATAAACTGAAGTTTGATGTACTTTATGCTTGTTTAAATGGAATTAGGAAGTACTGTTAGTGTCATTTAAGTAAAATTTGTATAATTTCTCAATTTTTAGTCATACATACAGTGGGGAGAACAAGTATTTGATACACTGCCGATTTTGCTAGTTTTCCCACTTGCAAGCCATGTAGAGGTCTGTAATTTGTATCATAAGTTCTCTTCAACTGTGAGGGACGGAATCTAATACAAAAATCCAGAAAATCACATTGTATAATTTTTAAATAATACATTTGTATTTAACTGCATGAAATAAGTATTTGATACATTACCAACTAGTAAATATTTCGGCTCTTAGTTCATTTTTAAGAACCCCTCCTGTTCTCCATTCATTACCGGAAGTAACTGCACCTGTTTGAACTTGGTACCTGTATAAAAGACACCTGTTCACATGCTCAAACAAACAAACTCCAACCTCTCCACAATGGCCGAGACCAAAGAGCTGTGTAAGGACATCAGGGATAAAATAATAGACCTGCACAAGGCTGGGATGGGCTACAGGAAAATAAGCAAGTAGCTTGGTGAGAAGGTAACAACTGTTGGAGCGATTATTAGAAAATGGAAGAAGTTCAAGTTGACAGTCATTCTGCCTCGTTCTGGGGCTCCATGCAAGATCTCACCTCGTGGGGCATCACTGATCATGAGGAAGGTGAGGGATCAGCCCATAACTACACGGCAGGACCTGGTCAATGGCCTGAAGAGAGCTGGAACCACAGTCTCGAAGAAAACCATCGGAAACACATTACGCTGTCATGGATTAAAATCCTACAGCGCACGCAAGGTCCCGCTGCTGAAGCCAGTGCATGTCCAGACACGTCTGAAGTTTGGCACTGACCATCTGGATGATCCAGAGGCGCAATGGGAGAAGGTCATGTGGTCAGATGAGACCAAAATTGAACTTTTTGGTCTAAACTCGGCTCGTCGTGTTTGGAGGAAAAAGAATGATGAGTACAACCCCAAGAACACCATCCCAACTGTGAAACATGGAGGAGGAAATATCATTTTTTGGGGCTACTTCTCTGCTAAGGGTACAGGACGACTGCACCGTATTGAGGGGAGGATGGATGGGGCTATGTATCGCCAGATCTTGGCTGACAACCTCCTTCCTTCAGTGAGAGCCCTGAAGATGGGTCATGGCTGGGTCTTTCAGCATGACAATGACCCAAAGCACACAGCCAAGGCAACTAAAGAGTGGCACCGTAAGAAGCATCTTAAGGTCCTGGAGTGGCCTAGCCAGTCACCAGATCTGAACCCGATAGAAAATCTATGGAGGGAGCTGAAAGTCCATGTTGCCCGGCAGCAGCCCCGAAACCTGAAGGCTCTGGAGAAGATCTGCATGGAGGAGTGGGCCAAAATCCCTGCTGCAGTATGTGCAAACCTTGTCAAGGACTACAGGAAACGTTTGGTATCTGTAATAGCAAACAAAGGTTTCTGTACAAATTATTAAATTCGATTTTTGTGATGTATCAAATACTTATTTCATGCAATTAAATGCAAATTTATTATTTGGATTGGTTTTTTGTATTAGATTCTGTCCCTCACAGTTGAAGAGAACTTATGATACAAATTACAGACCTCTCAATGCTTTGCAAGTGGGAAAACCAGCAAAATCGGCAGTGTATCAAATACTTGTTCTCCCCACTGTACTTGGGATCCCACAAAGGATATTAGAAGCTGACTTTTAGGCAGAGGTGGGTAGAGTAACCAAAAATATACTCAAGAGTAGTGTACTATAAAATAATATTACTCAAGTAAAACTCAGAGTAGTCATCCAAAAAATCTACTCAAGTACAAGTAAAAAGTATTAAATGAAAAGATTACTCAAGTAATGAGTAACATTGCCAGTAACTGCCCAGATAGCAAAATTTCACTGGAGCGGACATGGGCCAGATGTACTGCAAATTCCGCTTCAACTTTGTAAAACGGATCCGCCCCAGTGTCTTTGAACAATGGCCAAAACTCAGTATGGAGTCATTTGCCGGATCAGCAACAGTTTTGGGCCAGAATTAGTCCAAAGTAGCAGACACTACATTAATGTATGGCCCGGATATGGCACACATGTTACCCAATCTGGACCAGATTTGTGTAAAAAACATTTTTCAGTATTAGATTTCGGGTCCATTTTGCTCAATGTGTCATACTTTACTGTGTTTACTATTTTGCAAATTATACTTTATTAAAAGCAATAATGAAGACTTTTTTTCATGCCCTTTATTAATGCTAACATATTAATGCAACATACAACAATACAACATTGTTTTTCACAAAATATATTAATTGGAACAAGCAACTCCACACTAAAGATGACCCATTTGTAGACTGTAAACAACATGTATTTGTTAAGGTTCTGGGGTAACAGGGGACCTAATTCATTGACAATGAGAGGGAGTGGTGGATAGTGTCCGAAGAATCTGGTGGGCAGTTTGGTGATAGAACTGGTGAACAGGCAGGCGTTTTGCCAGCCAAGCAGTACAGGATCTAGGGAGGAAAAACACAAAAATGAGCTCAGTATCAGGGTTACAAGATTCCTTGTTAGCTGAAAGTTACATACAGTACCTGTGGGGGAGTTTTTGATCTGGCAATGATGTGAGGCCAAGGACCGGTTTAAGTAGGCACTGACGATGATCAGCGGCACCTGGTCCCAGGCTCACCCATCTGTGCAATCAAGGCGGGAATACATAAACACAAAAAGGAGGGACTCAGTTTCAATAATCGTATTCAAATATTGAAAAATTTACAGCAGTAGAGAGTAAAGGCTTTCTCCCTCCATATGTTGTCATGCAACAAAACTTGAATTACTTAACTTGCAGACATGGCGGATCACTTAAATACACCGGCCATTTTGTGAACCCTCGATTGAATAATTTGTTTAGCAGTCAAGCAGCGACTTCAAAACACGATTATGACTTTGAATAAAGCATTTACCATACAAATATGCCATGTGCCATATGCCAATGTGTCGTGACTCCTGTGTGCTCTTCTGTTTAGTTGCCTTTCAGGTGAGTGCTGAGAGTGACGTCACATGTCAACCGTTAAATCTCGGCGTTTGAGGGTGTCCGGCCTGAACGGTCCACCCCAGAACAGTGTGTAAATCTGTCATTTTGACTGTCATAGTGCTGATCCGGGCCACATCTGGCGCACCGATGTTAAGCGGGTGTGCTCTGTGGATCTGGTGAGCTGAAGCCTTATCTGGCACGCAGTCGCCTGCTTTTGGGGTACTTTCAATGTCGGATTTTTGTTTAGACAATATTTTTTTCTCTCAGCGCGTCATCTATACCCAGAAAGCAAAATATAACATCGGCCAGATGTACAGCAAATTTCGGCCCAATTTCATGAAACTGTCAAACTCAGTATGGATTGACTTGACAGATTAGCAAACAATTTTGGGCCAGAACTGGTCCAAGAGGCCATGCACGACATTAATATAGGGCCCGGATATGGCATACATGTTTACCTAATCTGGGCCAGCACTGGACGAGATGTAGTCCAGATTGCCTGATGGCAAGATATAACTGGAGTAGACATGGGCCAGATGTAATGCAAATTTCAGCTCAATTAGGTAAAACGGATCCTCCCAAACTCCGTATGAATTCACTTGCCAGATCCGCAAACAGTTTGGGGCAGAACTGGTCCAAAGTAGCAGACACCGCAAAGTATGGCCAAAATATTATTTCATTAAAGATGACCGATTTTTTTGACAGTAAAAAATATATTCTCTTTGCTATGGTTCTGGGGTAACAGGGGACCCAAGTGTAGAGACGAGAGGCAAACTGGCAGTGGTAGCAAGAGTTTATTGACGGTTAGATGGGGTGGCAGATAGTGTCTGAAGAATCCGGTGAGCAATTTGGTGATAAAACAGGTGAACGGCCAGGCAGGCGTTCTGGCAGCTAAG
This sequence comes from Corythoichthys intestinalis, assembly GCF_030265065.1. NCBI lineage: Eukaryota > Metazoa > Chordata > Actinopteri > Syngnathiformes > Syngnathidae > Corythoichthys > Corythoichthys intestinalis. The sequence continues at coordinate 69,930,409 of NC_080396.1, forward strand.
CAGTACAGGATCTAGGGGTAAAAAAACAAAAATGAGCTCAATATCAGGATTACAAGATTCTTTGTTAGCTGAAAGCTAGAGTCACAAACTCGTGGATTGAAGTGTTGATCTGGCGCTGATGTGCCGTCCGCCTGTCCTGACTCCTGCATGTTCTCCTGTTTAGTTTCGTAGCGCAGATGCCTGCTTTCAGAGTACGTCACATGTGACGTCACATGTCGACTGTTAAACACAGATTTTGAGCGCGTCCGGTCTGCATTATCCGTCCCGCAACAGTACGTAACCTATCATCTGGACTGTCAGATTGATGATCCTGGCCGCATCTGGCGCACTGACGTTCAGCAAGTCTGATTGCTTTGCGAATCTGGTGAGCTCAGGCCATATCCGACACACAGTCACCTGCTATTGGGGTATGAACTGTTATTATTATACTGTACAATAAATTCAACTACATGACCATATTAGGCCAAAAAAAATAAACATGAATCAAATGCCGACTAGAAAAATATAAATGAAACATCACGCTTCCAAAGAGCATGGCTGCCCTCTAGTGGAGCAAATATTGCACAGGCCAACGTTATCATAGAACTTCAAGGTTGTGTGTGGTCATGTTAACTGTATTGTTACATGTGATTGGTATAATGGAGTCAATAATGTGATTATTGTAGTGACATCCCATTGCTTAAACTAGTAGAGTCACTGTGGCCATACCTGGCAAAAATAAAGTCAAATCCAATATGTAGAATAAAGAGGAAAGATGTAACGACTCTCATGTAGCCCCAAGTAGCAGAGTAAGAGTAGTGTTCTACACAAATATACTCAAGTCAAAGTAAAAAGTATGGCTTAATAAAACAACTCTTAGAAGTACTTTTTTCTCTAAAAGTTAATCAAGTAAATGCAATGGATTAAATGTAACGCCTTCCTGCCCACCTCTGCTTTTAAATTGTGGTTACACTGTTCATGTACTTCAGCACTTGAATGAAAACATACAGTATATTTCAAAGGTTTCCGTTCTGCAGCGTTACAAATAAGAGCCATTATCTTCATTTTGTGCTCTGACCATTCATCTTCCTTTCCCATTCATGGTGTTGTACGCCTGACATAATGTCCTGCATCTTGTTCAAACACTATGAAAAGCTTGATGTACAAAACTAAATGTGCAAACTCTGTCTGTCTTCAGTTACTAGTTCTCCTTCAGTATCATCGTAAAATGATCAACTCTGGAATTTGTCTCAGTAAATCTGTTTCTCAGCGATGCAGAATATGTATGTTGCATGTCAAAAATGTGAGTCATGTGAACAAATTTATATTCAGGTCTGACGTCTAAGGGGAAAACTATTGCAAACAATTATGAATTCACCAATAGATTTGGTTTAATCAAAAATACTTGTAGCTCTCAACTAAACAGTTATTGCTGCAAATGTTTTTTCATCATTTCAATGAAGTATTTTTTGTGGGAAATGTGTTTATGTATATGAATACAATTAACTGCTTTTTTTTGTCACATTGCTTTTCTTTTTATTATTTTGAAAACACTATCTATGTTACAAATAGAATACGTATGTTGACAAGTGCTGAGTGAAACTAAGTGGCAGTAAATCAGTGTTTCCAAATGGTTTGATCACGTCTGCGTTATGTACGGAAATTATTTAAAAAGAATCAAAAATAAATGCAGTGCCTGAATATTTATGAATTATCTATAGAAAAGAATACTGATGTGTAGAGCATGTTCATTTTTATACGAGATATTTCTATTAAAAACACACTTTTTTATAATCAAGTGCTGTTTGCTTAATATTTTACACAAATTGTCACACATTTAATGTGTTCTGTAAGCAAGTGGTAAAGCAGCTCTCTTAGAGAAAAAGCAGTATAGAAGCAACTAATTAACTTGTCAGATGGGTCGCTGAGTGCCATGAGAATATGAAAACTGATTAACATTTTATGAAAAGAGAGAATGGTGAGAGTCATCAACCAAGCCCCCCCCCTCCCCCTTTCACGGGCCCTCTTATAACCATTTTCCATAGTGGTGAATCTCTTACAAATAACTATGAGATCATTTGTCGCCTGACGTGATAAATTAAAGCTATTACAAGCTGCCTCCATTAATACTGAGATGCATTTTAAGCCAGAGAGGATCTTCCTCAGGCAACACACAGAGAAAAATATCGAGCACGGGTGTAATGATGGATGAAAAAAGTTAAGCGGTTTCGTGTACTGACTTCAATTTAAATGTTAACAGAGCTTGTGAAGTTATGGTTTCAAAATGTGCTTGAAGATAATTTGATGAAAGGAAAAAAGCAATAGTTAGGAATAAAAAACAAATATTTCATTGTAGTCAGAGGTTGGTCAAGTAACAAAAAAAATATTCTTAGGCAAGAGTAGTGTTATTTCAAAATAATATTACTTGTATTTAATAAGTAAATGTAATCAAACGATTTATTCAAGTGCAAGTGAAAAACACATTTGGTGAAAAGAATACTCAAGTAATGAGTAACTGCTTACAGAGTCAGATTTTTTTTTTTTTTAACAATGGTATTATTATACTGTGCTATAACCTATTACATGACCATATTTGGCCAAGAAAACAGACAAAAAGAATTGAATCCTGATTAGAAAAATCTACAGGAATGAAACATCACCCGTCTGGAGAAAACACATTTCCTACCATGATATTAAAACGACCATATTTCCTGTTTTCTGTGGTCTATCGATGCCAAATAAAAACTATGAGAGAGGTTGAAATTCGCGCTTTTGACTAATGTTGACGGCAGCGCTTCATGTAAAATAGTTCATTTTCTATGGTGCTTTAAAATGCCACGTGATTGAGCAGGCCGGCGTGATCATAGGACTTCTGACTGCAAGCTAGTGTGTGGTCATGTGACTAATGTTACGTCTCATTGGTATAATGGAAGCATGTTGCTTTGTCTGATTGGTGAAACTGCTAGAGCCACTGTGCTGGCAAAAATAAGTAAAATCTAAGATTTAGAATAAAGAGTAAAAATGTAATGACTCTAGTGTAGCCCTAAGTAGCGGAGTAGGCGTAGCGTTTCTTCTTCACAAATCTACTCAAGTAAAAGTATGCCGTGGTAAAACTACTCTTAGAAGTACATTTTTCGATAAAAGTTACTCAAGCAAATGTAACGGAGTATATGTAACACGTTACTACCCACCTCTGATTATATATACAGGTATATATTTTTTTGTAATAAATCGTTCACCAGGAGTATCACACTTTGTTAAATATATACAGTAATTCTTACATTTAAATCCCTATTGAGGCATTTTTTGAATTGAGTTTTTAAAAAAAAAAAAACATTTTGGGAGTATAATAAAATAAAAGATTTTCCCCCCTTTGAAATATCTGTTTAATAATACCAACTACAGTTATGGCAGAGGACTCTGTATGTTCCTATTTCCCAACAAGGAAAATATTAATGTCGCGTGAGGTTTTAGTTTCTCTCTATGCTGCCCTGTGCTGCATCATAAAATGTAGAGTGTGGAACAAATTAGGTCACAAACACACTTCGGCTGCCTTGAAGTGGTCAAACACTTCTGGGTCATACTCTGTCATTTCTTTTGTATTAGTACTAAAACCTACTTGGTTTCTTTACATGGGAACACCAACTTTCCTACTCTTTGTTTGAAACATAAGGATTTGTAGAGGGAACAGCCGTGATGGGTAATATTAATGAATATGTTGCCAAAACTGTTGGAGTGCAGCTTGATTCATGGTTCAAGATTGAAGTGTCATCATGTCTATTTGGAACAAGTAATTGACATAATATATTATAAAACAGCAAGGACGTTGAGGACTGCAGTACACACTTTTAGTGCAGTTAGGTAGATTATAAAAAGGTAAATGTGACAGATGTTGACACTTGATTGTGCACATTCTTTACATATGGTGTTGATATTTTCTCCACATATGGAAATGAATGGCTGCTAAGAAGGGTTATTAAAGCAGTTCTTGCAGAGCCACCACAGTCAATTTGTTTGAACAATCTGCCTTTGCTTCTTTATGAAGGCTAAAAGGTCTTGTGTATCAAAAGGTGGCACTCTGTATTTCAGCATTACATTGAAGACAACTTTACTGCCGTTCTTCACAACAAGTGGAGGGCTTTATGAGCATGCTCCATCAAACAATCAGATGCATGACTGCACATACACAAGTCGTATTACTAAAATTCAACTCGGCTCACAAACTATCTTCCAAACTTTTAAATAACTGTGGCATAAAACTCATTATTCATAACAGCAGCCCTAAGTAATTGTAGCAGAATACATGACAGCATAATGGAACCCAATTGAGGGGATACATTGGATTATGAATGTTTCATCAGCAGACCACTTTACCATACGATGTAGTTAAAGGGTGGCTCAAACCCACATTGTCCGAACTCCAAACCAGAAAACTGATTCAGGAGAACATACTGTACGTATATCTTTCATATCTAACATAGCCCAAAAAATGTAGGAAAAGATTAATTTTATGAGGTAAATGTAAAAGGTTAAACAAGCATTATGTGTTAAACAAGCATTATGTGCGCTACTACAGGCTGAAGGCTGCACTTTACTGGCTAACCCATATCCAGGGGTTAAAGTGACTAAAATTTCTTGCAGGAAATCCCTGACATAAACGTTGCCATTTTTCGGGGGGTCGAGGTCAAACCTCCTAAGGTGATAAGGTGGCGCCACAGTGGCTATGAGACTAGCAGCACATTCGACATATTTACGTAAAATAAATGCTAACTGCCCGTTTTTTTTTTGTTGTTTTATTTTTTGTTTTTTTTGCTTTTACCCAGAATCGAGACTGTTTAACATCCATATCTATCAAGAATTCAGGGATTTAAGCATTTATTCACAAGAATTTTCTACGTAAAAAGCTCTTTGTGGTGATAAAGCGGCGCCGCAGTGGCTTGAAGACTAGCAGCACATTCGACATATTAACGTAAAATAAATGCTAACTGCCTGGTTCTTTGCTCTTTTAACAGAGAATCGAGACTGTTTTACGTTCATATCTATAAAGAATTCAGGGATTTAAGCATTTCTTCACAAGAATTTTCAATGTAAAAAACTTTGTGGTGATAAGTCGGCACCACAGTGGCTTAAAGACTAGCAGCGCATTCGTTATATTTACGAAAAATAAATGCAAACTGCCCGTTTTTTTGTGTGTGTGTTTGTTTGTGTGTTGCTTTTAACCAAGAATAGAGACTGTCTTACGTCAATATCTATAAATAATTCAGGGATTTACGTGTCTATTCACAAGAATTTTCAACGTAAAAAGCTCTTTGTGGTGATAAGGCGGCGCCGCAGTGGCTTGAAGACTAGCAGCACATTTGACATATTTACGTAAAATAAATGCTAACTGCCCGGTTTTTTGCTTTTAACCAAGAACTGAGACTGTTTTACGTCCCTATCTATGAAGAATTCAGGGAATTAAGCATCTATTCAACAGAATTTTCAACGTAAAAAGCTCTTTGTGGTGATAAGGCGGCGCCACAGTGGCTTAAAGACTAGCAGCACATTCATTCAATTTCATATTTACGTAAAATAAATGCTAACTGCCCGGTTTTTTTTTTTCTTTTAACCAAGAATCAAGACTGTTTTATATCCATATCCATCAAGAATTCAGATATTTAAGCACTTATTTACAAGAATTTTCAAATTAAAAAACTCTGTGTTTCCACTCGGTCAGCTTTGACAGAGAGGGCCCCCTATTAATCGGCCCCGTGTCCCGTCAATATAATATGAAGTCAATGGCTCATGTTCGCCAGACATACCGTTAATAGAGATATAATGATAGGTGAGTTTCAAAGTTAAAATTACACCCTCCCCCTGATATTGCAGACATTTTCATATATTTTATTCAACCAGGAAAAAAGTCTCGTTGAGATTAAAAAACTCTTTTACAAGAGAGTCCTGGAAGACAGGCAGCAGCACAAACATAGAGTTGCACAAACAGAGTTAAAAACAAAGCACAAAAAAAAGTGCCCAAAATAATAATGATTAAAAAAAACAAAAAAACTATTCATAGCATCTACAGCCACATGTACTTGCTTCCAAGTCTTTAAGAGCCTTAAAAGTATTAATTAGGGTTTTTGCGGTGCATTCACAGGATTTACATAAGGACTCACATTGTCCTTGTGAAGCATCCTTCATCTCTCATCCTTTTCTTCCATCTGGAGTATTTTCTTGATTTTGGGGGAATAGACTTCATAATAGATTTATGATGTCTATGGTTGGAGGTGTTTGTTCCTAGTTATGGATCCACATTTTACATCTCGGTATTCGATGGCTATTTTTGGTAAATCTATTAGAGGCATTTGAAAGCAGCAGGCAATGATGATGACAGTGATCACTCTCAGCATGGAACAATCTGGAGGCTGTATGGTCACTGTAGCTTTAAATAAAAAAAGATCTGATTAATTTTGGGGGGGGGGTATAAATAGCATCACTCATTCTAGCACATGTACAGTGTATCACAAAAGTGAGTACACCCCTCGCATTTCTGCAGATATTTAAGTATACCTTTTCATGGGACAGCACTGAAAAAATGACACTTTCACACAATGAAAAGTAGTCTGTGTGCAGCTTATATAGTAGAGTTCATTTATTTTCCTCTCAAAATATAGCCATTAATATCTAAACCCCTGGCAAGAAAAGTGAGTACACCCCTTTGAAACTACGTACTGTACATCCCTAAATGTCCAAATTGAGTACTGCTTGTCATTTTCCCTCCAAAATGACACGTTACAGGAGTGCTGAAGCATTGCTGCAGAGATTGAAGAGGTGGGGGGTCAGCCTGTTAGTGCTGAGACCATACGCCACACTCTACATCAAATTGGTGTGCATGGCTGTCACCCCCACAAGAAAGCCTGCCCGTTTCATCAGACCATAGGACATGGTTCCAGTTTCCATGTGCTTTGTTGACATGTCTTCAGCAAACTGTTTGCGGCTGACAAGCATTTTGTGGCTGACAATGCTCGACGACCAGCGGCTTGTCGCACACCCCCCTCGGTCCTTTACGCGTGCCCACCGAGAATGAGCTTTCCTCGGCTTGGCCACAAACACTGGCAGCCCGCCGTGGCCGCAGTAGAAGAACAAGCAGTAACTTGCTCGCCCTGAGGGCTGTCCGATCCAGCCAGCTCTGTCCTCTTCGCGTGCCCACCTTTGTCATGACCAAACCATTTATTTATCAATTGGGGAAAAATACTTAGATAAAAAGAATATCCTGTAAAAATATTGGAGTAGAGAGATTGAAACAATCATGACATTTTGATGCTGTCTGTCGCATTTTCCTCGTTCTGAATAATTCCCCCTCAACGGGCTGAATTCTAAATCGAAATCGTGACTCTGCCGATGTCATCCTCCAGCTGGGGACGATAGAGCACTATGACAGGCAGTGCTACAAGGCAGATTAAAAGACTAATTTCTCGTCATCTGCTTTGCCAAATTGTTGTACTGGTTACTAGTATTTTTTTGTATTTTTTGTACTTAGCATTTTTATAGTAGGTAGATCATTTTGCCTTGTCATTTTATAAGTAGCTCGTATGCTGAAAAAGTTTGAGCACCCCATACTAGTATATAGTCATACAGTCTCAAAATATGATTCTAATTCACATAATAATGCTATTTAAGATTTTGTTTATGCTGTCACAGGCACTTTAAATACAGTGCGCTCCTAATGCGTCTCAAAGACACTATGCTCCTTTACAAAGAACAACTGAGACCACAAACATGCCACAAAGAACAACTAAGAAGAAAAACATGACAGCACATGGCATTCTCAACTAGTAAGTTGTGACCTAGACGTGGCTCATATTGCCTAGGTGGGTTACCTAGCTTACCTCTCTCATTCCTCATTCTCATTCATTTATCCTTGCTGCGAGCATTTAACTTTCCATATATCAATTTGCAGGAGTAATGCTGTTTGAGTCAAAAAGAAATAAAAAGTAATACATCTTGTGACAGATTACATTGACTGCAGTCATAAAAAAATGCTTGTAAAACAGCTGGAAATTATGGTGAGCACGCATAAAAAATTGTTAGAGGTTATCTCCCAAGTTAGTTAGTTAATTTCGACTTTTATGATGCGTGTCTCGTCTGCTGTTTTTCTCCACCTTTTTTTTTTGTTTGTTTGTTTGTTTTCTTTAAGTCACATAACAGTGTCTCGTCCGCATTAATGGTAAATACAGTATATTACTTGTCATCTAATTTTGTTATTTATTAGGTCTAATTAATCTAAATGCTTGATCTGTACAGTAATTGCTATGCATCTCTGGTATTTCTTTATACTATTGTATATAGGCCTGTGCGGTTCGCTTTCCTTTGTTACACCCGGGCTTGTTTGATATAATGCAAGAGCTATTATCTCTTAGTTTTGAGCGTTTGTTACGGATGGGGAGTAATTTTTCCTTTTGTTCAGTAGTTTCCACCTGTGTGATCTCAGAAGGCCTCCACAGCTGGAACCACTTCCTCATTAGTCAATCATCCAATCATCTGTTCGTCCTGCCACTATATAAGTTGAATTGTTTGCTCTGTTCAAGAGAGGCGGTGGCAGCTCTCACTTTGGTTGTATTGGTTTGTTGAAGTCTGTTATGTTTTGACTTTGATTCTGTTTGTGAAGTTTGCTTTCTGCCACTTGTTTATTAATGATCTCTTTTGTCTTTTTCTTTAGGTTGGCGCAGAGCACAGAGGTAGGGACTTTAGTTAGACACCTGCAGGTCTACATCGTGTCTCCCACCTCACGTAGGTACCAACTCTCTGTATTAGTCCATTAGATAGAGCGGCAACACCACCCATGTATTTTGGGGCACAATAGGTGCCTGTCACTGTAGTGTTTTAGTTTGGGGGTTGTTTTGGGTTCTAGGTTTAGTTGGGGTTTTTGAACTGTTTATTTGGTGTTTGCTGCATAGTGCAGGGGGTTGGGTAAATGTTTGTGTGCTCTGTGTCCATTGTTTCTTTTCTGTTAAATAAACTTTTTATTTGCAATTTTGACTTGTCACTGCCTCCTCATTGCACACCTGCCGTCTTATGTTACGCCGCGGCCCCTGACCACCAGGGGTACTCGTAACATTTGGGGGCTCGTCCGGGAGCTTTGTGGTTCCGCGGAGGCGGCAGGTGTGTTGGTGTGCAGTGGCGGTCGGATTGCGAGTTTTGTTTATTTAACTTTTTTGGTAATTCCCTGCGCGCCCTGGTAGATAATGGCCACGGGCTTTAGTGTTGAGGATTTCTTGGCGGGTCCCTCGGTGGGACAATTGGACCTCTGTAGAAAAGCGGATTTTTGCGCGGTCGGTGCGCATTTTGGAGTTGAGCTCCTAATGTCTAAAACTTGGGCTCAGCTGAAGGCATCGGTCATTGATTTGCTGGTTAAAGAGGGCGTGTCTATTGAGGGAGTAGAGGGTCATTCGGATTCTCAGGAGGAAATTCCTCCCGTTTTTCGGGCTGTGAGGAGTGAGACTCCTCCCACTAGCCCTAGGTCCTCCTTAGATGGAGCCGGTTCATCCCCTCGGTTAAGGGTTCGCTTAGCTCGTTTGAAGCTTGAGAAAGAGGAGAGGGACCGTGAGCTCGAATACAAACATCAGCAGGCCATGTATAAATTAGAACTTGAGGCTAAAAATGCTGTCCGATTAAAGGAATTGGAACTAGAAATTAAAAGGCTTGATGTAACGTCGGGTACTAATTTGGTCGCAACTCAGGGTGATAATTCATCACAGAAGCCATTTGACGCTAGTCGGCAAATTGGTCTCGTCCCCGAATTCCGAGAGTCGGAGGTGGATGAGTATTTTGAGACCTTTGAACGAATAGCCACAGCTTTTAAATGGCCACCAGAGGCGTGGGCGCCCTTGTTACAGAGCAAGTTGATTGGGAAAGCTCGCGATGTAATGAATAAAATGCCTTTGAGGGATAGCATGACGTATGCTACGCTAAAAGAGACTGTCCTGCGTTCATACAGCCTTGTTCCTGAAGCATACAGACAGCGTTTTCGTGTTCACAGAAAAGCACCCGAAAAAACCTTTGTAGAGTTTGCAAGTGAAAAGCAGACTCTTTTCAATCGTTGGTTAAAGGCAAGTGAAGTCACGGATTTTAATTCGCTCTGTGATTTAATTTTGATGGAGGATTTTAAGAATAGTCTATCGGATCGGTTGGCTACTTATTTAAATGAGCAGAAGGTCACTAATGTGTCCGAGGCGGCTGTTTCGATAGATGAGTATGTGATTACTCACCGACAGCACATTGAGAAAAAAAATGACTTTGAGAAACGGGACAAAAGTGAATCGAGTTTTAAAAGCCGGTCTTGGTCAGGGCGTGGGTCGTCACCTCCTTCGGCAGAACGTCGCTGTTTTCTTTGTCATAAAAATGATCATTTAATAGCCAACTGTCCAGAGCGGAAAAATGATGACCATAAGGCTGAATCTTCCCCGATTGGGTTATGCGCTGTGCGCTCTGAACCGGTTCGAGTACATGAAGGTGGGGGTTCGTCTTATGAACCTTTTATGCTCGATGGTTATGTTTCTCTGGGCTCAGGTGAGAAGTGCTCGGTACGCATCCTTCGGGACACCGGAGCTGCCCAATCTTTTATCTTGAGTGATATATTGCCTTTTAATGAAGAGTCTTCATGTGGCTCGAATGTACTGGTCCAAGGAATTGGAATGGAGTACCTCTCTGTACCTTTACACTGTGTAAACTTGTCTTGTGATCTCTTGGCAGGCACATTTTCGGTGGGTGTTCGCCCATCGTTGCCGATGCCAGGTGTCACTTTTTTGTTGGGGAACGACATCGCCGGTGGAAAGGTCACGCCGGTGTTGGAAGTCGTGCAGAAACCAAATGAGTCGCAATCAGATGAATCGGGGCAGGCTTACCCTGATGTGTTTCCGGTCTTTGTCGTCACTCGTGCACAAGCGAAAAAGCTGGGTAATGAGGTCGATTTATCGAACACCTTTTTCGCGGACGGATTAGTTGACTTGAAGAAGAGTGAGACTACAGAGACGGAGTTAAAAGGATCGGCTTTTGATGCAGTTTCTTTAGCTATGACTCGCGATGACCTTATTGCTGCGCAGAAATCTGACACCAGTTTGAACAAATGTTTTGAGGCTGTTCAGCACCCGCATGCATTAAAAAATAAAGATGCAAAGTATTTTATTGAAAATGGGATGCTGTTAAAATGGAAGTCTCGTTTGTACACAGATTTTAGCGTTGTTCAAGTTGTTGTCCCTGTACGTTACCGCCATGCAGTTTTATCACTAGCTCACGAAAATGCATGGGCAGGTCATTTAGGGGTGACAAACACTTACGATCGTGTATTGGAACAGTTTTTCTGGCCAGGTTTGAAAAAGGATGTTGTGCAGTATTGCCGAACATGCCATACGTGCCAAGTGGTGGGGAAGCAGAGTCGGGTGCTGTTTATCAACTGGAAGTTGATATTTTAGGGGGGGAGTGTTACGGATGGGGAGTAATTTTTCCTTTTGTTCAGTAGTTTCCACCTGTGTGATCTCAGAAGGCCTCCACAGCTGGAACCACTTCCTCATTAGTCAATCATCCAATCATCTGTTCGTCCTGCCACTATATAAGTTGAATTGTTTGCTCTGTTCAAGAGAGGCGGTGGCAGCTCTCACTTTGGTTGTATTGGTTTGTTGAAGTCTGTTATGTTTTGACTTTGATTCTGTTTGTGAAGTTTGCTTTCTGCCACTTGTTTATTAATGATCTCTTTTGTCTTTTTCTTTAGGTTGGCGCAGAGCACAGAGGTAGGGACTTTAGTTAGACACCTGCAGGTCTACATCGTGTCTCCCACCTCACGTAGGTACCAACTCTCTGTATTAGTCCATTAGATAGAGCGGCAACACCACCCATGTATTTTGGGGCACAATAGGTGCCTGTCACTGTAGTGTTTTAGTTTGGGGGTTGTTTTGGGTTCTAGGTTTAGTTGGGGTTTTTGAACTGTTTATTTGGTGTTTGCTGCATAGTGCAGGGGGTTGGGTAAATGTTTGTGTGCTCTGTGTCCATTGTTTCTTTTCTGTTAAATAAACTTTTTATTTGCAATTTTGACTTGTCACTGCCTCCTCATTGCACACCTGCCGTCTTATGTTACGCCGCGGCCCCTGACCACCAGGGGTACTCGTAACAGCGTTGCTTTCACGTTCGGAAGTGGGGGTGAACAGCAATTAACATTTCAAGAAGTCAGAGAAACGGTGAACGGCGCCGGTTCGGCGATACCCCCCCAACATAATTTTTCACTTTGTTTTATTAACATGACATATATTACATGTTTTTGGAAGTTATTTTGAGATTTCGTGGGTACTTAGGGATACTTAAAGGGTTGATTCCGATATACGCGTAAATTTGGGTTACGTCGCCAGCGTAGGAATGGAACTCGTTCCTAACCCAGGTACTACCTGTAACTCATACAGATTGATTCTATTCATTTTGGTCATTTAAACAAATAGCAATTGATTGATACAGATACATCATATCATTTTGATTTGATAGATTTTTGATTGATTTATTCATTTCAAGCAGTAATAAAGAACTACAGCAACAAGAGGGGGAAAAAAAACAAAAATAGCAGTAATCATCATTGTAACAAAATAATAACAAATGCATACATATGTAGCTCGAAACTGAGTGGGAAGAAGCCGAGCTTTTTTTGGGTCCCACCCCCAGTTCACTCCTTAAATATTTCCATGAGAAGACAGTCACTTTCCAATATCGTCATCATCATCGCATCATCACCGTCACTACTGCCATCACTACCACGGCCATCTTCGTCGTCATCACCGCTGTCCCCTTGTATTGATCGTGCATTCAAGAGTAAATATATATATACGTATATATCAATTTTAACACAATATAAGACAAAGCTCTTGAGTGAGAGCCTCTCCCTCAAATGGCATTTAATTCGCATTGTATTCATAGCCAGATAGTTAAATGACGGCAGCAAATCTGCCACTTCTATTTGCGACCAGAGTAGTTTACCGCAATTAACTGCCCGACAAGTAAAGTTGAGCCCGTTAAATGCAAATTCATGGAAATAGGCAATCAAACAAACATCAACACAGAGGTAAAAACTAGGGCTGTCAAAATTATCGCGTTAACGCGCGGTAGTTAATTTTTTAATTAATCACGTTAAAATATTTGACGCAATTAACGCACATGCCCCGCTCAAACAGATTAAAATGACAGCAGTGTCATGTCCACTTGTTACTTGTGTTTTTTGTCTCCCTCTGCTGGCGCTTTGGTGCGACTGATTTTATGGACCATGAGCATTGTGTAATTATTGACATCAACAATGGCGAGCTACGAGTTTATTTTTTGATTGAAATTTTTACAAATTTTATTAAAATGAAAACATTAAGAGGGGTTTTAATATAAAATATCTATAACTTGTACTAACATTTATCTTTTAAGAACTACAAGTCTTTCTATCCATGGATCGCTTTAACAGAATGTTAATGTTAATCCCATCTTGTTGATTTATTGTTATAATAAACAAATGCAGTACTTATGTACATTATGTTGAATATATATATCCGTCCTGTGTCTTATCTTTCCATTCCAACAATAATTTACAGAAAAATATGGCATATTCTATAGATGGTTTGAATTGCGATTAATTACGATTAATTAAATTTTAAACTGTGATTAACTCGATTAAAAATTTTAATCGTTTGACAGCCCTAGTAAAAACTAACAATAACAATGGGCAGTTTATTTGGCACTAACCTGGAAAGAAAGTGGTAAGATGTCATTTGCACCATCAACTGTATGACTGGCATACACACCATAGTAATGATCCTGCATTCAGGTGTTGTTGGAGTAATCGATAAAATGATTCTCTATTACATGGTGTCTATGGGACACAACTTGGGAACTCAGATCTCCCAACACACACTAACGCAGAATATCTCCCGAAGGTGCTTCGCGGAAGAGTCAACTCATATGCCTATCACAGCCAAAGTTACGTGAATAAATTACCATATTAAGGAGTCATGTGCTAATTGTTTATATGACGTGAATGGGTTAATATGACTATATTAAATAGGTGGAGTCTGTAGATTATGCTATGTAGACTTAAAACTCCAAAGTATTTTTTAATTTTTTTAACCGGTGAAATTTAAACTGGGGCACTGCAGGTCAATACTTTCTCAGGGTATTCTGGCTTACTCCCACATCCCCGAAAAATGCATGGTAGGCTGATTGAATTCTCTAAATTCCCCATAGGTGTGGTTGTGAGCGTAGTTGTTTGTCAATATGTGCTCTGCAATTGGCTGGCAACCAGTAAAAGTCCCTCATCAGTTTTTTTATTCTCATTAACTAAATGATTGAATTTTGTCAAAGAGTACTCAAAACCCAATTATCATGAGAATAACTAATGAAATGTTTCAATGAAAATATTTTTTTGTAACGGTTTGCCTCTGCATCACTGAAACAAATGACGTAGTCAGAGGCAAGGATTCCGGCAGAAGGCATAAGACTCAATTGAAAACAGCACTAGAGACTCGTTGACTTTTTCGTGTAACAGGTCGCAATACGAAATTGAAAGTGGGTGAAAGCAGAAAGTGAGTCTCGGAGAACATGATTACAGGGAGATTTTACCATCCCATTTTAAACGGTAGGCAGAAATTCACCATAACATGGCGCGAGTGAGAGGGGGAGTGAGCAGCAGGGAGAGAGAGAGTGTTGGACATGAAAGCAAGTGGACTCCCGTTATCATCGGATCTCAGGCGCCTGAATGGTAAATATCTTACATTTACGCCTCTCGACTCAACAACACCATAAATAGCGAATATTTTAATTTTCATTGTTTTTACTCTGTGGTCTCGCAATTTTATCTGCTTGGAAGACGACGAGTAAGTGACGTAATTTTAGATTGATCGAGGGTGCTTATCTCCTTAGTTAGCCGCTCAAAGTGGGCAAGAGAAAAGATCTACTGGTGTAAATTGAATAACTGTAACTAGCTGTGTTGAGCCAACATACCCCAGTGCATTTTGCTTTAAATAGCGTCAGTAGTGAATGGTAGCTATTTGCTTGTGTCAATGCAACTTCCTTTTTCGTTAATGTTATTTCGGTGGGAAAAAAAGTTGCAAACCAAATCTGCATTTTTGTCACATTTTGGCATAATTTTTAGTTCATCTCTACTCTTTGTTCCATAGACATTTTCAATTCATCACTTTCAGCGACGGTATGTCACCTCACAGGTAAAGAGTCCAGCTGTCACCCCCCCCACACACACACACACACACACACACGCACATTAATTCAGTCACACGACCCAAGAACATTTCCTTTCATCTGACAATACCTTATTCATACACTAATCATATCCATTTTTGATTACTGCGAACCACTTGGTGTCCTGAGCAATTCCATCTGTAAATTGCTACTGGTACAAAACCTTTCCACTTGCATTCTTTCAAGATCTGCCTCTCACGAATCACATAAGTCAATGAAAATCTTCTACAACATGTTCATGTGTAGAATGTCTTTTGTGTCATGACCTCTATTTGTACTTGGTATTGAAATCCACAGTGATGCAATACCACCATTGGAAAAAACTGAAATTCAGAAGCAATTATTACTTGTGATTTCTTTTTGCCTTGTCTCGGCATGGTTTCCCCCAACACATACAGTCAAATGAAAGTGACAGCTGAACAAGTGTGCGCATATTAAAAAAATATATGCATCATCCATCCCTTTGTTGCCAACAGCTGTTTGCGTGTGGACATTCCAGACTGTGGCTGACAAATTGCTGATGTCACTTCCCTTGTGAGGGACAAAATCCACAAGGCTTTTGTTAGATACAAAGCGCGT
Source organism: Corythoichthys intestinalis (assembly GCF_030265065.1). Taxonomy (NCBI): domain Eukaryota; kingdom Metazoa; phylum Chordata; class Actinopteri; order Syngnathiformes; family Syngnathidae; genus Corythoichthys; species Corythoichthys intestinalis. The sequence goes on from NC_080396.1 coordinate 69,946,216, forward strand.
CAAACTACATATGCATACATACAAGCACATTTTTAAAGATGAAACAAAAATAAAATGCAATAAAAATAAAAGGGTTAGTTTTTTTCATGAGCAGCCAAGTGGGTGGGCTAGTGGTTAGCATGTCTACACAGATGGCAGACCAACGTTGAATAAACGTTGATTTTCTATCAATATAATCAGTATGATTGATATTGAAAATTTCACAATAAACAATATAAAATCAATATTGCAAATACCGAGGATACCTGACAGTGACACTGAATCAACGTTGTTCGATGGTATGTCAGGCACAGTGGTGGATGAAGTACTCACTTTTTTTACTTTAAGTACAGATACAGGTGCAAAAAAATTACTTAAGTAAAAGTACAGGTATCAAAGAAAATAATTACTCAAGTAAACTACAAAACTACTTGCTATAGAATTTACTTTATATGTAAAAAGTAAAGGCCAGATTACACCGGATGCGTGTGCGGTTCGGATCCTCCACGATATGAAAGCGGAGCCAATCCGCTGCTATTCTATCATATTGTTCAAATTCTACCGGCTGCCGGCAGTGGATTGACTGCGGACAAGCTCCGCCGTGCCGGAGCCCGTTGGATGGTTTGGGCTATTTTCTATTTGTGCCGGAGACACATCCATCAAAATGGGCCAGATCTGGAGTCAACAGGCCAGATGCTTATGAACGATTCTGTTGGAATTGTTGTGCATCCAGTTAACATTTATGCTTTCCTTATAGTTAGGTACCAGGTAGGATAACCTCTGTCTAGTTAGCCTTTCCTTTGATTTGGGCCATGTGGCCCCCATGTAAGTCTCTTTCCTGACCCCTCCCATCCTATTGTTTGCCCCTGAATAAATAAGGTTGCTATCACAGCAGCTGGGGGGAGCAGCTACCAACCTCCACAAAAGCTACATCGACTTCCTGCGTGTTCTTTTTAGCCAAGCTAGGTGTACATAAACCTAGCTTCAAATCTAACAGATTCATTATAGAGGTGGAACGTCACAAAGTGATTTACGACATATCAGATCCTTTTTATAAGGACAACTTTAAAAAGGAATCTGCATGGAATGCCACAGCAGAAGCTATGAGGATGGACTGTGAGGTTTTGCAAGTTATGTAATTTAAAACAGTAATTAAATAGTAGATATAGTAGAGAACTAGTAGAGAAATAATAAATAGTAGAGAACGGGTTGTTGACATGATCGGGGTTTCACAAACCCATGGTAAAAGCAAGGAAAATTGGGTTCAGTCAAATCAAGTCCACCTCTCTCTCTGCTTCTCTGTTGAGTACAGACTCCATGTGTTTGTTTTTAATGCCACTTAATCGCACGCGATCACGTGAGAGCTCACCACGGTGATGGAACTGCCGGACCGACTTGTGCGCAACCAATTTTGTCCAATTTTGGACGTACTGCAGAGCACGCAGTCAACATGGAGCTTGGAAGATCCGCACACACATCCGTTGTAATTTGTCCTCGATCTCACTGCTGCCTTCGACACCATTTCCCACACTATCCTTCTCAACCGGCTCTCCTTCCTTGGTATCACCCACACACCCCTTTCCTGGTTCACTTCCTACCTGTCTGACCGCACACAATTTTTCAAATTCGGCCCCCATGAATCCAAATCCCTCCCTGTCTCCACTGGCATGCCCCAGGGTTCTGTCCTGGGGCCGCTCTTCTTTATCATTTACATTCTCCCCCTCAGTTCCATTTTCCGCAAACACAACATTCACTTCCACTATTACACAGATGACACCCTACATTTCCTCAAAACCAACCTCCTCACTTCCACCCTCTTCCCTCACCCTCTGTTTAGATAACATTAACTCTTGGTACTCCTGTAACTTCCTTCTACTCAACAGCTCAAAATCAGAAGTCCTCCTCGTTGGAACCACCGTCATGCTCTCTGATGTCAATAAGTTCTCTATTACCATCAACAATGTACCGATCTCTCCTTCTACTCAGGTTAAGAGTCTGGGTGTCATCCTCAACAGCACGCGCTCCTTCTGGTCACATATCAACGACATCACCAGATCAGTCTGCTTCCACCTTCGCAATATTTCTCATCTCCTCCGTTCTCTCACCCGCCATACAGCTTCCACTCTGGTCTGTAGTCTAATAACCTCCCGGCTCAATTATTGTACCTCACTACTCTTTGGTCTCCCAAATAAGTCCCTCCAAAAGCTGCAGCTCCTCCAGAACTCAGCAGCACGCCTCATCACTCGGATCCCCACTATACACCACATCATTTGTTTTTTGTTTTGTTTGTTTGTTTTTTTAGATTACTGGGTTTAATGCAGCTTAATACCAAATTGAGACCACTCGTCCCCGAGTCACTACTAATAGACCATTTTTTACACGCCACTTATTTTGCAGTGGCATCACCGTGATATACTTTCAAGTTTTCTAAAAACTTCGACCTTTCTCCTCCAGTTTAACCGATGGGTCATTTTTAATGAGTTTTATGTGTAGTTCTCTCTTCGGGTTTTCACCTCCACCATTCGCCGTGTTGAGTCCATGCAAATATACCGTATTGGCCCAAATATAACACGGTGTTTTTTGCATTGAAATAAGACTGAAAAAGTGGGGGTCGTCTTACATTCGCGGTCTAGACATTATACCCATTCACGACGCTAGATGGCGACAGATATAATTGAAGCGATGTTCTGTAATGACTGATCTCAGCTACTCTCAAGTTTAACCAGTTTGCATTATTTTATTGCAATGTTTTTCCTTATTCAGATTTGTTTCAAGACTACAGTTACAGACTTCACTATGATGGGTTAATGCAGTTATTGCAATTTTGTTGTTCTATCACAATAGATTGGTTTATTTACATTTCAAAAACCAGAAGTCATTCATTTACGAATGTGATTGCACTTTAGTTTACATATTTAAATGTTCAGATATTAAGATTTGAATGAGGCAAAATAACATGCTTTTTCTCTCAAATATATTGGCATAATTATTTGTTTCAGATGTCTTGTAATTATTTTCTGTATAAAAATTAATTTGGTGTTCAAAAGTCTTTTCATACTTGAGTCTTGAAAATGAGAGGGTCGTCTTATAATCAGGGCCATCTTATATTCGGGCCAATACGGTAGTAGTCAGAGGTTGAAGCGTTGAAACCTGGGATATTGGAATGTGTAGTTCTTCTGACGTGCCAACACCAGTAAAGACAGTGTTGGCCCATGAAAATAAAACAACAAAAATGAATGTTTCGATCCTCTTGGTTTTTTAGCACAGGTGAAAATAATCATCTATTTAGGTTTTCCCACTCACGTTGATTATTATTCCCATCCTGTGACCCGCAGGATTTCCCGAAATGATTTGTGCCCTAGCCTGGTGCATAGCCTTAAGAGTACAAGAGTGTGCAGCACCCACCCATCTGAAGGCGCGCTGCTCATTGTTGGTCAATATCTTGTTCACCTGCCTAATTATGCTTTTGGTCAATTACGGTATACTGTAGTTGCACAGGGCTTATCGATTGTGCCGGAGGCATGAAAACTAAACTATCAATTCACAATGAGAAAAAAAACAAAAAGTAAAAAAGACAAAAGTAACGTGTAATGCAGGCGACAATTTGAAAAGAAGTGGAGTAAAAAGTATAGATACCTGCAGTAAAATGTAATTAAGTAAAATAAAAAAGTACCACTTTATATTTGTACTCAAGTAATGTACAGAAATGTACTTAAGTACAGTAATGAAGTACTTTTATTTCGTTGGATTCCACCACTGGTTGTTGTTGATTGACCTCTTAGCCAAACGCCGTGCGGTCATTTTGTTCAAACCACTATCTGACTGCCCGGAATGGGTGTGACATCAGCTTAGAACGTTATGTCCACCACACGTCTACAGAGTATTGCTGAATTCTGTTGATATATAATCAGTGAACATCATTATTGATTTTTAAATCAATATTTACAAGACTGGTTTACCATGGAATTAACAAAAGGGATTTCACAACGCACAGGGGACTCGTCAAGCGCAAAAAATAAATTAAGGCACTGAAAAGCATTAAGCGGATTCAATGTAAGGACACTCTCTCAAATGAACAATAATCATGGAAGTCCACACTCCAGTAAATTATTTTTTTCATACTTAGCCTTGTATTAGTATACTTGTGACCAAACCCCGCACCAAAAAAAAAAAAAAAAATCTACTGATATCCGTTGTTGCGTAGTTTCCATGTTGCAGAATATGTCAACCTTTGCTAAAAATAACTGAATTTTCCTTTGCAAAGGAGGAAAGGTTGGTACTGTAAAATCCATCATGATCCAATTCCAAAGAATGATCTCAAATAATTGATCATTTCCCAATTATAGAGCATTAACAACATATTTTTAGACTGAATTTCTGTTGAAAGTTAATGTCATACTGAAAACACATGACCCAACACCTCTTCAGTTGACAACATTGATCTTTAGAACAGAAAACAGCTTTCACCTACACAAATGCCATCTTCATAAATTGCTTTACAGTGTGAGGCAATCACCTTGTTTTTATCGGTGATGAGAACGTAATGGCCTCTGGAAATTAATGCTGAACTATTCTGTTTGTCTGCCACTAAATACAATTCAGCATCAATCAAAGTGAGTGGGTCTGATGCATACTGTATATCAAAGTTTTCATTAACCTGATACCAATGCAAGTTTAAATCATTTATAGCAAAATGTGTAACATAGAAACTACTTCACCATTAGTCAAAGTATAATATTAAAAAATTAAACATAGTTATTTACTAAGTTACCGTTTTTGTTGAGCGCTAACAGCAGCGAATGTGACGTTTTGTGTGTAAAATCTTTTAAGCCAGTGCTGTAAATACTATACTGTTATTTGTGAAGAGCAACCCATACGGAAAAGAAATAGAAAAACCATATAAGAAGTTACATCAATTCCAGTAATAAATCTTTATATGTCTCATACTATGATTTACTCTTGAAAGTGGCCGCTTTTGCATTCTTTTCGTACAAAATAGTTAAAGGATTTGAGTATGAAACAAGTAAAAATTATGTATGTGGTATAAAAGGAAAATATATGGCAAATTATATGGCCTCGGTTTTTTTTCATGTAAACTCTATGTTGATGCCTTTTCCCAAAAAGCTCTACTTTAGTCTCATCTGACCAGAGAACATTCTTCCAAAACATTTTTGGCTTCCTCAGGTAAGTTTTAGCAAACTCCAGCCTGGCTCTTTTATGTCTCTGGGGCAGAAGTGGGGTCTTCCTGGGTATCCTACCATAGAGTCACTTTTCATTCAGATGCCGACGGATAGTGACACTGTTGTACCCTCGGACTGCAGGTCAGCTTGAACTGGTTTGAATGTTAGTCAAGGTTCTTTATCCACCATCCGTACAATCTTTCGTTGAAATCTCTCATCAATTTTTCTTTTCCGCCCACATCTAAGGAGGTTAGCCACAGTGCCATGGGCTTATACTTATTGATGACAGTGCGCACGGTAGACACAGGAACATTCAGGTCTTTGGAGATGGACTTGTAGCCTTGAAATTGCTCATGTTTACTCACGATTTTGCTTCTCAAGTCCTCAGACAGTTCTTTGGTCTTCTTTCTTTTCTCCATGCTCAATGTGGTACACACAAGGACACAGGACAGAGGTTGAGTCAACTTTAATCCTGTTGTGAACGGCAAGCCTTTGATGTGGATCCAAATCACAGACCAAGAGAATAGAAATAGTGAATCTTTGTATCAAATCACAGACCAAGAGAATAGAAATAGTGAATCTTTGTATTTAATAAGCACAACAAAAAGAGCACGGCAAAATTGCGAGTATAACAAAGTACAACTAAGGGAGCACACCAAAAAACGCAAGTATAACAAAGTACAACTAAGAGAGCACGCTATGAATATAAAAGAGTACAAAACTCTAACTACAAAGTCCAAAACAGCACAAAAGTACAAATGATCAAACCAGGACACGACAGTAGAAACCTCGGGAAGCACGAAGGATGATGAGGTACACACAGCAGTAAGCAAGGCAAGTAACAAGCAAACAAGCAATAGTCTGACACTCGCAGACTGTGAGAGAAATCCTTAAATAATGAGCGCTCCTAATGCGCCACAGGTGTGTTGCAACGGCCCCGCCCATCTAGCTGAATCAGATGCTGGAATGAAAAAAAAGAACTGAGAAGGCATACAGATATGACAAATCCATTTTAACTGGCTGCAAGTGGTATTAAGGCTACATCTACACTAGGACGGATAATGGCCTTAAACATGTAATTAATTGGATTATACGGCATGTTGGCTACACTAGGATGCCTATTATCCGGATTAGTTGTTAGACGGATAATGTAGGCGGGTAATATTACTCACCGCCTACGCGGCGACCAATATGGACTGCTGTCTCCGTACAACATTCCAACATTATCTGTCCTAGTGTAGACATAGCCTTAGTTACTGCCACCACTTGTTATGTGCTACAGGTAAGTAACAGGTGCTGTTACATACACAAATTAGAGAAGCATCACATGATTTTTCATAGGGTACTTTTGTCCGGCCCAGTTTTGGTGTTTTGTGTAAAATGATAATAATTTAATTTGTTTTTCAATTCCCTTTTGTGTTTTTTCTTGCAAGCAAAATGAATGAAGATATTACTACCAAAGCATTTGCAATCATTTTTGGGGGGAGAAATTAAGCATTTTCTGACAGAATTGCAGGGATGCCAATACTTTTGGCCAGCAATGTAAACGTTATGAATTCTTTATATATCTTTTCCATATGGGTTGAGTTCCCAACTTATAAAAGTTTCATATTGTACAAATTTTCTAAGGATCATATAAGCGGTTTGAGTGTCAAATGCTTACATACAAGTTCCATATAAAACATATGAACTTAAATATTTTTTTATGTATCTTTTCCTTATGGGATCATTTTTTGCTTTACTATTGAATTGCCACAAAGACAATGCAAGGATTTTCTAAAATCATACTAATTATTACCTCTAATGTTGTTGTCGCAAGCATTATGATTGATGATTATAACAAACTATTGCATCGTAAGAACCATGAAGAGATTCAATTCTGAGTAAATAAGTCGTATTTCAGTTGTACAACAGCGAAAACTACATCTCATTCCTTTAGCCGCTGCCAATAGTCACTAATTAAAAAACATTGACTGAGAATGCTAATAACCACCAATTATGTCTCTGATGTTTCGCGATGCATATGGACCAAAAGCAAACAAAGGCTCATTGTTTGGAAAAGATTGTGATTGAATTTGTGTCACTAATCTGCAGCCATGAATCAGCCCAGCTCCCCAATTAGGATTTCAGGGAATGCTATAACTCTTGCTATTGGTCAAGCATGTCGATAAAAATTGCTAATAACCCATCAATGGTCACGTTTTCTTGTGCAAACTATCATCTATGAAGTTTGAAACAAATATTAAGATATTAGAGCATTTCAAAGAACACATACCACAAAGGTGACCTGGATGAATCTGATGATTTCTTTGTGTATTCAGGAATACACAAAAATGGCAGAATCAATTTTATGAAGCTTTGAAACAAACAAACAAAAAAGTGAATTGCCAGCCAGTTGCAGGGCACATAGAGACAAACAACCATTCACACACCTACTCACATTTACGGCTAAAATAAACCAGATAAGCGACCTCTTGTTTGAACATCTTAGTGCAAAAATAAATTAATAAAATAATAAGTGATATTTAAACACAATATTGTAGCTCTGCACATCATCATACGTATTTATTAGCTCTTCCCTGGCCCACCCAGGCCCGCTTTAGACCTGCACCCTGGGCCGGGTGCGGCCGCACCTGAGCCCCTCCAATCTCCGCCCATGATTCAAATGTAGGCGACTTAAATACAGGGGTGGATAGTAACGCGTTACGTTTACTCCATTACATTTACTCGAGTAGATTTGTTAAGAACAAACGTCAGTCTTAAAGGATCCTCGATCTTTAAGACAAGCAATTCTTCAAAGATAAATGTTAGTATGAGTTATAATAATTTGATTTTAAAACCCCTCCTTAATGTTTTCGTTTTGATAAAGTTTGTAAAATTATTTTAAGTGATAGTTTGCCATTCTTGTTACGTCGCAGTGCGTGACGGCACTGGGCCCTTTGCCGGACTTCCAGCGTGTCACTCTTAGCTACCCCAACATGTCGTCGGTTCTGCCCTTCCAATTTAAATCAGATCGGAATAGTGAAGAGCAGGACAGCACTGTCGGTCGTTCACAAGACAAGCAGCAAAGGCAAAATGAGAGCAGGAAATACAGTACCTGATAAGACAAGAGTTGGGAAAAACTGGTGATGTACTCGCGGCAAGTGCGTCTCAATGACAACGGAGTGAGAGAGCGTATGCTGTTGAAAACTCCGGTTTTTGTTAGCAGATCTTCAGGGTAAGCTATTGCGTTTTCAAACTCATCCCAGTGTAATTATGTAGATTGTTAGCATCCAGAGCTGTCGTGTGCTTTATATACAGTACAGGCCAAAAGTTTGAACACACCTTGTCATTCGTGCATTTTTATTTTTATGACTATTGACATTATAAACTCTCACTGAAGGTAATAAAACTATGAATGCACTCGTGTGATAGTCAGGATCGGAGTCGTGTCGTGGCTGACTGTCCTCATTAAATTCATCATCTGACGGGAACAAATCCTGGAATCGAGTGTAATCCATGTCTTGTACATTGTAACGCGTGGTAGGTAGGATACGCGCATAAAAGTACCAAAAAGGGAAGAAGCTTCCACTTATGCACATTTATTCACAAAAAATTACATTTCCACCTTGACCACTCGTCACTCGGGAGCTCAGCGGTATGCACACACGCATTCCCAGACAACTCCAATATAAAAGTAAGGTCCATGTCAGAGTCAGTGTCGTCACTGTAGCGTGCCACAGTGCTTTAATTATTTGATTGTATGATTGGGGGAAAACTCCTACGAAGATTAGTCAACAAAAAAGATAGCAATAGTAATCCAAATCCGCATTTTCCACTCACTTGTAGATCCAGGAATAAGACCGATCCCATGGCAATGTTGCTACCGCGATCAGGCCGTCGAATCCACAAAATAGACCGATCCGAAACCAATATTGCAGCCGCGGTGGGACCGTCAGATCCAGAAAATAGACGGATCCCTTACTTGACTGAGGATCCAGAAAATAGACGGATCCCTTACTTGACTGAGGATCCAGAAAAAATGTTCGGGCGCCAGTTGTAACACATGCTAGGTAGAATACTTGCATACAGGGACCAAAAAGGAGAGAAGCTTCCACTTATGCACATTTATTCACAGAAAAATAATAATTACACCTTGACCACTCACGTCACTCCCTTTGTTTCCATTTGACTGGAAATTGCATCCTAAAGCAGCATATCGTGGCATTTTACTTCGCGAGTTTAGCCAGCAATACGCAATTGTAGTACGCACTCCACATTTGGAAAGATCCCATTTACGTCAACACTGCGAGCCCGCAAAACATGGCGCCAGCTATCGGTCAAAATATGTACCAAATATTATGAAATATTGCCATTGATTAAACAGTTTATGTGTTTCTAACAACATATTTTGGTACAAAAGAGCAATTGTGGTTTATTAGAGCCTACATGTATTTAAGGTCGAGGATCCCTTTAAGGCCGAGTTATGCTTCTGCGGCAGACCTGCACCGTCAAGTCAGACCCGATTTACGACCCTCCGCCGTAGCCTGCCATGCACCTCAACAAAATCTTGACTTGTGCGACGTCAACACGTGGTGACGTGGCGCAAATGGACTGTGATTGGTCCGCTCAGACTGTTGTTTCCGGCTCAGCGCGAAATCACTGCCATTTTCATACACTGTTTTGCTACACGCAAAAAGTGACCAAGCTGACAGGAGTATCATTGAAGAGCAAGTACAACAACTTCCACAATGTCTTGTCAAGACATTATAAAGATTGCTAAATGGTTAGGTCAGTGACTGCATAAAAAATGGAAGAACCACCGAGACAAGTATGTGTGTGTTCGGAAGCGAATGGCCACCAGAAACAGTGACACAGTTGGCCAAAAACTGCCAGCTTTTTACGACATTATGTCATATTTTTGGTTGGTGCACTTCATCATTTATTGTTTATATATGTTTGCTGTGAGTCTGTGACTTATTTACATTTCCCACTTCAAGTATATGGAGAATAAAGCACGGGTTTGGTGTCAGAAGAGTTGTTTTGTTGTTTAATTTTCAACAACAGACAGTTCAGACACTTGATACATCATCACTGATTGAGAGTGCCTCCGTGCTTTTATGATAACGTGTTTACCATCAAGGCTTCCAACACAGTTTGGGAAGTTCCATAGCCACAAGAAATCTGCTATGGTTTCCCACTGGCTGGTTGTAGGACACGGCAAAAAAATCGGGCTGGAGGGCTGTCCAAAATGCTTTGCAGATCTCGGACAAAACGCTGGACACAGTGCTCGACGCCAGTTTGAAGCTAGCAGCCACAGCTTGCTGGCTTCCACCTGAGGCTAGAAGTCTCTGTGCGGCATCAACAGTCGGACAGACCTCCTCCGAAACAGTCTTCTGCATCGCCTGCGCCTCAACATTTGTATGATCAACATTTGTTGTTCATTGTTGATGAGCTGAAGTTTCACATTCAAGCGTTCCATCTCCATTGCTATTTTTTTTTTTGTTTTTTGTTTTTTTTTTTTCTCCGTTGGCATCGTTGTGTAACCAGAAGAAAACTAGTGGAAGTCGACAAGTCCCCACAAATCATAAAAATAAAATGCCACACCCCTCTAGTGGCTTGGCGGTGAATTACAGAGCAACGCGTTCCCCTGCCGCAGAACTATCGAATGCTCATTGACGCTGCAGTCGCTTCGCCGTTACCGCAATGCAGACGCATAACTCAGCCTTTAGTTAGTTAGCTATAACATTAGCTACTTAGTAACGTTATGTCGTGTGTTCTGTCAGATTTTTCTCCCGAAGCTTTTGTGTTGATAAATAATTTTACATTCAGTCAGATTCTCAATATTATCCAGAGGTGCTATATAAACAACTTACATCATAAACATACCTATGCAATATGAATAAGACGTAAAGAAATGCTGAAAGTTGAGAGAGCAGCGTGCAGTCGAATTGACAACAGTGCAGGGGTTTTGACAGCTTAGATTAGTTGAAGTTTATTCTATTTGTGTAGTGACAGGCTACTAAACAAGTAGGCAGTCAGATGTTAGCAAAGTCTACACTTTTACTACATGCTGTCTTTTTTTTTTTTTTTTTTTACAAACCTTTGAGTAAACATAAATGTCCTTGTGTGACTGTCTTGACATTTAATTCCTCTCCCCCATCTTTTAGGGTGTTGGAATTACAGGTCCCTTGCACAGCATTAAACCAAGAGGTTTTTGCTATTTTAAAGTCAGGAAATAGATGTTTTAAGCACGAATATATAGCATTCCTAATCAACTCTACGTCGTGGTGACCGACCTTTGTGATTGGGGGGCATGGTTTTGCAATAGGTCCATTTGATGTAACAATACAGTCATATGACCATACACAAGCTTGCAGTCGGTGGTCCTATGATTACGCCAGTCTTTTTTAGTCAGGTGGTGACTTTGAAGCGCCATAAAAATTCAACTATTTGACATAGAGTCCACATTAGTCGAAAGCACATATTTCAGCCTCTCTCCCAGTGTTGAATTGCACCGAGAGAACGGAAAACCAGAGATACAGTGGGGCAAATAAGTTTTTAGTCAACCACCAATTCTGCAAGTTCTCCTACTTGAAAAGATTAGAGAGGCCTGTAATTGTCAACATGGGTAAACTTCAACCATGAGAGACAGAATGTGGAAAAAAAAACAGAAAGTCACATTGTTTCATTTTTAAAGAATTTATTTCCAAACTAGAGTGAAAAAAATAAGTATTTGGTCACCTATAAACAAGCAAGATTTATGGCTGTCAAAGAGGTCTAACTTCTTCTAACGAGGTCTAACGAGGCTCCACTTGTTACCTGTATTAATGGCACCTGTTTTAACCCTTGAAAGTCGAAGGACGCGCCGGCGCGTCCTCAGCGCACGTCGTCTTTGAAGCGCCCTCACGTTTTAATTACGTCACCCACATGCCGTTGGTTGGTCTTGTTTTAAAGTGCGGAAGTTGCAGTTTACTCTCGTTATTATTTGAAGTCAATCGACCAACTAAAACGTGAGATATTGTCATTTAAGTTTTATAGTTTTATTGTCCTCTCAAAAAACATTAAAACGCTGCATGGATCATTTGTTTATGTCTATATTTCCATCATTTCTTGTCCTTTTTCAAAACGGAAGCTCCATGAAAAAAACACAAATCAAACGAACCCTTTCGAAGTCACAGTGGAAGCACAAAATGTGGTTTTTTTTCTATAAATATAACTGCCGTGCGAGGTTCCACCGAACGAGAGGGAGGAGTGTTCTGAAGCAGCAAGGTGGCGAGCGACGGACGTTTGGATCGAGCAGCGACTTTGTGTGACTTTGAGAATGAACGGAAAACTAAATTTAGCGCAAGCAATTGTGCTTTTTGATCAACTTGAGGAAGAGGATGGTCCAAATTTGTCATCATCGTCTTCTTCGGAAGTGTCCTCGAGTGAAGATAGTGACGGATTTGAACACGTGGGTGACGCCATCGACGAGCAGAGGTAAGCCAACTCACTTTTTTTTTTTTATGCTGAAAAAGTTTCTTTTGAAAGTTTCTTTTGATATTGCAAGACAAAGTTACTTTTGATGCAATATAAGTGTGTGTTTGTGTATATAATGATAAAATGTGCATATCAGATCAAAGTCATACGTGCACCGTGTGTATTCCAGGTAGGAATTTATAATTTGTGGTGTTCTTCTTTCTATATGAAGATTAGGGATGTAGCACATATTCAGCTATGGTATTCTTTCTGTTGTGATACATATAGATTTCCATTATTATTTATTGCTGTATATATTTTTATTTTATACTTTATTATTTTCATAAATACTGACTTTTTTCATGTACATTTATAGTGACAATGAAAGTAAAGTGAAATGAAATGGTAGGGTGGAAGGGTGGAAAGAGGACCGACACCCCATGGAAGTGTGGGCTGTGTGATGTAGCCCTGTGTCTAATTCCAGGACGAAACTGCTTTTCGGAGTGGCATGCCTGAAAAAAATTTAACTTGTTTATTGTAAATATTTTGGAAAATACTTTCCCAATGTTTTTTTTTTTTTTTTTCCCACAATCAGTCTTCTCAATTTGTGTATATAAATGTGTGTTCAAGAAGCTTGATTGTGTGTACATAGTTTTCATCAGGTGATGGGCCGCAATACCTAAATTCATAAAGAGATGGCCTCTAAACACTTTTTGTGTTAGATGGTATATATTTTTTCACTGTTCTTCACTGTTTGGTCTGCTATATATAACCTGTTTTGACTAGAGCATGTATAAAGGCAAAAAACGCCTGTGGCTATACCTGTTGTCTATGTTGAATTGTCAAATATAAGACAATTTATTCTAAATTTTTTTGGTTGAATGTTCATCCTAACATGTTGAATAAATATTACAAAGTTTCAAAACGGTTCGTTACGCATGTTTGGTTGTCAATTGGACATCAATATTAAAAATTTTGACAAAACGATTTTGGAATTTTTGGTCTTTTTGGGCCCAAAATGGTGATTTATAATTGGTCAGTGAAGGAAACAACAATTTGGACATGAAGTTCAAGGTGTCACAAAAAAAGGGACCAAACCAGGCCATCGTAAACAATTCTTTCTTTGAAATATAAAGGCAACTTCAAAGGCATGCAAAATCAGACAAAATAGGCCCAGACCTTAAAGGGTTAACTCATCAGTATAAAAGCCACCTGTCCACAAACCAAGTCAGTCACACTCCAAACTCCACTATGGCAAAGACCAAAGAGATGTTGAAGGACACCAGAGACAAAATTGTAGACCTGCACCAGGCTGGGAAGACTGAATCTGCAATAGGTAAAATGCTTGGTGTAAAGAAATCAACTGTGGGAGCAATTATTAGAAAATGGAAGACATACAAGACCACTGATAATCTCCCTCGATCTGGGGCTCCATGCAAGATCTCACCCCATGGCGTCAAAATGATAACAAGAACGGTGAGCAAAAATCCCAGAACTACACGGGGGACCTAGTGAATGACCTACAGAGAGCTGGGACCACAGTAACAAAGGCTACTATCAGTAACACAAGGCGCCGCCAGGGACTCAAATCCTGCACTGCTAGATGTGTCCCCATGCTGAAGACACGTCCAGGCCCATCTGCGGTTCGCTAGAGAGTTTTTGGATGATCCAGAAGAGGACTGGGAGAATGTGTTATGGTCAGATGAAACCAAAATTGAACTTTTTGGCAGAAACATAGGTTTTCGTGTTTGGAGGAGAAAGAATACTGAATTGCATCCAAAGAACACTATACCCACTGTGGAGCATGGGGGTGGAAACGTCATGCTTTGGGGCTGTTTTTCTGCAAAGGGACCAGGATGACTGATCTGTGTAAAGGAAAGAATGAATGGGGCCATGTATTGAAAGATTTTGAGTGAAAATCTCCTTCCATCTGGAAGGGCATTGAAGATGAGACGTGGCTGGGTCTTTCACCATGACAATGATCCCAAACACACAGCCAGGGCAACAAAGGAGTGGCTTCGTAAGAAGGATTTCAAGGTCCTGGAGTGGCCTAGACAGTCTCAAGATCTCAACCCCATAGAAAATCTGTGGAGGCCCAACGACAGCCCCAAAACATCACTGCTCTAGAGGAGATCTGCATGGAGGAATGGGCCAAAATACCAGCAACAGTGTGTGAAAAGCTTGTGAAGAGTTACAGAAAACGTTTGGCCTCCGTTATTGCCAACAAAGGGTACAAAACAACGTAATGAGATGAACTTTTAGTATTGACCAAATACTTATTTTCCACCATGATTTGCAAATAAATTCTTTAAAAATCTAACAATGTGATTTTCTGTTTTTTTTTTTTTTTTTTCACCACATTCTGTCTCTCATGGTTGAGGTTTACCCATGTTGACAATTACTGGCCTTTTTAATATTTTCAAGTGGGAGAACTTGCACAATTAGTGGTTGACTAAATACTAATTTGCCCCATTGTATGAGGGTTTTAATTTCATGGTAGGAAAAGTTTGCTCTTTGGATGGGTGATAGTTCAATTGTCTAGTGGGAATAAGATGATTTCGTGTTATTATTTGGTTTCATAATTTCATGTAATTATAGTAATATACAGGGTGTTCCAAAATGTTTGACCCCATTTCGTAGGCCAATAATTTTGACAATTTTGTTGGAATTACCTCAGATTTTCACAGTTTGTGTAGAAAAGTTTCAAGTTTTTGTGTGAAACGTTTGGCATTTCTATCTTTTCAAGTTACGAAATGCCGTTCACTTCAAAGAAAAAGGCAGTTTGCGTGTTAGAGTATGCTCGGACTCAGTCACCGAAGACAGTGCAGCGTGCCTTCTTCACAAATTTTGCAAAGAAGGCCCCACCTTCAAAATAAATTTGAACTTGGCACCAAAAATTTCAAGAAAAGGGCTGCTTATGCATATCTAAATCGCCAGGACGCCCATCAACATCAGCAGAGACCGTGGAGCAGGTTCGGCAGAGTCACAGGCGACGCTCATATTGAACATTTATAAAAATCTTTCACAGAACCCAACAAATATTTGTAATTTTCCTTGTAAATTTAACCAATAAAACTTATGACCTTCAACATAAGTTTATTTAGTTTCATTAAGATCCATCTAGTAGTTTCCAAGACATGGGCATTTAGAATGGGGTCAACCATTTTGGAACACCCTGTATAATAATAATACTTCATATAGTTGACGCGCAGAGAAAAAAAATATACCATTGTTTGAAAACTTTCACTGCTTAAATCCTTGTTGCCTACCATTGACAGCGATAGCTGCCAATTAATTAAACTAGCAGTGAATACACATCTTTCAGTATTGTTTATGGCAGTCAGTGAGTTCAATGAGTGCCCTACAAATGTTTAACAAATGTTTTGGTTTTTAAGTATGCCTAATTTTTAAACAGTTCCTCATATTTTATGAACCAGGCTGATCGCAAACCATTTACTCAGTTTGTCCTTTCTGTTGCCTACGGCAAAGTATTTCATATATGCTAATGTTGGTGCTGTTATTTGATAGAATTAAACTTATAAGGGTATTTTATGAGGAGTTTCTTTCCTCATCACTGAGGAGAAGCAGTGCATCATTATCAGGATTATTTGTTGCTGTCATTCCCCGGCATTGCCTACTTAAGGCCGAAGTTATAAAGAAGAGGTATGGCCCCTAAAGGGGAAGACATATAGCGAGCAGGACTTCACATGACAAATGAGAAGCTTGGCCCACCTTTATTTATAACTACTTTAAGGCGGCACTTGGAGATGATAAAGGGTGAGTGCTTGATTAGAAAGTGATCCAGTTGGTGTGACCTCCGACAGGATCTGATGAGCATGGGAAAGGTGCCGATCACATTGGGCTTTTTTTTTTTTCTTGACAACTTACAGTAACTGAAGAGAAAAAGCAGACTGAACCGGAAATCCATGTCTGCTTGTCTTGATGGAGGTTCGGCCCTATTCAGTAAACTCACAAAGATCCATAAGTATTGAGATTGTCTATTAAAATAGTTTTTTAGGAGTTTTGCTCGACATATGTAAAACATGATAACATCACTGGAAGTATGGAAAACGAACGCCGGTCTCATCAGACCATAGGACATGGTTCCAATAATCCATGTGCTTTGTTGACATGTCTTCGCAAACAGTTTGCGGGCTTTCTTGTGAGCCATCTTCAGAAGATGCTTCCTCCTGGGGTGACAGCCTTGCACACCAATTTGATGTAGAGTGCGGCATATGGTCTGAGCACTAACAGGCTGACCCCCCCATCTCTTCAATCTCTGCAGCAATGCTGACAGAACTCCTGTAACGAGTCACATGACATTTTCGAGGGAAAATGACAAGCAGTACTCAATTTGGACAATTAGGGATGTGCGTTTTTTCATAGGGGTGTACTCACTTTTGTTGCCTGGGGTTTAGATATTAATGGCTATATTTTGAGTTATTTTGGGGGGAAAATAAATGAACTCTATTATATAAGCTGCACACAGACTACTTTTCATTGTGTCAAAGTGTCATTTTGTCAGTGTTGTACCATGAAAAGATATACTTAAATATCTACAGAAATGCGAGGGGTGTACTAACTTTTGTGATACACTATATATCATGGAATTCAAG
The DNA here is from genome assembly GCF_030265065.1 of Corythoichthys intestinalis. Lineage (NCBI taxonomy): Eukaryota > Metazoa > Chordata > Actinopteri > Syngnathiformes > Syngnathidae > Corythoichthys > Corythoichthys intestinalis. Next base: position 69,963,431 of record NC_080396.1, read on the forward strand.
CAGATATCATGGATTAGTTTAACATACCTTTGTATTTTGTGGTGTATTTTCTCAACCAATCTCACACCAAATTACGGCTACATGTGGGAACGGAGTTAGCTATGCTGGAGAAAGGCCTGGTCTTAATAAAGTCTTGGTGTTCGGTTCATTAATTTAGAGTAGGCTCGATTGTGTAATATATAGCGATTTCAACACTTCAATTGAAAAAGGAATGTAGTTTGCCTGAACCTCTACTTAGCAAACATCCAAGCTAAGTAGGTCTTCACTTGAATGCCAATCACAGTAAATGCACCGTTTCTTACAATTTTGGCAACATTGTCTTATTGTGTCAGGCAAAGGGTTTTATATACAAGTAAGAGTGACAAACTCTGTTCTTTCTACCGTAAGACATCATTGTTGTTAAAGGCTCTGAAGAAAATGCAGCAGGCTTGTCTTTTTAATATGGTTATCCTTAAATCAGGCGTTTTGAGTCCCTGGCGGCGCATTGTGTTACTGATAGTAGCCTTTGTTACTGTGGTCCTAGCACTCTGTAGGTCATTCACCAGGTCCACACGTGTGGTTCTGGGATTTTTGCTCACCGTTCTTGTTATCATTTTGACGCCACGGGGTGAGCTCTTGCATGGAGCCCCAGATCGAGGGAGATTATCATTGGTCTTGTATGTCTTCCATTTTTTAATAAATGCTCCCACCGTTGATTTCTTTACACCAAGCGTTTTACCTATTGCAGATTCAGTCTTCCCAGCCTGGTGCAGGTCTACAATTTTGTTTCTGGTGTCCTTCGACAGCTCTTTAGTCTTGTTAAAGACCTTGTTAAAACGTTGCTCCATCTTAAGATGTAACCCGCAAAGCAAGGTATATCAAATCAAAATTAGCTTCTATAAACTCCAAATTAAAAATAACCACAAAATAAATCAAAAATTAGTTTCACAAAAGTACAAAATAAAAAAATATCGAAGTTTAAAAATGAAAAGCCAAAAAAATCCAAATTAAAGATAAAAATCAAAAACAGTAAAAAATGTGTCTTATTCTGGGAAAGTTTTTCACTACAAACGCTCCCCACCTATAGGATTTTCATTAATGATCATCCCACGTAAGACCAATTTAAGAAATGCTGTTCACTTCAAAAGAAAAGGCATTTTGCGGGTTAGAGTATGCTCGGACTCAGTCACCGAAGACAGTGCAGCGTGCCTTCTTCCCAAATTTTGCAAGGAAGGCACCAACTACAAAACAAATTAGGACTTGGCACCAAAAATTTCAAGAAATTTCAGCGAGTTTGGCACCAGCTTGAATACAGACTCGACGTGTGCAGTCACAGGCGGCGCTCATATTGAACATTTATGAAAATCTGTCATAGAACCAACAAAGAGTTGTATTTTTCTTTGTAAACTTAACCAATCAAACTTATGACCTTCAACATAAAGTGTGTTTAGTTTCATTTAGATCCATCAAGTAGTTTCCGAGATATGGGCATTTAGAATGGGTTCAACAATTTCGGAACACCCTGTATATCTACATTAGGGTCATATTCATGTGGAAACGTAGCCCTGACCTCCTGTTCACCCAATCTGTGTGGTCTTATTAATGTCCCATCCCCATCAAAAAGTGTACATGCAGGTTATGCTGTTATATGGTCCCTACCAATGTTGAGACCAAACCTACCCCTTGCATAGAATACCCAAGCGAACACAAGAAACATGTAAATTTTGGCACTAGAAGGCCGACACCGAAGATTTACAACCCCAAAACCAAGAACTGTGACTGAGACAGACCTGCTAACCACACGGATATACTGTATATTTCAGGCCAGCACAAGATAGTCAAACTATGGTTTTTGATCGCCATCAAGTGGTTTATAGTGAACAATGCAATAGGAATGAAGCATTCTTTTAGCGTTTTCGTAATAAGAGTCCCAAACTTAATTTATAAAATAAAATCTTTTTTTTTTTTTTTAAATGACAATGTGTCTGTCAATCAGGTCAGGTTTAACCTTAAAATGTGTGACAGTATTGTTTGTCAGTGTTGGATGACTTTTTGTCAGTGTACACCTTATCCAATCTCACCATTATCATAGAGACACGCGGACACACTCGGCGTCAGACCTGCTAAAACTATAGAGAGAAACCAATTATCAACTATAATGAGCCTAACACCATCATCAATACCCCATTGTTAGTAGTTTATACCAAAATTTAACAATAGGCTACATTTCCACATTTGGTGTGCCGCAACATCGACAAGAAATAGTGACAAGTCTTTAATTAAAAATTACTAATTAAATAAATGCCATTTAAAAGACATATTTACTGATTAAAGTATGCATTTATTTAATTTTGGTCCCCTTGGTACTCCATAAAGTACTGTCAATTTAAGAAATGTCAGGTAATACCAAGTCAGCAACGTAAAGTTATTGTGACTTACATAAACAGATAATTAACTTATTAGAGTCTAGGAAACTGATTTACCTAAATTGAATAAAGTAACAACAAATGGTTAGTACACAAGGACCACTTCCTGATTTTGTACCAAATCAAAGTTAACATACCGTAATTTTCGGACTATAAGCCGCGACTTCTTTTCCTTCATATGAATGAGTGCGTCTTATTTGTTGATTTATTTGGGTTAATAGATAACACTTTATTTGACAGCGGCGTCATAAGACCGTCATAATTATGACATGACACTATCATATGCATTACTAAATGCTTATGACAGATGTCATTTGGTGTCATCCGGCATATTATGTCACTGACTCCATTTATGTCCAGCTTGGATCTTTTACATCCATTCAAAAGTTAGATAATTTGCCGGATGACACTAAATGACATCTGATAAAGCATTCATTAATGTACATCAAAATTTCATATCATAATTACGATTGTTTGATGACATTCTTATGCCGCTACTGTCAAATAAAGTTTTACCAAATACCATGACTAGCAATTAATGAAACAACTGTAACAGTAACTGAAGAAATAATTAGTACTGAACATGAATTTTGATTGTTATTTACTTTCTTATTTCTTTACTTTACTGTGCTGTACTGTTACTGTAACTTACTGTACTGTACTTTATTTACTTATTTCTTAGGAGGCATGTTGGACAGCAACAGTGTTGGCAGCAGGTGGCAGCAGAAGTTGACCGTCTACCCCATGGGAGCAGTTATTGCCAAATGAGGCTTCTTGAACCAATTGTCTGCAAAGCTTCATGGTGGTTCATTTGGTTTTATGCCAGTCGTATGATGCCACTGTCAAATAAAGTGTTACTGGTTAAGGCATTTTGGTGTAAATATCCCATAATACAGTGAGGACAGCTTCGGCTTATCGTCCAGTGCTGCTTATTTAGTTACAGTACTCGAGCCGGGAGGTGATAAGACCTGCCATACCGCTTCAACTCTTGTTTGTATACAAAAAAAAGAGTGAAAGCGGTATGGTGGGTGAGAGAAGGGAGGAGGAGAGAAATATTGCGACGTTACACTACTAAGACATTGCAACTATAATCACATGACTCCATTATACCAATCAGACATAACAATAGTCACATGACATTACACAAGCTTGCAGTTGGAAGTCCTATGATTACGCCGGCATGTTCAATCACGTGACGTCTTTAAAGTGCCGTAAAAATTAAACTATTTGACACAGAGTCAACATAACTCAAAAGCCCGGACTTCAACCTTTGTCCCAGTTTTTATTTGGCACCAATAGACCACGGAAAATGGCGATATGATCCATTTCATTTCATTGTAGAAAATATTTTTGTCTCTACTAGAGGGCACTCATTCTCTTTGGAAGGGTGATGTTTCATTTCTGTAGATTTTTGTAGTCAAAATTCAATTATCTTTGTGTATTTTTTGGGCCTAATATGGTCGTGTAATAGGTTATAGCCCTATATTGCCAAATGTATCACATTTGATACACCTAAAATTATATGATTTTGAGACAAATTCAGAATTTTGACATTTCTTTTTGAAAAAAAAATGATGGATGTAAGTCAACACATGCATCTGCAGGTTCCATGAAAAAAACAAACAGGATTTAGCAAGGGTTATAAATATCTGAGCGCTTATTACACATATTCATTTTGACTTTTCTTTTTACAAATTTAAAAAAAAAAGGTTTCATTAGGACCTTAGTTTTCAAATTTTGGGATTCTCTGATAATTGCTTCATATTGATGGCATTAAAGGGTTAAAGCAGGGGTCACCAACCTTTTTTGCACCACGGACCAGTGTGATTTTGGTCTTTGTTTTCACAGACTAGTGTTCTGTCAAATTTTGCACCCTTATAAAATTTTGCTCCCAAGGCTTTTGTGGCGGTGAAAAAGCCCTCTTTTATATTCAGTTGGACTCTCAATGTTATCCAACGGTGCTAAAAAACTATTTACATCATAAACATACATGTGCGACACAAAAATGGCGTAAATTAATGCTTAACGACACGGCGAAGTCATTTAGTGAGAGAGCTGCGTGCAGTTGTTGTGTGCAGCTAACATGACAAACGTAAGTTAATATTCCTTTCGTTAAAGAAAGTTTGTAGTGTTTACTATAGAATCGCTGCATTGGCGGCCATTTCTAACATTACGTGCATGCAAAATTTGTCAGAACACCAGCAATGTGCGGCAGTAAAATACAGCAAAAATAAAATAATAATTACATTAAATAACATTTGTTTTTAGCCCCGTCGTGTTAAGTGCAGGGAAAATAAAACTCACCCGCTGTATCAGTGGGAGGCCTGAGCTTGTTTCGTTGAGACGAGATGGTCCCATCAATGTGTGATGGGAGAGTGAGAGAAGCCCGCTTCACAAAGATACGATGTTGGAAATTGTAGCACGGTTTTCACTGCTCTCCTAGCAATGTCAGGATATTCCGGAATTACTTTAATCCAGATCCTCGGTAGAGTTGTTGTCTCAAATGTAGGTTTAACTTCGCCGTCATTTGTGAGCTCGACAAATTGATCCTCCTGTTGCACAGACATGCTCGAATCACTCGGTTTATTCACAAACGGGTCACGAATCCACTCCTTCACAGGTCGTGGGTCTTTAGTTATTGGGAAGTAAGGTAGATTATGTTTTCTTCAAGGTTGTAGGCTCATCTTCTGGCTCGTCAGTTTCCCTTTTCCAATTAAAAAAATCTGTCCAAAGACGTCTGTTTTTCAGTCATTCTAGAGTGGGGGTTAATTATTTCCAGGAACAAATGTGATTCGCCCGCCCGACGTCAGACATTATTATCGAGGACAAGCGCGCATAAATATACAAAACAAGATGTACTGCTAGTAGTCCAATCAATGGATTCCTATGACGACATTCCATCCTGTAGTATTATATCTAGAGTAGACAGGGATACTGGTGTGTTAAGGGGCACAAAGAGGTTAATGGCCATTAAACAGTCATTAATAAATTGTTATTTCTTTTGCGGCCCAGTACCAAATGTGCCACGGATCCGCGGCCCTGCGGTTAGGGACACCTGGGTTATAGTCCAGCATGGTATATATACAGTATACTGTATATAGATGCCATTGTGCTGAAAAAAAATTCTCAGCATCTATTGTTTAATCTCAAGGTGACATGCCTTCAGAATACTGCAATCAAGCAGGTGATTACTTAGTTTTAAGGGCATGTATAGTTGAGTATCATTGGCAAAACAATGAAAGAAAGAAAAAAAGAGCTTTCAGTTGCTTTATGAAACATTCGACAAACCAATAAATACAAGAAGGTTACAAGTTGCTGTCAGCCACAACTCACGGCATCTGTTTGCCGCTAGACTGCGCTTTCGGTCTCTGTTCTGCTTCCGTTACTCTCCTCGGACCAGACTTCGGTCTTGAAGGCGTTGACAAATATTTAAATACATTACAATACTGCCTGCATTGCATGAATACTGCCAATTTTGTTGAATTTATTAATGAACAATTAAATAAATAAATAACAAATAAAGTTGCCATCCACTCCAAATGTTCTGGATACAGTGGCCCATATTCTGTCTTTTCTTGTGTTATCCTTCTAATTTGTGCATTTATAAATAATGCTGTGGTTTTTAACCTCTAAAATCAATCTTTTGTCATCCATTGAGGTGTAAAATGACCACTGAAAGACCTTAGACTCTTGAATTGATTCAAACATGTAGAACGTTCGATGTGTTGCCTTGTTATATTTTGAAAATTGACCAGATATTTAACTCTGTAGCCACATAGAATATTGAATTGATGCATTTTTGCGGCCATATCGGTGAAAAATAGAAACTCTGCGTATCTGTTCTGAATGCAGGAGCGAGCCGTAGTGAAGCTGCACCGCAACACGCACGGTGTGGAATCACGCACATTGATGATAGTGGTTATAATGCTAAAAATAATATTTATTATTGTCATTATTATAATACTTGCAGTTGCAGCCTTAATGGTACAGTGGGGCAAATAATTATTTAGTCAACCACCTATTATGCAAGTTCTCCTACTTGAACAGATTAGAGAGGCCTGTAATTGTCAACATGGGTAAACCTCAACAATGAGAGACAGAATATGAAAAAACCAAACAAAAAAAAAAAAACAGAAAATCACATTGTTTGATTTTTAAAGAATTTATTTCCAAATTAGAGTGGAAAATAAGTATTTGGTCACCTACAAACAAGCAAGATTTCTGGCTTTCAAAGAGGTCTAACTTCTTCTAACGAGGTCTAACGAGGCTCCACTCGTTACCTGTATTAATGGCACCTGTTTTAACTCATTATCGTTATAAAAGACACCTGTCCACGACCTCAGTCAGTCACACTCCAAACTCCACTATGGCCAAGACCAAAGAGCTGTCGAAGGACACCAGAGACAAAATTGTAGACCTGCACCACGCTGGGAAGACTGAATCTGCAATAGGTAAAACGCTTGGTGTAAAGAAATCAACTGTGGAAGCAATTATTAGAAAAAGGAAGACATACAAGACCACTGATAATCTCCCTCGATCTGGGGCGCCATGCAAGATCTCACCCCGTGGCGTCAAAATGATAACAAGGACGGTGAGCAGAAATCCCAGAACCACACGGGGGGACCTAGTGAATGACCTACAGAGCGCTGGGACCAAAGTAACAAAGGCTACTATCAGTAACACAATGCGCCGCCAGGGACTCAAATCCTGCACTGCCAGACATGTCCCCCTGCTGAAGCCAGGCCCGTCTGCGGTTCGCTAGAGAGCATTTGGATGATCCAGAAGAGGACTGGGAGAATGTGTTATGGTCAGATGAAACCAAAATAGAACTTTTTAGTAGAAACACAGGCTCTCGTGTTTGAAGGAGAAAGAATACTGAATTGCATCCGAAGAACACACATAATGCTTTGGGGCTGTTTTTCTGCAAAGGGACCAGGATGACCGATCTGTGTAAAGGAAAGAATGAATGGGGCCATGTATGGAGAGATTTTGAGAGAAAATCTCCTTCCATCAGCAAGGGCATTGAAGATGAGACGTGGCTGGGTCTTTCAGCATGACAATGATCCCAAACACACAGCCAGGGAAACAAAGGATTGGCTTCGTAAGAAGCATTTCAAGGTCCTGGAGTGGCCTAGCCAATCTCCAGATCTCAATCCCATAGAAAATGTGTGGAGGGAGTTGAAAGTCCGTGTTGCCTAACGACAGCCCCAAAACATCACTGCTCTAGAGGAGATCTGCATGGAGGAATGGGCCAAAATACCAGCAACAGTGTGTGAAAAGCTTGTGAAGAGTTACAGAAAACGTTTGGTCTTCGTTATTGCCAACAAAGGGTACATAACAAAGTATTGAGATGAACTTTTGGTCTTGACCAAATACTTATTTTCCACCATGATTTGCAAATAAATTATTTAAAAATCAAACAATGTGATTTTGTAGGGGGGGGGGTTGTTTTTTTTTCCACATTCTGTCTCTCGTGGTTGAGGTTTACCCATGTTGACAATTACAGGCCTCTCTAATATTTTCAAGTGGGAGAACTTGCACAATTAGTGGTTGACTAAATACTTATTTGCCCCACAGTACATTTCACAAAAGGTCAGAGCTGGGTTTGAATGTTACCCGTGTATATTTAAGTCTCATCAGTGATCAAAATGTGAGCTTACTTGAAGCATTTTGTAAAAATGATTTTAATGTTGACTGTTGGGTACAGTAATTTTACAAGTCTGCGTTAGGGGAAGTGGACAGTGAGTTTGTTTCTCCCCAGAATTGCAAACAATACAGATTTAAATTTAATTCTTAATGCGCATGCTTGAACTTGCAGTAGTTTACTGTGTGTCTGTTTGGTTTATTGCTACTTTAATCTCTTTATCAGTGTCATCCAAAGAGCAGGAATCGAAGTCCCTCAGAGCCTGCAGTACCAGAGATTGCCACTAGAGGCTGGCTTCAAAACAGAGCAATTTAAGTAAATTAACAGCCAGGGAAAATATTCAATTTCACCATTCATAAAAACCTATTTCAGGCTTAGTATAAACATTTAATTTGGTCTGTATGCTTCATGACACTTTTTTTTTACCTAAAATAAATGAATATATTTTATTTTTCTTTATTTTATTTTTTTAACATATTGAGGTTCACTTGTGAAGCCTCTTTGTTTGGTTCAATACAAATTACAGAACGTCACTGACAAAACATTGGTATATCAGAAGTAGTGATAACGCATGCAAAAATGAACTGATTTTTCAGCTGGAATAAATTAACTGATGAATCCTGAGTGCAACATACGTGTGGTTGAGTATCCAATGTCGCACCGAGATATCACACCTGTGAGGTGTCAGCTGAGTGACGCACAGCTTGCATGACTCACAACTGATGAGTGACTTGACTATGGTCAGATGCAAGAATGCCTGATAGTAGTATTCCTGCAGGTTGTTTATGAACTCTTGTAATAATAAAACTATTGAGATTATGGGGAAATAGTCATAAACAACATCGCATAAATCATGTTCAGTAGCTTCAATGTTTGGGTTATATTTAAAGTTGTGAAATGTTACTTTAAATAGACAGTACAGCAATCTTGGAGATGCAGACACAACGTGCATTACGTGATCAGAAGCATCACTCTATATTTATCAAATCATGAGGCTTGTGACGCATGCAAAAATGACACCCGCCTTGAAAAATACAACATGGCGCCGTGCTTACTCCAGACCTTCAGAACCTCCTGAAGAAGGTAGGAAACCAGCACACATAGTACTAAATACTCATTGATATAGTTTACTAATTTTGATGTCTCTCTTTATTTCCATGGATACGTTGCTCTGCATGACACATTGCCATAAGATATTCAATCCAGTTGTTGCTGCATGATTAGAATTGACTGCCCCCCATGTCAGACAAGCTCTATAGAAAATGTTAGGTCATCAAGCTGCAAAACGGGCCAGGGTCCTCTAAAGTCTTATTAATTGGGAGCCACTGGTGATGGAGTCAAGTATTAACAACATGTTTTTGATTTCCAGGGGAAAAAATACAACAAATTCAATTTTCTCAATCAATTAACAATAGTTCGGAACAGTTCTTCAGATGACGGACAAGATTGGTGATCCATTTTGATCCCTTCTATTTTACATACTCATCAACGTGTGTAATTTAGCTTTGATATCTAATGCTGTAATTCTTGATTGCAGCCATTTCTGTGCAAATAAGACATCTAGGTGCACCTGTGCGAATCAAAAAAAAAAAAAAGCACCCCATCCTCCCACATCACCTGAAATTGGATGCCTTGATCACCAACTTTTATCTTTGAGAAAGACAAGACTGGGACTGAATGAGGGGATATATTTTTCTTCTACCTGAAGTCAGTTTAAAATTATTGTTTCAACCAAGTGGCAAATGTCCCTACTTCACTATGGCTAACATGTCGACAAATACCCTGGAACTCCAGACTCACCGCTGTTCCAGCTATAGAGTTTGGCGACTGTTCCACGGATCAAATTCCCAGGGCGGAGCAAGCCACAGCAAACAGACAGCAGAGTGGACCAATCATCGACGGGCGGACGTGATGTTGGTAAAGCGACAAGAAACTCTAGCGCATGGACGTAAACATACTAGGAGAGCTGAGAACGAAGTTTATTCTACGTGGCTAGCGCGAGACAGACTGTTGGTTTTAGCGACACAATGTGTTTTTGGTCATTTAACACTAGAAGTCACTGAGAATTCTTGTACTCCTAATAGTCCCAAGCAATGGCCGATTTGGCCTCTACCACGGAAAAACCCAGAGGTGGCCAAAATGACTCAAGTGCTATTGAATTGGCAAGTCGTTGTCTGACAGACAAGAGCCATTCATATATGGGAATATTAGGAGTATTTGTCTTAGGGAAAGGCTGATTCGGCCTTTGCTGGGTTTTCTAGTGTTAAAACTGAATTTACCTCAGATAGGAACATATTATCAGTTCTCCCGACGACTTCCGATGCGCAAGAGTGACGTTGCTCGTTAAGAACACGTCACGCAAATAAACAAATCTGATTGCACGGACAATTTCGTTCAGGCTCGAGAGGCCAATAAGAAACTGGGTCTCAGACTCTATAGCTGGAACAGCGGTGAGTCCAGAGTTCCAGGCTAGTCGACAAACACAGCTAAGAACTGCCCCGAGCCTGAGCTACACGGACAACATCAGATAAACGAACAAAAAATGCTCTTGAAAAAAAAAATGCTAAAATGCCTATGCGAAAATATTGTTCTGTTGGCCTTAATTTGCCCTCGGGCCACAAGTTGAAGAGCTCTGAGGTGGGTAATTCTATCAAAAAATACAATGCACTGGTAATTTCTTAAAAAAAAAAAAAAATGTTAAAATGCAATTCTAAAGAGTATAGACTGTCTTATTTATGTAAGGGTGATTCTTCAAAACGAATGTGCCATAAACCATTGCAATATTAAATATTAAAAAATAAAATAAAAGAAATAATAACAGCTGGATAGTATTGTATATAAATTCAAGTTTTTATTTCAAGCTTTACAAGTGCTCAATGTGACCACCACCAGCGGCGCGGACAACATTAAGCCGATATGAAAATGTCTCCCATGAGCGCCTCAGGATATCCTCGTCCACTGTGTTGATTGCAGCTGTTATTCGATCTTTCAAGTCATTAATATTTACTGGCAACGGTGGAATAAATACTTTGTCTTTAACATACCCCCAACAGGAAAACGTCGCACACATTGAGGTCGGAGGACCTGGCAGGCCAAGTGCAGAGAGCAAGATCTTTAGTACTTCTTTTACCAATCCACTGCTGAAGCACGTTTTCATTCAGATAAATTCGAACCCTGAGATACCAATATGGCAGTTCCCCATCTTGTTGAAAATTAAAGTCATTAGATTCTGCTTGCAGTGAAGCGAACAACCAGTTTTGGAGCATTTGGAGAAAGGCTTGTCGTGTAAGTGTTTCCTTCAAAGAAATAGGGACCATACACCATGTTTTGAGAGACAGCACAGAAGATGTTTACTTTTGGAGAATCTCTTTGATGATCAATTGTTTAGGTGGATGATTTGTTCCCCAAATGCGAACATCATGCCATACAAGTGGAATGTCGCTTCATCACTAAAAACTATGCGTGAAAAGAGGGTCTCATCATCTACCATCTCAAGCATTGACTCATAGAATTTCTTCTTCCTGCTTTCGACGGCGGTGGACGTGTTTCCTCCTTGCTCCCGCTGCTGCTATCTTCGTCAGTCTAGTCTGTCTGCTTTTTTTGTATTTTTTACCTCTGTGGATCAAGTGTTGCTGGTCTCCCATACAAATGGATTTGATTAGTTGGTATCTCAGCGCAATTGAAAAGATTTTTTCATCAAGACACGGTACACCAGGAGATCAGTCTTGCCCAGATTTGACCTTTGCAGCTGGCTACGTGAGAGATTCATGAAATCACTGGAAGCCATCACTGGAAGATATCGAGGATATTCGGCTGTTTGGCGTAACGGTCGTGGCGTTCCTTCTGCTTGGCTTAGGAGGCGGCCTGCTCTACCGGAAAATTTCCAAGACGGCAGCTTTTAAGGAAATTAACAAATTGACCACGGATCAAACGGTGCGATTCAAGGCATTGGAGAACCGCATCGAGGCTCGGATTGAGAACTGGCTCCGTGGACTCACAGTTCAGTCCGGGGAAGGATGGGTGAAAAGTGGATGCAACCTGGCGCCAGGTAAGGGACCTGAGGTCGCACCTATGCCTTGAGGTGCGCGATTTTGACTGATGACCAACTGTATTTGGACATATTAAATTACTTATTCGGCTTAATTCGATTATAATTTTCCTTTCCCGAACTCCCTTGTCCCACCCCTCCCTTCTCCTGGAGAGGGCCGCACAGTTGGCCCTATCTCTTGCCCTTGATTCTCTTCCCAAGGCCGGTCGCATGGCCCTGCGACTATTATTTTGTCTACAGACACGTACAAATACTGATACACTTGTGCATACACACACACACACACACGCACACACACAGCCTCCCTCCCTCCCTCCCTCCCTCCAGTCCGCTACCTCCTTTTCTTACTATCACTGACAACCTCCAGCCATGACTGGTAGTTTTCCCTTTTTTCGTACAAAAAATTCCTGCACGTGACCTGTGCGTCGTGTCATATCTCTGCTATGTTGCATGATATATGTGTGTACTGTAACTTCTGTTAACTGCTCTGTAATTCCCGAAGAAGAGAGAGAAGTTGGCGACGCGGAACGTCTGCAGCGGCCCGTTGCTCACTCATCGAACACAATTTAGTTGTTATCTGTGAAAACTGGTGTCAATGACTAATAAAGATCCAACCTACCTACCTTCCTTCGAATTTCCTTGTCGATATTAGTAAGTGCTTGGACAAGGCTAAGATTATTTGGTTTCACGTGTAATCTTCTTTTTAACACATGCCAGACAGTGGTTTGAGAAATCGCAAACTCACGACTTGCTCTTCGTGTGAACTTACGCGAGCTCTGCTCGTATCCAGAATGAATCTTCTCCACTTGCTCTTCTTAAACGTGTGGCCTTCAAGGACTCGTTCCTTTACACAAGCATCCGGTGTCTCTGAACTGTCTAACCCACCGTCAGATGTTTGCACAATGGGGTGGATCAATACTAAATTCTGCTCTGATAGCACGTTGCACTGTCACAATGGCATTTGTTTTCGCAAACTTAAGCACACAAAACGCCTGCTGCTGAGGAGTCGCCATTTTGAGCGTAAATATACGAGTGATTTTCCGACCAAGACAAATTGAAATTGACACCCAATTAAATAAGGATAATTCCTGTATCAAATGACCGCTAATTCTGTCTATTTCAATCATTTTAAAATGAATAAATGCAAGATGATTTTGGCACATTCTTTTTGAATCACCCTGTATTTAAAGTGTTTATTTATAGGACTTGTAACTCATCACACTTTCAATCTCTTTGCAGTTTGCAGCAAGTCAACCACGATTAAATGGAAGACTTGGAGTTCAGTGTGGAGATCTGTGACCGCGATTGGAAATGCTTTTTGGAGGTGTGTGAGGAGTGTGACCTATGTCCTCCATTGCTTGCGACATTAGACGATTCTGGGTTAAGTGAGAGTGACCAAACAAATTCCACTTTGGAGGAAAGTGCCGTGAAATTTCAGTTTGTCAGACACTCCTCAGAAGCTGATTTCAAAAGCTTGGATGTAGAGACTCACCTAGGTGAACAAGTTACCAGTGGAATGGAAAGCATCTTGTTGGACAGCAAGGAAGATCCTCACCTGCAGTCGGCCTATATGTTCTTTGAAGGGATAACAAACCAACAAGTAAATGACCCTGCAGCCTGCAGCTCAAAGCTCAAGACTGACAGTTCAGCTCATTCTGGGCCATTTATCAAAGTCTCCAAAACCAAAACAAATGAAAAAACTCTTCATAAATCTGATGACTTACTCAACCGTCATAAGTTACATTGGGGAGTAGTAGGTAAAAAGTCCACAAGTACACCATATGTCTTGAAAAGGATGCGAAGGAAGAAAAAACGGCTCAGCGTGAAGTCAACCCAGGGTAGACATGAGACCAACACTGATGTGTTAGTCAAAACCATGGTCCGGTGTGGAAATCCCTGTCAATATAAGAGCAGATACCAAAGTAGACTTGAAGAACATAATAGTGATTTAATGCATCTCCAGTGCTTTAACAACCCAATTTTGGAAGACCAATTGAATCTGGAAGATAGTAGACCAAAAGATCAGGCATCCACTGAGAAAGCAGAATGGGATGATGATGGTGGTGATGAGGATGATGATGATGATGATATGGATGATTGCCAAGGTGACACTCTATCTGCTGCTAAGTCTATCCTGGCTGTAGAGGCTTTACATTCTACTAGAGACAAACACACAGGGAGTCAAAGACAGGCTAAGCCCCAACAACAACTAGAGACAGAGATTCACAATATGGACCAAAATAGCTATGACTCTATTCTCATATCTCATGCGCAGAAGTCGACCTTTCCAAACACGGAACTCCAGATGTGTGAAACTACTCTGCCACCAATGGACGAGATCTTTGAAAACACAGGGTCAGTAGCGTCACGATCAAATGAAAATATTGCAAGTTCATGTTCATCTTCGAGTCCTACAAATGAAGTTAATAGATCTGGCTCAACCATGCCAAAACCTGAGGAAGGAGATCATGACACAGGACAGTTAATAAGGGATTTAAAAGCTGGACATGAACGTGTCATCTCAACATCATGTGAGCCTGATAATGTGTTGGATTCACAACATCCAGTGTCCATCATGTCTTCTTTTTGGAAGGAGATGGAGAAGCTGACAATAAATGACATTATAGGTCTAAGAAGGTCAAATGAGGAGATGGCCCAGAACAGTTGTTTCGCTCAATCCGCTGAGAACAAGCCACTTCCAACTGGTGAGGACTGTGGACATTTTCAGTCTTTTGTGTTAGATCCTGATTGCACTTCTTTAAAATGTGAATTATTGTTGGAGAATGTTGAGAATGAGAATGACCCTGTTGATTTGCATCCAAGGAAGGAGACGACTATATCGTTCAATGATTCTACAATACATGGAAGTCCACCAAAGGGCCTTCGAAAGATATCAAAAAACATAAGTGTACAAAACCTGCGAGCTCTGGATTCTGTAGAACCCAACAGACATGCAAAGCAATGCCAATTTGTACAAACCTCAGAATTGGAAAACAGTTTACCATCAAAGCACTGCAACACTTTCACAATCCCCATCCAATCACCGACAGATGATATCAACTTCAACATAGATGGAAATTCAGTCCCAGAAACGTATGATTATTTCTTTGCACAGTTTGACATCGAAAATTTCTTCTACCCTTTCGTGACAAAAGAGGAGCATACAAAGTTGCTTCAAGTTGTACCTGGCCAGAGAAATCTGTATTTGCCAGAAACCTATGACTACTTTTTTGCATCCTCTTCTGATGATTCTGCAGAGGAGGAAGAGGAGTATAAAAGCAGCCCAATGAGGGTGGTAAGCAGGCGCACCCAAAAATCAACTGCCACTAAAACCTTTACTGACAATTATGAGAATTTCTTTTGTGACAGCGACATGCGACAAAATTTCTTTTGGACAGCAACATTCTCCTTCAGGAATGTTCGCCTCACTAGAGGTGCAGTCAGGAACAGGAGGTCAAGCCCATCAACATTGGTACACACGAGGAAAAATGCACAATTTCTCTGTGATTTGGAACGTATGGACCATACAGATCTGATCATGAAACAAAAGGAAAGCAAGACCAACAGAAGCATATTGGAACAACCACTGGGATATGCAGACATACAAAGAGCTGTTCCAGATCCCAGTAAGTTCACCAAGAGTTAATTTGCATTTTGGATTAACAATAGTAGAGCTGCAGCTATCGATTATTTAAGTAATAGATTAATGGGTTTACGCATAGCCCCCCCTCCCGGTGGCCGAAAATGTCATCGCATATAATTGACTTTCCTATATATGAACTTATAATTAAGACTTTGCCGGTAAAATATTGTCTAAAAAAGTTGTAATGCAATAAAACAAACAAAAATGAATGAAATAAACATTTTTTTTTTTTTTTTTTAATGAGTCAAAATTATTTTTCGAACACATCATGTGACTAGCACCTTAGAGACGGCCATTTGCTTTGCTTAGCCAAAACCACCTGAGGACAGATTCTGACTTGAATATTCAGTCAAAAATGATGCGGCGTCCACTTCTCCACTAGGTAAGACAGAAAAACGCGCGCCATCACACACACACACAGCTGGGATGCCAGTATGTACGAGCATTGGCTTAGGTACTATCCGAGCATATATCTTGCAGGTTAACTTTATTGCTGGCACTGCGTTTTGGGGTCATCAACACGTTTTGCTCCCCCGCCACAAAATTCAAACTCCGCCCATGGATTTGTTAGCTTGAACAATCAAGGATCTTAGCAACATGTAATATGTAATACGTTGCAGAATACATTTTTGAAGATGTAAAACAAAGGTTTGCTCAGATTGCATATTCAAAAGAGCATTAAATGCGAATACAGAATAAAATTTCTGAGTTTTTTTGTTTTTCAAACTATGCAGATTTGCACTTTCATTTAAAAAAAAAAAAAAAAAAAAAAAAAAAGCAATTCATGCAACGCCATGAATCCAGACCATACACATATATTTTGGACATGCATCAATATTCAACCATTCTGTGAGAAGGTTCACTCAGCTCCCTGTGATATGTTGGGATACATGATTCCCAAATCCTGCCGGGTATTTTATTTGGGACTTTTCGAGGATGTCATACCTAAAGAGGACCAGTACCTTTGAAAATACTCCTTGTGGCTGTGAAAAGGGCCATAACTAAGAACTTTTAAGAACTGAATCTCCAACGTATGAACAATGGCTTTTAATAGTGGACGAAATACTTGAGATGGATCAGCTAACATTTAGGCTAAATAAGAGTATTTGTTTTGGAAAAACTGGGGGAGGTGGCTGAGTTGCAGGGAAAAAGGTGTATAATATGGAACTCTGACTCATCATGGTAGAGGGGAACATAGGCTCGTTTGGTGCTCACTATAATTTTCCTTTATGTTCGGTGCTCATGTTTGCTCTGTTGTGGGGAGTGTCGTGTTTGTGTTTTGTGTGAAAAAAATTATAAGAAATTACAAAAAAAGAGCAATAAATGCTTTAAAAAACAAATTACAATACCTGAGCTTAGCTTCACTCAATGTAAAATACATGAGGAGCTATGTATATCCAAAGAACAATTGGCTTACTTGCAAAGCAGATGTCCGCTAGCTTAAATGTTATAAAATGCTAACGCTTCATTTGCAATGCTCTTAACAAAGCGTTCAAACACATATTCCAACAAAAAACTGCTAAATATGCTTCTAAACCTAAATTACAAATGCATAAACGAGCACAACCCTATGTCGGTCCTAACAGGAGTAGCTGGATCTAGCCATGTTAGTTATGTCATTTGTTCATGTTATCATGTTCACCCTATTCAATAAAAATGCAAACCCTTTCCAAACAAACCATTCCAATGCTACTCTAATTAAATGAATCCTCGAAGCAGCAAAATTTGATTCTAAGCTTTTTTCTAACCGAATTACTTGAGTTCATCGATTAATTGTTGCAACACTAAAAAATACTTTGTCAGTCTTGTTCCATTAACATTACAGTGGTATCTCTACTTACGATTGTCTGTGAATACAGAATTTTCAGGTCAAGACACGACTCAACGGGAACATTTTGCCTCTTGTTACGAAAGAAATTTCAGGATACGAAAGGGAAAAATACAGTATGGCTGTACTCGCAGTTCCCAGTTGACTGAATGCGACATACTTAGAGATGCTCTGCCATTGGCTATTGCCTCGCATTCCTGGCAGGCAAGACAGACCTCTACTGTATGTGTATGTGTGTATCTAAGCGTCATCTTCATTCACCCCTCGTGTTCAGACAGCTTTACATGAGTGTATTTTATTCTTTATTCTATTCTTGGTTTTTTACATTATGCACAATGCTGAATTTATGTTTATTGTGCAATAATCTGATTGTAACATGGGTTAATTGCATGTTTTGATGCATTTTTATGCATTATAAAAGACTTGTCTCAATTTTGGGGGGCTTGGAATGAATTAGGGCATTTACAGTTGTATGAAAAAGTATCTGAACTATTTGGAATCCCTCACATTTCTGCATAAAATCACCATCAAATGTGATCTGATCTTTGTCAAAATCACACAAATGAAAATACAGTGTCTGCTTTAACTAAAACCACCCAAACATTAATAGGTTTTAATATTTTAATGAGGATAGTATGCAAACAATGATAGAAAGGGGAAAATAAGTAAGTGAACCATCAAATTTAATATTATGTGGCCCCCCGTTTGGCAGCAATAACATTTTGTTTGGGACCAGGCTATTAAGGTTTTCAGTGGTTTAAAGCTGACTGTCTCTAAATGTCTGGATGTTCATCAATCGACAGTCAGAGGAGTTGTGTACAAATGGAGAGAGTTTGGCACTGTTGCTTCTCTCCCAAGGAGTGGCCGTCCACCAAAGATGACTCTAAGGGTTCAGCGCAGAATATTCAGAGAGGTAAAAAAGAACCCTAGAGTGTCTGCTAAAGACTTGCAGAAATCACTGGCATGGTCCAATATCTCTATGCACACATCATCTAGATGAAAAACAATGGTCAAGCATGGTGTTCATGGGAGGACTCCACACAGGAAGCCACGGCTGTTTAAAAAAAAAAAAA
This sequence comes from Corythoichthys intestinalis, assembly GCF_030265065.1. NCBI lineage: Eukaryota > Metazoa > Chordata > Actinopteri > Syngnathiformes > Syngnathidae > Corythoichthys > Corythoichthys intestinalis. The sequence goes on from NC_080396.1 coordinate 69,982,072, forward strand.
AAAAAAACATTTTTGCTCCTTTAATGTTCGCAAAAAAGCACGAGGACACTCCACAGACGTTTTGGCAAAATATTTTTGGTCTGATGAAACCAACGTTGAATTGTTTAGGAGTAACACACAACGTCATGTGTGGAGGAAAAGTGGAACAGCTCACCAACATCAACACCTCATCCTCACAATGAAGCATGGTGAAGGAAGCATCATGATTTGGGGCTGTTTTGCTGCCTGAGGGCCTGGACAAGGATGTTTTGCAGGAAAACCTGATGCCGTCTGTCAGACAATTGAGGCTAAAAAGAGGATGTATGCTTCAACAAGACATGGATTTAAAACACAGAAGTAAATCAACTTCAGAATGGTTTCAGAAGAACAAAATACACGTTCTGGAGTGGCCAAGTAAAAGTCCAGACTAGAATCCCATTGAGATGCTGTGGCATAACCAAAAGACAGCGACTCATGCCAGACATCCCAGGAATCTGACTGAACTACAGCAGTTTTGTAGAGAAGAGGGGGCCAAGATTAGTCTGATTGACGTGTCACACTGATCTGCAGCTACGGGAAGCGTTTGGTTAAAGTTTTTGCTGCCAAACGAGGGGCCACAAAATATTAAATGTGATGGTTCACTTACTTATTTTTCACCCTTCTATCATTGTTTGCATACTATCCTAATTGAAATATGAAAACCTATTAATGTTTGGGCTGTTTTAGTTTAAGCAGACACTGTTTTTTCATCTGTGTGATTTTGACAAAGATCAGATGACATTTCATGGTGATTTTCTGCAGAAATGTGAGAAATTCTAAAAGCTTCAGATACTTTTTCATTCCACTGTACATGGAAAATGTGTCTCTACCGACATAATTTTAAAGTTACGAAACTACTTCCAGTACTAATTAATTTCGTGAGCAGAGGTAAAACTGTATTTTGTCACTTGAATAAATCAGTCCTTTAAAAAAAACATCCTTTCGAGTGACCTGTATCAGCGGGTGGCAGTGTAAGTATTTAGTTTAAGCAGGTGGTCACCTACTGTATCATCAACTGTTTGCCAGGGAGGATTGCATTGCAGTTATTTCTGCAAACCATGTAGGAGAGACACAGATTTAACCGGGTCATCGTGTGACATGACAGGAAGTGCCAACATATTAAGGGCCTCCAATACTCAGCTGTTGATGTACGAATGCCAGTGACAATGTGTGCTCGCCAGCCTCAAATGTATAAAACTTTATTACTTTGTTTACAGGGACAGATGTTTCCCTGCTGCCACTCAGACAATCTGATATGTGTCTTGTCTGTATTGCATTTGCCTCCTGGGTGCTGAAGACAGCAAATCCTCAAACTGGAGAAATGTGGAAGGCGGGTATGTATGGTAGCACATATGATAGGTGACAAACGTAGCCAATTCTGGAAAATAAACAAGTTTAAATTCGTCCAAATCACTTCTAATTTTGCAAGAACCTGTATTACATTGATTTGTGACTTGCATGTTTGCATGCTATATGAAACATTTCTACAAACCTTCTGGGGAAAATTGCTGGAAGCATTATTTCAGTTCTGGTCATTTGTCTTTTCCCACAGTGCTACTGGCCAATGTAAGTGCTCTGTCAGCCATTCGATACCTACGGAAGTACATCAAAGTGGAGGTGTCAGCTGGTCAGAGGAAAGAGCATTTTAACACAATCAGTGGTGGTACTTGATGTCACTTCAAGTAATTACCGTATTGGCCTGAATATAAGACGGCCCTGATTATAAGACGACCCCCTGTTTTTCAAGACTCAAGTTTGAAAAAAGACCTTTGAACACCAAATTAATTTATATACAGAAAATAATTACAGTACATCCGAAACAAATGATTATAACAATATATTTGAGAGAAAAAGCATGTTATTTTGCCTCATTCAAATCTTAATATCTGAACATTTAAATATGTAAACTAAAGTGCAATCACATTCGTAAATGAATGGTTTTTGAAATGTAAATAAACCAATCTATTGTGATAAAACAAAATTGCAACAACTGCATTAACCATCAAAGTGAAGTCTAACTGTAACTGTAGTCTTAAAACAAATCTGAATGAGGAAAAACATTGCAATAAAATAATGTAAACTGGTTAAACTAAAAAGAGTAGCAGAGATCCCTCATGACAGAACATCGCTTCAATGATATCTGGCGCCATCTAGCGTCGTAAATGGGGAGAATAGCTGAGATGTCATGACAGAACATCGCTTCAATGATATCTGGCGCCATCTAGCGTCGTGAATGGGTATAATGTCTAGACCGCGAATATAAGACGACCCCCTCTTTTTCAGTGTTATTTCAATGCAAAAAACACCATCTTATATTCGGGCCAATACGGTAATCCTTCCCTTATTGACTTTTAGCAAACATACACGCTCCATTTTAATGTTAAAGTATGACAAGCTTTCACCATGACACCAACATCCACGGTCTGCATGACCAGGAGCAATACCTAAATGTGGGGAAAAGTAGCGAGTAGCAGACAGATGCTTTTGAACCTCACTTTCAGCATACAAATTAACCAAATAACGAAGTTGATTTGTCTGAAGTTCTACTAGACCGAATTGCGTTCATTTTATCTGCAGTTCGTTATGTTCAATCATGTTTAGTTGACAAATAATGTAAATATATTATGTTATGTATGTATTATGTATGTTATGTTTAATGTTCTGGGAACCTAAGTCCATACACAATTAATAATCCGTTAAATAAACAATTATCAATAACGCATGCACACTATGCATAGATGACAGAATTGATGTAATGCATAGCAAAAGGTTAATTCATGTAATTAATAAATGCCAATTTGCACAAATGTAAATGGAAACATTTTTTACCACTCATTTTGCGTTGAGTCACCTTGAGTTGAGTCATGTTAAGTTTGTACCCTTGTGTGTCTGGTCATTGTAATTATCCATTGATTTCCCCTGTTGTGGCCTGCTTCTTGTGTGTTGACCAATCCGCTGCCTCTTGTGTCACCCACCTGTGCCTCGTTGTCTTGTTACCCCTTGTCTGTATTTAAGATCCTGATGTGCTGTCTTTTCTTGTTGCATCATTCTGTTCTCATCTCATGTCTGCATCAATGCTCCATTTGTTCTAGTATCCTGATTTCACTTCCACCCTGCCTTGCCTCCCCGTGTTTTCCCTGCGTTTGGGTCCACCTTGCCTCCCTCCACGTCGTGACACATTTAGATATTTGGCAAAAAAACAAAACAAAACAAAAAACCCACTTATTTCATTTTTACCTTTGTGGAAACATATGCCAGGATATATCATTTTGAACTTTGAATATATTGTCTTTGTAGCATATTCAATTAAACAGATTGAAAATCATTGTATCCTGCTTTTCATTTTTACAATACATTTCAGCTTCATTTGAAATGGAGTTTATACAAAATTACCATAAAACCACAAAAATATAATTTCTTTGCTATGTGTTTATTATATCGTACATACTTTGTTGGGTTACTTTGTATTGATTTATTTACTATTCAGTGTTTACTTATGTTTCAGTTTGTCACTAAAGCATAATTGCCGTTTAGTTTCGTTTAGATAGTTGTAGTATATTATTTGACCACTAGATGGCATAACTATAGCGTGAGCATCTGGCAACCAAACGCTACAGTGATTTCAAATACTGTATCACTGAATTGTAATGAACTCTTTATCAGTATTATCAAATATTAAAAGGTACACGGTATTAAGAAACACGCTCCAAAAAAATTTAAAAAATAAAAATGTAAAAAGTAAATAGCGGTACAATTTATATACAGTACAGGCCAAAAGTATAAAAAACTAAAAAATATATTCACTCGCATATTTTAAACTTTTAAACAAATTACGTCATAATGAAAAAAATGGTGAATGTAAAGAAGTCACGGATATCTACCTCATAACTATCGCTTAATTGTATTTTTTTTTTTTTTTTCTGGTTACTGTCGAATTTTCCCCGATATTTTAGATGATAAATAATCGGTCCAAACAAAGAAAAATTGGGGGGAAAAAAGGGTTTAAAAGAGTAAATATATGAAAAACAAAATCTCGACCCCTCCTGGATGTCTGCGATTTCTGCCTCGCGACCCCTTTCACCCATAAAATCCCCCAAAAATCCAGCTGTGGCCATTCACAGCTGTGTCTTGACACTCGGTGGTACATGCTACATGGAGTTTTTGGATCGAAACAAGGTAAGTACGCGATAATATCTCGTTAAAGTCATGGCGTCTGTAATTCTGCTCTCGCGCGCTGTCACCTCCAGATAGAGTTTTGCCGTTTAAAAAAAAAAAAAAAAAAAAAATTTTAAATGCCCTCCTGTTCAAAATGTTTCATCCCCCAGAAAATTGAGATTTTAGGCTTTCCAATGCTGTATCACACATGCATATCGGCCAATTTTGAAATGTGGCCAAATTGGGGGTCTCCCACTTTCCGCCATATACTAAATACATGTGTTTAGTTATATCACCTTTTTTTGCTAAGTACATAATTCCACACGTGTTCATTCATAATTTTACTACCTTGAGTGAGAATTTACAATGTAAATAGTCATGAAAATAAAGAAACCGCACAAATGAGAAGGCGTGTCCACAACTTTTGGTCTACGCTACATATATATTTTATTCTTTTTGTTGGCAAATTTTTGTTAAAGCTCGTATCTTGGTTATCATTAGATTGGCCTTTGCTCAATGGACACCTGCACAATGTCCTTTCATACGTTTCATATAATTAGAAGACACAACAAATATTTGGCTTGATTCCCAAGTTTATTTTTTTGAAAATATAAATAAAACCATCAAACAGATAAAATATGAATAAAGATGTCACAGTTGTACCAAAACAAAGCCATAATATTACTCCCTGACAGCCAACTAAAGCTTCTTTTTTTTTTCAGCAATTCATATATTATATATAATAAAATGTACGGCATTTACAAAGTATATACAACAGGGTTCATTTAAAAATCCCTCGTGGAATGCGTTTTTGTTTTTCTGAATCAAGCAAAAAAGAGTCATTGGTTGAAAAAGAAATTATAAACTAAAAACCTAATGGGGTACTATACATTACAGTCAAACAGGTGAAATCTTATTTTGACTTTCACATTCTTTAGTGTTTTTCAAAATGTTATTTTTCTTCAAATGCCCATCACCACTGAGTCCTAATGCGTCTAACTCTACTGTACACTTAGTGGACAAAACAGTCCGCTAGTTGGCTTTTATGATCCAGCTGATAGAGATCCGATGTTTGCACACGCCCGGACAAGAGCCGGCCAGTGATTTTGTTTTATGACCATCTTTGCTCAGTTGCCATAGCACCAAGGCCTCTGGCCCCGCTGTCTAATCCCGTCCAGTGTGTCGAAATTCCAGACGTTAGCTGAATCATTCCAGGATGGCGATCATACTCCCAAATGTTGTCATAGTCTATTTCCTGGTCATCTGGTTCTGTGGGTTGGTGGTATGAATGAAGATCTGTCAAAGGGGGGAAAAGGCTTTTATAGATTATTCGGACATGAAATATGGACACAAATTACCCTTTCAACTGAAATGGGATTGACAAGTGTTTTCATAATGGAAACACGTCACTTTTTTCTTCCCCTCCAACTCAATTGCATCATAGTACATGCAGCCACTTGCTTCAAGTATCTGCTTATTGCAAAGTATCCACCACAGACAAAAACAGTAACAAGTTTGTCATTACTAGATATGAGAGCACTTTATGCCTAATAATGAATCCCGGTGTAAATTAAACTTTGTGGAACTATGGTATGCACAGTTATAGTGTACAACAGTATATAACTACCCATTGGGCGAGAGACTGGGCATACCTTGAATTTGTCACTAGCTAATGGAAACGCACTTAGATAAACAAAAATTCGCACTCATGTAGTTTTAACTCTGTGATTTTAATATACGTCACCACAAATCTAGAGTTGCCAAAATAAATCGATTGCCAACATTTAATTCATCAAACGAATTGATGACTATTTTTACAACTGATTACCGTAATTTTCTGACTATAAGCCGCTACTTTTTCCCTTTTTTTAATCCTGCAGCTTATAACCCAGTGCGACTTATTTGTTGATTTATTGGGTTAATGGGTAACACTTTACTTGACAGCGGTGTCATAAGACTGCCATACGACCATCATAATTTACGACATGACACTATAACGGGCATTAATGAATGCATATGACAGATGTCATTAAGTGTCATGCGGCAAATAATGTCACTCGCTCCATTTATGTCCAGCTCGGCTGTTTTACATCCATTCAAAAGTGAGATAATTTGCCAGGTGACACAAAACGATATGTCATTTATTAATGCTCATGGCAGTGTCATGTCAAAAATATAATGGTTTTCTGACAGTCTTATGGCGCAACTGTCAAATAAAGTGTTACCAAATACAATAACTAGTAATTAATTATTTTGATTGTTATTTACATCTGTAGCGCTGCAATGCATCCTAGGAGGCATGTTGGACGACAACAGTGTTAATAGCAGGTGGCAGCACAGGTTGACTGTGTCCCTCAAGAGAGCAGCGATGGTCAAATGAAGCTTCTTGAAGCAATGAAGCTTTACAGCCAGTTGTTTAAAAGCTTCATGATGGTTCATTTGGTCTTATGAAAGTCTTATGATGCCGCTGCCAAATAAAGTGTTACCCATCAACCCAATAAATCAACAAAAAGGTCGCACTGGGCTATAAGCTGCAGGATTCAAAAAAGGGAAAAAAGTAGCGGCTTATAGTCCGGTTAATATATTTTGGGTTAAATATCCCATAACACAATGAGGGCAGCTGCGGTTTATAGTTCAGTGTGGCTTATCTATGAAGATTTTTGTGTCAAATTTGGTGGGTGGCGGCTTATGTCAGGTGCGCCTTATAGTCCGAAAATTACGGTCATTGTTCAGCACCATTGTTTACATTTAAATTGTCCTAATCCTCTCATTGTAGCTTCTGCCATTGAATTTTGTTCAGACTGATGATCTTGTCTTTAATCAAAGCATTTGCAAACATTTGCTTTCACTTTGAAAAACAATGATAAATATTTCTGCCTATACTATTCTGACATGTTAACAGACCAAACCAGTAAATGAATCATATTCAATTTACATAATAAATACCATAATCAACTCATGTATTACAAAATGAACCGTTCGTTATTCGAAGCTGCAATATGAATGAACTCCAACTGATATGAAGCTAAACCTCGAAATGTTTCTCAAACTTGTAGCGCTTGTCAAATGCTAGCCAACACACTCACTCAGAAAAAAGCAAAAAGTTCGCATTTCGGCCGCCAGCCACTGAATTTTCAGTGCATCCCCACAAAACACATTTTTCTCAATTTCTTTTTTAATGAATTGCGATTCTAAAAGATGCTCAATAGTGTCACAGAGTCCCTCAAATGATTAAATTTTGAAGCTTAGAAAACAATTATGGTCAAACCTTTGCCCATAGTGTCATGAGCCTTTCTAAAGACAACTGTCTCCTTATGCTTATGACAGCATTCCAACAGTTCTTACCTGGTGAGAAATCATACATCTGAGTCGGATTGATGCCACAGGTAGACCGTGCCTGTCAACAGAAGTCAAAGTCACATCCTCTTGTCAACAACAACCATTCTGTGACATGCGGAAACTGACAATATAAAACCTGCACAAGAAATGCATACATGTATCTGCTGTATTATTCAATGAACCGGCCTTGTACCACGGCATTCCAGAAACCGGAGTGCCCTGGGAGATGAGCGGCAATGTCATTCTCACCTGATCTTGGCCTTTTGAGGGTGCATTTAGCAGCTTCAGCCTGGACACGGCCTCAGCTCTCTGTTCCGCTTGATTCTGGGGGCTCCCTAAAGCATGCCCCTGTAAGTTGTTTGGGACCAGGCTTCTTCGGCTGTTTCGGCCCATTGGCGGGGTGCAGAGCTTGAAGGAAGTGTGTGGGACCCTAGAATTTTGCTGGTAGTGGTACAGATGACTGGGCTCTTGCCAGCTCTTCTGTTTTGGAAGAAAGAGACAATTTGGGGATGGTTCAACAGTATGAAAATGACTGGTCAAATATGGACTACAGTAATTCCGATTTTTGGGGGGCGGGGTTTTATACAACAACAAGGCTCATTCTAATGGATTAGAAAGACTGACGAATCCATTTCTCAATTTAGCTGTGTGAACCTGTGTTGGTGTAAAATAACCCAAAGTATTCAGTATCACTGACCCACTTACCACTGGCCTGGCTTCATCCAAGACGAACATTTCAGGGCTGCAGGGTTCATCGTAGAGGGGTGACAAGGGCTGGCGGGGAGCGCACATGTCTGAATGTCGTTGCGGGGTGCTCAAGGAATAACCGTGGGATGATTGAGATGTGTTCCAACTATTGGACTGACAACAACAGATCACAAATTTTAGGCTTTAGCAGTCAATTAATACGCAGCAACTTTGGTGTTTCAACAAATCTACAGTGTATCACAAAAGTGAGTGCACCCTAAGTATATCTTTTCATGGGACAACACTGACAAAAAAATGACACTTTGACACAATGAAAAGTAGTCTATGTGCAGCTTATATAACAGTTAATTTATTTTCCCCTCTAACTAACTCCAAATATAGCCATTAATATCCAAACGCCTGGCAGCAAAAGTGAGTACACCGCATGGGAACTACGTACATCCCTAAATGTCCAAATTGAGTACTGCTTGTCATTTTCCCTCCAAAATGTCATGTGATTCGTTACAGGAGTGCTGTCAGCATTGCTGCAGAGATTGAAGAGTTGGCGGGTCAGCCTGTTGGGGGGTCAGCCTGTTACTGCTCAGACCATACGCCGTACTCTACATCAAATTGGTGTGCATGGCTGTCACCTCAGGAGGAAGCCTCTTCTGTAGACGGTACACAAGAAAGCCCGCAAACTGTTTGCTGAAGACATGTCAACAAAGCACATGGATTACTGGAACCATGTCCTATGGTCTGATGAGACGAAGATTAATTTGTTTGGTTCCGATGGTCTCAAGCATGTGTGGCGGCGACCAGGTGAGGAATACAAAGATAAGTGTGTCAAGCCTACAGTCAAGCATGGTGGTGGGAATGACACCCCCCTTCAATCTCTGCAGCAATGCTGACAGCTCTCTTGTAACGAGTCACATGACATTTTGGAGGGAAAATGACAAGCAGTACTCAATTTGAACATTTAGGGATGTATGTTTTTTCATAGGGGTGTACTCACTTTTGTTGCCAGGGGTTCTGATATTAATGGCTATATTTTGAGTTATTTTGAGGGGAAAATAAATGAACTCTATTATATAAGCAGCACACAGACTACTTTTTATTGTGTCAAAGTGTCATTTTGTCAGTGTTGTCCCATTAAAAAATATACTTAAATATCTGCAGAAATGCGAGGGGTGTACTTACTTTCGTGATACACTCTATTATCTAATCATTTTTGGGAGTTAATACTTATATTTTTTTATTAATTGGCTGCATTGATGGTAATGGACATCCAATCCATTTTGATAATCCAGTAATTGTTCAGAAATTGCTGACAAAAAAAAAAATTGTCTAAATCCTTTTGTTTTTTGTGTTTTTGGTTTTAGCCTGTAAATATTCAGTCGATTATACATTTTTAAAAATAATCAAACAAATTAAAAGAAAAAAAATTAAATATATTATGTATCTATTTATCATATTCATAGTTTTAATACTTTAAATAAAACGAAAAATGGAAGATTAAATACTGTTATTATTTTTCATCACTTATATACAGTGGTACCTCTACTTAGTAAATCAATTGGTTCTGGAAGTAGTTTCGTAACCTGAAAATTCTGTAAGTAGAGACGCGTTTCCCATGTAAATGCCCTAATCCGTTCCAAGTCCCCCCCTTTTATAATGCGTAAAAATGCATCAAAAAATGTAACAAATACAATTTACAATTAGATTATTGCACAATAAACATAAAATCAGAGTTGAGTATAATGTATAAAACCAAAAATAGAGTAAAGAATCAAAGTTAATACATTCATGTAAAGCTGTCGGAACATGAGGGGCAAATGAAGAGGACGCTGTGACACAGACGTACACATACAGTAGAGGTCCCTCTTAGTCAACTGGATGCCAGGAATGCTAGGCGATAGCCAATGGTAGAGCAGCTATAAGTATGTTACGTTCAATATAATCTGGGAACTCCGAGTACAGGCCATTCTGTATTATTGCCTTTCCTGTCCTGAAATTTATTTCGTAACAAGAGGCAATATTTTCCTGTTGAGGCGTGTCTAAACCTGAAAATTTTGTATGTAGAGATGTTCGTAAGTAGAGGTACCACTGTACTTATATTATCATTTTTGTATTTCTACATTATTACGTTATTAATTAGAAAAAAAAGAAGTATATTAATACTAATTGTTCATATAATAGAGTAATTTTTTTTTTTTGCTTTGGAAAACAGTGTTACATTGATATAGTTTAATAATATTCATAGTCCATTTTTGTCCACTGCACATTTCCAGCTAAAATGTTAAGCCCAGAGGAATAGAAAAGTAAATAACATGTACAAATGAGCAGACTAGTCTATTAATCACGAAAATAAGTAGTGATTAATTGACTAATAAGCCCTAACTACAATACAATATAGTATAAAGCACAGACAACAGGCTATATGTATCTAATATAGCCAGCAACATGATCATTTGCATGGCCACTTGTTGCTAGGTAAAAATCTTAGGACTCAATTGCATGTGCCAAAAAGTATTTTTGCACTTGCCAATCAGCCCCACCAAACTGCTTGAACATTTGACAAGAACTGGAGGTCACACAGAAATGTAAAAATTGCTTCGAAAACAGCAAGCTCTACAAGACAAATTTTCTGCATATTCAATCATGTCGCCTTGTATTTTTAATGAGCCATTAACAAAGAAGGACTCTTGAGTCCAAAGTATCAGTTTGATATTTTTTTTGTCCAAAGGCTATATATGTTTTCTACTGATTCATATATTGTCATGTCTTTACTTTGCCATTACTATACCAATATGCCACTTCATGACCTAGGTTCGCTTCGTGCGCACTCGGTATTTACAGTGGCATGTAAAATAAGCCAACAGCCTCAAGGGGAATACCGCACACGCTTATCAAGCTTAGATGCCAGGCTGATGTATTACCTTGACAAGCAGGCCTTTCTCAAAGCGATGTGGGCCACAATAAGGCGTGCTGTACAGCTGTGGCCCTCCTGAAGAAAAGCTCTCTCTAGACTGGAGGTAGGAACTGCGCTGGGGCGACGAGTAGCACAGTGGTAAAGGTCGTGGTTCACGCTCAGGCTTGGTGTGGGAAGAGAAGCTACTGGTCCTGCTTCCCAGACGGGTGTTGTCCGTTGAGGAGGGACGGCTGTACTGTAGACAAGAAGCGGGTCGATAGTCAGCAATGCCATTCTTGCATAATTGTGCTTACGTCATTTTAAAACTGTTATGACCGTAGATGTCTTAATTAGTCAGAGGCTGAGAAAGATCATGGATTAGAAGCAGAAAGATTTCACTGACTAAAGTTCTTCATTTTTATCGTGTGTGAAAGTGAGGTTACAAAGAAAATGTTTTCACCGCTGGTGAATAATCAGTTTCCACATTAATTGAAACTAACGCAAGAAATTCCAACCTAAAATTTTTGTTGTTGTTTTTTTCTTTTTGCATCACCCTTGAGGTATATACCTGAGCTTTTGTGGCAGAAACAGGAGTCTTGACCTTGCTTAATCATTTACTTGGAGAAGGGGACGTATGGGAGTTGCTGCTGTGCTCCAATATAACAGACAAGTGAGTTTGCTTTACTATAACTTTAACAATTTATGTGCTCGCTTCTCACAAATGCATCTAAAATAAATAAAATATCATGGGAAATTACCAAACTTAGTCAGTTCTCTCTGAAATTAAGCCTTGAGAGGATTGCATGGAGATTGACCATACAAGTCCTATTGGCTCCAAAAGTCATATATAACCAGAGATGTCAGAAGTGTCTCCCCTGACCTAAACCCCATTGAAATTTTTGGGCTACGTGTCAATAGGAGGGTGCAAGCAACCAGACAAAAAAATGAATGCCTATGTCCGAAAGGCATCTAGTAAAGCAAGCTAGGCTTCAATAGCGTACCGCACGAATGCTATTTTTAGACCGTGACGTCACCATCGTAGATCGGAAGAGGGTCAACACAGAAGTGCCCTCGCATACAACCCATGTTCATACTGCTTGTTTTCCGCCGGTAATCTTTCAAAAAAGAACATGCCGAGTAAACGCTGCTGCTGCTATGGAACTTGGGGAAACAACTTAGACATTACGACATATGAAGGATGTTTTCTTCATACATTTCCCGAAGCCAAAAAATGTGAACAATGGATCAACTTGTGCGGACATCCAAAAGACCAATGCCAGCAAGGTGAAGCCATTCACCTTCATATTCAGTAAACATTTTGTTGGGGGCCATGGTCCTACAGGTGACAATGCCGATCCATTCCATAGCTTGCCCCGAAAAGGTAAGCCATTTTGAAATTTTAACTTATTTTTAGCGTAGCGTTTTGCCATGCTGCTTCTGTCTGACAATGAATGACCTGAAAAAATTTTAGATGGTATCTTACTGCCACTGTTGTTACCTTTTCTGTTGTAAAAAAAAAAAAAACCTTTGTGGAAGTGTAAATAGGTTATGGAATTAAGATTTGTGATTAATGAAAAAATTTAAAGTGTTAGTTGGCTGTCACTGAGTAGCATTTGCCATCGCTACACAAAAATAGCAATGAAAATTACCCCCAAGAATGGTCATAGACGTAATACAACCAGAGGATATAATATATAAGAAAGACAGGGCATATGGTGGTAAAGGATAGCTTGTTGAAACAGGAGAATGTCATTGTCTATGGCGTAAGGCAATGCACACAAGATAAAGGTGTCGATAAAAAAGCTACCTCTGGATCAGGTCGGCTCTTTTTCCCATCTTTCTTAGCCCTCGATACTCAAGCCATCTCTTTAACTGAACATTTGTACATTCTCCCACATTTTTACCAGTGAATTTGGCACCAGGGACATCATTTTCGGACAGAATTGGTAGGTTTAGCTCAGTAAACATCTATTCATACACTATTTACATGCATTTAGCATGAGGGACAAACGCGAGCTTGACCCGCCGAGCAACAGTTGCTAACGTCACGAATATTAATGAGCAAAAGTGACGTTTTGCGTGCGGTACGCTATTACACCTCCACATTGCCACAAGTAAGAAATGAAAACACTTTACAAATACGTGGCTAGAGTCTGCATCTGTATATTGATGGCAACTTACGCAGAGAGGTTCCGAGTACCCTGGTGAAAGTGGGTTGTCTTCATGAGTGGGGAGCTCACGGTTGTAAGATCCACGTGCGCTCTGACTAAACTTAATGGACTCGGAGTAGCCTTGACTGTTTCCACTCCACCTGTCAAACTGTGGTGCCTGCATGCCAAACAAAATTCCACAAATTGTCATTGGATGAGCGTGTGACTACTCCAACAGAAGATTCACATCCTCCCTAAGACGTGTAATTGCTAGTTTCTTTTACTCGGCCTGGAGACTCACAAAACAGGTGTTGATAGCTAATCAGCAGCTGTGAACAACGTGATTGATTGGTGCCTATAAAATAAATAAATACATAAATAAAATGTAGGGCAGGTCTTACCTCTCTGTGCGTTGGCGTGTAGATGATGTCATAAACTGGGGGCGGTGGGCTGAGAACAGGTACATCAGCAGCTTTGAAATGCTGGATCCAGTCGCAGAACTCAGTCCTATCCAGACAGGTCACCACTATGGGGTTGATGAGCTTCCCTAGCAACAGAAACGGGGCAAAGGAGAGTGGAGGGGGACAAAGGGTGTCATTTGGTCCAGTCGTTCAGTGGAATTTGCCATGGTCAGATTGTCATTCATTGGGGATAAAACCAATTCATTCATGGAGGGTTGCACTTTGTGACGTTGGCACATTCCTGCACATGTCTAGTTAGCGTAAATTATGCATAACACTGTACACTAGGGAGGATAAAATATCAAGACAGTATTTCAACATTATGTATCATGATACAGTCTCTGTATCTGCACAGTTAATGACAAGTTGAACTTTTAGTATGTAAATCTCTGTATTTTTCTCCATTTCCTGTCAGGATAGCCATGTAGTAGACAGTAGTAAATTAAAGGGGAAGTTCAGAATTGTTTACATTAGGCTTAATCTTCGAGTTACCGGAGGTTTACCGTAATTTTCGGACTATAAGGCGCTACTTTTTTCCTTCATTTTGAACCCTGCGGCTTATAGTCAAGTACGGCTTATTTTTTTATTTATTTGAGTTAATAGGTAACCCATAATTTGATATCATGATTTCATATTTATGACATGACACCATCATGGGCATTATTGAATGCTTATGACAGATGTCATTAAGTGTCATCCAGCAACCTATGCCACTAACTCCATTTATCTCCAGCTTGGATCTTTTACATCCATTCAAAAGCGGGATAATTTGCCAAATAACACTAAATGACATCTGTTATAAGCATTCACTAATGCTCATGACAGTGTCATGTCATAATTAAGATTGTCTAATGACAGTCTTATGGCACCACTTTCAAATAAAGTGTTACCCAATACCATAACTAGCTATTATTGGGGGGGGCGGAACAGTAATTGAAGACATACTTGGCACAGAACATGAATTTTGATTGTTATTTACATCTGTAGCGCTGCAATGCATGCTTGGAGGCATGTTGGACAACAACAGTGTTGACAGCAGGTGGCAGCAGAGGTAGACTTTCTCCTACAAGGGAGCAGTGATGGCCAAATGAAGCCTCTTGAAGCAATGAAGCTTTGCAGCCAATTGGTTCAAGGCTTCATGGTGGTTCATTTGGTTTCATGACAGTTGTATGATGCCGCTGTCAAATAAAGTGTTACCGGTTGATATCTTTTGATGTAAATATCCCATAATACAGTAAGGACAGCCGCGGCTTATAGTCCAGTGCAGCTTATGTATGGACAAATGCCATTTTCATGCCAAATTTGGTGTGTGGCGGCTTATAGTGTGAAAATTATGGTAATTATTTCAACAAATTCTGTGCAGTTTATCAGTTATTTGTTAGTTTCAGGGCTCCGGAGTGGCTAAGCTAGCGCAAGTCAATGGTACCTGCTTAGCATGCCAATAAAAGAACGATATTAACAGATCTAACATAGTCAAATAAATTCAAAATACAGATCACTGTTCCAAATACCCATGTGGCCAAAACAATGTCATACCAAACTGCCCCCCCACCCGAGAAAAAAATCTGTGGTGAAAAAAAAAACAATGTGATATCACTTTGCCTTGCTTGCTTAGAGAGCCTGTTCCCTGCAGAGCTTCTGGATTACAAATCTTGCTGTTCATACTTATAACACTTAATACAAATAACGACAAACTGCACAGAATTCTTTTAAATCAACTCCGCCGACTAATTAAACTCCTGCTAATTTGAAGATCAGGCCATATGTCAAAAATTCTGAACTTCCCCTTTAATGCGTTTTGACGTTTTCTTTTTAACATTTGGCTGCTACAGTACATAGATGTGACATTGCACATATGCATTTATTCATTCATCTTCTGTATCCTCATGAAGGTCGTGGGGTTGCCGAAGCCTATCCAAGGTAACATCTGGGAGCAGGCAGTGTACACCCTGAGCTGGTTGCCTGCCAGTTGCAGGGATATTGCATATAGCATATCGTGATACATACCGTAATTTCCCGAATATAATGCGCACTTTTTTTCCCCAAAATCAACTTGTAAAATCATGGTGCGTATTATAAACGGGTACATGGATGGAGACAGAAATATATATATATATATATATATATACACACACACACACATGAACCGATTTTTTTTTTATTGACACGGCCACGCTGTGTTGAAGAAACGTATGCGGCGCTCCGTTGCCGACCATTACGGTACGTGACGTCACCAATTTGTTTCGAATTATTTCGTCTGTGTTAAATTCTGCTTTTTTCACCCTTCATAAAGCACAAAATGTAGTTTCTTGAACTCATTTGAGTCAATGTTTATTGCAGCTCCGCAACTCGGACCATAACAAATGTAACACAACACAGACTTCCTGTGTCCGTCAACTATATCTGTCCCTCGGGAAACTCAAACCCAAATAACAATAGTTCCTCTTGTTACAGTCCACAGCGATGCGCTTTTTCCGTTTTCCGACTTCAGTCACCACGTTTATTTTACCATATCAAACATGGAAGAAACATTGATTCATCATGATGAAACGAGCAAGTTATACAGCAACCTTTAAAAGAAAAGTCACATCTGTTTTGTTTTCTCCTCGATTCTGGTAAGTTGGAGAAGTTGTCAAATCATATTTTTACCATAAATATTGTCAGTTTATGGTAATGTTTTGAACTTCCAATATGCTATGTTTGTGCTGTGTTTCACCATTCAGTAAAGTGACATTTCTGTATCTGTACACGAGCTCTGTTTTCTTGTATTCTTCTATTTATTGGTGCTAAAATTAGGGTGCGCATTATAAACGGGTACAATAATTTTCCCTAGATTTTACAAGTAAATTTGGGGTGCGCATTATACAAGGGTGCGCCTTATATTTGGGAAATTACGGTAGATTAAAACTGCATTGTTATCATTATTATTACAATTATTGTTATCATTCCTCTCTGAATATACACTACACTCATTATATTACATTAGGCTACAGACTGCTCGTACCTACCTTCAATCATAAAAGAGTTGGGCTTGACGTCTTGGCAGGGTGTGGTCACCGTGATCATGTTGAGCGGAAGCTTTCCCTGACAGAGATTAAAACCAATCGACATTTGATTAAACAAGGCATGCACACAGTTCATGAAGAGTTTATATTGCGTCAATGGCTCAAGAGAAATCTAATTGGTAATTATTATTATTTTGAATACCTTATAGAAGAGGCCGTGCTCTTCTTCTGATAAGATGATCATTGTGGACGTGTACATCACGAGTAGTCTGTCACTTTGTTGCTGTCAACACAAAAGTAGTGTTTGTCAGTTTCATGTCAGTGGTCCAAGTAACTTGCCTTTACTTTACTGCCCTTACTCAGTAGTGATCATTTTCTTCATAATTTTGAGGTGAGCAGATGTTTTATCCACATTAACCAGTTGCAAATTTTTGTTTTGTGCCTGGTTCATCATTTTATGTCTATATTTTTAAACATCAGACTAGGCATCTAAATACAAGGAGTCAGAATGTTTATTGGACGGAATGTTCTTGAGCAATATAAACAACCCTTTATTTTTCTGCAGCTTTGAAGCTTCTCTGGGCATAACAGCATCAAATTCTTTAGCTCAAAAGCTAATAAAGCCTGATAACGTCTCACAGACTGATAAGACTGAATGAGGAAAAGCGCAGAGGTCACCTAAGACCCCTTTCAACTACACCAGTTGAATCCTTTAATGCCTCCTGGTAAAGTTTGGGCTTTTACCCCTCTGGAAAGTGTACCGTAGTTTATATTTTCTCACCTTTACATAGGGTATGCCCTCAGATAGAGGTGACATTCCGACTGAGGCAAGAGTAGTCACTTTCCAAAACCCAAATCTCATACTGTAGTTCTCACTTTGAATAAATCACTGAGATCCTAGCATGAATCTACCTGATGCTGTACTAATTGAGTATGCTCCCAACCAGAAAATTTCGTTATCAAGTTTTGAGCTGTGGTTCTCAAACTGGGGTGCAGGGAGCCCCAGCGGTTGCGAGCTGTAACTGAGGTTAGCCAAATAATTTACAATGATGACATACCAGTCTTCAAATAGTGCTTATCTTCAAAGAAGCATAGTGCCGCAGTAAGACTTAACTCAACTTTATTTAAATGGCACTTTCGCAGCTGTAACAAACTGTTAACAAAACATAAACAAAAATATTATCAACTACTACCCCTCCAAAAAATCTTTGTCTAATTTAGGGATGCACAAAATATCAATTAATCCCAATTCATTTTTTATCCATGTCGTAAACACAGTTATCAATCGCAATTATTTATCATTTTAGAGAGAAAATTGCCTCATATAAGTATGAAACATTTCAACAAACAATATGTAAACAGTATCGGTACAAAATGAAAGTGATTTAAAAAAAAAAAAACAACTGAAACTTTTTATCTATCTCACCATCACATAGCAGGAGGCGCTCACTTCTTACAAATTTACTCTAATGAAGCCTTAATCATGCGCTTGCCCCCTAGTGGTTGGCTGAAGAGAAATATCCTGATTACCGTAATTTTCGGACCATAAACTGCTACTTTCTTTCCTCATTTTGAATCATGTGGCTTATAGTCCAGTGTGTCTTATTTGTTTATTTATTTGGGTAAATAGCTAACACTTTATTTGACAGTGGCATCGTAAGACTGTCATAAGACCGTCATAATTATGACATGACACTGTCATGGGCATTCATGAATGCTTATGACAGATGCCATTAAGCCTAGGTTCATACTGCAGGTCTTAATGCACAAATCCAAATTTTTCGTGTTTTTCCGAATCGAGTGAGGCATTAACTTGCGAAAAGTCGCATAAAAGTTGACCATTTCAAATCCGATCTAAGTCACATTCGTATGTGGTTAAAATCTGATCCGGGCCACATTTTTCCAGAATTTTGCTTCAATCTGAACTGTCAAATCCCCCAAATCGTAATTCATGCAGCAATTACATCAGCAAAAAGCGAGAGAGACAGGGCGCTACGGTAGCGGTGCAGCTATGCATTAGGGTTAGCGCCTAGCTTGAACGCTGCTTTTTGAGAAGGGGTGGGCTTGACAACAGTCATAGAAAAATAAAATGGGTTGAGGATAAGCCTGAGAATGCTCGGCTTTCTCTCTACTCCAAATGACCAATATTTCAAGATTGCTTACACGGCCGGTAGCCGGGGGAAACTGTCCGTATGTGTGTGTAATTCGCGATACTTGAACAGGCTCAATGGATGAAGGACAGGTACGCCCCAAAAATCGGAATTGTGCATTAAGACCTACGGTATGAACCTAGCCTAAGTGTCATCTGGCAAATTTTGTCACTAACTCCATTTATGTCCAGCTCTGATCTTTTACATTAATTCAAAAGTGAGATCATTTGCAGGATTGACACTACATGACATCTGTCATAAGCATTCATTAATGCTCATGACAGTGTCATAACAAAATTATGATGGCCTTATGACAGTCTTATGACGCCACTGTCAAACAAAATGTTACCGGTTAATATCTTTTGGTGTTAAATATTGCATAATACAGAGCGGATAACTGCAGTTTATATTCCAGTGCAGCTTATTTGTGAACTAGTGCCGTTTTCTTGTCAGATTTGGTGGGTTGTGGCTCATAGTCAGGTGCGCAATATAGTCTGAAAATTTCGGTACATGTGCAGCAGAGCTCACATTTTAAATGAATCCCTCGGCACTGACCAGGGTAATTTAATGTGTGGCCGTAAAACTTCACCCTCTGCGTTCACAGCTTCAGATGTGTTACACAATTTCAACACTCGGTGACTCATTTCCCAATTTTTTCAAAGTCCTGTCAAAAATTCTACACGCACAAACACATGCTGTCTCTTCTCTGCGTCCCCTCAAGAAGAATTAGAAGAAAAATATTGCATGCTTTAGTTGTACCTGACAGGGTAGATGTTGCAGTCGAACTTTGGTGACGTATGTAATGGGGCCCAGGCTGTCTCGCTGGGAGCCCTCCCACTCATAGATGGGCTCTTTGTCAACAGAGCTCCTAAGCTCCTCTCTGCTTGCAGGAGTCTTCTCCTGGTTTTGCTATGAAAGACAAACGGTGCATGGGAGAAGTTAAACACAGAAGAATAAACATAACTCAAGAACCAACTGCTAAGAACCATGGTGTGGTTATTTGTCACCTAGTTTCTCATTAGCCAATTTCCCACCTGACAAAAATGAATGTGAATGTTTAGGGGTTTAGATAATAGTTATGATGCAGCCAAGGCCGCTCCTTGCGATCCAGCTCTCTGTGAGACACAGAGGTGACCTACTTGACTCACTACACGCTCACGCACATCCTGTTTCTTCAGTGCGTGGAGAAAGAATTTTTTTTTTTCCCCACCCAACAAGTTGGGAAAAAAAACTCTGAGGACAAATAATAAATTGAGAGGTATTGTACTGCTGTATTTTTAGGATTGGTTTGTTAGTTCATGACTAAAACAGACAAATATTTGCTTGATCTTACTTTAACTCTAGTGTAGTTTTGCGGTGCAATTGCTGTGCCGCCATTGGCTTCGATGTTTTCTTTGAGAAGGCTAAACCATCGGTCCATTTCTTCTTGACTGGCACAATAGACGATGATGGGGTTTAGCTCACCTGTAAAGAGCAAACAGGGTTCATTTCTCAAAGAGCGTTCCGGTATGACTCAAGGACTTCATACACTGCTTCCGCGATTGTGTCTAGAATGCACTAACTGTTAACATATGTGGAAGAGCACATGTCACACAGTTTTCCTAAAGATCCCCACAAGAATTTCAAATCATAGTGGTCTTGTCCTCCCACACAGTGTGAACCCTGAAGGAATGAAAAATACTTTCCCTTTATCAAATGCACACATACCAGAGATAGGCTGGAAAGACACTTTATTTAATTGTGCTTGACATGCATGCCTTTGCATATACAGTAAACAACTATATGACCATTTCAAGAGTGAGCATTATTATCTTTGCAGAGGCCAAAAGTTTGCGATTGCGAAAGTTTGCCGAAAAGAAGAAAGAATAATTGAAGGCAGCACTATCAGAATACTCCACCGAGGTCTTAACTGTTGTCAAAGATACTGAACTATTGGTATATAATTTGACTGCGTAGTGAACAGTTCCTGGAAGTTCTCTCTCATGCTCTTTGCTTCGTCATGCTCTTTACCCGCTGCCGCTGACAATGATTTTGGTTTACAGCCAAGCAAAGGAAATGTCTCACACTCATCGCCACATCAGATATCTCACTCTACTCAGACTTTCGTCACACTTCCTCCACATGTGTGGCGTTGTCGATACCTCCCATAAAGTAAATAATGTTTCCGAGCGAGTGAGAACTGACTGGAATATAAAACCATACAATAACAAGCTTATTACAGGAAATTCCGAAAGGTTTTACTATCACTTACAATTAAGGCTGCAACAACTAATCAATTAAATCGATTAAAAATTTGTTGCCAATGAATATGATTATCGATTTTTGCCGGCAGCTATGTACAGTCCTGTTTAGGTCCTTGTTTGTGAGGCTGCATGTACGACAGTGATTAAAGCAAGAGTGTTCAGAGGGTTCACTGCTACACTCAAATTGAGTTGCTGAATTAATTATATCTATGGCATGTCGAGAGTTAGATCGTCTTGAGTCGTGTGTAGTTAGATCCAGTGTGCCTCCGTGAGAGGTGAGCAGAGGCTGGTAGAGTAGCCAGAAATTCGACTCATGCAAGAGTAGCGTTACTTCCAAATAATATTACTCAAGTAAAAGTAAAACTAGTCATCCAAAAAAATGTACTCAAGAACTAGTAAGAAAGTATTTGGTGAGAAAAATACCACTTGATGAGTAACATTGCTTAAGGTCTTTGATTTTTTTTTTTTTTTTAACATTTTTTCTCAGCACACAATTATCTATATGAACTGGTGTATTATTATACTGTACTATAACATATTACATAACCACATTAATCCAAAGAAATACCGTAATTTCAGGACTATAAGCCGCTACTTTTTCCCTTCATTTTAAAACCTGCGGCTTATAGTCCAGTGCGGGTAATTTGTTGATTTATTATGTCACTAACTCCATTTATGACCAGCTCGGATCTTTTACATCCATTCAAAAGTCAGATAACTTGCCGGATAACACTAAATGACATCTGTTATAAGCATTCATTAATGCTCATGACAGAGTCATGTCACAATTATGATAGTCTAATGACAGTCTTATAGGGCCACTGTCAAATAAAGTGTTACCAAATCTCATAACTAGCAATTAATGAAACAACTGGAACAGTAACTGAAGAAACAATTAGCACAGAACATGAATTGTGGTTGTTATTTACATCTCTATAGCTGCAATGCATCCTAGGAGGCATGTTGGACGAAAACAGTGTTGACAGCAGGTGGCAGCAGAGTTTGACTGTCTCTCCAAAGGGAGCAGTGATGGTTAAATGAAGCTTCTTGAAGCAATGAAGCTTTGCAGCAATTTGGTTCAAAGCGTTATGGTGGTTCATTTGGTCTTATGACAGTTGTATGATGCCGCTGTTAAATAAAGTGTTTAGTGTAAAGCGCTTTGAGCGCCTTGAAAGGTGGAAAAGCGCTATATAAGTATAACACCATTTACCATTTACCATTACCGGTTAATATCTTTCGGTGAATATATCCCATAATACATTGAGGACAGCTGCAGCCTTTAGTCCAGTACGGCTTATCTATGAACAAATGTCATTTTCGTGTGAAATTTGGTGGGTGGTGGCTTATAGTCAGGTGCGCTTTTATAGTGTGAAAATTACAGTACAAAAATTTATTTAAGAAAAAAAAAAACCATTGAATTTCAGGAAGAGAAAAAATTCTACAGAAATTAAGCATTATTTTTCCAGAGAGCATGAGTGCCCTCTAGTGGAGAAATCATGTTTCGTATTATGAAACTACAAGGATCATTTATCAGGGTTGTCGTGGTCATTCGGTGACAAATAAAAACAGAAAGAGTAAAATCTGTTTTCAAGTCATGTTGACGGCTATATTAAATACTTATTTTTTTACAGTGCTTTAGAGGCGCGATATTATTGAACAGGCTGGCGTGATCATACAATGGCAAGCTTGAGTCTAAACAAGATTGGTATAATGGACTCATGTGATTATTGTTGCAACATTTCATTCGTGAAACTGGTTGAGCCACTGTTGGCGTCTCTGGAAAAAAGCAGTAAAATCTAATATGTAGAATAAAGAAGAAAAATGCAACGACTAGTGTAGTCCAAAGTAGCGAAGTAAAAGTAGCGTTTCTTCTACACAAATCTACTCTTGCCAAAGTCAAAAGTATGGTTTAGTAAAACTACGCTTACAAGTACATTGTTCTCAAAAAGTTACTCAGGTAAATGTAACGGAGTAAATGTAACGCGTCACTACTAGAGCTGTTCCGACTAGTCGATGACATCGATGACGTAAATGCGTTGACGAGCACACCATCCCGTCGACTGTTCGTAAAGGGTTAAGAAAACACATGCGTGGAAAGTTGACAATGGCGGACCCTTGGGATTCAAGTACACGAAAAAGTGCACCAGAGTGACCAAAGCATGGACTAAGGTCAACGACAGAAAGGAGGGTACACTGTCGTGTGCAGTGCCAGCTTGCATACCACGGCAGCACGTCCGCCGTGAATAAACATCTTAAGCGCTGTCACCCAAGGTATAATTTTGAAAAACAACAGGAGACAACAAGCTGGCGGATCGTAAGTCCATATAGCGGCTTTTTTTTAATTGAAATTGTGTTTGTGTGGGTCGTACAACAGAGTATCAGGGGCTAATGTTGGGCTCATGTAGCTGAATAAGCAGCTACGTATTTTACGTAGCGCGTTGCCGCCTCCGTTAAAATCAACAATACTGAAAGCATCTTGTGTTTTAGAATCGGTTTTACAAATAAAAAAATCCTTATTATTTTGCTTCATTTACATCAAATTGTAACCAATAGAAGAATTTGTACTAATCCTTCGTCGTAGCTCCCAGTGAGGGTACATGTACTAGTATGTAAAGCGCGTAGCGGCTCACAGCTACATTACCCCTACGTAATAATGCGACTTTTTTTACTCGTAATGATATTACGACATTAATCTCTTTCTTTTCTGTAGTTATTTATTTATCTATTTGACCCTAATACTCTGTTGTAGCGTCGTATCAACGTGCATCTGACATTTATTTATTTACTCACTCGGTGCTCACTGTAATGCTGAGAACAATATACACATACCACAAAAAGAGAGAGTAAGAGTTGTTTTGAATCCTGTTGGAAAAGTGATGCCACAGTGTTCTGAGACCGTTTACATTCCATTCTTTTGCAGTAGTTACTGCCATCAGCATTTGACCTCATTGTTTTTTTGTGATTTATTATTGTTATTTATGTGGTTTTTTTTCTACTTTCACAAAAAATGTCAGTATTCCAAAATGTTTTTCTGAATTAATAATCGCAACAAAAAATTAATTTGCAAGGTTAGTAAAAAATAAATAAATTAAATTAAATTAAATAAAAAAAGTTTAAAAAGTTATAAGATTATTATTATTATTATTAAATTATTCGAATAGTTGACCAATCGTTAAAAAAGTTTGCAGACGGGAGAAAAATAATCGTTTGGGACAGTCCTAGTTACTACCCACCTCTGGAGGTGACTCAATGTAGCCAACTGTATTGTTTGTATTTTTTGTTGATGTTGATGACAACTTAGCACAAGAGCGCTAAGCTAGTTAGCGATTATGCTAATCAATGTCTTAAATGTCCGTTTGAACTGTGTTTTCGTGAAGCAAATCAGCACTTGAGTTACTGTTAGATAGTAAAGGTGTGTAGTTTCTGTTTAATAAGAAAACACACACATGAATTCATAATTCGTTCAGTTAGAGTTTAGTTGTAGTTTTTTTTTCAGTAATTTTATATGCACAAATTAAGTAGCGCGAGATATATCGAGACCTTGGAGGTTGTATTACATTTTTTGACACTGATTTTCTATCTTTATTGATGACTCTATTATTTTCTACTACATTCTAGCTTACTCTGCAACTTCACATACACATCTAGTCAAATGTCTATTCATTGTTTTCAAGCCAAAGCACTCAACTTCAACAGGAGTGGCAAGAAAGTTTAAAAGTGAAGTGGCATTGGTTTGTAGTATGTGTGGTAGATTTGCAGCAGTGACAAGGCTGAGAGTTGTAGCTAGGCTTTTCTGCGTGACAGCTGGCCTCTGTGAACTGCACCTGTTGTCTAACAAGAGAGGCCTCTGAGTACGCTTTGACCCCCTGACCAAGGTTAAAGGCTGCCCAATTCTAGTTAGTCTTGGGGTTGAATCGAAGTGATGAGGGTCACAGTACCTTTGAATCACTGAAGTGTGCCAACATTGCTGTTGAAATGCTCCATCTTGAAAATAATACATTGTGAATTCTTTTTAAAGACTATGCTGCTTTCAGAAAAAAATGCATCTCTGTTAAATGCAATTCTTGATATCTGATAAGATTTTTTCCCCCCTCTTACATAGATTTATATATACAACATCAGATTTAATAACATCCAGAAAGATTAGTTGTCTGGAGCATAAATAAACACACGCTGTGAGGGTTTACCAATTGTCATTTTCCTTTATGCTCATTATTGAAGCAACAACAATGTAATAAATGTGGCAAAATAATATAAAATGCTCACCATTTATTTGAAAGGCGTATTCAATCGGTTGGCTGTGGTTGCAGTTCTGTTGCAGATTGCAGATAGTGATCTCTTTCAGTGGAAGAGTTCCCTGCACACAAATCATTGAAAAATGTTCATCCATCCATTTTCTATCCAGTTCATACCACTCCAGCTTTGGTGGACTTCATCCTAAATCATTTAATAGGTAGTATTGCAAAGAATTGTGAACCCCATATTGGATAAGCGAGGTTTACCAATACATAAATTGATGCTTAAATTGTCATCTTTTGGTGTCATCTTACCATGTTCTGACAAAACAAAAAAGTTGTTTGTTTTCAGACCGAAACAGATTTCAGCCAAGCTGGCCTTGTAGATGCTGTCACATTGACTGAACAGCTGGCTATTTTTCATCAGATGAGGTGCACTGATGATTAATGACTGCTCATGCACCAGTAGACAGGTGAAGAAACATAAGCACACACTCTGTGTACCAACACGCTGCCGGTTGACAGGATACGTATGTCAAAAGCTATGACGGCATAACCCCAACCTCTGATCCCAGCAAACATGAAACCTCATAAAAATGCTGACGTACTGATTTAAGTATGAATTCGTTGAAGGGAATAAAAGTGCCTCTCAAGTTTAAACGGACAAACATCTCCTTGCATCTCAGAATGAAATGAAAAAACATAACATTTCATTATTCTGGTGTGTAATGGTGAAGAACAATGTAAATACACACCAATATTTCTATTATGTGGCCGTCCTTAGTGTAGGCAGGCATTTTATCTATGCTATGCTACAGTGGTATGAAAAGGTATCTAAACCTTTTGGAATTTTTTAAAATAAAATCATAAAATCACCATCAAATGTGATCTGATCTTTGTCAAAATCACACAAATGAAAATACAGTGTCTGCTTTAACTAAAACCACCCAAACATTTGTAGGTTTTCATATTTTAATGAGGATACCATGCAAAAAAATGACAAAAGAGGTAAAATAAGTAAGTGAACCTTCTGCCTAAGGAGACAAAGAGCAATTGAAGCCATTTTTTACCAAACAATCTAAGTCAGGTGTGTACCCAATTACTCATGAGTGGTTTAAAGCTGCCCTGCCGAATATAAAATACACATTTGGTAAGAATTGTCTTGATGAGAAGCATTGTCTGATGTGCATCATGGCTCAGTCAAAAGAGCTGCCTGAAGACCTGCGATCAAGGATTGCTGATTTGTATAAAGCTGGGAAAGGATACAAAACCATCTATAAAAAAAGTCTGGATGTTCATCAATTGAGAGTCGGAGAAGTTGTCTTCTAATGGAGAGAGTTTTGCACTTTTGCTTCTCTCCCAAGGAGTGGTCGTCCACCAAAAATGATGCCAAAAGTTCAGTGCAGAATACTCAGATAGGTAAAAAAAGGAACCTAGAGTGTCTGCTAAAGATTTACAAAAATCACTGGCACGGGCTAACATCCAATATATGTAAAACTATGGCCAAGAATGGTGTTCAAGGGAGGACTCCACGGAGGAAGCCGCTGCTGTCTAAAAAAACATTGTCGCTTGTTTAATGTTCGCAAAAGCCATTTGGACACTCCACAAAAGTTTCGGAAAAATATTTTGTGGACTTATGAAACATAAGTTGAATTGTTTGGGAGTAACACACAACGTCATGTGAGGAGGAAAAGTAGAACAGCTCACCAACATCATGCAGCATCATGATTTGGGGCTGTTTTGCTGCCTCAGGGCCTGGATAACTTGCAATCATTAATGAAAGAATGAATTAAAAAGTTAATCAGGATGTATTGCAGGAAAACCTGAGGACGGCTGTCAGACAGTTAAAGCTAAAAAGAGCATGAATGCTGCAACAAGACAATGAACCAAAACACAGAAGTAAATCAACTTCAGAATGGTTTCAGAAGAACAAAATGCATGTCCAGACTTGAACCCCATTGTGATTCTGTGGCATGACTTAAAGACAGGGATTCATGCCAGACATCCCAGGAATCTGACTGAACTACAGCATTTTTGTACAAAAGAATGGGCCAAGATTAGTCCTGATCGATGTGCCAGACTGATCTGCAGCTACAGGAAGCGTCTGGTTGAAGTTATCGCTGCCAAAGGGGGGGCCACAAAATATTAAATTTGATGGTTCACTTACTTATCCACCCCCCCTTCTGTTACTGTTTGCATACTAGCCTCATTAAAACATGAAAACCTATAAATGTTCGGGTGGTTTTGGTTAAAGCAGACACCATTTTTTCATCTGTGTGATTTTAACAAAGAATAGATCACATTTGATGGTGATTTTATGCAGAAATGTGAGAAATTCCAAAAAGTTCCGATACTTTTTTATACCACTGTATATACGCTAAGTATTTTAGCCAATCAAATGCAAGCATCCAATGTTGCCCACCCTCCTGTGTCGCTTCATTAATACTCAATGCATCTGTGCTCGGGTCTATCAGCGGCTACGTTTACATGGAAAAAATTTCTATAATCCGATCAGCATTGAGATTAAAATTATAATCGGATGCACTGTTTTTCATGGACACTCAGGCGTCACACTTTCAGTCGAGAAGGTAATGAAGAAGCTAGAGCGACTCCCATGTCAATAACACTTTGCTTTGCCCATTTCTAATCTAAGCATTACCTTTATTTTGCACATTTTTCATGTTTTTCTACCATCAGGTCTTTCAAACAAGATCTTTTAATATCTCCAGCAACATGTTTCTCAGATACAGTCTTGCGCCTGCCTGGTCTTTCGCTCAGTCTGCTTCTACTGGCTTCCAGGGATTCACAGAAAAGCGTGGTAAAGTCAGATTGTTATTTTGGAATAAACTGTATTATTGCACGCTGATCAGATTAATAATCGATGAAAAATACCCCTCTCATTATGAATGGAACATTGATCAGAATGGACCAGGTTAAAATGTTCCAAATGGGGTTTGTACGTGAAGCGTCTTCATTCAGAATTCTGAATAAATGTGTCCATGTAAACGTAGCTATTGTATATGTACGTGGGTAGAACTGTATATAAAAATGCTCACAAATGGTGTATTTTTTGTTTGTGTGTGTTGTCTTTCAGGGTCATTTATAATTGTGTTATCTGTACCTTTAAAGCAACACGATGTAACTTTTCAGTTTTGGTCAATTTTAGCGGCGCCGCTGGACAAAAGCGGTAGTGTTTTGCCTGAAGGAAGACCGCGTACCGCATGTGGACCAGCGCATGAGCACATAGTGTCGTGAAAATCCTGATCTACCGGTCGCCTGCAGATTTATTAAACGACATTTCTGTTTCCAGCGGCTATGTTAAGGATGAATAGTAATTAAGTAATGAATCCAGTTTTGGCTAAACAATAGCATGTGACTGTTGGCAACTGTGTGGCTTCGTGTGGCTAACACCCTAACTGACAAGTTCGATTGAGGGGGTGGTGTCACGCCAGCGAGTGAAAGCCAGGCCAATGTTTATTCTTGAGTGTCCTTTTATCCTTTTTTCTCCTCAGAAAAAACTTTTTGTCTCTTTTGTGGCTCTGCCATCTTTGCAGATTTCACACGAAAGCATTCGCATTGACTTCTTTCTTTATAATGTATGGGGAAAGTGGCAATATACACCGTAAAGCAGTCAGTACCCTTGTAGTTTTATTGTGTGGCAGGGTTCCTGCCACCCTCCTCAAAGTTAAGTAGTGTCGGTGAAATTGATAGACCCCCTCAAGATATAAAAGAGGTGTCATTCAACTAGTTGTCAGTCAACATATCATCACAATTGTTACGAAAATATTTTATAGAGGTTGAAATGTTACCTAGTGTTGCTTTAAGGGAAAAAAACTCACTTGGTATGTCAGTCCAGGCGTGTTGTTGGACACAAAGTGAAGGTGTGTCTGAAAAAGATCCAGGTAACAATCGTGTACATCCTGCAGAGACAACAGAAGAAGGCAAGTTGGACTTGTTCCTCTAATTGGGCTTTCGTGATTAAAGTACACGTGGAAATCTTAACACTTTCAACACAATTAAATGACACATTCCATCCAGCAATTACATTTACTTGGTTCGCCATGCAGTGCAGAACAAATATATGGATGCGTTTGATTGGTGAAGGCATTGTTTTTATACAAGTTTATAGTTGGATGCAGCAATAAATTAGGATCAACTACTTTTTAAATGTTGCATTTAGCTGCTAATTCAGCAATGCCTTCAATGAAATCTGTTGGTTTTGGATTAAAAATACATTGATTGATTCCCAGAAAATGTGGTGAGAACATGATTCTTGGAGGTTTTCCCCCTATTTTCTTTGAATACTTTATTGATCAGACAGCAGCCAGATAAACGTGCCGTATTTTTGCAGAATTGGTTATTTACAATTTCTAATTCTGAACAAGATAGATGTCAGTTTTCATCTGACGAGACAAGAACGTGATGAAAATTCACCATAGTTTCCGTCGTAATGCGTGGCATTTTCTTATTGTATGTGTAGTTAGCACGCATCGTACCAGTTTTTGGTCGTGTGTGCTGCGCCCCCAACACAAACACACTTACTCACCGGCCACTGCTTTAGCCTTTAAAGGTCTGTATTGAGTGATCATCACACACTAAATGCAACTTGTAGCGTTAGCATACCTTTAGCGTTAGCATTAGCATTTAGCGTGCTGAGTGACGTTTAAACTCTTGGAAATCTTTTTACATACAGTTCATGGCGTCCAAGGGAGTTTAATTAATTCATTAAAATAATATACAGTTATCCTGCTGAGCGTGTTCATTGTTGGAAAACTTTTAATTATTGATTTAATCATGGACTAAATTTTAAGTTTACAGACGAAACAATTTGGAGTACTTGTCAACTAAAACTAGACAAAATTTGTCTGAGTTTTTGTTGACTAAAACTGGACTAAGATGAACACATTTTGAAATGACTAAAATATGACCAAGACTATTCCTAAGTGTTTTCATCCAAAAGACTAAGACGAAAATGAAAAGGGCTGCCAAAAAACAACACTGGTCAGCATTGGCAACTTTGGCTTTCCACAACCTGTCCTCATCGCTGGTGGGATCAGCAGAGCCCGCTATACCCTGAGGTTTTTTTTTACAAGAGATGTTTCACAATTACCACTAGGCAAAGCATGTCCAAACACAGACTAGGAAATTGGATTGTCCACAGTTAACGACTATGTCAGTTTCATCACTGAGTTTCTGTATTGTATTATCAGAAAAACAATATTTCATAACATAGCTGTGCTCACCTGGCAGTGCAGGAAGCGGAAACGAACTTTGGAGCTATGAATCAGCCGGCCGTAATTCTTGACATTGATGCTGCTCTTCTTCCAGCCACTGGCCGGGTCGTACGGGAACGGAGGATCCCATTTGATGTTCTCGATGGTCTGCAGGTCTTTCATGGACATCTCCTGCAAACAGACTCCTGCTTAACACTGACCTTGCATGGACATACAGCAGAACTTTTACTCACTATGCAAATGAGCAGGTTTTACCTTTCTTGGGGTGACAGTGCAGAGGATATTGATGATGCTGTTAGACTTCTCCTGGCCCTCTTGGGGATTCTTCTTCCGAAAGAGGCGACTACTGCTCAAGAGAGAGAAAACCATGTCAGTGCTTTTTCTCCGGTGTTTATCATCTGCTTCCCAGTTGCAGTTTCATGGGACATTTCCTGTTTATGGGCGTTCCCTGTCATCCACTGCTGTCACCAGAAGATACAGCTAAGATCTTAACCTGTGAGTACAACCACCAATGCTATTATTTTTATAAATTCCATGCCATGTGCAGAAGTAACTTGCTTAATTTAGCTTTACTTGAGTATTTTTAGTTTGAAGAAATAATCTATTATTCCTCTGGTGCGATCAGAAGAAGCAAAATGACACTGGCCTCACAATCAACCCATGATTACCTTACATCATACGCAAAAGCAAACCCGTCATGTGCAATAAATAAATCACAAGGTAGTCATCATTTTGTCAGTACTTTTTGATTAACCTCTTTTTGTCGTCATTCCATCAGTGCCGAACATTTAACTAATTAAAACAATTGACTCCTCTGCTGCTGATACGCAAAAGGGAGGGACGGGGCAGGGGGAGAATCGCCATTCAATGATCGTCTTTGTTTTGCATGTCCCTCGTCTGTTACAATTAGTGTCACTTCTTCGTGTGGAAGCACCCTCACTGCACTGATAAAGCACTCGAGCTCGACCGCTACAGTCTCACTTTGGAGTTGATCTGCTTATCTATCTATATGTGTTAGTGTCTGCAACAAAGTGGGCCTTTGTCTGGATGGTGGGAATCAAGTTCTGTCTAATCAGGAACTCATTGACCAGCGTCAATCATTTAAGGGTACTGACATTTTCTCACTACACAGTGGTTAATTTCAACAAAGAGAAAACTATGATAATGATCCTCCCTGATGCAATCTGTGGGCGCAGCATATAAAAAACCCCCCATAAAAATCTGATAGTATACTAAGCAGGCACATTACACTCCTAACATACAGTGGGTTTTGCTGTGAGTTTCAACTAATTCAGTGCCATTGAAGACGATAGACGTCCAATCATGTAACTCTTTTCATCCTTGTGCTGTGAGAGTTTATTACTAGCGGACAACTAGACATCCAATTTATTTGAACTGGCAGCGAATGAACATTTATTGCTGTCAATGGCAACCAATGAGGTGATAACAAAGGAACATCAATACTAAATCGAATGTACATGTTAAAGCTATTGATCCAACTTGGAAGGTGTAAGTATAGCTGCTCAGTGTGTATGTGTTCACGCTTGTTTATAAATACAAACCACATTGAAAGCTTCCGGGAAAGTTTGTCAAAACCAGAACCTGAATCATCACCCAGCGCCGACTGGAAGAATGGGTGTTAATGAGAGTCAGATGTTCACGATACAACATGGTGAATAGGATCATGTCCAGACATATAATCCGATGGGATTTCAACAGAATCAGAGAGATAAATCACTGATTACAGGATTTAGATCATGACAAGCTGATTCTGTTCGATTTTCATTTACGTATAGTAGTTTAGACAGTTGCATCTCTACAGGCCCGTAAAGGGGTCAAGTCCTGAATTTGTTGTTGGGTCATCCGAATTATTGACAGCCGGCAGATCATTTTTACAGTGTGTGGAGGAAGCAAATGGTAACCGGATCATTGACAGACAGAGGCACAGGTCAGGCACAACTCTTGAAACCAAAGCTGTCGGAAGGGAACTCTCCCTCATTACTATGTGAATATAAGAATTCAAAACCCCCAACTCTCAAATCCTGACAAAAGTTAAAATAAATGACATAAAATAATGCTGTAAAACCTACCTGTTTCTGCGGATGAAACTTTTGCTGGAGAAGGTAAAGTTGTGCTGGGGCACACACGAAATGCTGCTCCCCATGATGACCCTCTGTGTGAGAGTCCTCAAGAGAAAAAATGAGTTGTGGTTGAAAATAGTCCAACGGGTTAGTGTTGTGCTGCTGTGTGCTCTTTTCAGAATGAGGGAGCAGCGAGCTGAGCGCTGTGTAGTGTATTTTAAAAGGGGTGGGGTTTGAAGCTGTGTCATCTAGTGTGCATGGGTGTGAATAATCAGCTGGGCCGGGCTGGACCCACACCTTCTGTGAGTTGCCTCTGTCTGCTAAATCAATCTTGGCTGGTACAAAGACAAGTCTGGGGGGAGACGTGTGCCTTTTCACACCTTCCTGGAGCCAAATGGGGCTCATTGTGGGCTGCCAATGAAAAAACAAAACAAAACACCCCCCAAAAATCAATGGATTGTGTGTATCAGTGGCAGAGGGAAGATAGGAGTGTGCCTTCATAGGCATGCCCAGGCATGAACTGCAAATGTTTAAAAAAAAAAAAAATCTATTATTTGGCCTTCATGCATGAACACAAATTGTTATCATTTTTTGAGATTTGTGTGATCAGGAATGTCCTATGTAATAAAATTCCTGTTCAAAATATCAATGGCAAAAAAAAGTTTTTCTTTGAACCACTTACAGGGCAAGTGACAATTTTAGGTCATTTAATTGTTTTTTATTTATTTATTTATTTTTAAAGAGCTTAATACATACAAATTTCGTGTTATGTAGGCAAATTTGATGCCCACATGTCTATTTTTTAAATATGATTTTTATATATTTGTAACCGTTTTATTAACAAATAGAATTATGCATAGATATAATGATAATAAAAACAAAGTTCCGAAAATTATCATGGATAAACACAGAACTACCCTCTGGTTAGGTCTCCAAATAAAGAAAATTTATGTTTTTTATTTCATAGTATTAATTGCCTGCCATTGAAAACAATACCCAAATAGCAGACAGACTTTGAATAAACATTGATTTTCCATCAAAATCATCAGTATGGTTGACATCAGAATTTTCGACGTCTTGTGACATTGAAAAAACGTTGTTCTATGGTATGTCAGGCGATGTTTGGGTTAAAATTGTTTTATAGTTGATGAACTAAAGTTGACAAATACCGTATTGGCCCAAATATAAGACGGCCCTGATTATAAGACGAACCCCTCTTTTTCATGACTAAAGTTTGAAAAAAGACTTTTTGAACACCAAATTAATTTTTATACAGAAAATAATTACAGTAGATCTGAAACAAATGATTGTAACAATATATTTGAGAAAGAAAATGTTATTTTGCTTCATTCAAATCTTAATATCTAAACATTTAAATATGTAAGCTAAGTTGCAATCACATTTGTAAATGAATGACATCTGGTTTTTGAAATGTAAATAAACCAATCTATTGTGATAAAACAACAAAATTGCAATAACTGCATTAACTATCAAAGTGAAGTCGAACTGTAACTGTAGTCTTGAAACAAATATGAAGAGGGAAAAACATTGCAATAAAATAATGCAAACTGGTTAAACTAGTAGCTGAGATCTGTCATAACAGAACATCGCTTCAAACGATATCTGGCGTCATCTAGCGTCGTTTCAATGCAAAAAACACCGTCTTATATTCGGGCCAATACGGTAGTTGATTTATGATTGACCGGGAAATATGATTGAAAAGTCATTGAATTATGGATGAGCGGGCGTTTTGGTCGAAAACATAACATTGATTCAGCGTTGTTCCAATATCATCAATTATCGAAATGACATTTAGGTTTTGTAAGGATTTCAACGTTGAAACAACATTAATTGAGGGTGCATAAGTGACGTCGATTCAACGATATTAGATCGACAGCGGAATGTTGATCCAACATCTTTTCAACGTCGGCCTGCTATCTGGGTGGACGTCCAGTTAATTAAAACTGGGAGGACTTGCTGTAAATGTTCATTTTTCGGGTTGATTTGCGACACTGGCCGTCCAATCCATTTTGATTGGGAGGTGGCAGCTAATGAGTTAAATAAGTCAAGCATAGGAACATCCTCCTATCATGTTCAAGCCTCAAGGCAAACTGTTTGCAATGTGAGGCAAGGATGGTAAAACAGGATTCTTGTGCTATGTAAAGGTTTTATTTCCATATGGTTAAAGAGGCGAATGCAAAGACTGGTTATTAAATTTGACTATTGCACCTGGGAGAGAGAAAGTGAAATGTTAGGGCCAGTGTTAGGGCCATCATTTTGAGCATTTTAATATAATTTCTAAAATAGTTAAATCCAAAATTATTCTCACTCTGACTGAATAGCAAGTTTAAGTGAATTTATGGTGGTGTATCTGTATCAAAAATAAAATTCATTTGGCCAAGCTTTGAAAGATGTACAAAAGAACATGATAAATTTCAATTTATAGACAGAATATCTTTCTCTCCATTTGCTTTGTAGAACTTCCAGAAAGATATAAATTATATCAATGAGTACTATGCCTATGACGTCAACAAGAAAATATGTTCTCTTTCCGCTGAAGGGCTTGACAAAGTGGATGAGATATACAGTTTGACTGATTAGCCAGACAGGTGATCGGTACTTGTTTTTATTTTTGTCTTTGTCAGTGTCTGTGGCTATCTTACTCATAAAATCAAACACATGCAGCTAGTTGGCAGCTAACCTGTTGGACTGGTTGTAAAATGGATACACCTGAAGCACCAACTGTCTGCGTTGTAACCGTTGTCACTTTGGCATACACCTTAACGTTGTTTTCTGAATCTTCTTTCATGGTTGCCGCAATCTGTGATGCGATCAAAGAAATAGTACTTAACCAACAAAGTGTAGCTGAATTACAGTGTTTGCTACAATGAATGTAACGCCAGTTTAAGAGAACAGGCTACGTCTACACTAGGACAGATAAGTAAGATAAGTTAAACAGAGACACTTTAATCTTATCATTAGATGATTGGCACACAGTGGGCTTTTGTTATGCACAAAGTTGGCACACTGGATGAATATAATGAAAAAAAAAAAAAAAAAAAAAAGTCATTACAATAAAGCAGTTAAGATAAGAAGCCACATACTGAGAGGCTTTTAAATTAATCGTAACATTTTATAATTTGTTTGTTTTCCCTCATAAATGTATTTGTAGAAAATATGTAATTTAAGTATTATGCCTTTATAGTGGCTATCAGCGGCACATCCACAAATTTTTCATGAGGGCATGCAAATGAGGCTACTTAAAATGTTGGGGTGACACACCAAAACTAAAAGCCATAATTTCAAGTTTTTATTATGTTGTTGTAGTACACAGGCCAGTAGAAAACTGTCAGAAAGACTTCAGGACACGTCTACTGATATACTTAGGTTTAATGTGTTATATTTTAAGTTGCTAATGATTTAATATGAACAGTTCAGTCAACATTTTGAGTTCCACAGCTACAATCTGACATTATACTGGCGAGTGGGGTGGCTAGTGGAGTGGCCAACAAATTGATACGGGGGGCCTGGCCACCCCCTGGTGGCGCCATTGCTGCTGGCTATATTGTAAGGGGAGTCATTCCCATCAAAGGCAGTCCATGGACATTGAAATTAAATCTTTACTTGTGCTCATTTCTTAAACATTTTTCATAAGGTTTCCCTTATGTCCATCTCCAAGCAGGCATTTTTAATACAAGGGATTTGATTGTATAACAAGCATATGGGAGGAAGACATTTCACCAGTGTAGCATGCAATTGCGCTAATAAATAAGAATAGTAAAATACTGTATATGTACAGTGAGGAAAATAATTGTTTGAATACCCTGCAATTTTGCATGTTTGCCACTTAGAAATAATGGTTGGGTTTGAAATTTTCATGGTAGGTACTTGTCCACTGTGAGAGACGATCTAAAGAAAAAAAATCCAGAAATCACAGTGTATGATTTTTTAAAAACAATTTATTCATATTATACTGCTGCAAATAAGTATTTGTACACCTGTCTATCGCCTTTAAAAGTCCAACAAATAAGTGGAGGTGGACTTTTTAAGTCTGACTTTTTGACCTGTTTGAGGCGTTAAACACCTGTCCACCCCATACAATCAGGAAGACTCCAATTCCTAACATGGTCAAGACCAAAGAGCTGTCCAAAGACACCAGAGATAGAATTGTAGACCTCTACAAGACATCATGGGTTAAAATCATGCATGGCACACAAGGTTCCCCTGCTGAAACCAGCACTTGTCCTGGCCCGTTTAGAGTTTGCCAATGACCATTTGGATGATTCAGAGGAGTCATGGGAGAAAGTCATGTGTACATATGAGATCAAAATTGAACTTTTTGGTGATAATTCCACCCATAGTGTTTGGAGGAAGAAGAATGATGAGTACCATCCCAAGAACACCATCCCTACTGTGAAGCATGGGGGTGGTAGCATCATGCTTTGGGGGTGTTTTTCTGCACATGGGACTGGATGAGCGCACCGTATTAAGGAGAGGATGACCAGGGCCATGTATTGTGAGGAATTTGGGGAATAACCTCTTTCCCTCTGTTAGAGCATTGAAAATGGGTCGTGACTGGGCCTTCCAACATGACAATGGCCTAAAGCAGACAGCCAGAATAACCAAGGAGTGGCTTTGTAAAAGCCTATCAAGGTTCTGGGGGGGCCTAGCCAATCTCCAGACCTAAACCCAATAGAAAATCTTTGGAGGAAGCTCAAACTCCATGTTTCTCAGTGACAGCCCAGAAACCTGATTGATCTAGGGAAGATCTGTGTGGAGCAGTGGTGCAAAATCCCTGCTGTAGTCTGTGCAAACCTGGTGAATAGTTGCAGGAAACGTTTGACCTCTGTAACTGTAATCAAAGGCTACTCTATCAAATATCAACATTGATATTGTCAGGTGTTCAAATACTTATTTGGAGCTGTATACTACAAATAAATTGTTTACAAAATCGTAAACTGTGATTTCTAGATTTTTCAAGATTTTCTTTTTTTTTTTTATATTGTCTTTCACAGTGAGCAAGCACCTACTGTGGCATGAAAATTTCAAACCCGGCCATCATTTCTTAGTGGGAAAACTTGCACAATTGCAGGGTGTTCAAATACTTATTTTCCCTACTGTATAAAATCTATATCTATCTATACCTACAGTGCCTTGCAAAAGTATTCGGCCCCCTTGAATCTTGCAAACTTTCGCCACATTTCAGGCTTCAAACATAAAGATATGAAATTTAATTTTTTTGTCAAGAATCAACAACAAGTGGGACACAATTGTGAAGTGGAACAACATTTATTGGATAATTTAAACTTTTTTAACAAATAAAAAACTAAAAAGTGGGGCGTGCAATATTATTCGGCCCCTTTACTTTCAGTGCAGCAAACTCACTCCAGAAGTTCAGTGAGGATCTCTGAATGATCCAATGTTGTCCTAAATGACCGATGATGATTAATAGAATCCACCTGTGTGTAATCAAGTCTCCGTATAAATGCACCTGCTCTGTGATAGTCTCAGGGTTCTGTTTAAAGTGCAGAGAGCATTATGAAAACCAAGGAACACACCAGGCAGGTCCGAGATACTGTTGTGGAGAAGTTTAAAGCCGGATTTGGATACAAAAAGATTTCCCAAGCTTTAAACATCTCAAGGAGCACTGTGCAAGCCATCATATTGAAATGGAAGGAGCATCAGACCACTGCAAATTTACCAAGACCCGGCCGTCCTTCCAAACTTTCTTCTCAAACAAGGAGAAAACTGATCAGAGATGCAGCCAAGAGGCCCATGATCACTCTGGATGAACTGCAGAGATCTACAGCTGAGGTGGGAGAGTCTGTCCATAGGACAACAATTAGTCGTACACTGCACAAATCTGGCCTTTATGGAAGAGTGGCAAGAAGAAAGCCATTTCTCAAAGATATCCATAAAAAGTCTCGTTTAAAGTTTGCCACAAGCCACCTGGGAGTCAAACCAAACATGTGGAAGAAGGTGCTCTGGTCAGATGCAACCAAAATTGAACTTTTTGGCAACAATGCAAAACGATATGTTTGGCGTAAAAGCAACACAGCTCATCACCCTGAACACACCATCCCCACTGTCAAACATGGTGGTGGCAGCATCATGGTTTGGGCCTGCTTTTCTTCAGCAGGGACAGGGAAGATGGTTAAAATTGACGGGAAGATGGATGCAGCCAAATACAGGTACATTCTGGAAGAAAACCTGTTGGTATCTGCACAAGACCTGAGACTGGGACGGAGATTTATCTTCCAACAGGACAATGATCCAAAACATAAAGCCAAATCTACAATGGAATGGTTCAAAAATAAACGTATCCAGGTGTTAGGATGGCCAAGTCAAAGTCCAGACCTGAATCCAATCGAGAATCTGTGGAAAGAGCTGAAGACTGCTGTTCACAAACACTCTCCATACAACCTCACTGAGCTCGAGCTGTTTTGCAAGGAAGAATGGGCAAGAATGTCAGTCTCTCGATGTGCAAAACTGATAGAAACATACCGCAAGCGACTTGCAGCTGTAATTGGAGCAAAAGGTGGCACGACAAAGCATTAATGCAAGGGGGCTGAATAATATTGCACGCCCCACTTTTCAGTTTTTTATTTGTTAAAAAAGTTTAAATTATCCAATAAATTTTGTTCCACTTCACGATTGTGTCCCACTTGTTGTTGATTCTTGACAAAAAATTAAAATTTTATATCTTTATGTTTGAAGCCTGAAATGTGGCGAAAGGTTGCAAGGTTCAAGGGGGCCGAATACTTTTGCAAGGCACTGTATATATAAATGGAACTTTGTCTATGTGTGTGTCTGGGTGTGTGTGTTCGTTCCCTATGGACTCTGAAACAGCTGGGCAGATTTTGACGAAATTTTACACAGTTGCACTTTATGTTTCTGGGAGTCTTTTTAGATGGGGCTGATCTCTGTAGGCCTCCATTTAGTGGGGAATATTAATTTGAAACTCCAAAAACAAGCATAGAAAATCCCTGATTGTGGATCCGACAGAGCCATATTTTGGACAAAAGACGTGTCTCTTGCAATTGCACTGTCGCAGTTGGCTTTCAAATGTTACGGTTTCATGTACAAATTTTAAATGTGCTGTGATGATATGTTGTGGCTTTGAGTACTCCACAAGAAGACGCTGGATTTAATTTTTTTTTTTTTTTTACAATTTAAAATTTTCCGGAATATTACTAAGGGATTCATTTTGGCTAATTATTTCATATAGACAAGTTTGTCTGTATGACTGTCTGTGTGTTTGTATTTTATGGAAATCGACATGACTGTGCAGATTTTGACAAAATTTTACACAGTTGCGCTTTATGTGTCTGGGAGTGTTCGTAGCTGGGATTGACTCTGTACGACTCCATTTAGTACGGAAAATTAATACGAATAGAAAATGCCAATTTTCACTTTTTCAGCTGAGTAACGCTGAGCCATACTGCTAGTTTAAATTATCTTTATGCCTTTATATTTAACACTTACAGTATAACAATATGCCTATTCACCTTTCTATGAATCTGTTCTGTGGAATATTTCATACAGGTTTTTTGTTTTGTTTGATTTTTAGCACTCCCAAACTTTCCCAGTCTTTAGTTGTCCCTGTCCAAGTTTTTGGGATAATGTGTTATAGCAGGGATCAAACTCACAATGGGTTTTTTAAACACCACATATCGTGTCTTCGTAGTCTTTTCAATTGAATGTACCGTAGGTCGAAAAGGATAGCCAAATTCGTGAATTTTGGTTTTATTTACATGATGCCCCTACTTGAAATGAGTTAGAAAGACAGACACGATGCTCCAGTAGTCATCAAAACACATGACCCATCATGAAAAAACAGATGACAGCGGGCTTGATAACACATGCAACCAGTGTGATGACTCATACAGTATATTACAACAACAGCAGTATTTCTCACAAGTACTAGGAAGTCTGCAAAACATTCCCATGTTTTCCTTTTTTACACAAGTTTTCTATCCAAAGCATTATTTGGCCATGAAGGACTACTAGGAACTAGACTTTTGTTGTGCGAGATCATCAGTTGTGTCATGGGAAATTATCCAATCTTGCTTAATTGGACTGAAAATCTAAATTAATTATATGTTCACTATCCTCACACTTAAAAGATTAGGGGTTCCAATTCTGGCTGCACCCTTTCTGTGTGGCGTTAACCTGTCACCCTGAGATTTTGTGGGTTTTCTCAAGGTGCTCCGGTTCCCTCCCACAATCAAAATACAGGCATGGTAACCTCATCGAAGACACTAAATTGTTGTTAACTTTATTTTTTTTTTTTTTCCAAATTTGTAATGGGATGCTAACCAGTGTACTATATTCCTGTGACATTACTATTGAGGATGTGTTGTATAGAAAATGAATGGATGGATAATACAAATTATTAATCTTTGTTCATCTATCCTTATGAGATATAGTGATCCCTCACTACTTTGCGCTGCAAACTTCGCGCCCTCAGTCCATCGCGGATTTTTTTTTTTCCAATTACAAAAAATAAAAAATACAGATGCGCTGTCACAAGCCAATCGCGTGATTTCACTCTCATTCCCTCTCTCTGCTCTTTGTTGGTCAGGCAGTGCACTAAAGTTACCAACGATTGACAGACGTTTATTATTTGATCTTGCCAGAGAACGAACTTCTAAGCGTCGTATACGTCAATTATGGTTTCACTTGTTAAACAGTTGCTGTGGCAACTCATTGTAAGTGAGCAGCTTGAGTAAATTCACTTAATGAAGCATTTAATAAAGCCAAGCATTTTTCTACTGCTTTATTTTTGTTTAAAAATCATTCGGTGGGACAGTAACATGTTTAAAACTTACTGTATCATAATTGTTACATTTGAAGTGCCTAAAAATCATTTATAAAAATGTATACATACATAAGTTAGGTTTTTATTATACTTTGGGGGGAAAAGAAGTTGAAAAACATGTCTTCTATGTATCTCATTCCAATGCTAAATCTGAATAAATACATTGAACACACAAAAAAACTACTTTGTGGTTTTTCACTTATCGTGGCAGGTTCTGGTCGCCATTAACCAAAAGAAAAACGAAGGATCACTGTATACTGTATTGTGACAAGCAGAAAAATGATCCACGGTTCTATTAGGCAGTATAAATGCCTCTTAATCAACTCATCTGAAGGCAGGTACCAAACAAATTCAGTAAATGTTTTGATGAAATGTTTCATCAAATCAACAGATGCAAGTCATTTTATGTGGAATGCTTTAGGTCATGGGCTCCTCCTTTCCGTCTTCATAGTTTCTCATCTTGACCAGTTGGTTTTACGCTATCTGTTGACATTGGCTGAATCCAGAATTTTTTTTTTTCAAAAAAGATTATATATCGGTCTTTCATGTCTCTTAATGATATATAACTCTTGCCATTGAGTATGTGTTGTAAAATCAGTGTGTGATTATGAATTGACGAAAATGAAAATGGCATGACTGAACATGCTTATTGCTTAATTGCTCAATGAGTCCGGCCACATGAACAGTTCATTTTAGTGATAGCTTAGATGAGGTTAGGGGTTAGGGTTATGCGTCAGTCCATTTCTATTCATATTTTTTGACAGTGCAATGGGTGAATTAATATAATCAACCCCTACATGTGTGGCAGCTTGAACTGAGAGGTCACTCCCTGTTGTTTATCCAGACTCAGTGGGTGAGAGCAACGGTGCTAAAGTCACACCTCGGCCCACTAAAATGGAGTCTCTGGTACGAGAACCTAAACATCAGGTGTCCAACGGAGGGTCTGACGTGCCAAAGTTCTCACACAGGACTGACATAAAGGAATCTTAATTGGATCCTGGCCGTCCTTTGAAGGCAAGATCAGTCAATGTCAGTTCCAGCAGTTAGTCTGTTCTGCGTCAGCAGCAAAGTGGAAAATGAGCCAGAATTGCCAAATACTTTCATACAGACTCTCAGCCAACCATTAGTCTGAGGTGGAGAAGTCGCCTGTTCCAATTTTGAAATTTTGAGTCAAAATATTTCTAAGAATATGGCCACCAAAATATGGCTTAGAACCAGTGAAACAAAAAGACAAAAAAAAAAAAAGATTTTATCCTTATATGATGATCATTAGCCTGCTAATGTGCAAATCTAGTTTAGCTTTACTTTAGTTGTTAAAAGAAGTTTGGTAAAAATAAATAAATAAATAAATAAATAGAATAAAAATTTTAAAAGATGTCCAATCCAGTCAAAATTATTTGTATATTAGTGCCGTCAATGGAAGCCAGAGAGCAAATGTAGACACAAGGGGTGTGGCAAAATATCGAAATGGTGATATATCGTGACACTTTGTATCCCAGAAGGTTATAGATATGCTCCTTCCAAGAATCAAGATATCGTTTTAAAAAGGTGTCAATGTCTAAAAAAAAAAAAAAAAAAAGGAACAAACAAGTTGCTACAAAAATCTTCCATCATAATAGTGTCTCAGTTAACA
Organism: Corythoichthys intestinalis; assembly: GCF_030265065.1. Classification (NCBI taxonomy): domain Eukaryota; kingdom Metazoa; phylum Chordata; class Actinopteri; order Syngnathiformes; family Syngnathidae; genus Corythoichthys; species Corythoichthys intestinalis. Next base: position 70,025,192 of record NC_080396.1, read on the forward strand.
CTACGGCTACATTGATGGTGCTTGACGCCCAATCCATTTAGACTAGGAACGTTCGTTCATTTGAAACCAGAGCATTCACAGTCATTCTGTGATTTTTAGGGCATTTACAGGTCACATGCTGTTCATTTTAGGGCATTTACAGGTAATTTCCTGTTGGGTTTCAGTAACTGCCTATTCATTTGGGTGATTCCCAGGTCACTTCCTGTTCTGTAACTCAAAATAAACAGCAAGTGGCCCATAAAATACCCCAAAATCAACAGAAAGTAACTGAAAATCAACAGGTAAATGACCTTAAATGGCCCAAAATTACCTCATTACATGATCGGAACAACCCTAATGTCTACCTCTGATTTTGTGCAATGTTCTGCATTTTATTAACATTTAATTTTGTGCAATTTTCCTCATATTTGTGAAATGCTGTGTAGAAGTTTGTCACCATGCATGCATCTTTGTTCTGGCTAGGCATGTGTCAGTATGAGATTTTGACGGTATGATAACCTTAAGCAAAAATACCATGGTTTCACAGAATTGCAGTTATAGCTCTAAAATGTGTTATTTGAGATGTATTGGTTAAAAAATACTAATAAGGATTTTTTTTTTCATAACATATTTGCAAATTGGCAGATGTTTACAATGGCAGAAGACTTTACTGCTAATGGTAAAGAGGAAATTAGTTAGCAATCTTGGCATGGTAACTAGCCACATTAGCTGCCTCTTAACAAGCTTACATTGGATTTGTTTTTGCATCCCTAGACACACTAAACCAGCTTGAGTGAAGTCTCGTAGCTGATTGGAAACGTTCATGACAGCGTTTACTTACCTTAAATTTTGTGTAAAGTGACGGATGATGTCATGTAAATGTGAATTCATGTTGGAGGTGTTGCCTCTGAGCTGCGGCTGTCTGTTTCTTTTCAGTAGCCGAAGTACTCCCATACTAGCGACTTTTGTCTATTTTTGCGGGGGGAAAAAAAGCCCAGGTGAGGTGTCACTGACAGACACAGGACAGAGCAACAACTGGAAGGGGATGGGTGAGCACTGCCGTTCCAAGCCGCAGATTTCTCGCTATATTTTTGGGACCACAAACATAGCTTATATCGTAACTAAAGTAAGACGGAAAATTTTAGTAAGTATCCATTTAGAAACAGCGACGTTTTCATACCACGGTAAACCTTGAAACCGGTAACCGCCGCATGCCTGGTTCTGGCACTAATGATTGGCTAAAGCAGCATCTGGTTTTGTCAACTTTCATTCAGGGGCAAAAATCAGACTTTAAATTTGAAAGAAAAAATAATCATGATAACAACTTTTGTCATATTGCCCAGGTTTAATCACACCCCTGATAGTTTTCAGTGTAAAATTACCTTCAATAGTACTGGATTCTCATCTTAGACAAAAAATATCATCCAAAAACATTAATTTCATGAAGAATTGGAAAATTTAGCACAAGCTAACTAACTGCAAGTGGTGACATTTGCGGCATGTCTGTGTGCATTGTCACCTTCACCAAACCTAAGGCAAGGGCATGTTGTGCCTGTGTTTATGGCTGATTAAATTTAATGATCTTCATCTGGTGTGTGTGTAGGGGAGCGCACAGGCATAGTGATGTTTTGGGCATAGGTAAAGTGGGAGTATTTGGCGGTCTGCATAGCTCACAGTGTTGGGAAGATAGCACTGGTGTACAGTGAGCCTGGCAACACTGGGTTCAGTGTGTGTTATCACAGTTCATGTCTAAATGAGAAGCAAAATACTTGAAAATATGTGGATACAGAAGGCTGACTTATATTTATTCTCAAAGATTTATTAGATTTGGGACATCTTTATTTCATTTTTTAAAACTGCTCCATCGGCAATAGTGCAAAATTCAATATTTTATAGTTCAAATAAATAAACATTCACCAAATACAAGCGAAGCACAAACTTAAAAAAGGAGCTACGGTAACATTCACATTGAACAACATTGATTCGGTGAACCGTCTCTTCCTATTTACATCTTGATCTACATGCCTTATGAGGCCTTCAATCTTTTTCTGGTGGATTCATACGTGACTAACAGCATCTCCATTAGTCGTGTGCAGGTTGATTTGGCTGGATCCTCTCAGACAAATAAATTAAATTAAAAAATGAGGTAGAAACTAAATTCTTGAACAAAAAATGGGTGTCATTATACTAGTAGTTTGTAATAATATGGTTGGTATTTTACAGTTTCTTAACCATGTTCAATACCAGCAATAAAAGAAACTCTAAAAAGAAATGTTAGGGTCATTCAATACTAATACTCAGCATCACTTAGTAATAGTAGTTGGGTTCATTCAACCAAGAGGGAATGTAAAATACAGGACAGAAAATAAGGAGAGAGCAGAATAACTACTATATATGCATCATTGGTGCTATTTTATTTATGAAGGCCTCCTTGTGCCAGTGAGATATTTTAGTCATTTGATCAAAACACACACAGGTGTCGAGAAACTCAAGGAAACGCAGCGTAGGCAATGTAATCTATAAATTTCTTGTCAATTGTTTTCAATATGCTATCAGTTATGTCTTAAAGCAAGTAAGTGCAATACTTTGTTGCAGGGTACTGTTTAGTAGGTCTAAACTAGTTTGCGGACTTAAAAGTACCTTTCCATCAACATCCTTTTTTTGTAAAAATGGGTTTGTGACCTGGTTTAAGTCTGATATCTATGTGGTTAACAGTCTGATTATAATAGTTTGTAGAACTCCAAATTCCCTGCAAACAAGTGGATTTGAATTTAGCATATACTGTATGTGACGTTAGGTCATCAAATTACTCAAGTAGCTACCCACTTCATACTTGCAACACGTCCACTCTTCTCAGGAGCTGAGAGAGTGACAACGTGGCATCATGTGCAAAGCTTTGCATCACCTGCCAACTCGAGGCGAGTTGGCAGTTTGAATAAACGGCTTCAATTTATTTTTGAACAAATTCCCAAGTATTGTAAAACCAGAATTGTGCTCATTTGCGACTTAGTAAACAGAAGCTTTTACACACTGCTTGGCGTTATTTCTGGGTTTTTAACAAGTAGCCAGCTGTGCAGTAACTGCCGCTGCCATGCAAATGCATTATATACATGTATACTTGTATTGTAGTATACAACAATACCTAATTATAAAATAATGCCAAATGCAACTGTGGATTAAATAATGCTTGCGGTCACAGATGCCACAATTTGTGCAAAAGATGAACTTAGCAAGAAGTTTTAATGATTGAATGATCAAAAAATAATAATAAACAAATAAATTAATGGAACGACACCTTAGACTTTTAACTCTGGGAAAACTGAACTATATCCATACAATGACAACTCAACCTATTTTAAATATTCTGCTCATGACACCTCCATGGAAATGGGGATCCCACCATCCCTTGCAAATATAAAAGAAAACTAACAAGTAAGAACATTATTGCTAATTTTATCCATTATCCATTCAAGCAAATCTGACAAATTTCCATTCCTAATGTAAACTAATGGAATTCTGCATAACTTAATCCAACTACATTACCCCTCTCACACATCATTATGTCCACTGATAGTACACACGTCACACAAATATAAGAAAACACTTCTTAAATAGGCATTTCCTGTTTCCTTCTCTTTACAACTTACAACTAAACATATCAACATTTATACAACTTGATAAATACATTAGAATGCAACTTTTGTTTCTTATGTAAATCTTAAGATTATTTAGATGTGAGGTCTTGCTGGTCTTGTGTCCATGCTGTCTCAGTGTGCATTGAGGGTGTGAAGGGGCTGACATTGCATGTTATTGCCACCTAGCGTGACATTAGCAGCACTACGTCATTATAGCCTTTCCGTTTAGGAGTCAATACTAGCTATTGTCGAATAAGCATGCTATTTTTTTTTTTTTTTTTTTAAATAATCCACCATTATAATTCTTTCAGCATCTCTTGTGAGACTAATTTTAGTGTTGGTGGCAAACAAAGTTAGGTTTAAAGTAAGGCTGTTCATCTTCATGAGGAATACGTACAGTATTTTTGAGAAGAGTGACCTTGGATGTGAAAAGGCCAGCCAGACAAAAAGATAAGATGTTTGACTTCGTTCATCCTACAAAATTGACCTCCGGGTCAGCTGTTGCTGTTCTGTCTGATTAAGTGTAAATCTGTCCAATTTCATATTTTGATTTTCTTTATGCCTGGCAATCTGTACCAAGAGACTTTTAACATCTCGACGCCTTATTCACATCACTACTCCTCAAACTGAGCAGTTACGTCTCTTCCCAGAACCGGTCTGGGGTGTGGCAGGGGAGGCCGAGGCCAGCCAACCGATGACCCCGTGTCAAAGGCTAGTGGAGGAAACAGACAGGGTAGGCGAGGACGGCGGCGGAAAGTTGAGCAGCTCCAGCACGGCCACGCCCACGCTGCTGCGGCGCGTGAACATGCAGGAGGCCGCCACCCACTTGTTGCTGCGTGGGTTGTACTTCTCAATTGAGTTGAGACTAGAGCTGCCGTCGTTACCTCCCACAGCGTATAGCCATCCATCCATAGCCACTAAATCATGAGTGCTCCTGTAAGGACAAATGACAAAACAAAAACTAATTAAACATTGGAGACACACACTAATCACGAGGGCGACGGCAAGTCGGTCCAGCTGGGGCCCGCAGTACTTGCAGGGGTCACGGTTATCTGATGACAAACATTTTATCTGATTGGTCGTTGAAAGCGGTGGGCGTGGTTGGCGGATGGCGAACGCTCGATCTAATTGGTCGTTGAATGCAGGGAGTGCGGTTTGCGGATGACGAAGGCTTAATCTGATTGGTTGTTGAAAGCAAGGGACAAGAGCTCAAGGTGGTCAGAAGAGGTCGCTCTTCAGGGAAGACCCAAAACCATTCCTCCAGCACATACTCGAAGTTTAAGGGTAGGCGTGGTCGAAAAGTGTCATTGCATGTAATTGACATTCCTATACAGTGCTACCTCTACATACGAAGTTAATTCGTTCCAAGACCTTGTTAGTAAGTCGAAATGGTTGTATGTCGAGCAGGATTTTCCCATAAGGATACATTATAATTCCATAAATTCGTTCCACAGCCAAAAAACCTGCACTAAATCTGTTATAAATGCCAGGTTGTTTGCATGTTACATTGCGTTACGTTTTGGATCCCCCTGGTGGCGAGTTGCAATTTGTTGTTTTTCTGATCAGGCATATTTTGGCCACCAAAGAGCTAAAACCTACGTTCTCATAGAAAGAAAATAAAAAGGCAACACGTTGATGAAAAGAAAGTTTTGGTCTGATTAATTCGGGACGGGCATCATTATTGTTCTAACTGGACTATCTGTAGTGGTATCCATTTTTCTGGTCACACCAGCCCAGCACTATTTTACAAAATCCTTAGTAAATACTGCTGTTACTATTGCAAAAAGCAATTACAAAGAGCAAAGCAAATACATTATGAATAAAAATCGGAATGATAAGATAATAATAATATTAGTAATACCTGTAATAATGTAAAAAAGCAGGTTCTAATGTGGCAGGTGTATTTTGCGTGGTGTACCTGAACGCACCGTGGAGCTGACGGCATAGTGAGAGATTACAGTTGACTCATTTCACGTCCTGTTGTTGCTATCAGTTCAATTGGCGTGTTGTGTTGCACAATATCGGGAAAAAAAATGATTAAAAACCATACGAAGCCGGCCATCTTTTTGGCGATGGTACCAGAATAATAATTGTCACCTTAACTTATAAAGACTGGCGAACAGAGGTCGGAGGAGTATTGTCAAACAGTTCACGGATGCGCACCCCACGCTCATATTTTTCTATTATTCAGTGACGCTTACTATTAAAATTAAGAAGGAAATGACGGTGTGCATGTCAGTGAACTGGCTTGACAATCTGGCCGCAATATGTCTACGATCTCAAGGACCACTCTCATCATTATTATTATTATTATTGCAATATCTACAAGGAAGTCTCCAGCTTCATCAGGTTTTTAAATCATTTATTTCAGAACTTGTGCAACATAACACGGATACTGTTCGCCGTAGCGGACGTCAACAACAACAGAACATGGAAAGAGAGCAAAATCTGTGCCACACCTCTCTCACTCTCTCGACAGTCACACGGTGCATTCAGGAACAGCATGCAAAACACAACCGCCACATTAGAACCCAATTCGTTGTGTTATTATTCCGATTTGTATTTATAATTAATTTGTTTTGCTATGTGTAACTGATATTTGTAATTGTACCTGCAGTATTTATTAGGGATATGACGTAGGTTTTTGGAATGAATGAATCAAAATATAATGAATTTTTATGGGGAAAATACCGCTCGACATATGACCATTTCGACACACGTCCTGGAACGAATTAAATTCGTATGTAGAGTTACCACTGAATATGGGCAAGTCCCCCATAATCAACATTCTATTAATTCCTATAAATTTCAGTTAGGGTCGTTGAAAGCAGGGGGCGCAGTTTGTGGATGAAGAACATTTGATCTGAATGGTCATTGAAAGCTTGCCTGGCACGGCCAGACTGTTCGCCCTGTATTTTTCAAACACTGAGAGAAAAGTCTGGGACCCAGCCCATTAAAGGCCTCTCGAGCAGGTACAAAATCAATCGATAAATCAGATTTGTTTATTTGCGTGACGTGTTCTTAATGAGCAACGTCACTCTTGCGCGTCGAAAGTCGTCTCCACAACAACACAGAAGGTGAACAGGAGAGCCGAGAATATGTTCCAATCCGCGGTAAAATCAGTTTTAAATTACCAAAAACACATCGACACGAGTCATTGACAACAGTCTGTCTCACGCTAACCATGTTGAATAAACTCCGCTCTCCTCGTATGTTTACTTCCGCGCGCAAGTCCCTCGTCCTGCTCTCGTCGTTTTACTAACGTCACGTCTGCCCGTCGCTGATTGGTCCACTCCGCTGTCTGTTTGCTGAGGCTTGCTCCGCCCTGGAAACTGTATCCGCTGAATGGTGACCAGACTCAATAGCTGAAACAGCGTTGAGTCTGGTGTACCAGGCAAATTGAAAGCAGGGAGTGATGTTGGCTTGTACTGCGGGCCACAGCTGGACCTTTCTCGGATACTGACCAATTTAATGGTTTATCCATAAATACAGTATACGACAAACTCCATCCACCCTTCGATCTTCTTACATTTAATTTTGATTAATTAATATATTCAGTCTGCTTTCATTAAGGAAAACAGAAATCAGAATATTTACTGTAAATATGTTCAAAGAACAGGATTTGGACAAACTTTAGGGAAAGAATGTATCCAGAAGATGTATGGATTGTCAAAACAGTAGTTGATTAATTTGACTATTGATTAATTGTCTATTAGTACAGAGTGGCTTTGATGACCAACCAACATTCAGACAGCAGATTTCATGTTAAGAGCCCATTCCATGACCATGGAATACAATACGTACAGAAAACGATCAGTAGCTCTGTCTGTTAACCCATTAAAAGGTGGATAGCGGAATCAAGGATCTAATTATGTGAACTCCGCCAACAATACGAACCATCGCACTGACTGTAATTCAATAAAAATTTAGAATTAAAAAAAAAAAAAAAAGAAAAAGATGCAACTTTTTACACTGCAACTTAAAAAAAAATAATAATAATTTGACTAATTTTTAGTCTTTCCGTGTCCTAATCTTGGTACAGTCCATTTTCCTTGTCTGTATTAGCAGTTTCTTTCCTGCCGTTCAAACACATTGTTAGTTTTCAAACTCATTTTTAACCCAAAGTTCACTATTTTTCCGACAGGTATTTCTTTTATGGTGTCACGTTTTTTACGTTTCCCCAAAGTAGGCATCAGAGAAAGCCAGTTACACTATGTGGTGTTATGTTTGTAAGACATACAGTACATAATTAGAAAACACACCCTGGATACTGCCTTCCACTAATATCATTCATGTCCGTGTGGGAGTGGTAAGGTCACTAATAACCAAAAATGTGGGTGGAAACACACCGCTAACGTCACTAAAAGACGGGGGGGGGGATTAACAGTCCTGTTTTAGGCATGAAGAATTTTTTTCACCACACTGACACATGTTTAGGTGAAGAGACACCAGCACAAGGTGATATCTGTAAATTGAGCCTCTTGGCAACTGGATAATAAAAGCGCTCCACACCATGGTTTATTCATGGCACTTCACTTGCTCCCACCACCACATTCTGACTCATGCAAAGTCAAGTGCATGTCTGAGCATGCCTGCGTGTGTGTATTTGCGTGTGTAAGGGACTTGCGTTGATCAATTGATACATATACAAATCCACGATGGCAGTACCTCAAAAGCCTGCTACTCCATGCTTATCTGATGCATCTATGTAGTACAGTAGCATGAAAAAGTATCAAACTTTTGTAATGTCTCACATTTTTGCATAAACTCACAATCAAATGTGATCTCATCCTTAACAAAAACAAATTGTCTGCTTTAACTAAAACCACTCAAATATTTACAAGTTTTCATATTATTAATGCGCAAACTAAGGCTACAACAACTAATCGACTAAATTGATTAAAATCGATCAATAAATTAGTTGCCAACTATTCTGATAATCGATTTTTGCAGTCCTGTTTTGCAGTCCTGTTTGGGTCCTTGTCTGTGTGCAATGTGAGGCTGCGCACGCGCGGGCCATTGATTGGCGCTAGAGAGTTCACTGCTACACTCAGGTTGGGTTGCTGAATCAATAATACTACAGTGTCTAGAGTTAGATTGTCTTTTGTGTTGTTAGATCAAGTGTGCCTCCGTCAGAGGTGAGTAAATGAATCCAATTGTATTGTTTGTAGTATTTGTTGATGAGACGGTACTACTTAGCACAGAGCACTAAGCTAGTTAGCAACTATGGTAATCAGTGTCTTACTGTAAGTGTCCATTTGTGTTGTGTTTTGGAGAAGCATGTTACAGCTTAGGGTCTCCTGTCAACACAAACTCCAAACTGCAAATTGTCATACAAGAGTGTGTGCTTTGAAATTGGATTTGGATAGTATTTATTAGGCCTGTCAAAAATGACGCGTTAACGACCATGATTAATCTGGAAATATTAACGCATTAAAAAAAAAAATAACGCAATTTACCGCTCACACTAAGTTTGGCCACAACTGCCCCCCGTAGTCCCACACGCTGATGTTTACATTGTCCGCGCGGCAATGCAGGACAAAATGCAGCCAGCCACTATGAGTGAGGATGATGATCCAGGACTGCTTCATGGTAAAATTCCGTTTTAAAAAGCTGCCTAATGGAAATCTGGATAAAACCAGAGTTGTGTGCACATACTGCTGTGATGAACTGTCCTTCCATCGAAGCACAAAAATTCATTAACTTTTTGAAAATGAGAATGCAACGAAGGGGGAGCAACTAGCCAGAGCTACGTTTGTTGCATTGACAGGAGACCACTGGACATTGGTAAAGCAACCATAATTATCTCGGAGTAACGGCACACTTGATCGATGATAGCTGGCGGCTGCATTAGTTGCCGTTATGTGTTGTGAAAACAGAAGAAAAACATTTCACTGAAGCATGTGCTTGTTAGTTTCTGGATGTTGCTAAAGAGGGGGGGGGGGATAACAGACAAAGTTACTACTATTGGAACAGATAGGGTTTGAAATATGATGGAAGCAGGCAGGAGTCTGCCATTCGAGCATTTGCCTTGTGCTGCGCACATGATACAGGTGAATTTATTTGTGTGAAATGTTCAATTTAACAGACAAGTTGTTTACACATTTTTTTGAAACACTAGCTATTGTTACTGTATTGTGCTTGTCTGCTCTTTAAGTTGGCAGTTGATTTTGGGTAATATGCCAAACGGTAATTGAGCTACTGTGGCGGATGCGATGCGGGAGTCTTGGTGGCCCATTGAGCAGACGAGTTGCTGTGTCCGGTGTTGTGGCGAAAAATAGCCGCCCCGCGTGAAATGTCCCCCCTGACGGGAACGCTTATTTATAACGCTTTATTGAGCGTTTATTTTATTTATTTATTTTTATTTATTTGTTTATTTATCATTGAGCGCCCACACGTCACTCGTACAAACAGCTTTTTCTTACCACTCGATGGAAATGCAAACGATTTTCTTGTACCGCAAATATTTTACTCTGCTTAAACTAATAAATGTCATACCTGTGTGATTGTCATTGGGATATGGTCGTGAAAACCTGTAGACTAATACATTTCTGTTCAAAGATGGTTATGTGGCCCAGTCCATGATTTGTTACTAAAATACAGTTAAAGTATTTTGTGTAATATATTTATTTAAAACTGATTTTACAGTCGTAGATCCATTACTGTAATGCGTCCATGAAAACATTTGATGTTTTCACCTCAATAAAGCGTTATAAATAAGCGTTCCCGTCAGGGGGAACATTTCACGCGGGGCGGCTATTTTTCGGCACAACACCTGTTGGCCGCTTGGGACTCTATGTGAACTCTGAATTCAGCCGTAACGTGCACGGCTCTTAAGTGTCTGTCACGTGACTGTGATGTAGCCGGTAACGCGCTCGGCCAACTATACACACAAGTTCCGTGGGTGAATTATGTCATATAATGAAAGGTCACCACACTACATTGTTACTCTGAGGCATTTCAATCTGTTAAAGCTCTTTGCTGTATAATACAGACATTTTATTTTATACGTGCTGAGTTGTTAAATAAAATTTTAAAACTCTATTTGGTTAAGTATTAATTCATTCACACATCATACATTTAATCTTAAAACAAATTTTAAGTCAATTATAGTATTTTCCTAGATTTTTTTTTCCCTGAAGAGCAAGTTTCATTCATCCCGAGGGAAATGTGATTAATCATGATTAATCACACAGTTGACATATGATTAACTAGATTAATTTTTTTAATCATTTGACAGCACTAGTATTTATGTACAACTGTTTGGTAAAGGTTTGTTTGTTTAGTTTAAAAATTTTAACAAGTTTTATGTACTTAAAACAGTACAGTTGTAGACTACAGTTAAGTCAGAAAGCTGTAATAAAATATCTTTGAAGGAAATTTATCCATTTTGCCTTAATTGTTACTTACAACAGGCCTAAAACAATGTCAAGTTAAATTGTGACGGTAATTGAAAAATGTGTCATTGATCTGATTAATCGATTAATTGTTTAATTTATTGTCCAATTAATCGATTATATTATAATTATATTATTACTAATTATCGTTAGTTCCAGCCCTAGTGCAAACAATGACAGAAGGGGAAAGAATAAGTAACTGAACTATCACATTTAACATCTGGTTGCCATCCAGGCCAAACCAGACACTTATTGTACAGGGTGATCCAAAAAAAAAAACTGGATTGATGGATATCCCGACAAAAAGATGGTTTGGTGACCTTTCCCAGCTATATACAAATCAACACTTCTTGATCGCAGGTCTTGAGTGCTATTTTGAGCGAGGGATTGTGCATATTAGACAATGGTTTTTCATCAAGACACAATTCTCACCTGGTGTGTGTATTATTGTGGGCAGGGCAGCTTTAAGCCATTCTTCAGTGATTTGACACCCAAATTATTTAAATAATTTAAATAAAATGGTATTAAATGCTCTCAAAGTCTCCTTACGTAGAAGGTTAAGTTACTTATTATTCCCTATTCTGTCATTGTGCACATGCTATCCTCATTAAAATTATGAAAACCTATAAATGTTAAGGTGGAGGTGAAGCAAAGCAGTCATCTTCATCTGATTTTGAACAAGATCAGATCAAATGTGATTGTGATTTTTGCAGAAATGTGACAAATTCCAAAAACTTCAGATACTTTCTCATGCCACTGTGTATTTGTTGGAAAGTATGCGCACATGCAAATGTATGGACCATAACCAAATGAAATGTCTAAATAATGCCAATACTTGTATTTGTCATAATATGATGTATTTTTTTTAGTATAAATTCTAATTGATCGTTAATAGTCACAAAAGAGGTACAACTACATATTTTTCAGACTATACGTCGCACCTGGGTATAAGTCGCACTATCCAAAAAATGCGCAATGAAAAGGAAAAAAACATATGTAAGTCGCACCGTCGTAAAAGTCGCATTTTTTGGGGGGACATTTATTTGATAGAATCCAGCACCAAGAACAGACATGTCATCTTGAAAGGCAATTTAAAATACAACAGAGAACAACAGGCTGAATAGGTGTACGGTATGCTAACATTACATGACGCTAGAAGTCAAATCGGGCCTAAAAAATCCAGCCCGACCCGATTGGCCCGCGGGTATTAAAGCCCGACGTGGCCCGAGCCCGATCAATTAACTTTATTTGCTTGCCCGAGGCCGAAAAAACCCGAAATTGTATGTTTTATTTGCAGGTACGAGTCCGAACCCCCCCCGAAATGTTATGTTTTATTTGTGAGGACTCAGGAGGAGGAGGAAATGCGGGGATGCGATGTGTGGTTGCGTTTTGTGTGATCACGTTTGTGACGATGCCTGTGCATATACAGTAGGCATAATGATAACAAATTAAAGCCTGTCTTTTGTAACGAATTCTCCCAGTTAAACAAGACTGTAAGATGGATATTCAATAAACATTTATATATTTTATATTTTTGTGTCTGTTCTAACAGGCGGATTGTGGATTTGACATTTATTTTAATCTCCTTGAGTTGGCAGAAAAAAAACGCAGGTTTTCTCAATGTTTAAGTAGTCTACATATTTTTATGATCATTATAAATGCATTTACACAACGAAATAATGCTGGAAATGTTTCTCGAATGAGACTAAAGCGCCACATTCGTTTACATGCAGCGAAGCCGACGCAGGTTTCCGTATAGCACGTTCAACTAGGCCTGTCGCGATAACAAATTTTAGTGTGCGATAATTATTCTCATAAATTATTGCGATATGCGATATTATTGCGCCCCCCCCCCAATTTTTTAAACCAATTTACAATAACACAGTGCGAATAAAGTATATATTAATAGATGAAGTACACCCATTTAAACGCGATATTTACTCTTAAATTCAAATCTACTTTTTAAGAAATCACAACTAAAAACAATAGACCATACCTCTTAAGTAAAAAACAACAATATTGATACCGCACAGAAACACAGAATAAATAAAATGTGTTTAAAAAAAAAAAAAATGCACTTAACAACTTCAGCATTTAGAAAAAATTTTCCCGTCATAGCTTCTGCAATAGTGTTCCATAGGGATGCAATGATACAGTTAAGTCATGGTTCGGTACGAATTTTGATACGAGGGACATGATTTTCGATCCGATTCAATACATTTAATGCTCTGTAAAAAAACAAAAAACAATTGTATTTTTTTTTTATTTTTATTTTTTTTTTTTGCTAACGAGCAAAAATTAAATTGCCATCATATAAACATGCATTTTAGTGCATAATATTTATGTGCTTACTTCTTACTGATATGAAAAAAAATTGCATAAAAGTGCTGAGAACAATCTTTACTGTTTGTAAAGTGAGGCAGGGCACACCGTTGATTGCTACAGCTCTCTTAGTAGCTAGGTTTACTACATGAGCAAGACATCCTATTTATGGTCCGAATCCATTTGTGTCACGTACTGAATTAACAATACTTGCAACATTATCTATAGGTACTGGTATGGATTGATTTGGCCTTCTTAATCTCATGTGACAAATGACAGTTTAGAATTCATCGATGTAGTATATGGACTACATGTCCCATAATCACTCTGGGCTCACGTAGCCAATGGCATGGGAAGTAGCACATCTAGTTTGCCATTTCATGATATCTAGTGTGTGCGCGCATTAAAAAAGTTAGCAAGCGCCGCTGAAGTCACGTCTGCTCATTACTACACAACACCAGCATATGAGGGCTTTCATATACAGGAGGAGTTTGAAGCACAGCGCTCTTACCGGTAATTTCATTCAGCTGTTCTTTGTCAAAGTGAGGTTATTCGTAGCAGCCAAGTCGGTAACAATGTTTTGGCGGACTTAATTGTAAATATCCAGCGTTGTGCCGAAAAATAGCCGCCCCGCGTGAAATGTCACTCCTGACGGGAGCGCCCGCACGTCAACAACACCGGTGTTCTGCCAAAATATGCTACATCGGCGAAACGTCCTACATTAGTCGAATTTGAGACCTAAAGTACTACCGTGCGCTCTAAACTTGTTTTGTTTAGATGCATACAGGAATAAGGTACTAAAAAAATGCCTGCAGAAAATACTTAAATGTAGTTATATCAAATAAGGACGGTTTAAACACGCTACGTGACTAATGTGGTCAACTGCTTCAAAGCTAACACAAAAAAACACAATGGTTAAAAGTATGATAGGGTAATACATGCAAAAAGTATCTTTGAGGCTGTGAAAAGGTTCTAAATAACTAAATAAAAACAAAAATAGTGAGTAATCGCCGCCTCTAACAGATGTGCGCATGCGTGTGAATGCATGCGCAAGCGCCCTGAGCATTGTGTAGCACGTTTCGCCGCGTAGTAAGGAATGGCCGAACACCGGCGCGCCATAGATGGTCCACAGTCACTCCGGAGCACTGACGCGGCCGGTATACGTTGAACAATAGGATATAATGGGAACAATTGGCTCTGGCGCTAGTTTTCGGCGGACCTGGAACGAAGATGCATTTTGCGCAGTTGGTAACGAACTTTTAACAGCACGTCTGCCGCACGCGCACACACACCTGCACGCGAGGCGATAAATCGCAGCGGAAAAGTTATTGCCTCCATTTTTATATATTGCGCGATAAATGGAATTATTGCATATTGCGACAGGCTTACGTTCAACAATCAATTTGAATCCTTTCCATATCCCACTCCTACACCAGTTGTTTGCTTTTCAATTCCCGTCTTCAGTTTGTTTTTCACTCCTATAGCTGCTCCATATCGAAAAGGAAATACCAGGATGCTCGCGGAGGGCGCCGCAAGGCGTAGGAGGGGAAGATTGAAAAGAGAGCCACTGCGTTCACGTGCAAATTATTTATTTTATTTAACATCCATACATCGTTTTAGTAAAAATATATGAATATATATTTATTTTTAAAAAGTCAGACAGAAGTCGGCCTGACCGTAAATAATCACACATAAGTCGCTCCAGAGTATAAGACGCTCCCTCTGCCAAACTATGAAAAAACTGCGACTTATAGTCCGAAAAATAGGGTATATCTGTAATATACTGTAGGAAAATAAAGTTTGTAATTCATAACACAAAAGGGTAGTAATCTTAAAATACCTTATAACCTTGTAATGACTAATCGTATGAGCAAAACAGCTTATTAGACACTATAGCTGCTGCATTTTGTGGGAAGGGAAAAAAAGTAATTTTATGACAAAACGGATTTGAAAGACAACTACGATTTCATGGCAAACGTCGAAATTTGGGGAAAAAAAAAATCACAATACTGTGTAAATGTACAGCATATTGCAAGAAAAAGTTCGATGGGGATTACTTGAGTTTTACAAACAATGGCACATCAGCATTATCATCATCAAATTGTGCCAGTAGACTAACCTGCGGATGTTCATAGCAGACACTCCCTCCCAAGTGTTGGTCTTAGGGTTGAACCTTTCCACAGAGTTGAGGCAGCTGGTGCCATCATTACCCCCTGCTACATACAGCATGCCATCCAGCACAGCCACACCAGCACTGCTACGTCGACTTAGCATGTTGGCAATAGGTGTCCATGTGTTGCTCTGTTTAGTAATGAACAATTAACATTCATCTAACAAAGTAGTCTTATCATATAAGAGAAAAAAAGCCCTCCTGTATACCTGAGGATCATACTTCTCTACTGTTGCAAGATGAGAGGAGCTGTCGTAACCACCCACCGCATACAAGTTTCCATCTAAAGGGGAAAAGAGGAAAAACAATTACAATGTGAATTTAAGCAGATTACTATCATTTTGCTGTTCTAAAATGACACAGTTGGAGCAAAAGCAAGTTACTACCTAAAGTTGCGACTCGAACGTATCTCCTGCGTGTGCTCATGGCTGCAATTGAGGTCCATGAGCTGGTAAGAGGGTCAAATCGCTCTGCACTGTAGAAAGAGGGACATCATCTTTGAATTTGTCAAACAAAGATGAACAAAATACTATGCACTTGTGTGTGTGTACCTATTGAGACAAGAAGCACCATCATAGCCCCCAGCAGCATACAACAAACCATGCAAGACCGCTACACCCAAGCAGCTCCGGCGTGTTCCCATGGAAACCTCAGGCTGCCAAGAGTTAGTAATGGGGTCATATGACTCCACAGTTGCTAGATCTGAGGTGCCATCATACCTGAATGACAGCCGACAAATGAACAGAGAGGTTGTTGTTTTTCCATACTGTGAAGTGTGGAAACAATTAAGAGGCCATTTTGACATTCTTGACCTTGAATTAATCAAACATTGCAATCAATCAGTTAAAGAGCATACGACACGAGAAAAAAAAGTCTTAAATGGCATTATTATGTGAATTTGAATCATATTTTGAGACGATTCGACTATATACAACAATTTAGCAAAGCACAGATGACGAGAAATTAGTCTTTTAATCTGCCGGTTAGCCACGCCTACCATTATAGGGCTTTAGCGTCCCCAACAGGTGGATGACGTCAACGGTAGACTGGGCTCATCGGTTTTACTTTTCAGCCCGTTGAGGGGGGAATTATTCAGAACGAGGAAAACGCGACGAATAGAGCCGCAAAATGTCATTGTTTCAGTCTCTCTACTCCAATATTTTTACAGGATATTCTTTTTATCCAAGTATTTTTCCCCAATAGCTATATAAATGGCTTGAGAAGGACCAGTCAGCCCGTCAAGGGGGAACTATTCACAACGAGGAAAACACGACGAAGAGAGCGGCAAAATATCATTGTTTCTGTCTCTTTACTTCAATACAGTATTTTTACAGGATATTCTTTTTATCCAAGTATTTTCCCCAATTGCTAAATAAATGGCATGGTCATGACAAACAACAGTCTTGTGCTGAATGGAATATGAAATAATAAAAATGCATTTATTCAGGACGACATGGCAAAATTATTCCATAATGGTCAAAACTGTGGACTTCACCTTTACTGTCGCACCTCCCGAACGATATTTTATGACCCCTAAATCGGACATATGTCATTTCCCTTCCCCGGCTTCGGAGAATGTAAACAAACCAGAAGGCGTGACAGCTAGCCGACATGCTAACCCGAACCGAGTGATGTTTCAAAGTCTTCGAAGCGGAAAATCACACATAACTAGCCTGGATTATTTGACACGACGACCCGGTTGTCGATTGTCTTTGCGGATCGGCAAACCGCCCAGCGGAGAGGAATTTACAGTTCGTTCCCCGGAGGAGGGTGGCTGGTGTTGTTGTGCAGCTAACGTGCTGCTGCTAATGAGCATTAGGAGAGCTTTTTACATGCCTATCAATGATCAAACGTAAGTAGTCCTTTATTTAAAGGAAGTTTGTAGTGTTTACTTTGTAATCGCTGTATTCGTATTTGACATAATACAAAACAAGATGTTTACTCACTTCCTCGTAAGTCCAATGGTCCCACAGTAAATATCCACGGTGAATAGGAACCTTTTGAAACTCCAAAAAGGCGCATACGCCTCTCCCTCATACAGAATGATTTTTCTGCAGCTGTTTGGCTGGCGTGATGCGAAAAATAAATGTATTAATCCGCAAAATCAGCTGAATCCTTCGTCCTCATACACAACAGTACACTGTAGCGTGAAGAGGACGTCTTCTACCGTACACGTCACAGCGCCCTCCTCCTCAATGCAAGACCGAAGCCGGAAGTCACTCATTTTCATGGCGCGAGATTCAAAAAACTAAATAAAAATAGCGATCGCTTCCACACACATCCAAGCGGTCCATATCATTCAGGGGCATAAAATACCGCGCGTATTATGAAATAAACATGCTTTTTCGTGTCACAGGCACTTTAAACAAATATGCCTGCCTTCCATTACCTGTACTGTTTCACCTTATAAGGGTCAATGAGGTGCTGGAGCCTATCCTAGCTGACTATAAACAAGAGGTGGGGACATCCTAAACCAGTTGTCATATATCACAGACAAACATACTGTACATAAATTGTTTTTATACCGGAACATACCAGCTATTGAGCAAATTTCCACATTCAGAACCCCAACAAGTACAATCTGTAGTTGAAATTGCCATTTGGAAATCTGTGATTTTGTGTGGATTATCATTACGTGATACATAATATGTACAAAAACAGACCTTTGCTTGGAGTAGAAAGGACAGCAAACAATTTTTTGCTTCTGAAACAGATTTATCTTGATTCACTGGGCATTATCAAGAGGAATTTTTATGAAAGCCATGTCTCTGTGTTTTGGACAGCTGGAAAAAGTCGTAAAAGTTGTCTGACTGGTATGCAGCATGATTGTTTATTTAATTTTAATGTCAATTGCTTGTCTGTTAAGCCCTTAGGCATAGTTTAGTTATTTAAGGCCAAATAAACAAACATCATTTGACAACACCCTATTGTTGAACTCCGCCCAGAACACAACCGGTAGGAATAAATTGAGGTACATCACAAAAAAAAAAAAAAAGAGCCAAATAAGCCTCTTGGATCAAAGGTCAAAAGTAGTCAACAAACAGGAAATTCTAGTTGCCTTGGTTGAACCTTTGCGTATAACTAAGACCTAAATGTCAGAGTATCCACACATACAATGATTAGACTACAGCAATGAAGAAGGTTTGCATGATTCAGATCAAATTGCTGGTTTCACAATCATGACAGATTAGTTCGGCACTTGTAAAATGAGCCACATTTAAAATGGAATGTGATGTCGTTGTGGTGACGCATTTTTTGGAGAGCATTTCTGCCTCACAGGCCAGGTTTAATTGCAGCCAAAAACCCTTTCAAAATCCATTTTTGGGCAGTAACCTGGCTATGCAAGGTCATGTCAATCTGTTCAAAAACCTGAATATGCTCATATTCCACGCTTTTAAAACAAGATAACCTCTCCTAGGTTAATATTCTTCTGATCTAGTATCTGGCCATGGAAACTCCAATCGGCAAAGGAGCTTTTACGCATGCTCAAATGGCAAGGGATTTAAGTCTTTCAAGTACATGTAGTTGTAGTCTGGTATGTGGCGAAAAAATCAAAAAAACAAATTAAATGCTTTTGGAGTGAGAATGCAACTCATTTATAAGTGTGGAGAAAGACTTGAAAATTATGTTTCTTGTTTTAAGTACAGTGGTATAAAAACATATCTAAACATTTGGGAATTTCTCACATTTCTGCATAAAATCACCATCAAAT
This sequence comes from Corythoichthys intestinalis, assembly GCF_030265065.1. Taxonomy (NCBI): domain Eukaryota; kingdom Metazoa; phylum Chordata; class Actinopteri; order Syngnathiformes; family Syngnathidae; genus Corythoichthys; species Corythoichthys intestinalis. Next base: position 70,044,407 of record NC_080396.1, read on the forward strand.
GTGATTTGATCTTTGTCAAAATCACACAGATGTAAAAACAGTGTCTGCTTTAACTAAAACCACCCAAACACTAATAGGTTTTCATATTTTAATGAGGTTGGCATGCAAACAATGACACAAGGGGGAAAAAATAGTAAGTGAACCCACTGATGAGTGGTTTAGAGCTGCTAAGGAAACACACACCCGATAAGAATTGTCTTGATGAGAAGCATTGTCTGATGTGTATCATGGCTCGGTCAAAAGAGCTGTCTGAAGACCTGCGATCAAGGAGTGTTGATTTGTACAAAGCTGGGAAAGGCTACAAAACCTTTAAATTATTTTAAATGACATAAGCCTGATTTAGGTGGCATAAAATATCGTTCGGGAGGTGCGACAGTAAAGGTGAAGTTTACAGGTTTGACATGGAGTAATTTTGCCATGTCGTCCCGAATAAATGCATTTTTATTATTTCATATTCCATTTAGCACAAGACTGTTATTTGTCATGACCATGCCATTTGTTTAGCTATTGGGGGAAAATACTTGGATAAAAAGAATATCCTGTAAAAATATTCGAGTAGATAGACTGAAACAATGACATTTTGCGGCTCTCTTCGTCGCGTTTTCCTCGTTCTGAATAATTCCCCCTCAATGGGCTGCATACTAAATCAGATGAAATTGTGACTCCGCTGACGCCATCCACCTGTTGAGGACGCTAGAGCCCTATAACGGTAGGCGTGGCTAACCGGCAAATTAAAAGACTAATTTCTCGTCATCTGCGCTTTGCTAAATTTTTGTATATAGTCGAATCGTCTAAAAATATTAATCTAATTCACAAAATAATCCTATTTAAGACTTTTCTTCTCCTGTCATACGCACTTTCATGTTAGCAAAAAGGCTCTTGGACACTCCACAGAATATCTTGTGGACTGACGAAACCAAAGTTGAATTGTTCGGGGCAAAATAAATGTGATGGTTTACTTACTTATTTTCCTCCCTTCTGTCATTGTTTGCATATTATCCTCATTAAAATATGAAAATCTATAAATGTTTGGGTGATTTTAGTAAAGCAGACACTGTTTTTTTTGACAAAGATCAGATCACATTTGATGGTCATTTTATGCAGAAATGTGAGAAATTCCATAAGGTTCAGATACTTTTTCATACCACTGTATGCTAAAACACAACCATGTAATGAACCAGATTATCAGTAGAAAGTGGATGAATGGATGTGACAGAAAATGCGAACTGTCATCACTCACCCACCAACAGCATACAGTCTGTTCCCAATGGCTGCCACACCCACCCTGGCCCGCCGAGTAGACATGGACGCCACCATGTGCCAGCGGTCCGTCCTGGTATCGTATGCTTCACAGTCTCCGTGAATGGCAAACAGGCTGCCCCCACCTGAAACAGAAACACACCCACCACATGCATATTCGATGTTCAAACAGGACCGTCCTGTCAGTTATAAATTAAGACTTGAGCGTGTCACTGACCAACAGCAAATAGCACGGGGCTGGCCCCCTCGCAACGGCGGGGTCGCGTCCTACTGTTGCTGAGGACGCCTCTCTGCTCGGGCATCAGGTGATACTTGAGAGCCTCTATCAGTAGGTCCTTGCACTCGGAGTGGTGACGTACCAGCAACTCTGTGTCTACGTTGCTCATTAGGAAGTCACGCCTCAGCAGTGGCAGCCGCACGCACTTCATCAACTGACAGAACAGCATCATTGTTTGGAGAAGTACAGTGAGAAACCATTTCAGTTCAGGCAAAATGAGTCCTACCCAAGGAACATGTGGCCGGCGGCCATCTATGTCATGTTTCACCCAACTCAGCACAGACCGGTACACTTCTTCTTCTGATGGTACATTTAGGTTGTCACTTGAAATCAGATCCAGGACCTGCAAGAACAGGATAGTGCCAAAAGCAACACTGGAACAAAATATCTGACATCACAAAATTGTTGGGCCTATAAGCTCCATTATTTGTCTTTTTGTCTTGTCTTGTATTCGCAATTATCAGAGGTATAAGAAATTAGAAATTCGCATTTTAAATACCTTAAGCAACTGTACTGAATATTACAGTGATCCCTCGTTTTTCGCGGTTAATGGGGTGACAACAATACAACAATCGAAAATCCACAATGTAGAGGCAGAGTTTTTTCACATTAAAAAAATAATAATGAATTGTTTTCTTTGGGGTGTGTTCAATGTATTGATTCAGATTTAACATCATTAGAAGGAGACATATATGAGATATGTTTTTTCCCCAAAGTATAATTTAGAAAAAGAAAAAAAAAACTACATGTATATTTTTATACGTGTTTTTTAAGCACTGCAAATGTAATAATTATGATATAAATGAGATACATATCAGAGAAAACAATAATTTGTACATATATACATGCATACAGTTTAACTTTTTTTAAATACTGTAATTTTTATTTAATTGAAAATAATCAGCGATGGACTGAAGCAACGGAGTTTGAAGCGCTAAGTAGCGAGGGATCACTGTAATGTCATTTATACTAGGTGTTGTCTTGCCCTTCAACAACACAACTTATTGAAAGCAAGTTTAAAAAAAACAACTACATTTTATCATGAATTCTCTACTAAAATAATAGAAATTAGTTTTAGTTTGATCTATGTTAGAGTATTGTGGATGATGTTTTTTTTTTAATCCCAGCTATCCTGTCTTTTATGACTAAACAAAACCCCTCTATTTTGGTGCCATTTTCCGTAGATTGGAAAGGAGTGCAACGTAGTCTGTGCAACATAAAAAGCAGGATTCAAAATATAGTACTGGCTTCGTGATGATAATATGTACTCAAAATATTATCCAATTTCTGAACCGCTTATCCTCCGTAGGGTTGTTCGCTTACTGGAACCTATCCCAGTTTACTATTGGCAGGAAGCCTGTTACACCCTGGTAGTTGCCAGTCAATCGCAGGCCACTGAGCACCTTACAAAGTTCTGACCACACCCCAATAGAACACCTTTGGGATGTGCTTCTTCTATGGTCAAATGTTCCTACGAACACACTGCTAATCCATGTGAAAAGCCTTCTCGAAAGAGTTGAAGCTTTTATAGGTGAGGTGGATAAATGTATTGAACCCTAAGAATTATGAAAGGCATGTCAATCCATACAATGCTGGCTGGTAAGCAAATACTTTTAGAAATATACTAGTAGTGTTGGTGAAAAAATATTTTCAGATGAAAAGAAATCCAAACAAATGCAATAAAATGAAATTACAGTATATGCTACTAGTTTAAATTTATACATCTGTATTCACATTCAGTTTCAATGTTCCTTCCCTTCCCAAAGTATTTTCTTTAAAATGTTTTATGTTGTGTCAACACAAATGAAGCATGGATGCCACAATACCCTTCCAGCATCAGGACCAAAACATACACCAACACATAATAACGTGTCAATGTAAGGCTTTCTAAGCCGTGCTAAAAGACATCATTAGGCATATAACGTGGCTTTGTGCAACTTGGAGTGACGCAGACTGAGTGGCTGGCTGGCACAGTTCCCAGATTAAACTGAGCTTTGGTGGGTTTGTTGAGCCAGAACAGACAGCTGCTGCATGGTCAGATGAGGGCAGCAGCTAGTAGCCTACAGTAAACACTGTATTAGCATGGCCTGGAGGATGGCAAACTGAAAGGAATCTTTTAGAATAATGCAGTTTACCATTTTGAGTACTTTTTTTTTCATCCCTGGCCGGTCTTACAAAGTTGTATGAAAAAGATTGGGCTTCCCTGATAATTGTCAAAAAATTCATTTAAAAATTATTAGTTGTATGGCTCCGGAATTTCCAATTCAATATATTATGTGACAGACAAATACAGTAATATTTGAGAAGTAAAAACGTTTATAGGATTTAAGGAAAGTGTACAATAATTATTTAAACAAAAGATGCCAAATGCATAAATGTGGGCACCCTTGTTGTTTCTTGATTTGAGTCACAGTTCACGGCCTAGAAAAATCACAGATAAGCAGAAGTGAAGGATAGTGAGAACAGTCAAACCTAACCCACAGACCAGCTCCAAAGACCTAAAACATGACGTTGCTGCAGATGGTGTCATTGTTCATTTTTAAAGTATTCCATTCACCAGTATTCCGAGATGAGGTTCAGGAGGGTAATGCAGAAGAAGCCTTTTCTGCGCACATGCCCTAAACAGGGTCACTTGAGGTACGCTAAAACACATATAGACAAGCCAGCTTCATTTTGAAATAAGGTACTCTGGACTGATGAAAGTAAAATTGAGTTATTTGGACATAACAAGGAGTGGCGTGCAGAAAGGATGAAGAACACATCCTTCCAAGTCAAACACTTGCTACCCACAGTAGAATTTGGTGTTGGTTAGGCATGTGCCGGTATGAGATTTTGACGGTACGATAACTATGAGCAAAAATACCGCGGTTTCACGGTATATTATAGCTCCAAAATGTGTTATTTTGAGATGTATGGGTTAAAAAAACTTTTTTTCCCCCATTGAACAGGATTTTTTTTTTAGAACATAGTTGCAAATTGGAATATGAATGTATTGTTAAAATAAATAAATTATCAATTAAAAAAATATATATATATTTTAAATAAAATTAAAATATAACATAGACTATACCCACAGCCACAGCTCAAATTGCTCAACTTTAGAGCAAGAAAAAAATAATTTCTATAAAAAAGTAAAAACTCTTCTGAATAATTTTTTAAAAAATTTATACTGCATAATTTTTTTTGAGGATTGAAAAGCTCAAGTGAAGTTTCGCCATTTTCTGCTACTGTGTCAACTCTAGTCTACATGATGTCATGCCTTTGAGTTATAAAGAACAAAGAATTCAAAAGTTAATAAGTTAGTTAAAAATGTATAAGTTAGTTAAAATGTAAATATTGTTGTGGAAAGGTTTCATCTAAAAAAAAAAAAAAAAAAAAAAAAAAAAATCATTGGGAGTGAGACCTCTCCTTGATCCAACGAACATGGATTTGTCCTTAGGGCAAAATCATCTTTCCTCAGTTAACGATCTTTGATGCTATGCCTTTTTTCCCCTTTATTCAAGTGAATCAAGCTTGTTTTCTCACTCTGCGGCTCTAACACTCGACGAAGTTGCTCTCCCAGCTAAGCCTAGGCTAACACTCGTCTTTGTAAGCTTTTAGTTAGTTTGTATATCGAATTTCAAAGGAAAATATGTGTTTTGTTTTTGGCAAACTTTTTCACAGTGCTAATTTGTTGAAGCTACTCACACTGTTCTTGGAAAAATACAATTGTACAACGTTTTAAATGTATTAATTTTGTATATTCCACTCACCACGATTTGAGAGCTCAATAAATTGAAGAAAAGAAGCCTTATGTTTGGAGTATTTGTTTAGGGTTCGTTGGCTGTTTAGCCGATAGTCACTTTCACACACAACAACAAACGGGAGGGGGTGAGTGCTGCCACGCCACTTCTGGCTGCGTTTTTGACACATGAAAAATGGCGAATACCGTACTACGGTCTGACGGAAAAATTTAGTGGTTTTGAAACCGCGACGTTTTCACACCACGGTAAACCGTGAAACCGGTAACCGGCACATGTCTAGTGTTGGTAATGTTGTTAATAACGGCAGTAGAGTATAATGGCGTTATTTTTGTCAGTAGTGTGGAATCGAACTCATTTTTCCATCTTTTCAATGCCATCACCGTTACTAAGGATGTGAAGGCATGCGTTACAACAATTTGGTGGAATGTCACGCGAGATGTTTGAGAGATACGGAGAGAGCAGAGCGGGAGCGGAGGGAAGGCGGTTGTGACGCCGATGCAAATGCGATGCTAGGTGGTAAGGGTGTCAACAATAATTGATGCGGCGATGCATCCCGATGCGGGGCAGGGACGATTCGATTCGATGCGGGCAACACGCTGAATCGATTCAGCGCATTTTAAAATATATAAGTACGTTCAAAAATCTTCCCTGCGCAATTCCGGTGATGCAATGGATTTGGTTTCCCCATTTGTATTGTTATTCTCATGTTTACCTGTAGAGAGAGCTACTTTACATTCAAAGCAAGCCCGTAGAGGTTAGATCGGGCCTAAAAAATTCCAGCCCAACCCGACACGGCCCGTTGGTATTGAAGCCCGACCGGCCAGATCAATTAACTATAGATTTGCATGCCCTAGCCGAGTGAAGCGGAAAAAAAACGTAGCAGCAGCAGCAATTTATTTTCATTTCTTCAAGTTTTCTTACTGTTTAAATAGTCTACATATTTTTATAAGAGTTATAAAAGCCTTCACACAACGAAATAACGCTGGGAAAGTTTAATATAAAAAAAAAACACGGTTTTGCAGACACACAGAAGAGAAGATTCGAAAGGATCACATTTGCCTTTGTGTGCATAAATAAAAGTGTCTTTCCTAACAAATTCTCAGTTGGCAGACAAAAAAACGCAAGTTTACTCAATATTTAAATAGTCTACATATTTTTATGAAATTTATAGAAGCATTTACACAACGGAATAACGCTGGGAAAGTTTGATTTTAAAAAAAACGGTTTTACAGACACACAGAGGAGAAGATTCAAAAGGATCACATTTGCCTTTGTGTGCGTAAATAAAAGTGTCTCGTAACGAATTCTCAGTTGGCAGGAAAAAAACGCAAGTTTACTCAATATTTAAATAGTCTACATATTTTTATGAAATTTATAGAAGCATTTACACAACGAAATAACGCTGGGAAAGTTTGATTTAAAAAAAAAAAAAAAAAAACGGTTTTACAGACACACAGAGGAGAAGATTCAAAAGGATCACATTTGCCTTTGTGTGTGTAAATAAAAGTGTCTTTCGTAACGAATTCTCAGTTGGCAGGAAAAAAACGCAAGTTTACTCAATATTTAAATAGTCTACATATATTTATGAGAATTATAAAAGCATTCACACAACGAAATAACGGGAGGAGAAGAAGAAAAAGAGGGCTGCGCCACAGCCCTCTGCGCTTTTTTTTTTTTTTTTTTTAAATACTTTATTAGTCCAGCGCGGCGGCCCGACCCGACCCACCAAAACGTGAATGCTTAACATTTCGGGTCGGGTCGGGTTCGGGCACAAGATCTAACCTCTATGCAGAGGGTACGAGGAACCCAAATCCGCTTCCATATCGGAGTAACGTCACAGACAAGCGCAGTTGTAATCGAGAGAGCAGAGAGATAGGACATAACATAACAATGGCTGAAACGGAGAAAGAGGGAGCGAGAAATATTATAGATATAAGATAGGCTAGGCCTACATTTTACTTTTGTTCTACATTGCAATTTAGTTGATGTTTTGTTTGCAACTGAACTGATCCCTGGATTGATATTGCGATAAAGATGCTGCTGCACTACAATATTTTCTTTGTCGTTTTCTTTAATATTTACTTGAATATTTTTATTGATGGGTCGTTGTGACTAAAATACAGTGACTGTTATTACTGATTTTGCACAGGAGTTCAGATGTTGCACTGTGTGAAAGGCTGCTACTGTGTGTAAAAAAAAAAAAGAGAGAGAAAGCCCTGGTCTCATTATAAGCACTAATTAAATGCTGTGATCTGATTTTTTTTTTTTAAAGATATATATGAAAGTATACTATTTTCATTTGACTTCGACCAGGAGTGACACCAGAGCCAATAAAAAGTTGTTTAATGTCTGTCCGCTTGTGTTGGCTCATGATTCACAAAAAATATGCTTTGCTTTAGAATTTTAATTTATCCCAGGCTTTAATGCATCGCAATGCATTGCCGAATCGAACCGAATCGAATCGTGACCCTCTGAATCGAATCGAATCGAATCGAATCGTGGCCTTCCGAATCGTAATCGAATCGAATCGTGAGGGCGGTGTCGATGCACACCTCTACTAGGTGGCTCCGAGCGTAGCAATCGCGTTCTCGCTAGCATTAGCATTTAGCGTGGCGAGCGTCATCTTAAGCTCTCGGCAACTTTTTTTTTTTTAACACACATTTCGTGGCATTCAGGTGGGTACAATTAATTGAAATTAATGGACTGTTTTCCTGTTGAGTATGCATTGTAATCACCAAGTGGGTGTTGTCCTTGTAGATGCTACAATATAATAATTTGTTTTTTATTACCAAAAATAGTCACTTGCCCTAAACTTTTGACTGACATATCCATAAACGTTGTGTGACATTTTCTTTTTTTTTTTTTTTTTTAAATCAAAACAACTTGAGCAAAGATAGAAGTGATTCAGAGCCTCACCTGCATATTGAAAAATATATCTATATATATAAGGGGTGTGATGGTACACACAAGTCACGGTTCAGTACGTACCTTGGTTCAGGGGTCACAGTTCGGTATACCACGGTATACATAGTTTTGTATACCATTACACTCCCATATAGGTGATTTTTTTTTTTTTTTTTTTTTTTAATGTAAAAAGTGTGACTTATGTTTTTTTTGGGTGTTGAAAAAGACTATTCAATTCAATCATTTAACATAAACATATTTGATGTTAAAGACATTATAGAATGGATCATGTGTCGAACACGGGTGCCCAATTCCGGTCCTTGAGAGCCCCTATCCAGCTTGTTTTCCATGTCTCCTCCTTTAACACACCTGAATCAAATGATCAGCTCATCAGCAAGCTCTGCAGGAGCCTGATAACGAACCTGATTATTTGATTCAGGTGTATTGGAGGAGGGAGACATGGAATACAAACTGGATAGGGGCTCTCGAGGACCGGACTTGGGCACCCCTGGTGTAGAATATGAAATGTAACGTCAGTTACTTTACCGAGTAACTAATAACTCTTCCATTTAGGTAACTGAGTTACTAACTCAATTACTTTTTGGGAGAAGTAATTTGTAACTGTACCTAATTACTTTTTTTTAAGTAAGATTAACAAAACTGGTTGTGGATCTGTCGCCAGTGCAGGTACTGGCAATCTTGTTAAAGTTGAAGGTCACACGGATTACAGTATAATACACTTGCATAGCCATTAAATTTGTGTGTACCTTATTTCATCGTATTCATTAGCCCTGTTTGTCGACAGGCTAGGAAATAAACACACAGTTCTACTGAGTTATAGCTAGGTGAACTTAATAAAAGTCTTGCATTTAGGTGATCACAATTAACTGCTAAATTGTATTACTTCCTGACATTTTGCTTGAATAAGGATGACATTATAGGATTCACATTGAAAAACAAGTGGAAATGACGACTTATTGGGATAAAATTGCTGAACAAGCTATGGCTTTGCTGCGTTGATGTGCCAGATGAAATGGTCTACAGGAGCTCAGCAGGGTGATAAAATTATTAAGGACTGTGATTGATGCACTCAGCTGAGGGAGAGCTGTAGCACTCTTATAGTGACATTATTCTCTGCTCCTTGCGCACGAGTTTTCCGCCAGTCTCATTTGGATGCATTACTGAACCTGCACCCACCTGTTTCAATGGCAGCAGCATGAACTCCTCTGTCTTGGACACCTCTACAAAATGCTGCAGGACATACTTGTGCGCCGACTTGAGAAGGTCACTGCAGGAGTGCGTGTCGGCAAACCCTCGGATGCCTAGGCAATTGGAGGGGTCCAGCTGGCTGAGGAGGAACTTGCAGCAGGCATCTCGCACTCCGTTGAGTTGCAGCAGGCTAGCAGCCGGAAGCAACGTCTAAAAAGGGATTGCAGGTAGATATACCTCAAGTGTTTTCAATGCATTAACCATTTATAGTGCACTCATTTAACTCATTGACGGCGCTATACATCTAATCCATTTGGACTGGGAGAGGCTGGCAGCAAATGTCCAAATGGAATGGATGTCTAGCGACGTCAATGGCACTGAAAGATGAGCATTCACAAGTAATCCTCGCAGTTTAACTTAATTTAATGTTTATTCCTGTCAATGACAGGCAATGAGTTAAAAACTTATATTAAAACATTTTTTAAAATGTTGGTGTTGGGGGCCATAACCATTGTTTTCATCATTTTTAATGTATTAATTTTGTTTTCATTAAGATGTTATTAATTAATAATTTTATTTTTTATAAAATATACTTACACATAAATATTGATTAATAAAACATAATATAAGCGGCACGGGAGCAGAGTGGTTTGCACGCCTGCCTCACAGTTCTGAGATTGTTTGTTGAATCCCCTTCGGCCTCCCTTTGTGGAGTTTGCATGTTCTCTCTGTTTCTGCGTGGGTCTTCTACAGGTTCTCCGGCTTCCTCCCACATCCAAAGAAAAACATGCATGGCAGGCTGACTGAACACTCCAAATTGTCCGTAGGTGTGAGTGTGTGCGTGAATGGTTGTTTATCTGTATGTCCCCAGCGACTGGCTGGCAACCAGTTCAGGGTGTCCCCTGTCATTGTTAGCTGAGACAGGCTTCAGCACCCCCACGACCCAAAGAAACACCTTCTGTGGTATCCTGATGTGTGAAAATATTTGACTTGTTTTTGTGTGTGCGTGTGTGTGTGCGTTTGTGTGTGAGTGAGTGTTGTAACATTGTTGTAAAGTGTGTGTAATCAATAAAAATATTGTGAAAAAAAATGAGAAGAAGAATGAATGATTGAGTAAAAAAATAATTCTTATAATTTTTCTAAAACAATTTCTCCGTAAATTGCATTTTCTAGTTTTAAATTAAACCTGGCATCCACATATATGGACATCAAATTTTGGGTCATGTAGGCCACAAATGTATACCAAATAATAATATTGAGGCCTACATGACCCATAGCATGATGTCCACGAATGTGGACGCCAAGTCTTTATGAGGTTATTATTTTTTTAATTACCAAAAATAGACACTTGGCAGATGATTGATGAGCTCATCTGTGGGTTACCTGAACGTTACCCTCACCAACCACGATTTCAGCTGTGTAGGCGTACTGAATGAGCTGCTCCAGTGCCTGGGGGTCGATGTCATGGAGTGTCACATGGGTCTGACGACTTTCTGACATCTCATCTACAATATGGCATATAATACGATGAATTAGTGTAATCAACCCATTTACCTTATCACTTTTATTATGTTACTTTCAGAGGTGGATAGTAATGCGTTACATTTACTCCGTTACATTTACTTGAGTAACTTTTTGAGAAAAATGTACTTCTAAGAGTAGTTTTACAAAGCCATACTTTTAACTTTTACTTGAAAAGATTTGTGAAGAGGAAGCTTACTCTTACTCTGCTACTTTGGCCTACACTAATAGTTAAATTTTTCCTCTTTTTATTCTACCTATCAGATTTTACTATTTTTAAACAGCAATGTCAGCAGTGGCTCTACCAGTGTCACCAATGAGACATTTGACCAATAATCACATGACTCCATTATAAAAAATAAGACTCAAGCTTGAAGTTCTATGATCACGCCAGCCTGTTCAATAACGTGGCCTATAAAGCACCGTAAAAAATTAAGTATTTGACATAGAACGCTGCTGTCAACATGACAGGAAAGCACGGAGTTTAACCTCTTTCCCTGTTTTTATTTGGCACTGTTTGACCTTGGAAAACCGTGTATATGATCCTTTTAATTTCATAATAGCAAATATATTTTCTCCACTAGAGGGTATGCATGCTCTTTGGACGAATGATGCTTCATTTGTTTATTTTTAGGGGTGTCAAACGATTAAAATTTTTAATCGAGTTAATTACAGCTTAAAAATTAATTAATCGTAATTAATCGCAATTCAAACCATCTCTAAAGTATGCCATATTTTTCTGTAAATTATTGTTGGAATGGAAAGATAAGACACAAGACGGATATATACATACAACATACTGTACATAAGTGCTGTATTTGTTTATTATAACAATAAATCCACAAATGGCATTATTAACATTCTTTCTGTTTAAGTGATCCATGGATAGTAAGACTTGTAGTTCATAAAAGATAAATGTTATAGTTACAAGTTATAGTCATTTTATATTAAAACCTCTCTTCATATTTTCGTTTTAATAAAATTTGTACAATTTTTCAATCTAAAGTAGAGTTAATATAATTATAAGAAGAATAAAAATAACAATAATAAGAATTGAGTGACCAAACTCTTGAGTAATGCCACTTTGCATTGTTGTTTAGCTGTGTGAGAATAGGGCCTCATTACTACAGACTGAAGTGCTTTTCTTTTTGTGAACATTATTTTTTTTTTAGAGATAGCAATATTATTTTTGTTGTGCTTTCACTAAATAATACTTCTGTTTGTTGTGAAGGAGTTGCAGAAGCGTATGCCAATAAACGGCGCAGCCCAAAGAACGCCTGTGTCCACTCGCCTTTTTAACAGATATATCTCTGAGCATATCTTACCCAAAATACAACAAGAGACACATAATTGCCACTAAAAGAAAGCAAACTTACCGAAATATGTGTGGAGCACAAACCAACAGCATAAACGTCTCTCAACTACGGTACTAATTCTCCCACTATTAGAATGAATAACATTAGTATGGAACGGCGCTGCGCTGCCCCCAAGCGGCCGGTGGCATTCTCTTAGGGGAAGTTCAGATTTTTTTGACATCAGACTTAATCTTCGAGTTAAGGGGGGGCTTAATTAGTCAGTGGAGTAGATTTCAAAATATTACGTAGCGTTTGTTAGTCTTTTATTATTTTTCAGGGCTCCGGAGTGGCTATGCTAATGCAAGTCAATGTGCCCAATTAGCATGCTAATAAAAAGCGATATTCACAGATCTAACACAATCAAATAAAATGAAAACGCAGCTCAATGTACAAAAATCCCCTGCAGCCAAAAAAATGTCGCACCAAACTGCCGTAATTAATTTAATTCTGCGGGACTATTGTTTCATATGCGTACTGACACTCCACTAGAGTGCAGTGCTACGGCCACTTGTCTTCACGTCAGTCTGCTCTTCTAAAGGTTCACGAAAGGACGTCAGCATGGTGAAATGTGCTTTTAGAACTTGTGGAAACATACAGAAGAAATTGACAAAAGAAAGTGTCCACCGCTTCCCTGTGAAGAACGAGGAACTATATAAACTTTGGTTACTCTCTGCTGGATATGTCATTCACACACCGGTGGAAAAAGGACTAAAATGGCGAATTTGCAGCAAGCATTTCGCAACAACCGATATCAGGAAAACATTTTGTGGCTATTCTCTCCTGAAACCTAATGCTGTGCCTTCGACTGCCCAAACAGCTTCAAAATCTTCTGATAAACAGGTAAAAAAAATAATGTATGGAAATATATCGCATATACACTTCTGCTAGGTGTTGGTGTACATCAGTACTTCTCAAATAGTGGGGCGGGCGCAGAGCGATGCCAGGGGTGGCGCGTGTGACCTCGGGGAACATGCTTTTTTTGTTTTGTTTTGTTTTTTTGGCCGTACTAGAATAAAGTGTACTTGCACATCCACTCAGTGGGTGGCAGTGGCGCAGTCGTTTTCAAAGTGCGCGCAGTATTTTTGAAGTAAGCAAGAGCACACGGAAGAGAAGAGCTGGAGAGCTGTGCGCCGGTGTAGGTTCACTATTCTCTTCCCCTCACTATCCACTCGCTCTCGCTATATGATTGGCCGAAGAGTCGAAATGCTCTCCCGTGATTGGCCGAAGAGTCGAAATACTCTCCCGTGAAATGCCTGTTTAAAAATGTTCCCGTTGTTACTTCTTGCGTTCGCTTAAAAGTGCTCATTTAAAAAGGAAAATCGATGGATGATACTACACGCAGAGCGTATTATTAACAAATGCTTAAGTTGTATATTCATATAGCGAGAATAAGGAACGTCACTGACAAGCGCAGGCCCCCGCGAGTGGATAGTGCGGGGAATAGAATAGGATAGTGCGCCTACACCGTTTCTGAAAGCCGTTTGCGCCTACACTTGTAGGGACTCACGCAGCGACCCACCGTCTTCTCTGGTTCTCACTTGTCTGCCCGAGAAGTGCCATTTTCGGCTTGGAATCGTCACGACGACCGCCCTCACTTACGGTTCTCCCTCGGCCGCCGAGAATGCGCTTTTTTCGGGCCGTTTGCCTTCTGGCTTTGAAATTTAATACAGTGGTAGATGAGGAAATGCCACTGTTTACTGTGTCTAAAAATGATTATAGCGGACAGCCGGAAGCCAAATCAATTAAGACGCCACTTAAAGACATTAGACCCCAATCTCATTGATAAGCCGCTTGGTTGTTTTTCAGCGAAAACGTGCCAAATATTGCCAACAATCGTCCCGCTTTGTCAGTGTTATATCAGTAAACAGTGAACACTGTTAGAATGCTCAGTGCAAAATAACCCCACACCATTTAAAACTGGAGGTGATATTGTGAGCAGCGAAAATAAAAACTGTCCTTCTGTCCAAAGACACTATATTGTGCTCATGAGTTAACGTTTCTAATCAATTTGAATGTGTTATTATTTAGTGATTTTATTTTTTATTTAGTACTTGCAACATGGCTTCCAAGCACAGCGCACCTAATTGGAGTCCGGCGGAAAGATTGTATTTAATTCAAACTTTAAAAGAATTGAATATAATTGCTCGCTTAGACGGGCGTAAAACGAGGAACAGTGAACTATTTAAAAAAGTTCACGAGAGGTTACACGAAGCCGGAATAGACTGGAGCGTTGACCAGATTAGAAACCAGTGGAAACCGGCTACTACAAGGCAAAAGAGCAAAACAGCAGAAGCGGATACGACCCCACAAACACAGCAAGTGGGTTAAAGTTAAAACAGCAGCACTCCGACGATCGATCTCCATGTTTTGCAACGTGACGCTTTGTTTTGATTAATCTGCTCATGTCAGACGGCAGTTGCCAAACGTCCTTTCGGAATAAAGGCAGTCACATGTAAACGCTGGATCGGAATAGATGACGTGACATGTAAACAGCTGATCTGAAATTTCCATTCGGAATGATTTGAATCCGTATGAATAAAAGTCAGCATGTAAACGCGGCCAGTGGCGGCAGAGTATGGGGGGGCGCGAAACATTTACGTCTTCCTTGGGGGGGCGTAACAGAAAATAATTGAGAAGCACTGGTGTACATGCACACCAAAAGCGAGCTACTTGTAACAAACATCGGGCATATTTATGGTTCGTGTTTTTAAATAGGAAACAACGATCAACTTTCATATAACCATCCCAAATGCAGTAAATTATTCCAATTTGGGTTGGGTTCGGTTTAAAAATGGTTCGTAATTGGTTTATGTTGTGCCGTTGGTAAATTCGTAGGGTGATCTTTTGCCCTGTCATGTCCTCGCGCGTCCCGAGTGGTTTTCTAAATTCATGTAGATGCTGCTGCTTTTTCTGTCTGCGTTCTACTTTCTCTTTATAAAACTCTGACATACGCAAATGTGTTGAACATAACTTCAAGTATTATTTCTTGAATTACAAGTGGCCCCCTTGAACACTTGATTTAAAAACTTGAAGTTGCTTAATTTGCGGACTATAATCCGCTCTGTTTTTCCCTCATTTTAAATCCCGCTGCTTATAGTTCAGTGTTGCTTATTTGTTGGGTGAATTGAAAATATATCCAAGCTAGAGTTCTGTAACTTATATACTTGCGCTCTATTACATAATGATTTTGGCACTTTCTTTTTTAATCATCTTATATTATAGTATAATTACTGTATAAATATTATTTAAGTAACTCGAGGCCGGGTCGAGTTTCCCCTTTTTTTTGGAAATCTAAATATTGTCACTCTACCTATAGTAAGTAGTTATCTTCGTCCCACTCCCATTCAGGCATTTATTTAAAATTTTGTCGTTTGCGTAAAAGCAGAACTGTATTTGTAAATATTAATGTGAATGCCTGAAATGACATGAAAAAAAACCCAAAGCGATCAGCTCTCTTTTGTATGATAGGCCTTACTAAGCCAAGCATTTGTTCATACTTTGTCTTCTGTGATAATGAAATATAGGTAAGATCTGCTGTACCACAGTCCACGCCAGTGAAGGATACCACATCAACATCAGGCCAGCCGAGGACAATTCAACAATCATCACGAGTAAGTGATCATCTAGTAATAATTGCCACACGATATTAGGGTTGGGAACCTCTGGGTGCCTCACGATACGATACGATTTGCGATACAAGACTTATGATAAAGATAATCTCACAAAACGGTGATACAACAATTATCGATAAATCGGTCAGGAAATGCTTCTAGGATATTCGACAAAAAAATAAATAAACAGAGAAACTGATTGGACCTCTACTAGAGATCCAATCAGTTTGAAGAGGGAGGGATGGCAGTGGATAGTTATTCGCTGCCAGCCAGCTTTCCACTTCAAATGGATTGGACTTATATGGCTGTCAATGAGCTCGATTTGGGGCATTGCACATCATTCCCAGTTTATTTTCGATCACTTCCTTTTAACGGGTCACTTCCTGATGATTTAGGCTTACTGACCACTCAAAAATATCCCCAAACAGTTAGGAAGCAACTCCAATGCAACAGGAAGTTACCTGTAAAATGCCCTAAAATGAACAAGAAATGACCTGTAAATGACATGCTATGGTTTCAGTGCCATTGACGGTGCTCGATGTCCAGTCCACTCAAAATGAATTGCATGTCTAGCGCCGTCAATGGCAGCCATTGAGTGAACATAGACACTCATCTAATCAAAGATTTTCTTTATTTTATATTTTTAAACAGTGACACCTTTTGAACACTGGCCAGGGCAAGGGTGGATCAGTTGATACAAATCACTTGTTTCCAGAGAAGGGTCATCTATCTCTAATCAGAATTTTTTTTTAGCATTGAGGTCCTCATTTGGCATTCGCATTCACACTAGCAAGCATCTTAAATATTTGCAAATGCAGGGCTACCTTGGCTTTGTCAGAAAATCAAGCAGATGACACTTTTACATATTCCTGTATGTGAATTGAGGTGCAAAGTTACGACACCACCTCTCATTTACTCTCTACTTACTTCCTTCCTCTATTTTACGCTATAAATCTCTATTAGGCTCGAGCGTATGACGTGGCACTCGCAAGGTTTCCGCCGCTATCGTCATTTTGGAAGCGGGAAACATAAACAGTGAGGCGTTTCAACACAGGTCGCTCTTTAAAAATGGTTGGAAATTATTGTGCGGTAAAGAATTGCAACAACCGATCGAATAGAAAGGAGAATGTACAGCTCGACGGAACACCATTGAGTTTCTTCCGGATCCCTACATGGAGAAAAGGCGAGGGAAAGGTCATATCTGAACTTACCAAACGTCGAAGAATGGCATGGGTGGCCTCGATCAGAAGGAAGGGCATAACGTTTGATTCTCCAGTTACACACAGAGTTTGCTCTATGCACTTCCACTCCGGTAAGTTAATTTCGTTTGTTTACGCAAATTTCGGTAACTTTATCCCCTAAGTCGGCCTGTTGTTAGCTATAGCTACAGCTAAACAACTAGCATGCATACATGTGCATTGTCTTCATAAGACATAATTCCTGTCGTTGCTAAATGAAAAAGCTGTAATATTTTGACGTGAGAGAGTGGCAAAGAATTTGTACACAGGCTACATTTTCTGCAACAAAAAATGTGTACATCCGTGGTCACAGACTAATGTAAACACACATTGC
The DNA here is from genome assembly GCF_030265065.1 of Corythoichthys intestinalis. NCBI lineage: Eukaryota > Metazoa > Chordata > Actinopteri > Syngnathiformes > Syngnathidae > Corythoichthys > Corythoichthys intestinalis. The sequence continues at coordinate 70,061,859 of NC_080396.1, forward strand.
CTACCTTTGCTAGAAAGATGATGTTGCCGTTTGCTATGGTCATAATGTGCAGATCCTGCACCCATCTGCAGCAAAACTGTTCGTAGCTTTGTAGCGATTTGTAGTTTCGGAATTGCTGATGAGTGTAGTAACTTACACCAAACACTAAATAAAGCATGATGTCCATTTCGCGTAGTGGTGGAAGCTTGTCGACATCTTTATTCCATTTGTGTTCGGCTTGCTCGTAAGGGTCAACATTGTTCACATCCTTAAAATTGCTCACATATCTGTCCTTCGCCGTGGTAACAAGTTTGTCTCTGTATCGAACTGGCAAGTTTTCCTTACTTTTTTCCATCTTTGGCACTCGTATTTGAATTGTATTTGCTGTTAAGTTTAAATGTCCCGTGATGCAGACGTGCTTCCGAAATGGCTGCGTTGTCGCAAATCTCGCATGATCCCGTGCTGCTGTGACGTAAACGCTCGAGCATAATAGCTTTATGTCCTGATAATTATGTTTTAGTTTTTGTTAACTGCTCAGTATGGTTGTCTAATGTGATCGAATTGTGCGCGTTTTGACAAAATTAGGAAGATAGAAAAAAACAGCTCAGAGTCCCAACACAGCTGAAGGTTGATCTCCTCTCCATCTCAGTCACATGGGTGGACTTCAATCAGGATCATTTCCACCAGCTCTTGGCCACAGAATTCCTCAGGGCACTGACATACGTAAGTAGGAAACTGCAGCTAAGGGAGTCCTGCATTTGCAAATATTCAAATGCTATTTACAACTATAAAGAGTGCCCCCCTTCACACTCAGGCAGCGACCCCTCTGCTTGATTGCTTGTTTGAGTGGTCTATTGTTTGACAAAGCCAAAGGTAGTCCTGCATTTGCAAACATTCAGATGCTAATTATACCTATCCACCTGAGTTTGGTATAGGGGTCATCTAATGACTTTCTGGTCTTTCTTTATAGCCAAAAACACAATCCCCCTGCACTTCTAGTGTTTTAAATATATATCACTTTTTGGTGGGAGTATATCGATAACCTTTTGGGCTACAGACTATCGCTATATATCTTCTATATATTGTCACACCTCTAGACATGCATCATGTTTGTTTAGCCTCTTCAACTAAGAGAGATAGATTGACATTCCGAAACACTGAAGGACTAGACCTTTTACACACTACTATACTATTTACAACACTAATAGCTCACTTGATTTCTGATTGAATTAGAAGCAATTTTCCAAACATTTATTTTAATGCAGTAGAAAATGTTATCCTCTGCCATTGACATCCCTAGTCCATTACACATACATAATATAAATGCAATTTTAGTTTTGTTTAAAACAAAAGTACACAATGATGATCGACAGGAGCAAATTTTTGACTAAGTTGTTGCCTCACCAGGACACCAGATAGATTAAATCTTTTTGGTCTCCTGTATTTTTTGGCTGAACATGAAAATACTGCATTTTTTTTTTTTTCTTTCTGATACTAGGGTTTGCCTTATTCCGTGGTGCGGTTGTGTCTATAACACTGGCGTATTATCATGACATATCTAACAAGCTACTTTTTATTGTGATCTGTAGGTGACCTGGAGGTATACCACAGTGCGATGCTGAAGTACACCCAAAAGAGGCTCCACTTTGTCTATAACTCCATGAAGGCAAGGACACTGATGTCTGTTATGGACCACAATGAAAATGTCAGGCGCCAGCAACAGAGGAGCGCTTACTCATACGTCATGGACCAAATTGAAATCTGTCAACATTTGTCCCATTACAATTGCACTCTACCTTTCTTATCGTGTACATATCTCTATCAAATTTACTCTATTAGGCACTTTGAAATACAGCTTGGAGTTTCCAAAGCAAACAAAAAGATGGGTTGCCCGGAGCTGTTACGAGCCAACAACGCAGACATTCAGAGAGAATTTGGTGGAGCGTGTCCTGGAAAGACGGCAGGATTCATCATTAAAGTTTGCTGAGCCAGACTTCTATTTCAAGCCTCCAACTACTACTGTATTCCACCGAACATTGTAAACATCGAAAGGCCTGACAAAGAAAAAGTTATTTTACAACATGTCAGTCGCTTTAAAAAATAAGCAGGCAGACATTTTCCTTTTTTTTTTTTAATAGATATTTTATAATGTAGATATTTTTGAATGTACGACAATAAAATAAAATAAAAAAACACACACACATATTGTATAATTTGTGAAATGTGAAGGTTTAAAAGATAAAACGTTTCTGGGTATGGAGGAAATGGTATGAAAAGGTATGTAGGTAAGTTGTACTTAGAAAAATTGCATAGCATCTTCAGCTTCCCTAAAAGCATTGTAGTTCTCACTGACAGAAGGGTACTTCTCACGGTTGCAGGAGACGACACACGATGGAAGAACACGTCGCTGGCCTCTTCCCAGATGTTCGCCTTTCAACGCCCACTCAAGAACAACCCTATATGCCACCAATTAGAGTTGCCTAAAACAAAACCATAATAGAGGGTGATTCAACAAGAAAGTTCCAAAATCATCATGTTATAGATCAACAGTATATAATAAAAAGTTACAGAACTCTAGATTATTTAGCAATATACATTTTAAATATACCCAACAAATAAGCAGCACTTGACTACAAGCAGCAGGATTCAAAATGAGGGGAAAAAGAAGCGACTTATAGTCTGCAAGTTACGTAACTTCAAGTGCTCAAAGGTGCCCATCACCGGCACTTGTAATACATGAAATGATACTTGAAGTTATGTTCAACACATTTGCTTATGTCAGGGTTTTGTAATGTTTTTCATTTTTGACATATCCCGTGATGATTTAGGCACATTCTCGTAAATAATTGCCATACAGCTACTGCTTTTGGTAATGACATCATACTTTTATGCTCACAATGCATTACAGTTGAGATGATATAGCTGCTTACCTGAAGTAGAATGAAGCTTAGAGTATACCATAGGTAGTTTTATTATGAGACCATTACGAATATTCGCCCAGCGGCAAAATAAGGCATGCAGGAATTCACTTACCTCATTGATAGCTGACCATTTGGGCCTGCTGGCCTTGGTTTTTTCTTCCAGTTGATCTTGTCAACGAAGAAAAAAAGTTTCTAGAACACCTTTGTTGATAAGTGGTAAAAAGGCTTCGTGTTCACTTATGCATCGAAATGCTTTTTCATCGTCACTATGCAGCGATATATTGAGTTCATGAAAACTCGTGTCGGGAAGTTGCGTCGCTGCCACAAAAAAAAAAAAAAAAAAAAACAGCGGTGAACAGACCAACGTGATATCCCTCCGCCCTGAGTGCCCGGCACTTGTTCTCTGCAAAGCAACTGAATTACTAATTTTACTCTTCATATTGCAGTTATAGACATGCAATAACTTTATCCTGAAAACATAGCCAACACTACTGATTGCATGCGTCATCGGTGATTCTCCTGCGTGCCTGTTTTTTTAAATTGGTATGCTAATTAGGCATATTGACTTGCATTAGCATAGCCACTCCGGAGCCCTGAAAAATAATAAAAGACTAACAAACGCTACGTAATATTTTGAAATTTACTCCACTGACTAATTAACCCCCCCCCCAACTCGAAGATTAAGCCTGTCAAAAAATCTGAACTTCCCCTTTAATGTCCATAAACGGCCTCATTGAAATCTGTTTGAGGCAATGCAAGAGCGGCTCATTCAGTGCATGCATTAATTGCGTCAAATATTTTAACGTGATTAATTTTAAAAACGCCCGTTAACGCGATAATTTTGACAGCCCTAGTTTTTTTTTTCTCTCCCCAGAGTTTTTTTTTTTTTTTTTTTTTTGGCTTAATCTGATGTAATAGGTATAACATTAACAGTCCATATAGATAGCTTTGTGCTGAGAAAAAAATACCATTGTTTAAAAAAAGTAAGCAATTCATAAGCAAAAGTAACAATTCGTAAGCAGTTACTCAAAATGGTACTCATTATTTGAGCATTCTTTTCACCCAAATACTTTTTACTTGTACTTGAGTACATTTTTTGGGATGACTACCTTTACTTTTTCTTGAGTGAAATTATTTTTGAAGTAACATTACTCTTAAACTTGAGTAAAAAATTTGGCTACTTTACCCATTTCTGGTTATTATTCAAGAAACATGTCAGGTTGCTAAAGGCCCACTTCTACTCAAACAACAGCTGCACTGGCAATAATAAGGCACAAATCTCAAGAGTGGATTAATTAGTGACTGGGAGTGGGACCAGATGAGGCTGATGTCAAGGCGTCTGAATGCACTTTCGCAGCACAATGGTCTTGTATGGAAAGGAAATGTGAGTGGCATAACACCTTTGACCACCTGTGCTCCTTGCAGGAAAAGGAGCCAGGGGAACAATGATGCTGAAAAAGAAGATGGTGCTTAATGTAGTCGTATGTTGTTTTTAATATTAAATGTCAGAGTTTTAAATTAGAGATCGTCCGATATTAGTTTTTCAGCACCGATTGCATTGTTTTTTATTTTTGGAGCCAATATTCATTTGCACTAAAAGTGTAAAAATTGGCGCAAAAAAAAAAAAAAAAATTAATAACTGAACTTTATCGAAATGCTAAAGCATGTTTACTGAATCCCATAAATAAAAAAAATAGCTCCAGAAGTGCCTGAATTTCCTAGACTCAGAAACATCTCTTGTAAAGTTGAATAAAAGGTAAAATAGCTCTCCAGAAAAAAAGTGTTGTTCCCCAAAACATTAAAAATTTTTTTTTTTTTAAACATGATACTGTCCCACCGTGTCACCTTCATAATGCAAATTATTTTTAAACAAGAATAACATGGAAAAATGCTTGTCTTTGTGAAATGCTTCATTGAGTGAGTCCACTCAAATCCGCTAACTGCTCAGAACAGCCATCACATACGCATACACACAATGAGTTGCCACAGCACACAAGTGTTTAACAAGCTAAACGGCGATTGACACATTCGGGGCCTTTGAAGGTAGCGCTGCCAAGCTTACAGGGTTACGTAAAGCTTTAACACCTGTCAATCATCGTTAATCTTAACAGGAAAAACTTGCAGTGCACTGCTGAACAAGAAGAGCAGCAGGAGGGAGAGTGAGGCTGTACAACCATAAAGCAGAAAAACATAAATATATATATATTTTTAATTAATAACCTGATCATTTTCACCCCATTCCGATCTTCTGACAAATGGTGCAATCCCTAGTCCCTATCCCTAGTTTTAAATGGACTTTTTATATTGGCCGGTCGGATTTATAAAAAGGGTGATACCGATATACGGCGAATTTCCTGATATAACAGCCGGTCTATCGCTACTTTAAATATCCTGTCACTGAAATGTATGCTATATGATTGAAAACACAAAGAAAAAGAAGTGCAGGATGCTATGTGTGCTGAACTTACTGGTAAACATGGCGTGGAAGTAAGGGCTGCAAGAAGCCAGCACCACCTTGTGCGCCTTGATCTCTTTGTTAGAGACGTGGAGCACAATATCGCAGAGCAACCCACGCTGTCGCATCCTGTTCATGGACACGAAGGAGTCGTGGTAGTGGCGCTTGGAGTTGTGCGAGATGCTGTGGCCATCGCGGTTCAGCAGCTGCATGCCTCCTTCCATCATGGCGGTCGCCGGCTCGTGCCTGTGCCGCACTCTGGGCAACTGAAAGATTGAGTGTCATTACTTATAACACTACAGTGTAAAACATCCTTTGTCATCAGTCTTCCACCTCAATGAGCTTAGTTCATCAGCAGGTGATATGACAGGTGTCCTGAGCAATCATGGCTCTTTTTGTTACTGCTGCATGTCTCAAGATGACAGCTATGAAAGGACGCCTGTCAGCACAACAGAAATCCAAGAAGTCCAGTCATTAATTGCATGCTGGCTGGGCACTCGGCGTCAATGCTGATTAAAGACCAAAGTTAAAAAAACATTAGGTCTAAAATGCAGTACTTATTTTCATTATAACGTGTATTGTAATTGGACAACAGTAGCGTCTAGTTTGAAAATGTAATGAAAAAAATGAATGAATATATTAATAAATACTGAATCCGGTCATACACTTCACCTGTGTTAAGCAATACTACGACAACTGGTGATAAAGTATTTTTTATACCTTCGCTGCAAGGAAGAACACAGTTTTACAGTGGATCAAAAGTTAAAGCCCTTGTATTAATGGTTGGTATAAGATAATCATGGAGCTGATTCCTTAGGTATGTCTTAAATACAGTAAATCCTACATCATGTAGACAAACTTCACAAGATTGAACAATCTTAAACATTAAATGGTTAAATATACAGTATGCTAATAAGTATGTGCGTTTGCATTTTCATGGAAAGTTCAAGAAAAAATAATTGATATATTTGGGGGGAAGGGTCCAAACAATAAAAGTGGGTTTTGAGGCAGGTTTAAAGAAACGACATATCAATTCGAAGCGATTAATCTAGTAGACAGGAAAGAACATGAACAGTAAAGTAATGAAGAATTTGAGGAGCAATAAGTGACTAAACTATATGACACTTTACTATTAGATACATCTGGAAAACCTATGAAGATCCTCTGACTGAGGGCTATTTTAAGGGAAAAGGGTCTCTCATGCATATTTCATAATGCTTACATTTGAAAACTAAACACTATCGGGCCGTTTTATCATTATACTAATTGTGGTTGGTGCTTGTATCTCATTAATTCAGGTTTACCCACTTAGCTGGGGAAAATTACCTACACCATGGATGCGGGTACGGAGGTCAAATGGTCCAAAGAAAAACAAGCAAAATGCTCAAAGCTGAACATATCAAACAATACAGTGGGGAGAACAAGTATTTGATACACTGTATCAAATACTTGTTCTCCCCTACTGTATATTAATTTGGTTAAGGCATATTTGGTTTCTTGTGTTTTCCCTGAACACAACACTGTGTTGTCACGTCGCTTTATCATTCTGCACAATACAATATCAAGTGACGCCAGTAGTTGTCTGGCATCCAAGCTTTGAGTTCATTTATTAAACATAATACGACGCACAACGCAAAAACCCACCACTCACTAATCATGCTCTGCTGATGAAGACAGTTTTATTCCATGCCCATGAAGCTTGTCTCCGAATATTACCTAGCATTACCACAGAACTAAGGTAATATGCAATACAAATTGATAATTGTATTAATGCATGATTCTTTCAACCTGCTCTCCCAATGTCTATCGATAACATCACCAGCAGAAAAGATACAGTAGGTTTATTCTTTCTTTACCGGTAGCTTGGTTGCGGTTATATTTGCAACTCGTGTCTTTCCCGAAATGATGGAAGATGAGCCTCCAGCTATCGCAGTCAGGATGGTTTGGAAAGCAGCTTCAGTGATGGGCTATCTAGCCATGATCCTCCCAACCATAGGAAACATTCAGCAAAAGACTCTTTCGTGTTGTATACGATTGACGTCACTGTATTAAAAAAAAAAAAAAAAAAAAAAAGGTATGGACGCTGACAATGTTCTTGTTAAGGTACAACAAGAACTTCCCAATAAAACCTGGACTACGGCGCCAACGTATTGCATTGGAAGCTTGGGTTAATACTGCACACCGGTTAGCACTTATTTTTTTAAACATATATACATAAATATACATTGAATATTCAACTTGAGTATACCAAACTCGAGCAACGATATGGAAAATACGACCTTAAAATGAGCCCGCCTCCGACTCCGGAAGTGGTTTTGATTGACTCTACCATAGATATCATACATATAATGGTAGATGGCTAAAGGCGGACTTGATGGCTGTAAGCAAGTGGCTGCCATTTTGCGTCGGGAAACCTCCACCAGCGGACGTAAAGTGAGTGACTTTATCCACTAAAATACACATAACCCACTAAATTAATCCACTGATGTCTTGATGGATTTACAAACGATTTGGTTAATAACAAACTGATTGACCATAACTATGATTCAAGCTGGATGTTGAAAAAAATATTATCATAAATCTAGGTATGCAGTTAATTTACTGCATATCTGGCGTTTATGAAAAAGAAATCTGTTTGAAAATCGGTTGAAATTTGAGTAATTTATAGCTATTTCCAAGTTGCACGCTTCATTAGCTACAATGTTATGTTTATCCAAATGTTACTGACACAAAATGGTTGACAAGTAATGACGGCAGCACCCATTGGCTGTGAGCGCATTAAGCAACTAGAGTCATATATTTGAAATATCTATCGTTTAGCCAATCCTTGCGTATGTATGCTCACCTGCAGCTTCTGTGATCAGTTTTTCTTTTACCCCGCTTTTTTTTTCTGGCAAGTTTGTGGAAAATTTGCTTCCAAAACATATTTTTTTCCCAAAAAACAATACATTTGGGCGTGCTACCTGTCCATGGATTATTTAAAGCCGACAGTGGATGTTTAACACCAACACATTTTCAGGTTTTCGTGCTCTCCAGATAAATTTCGTTTACATAACTTTCATCAACCTTAGATTGTGAGGGGATGACACCTTAATTTATTAAAAGTGCGTTGTTTTGTCTGTTTTAAAATCCGCTTTACAGCAACACAATCAGTTCGAGTTGCACAAACTGTTCGAGAGCCTGCGCATGCTGATGACGTCACAGTAAATCTCGGGTTGAACAAACTGTTCGTGTAGGGACGTCACATCAACGCTCGGGTTGCACGAACTGTTCGGGTTGGTTTATCTATTGAGTCAATAATGGATGATTTACATGAGGAAATTTTTCATTATTTAAAGAAAGGAACATACGACATCAAGGCGGTCTCCTCAAAATGTCCCGGGGGTCGAAAGGCCCACATTCGTGGGGCAGCCAAAAAATACTCAATCAAAAGTAAGTTGAACCTCCTGTAAGATTTTGAAGTTGTTGTTTTTTTTTTTTTTGTTTTTTTTTTTTTTTCTTTAAAGACATGAGGCACTCATATTTTTAAGATGTATATATCAACAAGTGCATTATAAGTTAATGTTGTGTTTTTGTGCTACATAGATGGGAAGTTGTATTACAACTATCAAGGCAGACAACGCTTGGTGGTGTTTAAGTCTCAAATTTGTGATATATTGAGGCGCTGCCACAACAACCTGGACAGTGGGCGTCATTCTGGAAGGCGTCGAACAATGGAGAAGGTCATAGCATCTTACCATTGGAGAACACTGCAAGCAGATGTCAGAAAATGGGTATTCATGTGTTTCTTAAAATTTTCACTACTCTGAAGGAAACCTAAGCTACGCTAATTGTAACTGCTTATTAAAGATCTGATAAGTCAGATGTAAATGTTAAGTAAACTGAAATCCATTTATTGCCATTTCAAAGGTTGATGAGTGTCAAGATTGTCAGCGTCATGAAACAGCGAAAACTGTTGCACCTGTCCTTGACCCAAAACAAGTTCAAGAAGCATGGGCTGTCCTTGGGATAGATTTGATTGGTCCTCTTCCCACCACAGCAAAGGGCAAAAAGTAATATTCGATTTCATTTGTGGGAGTGTGTGTAGCTTTTAAATTCAATTTTAGGGAACATGATTGTCATGCAACGCATTTTAAAAAATTGTGCATGTTGCAGGTATATTCTTACAGCTACAGACCTTTTTACAAAGTGGGTTGTGGCAAAATCGCTTTACACTAAAACCGCCAATGAGGTCTCAAAAAAAATCACCAACATTCTCCTTGACTTTGGACTTGTCGAGAAAATTATCACTGACCAAGGGCAGGAATTTGCAAACGAGGTAAAATTATGTATTTAAAAGCAGTGGGTTATGCAATTTTTTTTACTTAATCCTACCGCAAATTTCAAGGCATTCACCTATGTGCCTGCAGGTCAACCAAGGTATTTCGGAGACATTGGGCATCAAGCCCTGCGTTACATCTGCCTACCTTCCGGAAGCGAATGGACTGGATGAACGCACTGACAAGAATATAAAGACTGAACTTTCTAAATACTGCGGAATAGAGCAAAATGATTGGGACATGTATTTAAAAGGCATTGTGGCAGCCATAAACACATCCAAGCAGGTAATATTTTGTGAGAACTGCTGATAGAGCAATGTACACCAAAATAGAAAAACCTTAAAAACGTTTTTCTTTTCTCCAAACAGAGCTCTACTGAGTACATGCCATACTGTGGGATGTTTGGAAGATACCCCCGCTTACCAGATGTAATAAACATCGCGCCAAAAGTTGAGGTCCAATGTGTTGAAGACGCAAAACAACACCGAGAGGCCAAGACTGCAGAAATTGCCGATCTGCATGCCAAAGTAATGGCATATTGTTATTTTAGCTAACCATGACTTAAAAACATTTATTGTTTTCTTAGGTATATCAAAATGTAAAAATTGCTCAATGTTCGACCATTGAATCCTTCCCCTTCAACGTTGGTGATGAGGTCCTTAAAGCGAACAAAAGAAAAGGAGGCCGACTGGAGGCTAAATGGTCTGGTCCCTACATCGTAGCATTAATTTCTGGAAAGGGTGTGGCAACACTATCCACCAAATCTGGTACTCTGCTGAAACAAACTGTAAATGTTTCACAGTTGAAACCTTTCGTCATCCCTGAGTTGAAAGGTAGTGGTATTATCTTTACCAAAGTTGTACTTGTTCTTTGGTATCGGCATAACAATGTTTTCTCTTCAGAGCGCACAAATGCAGAAATCCTGATTCCCCAAGGTGACAACTTCCAAGGTACTATTTATATGCATTTTAGTGATGCTAGCACGAAAACAGACGTAACTTTGATGCCAAATATCAGTTTTTTTATTTGTACAGTGGTATCTCGACATTCGATCTCTTCAATACACGATCTTTTCGACATCCAACTTAAAATTTGACTCACCATTTGTTTCTACATCTGACGATATTCTTGAAATACGACCACAATGACAGCCATGCAGACGGACAGACGGCGGATTTTCTTGTGAGAGAAATCAACACAGGTTTCAAAATGGTGGTGAAACAAGTAAAATGGTGACGGTTACCATTAAAAAGAAGATGGAAATGACAGAAAATTATGAGTGTGGGCTACGTATCCGTGAACTGTATTGTATAGCACGTCTACGATCTCCACGGTCCTCCGACCTCCGTTCGCCAGTCTCCATAAGTTAAGGTGAAAGGTATTATTGTCGTAACATAGCCAAAGAAATCGCCAGCTTTGTCATGTTTTTATCGTTTGTTTCAGAACTTGAACACGCCTACTGTCCGCCGCAGTTGAGAGTGTTCTCAACAAAACATTAAAAGTTAAAGTACTCTCAATCGCACCGCTCCCTCTCTCTGTCACATCAGCGACGCGGTGCGTTCAGGTACAGCACGCAAAACATGTCCGCCACATTAGAACCCGATTTGTTACATTATTGCAGGAATTATTATTATTTTATTATTACGGTTTTATTAATAATGTATTTGTTTTGCTATGCGTAATTGCAATTTGTAATGGTACCAGCAGTATTTATTAAGGATATAGTGTAGGTTTTCTGGCTGTGGAACGAATTAATGGAATTATAATGTATTCTTATGGGGAAAATCCTGCTCGACATATGACCATTTTGACTTCCAAACAAGGTCTTGGAACGAATTAACTTCGTATGTAGAGGTACCACTGCATTTGTATATTATAAAAACATGATATAAATTGGAACTGTTGCTGTTACTTGTAGACTCATCACATAGGTCATTAGAAGACCATGATTATTTGCCTGCCCCAGGATATATAAAGAATATCTGTGATCTGTGACATCAACTGCTAAGTGGAGTCTTGGTGTGGGAGTGACAATTGGGTGAGTGTGACTGTCAGACGTTCCGACTGAGCTAAAGGCCAGGTTAAAGGAAAAGTCAACATGTAATACATATTACCTTGAAAGACTGTTGCTCAGTGTTCAACTATGCAAATGGTAAATTTCTTTTACCTCTGGTAACAGAGAAAACAATTGTTAAACCCAAGCAGGACCTCTTAGGAGCGCAGCTAATGGTGTGACGACTGCAGCGTCAGTTATACCCACGCACATAAACATTGGTAGACTCAAACACAGCAGCCGAGAGATTATATCTCTCTATATCTAAATGTAGGCACACATTTTTTCTAGTTACTGTAACTGTTAAAACTGGCATTGCTTTTTTTTCTCGTTGTGCTTTTCCAGCAAAACTCCTGCATCAAACGACTGGAAAAAGGATTACATGACACCATGAGTAGGGAGAACGATCTGCGCATTTTAAAATGTTTGCCCCCTCTTCAGGCGGCCTTCCCAGGGAAAATTGTTTTCATTTACATTTGTCTTTACACGATAGCGGATTCGAAAAGAAAAATCTTGTTTTGTTTTTTCAATTTATTGAATTTGATTTTTTTCCAACAGGATGCATGTGTTATAGGTGTTTTCCTCTCCTTTAAGCGCCTGTTTTACTTTTTGTCCTGGGGCGAAAGAGGAAGCCGATGAATCATCATAAGAATGTACCTAGTCATAGCCAATCAGAGGACAGCTTGCGTTAAAGAATTGCAAATTTACTCTGTATTGTGTAGGTTTTGATACCACATGCGGGTTCAGGGGACTAGTGTGAGTACTGACTGGTTCAACTCTCTTCTGCATTTCTGTTTGGGTGAGTTAATCTGAACCCAACAATGCTGTTATTCTCCCAGAATATTTTAATGAATAAATGGTAAAGTACTGGACTTATCCTTGTCTGTCTACTCATCAAACGAATGAAAGGACAACCATAAAGCATTAATCTAACAACGATTAATTATCAATTACATTAGATATTAATATTTCAATATCCAATAAGGTCACCTCCCTGGTGAGGTGTTCTGGGTACTTTCACTAGGAAGAGGCATGCACATAATGTGCATGTACAAAAACTAAAATATAATTGATCAACAGGCAACAAAACAAACATGAAATAACACACCATTAAACAATAAAAGGGTTGAGTCTTACGCAGGGTTAAAAACCAGGGAATATTGTACAATTTTATTTTTTTACAGGGGTTGGTCAAAATAATGGAAAGACGTTAAATAATCAACAAACACTAATATGGTGTAGGTCCGCCTTTTGCACCAATTGTAGCCTCAATTGTCCGAGGTATTGATTCATGCAACTTGTGAATTGTTTCCAAGCGAATTTTAAGCCATACTCTTTAGTTAGAATACCCTCTAACTCTTAGTACAGTGGTATGAAAAAGAAACTGAACCTTTTGGAATTTCTCACATTTCTGCATAAAATCTCCATCAAATGTGATCTGATCTTTGCTAAAATCACACAGATGAAAAAACAGTCTGCTCTAAAACCAACCAAACATTCATAGGTTTTCTTATTTTAATGAGGATAGTATGCAAACAATAACAGAAGGGGGAAAAATAAATTGGTAAATCATCACATTTAATATTTTGTGGCCCTCCCTTTGGCAGCAATTACTTCAACCAGACGCTTCCTGTAGCTGCAGATCAGTCCGGTACATCGATCAGGACTAATCTTGTCCCATTGTTTTCTAAAAAACTGCTGTAGTTCAGTCAGATTCCTGGAATGTCTGGCATGAATCGCTGTCTTTAGGTCATGCCACAGCATCTCAATGGGGTTCAAGTCTGGACTTTGATTTGGCCGCTCCAGAACATGTGTTTTGTTCTTCTGCAACCATTCTGAAGTTGATTTACTTCTGTGTTTTGGATCAATGTCTTGTTGCAGCATCCATCCGCTTTTTAGCTTCAACTGTCTGACAGACGGCCTCATGTTTTCCTTCAAAACATCCTGATAAACTTTGAATTCATTCTTCCATTAATGATTGCAAGTTGTCTTTTATAGTGGGCGGGGCAGCTTAAACCACTCATCTGTGATTGGGCGCACACCTAGATGCCGAGGTTGTGTGAGATGGTCTACAAGCCTTTCAATATTTATAATTATACGATCCATCCTTTGAAGAAAAGCTCTGTCCATTGCGTCCTACTGCTGAAAAAAGTTCCGTTTAAGCTCCAGATCCTGTTGAGCAATGGACGTTGTGGTTAGCTTCTTGCGAAGTTTTATGTGCCTGTGGTCCCTTAGCCCATGATCAAGAAGCCGCTTCCGACTCTCCATCGATGAACTGTTTGACATTGGGCTGGATGGTAATGACGGTGGCACTTCTGAGTCATGGTATCCACTGTTAATGTCATTTGTGCCCACATCTTCATCGAGTAAAGCGGTGCCTCGACTTCCTCCCCAAATAGCCTCACACGCGTCGAAATATAATAACACGACACGTCCATGCCCACTTCTATGACCGGAGTCGAATGCTTTCCTGGAGCAGATCCTAATGTTTTTCAGTTTTGCAGTAATGATTCCTGTTGAGACAAAGACAGGACAGGAAATAGTAAGTTTGGGTTAAGTGGCAACCATCATAACTGGCAGTGTACAGTATTTGATGTGGTAAAAAAGGAAATTGATTCTGAAAACTCCAATAAACAGCAATAGATGTCAAAAACATTTTGACTGGGAGGGGGTGGAAGTGATCATTAATTAATAAATAAAAGCGAAAATAAAACCAACACCAGCACTATATTCTGTGTAACGTTTCTCCCAATCCCAGAATCAAGTAACTTTGTTTTGTGTGCTTCATGTGTTTAAAAGATTCACTATCAAAAAGATGAAACAACATAATGTTTAATTGCTCATACAGTGGTACGAAAAAGTATCTGGACCTTTAGGAATTTCTGACATTTCTGCATAAAATCACTATTAAATGTGAACTGATCTTTGTCAAAATCACACAGATGAAAAAGTCTGCTTTAACTAACCCCACCCAAACATTTACAGATTTTCATTTATTATTGAGCACTGTATGCAAACAGTGACAGAAGGGGGGAAAATAAGTAAGTGAACCATCACATTTAATATTTTGAATTCATCTTTCAATGAATGATTGCAAGTTGTCCAGGCCCTGAGTAAGCAAAACAGCCCCAAATCATGACGCTCCTTTCACCATGCTTAACGGTGGGAATGAGGTGTTGATGTTGGTGAGTGGTTCCATTTTTCGTCCACACATGACGTTGTTACTCCCAAACTATTCAACTGGTTTCATCAGTCCACAAATTATTTTTCCAAAACTTCTGTAAAGTGTCCAAGGGCTTTTTTCCGAACATTAAATGAGCAACTTTTTTTTTTTTTTTTTTTAAACTTCTGCAAATTAAATGTTACACCCAGAGTAGGCTTGCCACCCTTCCCTTGAAATACGGAATCGTTCCGTAATTGGGAATTAAAAGTTGCGTTCCGTATTGAACCAATAAGGAACGCTGTGTATTCTGAATTTCACAACTGTTCCATGGGGCGAACCCGCGCGACCCGCGGTTCTGGCGGCGGGGAGTAGTGGGCGGCGGTGCGCCCAGCCCATGCACTCCTGTCACACACAAACACACACACCTGCGCACATGAGTGACTACTGAGCCAACAATAATGAACAAAAAGGGCAGGAGATATTAAAGACAGCAAGATAGTTATCTGCCTGCCCGCTGCTGTCTGCCCTGCACTGCGCTCCACTTCCGGGTTCGTTGCCAAGTTATCTTGCTCGCTCTGCTCAGTGCACCGCCAGCGCGATTTTAAAACAAAGATGTCTTCTTCAACAGCAGAAGCTCAGGACACCCCACCTCATCCTCAAAAGGGGGAACATCTCCAAAAAATAGACTGGAGTGGGAAGAGGGTAACCCGTGGCTCGATAGAGTCACTGATGATGATTATAAAGTGAACTGCAAGGCAAGCAGGAAAGTTTTTGCTGTGTCTCACAGAGGTGTAAAACAGCATGCTGCAGGGGACCTCCACAAACGGAATATAAGATGCCAGAAGAGCCTTCGTCATAATTCTTTGTACCTGAAACATCCCCTGAGCTTGATTTGGTATGTTATTATGCTCTTGTATATGGACAACATATAGACTATATTTATATTTACCTTAATACATCTTGCATTGATAGGAGCATAGTTAGACTATTTCAGTTGCTACTATGGTTGATTATTTTTAGGAATGTTGATTTTTTTTTATATATTGTTTTGAAACATGCATTTATTATCAATCAATATGGACTGAATTTATGTACTCATAAAGAACATCTTATTTTGCTACGCCAACTAATGCTCCTCATTTGGAATTATTCCTAATAGATTAACAACTAACACTGAATAAATAGTCCTATTGCTACCAGTGAATTTGACATCATCCCACTCCTACCCTCTAAATTACTGCAGCTGAGGTGACACAGGAATACCACACAGTAAAACGTAGCCAGCCAGTGCTACAATAGTGCTGACTGTGGACACAGGTTCAATCAGAAGATTTTTATGTGATTCCAAAATGATGAAGAAAATGACTTTGGAGAGAACAAATCAAGAGGCACTGTTGAAACAAGTCCTGGGTCCAAAGGCAGTGGGTGATGTGCTCAATATCTTAACGTCACCCATCCCATTCTCCATACAGACTGATGCCTCGAATAAATAGAACAGGAAGATGTTTCCCCTTGCTGTCCAGTATTTCAGTCCAGAGTCTGGGCCCATCGACAAAATGCTGGACTTCATAGAGAATGCAGACGAGTCAGCTGCTGGAGTTGTAGCTCTCCTGGAACATTCCCTTAAGAAATTGCCTTGTCAGTGGATCACGTGACCGGATTCAGTGCCGACAAGTACACAAATGTTAATTACGATATTCACAATTTCGTTTTCACTGACCTGCAGAAAAAAACGAAACAATCTGCTGCAAGGAAACCGCCATGCCCAAATCGTGCACAATACAGTTTTCTGAGAAAACTTTTCTAATCTAAAACAGATACATTTCTATGCATTTTAGAGGTTTTGAAGATGCCGCTTTTTTTCGCCCGTAAGGCTTTGGGCGCGAGGGGGTCTCCCTTATTTCTATTTCTGAAAGGTGGCAACCCTAACCCTGAGCCATTAGTCGAGAGGTAATCTCGAAATTTCCCGCCGGCACCGAGAGTAATGAGTTTCCGGTTCAGAGGTAAACCATGACGTAACACACGAGGCTGGTCCTTTGTACGCATGCGTATTTTTAGCAAATGCAGCCGTACCTTGCAGAAGGCCCTTAAAAGTCGTGCGGACAGGTAAAAATAGTCGGCAGTATACTCCGGAGAAAATTATCCGTCCTAGTGAAGACGTTGCCTAACTTTCTGGCACACTTTTTTAAACAGGCATTTTATAGGAGAGGATTTCGACTCCGGCCAATGATATAGCGAGAATAACTGTACGTCACTGTCAAGCGCAGCAAAAGCAATATCGCTGGGAATTGTGGGTAACTGAGTTTCGGCGTCACATCACATGTTGGATACAGCATGGCAGGGAAACGGTTTGTGATGTTTCTTATCTTCTTTTCTAGATTGTCTATAATTGTATATATTCGCCCAAATGGGCGCGCCACCTTTTCTTTAACACTCAGTACGGTAGTATGCTAATGTTAATTTGCCTAAGTCAACCAAACGCATCTGTAATTATCTATCTAAGCTAGTCCTTGCTAGCTGTTGCTAATAAAGCGTCATATGAAATGAACACATACACTGTATAGGTGTACAGAGCCCGCAAACTTTTGATTACGTAATTTGAAACATCCTCGTCAACCTAATAATTAATAGAAATGTTGTCTTTGTCCCAGAAAACTAGAGGACCTAAGTCTGGACGAGTTCATGCGGTCAGGCTTAGATTCAGATGATGAAGAGGAGACTGAAGACGAACCCCCCAAGCAAAATGGACTGAAGCTAAAGAACAAGAAACAGCTCAATGAGTAATTCGCATCATTTGTTTCGTTTTCCCTTTGTTGTTGTAGAGGATCAGAGTATATGTAATGAAAATGCCAACAATAAAATGTGCATCCATCTATTTCTAAACAAAAGTCTAATTTCCATTGGCCTTGCATCCCTGTCAGAATCAACAAGGCAATTCGATCTGTCCTAGAAATATCTAAATACGACAAAACCCACAGGTCAAAATATTTTTTTTTAAAAACGGTATCATAATTTATAGAAACTAATAATAGTATGGCATATACTGAATATTTATCTAGGCACAGAACTAGCAATTGACAAGTATAAGAGCAGATTTCCTACCAAATATTTAAACCCTGCACTATATGCATTAACGCTGAGCAATGTCCTTGTCAATTAGCATTTTTTATCTTTGAAGTGAGCGACATGAGATAGACTATTTTTTTGAGTTGGATTGTATTCCATTCATTACTTAAGTGGCATGTAAAAGTTAAAAACTGACCAACCAAAAGTTGTTTTTTCTAAAACCGCAATGATGGAAGGATCTATGTTTTACTTCTGTTTTATCCAGAAATTTGAGCGCACGACTCTAGGCCCACAAACGTTTTTCAGCCCTCCATCTGTAGGGTTGGATATCATTTGGGTTTTATCCAATACCGGGTACTACTTGTTACTTTTTAAAATGATTCTGGTGCTTAAACAGTTTTTGAACCAATACTTCCAAAAACAACACAAAAAAACCCTTCTTGTGCTGCCTGGCTGTAGCTTGTGAAGCGCTCCACTGAAGTCACAGATGTTTATGGAGAAGCTCGTGGGTTGGGGTCGGAAAAAAAAAAAAAAAACGTGCACCGAAATGAAGCATAGAATTTTTCGTTTTCATTCGGTTTGGTTACCTCCGCTTGCAGTACCAAATTAATATTGGGTTTCTGTCGCTATGGAATTGTTGTTTCTTGGCATGGGTATGCATTTATTACTATCTATGCAACTGGATTCCTTGGTTTTATTGTTACAATGACCGCTAACAAAATCAGCTGGATAAGACTGAAGTATTAAGCGCATTTTTAGCAGTTCATATTGCAATTTCAATTTCATTTATGGTTATGGAAGTTTGTCAAATTATTTTATTCCCTTAATACTAAAAGCACATTTACATATGTTGTATCTTATCTGTTTAACTTATTTGGATTTAAATACCCTTACAGTAAAGGTCAAAGAATGCACGTAGATCCCAAAAACTGGCTCAATTTTAAAGTATTTATGGACCTGACTTATTTATTAGGCGCTTGATATGTTTTAGTGTAAATTCGAGGGGGTTTTCCTACATTGTCAGTATGTTTCAAAGTGAGATATCGTAATTGTCATTGATTTCACTGTACTAATCCTTAGTTTACAAGTTTATAATGCTTTACCTTCTTTAGGCCTGAAGTAAAGCCGGGTAAAGCGTCCCAGCACAAGGAGCAGCTGTCTCGATTAAAAGACAAAGATCCAGAGTTTTATAAATTCCTGCAGGAAAATGACCAGACCCTCCTGAATTTTGATGACACTGACAGCTCTGATGATGAGGATGAAGAAAAATACCATAGACCTCCAACCACACTGGAGGTAGGACTGACACTAGTTTGTGACTTGACCATGCATTCATGAACAATTCCGAATCCCTGTCGACAAAATTATCTATTCTGTAGGAGGCCAGCGATGAAGAGAAGCAGGATGAGGAGTCTCCAAAAGAGTCCGAGAAATCAAAGGCGACAGATAATCTCATTAAAGTCACTGAAAAAATGATCGAAGACTGGAAAGCGTCTCTCAAAAAGGAATGTTCAATGAGTCTCATCAGAGACATCACCCAGGCCTTCAAAGCTGCTGTTGCCACAACTAAGGGTGAAGGAAATGCCGAGTGCCGATACGTTGTGGCTGACAGTTCAGGTAACGCACCTAATTTCACGCAGGTACTTTTTTACTAGCATTGTAATTCCTCCCAACCAGAGTATACATTTATTTTTAAATTATTTGAATGCATGCATTACCGATCACTGGTTAATATCTTCAAATATTTCACAGTATATAAGCTCCTACTCTATCAAAAACAATGTCGTAAAAACTATGTATATTGAAATAATGACAATCTCTGTATTTAGTCACAAATGTACTGTATTTTTAGCACTATAACGCGCACCTAACTATAAGCCGCCACCCACCAAATTTGACACGAAAACCTCATAGATCGTTCATAGATAAGCCGCACTGGACTATGAGCCACAGCTGTCCTCACTGTATTATGAGATATTTATACCAAAGGATATCAACCTTAATTTGACAGCGGCATCATAAGACCAAATGAACCACCATGAAGCTTTGAACCAATTGGCTGCAAAGTTTTTTTCCTTCAAAAAGCTTCAATTTGGCATCCTTGTTCTCTTGGAGGAGACAGTCAACCTCTGCTGCCAGCTGCCCTCAACACTGTTGTCATCCAACATGCCTCCTTAGCATGCACTGCGGCGCTACAGATGTAAATAACAAAATTCATGTTCTGTGCTAATTATTACTTCAGTCTGTTCTAGATTTTTAGTTCATTGCTAGTTATAGAATTTGTTAACACTTTATTTGACAGTTGTGCCATAGGTCTGTCATAAGACCATCATAATTCTGACATGACACTGCCATGAGCATTAATGAATGCTTATGACAGATTTTTTTTGACATTTTGTGTTATCTGGCAAATAATCTCCATTTTGAACAGATGTAAAAGATATGAGCTGGACATAAATGGAGTTAGTGACATAATTTTCCGGATGACACATAATGACATGTCATAAGCATTCATTAATGCCCATAATAATGTCATAATTATGACTGTCTTATGGCAGTCTTATGATGCCGCTATCAAATAAAGTTTTACCTATTAACCCAAATAAATCAACAAATAAGCCGCACTGGACTATAAGCCGCAGGATTCAAAATGAGGGGTAAAAGCGATTTATAGTCCGGAAATTATTGTACTTATTCAGTGTGAAATCTGGGCCTGCGTAGTTCAACACAAAGCTGATATATTTGCTTGAAGCCCTGAATTCTGTTCTAATGCTGCATTCGAGAAAGGTGGG
The DNA here is from genome assembly GCF_030265065.1 of Corythoichthys intestinalis. NCBI lineage: Eukaryota > Metazoa > Chordata > Actinopteri > Syngnathiformes > Syngnathidae > Corythoichthys > Corythoichthys intestinalis. The sequence continues at coordinate 70,082,607 of NC_080396.1, forward strand.
AAGTCGGGAGTTTTCCAACCTCCGACCAGGAAAAATAATACTGGGAGATCCTAGTCGAAAAGTCGGGGGGGGGGAGTACCGCGACTTTGTGTGTTACTTCAATCTGACGTCACTTGACAAAATGGCGCTCAAAACAATGTATTGATTTCACAATAATGTAGTTGAATTAAGTTTCTTTGAGATGCCATGTCTTTTATCTCGTACAGTGAATTATCTTAAAGAATTTATAGATGGAATTTTTATATTGACTTTCAGCAATGATGTAACTAAAGAAGGCAGTTTATAGTGTGTGCTATCCCTCAGCCGTCGTTTTTCCTCTACTATTTGATTGCTTATGAGAAGGCAGCTTTGAAGTAGGTGAAATGTCTTTTGATGGCCAAAATAAAAAACAACTTGTCGCGTCAGCCATCTCTTCTGTTTACATTCGCTTGGAACGCTTTGAGGTCGCCACTGGTACCATCCAAGAGAGATAAATCCTACCTTCCCGGAATCTAGCATAAGAATGGTAGAAATGGCGTCATATTTAAAATATTGTCTTCAACATGCCCCACTATTGTATTACTAGTAGGAGTGTCAAACGATTAACAATTTTAATCGAGTTAATTACTGCTTAAAAATGAATTAATCGCAATTAATCGCAATTCAAACCATCTATAAAATATGCCATATTTTTCTGTAAATTATTGTTGGAATGGAGAGATGAGACACAAGATTGATATATACATTCAACATACGGTACATAAGTTATGTATTTGTTTATTATAACAATAAATCAACAAGATGGCATTACCATTATTAACATTCTGTTAAAGCGATCCATGGATACTTGTAGTTCTTAAAAGATAAATGTTAGTACAAGTTAAAGAAATGTTATATTAAAACCCCTCTTAATGTTTTCGTTTTAATAAAATTTGTAAAATTTTCAATCAAAAAATAAACTAGTTGCCCGCCATTGTTGATGCCAATAATTACTTACACAATGCTCGTGGGTGCTGAAGCCTATAAAATCAGTCGCACCCAAGCACCAGCAGAGGGCGACAAAACTCCGAAAAACACAACAAGTACACATTTCACTGTGCTGTTATTTTAATGTTTGAGCGGGGCTTATGCGTTAATTGCGTCAAATATTTTAACGTGATTAATTAAAAAAGATAATTACCGCCTGTTAACACGATAATTTTGACAGCCCTAATTAGTAGATGAATCGGGAGAGAAACTGAAGCCAACAGAGGGCGCCAATGAAATACTTGAATTCTAAAATATGACACAGAGTTCAGTTAATCAGCAAAAAACAAAGGATACGTTCCCAAAATATAAGTAACTATGTACATTCACAAAGGTAACTCTATCTACAGTGTTTAATTCCCTGGTGCTCTTCTGCATTCGAAACATCCACGGTGCCTTTCAGCAGATCCTCAACTTAAAGACTGCTACAGACCAGAAAAAGTATGCTGATATTCTCATATTTGCCTAATTTTACCGCTCTCTATTTAAATGTCAATATAAATAACTCATTGATTTCCTTCTCTTGCTGTTATTTTTAGGCTTGTTCTTCCCCAAAGTAGTAAAAAATGGCAGAAGACTCAAATCAACATCAAGATGTATCTCAGCGGTGTCGTTCAGGTTTGTGTGTTGGAAATGTCAGATCCGTTGTTAAATTGTGCCTCTTCAATGTTTATTGTGTTAAAAAAAACACAGGTTTCATCAATGCTCTCTTTCCACAGTTGTTATCCTGTCTAACAGAGGCTACAGTGATCAGCGCTGTCCTGCGGCATGCTAATCAGCTTGCACCGTATTTTCTCTGTCTTCCCAAACAGTGTCGGCACTTGGTCAAGGTATTTTTAGTGATCGACAGATATGTGATTTTCAAAGGCCGATGCCGCTACGGTTTTAAAAAATATAAAGTAGGCTGATGTCAACAGCTGATTTTGTAAGCCGATATTTAAGGCCGATAAACTTTATTTTTTAAAGCACGCTGATTATGCAAGGCAATTCAGATATAATGCTCATTATATAAATGTCTATATCTGAAGTAACATGTATCCTCTGCTACTTCATTTTCTAACACTGGCCACTAAATGTTAAAAAAAAATCACATTTAACAAAGATCACCTAAGCAGCGAACATCAGTTATCCTATTATATCGGCCAATCTCATAAAAAGACCAATATATCGGTCGCCCTTTAAAATAAAAAGGTCATCACCCAAACATTGAATATAACACTTATTCTATTATATCGGCTGATCTTGTAAAAAACTTCATATATTGTCATGATATATTAGCATGCGGATATATTGGTCGAACTTTAATAGAGATGCTTTGTCTCTTGAAGGCAAGGAAGAATATTGCAATTTCTTGAGCATAATATGGTCTTCATAGAATACACGCCAAAGTTACCTTTCAAAAGCATTTTTTTCCTATGAGCTAATTTATTACACCAAATTGCCTTTTATCTGTGCTCCAAAATTGAAGTATGTCATTTTTGCCAGATTAATGCCTGTCCTTTCAAAAAATTAAAAAAATAAAATAAAATAACGCTTGTCACCGCGCTCTCAAATAATTGAGTGCTGAAAAAAAAAACAGGCTAACTACAGACCACAGGTCTTGATGCACAATTCTGATTTTTCTTTGTTTTGTTTTGTTTTTTTAGCGTGCCCGTTCAGACTGCCCTTTTACATTGAGCTCGTTCAAGTATTACGCATGTGTACTAACTCACAGTGCAACATGCGCTGGGCAAAGCAACCCACATGTGCAGAAGCATCAAAACAAATTTCTACACATGTTGGCCCTATTTGATTCTAGGGGGACCATATTTTGATTTTGAAAAGGAGGAAACAAACAGCAGGCATGAATAATCCCCGTTTACTCAAGGACGTAGGTTTCGTCTCAACATGGTAGGGATGCTATAATAGCATAACCTGCACGTACACGTTTTGCTGGGGACGGGACAAGTAAAGTAAACATGGGTCAGGGGGTACATTTTTCACAAATATGCTGATGTTTCCCCTACGTAAATATGAAAAAAGTTAAAATAGTTATTACTTGGAGTGACTGCTGCTGCTGGCCGAAAAAAAACAAACTAATATCCCTCCTCTTCAATGGGGGGGCGGAGGATTTGGCATGTTGTGGACATGTGGCATTTCTGTCGGGGCTGTGTGAGTGTGTGTGTTTGGGGGGGGCTTAATCATCAGCCAATCAAACGTGCATTTAAGGGGGAAAAAATGGACGGGCACAATCAGCAAGTGAAAAGGGGTATATGCAAGTCTGTACAGAATGAAAATAATTCACTTAAAGGGTATGTAGTGCCCTGGGAAAATTTTAATATTCCATCATTTATCCATAAACACATGCCTTTTGTATTCATATCATGCCACTTCGTGTAATTACACACAAGAAAATGAGAGAAATTTGGCTCGATTGTCAAGCTAAAACGACCGGCGCCCGAGATCTGGCAGATTGTGTGCGTGACGTCACGACAAGTGAAGAGAGTGCCAGCGGCCACTAGGGGAGCAGCGCCTGTCTGCATCAATAGAATTCCTTCTAGTGAGGGGAGAATTAGGGGTGTTTTGAGCTGTTTATGCTGATGCATTGTGTTCGTCCTGCACATATTCCAAGTTCCCTCATGAAGAAACACTTATCATTTATTGCGCTATCATAGCTTTTCGCTCTGCCAACAGACACAAATATGAATGGGATCAGAGGATTTGTTCTATATATTTTACGAACGATAATGTATACATGTGTCCAGTCCTGTATCCAATGCGTGACATTTTTTTATTATAAAAGAGTACTCACTCTGGCCATTTCGAGCTTGGCTGCTCCCCTCCTTTGCTTAACCTTAGCCTCCTTTGCTAGTCATCATCCTCTTTCTTGATATCTCGGGACATTTAGGTCGCTGCGCGTGTATGGTCGGCACCGCATCTCCTTTGAGCAGCAATCTTTTAGCAAAATCCGATTTCACTTGTCCATAGTTCGAGAAGCTTTCAGGTGGAAAATGCGCACCACAGAAAAGCGTGCCGGAGGCTGTATCTAGAAAATTAGCCCTCTTTGCACGGACGAACTTTACCCATCGTCTGCGTAGTCCAGCTTTTTTTTGCGCGTTCCGGAACTCATGGATACTATATTCCGATAAATAACTATTTGTACACCACATAGCACAGCAGTTTTGAACCATTTTTGAGATGTTTTCGTCAAACAAACCCCAACGCTACTCTCTCGTCGTTAAAAAACAATGGCACCTGGCTCCGCCTCGACTGTCAATCACTTGTCTTGACGTCGCCGCCCCATTCGGCTGTTTCCGGAACACTTTCGGGAATGTTCGTCATTTTCGATCTATTTTCGATAATTGCTCATTAATGTGATTGATTTTTTTGTTAACTTTATCAATATTTGTTATCTTGGCACATAATGGTTCTATTGATGTCTCACACCCCCTTTGCCGCTACATAACCTTTAATAATGACGGTCAAATAACGCAAATAAGGTTGCTTAAAAGTTAGTGGGGATAATTTGAGCATCCTGAAAAGTTGCTAGTGTTATGTCCCTACTGTCCCTATGCAAACCCTTGCGTTTACTCATACATTTTAAGTTTTTATGTATTGATTGAACGCGCGCATGCATGACACACATACACACATACGTTCAGTTTGCCCTGCATGAATTCTGACTTGGGAGAATTGAGAGTTCAGACTGCCACCACATTTTGAAAAATGTGGCCCAGATCAGATTTTATCCACATACGAAAGTACCGTAAGTGAGATCGGATTTGAAATGGTCCACTTCTACACGACTTGTCCCGTTCAGACCGGCAAGTTAATGCCTCACTGGAGTCAGAAAAATACGATCTGCGGTCTGAACCTAGCCATATTGTTATTGAGAAATTACATTAAGTCGTTATCATTACTGCATGAATTGAGATCATTGCCATGCCATCCCTTTAAATGTCTGTGTTCAGCAACTAATGAAGCAGTGGAGCACAGGGGAGGAGACAAGTCGAGTCCTTGCCTTTCTGATCCTCAACAAAATCTGCAGACACAAGCAAGAAACTTATCTTGCTCCCATTCTTAAGGTGAGTGAAAAAAAACACCATAAACTTATTTCTGCATGGATTGTCCTAAAGAGATACATGTAACTTTCTCTCTCCGCAGCAAATGTACATCGCCTATGTGCAAAACTGCAAGTTTACGTCTCCTAATGCGCTACCCATGATCAACTTCATGCAGCGCACCCTAACAGAGATGTACTCTGTGGACACGCAGGCCACTTACCAGCATGCTTTTATCTACATTCGACAGCTCGCCATCCATCTCAGGAATGCCATGACCATGAAAAAAAAGGTTTGGTTCCCATCATCTTAATGAGCTGAAATAGACTTCTAAACCAAAGGAGTATTTTGAATGTAATCCTTAGTATATACAGTGCAGAGGTACTATCAGTATTGTTTTGGGTCATGCTCATTTTCAGAAATGATGTTGTTAAAGCATGGGAAATAAACCATCATGACATTGTCCCTGTGTGTGTTTCTTAGGAAACATACCAGTCAGTGTACAACTGGCAGTACATCCACTGTCTAGGCCTGTGGTGTCGTGTCCTCAGCACCCTGTACCCCAGTGAAGTTCTCCACCCTCTCATCTATCCACTGTGCCAAGTCATCATTGGTACTATCAAGTAAGTACTGTTTGTTGATGCGGCGTTAAGATTCGATTGTGCAGCGGTTTCTTGCTGCTATTTGTTTTGCCAACAGCAGGTGGCGAAACTGTTCTCTGTTGTCTCCCAACAGGTTGGTACCCACAGCAAGATATTATCCTCTGAGGATGCATTGTTGCAGAGCCCTCACTTTGCTATCAAGCAGTACCAATACATTTGTCCCAGTTCTCCCTTTCCTTGTAGAGGTAAGACTATGCCATTATAGTTCTCACTTTTTTCTTTTCAACCATGTTAATATGACCAAAACTGCTGCAGTATCCACTTTTTTCTCTCCTGTCTTCCTTTAATGCTGCAAAATAAGACGCTAAAGCCCCCCCCCCCCACCTTTTTTTTTTTTTTTTTTTTTAAATTTCAGGATAAAAGCACACACATAAAAAGCAGACGTCATCTAACTTGGAATTTGAACTATATGGGCAGTTATGCATATGGTATGGTAAAAAAAAACAAAACATTTTTAGCCCTGATTTAAAGGAGGTAACAGTTTGAGCGCTGAAGCTGTATGAAAAAAATTGGGCAGGCATAAATGATTGTTTTTATAGTCGACTCATCACCAATTAGTTTTCTGATGAGTCGACTCGTCGGATCATACGTAAGGGGCCGTATAGACAGGAGGGAAAGTGGCTTGAATTTCTTGCCGGAACTCCCCGATGTAAAGGTCGCCACGGAGCCTGAAATTTCATTTATTTATTTATTTATTTATTTTCCCCTTTAATTTTTTTCAAACCTCTTAACACTAGAAAACTCAGCAAAGGCCGAATTGGCCTTTCCCCAAGACAAATATTCCTAATATTCGTCCCAATTCAAAAGCACTTGGGTCATTTTGGCCACCTGGGTATCTCTCTGGGTTTTTCCGGTGTAGAGGCCAAATCGGCCATTGCTTGGGACTATTTGGAGTACAAGAATTCTCTGGGACTTCTAGTGTTAAACTACTGAAATGCAAAGAAAACTGTTTTAGCACAGTTATTTCTATAATTAGACATACAAAAACTGATTTTCATTCAAAATTGTATTTTTTTCAATGATTTGCAAAATAAAAGTCAACAAAAACAGCAATAACCCCAACCTTCATTTCCTACTTTTTATTTTCCCTCATTTCCTGACATACTTAATGCCAAATCTCAATTTTAACTACTTAAGAACATAGGATGTATTTTAACCCTTTAAGGTCTGGGCCTATTTTGTCTGATTTTGCATGCCTTTGAAGTTGCCTTTATATTTCAAGGAATTGTTTACGATGGCCTGGTTTGGTCCCTTTTTTTGTGACACCTTGAACTTCATGTCCAAACTGTTGTTTCCTTCACTGACCAATTATAAATCATCATTTTGGGCCCAAAAAGACCAAAAATTCCAAAATCGTTTTGTCAAAATTTTTAATATTGATGTCCAATTGACAACCAAACATGCGTAACGAACCGTTTTGAAACTTTGTAATATTTATTCAACATGTTAGGATGAACATTCAACCAAAAAAATTTAGAATAAATAGTCTTATATTTGACAATTCAACATAAACAACAGGTATAGCCATAGGCGTTTTTTGCCTTTATATATGCTCTAGTCAAAACAGGTTATATACAGCAGACCAAACAGTGAAGAACAGTGAAAAAATATATACCATCTAACACAAAAAGTGTTTAGAGGCCATCTCTTTATGAGTTTAGGTATTGCGGCCCATCACCTGATGAAAACTATGTGCACACAATCAAGCTTCTTGAACACACATTTATATACACAAATTGAGAAGACTGATTGTGGGAAAAATATATATATATAACATTGGGGAAAAAAGTATTTTCAAAAATATTTACAATAAACAAGTTAAATTTTTTTCAGGCATGCCACTCCGAAAAGCAGTTTTGTCCTGGAATTAGACACAGGGCTACATCACACAGACCACACTTCCATGGGGTGTCGGTCCTCTTTCCACCCTTCCATTTTCATTTCACTTTACTTTCATTGTCACTATAAATGTACATGAAAAAAAGTTAGTATTTATGAAAATAATAAAGTATAAAATAAAAATATATACAGCAATAAATAATAATGGAAATCTATATATATGACAATAGAAAGAATACCATAGCTGAATATGTGCTGCATCCCTAATCTTCATATAGAAAGAAGAACACCACAAATTATAAATTCCTGCCTGGGATACACACAGTGCACGTACGCCTTTGATCTGATATGCACATTATTATATACACAAACACACACTTATATTGCATCAAAATTAACTTTGTCTTGCAATATCAAAAGAAACTTTCAAAAGAAACTTTTTCAGCATAAAAAAAAAAAGTGAGTTGGCTTACCTCTGCTCGTCGATGGCGTCACCCACGTGTTCAAATCCGTCACTATCTTCACTCGAGGACTCTCCCGAAGAAGATGATGATGACGAATTTGGACCATCCTCTTCCTCAAGTTGATCAAAAAGCACAATTGCTTGCGCTAAATTTAGTTTTCCGTTCGTTCTCAAAGTCACACAAAGTCGCTGATCCAAACGGCCGTCGCTCGCCACCTCGCTGCTTCAGAACACTCCTCCCTCTCGTTCGGTGGAACCTCGCACGGCAGTTATATTTATTAAAAAAAAAAAAAAAAAAGGCGCATTTTGTGCTTCCACTGTAACTTCGAAAGGGTTCGTTTGATTTGTGTTTTTTTTCATGGAGCTTCCGTTTTGAAAAAGGACAGGAAATGATGGAAATATAGACATAAACAAATGATCCATGCAGCGTTTTAATGTTTTTTTGAGAGGACAACAAAACTATAAAACTTAAATGACAATATCTCACGTTTTAGTTGGTCGATTGACTTCAAATAATAACGAGAGTAAACCGCAACTTCCGCACTTTAAAACAAGACCAACCAACGGTATGTGGGTGACGTAATTAAAACGTGAGGGCGCTTCAAAGACGACATGCGCTGGGGACGCGCCGGCGCGTCCTTCGACTCTCAAGGGTTAAAATTGAAGTTAATATAAACATTTACATTTTCTTTTAATTATAAAGATATAAGTAACATACATTCAGAAAAATAAGTGCAAATTGCTTATATTATGCAGCGTGTAATGGAATACAACGCCAACGCCAAAACGTTTTCAGAGAGACCCAACGTTTACACGGTAGTTTGGGGGGCTGAAAACGCGAAAATTTAAAAACAACTTCCACAGTGGAAATCCTGAAAACGCTCTGCCACTGTCATCGCCGTCTATTTGACAGCGCATGTTACGTCCCAAATCGAAGGCTCGCTAAGGACGCGACATAAAACGAGCCACACGTTTCCAAGTGGATACAATTCAACAATTTATTTACATAACTCCAATTCACAATGAATACAAAATATGGAAGCTTGCTTTCAGTGTAAGCCCAGGCCAAAACAGCAAACAAAAGCAATCTACTCTCAAACCCCCACCTGCTAACTAAACCCTGATTGTAAAAAAAAGAAAGAAAAAAAAATGACAAAAAGACAGCCACTACCCTGGCTTCCTACACTAAACGAAACAGGAAAAACTGGTTGATCAAAAATGGCAACTTTACCCCTACTGCTTCGGTGCTCTTATTTATAGCACTAAAACGATCCAATAACGAACAAACACAAAAGACCTCAACAAAAAAGAGGGAGTGTCACAAACAAGCGTTTGAGTGCGAAGGTGAATGTATAGCGAGCAAACAGCTAGCGAGGAGGTACGCGAAATGAGTGCTGTCAATGCAACCTCGTCTGTCCGTTGACAGCGGCTAACTTTTGAACCTTGATGCCCTTCCTTTGTGGCCAATCAGTGGCGGCGACATCACCTGCTCGTTCGGCGTCAATCAGCTTACGTCAAAGTGGTAGGGGAAGCAGCCAACTGGCGGAGGCGAGGATCAGCTGACTGTTGATGTCTCAAAAAAAATAATTAAACGGCCAGTGCCGTCACAACGCAAAACTGAGTTTTGGGTCACAACGGACTTCCGTACTTAGGAACAGTAGGTGGCGATAATGCTCCAATATATTTGTCAATAAAGGGGGTGACGATACTGATGACGTCAGTCCACGCTGTCACTCTGGCAGTTGTTACCTTCCCTGGATGTACCTCTTGGAATGACATGTGGACGACAGACTGTTCAGGATCAATTTTAACCCTTTAACACCGAACGTGTCGGCAGCGAAGCGTTTATGCATATCATCTTTGAAGCTTCGTCACGCTGTAATTACGTCACCCACGTGCCGCTGGTTGTTCTCATTTGAAAGTGCGGAAGTTGATGTCCACACCAGTTTTTATTTGAAGTCAATCGACCAAGAAAAGTGGGAGAAAATGTCATTTGAGTTTTATAGTTTTATTGCACTCATAAATATGCATTAAAACGCTGCATGGACCATGTATCTATCTTCATATATCCATCATTTCTTGTCCTTTTTCAAAACCGAAAGCAGCACAAAAGACTACATATCCCAAGAGCCGTTCTGATGAAAACGAAGGACGAACCGAATGTGATCATTTTTAATACATTTCCGATCGAGGCGCCAACTAATGAAAGGGAGGCATGCGAAGCAAGCAACGGCCAGTTGGTTTGAGCGAGCGACTTTGAAACGTGCAGAATGAATCTAAAACTACATTTAGCGCAAGCTAATGCATTATTTCATTAACTCAAGGAAGAAGATGAGCCGTATTTGTCGTTGTTTTCTTTGGATCAGTCGGCGTCTCGGCGAGTAGAAGTGACAGCAGCGCGCAAACGGCGAAAGAGTAGGCTGTGTGACGTTGTGTGTGACGCAGCTCCGTGACCTGTTCAAGAAGAAGCTTTAGTGAGTGCGCAAAAAAAAAAAAAAAAAAATACTTTATTGGGCCGCATGCCTGAAAATTTTGAATTGAACTGAACTACTTGTCAATATTTTTTATAGTACTTTTTTTCAATGTTATATATATTTTTTCTTTACTATAATCTTTTCAAATTTAATGTAGATGTGTGTTCGAGAAGCTTGATTGCATGTGCGTATATACTTTTGATAAGGTGATGGGTACAACACCAAACTTCACAAAGAGATATCCTCCAAACTCTTTTTGTGTTTTATATATATATATATATATTTCTCACTATTTTGCACTGTATATAACCTGTTTTGACCATTGTATGTGTAAAGGCCAAAAACGCCTATGACCATACCTGCTGTTTGAGTTGAATTGTCAAGCATAAAACAATTCAATCCTATTTTTTTCAATTGAATGTTTATCTTAACAAGTTGAATAAATATTATCAAGCTTCAAAACGGTTGGTCTAGCATGTTTGGTTGTCAATGGGACATCAACATTACAAATTTTGAAAAAAGATTTTTGGATTTTTTTGTCTTTTTGGGTCCAAAATGTGGATTATAATTGGTCAGTGAAGAAAACAACAGTTTGGACATGGAGTTCAAGATGTCCTGAAAAAAGGGACCCAACTTGGCCATTATAAACGATTTTTTCTTTGAAATATAAAGGCAACATCAAATGCATAATGCAAATGCAATTCGGCCAAAATAGGCTTAGGTGTTAAAGGGTTAACATGCAGCGTTTATTGCCGCGAAAACAACACTCCAGCTGCTTGAAAAGTCGCCACACGCACACATACATTCTAGCATGCGCTTCACGATCTCCACTCTGCACATGCGCATACAGAGCCTGCCGGATCCAAGGCAGCACTCGCAACACAGAGTATGAAAACTTGCCTTCAAGTATCAACCTTGTACACGTCCTAACTGCATTACATTACTAACATTATTGAAGGATCTAGTCAAGTATTTATTACTCTAATTACAGAAAGTCATTTAGAGCAGAGAAGAACATTATTTGACCAGGACGAAGGAGGAAACGGCAGAAGGGAAGTCCGGTAGGCTTGCCACCTTTCAGAAACGGAAATAAGGGACGCCCCCCCTCGTACCCAAAGCCCTACAGACGGGAAACAAAGGGACATCCCCAAAACTTCTAAAATGCATAGAAATGTATTTATATATATTCCGTATTGGTTCAATATGCAACGCAAATTTTAATTCAGAACGATTCCTTATTTCAAGGGACGGGTGGTGGCAAGCCTTACACGGAGGAATCAAGTTTTGGGGTTGCTGCCACCTACACATTGGGAATGCATACTTCATAGGCAAATTGAAGGTTTCTTGCACTTTTGTGTCTCCGTGTGCTCACAATTTCCCCCACACGTGGTCATGTAAACTCGCAAGTGACATAACGGCAAAACACCACTTTTGCTTCATTGCGTAAGATCGTTGTGGTGCAAATGTGGCCTAAACCACATTATTTACTCTGTTTTACTAATATTTTACTTCAATACTTTACATTTTGTTTTCTAAGAAAAGTTGGACTACTAGTATTATACAAAGTGAAAAAGAAATTCAAAAAAAGAGGATTTGCACAATTATTCAGGACAACAATGTCTCAAATATTGACTATAAAAGTGCAATAGTTGTCAATTTGATAATTGGATGGTGTCGACTAATCAATTCATCGTGATAGCCCTTGTGAATTTCTGTCCTGAGTTTGTGTGTTTATGAGCAACAGAGAGCTGTGTTACCTTACAAATGTTATGTCACCACCGGACAACCTCTTCACAGAATCGGGTGTTTTGTGTGTTTGTGTAGGGGTTGGGGGGGTTGCTACATGAGGGAGAAGAGTGTTTTTGACTGCCAGCAACAACTAGCATTCCCCTATGGGAGTGGTCTTTGTCTGTGGGTTTGTACATGTAGCGGTTTGACAAAAGCGATAAAGTCATGGTTGTGGTTCGCACTCTGGTCTAAACACGCTGTGCAGGCCACATCCTGTCTGCCTATGCCCTACTCTATAGCCCCCCATGCCGTGCCCCATTAGATAACTCATCCCTCAGTACCACCCCAATATTCAAGTAGTTTTACCCCCTCCGTTTTTTTCCCCTCACTCTACTTCTTTTAAAAGGTAAGCAAAGGTAGGCCGCTTCTGAATTAATTAGAGCAGCAGCAGTAGAAGCCCCCTCCTCTGGTGTGTCTGTGTGCGTTCTCGCCGCTCCATTAGGAGGGGGTATAAGTTGGAGCTTTTCAGCAATGTGCGTGCGTGCTTGCGTGTGTGCTGTCCCACTTCCCCATGGTTCCCCCCTCAGACCGCCACCACATCCTCTGTTTATAGAGACAGCAGCGGCCAGCGACGCCACTCTGCTTCACACACACTGAGCGCATTAACGACCACACAGGCGCACAGAACCACACAACGATAAGCGGGTGTCAGAAAATAGCTTCAAACACACAGCACATTTTCACTATGAGCGCCTTGAGCAGGAAGCCAGAGTATGTCGACCAATAGTCGACACGCTGGATGGAATGTTCTCTCACGGCCTAAGAATGTGTCCCATGACCGTAGTATAAAGACGGAGCATTAACCTTTTCAGGGACAGTGGTCATTACAGTGGACAGCCATTCAAAAGTTGACACTTAAGCCTTTAAGCGCCAAAGACGCAAAATTGGAACAAGAACATTGCTGACTTTATTTTAACAAGATACAACTGCAGAGATGGTGACACTTGTAGTTACTATTTTGCACCAAAAGATGGCAGATATCTGCCAATTTTGCAACTTTGGTGACCTTTAACTCTTTATAGAGCAAGTCACTAGTTTGGTCGTTTCAAAAAACAAATATTATTAGCTATTAATAGTGTATGGATATATATGTTTGAAGTAATAATAATTTTTAATATATTCGTTTTAATCATCAAAAACATAAACATAACAAACATATAGACAATATGTAGTTAATAGTAATAGTTAATTGTAGTACAATATTAATAAATACTACATTTTAAAAAAATAAAATGAATAAAAAGATACACACAGGTTATGAGATTTTTTTTGTTCATTGTATTTAACTCGTTGTATGCCATTGACGGCGCTAGACTTCCAATCAAACGAATTGGCCATCTAACGCCATCAATGTCAGTCAATGAGTGCCTTGCAAGAATAATATATTAAAAAAAAATCATAATTCGTGCATGAAAGAGTTCATGTTCAGCCAAGTGTTGTTCTTTTGTCAGCAATGGGGGGTAATGCACATGACGTCATATCGTCTTCCAGATTTGCTGATAGGATTGTAGCCCTCTGTGAAACTCCATTGAGTTCATATGGACCACCTATGGAATTACAGAAGGGCCTAAATTAAATTAATTAAATTGTCATTGTGATTTCAGTTTGTGATTTTTGTTGACAAAAAGGCAATGGCAAAATATCAGGCATGAAAATCTCTCACCTTTCGGCGAAATTCGCCGTTTTGAAGTCAAAAAGGGCGACCTACGTGAATTGCGTAGATCCGAGGAGAAATTCTTTTTTTTGGGGGGGGGGGGGGGGTCGGGAGGTTTTATTTAATTATTATTATTATTATCATCATGTGATTAACTTAGTATGTAAACTGAGCACTTAAGAAATTGGTTCTTTTTATAAGTGACACTTGGACAGTCAGCAAATCCTTCTAGATGCTTCTCTGACGAGAACCAATCATCGGCCCAAGCTGCGTTTCATTATTCCAAACGCGCGCAGTGCCGCGCACTCCTTACGTGTACATAGAGTGCTCGGAGAGCCTTTGGTTGCCTTGCAAAGCTGCGAAAACAAAAAGCAGGCCTTATCCACACCGGGGGAGACCAGAGCGCAGCATACACACTTGCCTGTATTTGCCAGCAGATTGAATTTGATGAGTAATGGTTTCAATCGTTTTCACATTTTGCGATATAAAAAAGTTACTGCCATTCGTTGCAGCTTGCGTTGAACACTGCCAGAGCTAGCCAAATCTCCCATGAAAAAAAAATAGCTCCCGTTAAATTGGCGTCAAGCTTGTGTATTTAGCGGTAATATAGACGAAGAAATATACTGTTGAGTCAAATTAAGCGCCATGCTCTCGGATGGAGGGGGGCGCCTCGTATCGCTCCCGTCGTCCGCCTGAGACAGGTTATTTTCGGCTGTGACTTGAGCTGACGGCCGGTGTCGGCACAACACCGGCCCGACGAGTGGTGGGAATGACTCTTGCTAAGCTTTTCAGAAATACAGGGATCCCTCATTTTTCGCGGTTAATAGGGACCAGAACCCGCCGCTATAAGTGAAAACCGCAAAGTAGCCCCCCCCCCCCCCCCCCCATTTTTTTGTGCGTGTTCAATGTATTTATTCAGATTTTACGTAGGAAAAAAAATAAATATATATGACATGTTTTTTCACTTTTTTCACTAAAGTATCATTTATAAATGGTTTTCAAGCACTTCAAAATGTAAGAATTATGATAAGTTTTAAACATGTTACTGCCCCACCGAATTATTTTTAAACAAGAATAAAGTAGTAAGAAAATGCTTGGCTTTATTAAATGCTTCATAGTGAGTCTACTCAAACCCTCTCAGGCTTTGTTAAACGGTGATTGACACATATGCAAAGTTTTTCTTTTTATATATATATTTTTGTTTGAAGCAACTTATTTGATTGAATAATAAAGACACAAATGTCCTAGCCAAAATGTGGCCCAAACGCAAAACAACATTACTTCAATGGAAAAATTTGTTTCAATCAAGAAAAATAGTTTTCAAATGCTTTTTTTGTCTCAAATTTATTTTTGCAATCAAAAACAATTTTTTTTATTGAAGTGACTTCTTTGGGATTAAAAGTATATACTGTATTTTGATTGAAGCAACTTTGTTTTTGATAGAAGTAACTTTGTTTTTTGATTGAATAATAAAAACACAAATCTACCTCCATCGTTATTGAGAGAGAAAGAAATTAAGAAAGCTTTAAAACTAAAAGCCACCGGGGAGTCGTTTTTTTTTTTTTTTTTTTTTTTTTTAAATTTATTTTATTTTTTTTATATATGTATATATTTATATTTCATTACATAGACATGCCTCGTAGGGAAAGGAGATTGAGGGTTAAAAAAAGGAGTTGGATGAGGCTGCTAAAGGCAGTGGATACCTCATCAGCTGGGTGAATAGCAGACCTGGTAAGAACAAGTTTGCAAGGATAGTCGGGTATTAAATACAATTATAAACACAATTACAATGTTATTTTTCTATAAGATTTTATGTCATTGCTTTATTAATCATTAGGTGCTAGAGTTGTTAACCCTTGAGAGTCGAAGGACGCGCACGTCGTCTTTGAAGCGCCCTCGCGTTTTAATTACGTCACCCACATGCCGTTGGTTGGTCTTGTTTTAAAGTGCGGAAGTTGCGGTTTACTCTCGTTGTTATTTGAAGTCAATCGACCAACTAAAACGTGAGATATTGTCATTTAAGTTTTATAGTTTTATTGTCCTCTCAAAAAAACATTAAAACGCTGCATGGATCATTTGTTTATGTCTACATTTCCATCATTTCTTGTCCTTTTTCAAAACGGAAGCTCCATGAAAAAACACAAATCAAACGAACCCTTTCGAAGTCACAGTGGAAGCACAAAATGCGTTTTTTTAAAAAAAAATATATATATATATATATATATATATATATATATATATATATATAACTGCCATGCGAGGTTCCACCGAACGAGAGGGAGGAGTGTTCTGAAGCAGCGAGGTGGCGACCGACGGCCGTTTGAATCGAGCGAGCGAGCAACTTTGTGTGACTTTGAGAATGAACAGATAACTAAATTTAGCGCAAGCAATTGTGCTTTTTGATCAACTTGAGGAAGAGGATGGTCCAAATTCGTCATCATCGTCTTCTTCGGAAGAGTCCTCGAGTGTGACGGAGATAGTGACGGATTTGAACACGTGGGTGACGCCATTGACGAGCAGAGGTAAGCCAACTCTTTTTTTTTTTTTATGCTGAAAAAGTTTCTTTTGAAAGTTTCTTTTGATATTGCAAGACAAAGTTAATTTTGATGCAATATAAGTGTGTGTTTGTGTATATAATAATAAATGTGCAGGTCTTCTTTCTATATGAAGATTAGGGATGTAACACATATTCAGCTATGGTATTCTTTCTATTGTCATACATATAGATTTCCATTATTATTTATTTCTCTACATATTTTTATTTTATACTTTATTATTTTCATAAATACTGACTTTTTTTTCATGTACATTTATAGTGACAATGAAAGTAAAGTGAAATGAAAATGGAAGGGTGGAAAGAGGACCGACACCCCATGGAAGTGTGGGCTGTGTGATGTAGCCCTGTGTCAAATTCCAGGACGAAACTGCTTTTCGGAGTGGCATGCCTGAAAACATTTTAACTTGTTTATTGTAAATGAAAATACTCCCCCCCCCCCCCCCCCCCCCCCACAATGTTATATATATATTTTTTCCCACAATCAGTCTTCTCAATTTGTGTATATAAATGTGTGTTCAAGAAGCTTGATTGTGTGTACATAGTTTTCATCAGGTGATGGGCCGCAATACCTAAACTCATAAAGAGATGGCCTCTAAACACCTTTTGTGTTTGATGGTATATTTTTTCACTTTTCTTCACTGTTTGGTCTGCTGTATATAACCTGTTTTGACTAGAGCATGTATAAAGGCAAAAAACGCCTATGGCTATACCTGTTGTTTATGTTGAATTGTCAAATATAAGACTATGTATTCTAAATTTTTTTGGTTGAATGTTCATCCTAACATATTGAATAAATATTACAAAGTTTCAAAACGGTTCGTTACGCATGTTTGGTTGTCAATTGGACATCAATAATAAGAATTTTGACAAAACGATTTTGGAATTTTTGGTCTTTTTGGGCCCAAAATGATGATTTATAATTGGTCAGTGAAGGAAACAACAGTTTGGACATGAAGTTCAAGGTGTCACAAAAAAAAGGGACCAAACCAGGCCATCGTAAACAATTCTTTCTTTGAAATATAAAGGCAACTTCAAAGGCATGCAAAATCAAACAAAATAGGCCCAGACCTTAAAGGGTTAAGTATGGATAATAATGAAATAATAGTTTTGAGAAAACTGTGCTGTTGGTGGCTCAGTGACCATCTGATGTGGTTTGTTCTCAGATGAACAAGTTGAGGAAGGAAGTTTTGATGCAGAGGTTGAAGGAAGAAAAGAGGCAGACTGACTGAGTCACAACCAGAAAGTGTTGATGACAGTTTTGATTTCTATTCACTGTTGCCCCCTCCCAATTAAAGTATGTCACAGTCGCAGCCAATTATTATCTAAAGCTGGTTAAAATTGAACTTATGTTGTTTTAAGGTGTATTAAATACTTGTTCATGTGCCCCTTTTGATCTACGAGCACCCGCCCCTCCACCGGTCTCTGCACGGCCCTGCTGAAACACAGTGTGGGTCGACAGAGCTCAATATTTTGTTGGGGTGTAGAGTGTACTGGAACATATTTCCTCCACACCCTTTTCACCTTTTTAACCCCTGACCCATTTTCATGCCTGAAATATACTCTATTTATTTTTTCCTTCATTTAATTTTCTTTATATTTATTAGTTATATATTCATTCATTTGTTTTTTAAATTTTGACACTCCTGTGATTCCATAACCACCAGTATCTACCAGTACAAGGAAAAAACATTCAATTTCGAAAGGTACAATAAAGATTAATACAGTGGTATGAGAAAGTATCGGAACCTTTTGGAATTTTCTTACATTTCTGCATAAAATCGCCACCAAATGTGATTTGATCTTTGTAAAATCACACAGATAAAAATACAGTTTCTGCTTTAACTAAAACCACCCAAACATTTATAGGTTTTCATACTTTAATGAGGGTAGCATCCAAACAATGACAGAAGAGGGGAAATAAGTGAACCCTCTGCCTAAGGAGACTAAAAGGGCAATTGAAACCAATTTTTACCATGCAACTGAATTCAGGTGTGTGCCCAATCACCAATGAGTGGTTTAAAGCTGCCCTGCCCACTATAAAACACACACCTGGTAAGAAATGTCTTGATGAGAAGTAGGCATGTGCCGGTTACCGGTTTACCGTGGTATGAAAACGTTGCTGTTTCAAAACCACTAAAATTTTCCGTCATACCGTAGTATGGTATTCACTATTTTTCATGTCCCGAAAATGCAGCCAGAAGTGGCTTGGCGCGGCAGCGCTCACCCCTTCCCCTGTTTGTTGCTGTGTGTGTCAGTGACGCTATTCTGCTAAACTGCCATCGAACCCAAAAACAAACACTCCAAACACAATGCGTACTTTTTTCAATTTATTGAGCTCTCAAATTGTGGTAAATCAAATATATAAAATGAATACATTTAAAACGTTGTACTATTGTATTTTTCCACGTGTGACTAGCTTCAACAGGTTAGCACCATGAAAAAGTTCACCAAAAACAAAACACATATTTTCCTTTCAAATTCAATACACAAACTAAAAACTTACAAAGACGAATGTTAGCCTAGGCTTAGCTGGGAAAGCAACTTCGTCGAGGTTTTAAGTCTCACAGCCGCTGAGTGAGAAACAAGCTTTGAATGAAGCGGAAAAACGGATGGCGCCAAAGATCTCTAATTGCGAAAGATGATTTCCCCTAAGCACAAATCCACGTTCGCTGTACGAGAAGTCTAACTCCCAATGTTTTTTTTAGATGAAACCTTTCCACAACAATATTTACATTTTAACTAACTTAAACATTTTTGACAAACTAATTATGCATTTATTTTAATTGTATTGAAAATATTTGTTATTTTGTGTTTATTTTAACATATTCATGTAAATTTGCAAATACGTTCTGGGAAAAAAAATCCTGTTTATTTTTTTTAACCCATCTCAAAATAACATATTTTGGAGCTATAATTGCAATACTGTGATACCGTGAAACCGCGGTATTTTTGGTCACGGTTATTGTACCGTCAAAATCTCATACCGGCACATGCTTAGTGAGAAGCATTGTCTGATGTGCATCATGGCTCGGTCAAAAGAGCTGTTTGAAGACCTGCGATCAAGGCTTGTTGATTTGTTTAAAGCTGGGAAAGGATACAAAATCATCTCTAAAAGTCGATGTTCATCAATCGACAGTCAAGAGAAGTTGTCTAAAAAATGGAGAGACTTTGGTACTGTTGCTTCTCTCCCAAGAAGTGGCATCCACCAAAGATGACGGGAAGAGTTCATCGCAGAATACTCAGAGAGGTCAAAAAGAATCCTAGAGTGTCTGCTAAAGACTTAAAGAAATCACTTGCACAGTCCGATATCGCTGTGCACTCGTCAACTATATACTAGTGTAACCCGACCCGTGCGACCCCTCTCTGTACACCACGATGCTCTGCGTTGTGTATTTTTGTTGGTTCAGTGATGACGGGGTGTATGGCAGAAAGGACGAGTGGGCACGGGCGTTCTGATTTGCAGATTGGACCACGCCGTTTATTGGCACAAGAAACTCGGCAACTTCTTCTTCACCAACCTTCATGAAATACAATGGGGCATCATTGTCATATACAGTATTACAAATAAAACAAAAATAATATTCCTATATCCCAAAAAATAAAGTTCACAAAAACAAAAGTGCTTCAATCTGCATAATAGAAGGCAATATACTCAGAGCTAAAGAACAATGAAAAGAAAACTACTGGCATTCACAGATTCACAGTCAAAATAAATATGCAAAATGCACACTAAACTCAATTAAACTTTGCTCAAACTCTTTGTAAACATGTTAGCAGCCCGTTTAGCTTAACAAATAGACTGGATGGCAATATTTAGCCACCTTATACCAACTTCGATGCTGGGAGCCATTAACACACGTCTTACCTTCATGAAATACAATGGGGCATAAGGCCCAATGACGCCAGCACTGGAAGGCAGAGGAAGCTACGGCGTCAGTGAAGGGTCAAAATGCACAAATTGTCTTTATCTCCCAGTTAATCAAAAACTCGCCAATGACATCTGGTGGCGTATTTAAATCACTAGCCTACATCCACCCCTTGTTTAAATGATGGCGTCCCAGTCATCACAACAAAAACACAACACACTTTGCAGATTCACAGTAGACAGTCTCAGATAAGGCATAGGTAACTATTGTGGCAAGACCAAAATTTGTGCATGGTTGCCCTATCTATGTGAGTGTGCTAGCTTATCTGTACTATGTGTGAATTATAGCTCTTCTTGCTTTGGCCTTCTCCCACAATTCTCTTCCTCTTTGTATTTTCTGCTGGTCTTCATCTAACTCCACCACTCTTGTGTCATATGATAGTCTCTTGGGGGGACGTCGGTTCCTTGGCTGGTTCCTCCTTGGAACAACGGTTCCATCAGGGGAGTGGGTCCCTTTGACAGTCCTCTTTTTCATCCTTCCATCATCCATTTGCTCCGTTTCCACGACTGTTTCCTCTCCATCTGTGTGATCAATTTGTCCATTTGTGTCAGGAATAGAGCTCTCCACAGTTTCTGCTGCATCCTCCACTTCCACACTCTCTGCTGCAAGTGGAGCATCCTCTTCTGCTGTCATTTGACTAGTTTGCTCTTCCATCATATCAGTGTCCTCCATCTCAAAACCATTTGACGTGTCTGCATCCACTTCCTCACTTGTCACTCCATCAGACCTTTCCACTGGGAAGAACATGCACTGGGTGAGGAGGTTGCGGTGGAGCACTCTCTCTTTTTCGCCATCCTCTGATCGGACCACATACACAGGCAAGTTTGGTTGTTTCTTCACCACGATGTATGGACATGACTCCCACCTGTCACCCAGTTTCTGTCGACCTTCTACTTGGCAAACCTTGACCAGGACTCTGTCACCTGGGTTGAAAGCATGGCTCTGTACTCTTTGGTCATAATACTTCTTCTGTTGCCCTTTAGCCTGACGAGAAGTTGCATTAGCCTGAGCATAGGCTTTGGACAGGGAATCATGCAGCGTCTGAACATATTCACTATACCCACATGGCTCATGGGTGGCTGGGAGACCAAACATCAAGTCAACAGGGAGCCTGGGATGCCTCCCAAACATCAGGTAGTACGGTGTGTACCCTGTTGAATCGTGGCGTGTGCAGTTGTAGGCGTGTGTCATCGCATCCACATACTCATGCCACCGAGGTTTCAGTGAAGGCTCAAGTGTCCCCAGCATGTTCATGAGAGTGCGGTTGAACCTCTCAGTGGTCCCGTTCCCCTGAAGGTGGTAGGGGGTTGTGTGGGTCTTGAGGATGCCAGTACACTTACACAACTGCTTCACAATTGCACTTTCAAAATTGCGCCCTTGATCTGCATGCAATTTCGCTGGGAAACCAAACCGGCAGAAAAAGTTCTTCCACAGCACCTTCGCCACAGTGCTGGCCTTTTGGTCTCTGGTGGGGTATGCCTGTGCATAGCGTGAGAAGTGGTCAGTGACGACGAGGACATTCTCTAGGCCACCCTTTGACTTCTCCAGAGTCAAAAAGTCCACACATACGAGTTCCATGGGAGCACTTCTGTGAATACTGACCATGGGAGCTTTGACACCTGCACTTGGGGTCTTTCGGAGGCAACACCTTTCACATTTTTCGCACCATGCCTTTATTTCTTGGAACATTCGTGGCCAATGAAACCTCTCCCTTATCATGTGCACTGTCCTCTCAAAACCCAGATGCCCTGAATCATCATGGAGCGAGGTTTTGACTGACGCTCGTAGTTTCTCTGGAAGTACCAACTGCTCCACTACTCCCCTTTGGCGGTCTTGACTGCGGCGGTATATGATACCATCTTTGACCACTAACCTCTTCCACTCTTTTAAAAGAAGGCCCACTAGGCCACCATTGCTGATTCTCTCGTTGCGATTTGGTTTATGGTTCAGACTTTTGTAGTGCAAGACAGGCCCAATGACGGGATCTTCTTTCTGACTCGCACGGATCTCCTGTTTTGTCATGGCCGGCAGTGACTCCATTCCCACGTCTTGATATGGCTCCTTAATTCTGAGGGTGTCAGAATGAGGCTTTTGTGGGGTAGATGTGTTCAGGTCTTTGGGACAGTCAGGCTCTTGGGCTGGCGGTCCCATGTCCTGACTGGACTTCACCTGCTGAGGGCATGTTTGCAGAGCTTGAGTGACGTCTTGGTTAGACATACGAGAGAGGGCATCGGCATTTGTGTTGCATTGTCCCCGCCGATACTGGACGTCGAAATCAAAAGCTGCCAGTCGAGACACCCACCTTTGACCGATGGCGTCCAGCTTTGCTGAAGACATCACATACTTGAGAGGGTTGTTGTCTGTCAAGACTGAAAACTTTCGCCCATAGAGGTGATCGTAGAACCTGTCGGTCACTGCCCATTTCAGCGCAAGGAACTCGAGCTTGTATGCCGGGTATCTCGTCTCAGGTGGACTCAAACCTCTGCTGGCGAAGGCGATAACTCTTTCAGTTCCATCCTGGACCTGGACCAACACCGCGCCAAGCCCCTCTCCTGAGGCGTCAGTTTGGAGGACAAAAGGCAGACTGAAATCTGGATATCCCAGCACGGGTGCAGTTGTCAGCTTTTCTTTCAGGGACTGGAAAGCCTCCTCACATTCATCAGTCCACAGGAAAGGAGGGTCAGGCTCCCCACTTTTCTTTACTCCTCTTTTCTTCCTTCTGGGGTCCCCAGCAGTGAGGCGATACAATGGGGCGGCTAACGTTGAGTATCCGCACACAAACCTCCTGTAATAGCCAGCGAATCCCAGAAATTGGAGCACTTCCTTCCGGTTTGTTGGTCTCGGCCAGTCTTTCACTCGACTGATCTTTTCCGGGTCCGTCCGGATACCCTGAGCAGACACCAAGTGACCCAAATACTGCACCTCTTTCCTCACCAGCTGGCATTTGGAGGGTTTCAGCTTCAAGCCATGCTGCCGTAGCCGGTCGAACACAAGCTGTAATCTCTCTAGATGCTCATCGAAGGTTTTAGAGAAAATGATCAGGTCATCCAGGTAGATTAAGAGGTGAGTGAAGTTCAGATCACCAAAACAGCATGTCATAAGTCTCTGGAACGTGGAAGGGGCATTTTGCAGTCCAAAGGGCATTTGGTTGGCCTCAAATAGGCCCATGGGGGTGCTGAATGCTGTCTTGTACTTGTCTTGCTCGGCCACCTCCACTTGCCAATAACCAGATGTGAGGTCGAGTGTCGAGAAGTACTTTGCTTGTCCCAGAGCCTCCAAGGCTTCCTTAATCCTGGGAAGGGGGAATGCGTCTCTTGTGCTGCAGGAGTTCAACTTTCGGTAGTCGATACATAACCTCAATGAACCATCTTTCTTGGTTACAATCACCACCGGAGAAGCATATGGACTCTTGCTGGGTCTGATGACTCCTGATGCTTCCATTTCCATTAACAACTTTCTCACATCTTGCCACTGTGATGGGGGGATTTTGCGATAGGGAAGTCGAAATGGCTTAGAGTCGACCAGAGGGATCTCATGCTGCACCGTCTTTGTGTGTCCATAATCCATGGGGTGCTGGGAAAATACACTTGCATTCCTCTCCAGCAGTTCTTTAAGGAGAGTACGCTGGTTTTCGTTCTCCACCGCTGCTTCGCTCAAATCCACCCCACTGCTTGCCACCACTTGATGCAGACTCTGGCATACCTCTTTGGCTCCACCATTATCAATGCCACTCTGGTTCTTGTCAGAAAAGTCCACCACGTTTTCCACCAAGAAGGCATTAGCAAGATGTGTATGAGGCTTTATGATTACATCATGCTGAGACAGGTTCATTACTCGAACGGGGACACTTCCTTTCTTTACATCAGCAAAAACTTTGGCCACCAGGACATTTTGTGGGTGTGGTCTTGCAGAATGGCCTTCAATCAGGGCTGTGTAAGTTTTCCTTTGAGGACCAGCTTTTATCCTACACATCAAATCCATCTCTTTTCCCCCTGGAATATGTGTTCTGGGACCAGTGTACACCGCAGGGCCCACCATGCCATCCATACTGCAATGTTCAGTGTTTCCAACATCCAATAGAGCAGTGTACCACTCTGGGTGGCTCTCTTTAATCTGGTGCAAGAAGTGTTGGCCATATGTCACTTTTAGGTGGGTTCTAGCGGCGCGAATGACATTTGTCCCCACCAGCATAGGGACAGAAGACCGATATGACGAGTCAGCAACAACAAAAGCTGGCACACTTTTGAATTCTTTACCCAGAACTTTCGAGCTAATCTGTAGGACACCATGGTAAGTCACACTCTGGCCAGCTGCACCTTCAGTGGGTATTTTAGAGGGTTGTAGCTTTTGACTTTTAAGGACGGGGTGGTTGCACCAGAAACTGTGTGTAATACTGGTGATCTGAGAGCCAGAGTCGAGGAGCGCCATGCACTTTGTTCCGTCGACCTCCACCTCACCCTCATTCCTAGGGCCCACTAGGGGAGTGTCCTCTTCTTCATTTACAGAATTGTTCTCTTGCTGTGGGGGGTTTTGCTGCTCGCCCATAGTAGCCCCAATTACCATGGGCTCTATTCGTTTAAAGGCTGGGCTGGCTGTGGCATGCTTCCCTCCGCCGGAACTAATGGCCGAGGTTGGCGTGCCCACGCTGCGTCAGATTCCAGGAACGCAGCTCTGCAGACTCGAGCTATGTGTCCTTGCTTCCCACACCGATAACATGTGACACTTGAAATCGGGGGTGTGGGACCAGGAGGTGGGCGGAGTCTCTGCTGTGGAGCTACAGGAGGCGTAGCAATCCTAGATTCCAGCTGAGTCAACTTGGTCATCTGCTCCTCTTGGTTAAGGGCTAATTTCTTGACCAACTCTGTTAGCTCCACCCACTCCGAAGCCTGCTTCATCTTCTCTGTCCTTGCATTTGAATTAGACTCTGAAGCGACATGAACCTGTGTGAACGTCTTCTTTGCTTTGCTTTGGGACTGGAAAGTTTTTGATTCTCTTGCCAGGTTCCTGAGTTCAGCCTGAAGCTCTCGAAAGCTGAGCAGCCGCGGCTTCATTGGTGCAATTCTCGCGTACACCCACTCATCGATGAGGCCTCTCAAGAACTGACGGGTGAGTTTACTGTCACGGTCAGGGAAGGACTCGCCACCTCTTTGGTTTTCTTCCACAGCTCGCAACGTGGCTTCCAGAGCTATGGCGTAAGAACATGCAGACTCCCCCGGCTTCTGGCTACGCTCGTAGAAGTCAGCCAGTGGGTCTAAAGAGCCCTGTGCGTCACCATACTCTGCTCTCAATTCTTCAAATGCCTTCGCTGGAGTTTGGTCACAGGTGGGCAGGTTCAGTACTAATTTTCTGGCCTCACCGCCCAAGTGACGCACCACTGTGGAGAAACGGAGGTGTGCAGGTAGTTCTATGGCCTCAAGGAGATATTGCATGTCACGAATCCAGTCCTCCACAAGCATCTTACTATCAGCATTACCAGTGAAAACTTGGACATTTTTCACCTGATGTGTCTGCATGAAGCCGCCATAAGTAGTTGGTGGGGGGTTTGGGTTGCATGCACCTGTAGAAGATGGGTGCAGTGGAGGCTGAGGGTGGTGGACGAAAGCATTCGACATTTGCAACTGGGGAACATGTTCATCTTCTGTGATTTGTAAAGCCTGCTCTGCTGCGGGAGGTCTATGCATATTGTCCATGTTTTGTGTTGTTTGCAGCCGTGGTGTGGAAGCTTGGGGCATGGATGTGGAATACGCATAGCTGGTGTGAGGATGGAGGCTAGAGATAGCAGTTTGCATGGGGTAAGGAGGGAAACCCATGTGGCTCACAGGGGACTGCTGCACAACTTTCTCCGGTGACACGCCGAGTTGTGATGGGCACTGTGGCGGAGAAGTGGGTGTAGGCCCAGGTCCAGTAGCCTGAGATGTGAAGATCGGTCTCATGGGCGTCTGCGCTGGGGTCCCAGAGGCTGTTACTGTGGACACATGAGTCAATGAAACACGAGGATCAACATACGGCGACAACATAGAGGGTGGTGGGGTAAGCGGTGGGGCTAAACTGGTGTCCGTGGGGTGACGAGGAGGTGGACGAATAATGTTATAGCCCAGCTGCTGGGGGGCGTTGAATCTGGGAAATTGACTTGTTGGCCCAGGCCTCACTGCTGGCTGCTGATGAGCTGTGCTGGGACGAGCCATTTCCCCCTCTTTCCAACGCTGGGTTTGATTTGTGGAGTCATGGTGGAGGCTTGTACCAGGCCCAAGGGTGGGCTGGTGGCTTGTTGTGGCCATGGAGGAGCCTTGTTGCTTTAATTGGGTGTCTGCACTGTTACTCATCATTTTCAACTGCTATCTATTTAGCTATGTAATTATTTCAACAGCTAAATAAATGTGTGTGCGTATCACTAAAATGTGCTCAATACACCGATATATCACCAATATCACAATAAAGTTCAATTTCAAAATCACAGATATGAATTAAATACACTATCAACGCTTGTGATATTAAACCAGCATCACTTTCATATTTTTTTTTTTCCACAAAACGTTTACCATTCCCAAGTTAGTTTTTTTTTTTTTTTTAAGGAATGGTCTCCACCCAATGAGAAAAACTAAATTTACCTTGTTTCAAATAGACACAATGGGAAAATGGGTACCTCAATAATTCTGCTGACACACCGCACACACACAAGGTGCAAGTCTATTGCTGCAACGTTGATGAAAAAGTTGATCTTGTCCTCTTCCGTCCTGGAGCGCCACAAATCCGGGTCACGGCACCAAAGATGTAACCCGACCCGTGCGACCCCTCTCTGTACACCACGATGCTCTGCGTTGTGTATTTTTGTTGGTTCAGTGATGACGGGGTGTATGGCAGAAAGGATGAGTGGGCACGGGCGTTCTGATTTGCAGATTGGACCACGCCGTTTATTGGCACAAGAAACTCGGCAACTTATTCTTCACCAACCTTCATGAAATACAATGGGGCATCATTGTCATATACAGTATTACAAATAAAACAAAAATAATATTCGTATATCCCAAAAAATAAAGTTCACAAAAACAAAAGTGCTTCAATCTGCATAATAGAAGGCAATGTACTCAGAGCTAAAGAACAATGAAAAGAAAACTACTGGCATTCACAGATTCACAGTCAAAATAAATATGCAAAATGCACACTAAACTCAATTAAACTTTGCTCAAACTCTTTGTAAACATGTTAGCAGCCCGTTTAGCTTAACAAATAGACTGGATGGCAATATTTAGCCACCTTATACCAACTTCGATGCTGGGAGCCATTAACACACGTCTTACCTTCATGAAATACAATGGGGCATAAGGCCCAATGACGCCAGCACTGGAAGGCAGAGGAAGCTACGGCGTCAGTGAAGGGTCAAAGTGCACAAATTGTCTTTATCTCCCAGTTAATCAAAAACTCGCCAATGACATCTGGTGGCGTATTTAAATCACTAGCCTACACTAGTATAAAACTATAACCAAGAATGGTGTTCATGGGAAGACTCCACGGAGTAAGCCACTGCTGTCTAAAAAAAAAAAAAAAAAAAAAAACATTGTTGCTCGTTTAATGTTCGCAAAAAGGCACTAGGACACTCCACTGAAGTTTTGGCAAAACATTTTGTGGACTGATTAAACCAAAGTTGAATTGTTTGGGAGTAACACACAACAACATGTGTGGAGGTAAAAAGGAACAGCTCACCAACAGCAACACATCATCCCCACCGAAATTCTAAAAGGTTCAGATACTTTTTCATACCACTGTATTACTTACGACAAGGAAATATGTTGTTTTGCTAAATGTATACATATTTTGAATTCAACTATCATGAACATTTCTAGATTAGGTGGAAATGGAATTTGAGTAACGTAAATAATGGTAGTAACCTACCTGTTTGTAAAGCCTCACTTCCTGTCTTTCCTTTTAATACAAATGTATGATCAATCACCATGCATCTAATGAAATGTCAAATAATTAATGGGAGACAATATGAAAAACGTTTAAAGCCACCGACAGAAATGTATACAGCATGACGAACAGTCACACATTTAAGC
Source organism: Corythoichthys intestinalis (assembly GCF_030265065.1). Classification (NCBI taxonomy): domain Eukaryota; kingdom Metazoa; phylum Chordata; class Actinopteri; order Syngnathiformes; family Syngnathidae; genus Corythoichthys; species Corythoichthys intestinalis. The sequence goes on from NC_080396.1 coordinate 70,111,069, forward strand.
TGAAATGAGAACACAACAAATCCTTTGTTACGGTTACTTTGGATGAGTCGATCACTATTCTACCATTCTATCATGGTATATAGCATACATTCCAAGGCGAATTTAAGATCCTTTCCGAATGGTAAAGCATGAACAACATTATCAAGACAAACAGAAAAAGTCTCATGTAACTTGTACCTTTCGAATTTTATGACTTTATGGAGCTCTGCACAAAATCACCATTGAAGAAATACTGACGATACACTCCTATCGCTAACCCGGAAGAATCCGAAAGTTGAGTGACATCACTGTGAACAGGGCTTATAGACCAATAGCTTCACCCTTTACAGGGCACTCCTTTAACTCATTGGCTGCCTTTTGACGGTGCTAGATGTGCAATCCATTTTGACAAGAACAGGGGAATGATCGCTGCCAGCCTCCCCATTCAAAATTAATTGGATGTTTATCGCCATAAATGGCTCTGAGACTTGAGCATTTACAGCCAGTCCTCCTAGTTTAAATGAATTAAACGTCTATTGTTGTTAATAGCAGGCAATGAGTGGAATTTAAAAAATAAAAAAAACATGGCCATAAACAGAATGCATTTATATTTTTATATGTTTAAATTGAATTAATATTGCTTTTATCAACATTTTACTCATTTATAATTGTATTCATTCATACAAAATGTTTAAAATGATTCATCATAGAGAAATACAGTGGGGCAAATAAGTATTTAGTCAACCACTAATTGTGCAAGTTCTACCACTTGAAAATATTAACAAGGCCTGTAATTGTCAACATAGGTAAACCTCAACCATGAGAGAATGTGGGAAAAAAAAAAAAACAGTAAATCACATTGTTTGATTTTTAAATAATTTATTAGCAAATCATGGTGGAAAATTAGTATTTGGTTGATACCAAAAGTTCATCTCAATACTTTCTTATGTACCTTTTGTTGGCAATAACGGAGGCCGAACGTTTTATGTAACTCTTCACAAGCTTTTCACACACTTGCTGGTGTTTTGGCCCATTCCTCCATGCAGATCTCCTCTAGAGCAGTGATGTTTTGGGGCTGTCGTTGGGCAACACAGACTTTCAACTCCCTCCGCAGATTTTCTATGGGGTTGAGACCTGGAGACTGGCTAGGCCACTCCAGGACATTGAAATGCTTCTTACGAAGCCACTCCTTTGTTGCCCTGGCAGTGTGTTTGGGATCATTGCCATGCTGAAAGACCCAGCCACATCTCATCTTCAATGCCCTTGCTGATAGAAGGAGATTTTCACTCAAAATCTCTCAATACATGGCCCCATTCATTCTTTCCTTTACACAGATCAGTCGTCCTGGTCCCTTTGCAGAAAAACAGCCCCAAAGCATGATGTTTCCACCCCCATGCTTCACAGTGGGTATGGTGCAATTCAGTATTCCTTTTCCTCCAACAACAAGGGAACCTGTGTTTCTACCAAAAAGTTCTATTTTGGTTTCATCTGACCATAACACATTCTCCCAGTCCTCTTCTGGATCATCCAAATGCTCTCTAGCGAACCACAGACGGGCCTGGACGTGTACTTTCTTCAGCAGGGGGACACGTCTGGCAGTGCAGTATTTGAGTCCCTAGCGGCGCATTGTGTTACTGATTTTTTGCGCCCCGTTCTTGTTATCATTTTGACGCCACGGCGTGAGGAGGGAGTTGTTGCTCTACGACAGCCCCAAAACATCACTGCTCTCGAGGAGATCTGCATGGAGGAATGGGCCAAAATACCAGCAACAGTGTGTGAAAAGTTTGTGAAGAGTTACAGAAAACGTTTGGCCTCAGTTATTGCCAACAAAGGGTACATAACAAAGTATTGAGATGAACTTTTGGTATAGACCAAATACTTATTTTCCACCATGATTTGCAAATAAATTATTTAAAAATCAAACAATGTGATTTTCTGTTTTTTTTTCCACATTTTGTCTCATGGTTGAGGTTTACCCATGTTGACAATTAGAGGCCTCTCTAATATTTTCAAGTGGGAAAACTTGCACAATTAGTGGTTGACTCAATACTTATTTGCCCCACTGTATATGTATATGGCGGAGAACACTCAGGTAACTTGAAGTTCCGCTCTGAGACCCCAAATTTGGCCAAATTTTGAAGTTGTCATATATGCATGTGTGATACATCATTGGAAAGCTTAAAATCTCAATTTTCTGTGGGAAGAAAAATTTTGAACATGAGGGCATTTCAAAATTAAAACAAAAAAAAAAAACAAAAAAAAAAAACTGAACCCTAATAACTCGAGGTGAGAGCATGAGAGAGCATAATTAAAGACACCATGATTTTAATGAGATATGATGGCGTACCTTGTTTCGATCCAAAAACTCAGTGTACCATGTCTCACGGAGTGTCAAGACACAGCTGTGAATGTCCACAGCTGGACTTTTGGGGGATTTTATGGGTGAAACCGAGTAATTTAACCAGGGACACAATGCAGAAATCGCAGACACCAGGAGTGGTCGAGATTTTCTTTTTCAAATATTTACCCTTTTAAACTTTTTTTTCTTCAATTTTTCTTTGTTTGGATCGATTATTTATCATCTAAAATATCGGGGGAAATGCGACAGTAACAAAAATATAATTAAGCAATAGTTATGAGGTAGACATCCATGACCTATTTCTAGACACTATTATTTTCATTGTGACTTAATTGGTTTAAAAGTTTTATAAAGTCATTTTTAAGCTAAATATTAGACATCAATTAATGATTCTAAGCTAAAAATGATTGACATTTCAAATAATATAATTACCTTTTTATGGCTGGGTTAAAACAAAACGCGCGGTGTCTGTAAACGGGGGTCTACAGGGTAAAACACACAAATTAAAAATGGTTCGAGGCTTAATGCGCCATGAAACTGCTATGGCAGCATATAGCCATATTCTATCAAACACAACAGTTATTTTGGCTCAAAATACAGCAGTATATTTTAAAGAGGGGTGCAAGAGCAGAAACGGTTTTTTTCAGCCTTGTCTGTGTTTTCCGCCATATATAATTGAGACCTAACGGCCACATATTTTTGGTAATTCAAACAATTAAAAAAGGGTCATATTAACATTTGTTATACAAATGTGCCCTACCTGGCGAATGCGATGTCCATGTTTGTGAACACCAGGTCTTTATGGAGTTAAGATGATTTTAAATTGCAAAAATAATCTCTTGCTCTCTAAAGGGTTAATCAGAAATCCAATTCCCAATCATATTAAAGTGCAACCTGACAAAGAAACAGGTGTCACACATGACTCCCCAGAAACTGCAAGCCCCATGTTCATGTTTATAATTTCTTTCTCAGATTTTCCAACAAGTGGACTTCAACAAGAAACCGGGCCGAATAAGTAACAAGCCAATCAACTTCGCAGTCATCTTGAAGCTGAACAAAATCAACCTGATGGAGAAAGCATACAAGGTGTCAATAACAATAACTGTTTTTTTCTTTTTGCCTCTTTTATGAAATCCACAAGAGAATAGGAGGAATTCCTTGATTAAGGCTTTTTTTGGTTGATTGGTTGAGGAATATAAAAAGTTGTGGAATGTCTAAAAGTTTTAACTGATCTCAAATGATGAATGTTGCCAGTCAAAGGCGGATTGGGACATCCGTAAATTAAAAGGCTCAGATGACCACAGTTGAACATGCGCATCTGATCTTTGTTGTGTTGCGGAACTGCAGCTGATCTGATGAGCAATTCAGGCGTCGACTAATGTTGTTTTCACGTTACACACCTGACACTATGTGCCAAGCCTGTGTGTCTGACACTCATAAGGGGATTGAGTACTCAAAGCCCTCCTTTCAGGCCTTTAAAACTGTCCCGAAGTCACCACGCTCTGTGGTGCAGCCAAGAGGATTGCAGCATAGCCCCCTGGGATTATTCCCCGCATTGCTTGTAATGGTCCCTTTTCCGTCGTACTCGAAACACTAAATAAAAAATCTAGCATCCCTTTTAGGGATTTCCTCAATCCGAACATGTGATGGGAAGATCGTATAATTGTTTAGAAGATTGTAATTGGGTGAAAAAGATTTTAAAATGTTTTTATTTTTAAGTATGAACTCATTGACTGTCACTGACGGCGATAGACGTCCAATCCATTTTCCCTGGGAGGGCTTGCAGCAATCGTTTGATCATCTATCACCATCAATGGCAATGCAACATGATCACTCAATGCCAGCCTTCCCAGTTTAAATGAATTTAACGTCTATCGCTGACATCACTGTCAATGACAGTGAATGAGTTGAGGGTTACAAGCAACAAAATACTTCAGAGGGATAATGAGCAGCGCTCACCCTGATCCGATCACGTGGTCGGAAATCGAGCCTGAGCATGTCGTTTAAGACGATTGGGAGTTTTTAGGAAGATTTTATTAATTTATTTAAAGGCTATGAAACAACTTAATAATCAAGATGAAGAAGAATATTGTCAAGAGAAACAAAACGTACTCATTAAAGTGCCTGTGACACGAAAAAGCATGTTTATTTCATAATACACGTGGTATTTTATGCCCCTGAATGATATGGACCGCTTGGATGTGTGTGGAAGCGATCGCTATATTTATTTAGTTTTTTGAATCCCGCGCCATGAAAATGAGTGACTTCCGGCTTCGGTCTTGCATTGAGGAGGAGGGCGCTGTGATGTGTACGGTAGAAGACGTCCTCTTCACTATACAGTGTACTGTTGTGTATGAGGACGAAGGATTCAGCTGATTTTGCGGATTAATACGTTTATTTTTCGCATCACGCCAGCCAAACTGCTGCAGAAAAATCATTCTGTGTGCGGGAGAGGCGTATGCGCCTTTTTGGAGTTTCAAAACGTTCCCATTCACCGTGGATATTTACTGTGGGACCATTGGACTTACGAGGAAGTGAGTAAACATCTTGTTTTGTATTATGACGAATACAGTGATTACAAAGTAAACACTACAAAATTCCTTTAAATAAAGGACTACTTTGGTTTGATCATTGATAGGCATGTAAAAAGCTCTCCTCATGCTCATTAGCAGTTAGCTGTTAGCACGTTAGCTGCACAACAACTCCAGCCACCCTCCTCCCGGGAACGAACTGTAAATTGCTCTCCGCCGGGCGGTTTGCCGATCCGCGAAGACATTCGACAACCGGGTCGTCATGTCAAATAATCCAGGCTAGTTACATGTGATTTTCCACTTCGAAGACTTTGAAACATCCCTCGGTTCGGGTTAGCATGTCGGCTAGCTGTCACTCCTTCTGGTTTGTTTACATTCTCCGAAGCCGGGGAAGGGAAATAACATATGTCCGATTTAGGTGTCATATCGTTCGGGAGGTGCGACAGTAAAGGTGAAGTCGACAGTTTTGACCAATATGGAGTAATTTTGCCATGTTGTCTTGCATAAATGGATTTTTATTATTTCATATCCATTTAGCACAAGATTGTTATTTGTCATGACCATGCCATTTATTTAGCAATTGGGGAAAATACTTGGATAAAAAGAATATCCTGTAAAAATATGGAAGTAAAGGGACAGAAGCAATGACATTTTGCCGCTCTCTTTGTCGCGTTTTCCTCGTTGTGAATAGTTCCCCCTCGACGGGCTGACTGGTCCTTCTTTGTTGCTTCATTTCTAATTGTGTATCATATTGCCTCTGTAAAGCCCTTTGAGACTTCTGTTGTGATTGAGGGCTATACAAATAAAATTGAATTGAATTGAATTGAATTCTCAAGCCATTTATATAGCTATTGGGGAAAAATACTTGGATAAAAAGAATATCCTGTAAAAATATTGGAGTAGAGAGACTGAAACAATGACATTTTGCGGCTCTCTTCGTCGCGTTTTCCTCGTTCTGAACAATTCCCCCTCAATGGGCTGAATTGTAAAACCGATGAGCCCAGTCTACCGCTGACGTCATCCACCTGTTGGGGACGCTAAAGCCCTATAATGGTAGGCGTGGCTAACCGGCAGATTAAAAGACTAATTTCTCGTCATCGGCGCTTTGCTAAATTGTTGTATATAGTCGAATCGTCTCAAAATATGATTCTAATTCACATAATAATGCCATTTAAGACTTTTTTTCTGGTGTCATATGCTGTTTAACTAAATTGCAGAGGTATCAGTTTGGCAATCGGTATTGGCTGATCCTAAAAATCAGGTGACTCAAACTCTGGTGCAAAAATATGTGATTGTGACAACCCTAGTCTTTTCCTGAACGTTTACTCATAAAACCTGACAAAACCGATTCATAGGGATTGCAGTTTGGTTTGGAGGAAAAAAATCCATATTGCATTCAACTTTGTCCCCCTCGTCCTCCACTCCCTTTAGGATGGACTAATCGACCAGCTCTATGACCTGATGCTGGAATATTTCCATACTCAGGCCAGCTCCATTGGCTTCCCCGAGCTTTCCCTGCCTACTGTCCTTCAGGTAACGTACTTTTATAATTGCAGTTTGGTGCTGCCTATCATTTGTAATGGTCCTAGACTGAAGCTATCAAATTTAGTGTGTTCTTCAACTCCAACTCTGTTCCTTGTTTAGCTGAAAACGTTCCTGAAAGAATGCAAAGTGGCCAATTATTGCAAGGCTGTACGCCAGCTGCTTGAGAAGGTGCAGGAGAACAGCAACTACATCACGGCAAAACGACAAAATGTCACTTTCGGAGTGGCTGACACCAACGCTGTGGTGAGTGGAGACCAGAGGACGCTAAAAATGTGCTGTTTGTTTTGATAATTAACATTTCTCTGTTCTGCAAAGTTTAATTCAGTCCTGTAAATCACGTGAATAGAATAAAACGTACATGACGGTAGTAGACATTGAATGCATTTTAACTGGGAACATTTAGCTATAATTTTTCGCTGACGGTGACAGACGTCCAATCAGATTTGACTGGGGGGGCTGCTAGTGATCAAGAAATCGCTGCCATACCTCCTAGTCCAAATGGATTGGACATCTATCACAGCCAATGAGTTAATATTTAAAAATAGAAATAAATAAATTAAAAACCCCAATCTTTTTTACCCAATTCCCTAGAATACCATATTTACATATACAGCATATGCTCATCACAGTTATTCTCCGTATTTATCTTAGTCAGAGGGAAAAAGTAACATGGCTGAACAAAAATGTCACTTCTATTTACAGTGATCCCTCAATTATTGCTGTTAATGGGAACCAGAACCGACCGCGTAAAGTGAAAAACCGCTAGTGTCGTGTGGTCGTAGTGGCGTTTTGGAGAAAACTGCTAATGTTTTATAGCAGGCTAAAGTAGGTACTCTTTTTTTTCCCCATTCACCTCAATGTAGCAATGCTAATGTTTACAGTGTTTATATAGATGTGTTTTCTTATTTTGTATGTCTGAACTTTAATTCTACAGCGTGTTGATAAGAGAAAGGAACTGGAGTCTCATATGCCATCAGCACGCGCGCGCAGCGATAAAAAGCAGCCGTGAAAATGACTGCCCTCATCTTTATTTACCGTGCGATAAATGGACTCATTGCATATTGCACAGGCTTTGCAACTTCAATAAAACATGTCGTTGGTCAGTTAGATGGACTTACTCCTGTCGTCTTCGATAATGACAACTGGATGACAACGTAGGTGTTTATTCATGGCCGACGTGCAGTCAAGCTTGGCATTGAAGAGACAGGACACAAGAGTGTACCCTCCTTTGTTTCTTTGAAATAAGTCAATGTTTTGGACCCTCTGGTGCGCTTTTTTGGCTTTGTGCCGCTTTCCCCGCTGGCATACCAAGCGTCTGACATTCTGAACTTTCCACGCATATATTTTTTTAACCCTTCATTAACCGTCGACGGGATGTTGTGCTCGTCGACTGATTTACGTCTTTGACGACGTCGACTATATCGACTAGTCGGGATGGCTCTACTATGTATAACTAGAAAGGATGGGAGGTGACATAATTCAGATATCACTGCTCAGTTCATCAGTAATCGCTACATTTATGACTTCCATTCAAGCTCCACCATTACAACCTTTTTTTTTTTTTTTTGCATGCCAGGTGTCATCGTTTGGGTCAAAGTCATGAAAAATGGTTTTAGTGTTCATAGGTAGTTGAGGCAATAAGATGTGCAAACATGAGTGCACTAAACAAACAGACAGCTTGGCTCCTGCCGTGGTCTCATTGCCGCCGCCGCCACTGCTGTCTCAATGGATGTTGTCACCATGGCATCCACTTCCTGGCAGCAGAGCAGCGGTAGAGGTGTCCCTGCAGGCAAGAGGAAAGGGGACATCACCCTGCTGCTGCTGTGCAAAAGGCCACGGACCCCTTCTGGCCATGAGCACCCCACCTGGCTTACAGCCAGCCTAATCATTTAATGATGGCTAATCTCTTTATCTAATTTTTAGCAACAAAGGCAAATACACAAATTCAGTAGGTGTTTTGTCAACAACATTGTTATATTTAAAATACTGATACCAATACTCCCATCAATTATCGATTTGATTTAAGAGCCTTCGATCTATTTAACCCTTTCATGCACAAATGGATTTTTTTCCCCCGTAAATTGTTTTATTACATTTGTATAGGACAGGAGTCTTTTATATCTAATTGTAGTATTAGTGTTGCCCCACGTATTTTCCGATGAGCAATAAAACAAATAAAGATATAAACTAATTTTAAATTAAATGAATGAATTAATTGAAGGATATAATTAATTGAAGGGGGGTATTTTTTTAATATAGTAATAAAGAGAATTTAAAAAAAAAAAAAAAAAAGAGCCTTTTTTTACATAGCCATGAGTAATAAAAAATATGTAAATCTAAAACTGTTTTTTCAAAAAAAAACTAATAATGATTAAAATAATAAACTGGGGGGAAAAGATTAAAGAAATATTCAAATACATGTGTATTTTCCTCTGAGAATTTAATTTTTTACAACTTGTGACCTCACATAGCTGAACTGTTTAGCTGCCATTGACCGCAATAGACGTCCAATCCAAACGAGGAGGGGCCTGAAGTGATCGAATGTTCGCTTTCAGTATGGTGTTATATTTGTGCCGCTTTTCTGAGCGAACAAATTTAGATTTTGAGCACAGGAAAATAGATTTTGAGCGCATAAAAATAAATTGAGCAAGCAATAATACATTTTGAGCAACAGTGTTCTTTTTGGCAGCCATTTTAATTTTCGTCTTCATCTTTTGGACGAAAATACTTATTAATCTTAGTCATATTTTTGTTATTTCAAAATGTGTTGGTCTTGGTCTAGTTTTATTCAACGAAACAGATTTGCAAACAGTCTGTACCCTCAGGCGATAAGACTGCTGAATTCACAAGTACACTGAAATTGCTGTTATGGTTATGCTGTCATTAGTACGCACTTGACACTGTGGGGTGTGGGGGGGCATAAATGGTTCTGTAAATTTATCAATATTTATTATTATTTATGGTGGGATTGTGGGGGCACTGGGAACACTTTACCTTTATATTGCTCTGCACCAAGCACTTTAATGGAAACTAACCCATAGTATTGTTGGAACTCCAATCTGAATTTCGTTGTTATCGTGACAATGACAAATAAACTCTGAATCTGAATCTGAAGACTCATACAAATTTCGTCTGGTTTTAGTCAACAATTCTCAAAATGTTTTCATCTGTAAACTTCAAAAGTTTTAGTCCATGAATAGATAAATAAATAAAAGCTTTCCAACTATTTCGGATGAACATAACAGACGAGCATATAATTGTTGCGTCTACAAGGACATCACCATTTTCATGAAGGTAATACACACTCAGCAGGAAAACGGCACATTATTTGCAATAAAATTAAAATTCCCTGGACGCCACGAATTGTATGTAAAATGTTTTCCAAGAGTTTAAAAAGACACTGAGTCACTGCGCTAAATGCTAGCGCAAACGCTATGCAAACACTACAAGTTGGTTTAGTGTGTGATGATCACTCAGCACAGACCTTTAAAGGCTAAAGCAACATGGCATATCTAGCCAGGGTAAGAAAGCAAAGCTAACCAAGCTTCACCTGACATATTTCACAAAAGGAGCCTGGAGTGGAAACACTCACCGGGCTGTGAGTAAGCGTATGTGTGGTATTAACAGCGCAACACGTCACATGAGTGACACGACCAAACACTGCTAAATGCGTGCTAACTACACATGGCGGAAAACACTCAGGTGACTTAAAGTTCCACTCTGAGACCCTCAATTTGGCCAACTTTCAAAATTGTCCGAAATGAATGTGTGATACATCATTGGAAAGCTTAAAATCTCAATTTTCAGGGGGAACAAAAATTTTGAACAGGAATGCATTTAAAAAATAAAAAAAAAAAAAAGAAATTTTAAACAGCAAAACCCTAATTGGAGGCGAGACCAGAATTAAAGTCGCCACGATTTTAACGAGATATTATCACGTAATTACCTTGTTTCGATCCAAAAACTCCATGTAGCATGTATCACCGAGTGTCATGACACAGCTGTGAATGGCCACAGCCGGATTCTTTTTTTATTTCATGGGTGAAACATGGTGATATAACAAGGGTCGTGATGCAGAAATCACAGACAACAAGGAGTGGTTGAGATTTTCTTTTTCATATAGTTACCCTTTTAAACGTTATTTTCCCATTTTTTTCTTTGGATCGATTATTTATCATCTAACATATCTGGGAAAACGCGACAGTAACAAAAAAAAATACAATTAAGCGATAGTCATGAGGTAGATATCCGAAACTTTTTTACAGACGCTAAATTTTTCATTGTGACGTCATTCGTTTCAAAGTTTGAAATCTGCGAGTGAATAATTTTTTTAAGTCGTTTTTTTTTTTTTCTTAAACTAAAATTTAGACATCAATTAATGATTGTAAGCTAAAAATGACAGGCATTTTGAATAGTAAATATAATTACTTCTTTTTCTGGCTAGGTTGAAACAAAAGCGGTTGCGCTACGTCTGTAAACGGGGGTTTTCAGGGTAAAACGGAAAAATTAAAAATAGTTCGGAGGCTTAGTGCACCATGAATCTGCTATTGCAGCATATAGACATACAGTGGGGAGAACAAGTATTTGATACACTGCCGATTTTGCTGGTTTTCCCACTTGCAAAGCATGTAGAGGTCTGTAATTTGTATCATAAGTTCTCTTCAATTGTGAGGGATGGAATCTAATACAAAAAAACAGAAAATCACGTTGTATGATTTTTAAATAATGCATTTGCATTTAATTGCATGAAATAAGTATTTGATACATCAAAAAAATCGAACTTAATATTTGGTACAGAAACCTTTGTTTGCTTGACAAGGTTTGCACACACTGCAGCAGGGATTTTGGCCCACTCCTCCATGCAGATCTTCTCCAGAGCCTTCAGGTTTCGGGGCTGCTGCCGGGCAACACGGACTTTCAGCTCACTCCATAGATTTTCTATCGGGTTCAGATCTGGTGACTGGATAGGCCACTCCAGGACCTTAAGATGCTTCTTACGGAGCCACTCTTTAGTTGCCTTGGCTGTGTGCTTTAGGTCGTTGTCATGCTGGAAGACCCAGCCACGACCCATCTTCAGGGCTCTCACTGAAGGAAGGAGGTTGTCAGCCAAGATGTGGCGATACATAGCCCCATCCATACTCCCCTCAATACGGTGCAGTCGTCCTGTACCCGTGGCAGAGAAGCAGCCCCAAAAAATGTTTCCTCCTGCATGTTTCACGGTTGGGATGGTGTTTTTGGGGTTGTACTCATCCTTCTTTTTCCTCCAAACACGACGAGCCAAGTTTAGACCAAAAAGTTCAATTATGGTCTCATCCGACCACATGACCTTCTCCCATTGCTCTTCTCGTCCAGATGGTCAGTGGCAAACTTCAGACGTGTCTGGACATGCACTGGCTTCAGCAGCGGGACTTTGCGTGCGCTGTAGGATTTTAATCTATGACGGCGTAATGTGTTTCCGATGGTTTTCTTGGAGACTGTGGTTCCAGCTCTCTTCAGGTCATTGACCAGGTCCTGCCGTGTAGTTCTGGACTGATCCCTCACCTTCCTCATGATCAGTGATGCCCCACGAGGTGAGATCTTGCATGGTGCCCCAGAACGAGGCAGATTGACTGTCAACTTGAACTTCTTCCATTTTCTAATAATCGCTCCAACAGTTGTTACCTTCTCACCAAGCTGCTTGCTTATTTTCCTGTAGCCCATCCCAGCCTTGTGCAGGTCTATTATTTTATCCCTGATGTCCATAGACAGCTCTTTGGTCTTGCCATTGTGGAGAGGTTGGAGTTTGTTTGTTTGAGCATGTGAACAGGTGTCTTTTATACAGGTAACAAGTTCAAACAGGTGCAGTTACTTCCGGTAATGTATGGAGAACAGGAGGGGTTCTTAAAAAAGAACTGAGAGCCGAAATATTTACTAGTTGGTAATGTATCAAATACTTATTTCATGCAGTTAAATACAAATTTATTATTTAAAAATAATGCAATGTGATTTTCTGGATTTTTGTATTAGATTCCGTCCCTCACAGTTGAAGAGAATTTATGATACAAATTACAGACCTCTACATAACTTGCAAGTCGGAAAACCAGCAAAATCGGCAGTGTATCAAATACTTGTTCTCCCCACTGTATTGTTCTATCAAACACAACACTTCTTTTGGCTTTGAATACAGCAGTTTATTTTAAAGAGGGGTGCAAGAGCAGAAACTGCTTTTTCAGTCTTGCCCGTTTTTTCCGCCACATACAATAAGAAAATATCACACATTGTGAATTTATGATGGAAACCATGGCGAATCTTCACCTCATTCTCGTGTCCTCAGACGACAACTGGCATCCATCTCGTTATTTTAGTCTCCCAAGACACGCTTCTGCCAACTCTCTGATTGGTTGGCTTCGTGGCACATTTGTAACGTCTGTGCCCATTGAGTGCGCAGAGAAAACAAAACCGGCAAGCGCAAGGGTTGAGAGATTGAGCAAGAGCAGAAGGGAGGAATTGAGCAGATAAAGCCACAATTATGGAACCCAGAGTAATTTTTTTGTTTTTTTTTTTGTTTTTTTTTTGTTTTTGTTTTTGTTGCTCAGTACTATTTTCTGTGCTCAAAACCAATCATTGCTCGCTAGAATAGTGGCACAAATATAACGCCATATTCCAGCCGCTCCAGGTGTTTCAAATATCAATGACCATCTTTTGCTAACTACCACAAGACATAATCTGTCGCCTGGCCGTGAATGAGTTACCGTAAGCAAAATGATAACTTTTGAATCTGTCCGCTGAGACTATATTCACAGTCAGTTAGATTATACCTAAAAATAAAAAAAGTAAAAAAATAAATAAATAAATAAAAGACGATACAAAACAATGTTTACATTTTTGACCATTTTTGTCCTTGAAACATTCTAGACAATTGAATAAAAGCCATTACTGTTGACAAAACAGCTTATCTAAAAGTCAGTGTTCAATGTTTTGCACTTTGAATCGTTGCAGGATTGATCCAGATTGAAGTATCGTGACCCCTAGTTTGCGTTCCGTTTTTTAATATATTTGTTTTGTTTGAGTGTGATACAGAGAACGATTTATATGCTTAATACATGTTAGCTGAATATTTAAGGATTTGTGACATGACTGTTTGTATTGGATGAATTTTTTTATATCTCAATGGGGAAGTTTGGTTTAGGGTTGTAGTTGAAATTTTCCACTCAACTGACTCTCTAATGCATCACTACTTTTTGTTGACTTTTTGATTTTTATTTCTTTTCAGGTGGCATGGGAGAAGGGGATTCAGAAAGAGGGAACTCCTCTCAGCAAATATTACACCCAATGGAAGAAGTTGAGAGAAAAGGAGATTCAGTTGGAGATCTCTGGCAAAGAAAGGGTAAAAAGACAAGCAAAGACAAATTCTTGCTTTTACTGTACTTTATGACAGGCGGCATTGCGCAGTGTAGTCATGTAAATGAAGAAACACTATTGAGGACTAAAATGTAGAAACTAACAATACTGTTTTCTGCTTTGTAAAGATGGAGGATCTGGATTTGCCAGAGATTAAACGTAAAAAGATTCAGGAGGAGAAAGCCAAAGACAAAAAGGAGTTCATGGGTTTGTTTGAAAGCGATTCTGAGGATGACGACGATGACGACGACACGGGACTCAAAATCAAAGGTACCGTAAGCCTTTCACGTACCTATTGAGAAATACAAACATACCTCAAAACCGTCTTATAGTTGCGAAGCCTGCCACCTCAAACACTGCATTTGTTTTCCTTTTTGAGGTGTTCTTTTCTAAAATGAGTTGTCTAACAACTGTACATATTTTCACTTTTTATCAAATGCAGGGTTTTTTTGATTCAGTATTTTACATGGGCTAAAGTGGTTAACATTTTTACACTGTAAATAATAAATGGTGTAATACTTGTATAGCGCTTTTCCACCTTTCAAGGCCCTCAAAGCGCTTTACACTACATCGCCATCCACTTACTGGTGACGCAGCACCAGGAGCAACGTGGGGTTCAGTATCTTGCTCAAGGATACTAAGGCAAGTTCATCAAGGCAGAGAATCGAACCAACAACCTCTGGGTTGTGGGACAACTACTCCAAACACTGAGCCATGCCACCCCACTGTAAGATGTTAATAGTTCATAAAAGATGTGATTTGTGAGGTCTGCGAGCAACAAGAAATCCACATTTACAGTTTAGAAATTGCAGCGGGAACTGTCCAGACATAAAAATTTTGCATGTTAATTTAGTCAGTGACAGGCACATAGATAAACAGCCTTCACACTCACCTTCACACCAATGGACAATTTAGTCTTCAGTTAACCTGGCAACCAACCATATTTTGGAAGGTTGACTGGAGCAGAAAAACATGAAAACTGCATTGACTTGTTTACTTTGGCAAATTTTAGAAAATTTAATATAATTAGACGTATAGTTTATATCAAAAGAGGTTGAAAATGCAAACATAGTCATACATGTCGCAATGATAATTGACTCGAGCCGGGTCCCAACATTAATTGCACAGGATATCCTCGGGGTCTTAAAAAGTCTAAAGATGTCTTAGATCCAATAATTTGAATTGAGAGCCTTAAATGTCTCAAATTCTCCTAAAATCTCACAAAGGTCAATTTTGAAAAGTCTTAAAAATCGAGTGGCATTACCTTTATTTAGAACATGCGTTAGTCTCGCATTTAAATGTTTTGATTTTTAAGGACGCCAAAACCTAACTACAAAGCGGATGTGTGCTGCCCGCTCATTTTCTTTTTTATTTATTTTTTACAATTTTTTTGCCAGTATTGATGTGAATTTTTACTTTTTTTTTTGTTGCCAGTATTGATGTGAAATGGGTCTTAAACGGTATTCAATATGGGCTCAAAAAGTCTTCGCAGTCAACTTTAGAAGTCCAACTAAATACTGAGACAATAAGAAATGTATTACCCATGGTAGCCTCTGAGGGGCGGTGTTTGGCTACGTCTTGATTCTCAAAGAGTTGCAAAAGGTGATGTCAGCTCATCATGTTTTTTTTTTTCATGCAGTCACTTTTTTAACCTATTTTTTGTTTTACGCTAAGCTTTTTTTCTAATGTGAATTAACCTTTGAATAGTGACTGTACATGGGAGGCGTGATTGAATGTCTTTAGTGGCACTGGGTCCCTCTGCTATTTTGCACCTTATCCTTTAGGCACAGTCGTTCACCTTAACACAGAGACACGTCCACGAATGTTTGGTCGCAGAGGAAAAGAACTAGGCGGCAGGGCTTTTTTATTTTTTGGCTCTTTAATGCATCTGGATTTGATTGTTGGGAGAGTCCCCACAAACGCACGTGCAGCCGTCCCCCTCTGTGCTTCGCTCCCTCCCTTTGGTTGCTCTTTCCTCCGCCCAGTACAAACACAAACTGACCTCCGTCGACAGGAAGTACGGGCTGGGCTCCCTGCGGGAGTTCCTAATTCAAACCAGACCAGTGGAACAGCCAGAGGTGGCGGCTTCCTCTCTTGCTTTCCTTGGCGCGCTCGTACACCCACACAAGCACAGATGACGGCACATGAATACAAAGCTCGTTGTCCACTTTTTAGCCCTCAGAAGCTTCTTTGTTGACGTGCACGGCACTGGAACGCACAGGAGCAGCTAATAATGTTTTTGTATGTGTGTATGGAGGGGATTAGAAGTCCTCCAGGTCAGTTTGGGGCAACCTTAAAAGTAGTGTTGCACCGATGCCCTTTTTTAAAATTTTGAATCCGATACCTGGCTATGTGATATTGACTGTTGTGATACTGTATCAATAGCCTACCACGTTTTTAAAAAAAATAGACAAACTATTTTTTTTTAATAATAATAATGCATTTTATTTCAGGATGCTTTTCATGACAAGCAAAGATGCTTCACAAGAAAGATGGGAACACAATAGCTCAACAATACTATATACAGTGGGGCAAATAAGTATTTAGTCAACCACTAATTGTGCAAGTTCTCCCACTTGAAAATATTAGAGAGGCCTGTAATTGTCAACATGGGTGAACCTCAACCATGAGAGACAGAATGTGTGGGGCGGGGGGGGACAGAAAATCACATTCTTTGTTTTTTAAAGAATTTATTTGCAAATCATGGTGGAAAATAAGTATTTGGTCAATACCAAAATTTCATCTCAATACTTTGTTATGTACCCTTTGTTGGCAATACCGGAGGCCAAATGTTTTCTGTAACTCTTCACAAGCTTTTCACACACTGTTGCTGGTATTTTGGCCCATTCCTCCATGCAGAGCTCCTCTAGAGCAGTGATGTTTTGGGGCTGTCGTTGGCCAACACGGACTTACAACTTCCTCCACAGATTTTCTATGGGGTTGAGATCTGGAGACTGGCTAGGCCACTCCAGGACCTTGAAATGCTTCTTTCGAAGCCACTCCTTTGTTGCCCTGGCTGAGTGTTTGGGATCATTGTCATGCTGAAAGACCCAGCCACGTCTCATCTTCAATGCCCTTGCTGATGGAAGGAGATTTTCACTCAAAATCTCTCGATACATGGCCTCATTCATTCTTTCCTTATCACAGGTTAGTCGTCCTGGTCCCTTTGCAGAAAAACAGCCCCAAAGCATGATGTTTCCACCCCCATGCTCCACAGTGGGTATGGTGTTCTTTGGATGCAAATCAGTATTCTTTGTCCTCCAAACACGAGAACCTGTGTTTCTACCAAAAAGTTCTATTTTGGTTTCATCTGACATAACACATTCTCCGAGTCCTCTTCTGGATCATCCAAATATACTCTAGCGAACCACAGACGGGCCTGGACATGTACTTTCATCAGCAGGGGGACACGTCTGGCAGTGCAGGATTTGAGTCCTGAGCGGCGCATTGTGTTACTGATAGTAGCCTTTGTTATTGTGGTCCCAGCTCTCTGTAGGTCATTCACTAGGTACCCCTGTGTGGTTCTGGGATTTTTGCTCACCGTTCTTGTAATCATTTTGACGCCACGGGGTGAGATCTTGCATGAATCCCCAGATCGAGGCAGATTATCAGTGGTCTTGTATGTAGAGTTGTCGACGTCATCGATGACGTAAATGCGTCGATGGGTGAAACATACCGTCGACGGGTAATGACGGGTTAAAAAAAAAAAGCTACATGTGGATAAAGTTTAGAATGGCGGGCGCTCGCGATGCAAGCGGTAGTCACTGGCACCCCCAAGGGGGCCGCTGATATTTCAATGTGACCGGCATTGTCAGATTATCAGATTACCCTATATACATAATATAATAAAAATATATATGGAAACAGCACTGGCTTCCTTACTGTAATCCATGACTGCAATAATGTTAGTTACTTTATATTTTAAAGTATCATTGTGTATATACACATAGTAGTATGCTATAAAATTAATACTATATATTTAATTTTTGTTACTGTGAGTATGTGTGCCTCTCATTCAAAATAATTGTGGTAATATTTCAGTGTGCCCTCTACTTTATCTATTTTCAGGTTAAAACACACAAAAATTGAACAGTTTTTCTCCTCCCCCAAAATTGTGGAATGCACACCAGAAAAAGCGTCTGAACACACACACAAAGTATTCTGAAAATGATTGTCCGGGACAGTGGAATTCATTTTACCATTTAGAACAATATAGACAATGACATACCACAAAAAGAGTAAGAATTGTTTTGACTCCTGTTCAGGAGGTGAAGTCACAGTGTTTCCGTTTACATTTTTTTTCTGCAATAGTTAATGCCAGCAGCATTTGACATCATTGTTTGTGATTTATATTTGATATTTATGTTATTTATTTATACGTTAATAAAGAATTTAGGTGTTCCAAAATGTTTTTTGTGAATTAATAAGCTTCAACAAAAATGTCATTAATAAAGTAGTTAATATACAGAAAACATTTGGCCTCCGTTATTGCCAACAAAGGGTACATAACAAAGAATTGAGATGAACTTTTGGTATTGACCAAATACTTATTTTCCACCATGATTTGCAAATAAATTCTTTAAAAATCAAACAATGTGATTTTCTGTTTTTTTTCCACATTCTGTCTCTCATGGTTGAGGTTTATCCATGTTGACAATTACAGGCCTCTCTAATCTTTTCAGGTAGGAGAACTTGCACAATTGGTGGTTGACTAAATACTTATTTGCCCCACTGTATATATCTATATTGCAGAAAACACTCAGGTGACTTGAAGTTCCCCTCTTCGAACCCCAATTTGGCCAAATTTTAAAATTGTCCTATATGCATGTGTGATAGTGTCGAGACACAGTTGTGAATGGCCACAGCCCGGACAAGGGTTGCAATGGAGAAATCGCAGACATCAAGGAGTGGTTGAGATTTTTCATATTTACCCATTTAAACGTTTTTTTGTTTTGTTTTGTTTTTTGTCAATTTTTCTTTGTTTGGATCGATTATTTATCATCTAAAATATCGGGGGACGGTAACAAAATTACAACTAAGCGATAGTTATGAGGTAGATATCCGTAACCTATTTACAGACACAATTTTTTTCATTGTGAAGTCATTTCTTTTAAAGTTTAAAATTAGGGGTGCAAGATATCCATTTTTTGAAACCGATACCGATATTGATAACTTCCTGCTCCTCAAAGCCGATATCGATAACCGATAGAGATGTCCCGATCCGATATTTGGATCGGATCGAACGCCAATATGGGCAAAAAAAATGCGCATCAGATCGGCCGACACGGAAAAATTTCGATCCAGACTTCCGATCCAGTTTTTTTGAAAGTCCGGTCCGGGTTTTCCAGCGCATCGATTTACATAATCCAATCCAGTTTTTGCTTCAAGTTTCCCTAAAATCTGGTCCGCATTTTACGGCACACCTTCAAAAAACTACATTACCGTCTCCCAATTTACCGAGAGACTTTATCGGTAAAAATGTCAGCTGTGTGGATCATTTCACCTTAAACGGCGACAAAGACGAAGAGGCAGAGTGTAACATATGCTACAGTAAAGTCAAGCGTGGTGGTAAAGCTGTAAGAAGTTTTAATGCAACCAACCTAATCAAGCATTTAGTGAAATACCACCACAAACAATATAAGGAGTATGTTAAGAAAACCGAAGACAAAAAAAGAAAGGTCCTGGCACCGGCAGAAACTTTTGCTATGCGTGACAAACTAGCACTCGACAGTCCCAAAGCCCAGGGAATAACAAGAGTCATTGTCGAAGAATTCATTCTGGATGACGAGCCATTATCTCTCGTGAGTAAAGACGCACCATCCAACACTTAGAACCACGGTACAACATGCCCAGCCGTCATTACATCCTTGAGGGATTCGGCCGTGGAAAATTCGAGAACGATTCATGGACATCCAAATTCCTATTATTGAAATATGTCGAGTAAAGCGGAACTAATACACAGCGCGGTCTTCGGGACGCAATGAGAAACGGATCGCATTGCGTCCCGAGAGTAAACATCATGCTGTCATAGACCCGGGTAATGCCAATGCTCAACTCACAGCTTTAGCTCAACTCATGCCGCTGGATAAAAAAATACAAGAATGCCTGACTGCTGCTGACAGCCGCTACAAACTACGTGAACGTCGTTTTACTGGAGATAATATATATCATATGTATATACTGTAGAACTAGATGCAAAACGACACTCGACTGCGTTAGCAACATTGAAGTATTGAAAACTAGATGCGTTAATAAACAGCCGCCAATTTAAAGCAGAAGACTTCCCTAGTAGGCTGTTGTGAACCTTCCAAGCGAACCTAATTAACTTTTTATCTAAAATACTCCTAAATCGGCAAAATCTTGACTTGAATCTATCTTCAAAACAGTTTTAAAACTTTCACTTGTGGAAAGTAGACAGAAGGGAAATTATGGAATAACGGGAGCAATTTTAACAACAGTTGATTCGCAAAATTAAATGAATTGAATGTAGTTTAAAGCTGCTGATGCAGAATGGGTACTTGAATATTTTATTTACTGTTTTAAAATGTTAACTTGATACTGAAATAGTCGTTTATTTAAACCCGAGAGGCTTTTTATACAATTTTTGTAACTAATGCACGAAACATTAAAAGCATCTAATAGCTTGGGGGATTTGGGGGATTTTCCACTGAGGTTGTTGGTGTGTTTTGCTTTTTTAAGACGGTTTACAATATTATTTGCACGTTTTACTGACTGACTATGCCATTTCTGTTTGTTATTTATTATGTTTTGTGTTTTTTACTGAATAAACAGGTCAGTTTCTTGTTACCAACCGTTGTGTGTTATTCAAACTCACCTAATTCAGCTGGCTAGTTGTTATCAAGAGTACTAAAACCTTTTTCAAGGAGTATTTTAGATAAAAAGTTAATTGGGTTCGCTTGGAAGGTTCACAACAGCCTACTAGGGAAGTCTTCTGCTTTAAGATGGCGGCTGTTTACTAACGCATCTGGTTTTCAATACTTGAATGTTGCTAACGCAGTCGAGTCTGTCGTTTAGCATCTAGTTCTATATATACATATAATATCTATTATCTCCAGTAAAACGACGTGGAAGTAGTTTGTAGCGTCTATCAGCAGTAGTCAGGTATTCTTGTGTTTTTTATCCAGCGGCATGAGTTGAGCTAAACCCGTGAGTTGAGCATTGGCATTACCCGGGTCTATGACAAGCATTCTGTTTACTTTCGGGACGCAATGCGGTCAGTTTCTCATTGCGTCCCGAAGACCGCGCTGTGTATTAGTTCCGCTTTACTTGACATATTTCAATAATCGGAATTTGGATGTTTGTGAATCGTTCTCGAATCTTCCACGGCCGAAACGCTCAAGGATGTAATGACGGCTGGGCATGTTGTACCGTGGTTCTAAGTGTTGGATGGTGCGTCTTTACTCATGTGAGATAATGGCTCGTCATCCAGAATGAATTATTCGGCAATGACTCTTGTTAGTCCCTGGGCTTTGGGACTGTCGAGTGCCAGTTTGTCACGCATAACAAAAGTTTCTGCCAGTGTTAGTTGCGTAGGACCTTTCTTTTTGTCTTCGGTTTTCTTAACATACTCCTCATATTGTTTGTGGTGGTATTTCGCTAAATGCTTGATTAGGTTGGTTGTATTAAAACTACTTACAGCTTTACCACTACGCTTGACTTTATTGTGGCATATGTTGCACTCTGCCTCTTCGTATTTGTCGTCCTTTAAGGTGAAATGATCCCACACAGCTGACATTTTTACCGATAAAGTCTCTCGGTAAATTGGGAGACGGTAATGTAAATGTAGTGTGTTGAAGGTGTGCCGTAAAATGCGACCGGATTTTAGGGAAACCGAAGCAAAAACTTGAAAGGATTATGTAAATCGGTGCACTGGAAAACCCGGACTGGACTTAAAAGAACCAAAAACTGGATCAGAATTTTGGATCGGAATTTTTCCGTGTTCCGATCCGATACCGATGCACATTTTTTTGCCCATATCGGCGTCCGATCCAATCCAAATATCGGATCGGGACATCTCTGAGATACTGACAATCAATCAGCAGCATGAATCAGATTGTGCGCGTTCACGTGGGAGTGAGCGAACGAGGTGTGTTTACGCCCCACGGAGGGCAACGGCTGCTGCACAGACTGTAAAGGTTGTCTTTGATTGGAATAGTGTAATGTCATTAAAACACGAAACCACTGGGAATTAATGTGAAGTAAGGGTTTTTTTTTTTTTTTTTTTTTTGTAAATCGACGCATTATTTTTGCTGGCCCCACCGGACAAGTGGTGGGAACAATCTGATAGCCCTGACGGTTTTAAAAGTACGTCCAGGCCATTTATATTGTCGACCCCTGTTCAATTCTTCGTTTTCTTCTTTGGCGGCCATCTTGGGAATGACAACCGGCGGTTGGAAACTAAATCACTGCATTTTCTTAGTACTCCCGATGCCTGCATTTTAGTGCAGGACCCCTTCCGATATTAGTATCGGTGCAACGCTTCTTAAAAGTAGTGCTGTTAATAGTGGACGAGTGAGGAAGTTGCACATAAACCATTGAATTTAGACAGTGAAGGAAGTGCCTGATATTTTTAGCTGTGTTTGTGTCTGCGTTTAAGGTGTGCGCGTGCTGTGGTAGCAGACAGGAGGAAACCATTCTGTGTGTGTGTCTATTTCCCCAGCTTCTCATCACACCCCAACTTCAAAGCATGTGAACCCCCATTGTCCCTTTGGCTATTCCACGCGCACGCCCGCACACACACTGAACCTCCATCACAAGTGTTGCTATGAAACCTGCCTGCAATCTCCATTTGCCATATTTAGGCCATGAGCCGACGACGTCTGAAATTGCCAGTAGTAAACTGTCACGGGTGTTTGTGCGCCGCAGTCGGTGACGGCTGTAATAGACTTTAGGTCCCATCTCTGGGAGGAGGGAGAGAGGCGCGCATACACACCCACACTTTGCTGCTGCCTCTGATGCTTGACCCACATCGAGGTGTCTCCAAAGAACGTCAGCTGTGGAGCAACATGAACTTGGGGAAAGTTAACGGGGGGGGAAAAACGGCTTTATATTTTCTTCTAATGCTCTCTGTTTCTCTGTCTAGATAAAAAGGCCAGCCAGGGGTCAGAAGATGAGGATGATGACAACGACGAAGATGTTACAGGGCTATCGGACATGAGCGACGAAGACTCGGGTGCGTGTAAAATGAAAATGTAAAATGACAGTGGTCACTACAGTGAACTGCTATTCCAAAGTTGACAATTAAATGAGCTTTAACCCTTTATTAGGCAAGTGACTATTTTTAGTAATTAAAACACTTTTTTATTATTATTATAATTCATCCATGTGTTTTTTTTTTTTTTTATCATAAAAAAACTAGATAAACAAATGCAATCTTAATAAAAGCTCAAATTATTTTAAAAAATATATACACTGTGGTTACAGCCACAACTACCAGTCTTGTTTTTTTTTTTTTATTTTGTATTTAACTGATTGGCTGACATTGACGGCATTAGATGTCCAATTCATTTGAACTGGGAGGAAAGCTCATTCGCCCCTCCTAGTCAAAATAGATTGGACATCAAATGCCGTCAATGTCAGCCACTGAGTGCACTGTAAGCATAAAAAAATGTAATAATCATAATTAGTGCATGAAAGGGTTAATGTCTTATTTTTAGTAGTAAAACCTCTCAATTGAAGCTGGTAGCTTGCATGGTTTTCTATTTTCTTTAATCTTGTCAATTTTCATTCTGAATTCTAGATGAGGGCGAAGAGAACGAGAAGGCATCAACAGCCCCTCAGCCGCTGTTACCCTCCGCTCTAATTAAGCTGGCCGAAGGAGACGAAGATGTGGTGGAGGACCTGGAGCTGTCCGACGACGACTGAGAGTACATTACAAACACATTCTAATGTCCTTTTATAAAGCATAAAATATTTTACTTGTCTATAGTATTTTTTGTTTGAATTGCATATTAAACAAACAGTGACTGGTGCTGCATTTGAAACGTGTATTCAGTGGTAGGGTTTAAGTGTCATCGTCCATCCAACATGCAGTTGAAGCCAGATGTTTAGATATACTTTGAGAAAAAAAAAAAAAAATGTCTCTCTGTCAGGTGCATATCAGACTAAATCTCTCCTGTCTCAGGTCAGTCAGGATTACTTATTTTTTTGAATGCCACAATAATGACAGAATTTATTAGAGAATTTTATATATTCCTTTAAGTTAAAAGTTACATACGCAAAAAGTATGGTAATTTTCAGAACAGAAGCAGCTACTTTTTCCCTTCATTTTGACTAATAGGCTAATAGGTAACACTTTATCTGACAGCGGTGTCATAAGACTGTCATAATTATGACATGGCACTGTCATGGGCATTACTGAATGCTTATGACAGATGTCATCGAGTGTCATCCGGCAAATTATGTCATGACCTCCATTTATGTCCAGCTCGGATCTTTTACATCCATTCAAAAGTGAGTTAATTTGCCGGATAACACTAATTTACATCTGTTATAAGCATTCATTAATGCTCACTACAGTGTCATAATTATGATTGTCTAATGACAGTCTTATGGTGCCACTGTCAAATAAAATGTTACCAAATACCATAAGTAGCAATTAATGAAACAACTGGAACAATAACTGAAGAAATAATTAGCACAGAACATGAATTTTGATTGTTATTTACATCTGTAGCGCTGCAATGCATGCTAGGAGGCATATTGGACGACAACAACAGTGTTGACAGCAGGTGGCAGCACAGGTTGACTGTAT
Source organism: Corythoichthys intestinalis (assembly GCF_030265065.1). Taxonomy (NCBI): domain Eukaryota; kingdom Metazoa; phylum Chordata; class Actinopteri; order Syngnathiformes; family Syngnathidae; genus Corythoichthys; species Corythoichthys intestinalis. The sequence continues at coordinate 70,135,637 of NC_080396.1, forward strand.
CCCCCAAGGGAGCAGTGATGGCCAAATGCAGCTTCTTGAAGCAATTAAGTTTTGCAGCTAATTGGTTCAAAGCTTCATGGTGGTTCATTTAGTCTTATGACAGTCGTATGATACCGCTGTCAAAGTGTTACCGGTTTATTTATTTTGGTGTAAATATCCCATAATACAGTAAGGACAGCTGCGGTTTATCTGTGAACTGTTGTTTTCGTGTCTTGGTGGGTGGAGGCTTATAGTCAGGTGCGACTTATCCTGCGAAAATTATGTTATTATCTTTAAAGAACATGGGAAAGTCCGTATGATGCGGTCATCATTCTACCCAAAATGTTGTAAGAGTCATATTGGACCAAAAAATAAAACGTCCTAAGCTTAAAAAAAAATTTTTTTTTAAATCTTATCTAAGCTATATAATGAAGGCAAAACATGCCATATGTAGCTATCTTAGCCTACTGTTGAAATGACTAAGTTGGCCACAAATACCTAATGAGCCTTCATGAAAAACTGTTTATTTTCCCAGCAATCCTATAGAGAATGACTCACCATGTGACTACTCTGTTGTACGATGCCGCCACAAGTTTAATTTCATTACAATATTAATGAATTAAAAGAATGTTTGTCCTCCTACATAAACCGAATTAAAACAAAAATGTATTTCCATCTTCCATCCCCATTTTCAAACTTTTTTTTTTTTTTTTTTTTTTTTTTTACAAAGCTCCAGGGAGCCACTAGGGTAGTGCTAGAGTCACATGCGGCTCTAGAGGTTACTAACCACCAGGTTAAATGAATGCATGTCAGTTAATTGACAATACAGCTTGGAATGCATTTAAAGTCACACATCAAAAACTCCCCTTCCTTGTTTGAAACTTGGGAAAAAATGAAATCAAAGATCGTGGAGCTCCACAAGTCTGGCTCATCCTTGGGTGTAATTTCCAGATGCTTGAAAGTACCACATTCGTCTGTTCAAACAATTATATGCAAGTGTAAACATCATAGGGATGTCCAGATATCACACCACTCGGGAAGGAGACTGGCTGAGTGTCCCAGAGATGAACGTGTCTTGGTCTGAAATGTGCGGATAAACCCCTGGGGAAAAAAAGCTAAAGACCTTGTGAACATGCTGGATGAAGCTGGTAAGATAACTGTTCCAATCCTCAGTGAAACGAATCCTCTGCCAAGATGGGCTAAAAGGCCACCCGCTTAGAATGACGCTATTACTCCCAAAGAAACAAAAAAAACGCCAGATGGCATTTTGCAAAAAGACATGACAAAGATCTTTACTTCTGGAGACGTCTTATGGTCTGATGAAACCTAAAGTGGAGCTGTTTGGCCATAATGACCAACATTACACCTGGAGGGGAAAAGTGGAAGAACCTGAGAACACCATACCAACTATGAAGCATGGGGGTGGCTGCATCATGTTGTGGGGTTGTTTTCCAGAGCAGGAACTGGAGCGTTCATAAAATAGCTGGCATCATAAAGAAATAACACATATTAAAAGTCATCTATGGAATTTTTTATGTCAATTTAAAATACTTTTCTACTCAATGCATGCTCCACCAACGCCCTGATGAATACACACAGCCCTGACATTTTTACTGCGACTGGCTGAAAAAGCCCTTTTCTTTCCTTCATTAGATGGTGTTTGTGTCGAACACTCTGGGCTAACACGCACCTGTGCACGTCCAGCACTGTTTCACCAAGCTTCTGCCTTGTCTCCGCTTAGCAAAAACACCTTTCTAACCCACTTAAGACTTGCTACTAACAGTAAACAATTACGTTTGCTACTTTTTTCATTTCTGGTGCTGATTTGATGTGCCAAATGCGATTTGCTTTATGTTTGTACATGTACAAGCATGCGCACCATGCACAAGCTTAACACGGGCTATAGTTACACCATAGACTTCACTATCAGTTAACAAGACACCTCCCACAAACATTGCGCCACGCCTTCCCATTGGACGCTGACACAGGCAGAGCTGAGTTAGCTTTCACTGTGATTACACGCGCTGCATTCAAATGCCGGATTTAGGTGGAATCTTTTACTCGATACAAGCAGGCAGGATTGTCTCAAGAGGGATTTGGTCGAGGATTCCAGGTAATTATTGTATAAAAGAGCCCCATGCATGCATTTTCAACTTAAAAAGCTCTTGTTTTGTGACGGCCGCTACATTTGATTACACAATAGTGTAATTTTAGCTCGAAATTTTTACGGAAAATGAATAACTGGCCCATTTTCTTTGCTTTTAGGCAAGAATCTAGACCTTTCTGTGTTCATATCATTAGAAATTCCGGTGATGTATGAATTTATTTACAAGAATGTCCTAGCTCTGTTTTTGTGATAGCCGCTATATTGTATCCATACACATTGGTGTAAGTTTACATTCAAATGATCAGGTAATTTTCAACCAACTGCCTGTTTTTTGGCCAAAAAAGTAGTAATTTCGACACTTCTGTGTCCATACAATTTTTTTTGTTTGTTTTTTGCCTTTTATGTGTTTTATGTAACATTTAAGTAGGGTGACCATATTTTGATTTCCAAAAAAGAGGCCACTCGGCCCTGCCTCGAGATACTTGAATTTTACTCATAGGCATCTTTGAGTTAACTTCATCACTTTAATATATTTAAAGCGTGCCTCCTCCATCTGGATAGAAAAAAAATCAGTTTTATAGAAAAAAATATATAATACAATATAAATAATATATATATGGCGGAAAACAGACAAGACTTAAAAAGGAGTTTCTGCTCTTGCACTCCTCTTTAAAAGAAACTGCTGTATTTTAAGCTAAAACAACTGTTGTGTTTGATAGAACAATATGTCTATATGCTGCCATAGCAGATTCATGGCGCATGAAGCCCCCGAACTATTTTTGATTTGTCCGTTTTACCCTGAAAACCCCCGTTTACAGACGTAGCGCAACCGCTTTTGTTTCAACCCAGCCATAAAACGAAGGTAATTAAATATATTTATTATTCAAAATGTCTATCATTTTTAGCTTAGAATCATTCATTGATGTCTCATATTTTGTTTTAAAAAAAAAATTTTTTTTTAAACACTTTAAAAAATTATTCGCTCACATATTTTGAACGTTTAAACAAATTATGTCACAATGAAAAAAATTGCGTCCGTAAAAAAGTCACGGATATCTACCTCATAACTATCGCTTAATTGTATTTTTTGTTACTGTGGAATTTTCTCCGATGTTAGATGATAAATAATTGATCCAAACAAAAAAAAACTTGAAAAAAAATGTTTAAAAGGGTAAATATATGAAAAAGAAAATCTCAACCACTCCTTGATGTCTGCGATTTCTGCATCGCGACCATTGTTATATTACCATGTTGACACTCAGTGATACATGCTACATTGAGTTTTTGGATCGAAACAAAGTAAGTACGCGATAATATCTTGTTAAAGTCATTCTGTTCTCGCGTGCTCTCACCTCCAGATAGGGTTTTGCTGTTTAAAAAATATTTTTTTTTAAAAAATGCCCACCTGCTCAAAATTTTTCTTCCCCAGAAAATTGAGATTTTAAGGTTTCCAATGATGTATCACACATGCATATCGGACAATTTTGAAAGTTGGCTAAATTGGGGGTCTCAGAGCGGAACTTCAAGTCACCTGAGTGTTTTCCGCCATATATTGCCATATAGTGTATATAATATATTATACGAAGATAATTTTTTTACTTTACAGGTTACTCCACAGGCCTTATTCTTCCTAAAAATAATAATTAAACAATAAAAACGCAAAAAGAAAAAAAAATTATATAATGCAGACCAATGGAAATGTAATCCAGTCAATACAGACACACAGTAGGCTACGTGCCAACTGAACATTTTTATAAACTATAACAGCATAAACGTCTCTTAGAACTACTCCTTATTGTAGTCTGGAACTCCCTGATTTCTTGCCAAATTGTCAACCCAGTAGATGGATGCAATGCCCCATGATACAATGGGTAAATTGCCAATAAAAAAACAAAGAACTACTCCTTCTCCCCCTACTAGTAGGCACTGCCCCCGAGCGGCCGGAGGGAATCTCTTCAAATTGGTCCCATGAAAAATCATGAAAACCGGACATTTTCATGGATTTATAAACACGGGCGGACGCGACGGAGAGTACGTGAAAAGTGCACTTGTCCGGGTAAAAGAGGACGTTTGGTCACCCTAAGGGCCAGATAGCCAGCAAGACATGTCTCCGCGCTGAAGCACTAGCAACATCAAATTCAACCTAAATAAGTTGTGATTGTACATATAATTAGGGCTGTCAAACGATTAAAATTTGTCATCGAGTTACGGCTTAAAAATTTATTAATCGTAATTAATCGCAATTCAAACCATCTATAAAATATGCCATATTTTTCTGTAAATAATTGTTGGAATGGAAAGATAAGACACAAAACTGATATATATACATTCAACATACGGTACATAAGTACTGTATTTGTTTATTATAACAAAAAATCAACAAGATGGCATTAACATTATCAATATTCTGTTAAAGCGATCCATGGATAGAAAGACTTGTAGTTCTTAAAAGATAAATGTTAGTACAAGTTATTAGTTAGAAATAATAATAGTTAGAAATGTTTTATTAAAACCCCTCTTAATGTTTTCGTTTTAATAAAATTTGTAAAATTTTCAATCAAAAAATAAACTAGTAGCTCACCATTGTTGATGGTGCTGAAACCCATAAAATCAGTCGTACCCAAGCGCCAGCAGAGGGCGACATAACGCCAAAAACCACAAGTAACAAGTGGACATTACACTGTGCTGTCATTTTAATCTGTTTGAGCGGGGCATATGCGTTAAATGCGTCAAATATTTTAACGTGATTAATTAGAAAAATTAATTACCACCCATTAACGTAATAATTTTGACAGCCCTGTTATATATATTTTTTTAAAAGAACATTTTGCTTTTGTTGAGTAAAATTAAGATGATTATGCATGTTTTCCTCAAATATTGAGTTTCTGATGTGAAAATGGCGTGATTTATTAGCTGTTGAAATAGTGCCCTTAATTAAAAAAAAAAAATTTAAGTTGCTATTTTGGGCAAAAACTTACATGATATGTTAAATATTGCTATTGAGCCTAAAAATATAGGTGACAATCTCTGCATTTGGTGATTTTGTGTATCTAGTGTAAAATTTGAGACTTTTATAGTCATTTTAAGTTTTGTTATACTTGTACAAAAAAATAATTAATCGGGATTTTATAAGGGAACGACTTAAAAAATTTTTTTATGTCTCTACTCATGGAGACACGTATGCCTAAGAGAGGTGCCCGTTTTGGTTTTAGGTCGCTAGCAGCTTTGGTTTTGAAAATATTTGAATTTTAAGTTTTTGAAAACAGGCCCCCTACCGATCAGCCCCGAGTACTGTCAGATGATAGTGAAGTCTATGAGTTACACTTTAGGCTGGAGGTGGCAGTCGCGAGTAAAAAAGTGACAAACTCCATGTAGCACCTTTAACGCAACATCTCAAGACATCAGCCAGGGAGTTAAAACTTGGGTGCAAATAGGTCTTCAAATGGACAATGACCCCTGCCAAAATGGTTTAAAAGTGGAGTGGCCGTCACGAAGACCTGATCTTAATCCATCTATAATTTTTGGGCAAATCTGCGAGCAAGGCGACCAACAAACCTGACTCCGTTACACCAGTTTTGTTGGGAGGAATGAGCCAGGATTCCAACAGAGTACTGCCAGAAGCTTGTGGAAGGTTACCTAAAACGTTTGACCCAAGTCATGCACTTCAAAAATGCTACTTCATACTAAGGAAGTGTATGTAAACTTTTGACCTTTTAGGAAATAACAAAAAATCGATAAGAAATTCTCTCATTATTGTGGCATTAACCAAATTACATGAGTTCAGCAATCCTGGCTGACCTGAAACAGGTTTAGTCTGATTTGAATTAAGGCAGTGAGACAAAAAATGAGGGTAATTCGCATGACGTCATAAACTTTTATCTCTCGGTGAAATTCCACTGAGTTTATATGGACCACCAGGATCTACAAGAAAAGAAAACGTTCAATTTTGAAAGGTATAATGAAGATTAATATTACGACAAGGTAGTATGTTGTCTTGCTTATGTATACATATCTCTAATTTAGCTATAGTGAACATTTCTAGATTAGGTGCTATGAGTAAAGCCTCACTTCGTTATGTATTTCCTTTTAATATCAATGTACGATCAATCACCATGCATCTAATCAAATTTCAAATATATAATGGATCTTAATATGAAAAAAGGTTCAACGCGTGACGTGCAGTCACACATTTAAGCCAAAATGATAACACAAGAAATCCTTTGTTATTGTTACTTTGGATGATTCTATCAGTATTGTATTATTCTACAGTGTATCACAAAAATGAGTGCACCCCTCGCATTTCTGCAAATATTTAAGTATATATTTTCGTGGGACAACACTGACAAAATGACACTTTGACACAATGAAAAGTAATCCGTGTGCAGCTTATATAATAAGAGTTAATTTATTTTCCCCTCAAAATAACTCAAAATATAGCCATTAATATTTGAACCCTTGGCAACAAAACTGAGTACACCCTTTAGCAAATACATACATCCCTAAATGTTCAAATTGAATACTGCTTGTCATTTTCCCTCCAAAATGTCATGTGACTCGTTACAGGAGTGCTGTCAGCATTGCTGCAGAGATTGAAGAGGTTGGGGGTCAGCCCGTTAGTGCTCAGACCATACGCCGCACTCTACTTCAAATTGGTGTGCATGGCTGTCCCCCCAGGAGGAAGCCTCTTCTGAAGACGGTACACAAGAAAGCCTGCCCGTATCATCAGACCATAGGACATGGTTCCAGTAATCCATGTGCTTTGTTGACATGTCTTCAGCAAACTGTTTGCGGGCTTTCTTGTGTACCGTCTTTAGAAAAGGCTTCCTCCTGGGGTGACAGCCATGCACACCAATTTGATGTTGAGTGCGGCGTATGGTCTGAGCACTAATATTCTGATAGCCCACCTCTTCAATCTCTGCAGCAATGCCGACAGCACTCCTGTAACGAGTCACATGACATTTTGGAGGGAAAATGACAAGCAGTATTCAATTTGGACATTTAGGGATACACGTTTTTTCATAGGGGTGTTCTCACTTTTGTTGCCAGGGGTTTAGATATTAATGGCTATATTTTGAGTTATTTTGACGGGAAAATAGGTTAACTATTGTATGAGCTGCAACAGACTACTTGTCATTGTGTCAAAGTTTTATTTTGTCAGTGTTGTCCCATTAAAAGATATACTTAAATATCTGCAGAAATGCGAGGGATGTACTCACTTTTGTGATACACTGTATCTATAGATAGATAAAAAGCTAAATGCATTTCTTCTTAATACCCTAAATCTTGTTTGAATCCCTAACTTTGGTTTAAAACCGAAGTTTGAAACAGCAATCTTGTTCATTATTTGAATCTCAAACTGTGTTTGGCAACATGTCGTTTGTCCACTTGCTTTTTTTTCAAATATGCAAATTGTAGTGTGCACTTGCATGTCAATGTTGCACACCTCCAGGCTCCCTCAGGCCAGCGTGCAGGCTGGGTTGAGTGAAAGCGGGGGAAGGGGGCCGCGGGCCGAGTCAGGCTGGGCAGGAGGCGGGCGTCGAGGCCCGAGGCGGCGGAGGCATGCCAGCCTGGCGGGGCGGCATCTGATGCTGTGCCAAGATGCTGGGCCCAGGTGGTAGAGCGGCAACACAGGCCTCTGTGTTTTTCTGCCAAGTCCTCACTCGCACCGCTGACTTTCCCGCCTGCGTGTTCACCACAAAGCTTTTTGATTTAGTTCCTGTCATATAATGTGTTTTTTTTTCTTAATATTTGGCTTTTTCCTGAATTACACAGGCATAATTGTTTTTTCAATTTTTGTTATTTACTTTTTTTTTTTATTTGATGATGGTGTAATTGTGTGTGGGAGATGTCATTTCTATAAGTACAGTGGACATATTTTTGTGGCTTGGGGACCTGACGATTCACTAATTCCCCAATATTTTCAAAAATTGAAAAAAAATATTTAATATGAGATTGGTAGTCCCTGGGTTACGAACGAGGTCCGTTCAATGTAAACCGAATCTCCACGTAAATCGGTAATAATCCTTTCAGTGCCCCTAAATCTCAAAATAACTATCCAAAAAGGCTAAAAGTATTTTGTTTAATGATGGAGGATACACTGCCCTCTGGTGGCAGCGTTAAGTCTGGCTGGCCTGTCACCTTGCAATTTGCTAATCAATTAGTTGTCGATTAATTGATTAATTGTTGCATCTCTGTTCTCCGATATCACATTGTAATAACTAGACAGAGTTATATATAGAGTTAGAGTAATAGAGTTATGACTTTTAAACTGATAACCGATATCCCGATATTGTCCAACTCCAAAAATCCGATACCTATACCAAACCGATACCAATACTGGTTGTGGACTTCACATATTATGGCTAATTGTTTTGTGATACCCCACTAGATGCTTTAATAATGATAATGCCCACATAACAAATCCCAAGCATCTTAGTTTGGAGAAATGTAATGATCAATAAGCATCCTGCTGTGCTAAGCTGTGACCAGCCTTTGGACAAAGGCAGAAGGCTTCTACATTAATTTTACGTTGGCCCAAAACAGATGCTGATATCTGATATCATTTTAACTACCTGATAATATTGGACAACTCTAGTAATAAGAGTAATTTTCCATAATTTTCAGACCATAAGACGCTACTTTTTTTCTTTTTCTTTTCTTATAGTGCAGTGCGGCTTTTTTGTTGATTTATTTGGGTCCATAAGCAACACTTTATTTGACAGCGGCGTCATAAAATGATCATAAGACCGTAATAATTATGACATGACACTGTCATGGGCACTAATGAATGCTTAAGACAGATGTCATGTCAGTGTCATCCAGGAAATTATCTCACTAACTCCATTTATGTCCAGCTCGGATCTTTTACATCCATTTAAAAGTGAGATACTTTGCCGGATGACACAAAATGACATCTGTTATAAGCATTCATTCATTCTCATAGTAGTGTTATGTCATCATTATAATGGTCTTATGACAGTTTTATGATACCGCTGTCAAATAAAGTGTTACTAAATTCCATAACTAGCAATTAATGAAACAACTGGAACAGTAACTGAATAATAAGCATATAACATTAATTTGATTGTTATTTACATCTGTAGCACTGCAATGCATGCTAGGAGGCATGTTGGACGACAAGTGTTGACAGCAGGTGGCATCAGAGGTTGACTGTCTCCACCATGGGAGCAGTGATGGCCAAACGAAGCTTCTTGAAGTCATGAAGCTTTGCAGCCAATTGGTTCACAGCTTCGTGGTGGTTCATTTAGTCTTATGACAGTCTTATGATGCCACTGTCAAATAAAGTGCTATTGGATCATTTCTTTTGGTGTAAATATCCCATAATACCGTGAAAACAGCTGCGGCTTATTGATGAGCAAATAACGTTTTCATGTCAAATTTGGTGGGTGGCGGCTTAGTCACGTGTGCCTTACAGTCCGAAAATGACGGTAATTTATGTCTCATTTGAAGTTTCTCAGAGGAAATTAGGGCTATTAGCTACCCCAACCCTGGTACCAATCCAGTTTGACGACATCAACAGTGAAACAAGCAAAAACAAGAGAAGCAAGTTATCATTTCTTTCTGATTTATTTCACCCGTGCGGTGAATAGAAAAATAGGATGAAGACAAAACCTTTAAAGGGACCATTTGAAACAATTGCTTGCGTAGATTAAACAAAAATGCATTAAGAGCTCTGTGCCTTTCTTTTCCCTGCAACCAAAAAAAAAGTCAAAGTATCTTTGGAATCCGTCTCAGGGGTTACTTATAATACATATAATTTTCTTATTTACTAAGTCCTATAAATACTTTGTCCTCGTTTATATGCTGAAGTAGCATTCAGGATTGGAGCGCCTTTTAATATTAGTTTAAAAAAAAAAAAAAATCCCCAAAAAGGAGAGAAAAATATATGAACAAAAGTACCACAAAAGTAGAGCGAGTCACATTAGTTTTTTTTTTTTTTTTCATTTTTTTTTTTTTTTTTAATAGTAAAGAAAACCTTTTTTCGTGCATCTACATTTAGCAAAAAAAATTAAAGTACCACGTATGTAACCTTCGGTGTATTTTCATCTCAAGCATGACTGTACAATTTTGCATGATTCATCATTCCTCTTATTATTATTATTTCAAAACCTCCCACAGTAGTCAACACAAGTGTACAAAGATGTGAGCTTTTGTTTCCAGCAACACACACGTCCTATTGTACAAAGGACGAATAGGGCCACACTCAGAAGAAAAAATGCAACTAGCTTATATTTTTCAAGTCATATTTTTAATTTTTTTTTAAAAATCGTCTTTAATTTGGCTATACAGCATGCCATGTAAAATTTGACAATGTAGTGCTAAAAAAAATTGATATATTATTTTTTTTAAATGTTAATTTATATTTTTGAACTATTTCAGTTCTTTTTTTTTTTTTTTCAATTATGACTTGTAAGATTATGGCTTTCTTTGAAAATTTTGACATTTATTTCTCTTGTACAAATACGGCTTCATGTTTGTTATTTTTGTTAGTTTTGATCTTTGTAATATTTTTCTACTATCCATTTCTTTCATTTAAAGGTGTGTCAAAATCTTTTTTTTTTTTTTTTTGCGAGACGCTTCATAGCTATGGATTCCTTCCAAGGTCTAATATGAATGCCAACCGATATGATTGTCTTATATTACATAGGCAACAAATTGAATGATACCTTTTAAAATCAGAAGACTGGAAAAAAATGTCTTTGTATTTGAACTTGTATGTGATATATTTTGTAAGGACGACCCGTAAGTAAAACTTCCAGCAACAATTTAACGTGTTTAAAAGTGAATAAAATTTCAACTTTAAGTCGATGCAGACGACTTCCTTTAGCTGGGCATACAAAATGATGTGGCGAGTCAGATTTTGACACGTGTGATTTAAAGGTGCTATGAAATACTAAGACTATTTTGAAGTGGCGCGGGTAGTGGGGTGCTAAGGATGCTGCAGCACCCCCTGGTGTTGGGGGGGTTGATAGATTCTTTTATTGTAGTTGTTAAAAATAATAAAACATAATGAAACAATAGTGTATTTAACTTTCAGGATTGAATATATATGTTGGAAAAGTTTTGTTTTTGACAGAGGAGGCGTTAACATGGCACAAAAACGAATTAGCAATTTTTTCTTTACAGTAGTGTTGTTTTCAGCAACGATGACGATAAAAAAAATATCACGTCAACGAACACTTTTTCATGACGATGATGAGACAAATAATGAGCTAAAACATAACGAGCCTAATGCCAGTTTTCGGCTCACGAGACAAGAACGAGCGAAAAATGCGCAATAGTTTTCGTCGCATGTTCACAATGTGTGACGTTGTACGTGTAGGTAGCCTGCATCATAGCAGCGTAATGTTGTGCCACTCATGTGACGTGCTGAACCCCCCACACTAAACAGGGCAGTGTCCTCTCCTGTCTCAAGGCTTGCACACACGATAAGATTTGTTTTCTTTGCCAGAGAGAATGTGCAATGTTGCTTTAACCTTTAAAGGTCTGTGCTGTGTGATCATCACATACTAAATGTAACTCGTAGCATTAGCATAGACATAGACTTCATAATGTATTGACGGGTCGGATCGGTCATGTACTGCGCCTCGCATTCAAGTAGGGGGCCGCCCACATGAAGAGGAGCTATTCACAAACGCACACAGTTATCTAACGCCGGATTTCTGTTGAAAAAATACGAAAGCTGTACCACATACAAACAGTAAGGATTTTCTCAAGAGTAATTTGTTCGAGGATTCAAGGTAATTATTATATTTTTTTGTACCATGCATGAATTTTGAAACATTGTGAAAAAAATCAATGGGACAAATTAGCCGCTACTGCATTTGCATCATAGTTCACAATATTTACGTAAAATAAATGCTAACTGCACGTTTTTTTTGCTTTTAACCAAGAATCGAGAGTGTTTTACGTCCATATCTATAAAGAATTCGGGGATTTAAGCATTTATTCACAAGAATTTTCACCGGAAAAGCTCTGTTTACATCAGGTTACAACAACAAACACATTTTGAGATCACTAAGATAGGACTAAGATTCATTGTATCAAGTATTGTCATGCAAAAGACTAAGACGAATATTAAAAGGGCTGCCAAAAACAACACTGCTTAACAAAAACAGCTAAATTTTCTTAACTTCAATCTGAGGTAAAACATGAAATGATTATGATGGTTCTACAATACTTCCCAGTGAGCAAAAGATTGCTGTAGATTTAGACCATGGAATCCACAAAAGAAATCTACCTTTGGTGTTGTAAATAGGTAAGATATGCTTGCATTGTAGCGGTATTGTTTTTCGTTACTGCTGTTGAGCTGCCGCTGTGCGGCGCGCTGTTGGATCTTCGCGTGTAATTTATTTTAGTTTTGTAAAAGGGGGTTGTTAAAGCAACGATTATTGGATTTTTTTAGTTTTCAAATGTGTTCCATGTGTCATTGTGCTGTCTAGCTGCGGGCATTTGCATTATAGTACACGGATGTTTTTATTTCCAATACAAAAACTCCAACACACACTGTAGAAGAACTACAACGCTGTCTTTATATTAGCCTAGTAGTAGTACGTCAACTATCCAGCATGCGTGTGTGCTGCCATTGTATAAAGAAAACGTGCGAGTGTGACAAATTTGGACCGAAACGGCTGTTTTTGAATTGGAAAAACGAAAAAAGATCCTCAGCACCCCCTGCTGTGAGTGACTTCCAGCGCTCCTGATATTTTGGACATAAATCCAAGTGGCAGAAAAGGCTTAATAATAAAATTAGATGCCAAGTAGTCTTCTTTTCTCGGCTGTCTTGGCCCCGCCCACTACAACACTCTCCAAACAGCAAATAATGTCACACCAAGAATTAGCTGTTAACATGTGCTAACTAGCTAGTGCAGCACTAGAAAGCTAGACCTGATGGTAAATTCTGGTTGTGATGTCACAGCTGATTTGCTGAAAAAAGTGGGCATCCCTGATTCATTGTTTTGAGTGGAGTAAGTCTGAAATGGTAAAAGATTTGAGTGTCAAATTTATTTTCGATATGTAAAATTACATTGGCGCAGTCATTTTTTGACATGGTCATTATTAGAGGCGTGCGAAATTTCCGATTCTTAGATTATTCGCAATTCGGCCGTAGAAGATTCGAGAACGATTCACAAATATCCAAATTCCGATTATTGAATTATACCAGGTAAAGCGGAAGTAAAACACAGCGCGGTCTTTGGGACGCAATGAGGAATGGACCGAGAGTAAATATGTTCAACTCATGCCACTAAAGAAAAAAAACAATCATACCTGACTGTGGCAGACAGCCGCTACAAACAACGCACAGTTGCTAGTTGCTACAAACATACGGCTACAGTAGATATCATATATATGTAGAACTAGTCGATGTTAAAACATGTATTATTGAACAGAGATGCGAAATGACACTTTCCGGCGTAAGTAAACAGCCGCCATCTTAAAGCAGTAGACCTCTCTAGAAGGCTCTGTTGTAGCGGACCTAATTAACTTTTTATCTAAAATACTCCTAAATCGGCAGATTCTTGTCTTGAATCTATCTTTAAATGATGAAATAGTTTTAATGCTTTTACAAAAGTAGAGAGAAGGGAAATTATGGAATAACGGGAGTAATTTTAACAACTGTAACAGTTGATTCATAACATTAAATTAATTGAATGTTGTTTAAAGCTGCTAATACAGAATGGGGACTAGAGTTTTTTATTTACTGTTATTTTTGTATATTTGTTTACTATTATATGTTAACTTGATACTGAAATAGTAGTTTGGTTTAGCCTGAGAGGATTTTTGAACAATTTTGGAACTAATGTGCAAAACATTAAAAAAAAAATAAAATAAAAAAAAAGGAGGGGGGTGCATCAATAATCGTCTCTGAATCGTAATCGAATCGTTAGGTACCCAAAGATTCCCAGCTCTAGTCATTATTTCATAGCACCTTTTAAACTGTGGACTTTGTATTCTTGTAAAATTCACACTATTTCTTGAATTGGTCTGTTTTTTCCTTGTAAAATCTAAAAAATTTCCCATAAAATTACAAGCCATGTCTCTTCAAACCAATATTTGTTGACTACTTTTTTGTTTCTCTTGTCAGTGTGGCCCTAATACTCATTACCAACGAGTGCTTCGTGTTGAGGCACTAACGTTATTCCCCCTCTCTCTTACTGCCTCACGCAAAACTGAAGCAGAAAAGATGGTTTCAATTCCACTCATCCGGTCATCTTTGGTATCGGGACGGTGGAATGCATAGTTGTCGTGATAAAGACGGAGCTCGTTTTAGCGTGGCGCCGCTCCAGCCTCGAAGACAACAGTTTCCCCAAGGCCAGACGAGGAGAGAGGCGAGTCTTATTCCTGGATTGTGCAGGGCTTTGCAGTGTAGAAGTAAAGAAAAGAAGGTGGAGGGGAAAAAAAGCCAGCACGGGAAGGAAGGACGAAGGACTTTCCGCTGGCGTTGGTCTGTCTGACTTGCAAGAATGTGGCGTTTGTGGCCTTTTTTTTGGCACGCCGTCTGTGACCAGCTGTCTCTTTTTACGCCTCGCGCGTCTCCCAAGCTGCTTTCTTTGGATTCTGCTCGGATACAGCCACTGGGAAGGAACTCCCCGGCTGATTGGTCTGCCGGATATAGTCCACGTTGTCCTCGGTGTCGCCTTTCATTCCTGTCCTATGAATTTGAGCTTTAAGGCCTGGAAGTTCAAGCTAACCCCGCGACGAGGGAGCCTTTATCTCCCCACCACCGCCGAGCCGTTCCCTTTTTCCCGCTTGGGTGAGGAGCAGCCCGGAGCGGGCCCGCTGTACGGTGAAGAGCTTCCGCTGGCGGAGGTGGGTCTCTGCAGCAGGGAGAGGGGCAACGAGGCGGCGTCGGCGGGCACGGCCGCGGGCTCCCCGTCTCGCTCCGAGGGTCGCACGGCGGCCGACGGCGGGAACGGGAAGGCCAACGGGAATCCGGTCATGTAGAAAAGCCTTCCGATGCGTCTCGCAACCTGAGTCGGAGAAAACTGGAGTCAGTACTTTGATTGAAACGCGCCGGAGAAAAGTGAGGGGCCGTTTACACGACAACGGCAACTGGGGTGACAACCCAAAAACTTTTCCAGAGAGCCCTATCGTTTACACGCCGACTGCGTTTTGAGGGGCTGAACACAAAAAAATTTGAAAACGCTCCCCTCCTGTCGTCGCTGTCTGAATAGTTGACGTGACGATGCAAAAGTGAGTTTTGGGTAAGAACTCCAGAACAGAAGGTGGCGATAATGGTCCAATATAACTGACAGTGAAGGGGTGAAGATACTGATGACATCAATGCACGCGGATGCAGAACAGTGTATGAAAACATATCTTCAAGTAGCAACCTTGTACACGGCCTAACTGCGTTCAACATTATTCAAGAATCTAGTCAACTGTTGGTCCTTGTACCTTTCGGACATTTGTTTATCCTTCTAATTTTGGAAAATACAAAACGGAAAACAAGCCCAATTCCGTTTTTTTTTGTTATCCCTGTTACAAAAAACGAAAAATGAATCGTTTCCCATTTCCCGATTAAAAACTGGTTATTCAATAACGGAAAACGAGCCTTAATCCGTGTTTCCAGTATCAGTTTATTGAACTGAAGTTGAAAAACAAAATATGCCTAATATTTGTTTTCCACCAAATTCGCTTTTAAATGAGCCATGTCCAGCAAGAATATTTTCTTCCTCTTCTTGTAAATTAATACTATGCGGCTGCAGCAGGGTCTTGTCGCCCCCTGGTTCTAATTATTAGAATGGTTACACCTCGTCTTTCAACAATGGCTTTGGACGGCTATGCCGATTTAATAGTGAAAGTGAAAACAGATAGCTTGACATCGAATGAAATAGCGGCACACTTGCCTAGCCAATTTGGCTCTACATCTTCTCGCGGGTTTACATGTTTGCCATCACGAAACAAAATGTACAACTCCATCCTGCTTGTTGATGAATGGGGGTGTTATTGCAGCCATGTTCTGGGCCTTAAAATCCTCATATTAGCCAGTATTAGCACCAGAGGGGGAAAAGACCCTGCTGCAACCGCATAATATTACTTTATAAGAAGAAGAACATCGTCTTCCGGGTCATAGCGAAAGTCATAGTAAAAGCGAACTTGGTGGAAAACAAAAATTTTGTTTTTCGGACTTCAGTTAAAAAAAAATATTAAGGCTCGTTTTCCGTTATTGAATTTGCAGTTTTAATCGGGAAACAGGAGACAATTCATTTCCCGATTTTTGTTGACATGAATGAAAACGAGAAACAGAATTGGGCTCGTTTTTTTTTTTTTTTTTTCTCTCTCCAAAATTAGAAAGAAAAACAAATCGGCAAAAGGTACACGGACCACTACAGATAGTCACAGGGTTATGAACGAGTTCCGTTCCTACGCTGGCGATGTGTCCCGAATTTCCGCATAAGTCAGAGTTAACCCTTTAAAAATTAAAAATAACTATCTTAAAAGTATCCAAAAGTATTTTATTTTGTTTAATAGTGGTGGCAGCGTTGAGTCTGTGTGGACTGTCAATATGTTAGCATTCGCAGCATTTAAGGTAGCGGACTTTGGTCTTGCAAATTAGGCTAATTTAATCTACTAAATGTACATATTGATCAGACTAGATGGACGTTTGAACACCAATTGTTTTGTGACGAGTGTTTTATTGTTAAACTGCGTGTGGTTTTGAACAGACGTGTACATATGTGTGTTACAGCTTTACAAACTGTCAAAAGTTAAGGAAGTAAAACGCTTCAAAAAGCACAACTGCTTTATTTGCTGTCTGTCAAGCTGAACAACTTCATGTTTAGTTTAGTTTTAGTTTTTAGACTGAACAAGTCATGATACTCTGAGGTAAAATTAGGTACTGTTTGACTTAAAAAAAAAAAAAAAAAAAAAAGAATGGCGACAAAATGGCGGACGAGACTCCGGCGTTGTAATGTCGAAATCGCGTAAGTCGAGTACGGACCCGGGGATTCCCATTTTTTACTACTCTAATTACAGCCTGATGCGCTTTGCCATGTTGTTATTTGACCTGGACAAAAGAGGAAACGGCAGAAGGGAAGGCGTTAGGACACCCCTCTGTTATTGAAAGAGTTGGTACACTCCGTCAGCCACGGTATTTAAGACACAGAAATAATGCATTCTCATGCTTTACTTCTTTGCTGCCACCTACACATTGGGAATGCATACTACATCGGCAAATTGGAGGTTATATGCACTTTTTGCGCTTCCGTGTGCATGCAGTTTTCCCGTCACCAATGGTCGTGTAAATGCGGAATTACAATACTAGGAGAACTAGGGATGTCCCGATCTAATCACGTGATAGGAAATCGGGCCGATTGCACCATTTTTCAGAGGATCGGAATCGGGTCAAAAGAATCGGGAATTTAATTTAAAAAATATTTATATTTTTCTCCTTCATGCTCGTACAAACTGTCCAGCTTGCGTTTGTTACTTGAAGTTAATGATGATTGACAGGTTTTTTTAGCTTTGATCTTGCCAGAGAAGCTTGATAGCGCTACAATCAAAGGCACAAATGTGTTAATTATTGTTAAACTTGCAGCCCAATCATAAGTTTGCTGTTGCAACTGATTCTGTAAGCGAGAGGCTGTTCTCCGGAGCGTGAGCGTCAAAGCGTGAGTGGATTTGAGTCAGCTCACTCAATGAAGCATTTAATAAAGACAAACATTTTTCTACGTTATTCTTTTTTTTTTTTTTTTTTTTTAAATAATTCACATTATGAAGGAAGCACGGTGGGACAGTAACATGTTTGAAACTATTGTTCGGGACTTGGTATCGGCAGATTCTCAAAATCAGGTGACTTGGGTGCAAAAATATGCGATCGGGACATCCCTCAGCAAAACGCCACTTTTATGTTATCGCATAAGATCGTTGTCGTGTAAACGTGGCCTGAGAGGGTAGGGAAAGAGAAAGAAGGCTGTTTTTCAGGGCAGGCTATTTGTATGGGAAGCTACGCTACACTACGCTGGCTTTTCTCAGGTCTAACGCTGCGCAGACAGCAGCGTGTGTACCTGCAAACGAATCCTGAGGGCAGGGCCCAACTTTAGTGCCATGATGCCGAGCAGGTGCTCCTCAGTGAGCAGAGCTAATGTCTCCCCATCAATGACCTGCTCCCGGAAAACCTGGCAGAGACACAGCCACTTCAGCCACGCGCTCACGCCTAACACCACAGGGCTAATCTTAACAAGTTTTAAAGGGCCTACTATTCATTATCCTCCACATTATTCTTGTTATGAAGAATATGTTAGTTGGCACCACACTAATGCTTGATGTTCGACAGCAAGATTCAGTCCCTATCACTCTTTTATATTATCTTTGAGCATATATATATATATGTTTTGAAAGGGGAAATTGAGATTAGGCTGGATTTTTTTATAGTCCTTAAATCACGGATTATTTTTGCAATGAGTCGAATGATGAGCTCATAAATCATGTTATCTACTCGTATAATACACATTACATTTTAGCTAGAGATGTGCA
The DNA here is from genome assembly GCF_030265065.1 of Corythoichthys intestinalis. Classification (NCBI taxonomy): domain Eukaryota; kingdom Metazoa; phylum Chordata; class Actinopteri; order Syngnathiformes; family Syngnathidae; genus Corythoichthys; species Corythoichthys intestinalis. The sequence continues at coordinate 70,154,223 of NC_080396.1, forward strand.
TTGGAAGCCAAATCTATGCACTGAAAAAAGTTGGACGATGGATATGAAGTAACATTGTTTTCCGAAGCAAAAGCAGGTGTTTGCAAATACCTCATTTTGATTCTTAACAAAAATGTTAATTTGCTTAAAATCGAAGACCACAGAAATCCAATGATATTTACAGTTTTCATTTTTTTCTTATTAAAAAAATATTTTTTTCAATTTAAAGAAAATATCTACTTTTCATTTAAAATGTATATATTTTTAAATCAATTTGAAAAAAAAGATCATTTACTGCTTTATTAATGACAAAATGTTTTTTGTTTATATTTAAGTAAATGTACATTTAAAAATTAAAAAAAACATTTATTCACATACAGTAGTATGAAAAAGTATCTGAACCTTTTGATATTTCTTACATTTCTGCATAAAATCACTATCAAATGTGATCTGATCTTTGTCAAGATCACACAGATGAAATAACTGTCAGCTTTAACTACAACCACCCAAATATTTATAGGTTTTCATATTTTAATGAGGATAGTATGTAAATGTCAATGACAGAAGGTGGAAAAATAAGTAAGTGAACCCTCACATTTAATATTTTGTTGCCCCCACCCACTTCCCCCTTTGGCAGAAAAAAATTCAACCAGATGTTTCCTGTAGCTGCAGATTAGTCTGGCACATTGATCAGGACTAATCCTTGACCATTTTTCTCGACAAAACTGCTGTAGTTCAGTCAGATTCCTGGGATGTCTGGATCAGTCTTTTTGCAGCATCCATCCTCTTTTTAGCTTCAACTGTCTGACAGACGGCTTCAGGTTTTCCTACAAAACATCCTGATAAACTTTTGAATACATTCTTCCATTAATGATTGCAAGTTGTCCAAGCCCTGAGGTAGGAAAACAGCCCCAAATCATGATGTTCCCTCCACCATGCTTCATGGTGGGGATAAGGTGTTGATGTTGTTGAGCTCTTCCATTTTTTCCTCCACACATGACATTGTGTGTTGCTCCCAAACAATTCAACTTTGGTTTTATCAATCCTAAAAATATTTTGCCAACACTTCTGTGGAATGTCCAAGTGCCGTTTTGCGAACATTAAACGAGCAACAATGTTTTGGGGTTTTTTTAGACAGCAGTGGCTTCCTCGTGGAGTCCTCCCATTAACACCATTCTTGGCCATAGTTTTACATATAGTTGATATCTGCACCAATATATTGGACTGTGCCAGTGATTTCTGTAGGTCTGTAGCAGGCACTCTTTGGTTCTTCTTAACCTCTCTGAGTATTCTGTGCAATACTCTTGCCGTCATCTCTGGTGGATGGCCACTCCTTGGGAGTGAAGCAACAGTGCCAAACTCTCTCCATTTGTAGACAAATTCTCCGACAGTCGACTGATGAACATCCAGACTTTTAAAGATGGTTGTGTATCCCAGCTTTATACAAATCAACAATCCTTGATCGCAGGTCTTCAAACAGCTCTCTTGACCGAACCATGATGCACATCAGACAATGCTTCTCATCAAGCCAATTCTGAGCAAGCGTGTGTTTTATAGTGGGCAGGACAGCTTTAAACGACTCATCAGGGATTGGGCACACACCTGACTTAAAATGTTTGGTAAAAAAATGGTTTCAATTGCTCTTTAAGTCTCCTTAGGCAGAGGGTTTACTTACTTATTTTCCCTCTTCTGTCATTGTTTGCATGCTATCCTCATTAAAATATGAAAACCTATAAATGTTTGGGTGATTTTATTTAAAGCAGAACCTGTTTTTCATCTGTGTGATTTTGACATAGATCAAATCACATTTGATGGTGATTTTATGCAGAAATGTAAGAAAATTCCAAAAGGTTCAGATACTTTCTCATACCACTGTATACTGTACACGGTTTTTATATACAGTACTACCTGAACAATTAGAATATCAAGTCATTTTTAAACAATTTAACATAAAAGAGCAAACCAACTGATTATATTGAGCCATTACTCCTAAACTGACATAACTCAAGCAGATGTTTGCAGACACTTGCAGACACAGTCACTAATTATTCTCTATCATTGAAAGAACATTTCCAAACAAATAATACAGTATCAACCATTTTTTTAGTTTTTAATGGTAAAAATAGTTATTTGATTATTTTCTGTGATGAATTCAGAAGAAAAAATACCCAAAACATAATGAATATGTACGCAAGGCCACACACAAAAGCTCATGCACACGCTTCAAGCACAGTTCTCAATAAACCTGAGCCATTGTGGAAAAGGCCCATAAGGAGACACTATGATGATGACTGCACACTTGTATTGTTATTGGTCAGCCTGCCCCTGGCCTCCATTTCTCTTCCCTCCTATCTCTTGTTGCTTCAGCGGTCTCACCTGAGCGTATTCAGCACATCCGGCCAGGCTGCTTATGAAGCCACACACATCCTCCACACTCCACTTGCTTATGTCCTCCATGGGGTTTGCTGGGGCCGAGTCCTCCCCATCCATGAAAAGACCTCCAACAGAGCCTGAGAGCAGCAGTAGTGAAGGGGAAAAAAAGACAAATCAATACAAATACTGGAGGCTGAGGACCATTCTGTTGCAAAAAAAAAAAAAATGGTTACAAAATCGGACAATTTGAAATAGTCACACACAATGGTGCCTTGACATTACAAGGTTCTTGAACCGCTTTAAAACTCCAATTTAATGCTTTTAAAGAAATTTTGAAGACATTAAAGGGAACCTCGGACTTAAAGACTAGTATTTAGTATATGTTTTCTACCTACGGAGGGCTCCATGTTTTACACGCGCAATGCACGCTGGGGGTGATGACGCGGTTGGGCTGGACTGGGAGAAATCTGTGCTAGCTAGCAAGCGAAGCTAGTATGACGACTGGCATGATTTTGTCGCATTCTGCTGCTGGTCAGATTGTTCTATTACAGAGCTATGGGATGAGTTCCCAACATCGTACCTGCATCCAATTCCAGCTTTTCAGCAGTGTCTTTAAACCGATCCTAGGCGGCTTGTATATCCCTTCCTTGCTAGTTGCATCATTGCCTTGTTTTTTTTTTCTGGTTGTCTGCCTTTTTATTGATCAGACCTACTGTCACAGACCCTTTTTGTGTATCCCTTTTCACGATCGCGTGTTTTTTGTGTGTGTGTGTGTGTGTATGTGTGTGTGTGTTCAATGAACCCCTTTCACACAATCCCTTATGCTATTGTTGTCTGCTTGCTGTCTGAAGTGAAGTATTATAACTCATTCCAACATTTATCTTTTAAGAATTACATGTCTTTCCATTCGTGGTACCCTTTAAAATTTTTAATTTTTAAGATTTAAAAATTTAAGACCATTTCGCAACAGTTTCTGAAAAAAAAATGTTATTTCACTCCAACTGGTATTTTTCTCCTCTCATTTGCTTAACTTAATGGCTTTGTCTCTAACGAAAAAGTGTTTTCGCAGACTTTGCACTAGGGGTGGGAACCTCTGGATACATCACGATACGGCGATTCAACAATTATCGATACATAGGTCAAGAAATCATTCCACAAAACAGAAAAACAAGCTCTTTTCATCCTTCTGTTGTGAATTGGGAAGAGTTTATCACTAGTAGACTATGGTGGTCAGTGGCAGCCAATGCCAGGCAACGAGTTCATTTTGGGGCATTTGACGTCATTTCCTGTTGATTTTCGGTATTTTCCTTTTCCTGATGAGGCATTTGCGGGTCACTTCCTGTTGATTTGGTTCATTTACAGGTCACTTCCTGCTTATTTGGGGTTACTGAAAAGGGATTGGCACAAGACTGTCCCATAGACTCCACCATCAGTTGACAAGACAGCTCCCACAGACATTGTGCCAAGCCTTACTGTAATGGGGTGACCCAGGCAGAACGTTGAGTTGGCTTTAACTGTGATAAACTCAAAACATATGCGCGTTCTAACACCAGATTTAGGTGGACACAGGACAAAGGTTTTACTGCATACAAGCAAAAATCAATGGATAAAACTAGTGTAACTTTGGCTTGAAGTATTTACGTAAAAGGAACGATAACTGCCCGATTTTGCTTTTAACCAAGAATCGAGACTGTTTTACGTTCATATCTATAGAAACTGCGCGATTTAAGCATTTATTTACAAGAATTTTCAACTTAAAAAGCTATTTGTTTTGTGATAGCTGCCATGTTGGATTACACAATACTGCAACTTTTGCTTGAAATATTTACGTAAAATGAACGATAACGTCCCGTGTTTTGCTTTTAACCAAGATATCTATAGAAACTGTGCGATTTAAGCATTTATTTACAAGAATTATTACCTGAAAAAGATTTTTGTTTTGTGACGGAGGCCATGTTGGATTTAGTTTTTAAAAAATTAAGTTGCTATTTCTGGCAAAAACTTTTTTGATATGTTAAATATTGTTATTGATCCTGAAAATGTAGGTGATTATCTCTGCATTTGGTGGTTTTTGTGCATCTAGCATAAAATCTGAGAACTATATAGCCATTTTAATTTTTATTATATCTAAAATAATTAATCAAGATTTTATTATAGAACGACTTTGAATTTTTTTATGCCGCTGCTCATGGAGACTCTTATATGCCTTAGGGAGGTGCCTGTTTTCGTTTAAGGTCACTAGTTGTTTTGGTTTTGAAAATATTTGAATTTTAAGTTTTTTAAAATAGGCCCCCTACGGATCGGCCCCGAGCCCGGTGTCCTGTCAACTGATAGTGAAGTCTATGAATGTCCCCAAATGAAATTAAATCTTGGACAACTTTTTCTTATTTCACACTTTTTTTCATATTTTTCGTGTACACACCCTGTTTATTGCGTCCAGGTGGGTTTAATTCATTGAAAATAATGTACTGTTTTACAGCTAAGTGTGTATTATCATCAGGAAGTTGGCATTGTCCTTGTACACGCTATATTATATGCTCGCCTGTTATGGTTCATTTGAAATTGTTGGAAACCTTTCATGATTTATTTTGGGACTAAAACCTGAATTTTCCAGACGAAAGCATTTTTAGTAATCTTCAACTAAAACTAAACGAAGATGAACACCTTTTGAAAAAACTAATAAGTATTTTTATCCAAAAGACTAAGACTAAAATTAAAAGGGCTGCCAAAAACAACACTGCTTTCTTCCATAAAAAAAAACTCAAAATGAATTCATTTTATGGACTTTTTACCCAGGCTTGGTCTGACTACTCAACAACATTGTGGTATTCAGTTGATTTGTCTCATGCTTTTTAGAATCATGGAGCAAAAAAGTTAACTTTAGTTCAGGCTTTTAAATAAGCTATTGGAGTTGTACTCATAACATTTGATGTGCTTGATTGTTGTTCCGTATATAACTCATTGACAGAAGCCGTAATGCACCGTGACCGAGCAATGTTATAGCACATAATCAACGTAAAATAATACTGAAAACAGAAAAGTGCTATTGTTCCTCAACTGTTCCCAGAAAGTTCCGACCTGTCTAGGTAAGATGAAAATTTTATTGGTAAAGAAGTATGTTTCAACACTTTTGTCTATATAGTGTTTGTGGATTAATTCCCACATGGCTGTACTGTGTCAGGGTCAAAGGCAGGGCCCCAAACAGAGCGCCAGAGATGCACACAAAGTGACGCTAATGGGTTTCACATGTTTAGCCTTTTGTGTGTGCGAGTGTGTGAGTCTGCTCACCCATGTGAAAGTATGGGTTGATGTAGGGAAATCCGAAGGGCAATGACTGTCCTTGAAGAGCAGGCAGAGGGGGCAAAAATCCAGGCGGGAGCTGGAGTTTGACTTCCGACTTTCCCAGCGCCGAGTTGAGCAGGTGGAGCGCGGGTGAGTCGTTGCCCACGGAACTACACGGTGCACTGATCCGGCCCGAGCTTTCGCGATTCTCCTTTGCGCCATCGCCGAGGCCCTTGCCGTCTCTTTCTCGACTCCGCCTCTCCTTGTGTTTACTCCGAGACTTTAGGCCTTCCCGCCTCTCCTCGCATGTTTCCGTTTCGCTGTCCGAGTCCTTCAAGTCCTCCTCGTCCCCCTCGCTTCCTCTGTCCTCTCTTCTTCTTTTGTGATGGCCAGCGCGAAGCTCAGTCTGAGGGCCCCGGCGAAGGGCCTTCCTGGACTCGGCGTCCGAGCCAGTCGTGGAATTCTGTCCTTCTTTATGGGTGGATGACGTCTTGGGCTGCTGCTGGTCGGTGCTCAGGAAGGGTGCCGTGGCCGCGTGTCGAAGCCCCAGCATGGCATTCGAGCGACGGGCCAGTTCCTCTCGGAGCGGATGACCTTCAGGGATGTCTTGAAGGCTCCTCAGGGCCGGGTGGTCCGAGGGCAGACCGGCGGCGAGCGGGTCGGAGCCCAGCAGTTGCTGCTGCTGGTGGAGACTCTCCAACTCCTTTTGTCTCAGTAGCTCAGCTGACATCTCAAGTCTGACCAGAAGATATGACATTTTCATGACAAATCCAAAATACAACACAAGTTTAAGCTAAGTTCCTTGCACACACGCGAGTACACACCTTGCTAGATTTTGCTTCCTCAGCATTTCCTGTTGCCGCACAAAAATTTCAGCTTGAGCCGGTTGCAGGAAACCATAGCCTGGTGTAGACAAACGTTAAAATAGCATTAGCGCTTTCAGGGACAGTGGTCACTACGTTGGACATCTATTTAAAAGTTATCATTAGCATATCTCATTCACTGCCAGCTCAAGTACATGTTGTGGTAGTCAATTGACCGAATAATCGCTTAATGCCCCTACCAGTTAAAATGAATTAGACGTCTATTACTTTCAATGGCAGCCAAGGAGTCAAGCTATGTGAGGTGACAAGAGATTTAAAACAAAATAGATAATTCCCAAAACAAAATACACACAGGCAACACTTATTTGAATTTATGTCTTTATTCTTTTTTCCAATTGATATTTTTTTGTAAGTTTTAATTGAAAAATATATATATATATTTTTTTTGTTGTTGTTATATTTCATTTTAATTTAATTATGATTTTTTTCTTATTACTTGGAGCTTTGACTTTTTTCTTTTTTTATTAACTACTATTTAAAAGATCAAAAATTGATACTTCAAATCAATACATTTATTTTATTTGATGTGATTTATATATTTTATTTTTATCGCCCATCTCCAAAGTCGAGCATGTTGAAAAAATTGCCTCATCATACGATATAACAATATATACTGTAAAGCATAGCATTGTTTACATTTTAGCTGAAAATTAGCATTGGAATGAAAAACTGCGCTGAGAAAAACTGAGCACTGAATATGATTTTAACGATGTTACATTGAGCAAAAGCAGATATTGCAAATAACTTGGTAATCAATCATCATTGATGATGGCAGAAATCAGAATATTTACATTTTTTTTTAAATAAAAATATAAATTAATGATTTCTTTTGATTTTAAAATAAATAAGGGATTTCTTCCTTATAGAAAATTACTTATTTAAAAAAAGTATATAAAACCCCACGTCTCTCCTGTTGCTGGGCCATCCGTAGGTAAATAAGGATATACAGTGTTACCTCTACTTAAGAACGTCTCTAAAAACGATATTTTCAGGTTACGAAACGCCTAAAAGGAGGAAATGCCTCTTGTTGCTAGTGAAAATTCAGGTTACGAAAGGCAAAAAAATACAGCACAGTATGGGGAGCTGCGTTTATGAACAGCTACTTCCAGCTCCCATAGTTTACTGAAAGTAACATACTCATAGCTGCGCTGCCATTGGCTATTGCCGAGCATCTTCCTGGCATCTGATTGGCTAACACTGTACAATGTATGTGTATGTGGTGTCCTCTTCATTAGCACTTCCGGCTGAGAGGTGTTTTGACGGCTTTTCGTTAGCTTACTTTTATTCACTATGGCCCCCAAGAAAGTGATGATGAATAGAGGAACAAAAAATAAGAAAAGAGTAATTTTGTCACTACAAACAAAGCAAGAGATGTGTGAAAAAAGTGTGAAATAGGGGTGCGTTCGATTGATCTCGCGAAAGAATATGCCTGTAATACATCAACAATCGGCACGTTATTAAAACATCAATGGTTCGAGAAGTTTAAAAAGAGGACTGGAATTCACTCTATTGTTTGGCATGGTGAGGCAAGTAGCGCCAACCACAAAGCGGCTGACAAATTTGTGCAAAAGATGAGGGTAAAAGTAGATGAGGACCGTAGTTAAAAGGTAACTGACCATCATTTTTATTCTGTATTTTTTACATGATGCACAACCCTCATTTTGTTTATTGTACAATAATATAGTCGTGACATATATTTGCTATATAAGTATAACACCACCACCACCATTACATGTTTTGTTGCCTTTTTATGCTTTATAAAAGATTTGTGTCTGAATTTGGGGGGGCTTGGAGCGGATTAGGGCATTTACATGGAAAACGCACCTCTACTTACTGAATTTTAAGGTTAAAAAAGTACTTCCAGAACCAATTAATTTAATAAGTAGAGGTACCACTGTAGTGTCAAAGCGCTATAAGTGTGTTGAAAGGTGGCAAGGCGCTATACAAGTGTAACTCCGTTTACCATTTAAATCAAACAATTTTTGGGGGGTAGCAGTCTCTCCAAATAGTTGATGTTTAATTTTATAATCAATTATTTGTCGATTTTTTACTATTACCGTATTTTCAGACTATAAGTCGCAGTTTTTTTCATAGTTTGGCTGGTGGTTCAACTAATACTCTGGAGTGACTTATGAGTGAAATTATTAACACATTATTATATCATTTCACACGTTATTTTGGTGTTTTGGAGTGATGGCTTGGTAAACTTGTTAGCATGTTCTTTATTATACAGTTATCTGAATAACTCTTAATAGCTATGTTACCATTTTTCATGTTTGTTCATGCATCGTGTAACATTGTCATACTGTCCATTTATTCAGCATGTTGTTCTCAATTGTATTTTTATTTTAAATTGCCTTTCAAGATGACATATCTGTTCAATGTGTTGGATTTTATTAAGTAAATTTTCCCCAAAAATTCGAATTATATGTTGTTTTTTTTTCCTCTTCATTGCGCATTTTTTGGGCTGGTGCGACTTATAGTCCGCAAAAATACGGTAATTCTTTTACTACCCTTGCACTATTTGGGGTTGTACCAGGAAGGACCAAACTGTGTCACACAAATCATGTGAGTGACTCGCTTTGAAGTCTCCTCTTCTGTCGACAACAACTTAAATTTATGTCTTTGTAATAGCGGCAGCCTGTACAAACTTCACTGAAGTTTGAACAAGCGTCTCGGAATGGATTTTGCGTGAGGTCGGAGGTTCTACTGTGTATCACTTAGGACACACTGCTGACAAACGTGCTTATTAGCACGATGAAAAATGTGTTAAACTGTCAAATGATGACTCACCAGGGGCCTGGCAGAGAGCTGAGGGCAAGCCCAGGAAAGGAGCCCGCAAGTGAGGCGCTAAGGTGATGTGAGGTGCCGTCGCAGGCGATAGGAGAGGTGGAGGCTGGGACAGTTCCCTGTAGAAGCAAATACGAAACGAAAATACATTTTAATTTAAAGCGCTCCGCGTTCATCCTGACAAGCATTTTATTTTTCTCTCCGCCCGTGCGCCTTGGCCCTTCTCGCGCGTGTGCGTGCTGCCACATCGATGTGTACGGCGTATTTTTATCAGCCGTGTTCCAGAGGCCCCGACGTCGCCCCGGTGCCTCATCAGTCTTGTCAGGCTGCAGCGAGCACCGCTGGCCATCGCTGTACCCTCCGCTGCCGCCACAAATTCACACACGCACGCACACACATAATGAGGGCTGAATGCACAATGCCAGTGTGTCACGCTCTGACAGCTGGGGCGGCCCCTGCATCTTGACCGGGACCACGGGCTGAAGGACCTTCTAATTAACACTCATCCCGCCTCTATTCGCCCCGTCAGCCGCCCTCCCCTCCTTTTTTTATACCCCCATTCCCTCCCTCCTACTTTCCGGGCCAGCATTGATGCTGCTAAAAAGACGGCGCGTCCTGCAACCTCAACTTTTGAAAAGGCCTCTCCATTATCTTCTTCGTCCTTTGTCCTCATTGAGGAGAGGAGGGGCGCCTCTCACCTTTCTCCTACTCAGTGTCTTTTTTTTCCCCTCCCGACCAAACCATCTTTTTTTGTTCTCTGTGTCCTCTATGAAAAATGGGTGTTGTTTGTGCCCTTTTTTTTTTACACCCCCGCTACGTCACTCCCTGTTTCGTCAAGTTCCACTAGCCTTGTTCATTTCCTCGCATTTATTTGTACATCCCAACAGGTAGGAGATTTTTTTAAACTCCCGGTATAATGAGGCTTCTGCACCTTGACCTTCACACTCTGTCAAAATGTGTGACTTGGCGCTTGGAGAGGGGACAAAGAGGAGGATGCTCATTGCCTGGGTCATTCTAGTATTGGAGGACATTTTGGATTGAAAATTCTTGAGAGTTAGGCCTTTACTTCTCTGGTTTTCTTCTATATATCAATCAAAATAGGGTAATAGTCCATCAAAGGCTTGGCTTGCTCGCCTTACATATCAATGGTATTTTCTTATTACATGATTTATTTGATATTTACAATATAAAAAATATAATCAAGCACCAGGGTTGGTGTTAACAGAGTGGCAAATTTGTACTAATGCTGCGTAACACTTACAACTTCCAACTGCTGGTCGATCTACCCAAGAATTCCACAAGATATAAGCGCTTCTGCTGTGAATTTTAATGACTAGCAGATGTCCAATCCATTTTAAGCGGCAGCGTGGCAGCGAGTGAACGAGTAATCATTCACCGGCTAGCGCTGTCAATGGTAACAACCGAGTATACAGCAGATGCTTTCACATTGATCAAATCGGTTGAGATATAAGCTAGTTATGACTTAATTTTAATGTCAATATATTGACTAGACCCTACCAACATGGCCGCCCTGACGCAGTGAAAGAGTGTTATGCTTTTGCTGTGAATTGAAATGAGTTTATCACTAAATGTGTAATCCATTTTATAGTCGGAGGGTGTTTTTGTCAACGATGACGATAACGAAAATATTTCGTCAGCGAGCAGTTTTTTCATGCCGAAGACAAACGTGTCTTCGAAGACTAAAACATAATGATACAGATGCCAGTTGTCGTCTGACGAGACAAGAACGAGACGAAAATTCATCCATCATAAGTTCACAACATGTGATATTTTCTTATCGTATGTGTAGTAAGTAGGGTTGTTCCGATTATGTTTTTTTGCTCCTGATCCGATCCCGATCATTTTAGTTTGAGTATTTGCCGATCCCGATATTTCCCGATCCGATTGCTTTTTTTTTGCTCCCGATTCAATTTCAATCATTCCCGATAATTTTTCCCGATCATATACATTTTGGCAATGCATTAAGAAAAAAATGAATATAACTCGGACTAATATATACATTCAACATACAGTACACAAGTACTGTATTTGTTTATTATGACAATAAATCCTCAAGATGGCATTTACATTTTTAACATTCTTTCTGTGAGAGGGATCCACGGATAGAAAGACTTGTGACTTTGTGTATTGTGTGAATATTGCCATCTAGTGTATTTGTTTAGCTTTCAGTAAATGATACTGCAGCATGCCCCAATGCATGATGGGAAGTGAAACCATGATGGGAAGTAAAACCATGACTGTTCGTCATGCTACCAATGGATATATCTTCTCTGCTTTGGGAAATAAGTTAAGGTGTTAAGACAATGATCTATTGCCACCTTGCTTCCCCACATTGCTTCCTATGCTATTACTAATTATAGGGAGAGGGTTTGCAAGGTTTTAGCCAATTGATGAACGATTTCAAAGGCTGCCAAAATTCGCTCTACGCATTTTGCACTGCCTTTTAATTCACTATATAGGTAAAGTAGCGTCATAACAGATTGAGCATGACAATGAGTGAGAGAGTCGTGCAGCGTATAAATTACAGTGCCTTGCAAAGTATTCGGCCCCCTTGAACCTTGCAACCTTTCGCCACATTTCAGGCATCAAACATAAAGACATAAAATTTTAATTTTTTGTCAAGAATCAACAACAAGTGGGACACAATCGTGAAGTGGAACAAAATTTATTGGATAATTTAAACTTTTTTAACAAATAAAAAACTGAAAAGTGGGGCGTGCAATATTATTCGGCCCCCTTGCGTTAATACTTTGTAGCGCCACCTTTTGCTCCAATTACAGCTGCAAGTCGCTTGGGGTATGTTTGTATCAGTTTTGCACATCGAGAGACTGACATTCTTGCCCATTCTTCCTTGCAAAACAGCTCGAGCTCAGTGAGGTTGGATGGAGAGTGTTTGTGAACAGCAGTCTTCAGCTTTTTCCACAGATTCTCGATTGGATTCAGGTCTGGACTTTGACTTGGCCATTCTAACACCTGGATACGTTTATTTTTGAACCATTTCAGTGTTTCCCCTAGAATTTTTTGAAGCTGTGGTGGTGGGCTGCATCGGAGTCGGACAGCCTTACCATGTCGTGCCACGGCGAATTTTTTTTTTCTCCATTATTTTTTTCCCTTAATAAGAACCATAACGAAGATATATTTGAAATATTTCATTAGCTAGGCTAATGTCGTAGCTCTCAGCTACGGTACATGTACGTAAAATGCATAGCTGATTACAGCTACTTTACCCTACGTAATAATACGACTTTTTTTCTCGTAGCAATAGTACGACTTGCATCTCGTAGTGACTCAGGGGTTGGCAACCCAAAATGTTGAAAGAGCCATATTTGACCAAAAAATAAAAGATAAAAAACTGATACAGTATGTCGGGAGCCGCAAAAAATTAAAAGCCTTGTATAAGCCTTATAATGATAGCAACACTGGCTGTATGCATTGATACTAGCTTTATTAGCTTACTATCGCAATGACTAAGTTGGCTAGAAATACAAAATTAGCCTTCATGATTAAATGTTTATTTTCCCTGCAGTGGATCCTATAGAGCACAGGTGTCAAACCAATTCTAGAAAGGGCCTAGTGGGTGCTGGATTTTGTTCCAACCGATAACGTGCAGAGAGTTTAACCAATGAACTTCCTGCTGAAACAAGCAGCACCTGACAAAGTTTAACTGATTACACATGTAAAAGATCTAATTGGTGAAAAGGTGTCATCTTCATTGGTTGGAAAGCAAACCTGCATCCACTAGGCCCTTTCTGGAATTGGTTTGACACCTGTGCTATAGAGAATGATGCACTACGTGAATACTCTGTTGTACGATGCCACTACAAGTTTAACTTCATTACAATATTAATGAACTGAAAGAATGTTTGTGTCATGTTTGTCCTCCTAGAAATCCTATTAAAACAAAAAATATATTTCCCTCTCCCATCTTTTTCCATTTTCAAAAAAAAACAACCTCTGGAGCAGCGCTTAAGAGCCGCAAGCGGCCCTAGAGCCACGGGTTGCAGACCACCGTCTTAGTCCTTCTTTTTCCTTTTATTTGGCCCTTATAAGTACTACATTACCACAACAATAACAGTCCTTCTGCCAACGGACCCATTTCAAGGGGTGGGGGATTCTAACAGCCGTGCAAAGAGTTTTACTAGATTCGGTGAGAAGGTGAATAGTTTTTTTTCAATGTTCGTGAACTAAATTTCCACACAAACGCACATCGAGTTACCATTAACTTAGCAAGGAGAGGTATGAGAGTCATTTTTCGAGTGTCCCAGAGCCCAGACTTGAAAAAAAAGCGCATTTATCAAAGTTTCGTCAACCATAATTGCGTATATCCGTCAGCCGAAACAGCACAGATAAAGTACACCTGCCCCTCGTTGTCGAAGTTGGCGCGCCGGTGTTGTGTCGAAAAACGCCTGCACGTCACTCGTACACACAGCTTTTTCTTACCAATCGGTGGACAGGGAAACGACTTTCTTGTACCGTGAATATGTATCATTTTACTCTGCTTGAACTAATAAATCTTGTACTGTGACCGGTGCTCTGAAAATAGAGCAAGGCTTCATTTTGGGCCCCGCCTCTCCGCGCAAATTCAGTCAAACTTTGCTTTCTGTCCAAGACGGCCATCCACTGCCCACTTTCGCCGAAAAGTCTGATCCAAACTATTGTAATGCCCCGGATATGGGGAAGAAGGAGAGAAGTCTGTATTGGCTTACCCACTTTATTGTGGTAACAATAATAAAGAAAAACGATAACAAAATACCAGCGGGCTGCCACGACATGCGACCTCTATCTCTCGCTATCTCACTCGTTCTCCCAATCTTCCTACTCGTTCCCCTTGCGTCACAGCTCCCCAGGCCGATTGTCAAATGAGTTAAGGTGGCCCCGCATAGTTACGAACATTACAATACACAATGAATAGGTTTCCGCTGAACTCTTCACACTCGGCTGCTGCTAGTTTGAAACAGCCTTAAAAAAATTAAATGAATAAATAAAATGCATCTCATTTGCAAGGCGTGGCGGCTTTTATTTTGGTGTGGCGGTGCGCCACAATCTGTTAAATGTAGGGGAATCCCTGCATTTCATTGTAGATTTTGGCTTTATGTTTTTGATCATTGTCCTGTTGGAAGATAAATCTCCGTCCCAGTCTCGGGTCTTGTGCAGATACCAACAGGTTTTCTTCCAGAATGTTCCTGTATTTGGCTGCATCCATCTTCCCGTCAATTTCAACCATCTTCCCTGTCCCTGCTGAAGAAAAGCAGGCCCAAACCATGATGCTGCCACCACCATGTTTGACAGTGGGGATGGTGTGTTCAGGGTGATGAGCTGTGTTGCTTTTACGCCAAACATATCGTTTTGCATTGTGGCCAAAAAGTTCAATTTTGGTTTCATCTGACCAGAGCACCTTCTTCCACATGTTTGGTGTGTCTCCCAGGTGGCTTGTGGCAAACTTTAAACGAGACTTTTTATGGATATCTTTGAGAAATGGCTTTCTTCTTGCCACTCTTCCATAAAGGCCAGATTTGTGCAGTGTACGACTGATTGTTGTCCTATGGACAGACTCTCCCACCTCAGCTGTAGATCTCTGCAGTTCATCCAGAGTGATCATGGGCCTCTTGGCTGCATCTCTGATCAGTTTTCTCCTTGTTTGAGAAGAAAGTTTGGAAGGACGGCCGGGTCTTGGTAGATTTGCAGTGGTCTGATGCTCCTTCCATTTCAATACGATGGCTTGCACAGTGCTCCTTGAGATGTTTAAAGCTTGGGAAATCTTTTTGTATCCAAATCAGGCTTTAAACGTCTCCACAACAGTATCTCGGACCTGCCTGGTGTGTTCCTTGGTTTTCATAATGCTCTCTGCACTTTAAACAGAACCCTGAGACTATCACAGAGCAGGTGCATTTATACGGAGACTTGATTACACACAGGTGGATTCTATTTATCATCATCGGTCATTTAGGACAACATTGGATCATTCAGAGATCCTCACTGAACTTCTGGAGTGAGTTTGCTGCACTGAAAATAAGGTGGCCGAATAATATTGCACGCCCCACTTTTCAGTTTTTATTTGTTAAAAAAGTTTAAATTATCCAATAAATGTTGTTCCACTTCACGATTGTGTCCCACTTGTTGTTGATTCGTGACAAAAAAATTAAATTTCATATCTTTATGTTTAAAGCCTGAAATGTGGCGAAAGGTTGCAAGATTCAAGGGGGCCGAATACTTTTGCAAGGCACTGTAATAGCGTTAAATATTATAATGTGACACATTTATTGATAAATTAATTGCCGCCGTTATCGGGATATATTTGACAACCCTACATTAAGCCTAAACTAAAGACTCTGGATGAGTGTAACATATTATGTCTGTAACGTTAAATACAAGTAGAAAATGATTTAATTAAAATATATATATTTTAAAAAAGCATGGCCGATATTTTTTTGCCGATTCCGACACTTTGAAAATGACGTGATCGGACCCGATCGATCGGCATCCCGATCCTCTAGTAGTAAGCATGCCTTTTAGCAGTGTTTGGTCGTGTCACTCATCTGACATGCTGCGCCTCCCCCCGAACCCCTGGCCCACACGCAGGCCTAAGCGTGTGCCCATTCCAGGCTCCTTCTGTGGTACTTGGTAAATTTTGTTTTCTTATCTTGGCTATGCCATGTTGCTTTAGCCTTTAAAGGTCTGTGCTGAGAGATCATCACACACTAAACTAGCTTGTAGCGGTAGCATAGCGTTTGTTCTGGCATTAGCATTTAGCGCGATGATTTGGTGAGTGTCTTTTTAAACTCTTGCAAAACTTTAAATACAGTTCGTGGCATCCAGGTGAGTTCAATTATTTACAAATAATGTGCTGTTTTTCTGCTGAGTGTGTATTATCATAAAAATGTTGACGTCATTGTAGACTCTACAATAATGTTCTCATCTGTCACTGTTCATCCGAAATTCTTGGAAACATATTATTGTATGTATTTATTTACCCACGGACTAAAACTTTTGAAGTTTCTAGACGAAAACATTTTAGATTTGTCAACTTAAACTAGACGAAAACAAACATATTTTGAATTAAAAGTAAAATATGACTAAGAATAAAATGTATTTTCGTCCAAAAAAGACGAAGACGAAAATAAAAGAGCTGCCAAAAAACAACATTGGTGAGTGTGCAGCAGTGACGTGCGGTGAGGTTCGTGGTTGGTGAGGCACTGACTCCTTAAGTGTCAGATTTACAAATATATAACCAAAAAGGGTAGCTTATTCAGTTAACTACTGGTTATTTCATATCTCATCAGCATTCTTCACAAAACACACACACACGGTACATATTACAGATACGTAAAGGTAGAAAATAACGTGCATTTGCGCTACACTCTCCATGTGTTGGAATTTCCATCGCAAGTCTTTAGTTCATACAACATAAATGAGTACAGAGTGGTGTACAAAACCACAGATTTCAATTTTGACCTTTTGTGAAATATTCAGTTGTTTTTAAAACTTGAATCTGATACGTAAATCAATTTAATACAGATTGCTCAACAAAAAGCATGAAAAGAAAAAGTATATTTTATTTAAGGCCAAAATTTAGTTTTAAAATATTAAGATTAAAATGAAAACTGTGGTCTTACCTTTATTTGTAGATGAAGTCCATGCGCCTGCCCTTCGCCACAAAAACCTCAGTTACTTTGTTGTAAAAGTCCTCCTTATTTTCCTTTAGTTTTAAAAGTCTCTCCGCCTCAATGGAGATGATCGCCAGGGAGGAAAGTTGTCCTGAATCGGTCCTATTCTGACTGTATCACATCACCGATTGCTACAATTAGATCGTTCTGTATTCTATTTGACAAGCCAGAAAACACAGTGGATGTGTCCAAATGTCTAGCTAACCTCTCATCTTTCTCAGCAAAAGCGTATAAAAGTTCGACATAATTGCCACGATTAGTAGAGCTTGCCCTCTCATCGTTACCACGAAATGCTAACTCCTGCTTAGCTAAGAAGCAGGTTGCATTAATGAGGTCTTTCAAAATCTCGCGGTTCTCCTTTACCTTAGCGTTGTGGGTGCTAACGTTGAGCCGCCGCTGTTCGTTCAAAGCCAAATCGATCCTTGAGTTCCAAAAAATTTTAAAGCAGTCTGGCTTTGAATGTGAGTGTACGATCTCTCATGTTTGCTGAGACTTCGTGGTAAATTTTTCATGTCACAATATCCCGTGTTAGTCCAGACATTGGCACAAGTTGAGAACAAAAGGCATGGGAAGCAGTAAAGGCAGTTTTTCGAAGGACAGCCACACAGCCAGTAGTTTTTCTTCGGGTGTACCACTCCGTTTGAAAAGAGCAAGTTATCTTAGACTGTCCCGTAGTTTGAAGCAAACCTTTTAGCTCCGGCGTTGGTCTTCCTCTGTTAATCAGGTCCACTTTTGACTGAAAGTCCAGTTTTGAGAATTTTTTAAGTTTGGATATATAATCCTCTTCCATTTTGGGAGTCCGATGTCGACGTAGTAAACAATACAAAACGGCTCGCCGCAGTGCACTTGATTCGCCTGGCGCCATTACCTGTTGGCTCACGTTCGCCCCCTTTCTGTGCGGCAGCGTACTATCTGCCGCAACCTGTGCCTTTTCACTGCGGTTTTATTTCCCATCAGCAAAACTAAATATGTCGCTAACAAACATTAAACTTTAAGGGTTAAAGACATTAGCCAGACTGTGGAAAATCAGGTCAAATAAACGTATCTGGAAACATTATAATGGCGACATGCAGATGTACGGCAACCAGCATGCTCCAATTCCATGTATCAACCCAGTGTGTTATGGATTGCGCAATCAGAGGTGAGGCTTTACTCGTTGCTGCCGCACCTCTCGTTTCATTTCGTTATTTGAACAGGAAATGGGCAAATTCAGCGATTTTGTCTATAAAAAATGTTTGAAATGAGTCATACATTAAGAGCAATGGACAAATATTAATATAAATTTGATGCTATAACTATTTTTTTGTCATGATGACAGGTGAGGCTCTGCCTCACCTGCCTCCCCTGACCGCACGTCACTGGTGTGCAGTAATTTAATACTAAAAGAAAAAAATGTATATATATTTTTTTTGTGTGTAGTATCGGCACCGGCCGATACCACACAGTATCAGAATCGGCAAGGACGTAGGTTTGCATAGGGACGGTAGGGACATAACCAACTTTTCAGGATGCTAAAATTGTCCCCACCAAGTTTTAAGAAACCTCATTTCATTATATAAAGAATTCAGATACAGTGCCCTCCATAATTATTGGCACCCCTGAAAAAGATGTGTTTTTTAGCTTCTAATATTTTTTTTATTATTCAAATAATAAGAAAAGAATATACAGTATCGTGAAGTGGAACAACATTTATTGGATAATTTAAACTTTTTTAACAAATAAAAAACTGAAAAGTGGGGCGTGCAATATTATTCGGCCCCCTTGTGTTAATACTTTGTAGTGCCACCTTTTGCTCCAATTACAGCTGCAAGTCGCTTGGGGTATGTTTGTATCAGTTTTGCACATCGAGAGACTGACATTCTTGCCCATTCTTCCTTGCAAAACAGCTCGAGCTCAGTGAGGTTGGATGGAGAGTGTTTGTGAACAGCAGTCTTCAGCTCTTTCCACAGATTCTCGATTGGATTCAGGTCTGGACTTTGACTTGGCCATTCTAACACCTGGATACGTTTATTTTTGAACCATTCCATTGTAGATTTGGCTTTATGTTTTGGATCATTGTCCTGTTGGAAGATAAATCTCCGTCCCAGTCTCAGGTCTTGTGCAGATACCAACAGGTTTTCTTCCAGAATGTTCCTGTATTTGGCTGCATCCATCTTCCCGTCAATTTTAACCATCTTCCATGTCCCTGCTGAAGAAAAGCAGGCCCAAACCATGATGCTGCCACCACCATGTTTGACAGTGGGGATGGTGTGTTCAGGGTGATGAGCTGTGTTGCTTTTACGCCAAACATATCGTTTTGCATTTTGGCCAAAAAGTTCAATTCAGTTCAAAAAAATTAAATTTCATATCTTTATGTTTGAAGCCTGAAATGTGGTGAAAGGTTGCAAGATTCAAGGGGGCCGAATACTTTTGCAAGGCACTGTATATATGTATATATGTATTTATGTATATATATATAAAATAAGAAAAATCCAACCTTCAATACAAGTGCATTCATTCAGTGGGGAAAAAATCCCACATAAAGAAAAAAAAAATTGACATCAAATAATATGTGTCACAATTATTAGCACCCCTGGTGTTAATACTTTGTACAACCCCCTTTTGCCAACAAACAAGGTCTGGGGACTGACTGAGATGGCCATGGGAGGAGCTTGATTTTGTGTCTGGTTTTTGTGTCTCACACAAAAATACACACGGTTCCAGGCTTCAACTGGGACTGTGTGCTTTGGTCAGATGAGACCAAGATTGAGCTTTTTGGTAACAAACACTCTAAGTTGGTCTGGCGTGCCACGAAAGATGCGCATACTGAAAAGCACCTCATACCTACTGTGAAGTATAGGGGTTGGTCAGTGATGCTGTGGGGCTGTTTTGCTTCCAAAGGCCCTGGGAAACTTGTTAGGGTGCATGGCATCATGAATGCTTTGAAATACCAGGACATTTTAAATCAAAATCTGTTGCCCTCTCCCCGAAAGCTGAAGATGGGTCGTCACTGGGTCTTTCAGCAAGACAATGACCCTAAACATATGGCCAAATCTACACAGAAATGGTTCACCAGACATAAAATCAAGCTTTTCCAATGGCCATCTCAGTTCCCAGACCTTGTTTTGTTGGCAAAAGGGGGTTGTACAAAGTATTAACACCAGGGGTGCTAATAATCGTGACACACATTATTTGATGTGAAATAATTTTTTCTTTATGTGGGATTTTTTTAGCCACTGAATGAATGCACTTGTATTGAAGGTTGGATTTTTCTCTTTTTTTCCATTAAGGCCCCATATTATTTGAATTTAAAAAATATATTATAAGCTAAAAAACACATCTTTTTCAGGGGTGCCAATAATTATGGAGGGCACTGTATATAGGCCATTTAGATTGTCTTACAAAATGTTGTACAGATAGAACAGACCCTACCATTGTTAAGTGAATTATTTTCATTATGTTCAGACTGACATCTATCCCTTTTCACTTGCTGAATGTGCCGGTCCATTTTTTCCCCCCTCAAACAAACGTTTGGTTGGCTGATGACTTGAAGCACCCCGTCCCGCGACAAAGACACACACAGACATACTCCAAAACCCCAACAGCTACATGGTGACAACATGCCGCCTCCTCCGCCCCCTTCAGAGAAGAGGCATATTCGAAGTTTTTTTTTCGTCCAGCAGCAGCCACTGTAGGTCATGTAAAATGACGTCAATGTTGTGGAGGTGGGGGAAACACCACTAATTTTGTTACTGAAAGTCCGACCTGCATCAGAGTTAGCATAACATTAAACTTGCTAACCGTCAAAACTACTACGGTCAGGCCAGCCTCCACAAGGAACAACGAAGTCAAGCTAGTCGTCCCCTATTTGGATCATTGTTTGCGTTATGTGCATGTCGGTAATATCGTCCCTACCAATGTTGAGACCAAACCTACGCCCTTGAGAATCGGCATCCGAATCCACACTGGTTAGTTAGAAGTGCCACACTGTTTAGCCAGCTGTTACTGCTGACCAAGAGGGCAAACTTACTTAGAGTATGTAAATAAGGAATTGTCTTTCGTTGTTGTTGTTGTTTTCATTTGACGAACTCATAGCATTTAGAGGGTACTCCAGATTTGTTTTAATTTAAAAAAAATAAATAATAAAAAATGTACTGTATATAGATCTCCTAGCATTCTTTTCTCTGTTTCATTAGATTTGGTCTCAGGACGAGTCAATTTATGAAAAACGGCATGTGTTAGTGTTTTGTATGCGGATTATTTAAAAATGTGAAGGGTGCGACGTAAAATGTTGTCCAATTCTGGAACTTCCCGCCTGCGAAGGCAAAAATGACTACTGTTTCCATAGGAGGCTTCGTCTCTGCTGCCTTTCTGTCCTCCCGCCACTCAGCCGTGAGTGAGGCCGTCGCCACACACAGGCACACATGGGAACGGAAAACAAAGTGGAAACCAACGGCGGGACGCGTGCAACCGCAAATATTGTTTTGTAACCATGTTCAAATTAGCTAGCGCCTGCTTGTCTCTCGCTTGGCTAAGCGGCGAGGGAGCGGAACAGCTTGGAGGGAACGCTCGCATGAAGGGACAAGGGGATGTGATAGTTGGGTTGGGAGCTCTGTGTGTGTGTGTGTGTGTGTGTGTGTGTGTGTGTGTGTGTGTGTGTGGTAGGGGAGGGGGTGAAAAGCATTCATCGATCGCCTTTGCCGCTGAAATGTTAATGCTAATCGTATAACCGCTCTCTCCGGCGGCGCCTTGCACTCCTGTGGCAGCTCCAATTAATCTCGGGTGAGGGCTGTGGCGCGTGACCCCAGGGCGGCGAGCCGGGGGCCCCGCTAGCCGCTTCTTATGTAATTACACCGCCCAGTGTGTAATCACCTGGTTTAATCCCTCGGGGCAAGCAATTAGCCTCGCGACGCGCCGCTCGGCGAGGCCACGCCGCGCCTCACGCAAAAACCGCCATCGACCCCCTCCCGCCCGACTCTCCCCCGCACGCCCAAACTGCCTCAACCGCCGCCTCTCAGATGTTCCCCTTTTCTTTCTTGCGTCTCTTCGCGCCGCCCACCGTTGCCTAGCGTTAGGCCACAGATGAATAACGGTCAATTAAAGCTGCATGACTGGGGCTGCCAGGCGTCTGCGCCACCATAATTAGGCCTAATCACGGAGAGCGAGGGAGAGAAGGCGGGAAATAAAGGAGTGCTCCTGACACTCCCCTCCATCTCTCATATTTTCGCTCCCTCTTTTTTTTTTTTTTTTTTTTTTAGAAACTGTGGCCTTTCTATGTATTCTTATTGCAGAAGTGTAAGGTGGACTCATCATAACGCATAGCTCCACGGCTAGCCTCCGTGTGTGTGCGGGTGTGTGCGTGTGTTCGTCTCGCTGTGCCGCCAGTGAGGCCAAAGGCTTCTGGGAAATTCACTCGTGTGTGACGACCTGTCAGAGTGGCGACAGCGTTCCTGTCCTGAAGCAGCCCAGGCGAGGTGTGTGCGTAAGTGTGTTTTGTGAGGGTGTGTGTGTGTGACAGGACTGCCCTTAATGACGGGAGCGTGGGGGGATTAGGAGCGCCGCGCGGCCGCCTTCGGCTCCTTCTCCGCAGGAACACATTTACACAGGAAGCTCATTAAAATGGATGAGGCTCCCTCCTCGCTCGCTCGCTCGCCCTCCCTCCCTTCCCTTATCTCACATTCTCTCCATCGCCTCACTCCCTATCTTGCTTCATCTCTCTCTCTCCGTCACATCGTCCTCTCGCCTTCGCCGCCTTTTCGCTTTTTTCGTTCTTGCTTGCCGCTCTTCATCCCCATTTTAAGCCCCTATGTTTTCGACGTCCTTCCTCTCTTTATTTTTCTCCATCCCTCCCTATTTGCCTGGCAGATGCTCGGTGAGCTTAGCGCCATTTAAGGCCAGACAAATGGAGCGCCAGGCTCTAAGCCCATTGAGCGGCCCTAATGATTTGTTTTTAACAATGGGCCCTAATGGGCCCAAGATAATCAATGATGAGGGGTCGAAGGAAAGGTGAGCCATACAGAGAGTTAGGGAGGGAGCGAGCCGCCTGGACTCGCTTCCTTAGCCACGGCTTTTCATTCCACCAATTATCTCTATTTTAATTCTCTCTTCACTTATTCCACTTTGGGATCGCTCTAAAAATGGATTCCCGTTCTTCCTTTGTGCTGGTTTAATACAGTCCAGCCAGTTATGACTCCCGTGTATGCTAGATGGGATTCTGCGAAAGGTTTCATAAATTCATTCTTAACTCATTGGCCTTTGACGGTGATAGACATCCACTTCCAGTTCGAATGGATTAGACGTATGCTAATAACAAACTTCTGCAACTTCTAAATTTACAGAGCAGAAGGATGAAAAAAGCCACATGGTTGGATGTCTATCATCATCAATGACACTGAAAGAGTTAAAGGCTTATCCTAATGGTTGGAACTCAAAGCTGTACACCGGTAGTTCCCACGGGAAACTCAATTCTATACGATAGAAAAGAAATAGCATACTTTCTCATATAGTGGAAACGAAAGGCGCACCGATGGATCGGTTGGTCGATTTCATATATTTTGGGGTATCAGCGATCGGTCCATCACTAAAAATATAACTGATCTTATACAGCGATTGTGTCTAGAGTAGGGCTGGTCGATATGGCCTTAAGTACGTATCACGGTAATTTTTTTTTTTTTCTTCATATTATTTTTTTTTAAACATTTAAGATTTTATGATGGCAGTAATGACACAGAATAAAGCAAGCACATACAGAAAAATAGCTGTGGCCATTAAACAGTCATATTATAGGTTACTGTTGGATTATACTTTATGCTGAATGTTTTACTATCATAAAAGCTATCAGAGAAATCACACACATACATAGATACAAAACAACGCGACATACCGATTGCTAGCTGCAGTCCGCGCACAATCCACTCATTGAGTTTAGCCGTTAAGACAAGGTTAGAGATGCTGTCCCAGGTGGAGATAGCACAACACCGTGAGCGTTTATACTCGAAATGCCTGTGGCATGGCTACCAGTAGTTTCACTATCATCCGAATCCATCACGCTCACTTGTAGCGTTAGCCACTAGTGTTAGCATACCAGGCTTCTGTTTGTTTGATTTCCTGGTAACCACATGACTTCACACGTAAGCACGCTGACTGTTTTCTTAAAGGGGAATGAATATATCCAAACAACACAGAGTCAAAGCGGGCTGAACAGACTTCATTTTTCCGTTTCATTAAAATACCGAATTTACAGACATGGTCAAAATTACCTCGGTCATCGTAAACCATCTCGATAACGGTACATTTTCGGTCAACCGCCCAGCTCTAGTCTAGAGTCAGTTAGCCTCATTTGCATGCTAGCATTTGGCTGTGGGCATTAGGGGTCATTAAGAAGTCCACTTGTTTGGTATTTTCATACTTTCGTGGCCTCATTACTCTTGTCTTTCCTTTATGAGGGAATTCAGTCAGATAATACCTCTTTAGTGAAAGCTCGCATTTGGCTTATAAACAAACTGTTTCAGCATTGAAAGGAATGCAGATGCAAAAAAAGAAAGACATAGACACCTTAATTTAGTAGTTTTGTAGAAAATGAATTTATCAATTTCCTTAAACCTTATGATTTTCTTTTGTAAAGCAAAACATTTTAATTATAAATTACTACTATTGTTGCATGTGGAGTTTAAAAAACTACTTTTTCCACAGGATTAACCAAATTTTTAAACGTGCAGCCTATTAAAGAAAAATTGGGATCGGCAAAATCGAGATCCAAGGTCAGACTTTTCAAAATTCGACAATCAGCCAGAAAATTGTGATCGGTGCACCCCTAGTAGCCATGGATTTTTATTACATTAACTACAGGAGAGCCCATATTTTAAGGAGTTTTATTGTACAAAAAATTCTACAAATGTATTTTCTACAGACATTTTTTTCACTGGATGCAATTTTTGAGTACAGGTGAAATTCTTATCCCGAGTAAATAAATGGTCGCATTGTGCACTTACTGATGCAGTTTATTTTTCGCTTTCTTGCTTGATTCTCTCATTTTGCTAAAAGATACAATTAATACCAAGTACCCTTGAGCATATTTTCTCGCTCAACCCTCTCCATTATATTCCCTTTTAGTGTGCAGCTCATGAAGAGGTAAAGGAGGAGGCAGGTGAGAGTTTTTTAGGGGTGTGAGATGAGGCCCATTTAACCCTTCCCTGTGTGCTAATTACGCTGGCGACACACAGCAGCGGCTCAGTGACCACAATTGCACTTCACACAAACACAGTCTTGCACGCACCCACCCGCAACTTAACCCTTTGTAGCGCACAACTTAACCCATTACTAGTATATGGCGCTAAACTAAGACAGCGTTACATGTCCAATACATTTTTACTAGCATGGTTGGCGGCGATCACTCGTCATGTGCGCTATAAGATGAGCATTCACTGCCAGTCCATGCAGTTCAAATGAAATGGATGTCTGTCATTGTCAATGGCAGGCAATGAGTTAAATACTACAAAATTAAAAACCAAATAAATAAATAAAAATCATAAAAACATATATTACAGGTAAACCCCGGGTTACGAACGAACGACGTAACCTGAACTTCCACGTAAATCGAAATTAACCCTTTAAGTATCCCAGAATACCCATCCAAAAAGTCCAAAAGTACCGGTATTGTATTTTGTTTAATGATGGACGATATACTGCCCTTTGGTGGCAGTGTTGGGTATGACAGACGCAGACACGTCTGACATAGCTAAAGGATAGCTGCGTTGTGGTTTGGCCCACATAAGGCTGTAAGTTGTTTCAGCTAATATGTATGTAATATATGTTTGTGTATGCATTTGTAATTAGGTTTACAGCTACAGTTTGTGGAAATACATGTGAGTGAGTTTACTATGAGAATTGTAAATACGCTAGCATTCGTAGGATTTAAGGGTGCGGATCTATGTTAGGCAAATTAGGCTAACTCATTCTACTAAATTTCCATACTGATCAGACTAGATGTACTTTTTATCACCAATTGTTTTGTGTCAAGTGTTTTATTTTTAAAATGCTTGTCATTCTGAAAATAAGTGTACACATATGTGTTACAGCTTTACAAATTGTCAAAAGTCAAGGAAGTCAAAAGCTTCAAAAAGCACAATTACTTTATTTGCTGTCTGTAAAGCTGAACAATCTCACGTTTAGTGAGGACAGAACATGTCACATTAATGATGTAAAGGGAAAAAAAAAAAAAAAAAAAAGATAATGTGAGGTACCATAATGTACTTTTTATGTGACTAAAAAATGGCTGGAGACAAAATCACAGACGAGACAAAGTCGAAATCACATGAATCGAGTGTGTCGTAATCCAGGGACTACCTGTATTATTATTCACTTTAAAAATATGTCCAAAAAAAGACTGATTAAAAATGGGAAGAAAAAAAAAACTAAAATTCTACATACAGTATAATATAATTTTGGGTGATGTAGGCCAATCTTGTATCCCCAACGTTAATATTGTGGTATACATGACCCGTAATGTGATGTTCACATAGGTGGACGCCGGGTCTTTATATTTTCTTATTAATTGTCAAAAATAACAACGAGGTGGGGGGGGGGGGGGGGGTGGCTGTAAAAAATGATAACATGATTAAAAAAATTTTTTTTTTTTTAATTTATTGAGACAGTAACTTGACACACTGGGTGAGTGGCTAGCACATCCACCTCATACAGTAGTTCTGAGATCAAGAGTTCAGTCCCAGGCACCGGCTTTCCTGTGTGCAGTTTTCTCCCAGTACTCTGGTATCCTTCCACATCACCAAAACATGCATGGTAGGCTGATTAAACACTCAAAATTGTCCCTAGGTGATTGGTTGTGCCCTGCGACTGGTTCAGTACTTCGCGTATTGCCCATAGTTAGCCGGCATAGGCTCCAGCACCCTGACTGAAATCGGTTGAGTTAAACTCACTCAAACAAAGCCAAATTCAATCCACATACTGTATGTGCAGGCAAAAATGCGGCTTGAAAAATGGAGTGCACACACGTGCACGATGCACAACCCCCAACTCAGCACCAGGAGGCTGCTCCGCTTCCTGCTTATATCCCCTCCCCTACCCCTCACAACCCCCTCTCGCACAAACACCCCCCTCCTCTTGCTTCATACCTCCCTCCCTCCCCGCTGCCGCACCGCCGGCCCATTATCGATCCCCCGCCTCTCCCCGCGCCACATAAATAATCGACAAGCAATTATCCGCCCACTCCCGCTGCCCCCGGCTTTGTTTGGAGGCACAGGGGCCAGCGCTGGGGGTTGAGAAGGAGGGCCGTCGAGCCCGGTACGCAGCCGTGCGTCTCCGCAGTGGTTGGCAAGAGGTTACACACATGCGCACAAACACATCCAAATATTTGATCAAATCTGGTTACCGAGCGACCTACTTTGATGCATCACAATGCATGGGCCTCTTGTTTGAAGGATGTCAGTGTCAGGCTTTATTAACGAGTCATGCTAGAACTACAAACTAACTCGGGGACAACAAGTATTTGCAAGAGATTCCTCACCTGTCAGTGTAATGTGCATCCCGGTGCTGCGGTAGGCCCTGCTTCCGTCTCTGGCTGGATGAGGAGGAGCTGCCTCCCGTGGGCAGGTGCGCTTCTAAGGCCGCCGGATTCCTCACCGCCGCAGCCAACGCTTCCTGCTGAGCGCGCAGTACGTCTGAATAAAGAACAAAGATGGAAAACAGGGGAAGCGGAACAGGGAGATGGAAGGATGTAGGAAGATTGATAGTTGGAGCAAAGACAGGAAGTGGGGGAAAGAGAGAGGGGGAGATACAAATTTAGCATCCAGTGGCTAATTTCCATGCACGCAGGCAGAAAATCCTCGTAAACATCCATTTAACACGCATGTTGAGTGGGCTGCTCTCATTTCAGGCTAATCTCCATCATTTATGTGCAAGGCACGGACGCACAGCAACTATATGAAACATTTTAGAAGAGTACATCACACAAAAGTTCGGCTTTTGGGCAGGAATTCCCAAACAGTGTTGGATGCACACACACACTTGAGGCTGAATGATTAAAATGGTAGTCTCATAAAATAATTACATTATTTTAAGTTTTGGCCCAAAGATTCACAAGTATGTGATAACTATGATTCATAAATATGCAATGAACATTTGCATTTCCTATATAAAAACACGAATTGCTTTTCAGTTTTTAGCTACTGTCTGCCTTCTAATCCAAAATCAACATAGCTATGCATGTGCCTGATTTAATTTCTGTCATGATTAGTCATTTGTTTTAATGAGCATATTAACATGATTAAACATCGATACAAACAGGCTTTGTTTATACTTTTTAGAAGGTGTGCAGAGGAAAGGGCTTATTTGGAAAGGGGCAATAGGCATAGTAACACGAACCAAGGCTAACATCAGCGCTAGGGGTGACGCTATCGATTATTTTAGTAGTCGATTAATCTATGTACTATTTAGTTCAAATAATTAAGTCATCGGATTAGGAGTCTTTATTGCGTTGCAGAATGAATTTTAGGAGATGTAAAACCAAGGCTTGCTAAGATTGCACTTTCAAAACAGCATTTAATGCAAATACTAAAAAAAATCCCAAGTATTTCTTCAAAATTATGCAGAATTGCACTTTCATTTAACAATAAATTAAAATACCTGAACTTAAAATAAATAAACGAGCATCTAAGTACAACAAAAGAACAATTGGCTATCTTGCATAGCAAAAGTCTGCTAGTTTAAATGCTAAAAATTTTCTGACAATGTGCTTAAAACATCATTAAAACACATAACCCCTCCAAAACAGCTAAATACACTTATAAACCAAATTACAAATGCACAAAAAACATATTAGCTCAAACAAAAACCTACGTTATGTTGGTCTTAACGGTGAGCAGCTGGATTCAGCCATGTTAAATAAGTCATGTCATATTCACTGTTCCCACTAGAGGGCAGTGCACCCACCCAAATGAATAAAACTAAATGCAAACACATTCAAAACAAACCATTACAACGTCACTCTAATAAACAAATATTTGTAGAAGCAAAATTTGAAGTTTTTTTCTAATCGAAGTACTCGAGTTAATCTATTAATCGTTGCAGCACTAATCAGCACCAAAATTTAAACCTTCATTGACAACCCTTTAAAAGTCATACATTATTTACTCAGCAATTTGGATCCAAAATTGACCTTTCAATGAGAACGAAAGTTGAACTCATTTCTTCATTTGTAACTACAAACGGATATGTGCCAAAACCTTAATAGGTATTTTCTTAATGAAGCCCCACTATACAAGAAAGATTTGTGGGGCTCAGTTTAGTTGTTTCTCTTTCATTATGTTGACCATGGCTGCCACAAAAGATTATTTTGATAGTCGATTAATCACCGATTAGTTTTCCACTGAGTCGGCTAATTGGTTTATGTATAAATGACATGTTTAAATACTTTGGGATTAACATTTTAGCTGTAAACAACGATTTGTTGGGAATAATTAGACTGTGAATATTATGTAACTATGTACTAATGATGTAATGATTGTTTTCCAAACTAAAATGCCAATGTTTGTAAATATTACATTTGGATTTATTACAAAGATGATCGATCAAAATATTTATTGTTTTGTTACCATTTGTTCTTTTTTGTAACAGATACATAAATAAAACATTTTAGTATTAGTGCCACAATAACTAATCAATTAACTCGAGTAACTCGATAAGAAAAAAAGCTTCAAATCAAATTTTGCTGACAACACTGTTGTTGTCCAAGATGCCTTCTAGCATGCATTGCGGCACTACAGATGTAAACAACTATCAAAATTTAGGTTCCGTGCCAATTATTTCTTCAGTTACTGTTGAAGTTGCATCATTAATTGCTAGTTATGGTATTTCGTAACACTATTTGACAGTAGCGCCATAAGACTGTAATTAGACAATCATAACTATGACATGACAATGTTATGGGCATTAATGAATGCTTATAACATGTCAATTAGTGTTCCTGGAAAATTATCTCAATTTTGAATGGATGTAAAAGATCTCAGCTGGACATAAATGGAGTTAGTGACATAATTTGCCGGATGACACTTAATGACATATGTCTTAAGCATTCAGTAATGCCCATGATAGCGTCATGTCTAAATTATGACTTCTTATGATGCCGCTGTCAAATAAAATGTTACCTATTAACCTCAATAAATCAACAAATAAGCTGCACTGGACTATAAGCCGCAGGATTCAAAATGAGTGGAAAAAAGTAGCAGCTTATAGTCTAAAAATTACGATAATCAACTATCAAAATTGTTGCCGATAAACAATTAGTTGTCGATTAGATTAATCGTGGGAGCTCTACAAACAGCAAACAAACGAAAAAGGAAAAGGGATCCACTATACAATTACTTAATGACTGTGCATTCCTATCAACAAATGTGATACTTATTCATTGGCTGCGTAGTGATTCACATAGCTGACTTCTGGGTGCCTGTTGCGGGGCTGATTCTAATTCAAAGCAGTGGTTACAAACTCAGTACGTGCGCACTGGTGATTTTTGTATGCGTACTGGTGATTTCAGCCCCCTGCCTTGATCCTGAACAAGAAATTGGACGGATGGATGGGATGATTTTGTACAGTGCTGATGAAGGAGCTCTGGTGTGGCTCTCCAACTCAGCTCCACAACCAACTATGCTTGTGCCTCCTGCCTCGCGTCTCACGCCGAACCCTGACCTCTGCCGCCAGCTTCGTTCAATCTCCTTCCTCGCCTTTCCCGCCCCAACTTGCCGGCCTCTCGCTCAGACGAGACCTCATCATTATTGGCTAGGCCAGGCCGCACCAGGAGACACGGCGTCTAATGAGAGAAAAATCCATCCTGTTCTCGCTCGAACACTCTTTCTCTCTCTCTCTCTCTGCTCCTCAATCTATCTACCCCCCCTCATTTTTAATTAGACAGATCCCTCAGGTGCCAGCGGGCCATTTCCGCCGCCTGTATGGGCGTTATGTGTGTATCTGGGTGATTTAGGTGCCGCCTTGTTTGTGTATATGTGTGTGTGCGTGTCTGTGTGGGTGCGTGCTGAGCGGGCGCCGGGGTTGGAGGTGGGGTGGGGGTGAAGCGACAGATATTAATGCGGCCTAGCTCCGGTGTATCGATCTGTTTGCTGCGCCAGGCCACAGGGGACTCGGCTGGCGGCAGACAAGGTTGTGTGTATGCGTGTACGCGCGTGCGGGTGTGTGTGGGTGGTGGGTGGGGAGATAAGAGAGGGATCAGAGGGAACCGGAGCCCCAGAGCGCACACACACACAGTCTGTTGTGCACGACACAGGGGTGACACTGTGGAAGCGTTGACCTCTATGAGTTTCCTGTGGTAACGCTGCTCACCACACTGGCTATTTTGGATGAGTGGCTCAGCTAAAGGGATATTATTGTGATTTAATATTGCAGCAATTGGAAGTTTAGAATTGGGGGAGTGGGCAGAATGGGGACAGTCAAAGAATGTTTAGAAATCTCCAAACTCGCTCAGCAAAAAATAAAAATATTTAACAGACTGGAGGTGTCCATGTATTTTATTTTTGTCCTACAATTCAATGCAGAGATTGTCATATGTAATTGCAAGTAGCCATGTGATCATGTGGTCAACTGAGCAGAAGTGTTTTATTTTGGAAAGATTTGAGTTCCTGTTTTTGTGCCAATGCTGTTGACTTGTTGTGAGTAAGGCTATGGTTATACTACAGGGCATGATGCCCAATTTGGATTTTTTTTTTTTTTTTTTTTTGGGGGGGGGGGTGTATAATTAACATTTTTTGGTGTAGCCAAGGGGTGGCAAACCGGTGTTCGGCCATTCCTTACTACACGGCAAAACGTCCATCCACACGCATGCGCACATCGGTTAGAAGCGGCGAGTACTCACTATTTTTGTTTTTATTTAGTTATTTAGAACCTTTTCACTGCCTCAAAGATACTTTGTGCATGTATTAGCCTCTCATACTTTTAACCATTGTGTTTTTTTTTGTGTTAGCTTTGAAGCAGTTGACCACATTAGTCACGTAGCGTATTTAAACCGTCCTTATTTGATATAACTACATTTAAGTATTTTCTGCAGGCATTTTTTTAGTATGTTATTCCTGTATGCATCTAACCAAAACAAGTTTAGAGCGCACGGTAGTACTTTGGGTGTCAAATTTGACTAATGTGGGACGTTTCGCCGATATAGCAGATTTTGGCAGAACACCGGTCCTCAAGGGGCGTCGTGGGTCCTAGTCTTTGTTCCACCTAATCCAGCACAAACAGTTTAACCAATTAGGTTCTTGCTGAAACAAGAAGCTCCTGACCGCGATCAACTGCTTACAAGACACCAGATTGGTGAAAAGGTTTCCACCTGATGGGTTGGAACGGAAACACGCACTCGCTAAGGGCCCTTTGTGGAATAGTTTGCCCACTCCTGGTGTAGCCGTTTATATTTCAAAGACATACAGTGGTATGAAATAGTATCTGAACCTTTTCGAATTTCTCACATTTCTGCATAAAATCACCATCGAATGTGATCGGATCTTTGTCAAAATCACACAGATGAAAATACAGTGTCTGCTTTAACTAAAGCCACCCAAACATTTATAGGTTTTCATATTTTAATGAGGATAGCATGCAAACAATGACAGAAGGGGAAAAAAGCGTAAGTAAACAATCACATTTGGACAAGTTGCAATCATTAATGGAAGAATGAATTCAAAAGTTTATCAGGATGTTTTGCAGGAAAACCTGAGGCTGTCTGTCACACAGTTGAAGCTAAAAAGAGGATGGATGCTGCAACAAGACAATGGTCAAAACACAGAAGTAAATCAACTTCAGAATGGTTTCAGAACAACAAAATACACGTTCTGGAGTGGCCTATTCAGAGTCCAGACTTGAACCCCATTGAGATGTTGTAGTATGACCTAAAGACGGTGATTCATGCCAGACATCCCAGGAATCTGACTGAACTACAGCAGTTTTGTAGAGAAGAATGGGCCAAGATTAGTCCTGATCGAGAATCAAATCTGACTAATCTGCAGCTACAGGAAGCATTTGGTTGAAGTTATTGCTGCCAAACGGGGGGCACAAAATATTGAATGTGATGGTTTACTTACTTATTTTCCCTCCCTTCTGTCATTTTTGCATACTACATTCTCATTAAAATATGAAAACCGATAAATGTTTGGGTGGTTTTAGTTAAAGCAGACAGTTTTTTCATCTGTGTGGTTTTGACAAAGATCAGATCACATTTGATGGTGATTTTATGCAGAAATGTGAGAAATTCTAAAAGATTCAGATAGTTTTTCATACCACTGAATAAGCAACTCCTAGTGTGAAGTGAATGCATTTGTAACATCACACGCATGCGCACAGTAATACGTTGTCAAATTTCGCATTGTTTGCAGAAATACGGTGGGGTCTCACCATCTCGCTTTTATGGCAACCTTTAAGAATTTTATGCTGCCTAAGGCATTTTTTAACCCTAATAGCTTTACATGGTTTATTAAGAAGTATAAAGTATTTTTCTGCATCTTCGTCTGCCAATGCTCCTTCGCACCTGTTGTTTGTTTCGTCCAAAAGTGTTGTTTTCGTCAAAGATGATGATAACAAAAATATTTCGTCAACGAACGCTTTTTTATGATGACAATGAGACAATAATGAGCTAAAAATATGTTTTGGGAGGCTAAAACATAATGAGCCGAATGTCAGTTTTCATCTGACGAGACGAAAACGAGACAAAAATGCGTTTTGGTCACATGTTTACAATGTATAAAATTATGTATGTAGTTAGCCTGGAGGCAGTGTCTGGTTGTGTCACTGTTGATGTGTTGCCTCCATCCCACCCCACCCCCTTCCCGACTCACCAGTGTGCCATCTCCAGTCTCCATGCTGGCCTGGACACACAGCAAGATTTGTTTTCTTGAGTTAAATGATTAATCCAATTTTGCTTAAGCCTTTAAAGGTCTGTGCTGAGTCATCATCACACACTAAATGTAACTCGTAGCGTTAGCTCAGCATTCGTGTTTGTGTTAGGGAACGTCCTCTTAAACTCTCTGACTTTTTGTTTATGGCGTCCAGGTGGGTATAATTTATTGAAAATAATGTGCTGTTTTGCTGCTGAGTGTGTTGGCATTGTCCTTGTAGGGGCAATGAGATGTGCTCGTCTCTCAATGTGCATTCGAAATAGTTGGAAACCTTTATTCATTTTTGGAATAAAAGTTTTTAATTTTACAGACGAAAAACATTTTTAGAAAACGAGAACGTCAACAAAAAATTACATGGAGACAAACACAATCTGTGATGACTAAAATATAACTATGACTAATAAGTATTATCGTCCAAAAGACTAAGACTAAGATGAAAATTAAAATCAATGCCAAAAACAACACTGTCCAAAAGTGACAACGAATTTCTCTCCTTGATGACGTGCGGATATGGATTCGTACTTTATTGGTGTTGGACAGACATCTGACTTTTATCCATATATGAATGAGCCCAGGTCAGAGATGTAAAAACTGAATTTGGACCATTTTTACTGCATGATAAAAATCTGAAACATGTCACTTGACCTGCAGTGTGGACAAAGCCTAAAAGAATTTAAGATGATTTGCATTATTATTAGTAGTATTGTATACACGTAAAGCAACTCATTTTTACGATGGTGACAATTATTCAAAATATAACAAACCAAATTAGGAAAATTTTGTAAGTTTTGAATGTTGATCAATCAATGTTTAACTTGTTTCTTTAAATGGATTGTGGACAAACATCTATGAACCACTAGATGTAATGCCTACCGTTTTCCCTGCACGATAAAAAGGAAACAACACAAACGCTGGAAATCACAAACGTTTCTTCCTCTGCATGAGTTATTTCGGGAGGTCCTGGTTCGCTATACTCGGTCCGTATCGCTTATCCTTCCTTTGTGTCATTCCTATTTTTCTCCTCGCCGTCATTCCTGGAGTTGAGCCTAAATCGTTTTAGTTCAGCTCGTGAGAACGCAGAGGAGTGCCGCTGCGCTGATGCAGCTTGGCCAGCCTTGTGATGGGTTTGGTGGACTGGCAGGTTCTGAAAAGACGATATCCGTCCGCTCAGCGCGGAATCCGGCAGCAAATAGAGAATCTTTCACAATGCGACAAGCTTAGGGAAAAGTAAATATGCAGAGTTGGTCACACTTTTTAATTTTGGCTGATTGCACATGAAGTTTGAGTGGTCAATTTATCTGGCAGAATGATATAAAATAAGGCATATATTGTTTGAATATGAATAAATTCAGACTAGAAAAAAAGACTAGTCCAACCATTCCTTTGCTTTCATTTGCTTCACCACTCCTAACACTCGTTCTTTCTTTCTCATACTCTCCTTTCATCATTTGATGGAGTGAAGGAAAGCCCTGTTGGCTGTTTTCAAGGAGCTGATGCCCCGCCTCTATCCTCTCCAAAATTTGCCCAGAGAGATCCTGCATCTCACAACAACAACTACACCTTGCACCTACAAATCCATACACAGGAACAGACCACCCCCCCATTTCACGCACACTTTCATTTTCTGCGGCCGACACTTCAAACACATAAAAGGATGCTCTGTGGGGATGAAGGCTAAAGGGGGAGTTGGAGGTGGGGTGGGGGAACGGGAGGCAGGGTTTGAGAGGGTTGTATTGAAGAGACCTTGGTTGGAAAGAAAGGTGCTTCACTTGAGACCAGGTCGGTGTCAAGAAGCTCTCGCTGAACAGATTCATGCTTGGCTTTTGTGACAAAAAACAGTCTCTGTCCCACCATTGAGGGGTCTCTGTTCTCAAAAAGTTCCGACTTTCCAGAGAAATGACAAGCCAAGTGGTTTAAGTGCACATGATTACTAAGGCGGGCAAATTTTTAATTAAAAAATAATCTAGTTACAAATAAATGGACAATTATTTGATAGTCCATAATTTTCGTCAACAATGACAATGATGAAAATATTTCGTCGACAAACAATTTTTTCACGACAATGGCTTGGAAGTCTAGAACAAAATGAGACGAATGCCAGTTTTCGTCTGACGAGACGACAATGAGACGAAAAGGCAACATAGTTTCTGTCATATGTTCACAATGCGTGACATTTTCATATTGTCCGTGGAGTATGTCAGCTTGCATCGGAGCAGCGTTTGGGGTCGTGTCACTCATGTGAGATGTGCCGCTCCCTCACTTTCTTCACAGGAGTTTAGGATGTGTCTCAAGCTAGACTGCGCTCCATCTTGCTTGTTTGGAAACTGTAAGATTTTTCTTATCTTGGCAAGAGAGAATATGCAATGCTGCTTTAGCCTTTAAAGGTCTGTGCTGAGTGATCATCAGACTAAATGTAACTCTATGCGTTGGCGTAGCATTCGCGTTAGCATTAGCTTCAGAATGGTGAGCGTCCTCTGAAAACATTGGGCAGTCTAAAGCAGAGCCACTTGGCTATTCTGGTCAGTATAAGTCTAGAGGAAACTATTACACTAGGTTCATACTGCAGGTCTTGATGCACAAATCCGATTTTTTTCGTGTTTTTCCGACTCCAGTCAGGCATAAATTTGATGATCTGAACTGGACAGGTCGTATAAAGTGGACTATTTCAAATCCGATCTAAGTCACTTTCGTATGTGGTTAAAATCTGATCTGGGCCTCATTGTTCCACAATGTGGGTGCGGTCTGAACTTTCAAGTCCCCTAAATTGGAATTCATGCAGCAATTACGTCAGCAAAGAGTGAGAGAGACAGAGCGCTACACGAGCGATTGAGCTGTGTATTAGCGTTCGCGCCTAGCTTGAACGCTGCTTTTTAGGGAAAATAATAAGCCAAGCTTGACAACAGTCATAAAATTGGGGGGTTAAGCCTGAGAATGCTGAGAATTCTTTCTGTGCTCCAAATGAGCAATACTTCAAGATTGCTTAGATGGCCGAGAGTCGGGGCAAACTGTCCGTATATGTGTGCATGCATGCTATCCATCCATGTTAACTATGAATATAAGACTAAATAGGGATTATTTATGTCTGTTATTTGTGTTCTCTGTTTTGGATATCAAAATATGATCACCCTAGAATGACGTTGAGCCAGCATTTGTTTTGAAGCTCCTGTGCATGCGGGTAGTTTGAATAGCGCATCTCGGACTGCGAATTAGTATGCATGGGCGTCTTAACTTAGACGACAAACACATTTTGAAATGACTAATGAATATGACTAAGATTAATGAGTATTTTCGTCCAAAAGACTAAGACAAAGGCCATGTCTACACCTAACAGGTTTTTTTTTTTTTAAAACCGAGGATCCTGCCCTAATACGTCGGGAAAAAATAATTACACACCACACCAGCACGTTTGTAGAAAAAAAAAAGCTTCCACAGCCAACCGCATTCATTCATTTTTTTACATCCATAACAATGCGCGGAAAATAATTGTCCATAATACCCCCATCCTTCACATGTGTTCTTCAATAGCACCTGTCTAATTTAGTCTAAATGTAAACATTGGCCTCATGTGTGACATAGGGACAAGGTTTATTGCAGTCATGATCGTTTCCACAGTTAAATCTTTGGTTATCAATGTCCAATTGATGGTGACACAAACGCAGAATTCGCACATCTTCACTTTGGACTTAGTTTTTAAAAACCCTTGTTTAAATGTGCGTGTGCGTGTGGATGATAGGCCAAACCGTAGACATTTTTTTTGGGCCAAATACCCTGCTATGTGTAGACATGGCTTAAGACAAAAACTATAAGGGCAGCCAAAAACTACACTGCTTTCACGACATTTATGACCTTTTATTTTTAGCTTTTTGAATATTCTCTTATTAATCCATTTTTAGGCGGCACTGTGGATGAATGTCACTCGCTCCTTCCAAGCGGCAACCTTGAGTTTACATAGTTGGTAAATTCATGACCTGCGTGAGTGAACCATAGAAAATCAAGGTTGCTACTTGAAGGTGTACCAACAAGTCTTTGGTCATGTGATCGGCACGAAGACTTGTTTTTACACCTTACAAGCGGCAACCCTGACTTTTTATAGTTAAGGAATTCATGACCTTTGTGAGTGTTGTTACCAAACACACAACACAATGAGCCTAACTTGATCTGCAAGGAAAGTTAAACTCCTTTGCTAAATCATGCTAGCGCCAGAATGAATTTTAATTAAATATTAATTTATTTAATAAAAAACTGAGCCACATCAGACGGTTCAAAGAACTGCGTTTGGCCAGGAGTCGCAAGTTGCAGACACCCTGGTCTAGTGGTTAAAACATAAATCCAGATGAATAATTATACATTTATTTATGTGGTGAAGCATTTGGTTACAGCTTTAGCTGGAAGTGTGCTGAGGTACACTCCAGTTCACTCTGCTGGTATGGTTCAAACTTTTCGTGACCATCAACACAAGAACAGTCACCGGGACTAAATATGTAAAAAATGGATTCGAAGTGAAAACACAAAATAGAATGGATAACAATCAAGGGAGTGTTGAGCCCTGATGCCGGCAACACTGGTTGGGAAAAAGGACAGCAGTTTTTGCCGCCTCAAAGACACCGAGGAGAAGTCATTAAACGTTTATAGGTTTCGCCCTTTAGATTTGCAGCCAGCAATTCAACATCATTGCTAATCAAATAAAAATAAAAGTAGCTCAAACGTCAATTT
Source organism: Corythoichthys intestinalis (assembly GCF_030265065.1). NCBI lineage: Eukaryota > Metazoa > Chordata > Actinopteri > Syngnathiformes > Syngnathidae > Corythoichthys > Corythoichthys intestinalis. The sequence goes on from NC_080396.1 coordinate 70,192,812, forward strand.
GAGCAGGACATTGAACGGATTTATGCCAATTCGCAGGAGCTTGTAAAGAACAGGAAGGACTTAATGGTTCATGTCATACAAAAATGGATGCCTGGTTGAACAGCCATGTGAACTACTTTAATTTCATTTTTTGAAATACAGTTCTATTAAGCTTTAAATAACTAGATGGTTTCTCTCTAGAAACAAATGGGACGAAGTGGAAAATACAAGGGTATTGAGAGATTTAGGGACTTGGCAGTCAGCCAATAAGAGTTACTGGATCAATGACGGTGTTGATGCATGCTGCTTGCAGGTGTTGTTAATGACGCAGCAGCAGGGTGGTCAGAAATCAATGTGAGTCCCACCTTGACATAGGGTGGTCAATGCCACAATTAGAAATGCCATTTGGATTTTTCAATGGCAGCAGGCTATCGCTATGATGGATAATTAGGTTTTGTGAACTTCTTTATTTCACCTCCCACGACAGTTGACAGTAGATATGCAGAAATCACACTGACCATGTCCAGGTAATCCCATGCTGCTGGCCAGCTGGAAGAGGCGTTGCTGCTGCTCCTCGTAGGATCCGTTGTCGCTGAGTGCTGACATCATGCGCCTATAGTGCTCCTCAGGGCTCATGTGACTGTGGCTGCCACCTGCCTCCCCTTCTGGGTTCTGTGCGGACTCTGGGGAAGGGATCAAAGCACCAATTCGATCAATATCAAACTACCCTTATCATATGTTATAGTATATATTTGAGTAAAACCCTCACATACGCGACCCCTGAAAAAATGATCGAATGCAAACAAAGATAGGTAAAATGAGAATCCACATAAAAGCACCATTCCAATGATACCAAGATCATTATTCTACTGTATGGCCCGTAATGTATTTACGTACATACATACATACTGTATTTTCTCACCGATTGTAAAGAGCAAAGTGTAATCGGAAAGCTTAGTCAATGACAAATAAAACTACGACTAGCAAGATAATATTGGTTAGTTCATACACACAGTTAAGTTGATTGTCAGGTTTTCCCCTACTCCACATCTGGCTTATCGGCACACCCATCATAACAAAGACTTGGGCATCAAAGTGGGCGTCGTTTAAACTAGCGCTGCAACAATAATCGATTAACTCGAGTAATTGGATCAGAAAAAAGCTTCAAATCGAATTTTGCTGCTTCAAGTATTCGTTTAATTGGAGTGTCATTGTAATGGTTTGTTTTGAACGTGCTTGACTTAGTTTTATTGATTTGGGTGGATTCACTGCCCTCTAGTGGCAACAGTGAGTATGACTTAACTGATTTAACATGACTGAACCCAGCTGTTTCCTGTTAAGACCAACATAAGATAAGTGTTTGCATTTAGTGTTTTTCATTTGGGTGGATACACTGCCCTCTAGTGGCAACAGTGAATATGACATACTACATTTAACATGGCTGAATCCAGCTGCTCCTTGTTAAGACAAGGTAAGTTTTTGTTTGAGCTAATGTGTTTTTTTATGCATTCTTAATTTAGTTTATAGGTATAATTAGCCATTTTTTGGGGGGATGGGAGGTTATGTGTTTGAATGTTTTGTTAGGAGCATTGTAAAAAATGTTACCATTTTATAGCTAGCGGACTTTTGCTATGCAAGTTAGCCAATTCTTCTTTTGTTGTACTTAGATCCTCATTTATTCATTTTAAGCTGAGCTATTTGATTTTTAAATGAAATTCTACATTGTTTGAAGAAACTTTCTGGAATTTTCTTCTGTATTCGCATTTAATGAATGAACGATTACTCGAAAATTCAAACTAAGTAGTTTATAGATTAATCGATGAATAAAATAATCGATAGCTGCAGCCCTAGTTTTAACTGCCTCACAATTCACCATAATGAATAATGGCAATGAGGAAAGGTTTATATTATAGTCTTATACATTTTATTTTAAACTTAAAATTATTTGGGTTTTGTCTAGGGGAGTCAAACAAACCCCACACGCAATGGCATCTTGTGCAGCAGCAGCCGAAATTGGATGCATTGTGGCCCCAGTTTTGCTAGGGGTCCAATTTCTAGCTTTGCTTCCGGGGGGAGCGGTGAAAAAATTACAACTACAGTCACCAAAATACATCTTCCGTCCAGTTCATATGTGTTTTATGTGTGTTTCCGGCAGGTCCTTCTTTTGGCCGCGGTAGATACTGTACATACATTACAATACTGCCAATGGCCCGCTAGCTTTCCTAGCAAACTGTAGCCGACTGTACACATTTATTGACGGCAACTGAATAATTCAAATACAGACAGAACAAAGAATACGCATGAAATGTGTTTATGGTTAAGCATTGCATGATATCTCTCTAGCTTTCAGTCCCTGCATTTCATTGCTCCATTTGACCTCCTTCAACTCTCTTTGTGTCAATAGTAACGTGATCTAAGGTAAGAGTGGAGGGGTATGTGGAGGTGGTTAGGGTTATTTTTACCGTCCTCATTGCTAATGAAACCTGAATCTGGCCCTGGGCAAGTGAGCAGGATTGGTGCGAAGGAGCAGCGGTAGCATTTGAGAGAGCAAAATGAGCATCCTGTCTTCACCACCAGGCTTCCGCTAATTCACCCAAGGTATTCAAGGCTATAATGTAGTAGGTGCATGCAACTAGCCTGAGCTTGTCAAAAGTTTTCCCAGTCTGTAAACAGCAGGGGGGTGACGACTTTGGTGAAGAAGGAACAAGAGACATCATTTACACAGCGGCATCCAATCTCAGCGACTAACTCCATCTGCTCTCCTCTCAGTCCATTTCTCCACATTCATTACTCATTAATGGTTATTCTATGTCGCCGCCACACTTGGAGGAGACGCCACACACACACAGATATGCAGGTGAAGTTTTGAGCTTTTAATGTGGACGTAACTCAGTGTTGAGGCTCAAAGATGGAGCAAAAGTACAACAGTTTCCCTTAACCACTGAAGAACGACAGCATAGATAAAAACAAAAATACAGTATATAACATTTTGCTGTGTTGGCTGAACACAAGTAACATCCTTAAGTGAATAATATTTTTTTTTGTTACAGCAACACAATGTTTCCTCTGCACAAGGGTGAATGCTAACCATTTAGGAAGTGATAACTTCTGTTGAGTGTTACCGGCAAACCCTAACAACTAAAACAGTAGCGTGAATGGGACCTTCCATTAGCCTTGTTAACAGTGTTGCGCCCGTTTACGGTTCCATTAGCCATATGTTAGCATCTTTTAGTAGTATATTAGCCTCAGTTAGCCATCTGTTTACATTGTTGGCACCATATTAATCTCCTCAAGACCTGTTTGGTGGCTTTTTAAGTTTTTGACTCTTAATGCTTGATAAACTATTGTTGTTTACTTTTTTATACAAAGTATTTTGACTTAGATTTATACTTTAACAGTGATATCCGACTTTTGCAGAAATTCGTATACAAATACACTACAAATCACGAGTAAATATGACATATTAGTAATAGGTATTAAGATATTACCAAATTACCTATTTGATCATATTTTTGTTGACACAATTAATTTAGTATTTACCCAAGAAAAATAAAGGTACAATTAACACAATCGAACTGAGTGCAATTTGTTATCTCGATTTTGTTGAGTCGACACTATTGGTTGTTTATCATAGAGTGTATTTTTTAAAAGAAGTTAATTCATAAACTTTGAAATGATGAATTCTATTTTTTAGATCCCCATGGAAGAACTAGCATAAATGGTTTAATCTCACAAACATAAGCAGTTGGGGCATTTGAGTCATTTTAGCAAATTTCTTTTGGAGGTGGTACCAATATTGCGTTAAAAAAAAAAAAAAAAAAAACAATAGACAGAATCTTTGAATACACACACCAGCACCTAGGGAAACTATTGCTTTAAAACCAACATGTACTTTCGGTCTCTCAGACCCACACGCACACATATACATGCATCTTTCAGAGGCTGAGATGGACCCTAAAAGTAAGACTGTAAGTGCTAGGTAGGAGCACTGATCAGTCAAAAAGCACCACCATGCAAGGCTCCTGTTAAGGTCAATTATTGCTCTAAATATTTAGCATGGTTTTGCTAATCAAAACGTCATTAAAAAAGTTTCATAGCATATGTTTCGGTAGTTTAAGTTTTTTGAAGAAGTAGAGTATTTCCAGGGATACATTTGGATGTACGGTAAGGCGCCCTTGGTTTTGCCTGCTCTATAATGCATCAGTCAGGAAGTCGTCTTCAAGAGCCTAAAGGGAAAAGCCTGTTGGCTGCGCCGGGCGCCCAGTTTCACGCCACATAAGAGAAATATGAATAATAGACGATGGTGACCGGATTGCTGCACTATCGCCAAAGGTATTCCTGTCAATCCATGATTTATCATGCACTCGGACTCCCATCATATTTTGCGCAAACAAAAAAGTGTACTATGAGGAGTTCTATCTAGTATGCAAACTTATCAAATGAATCCACCCAGGACTGACCAGTAGATAAACATGAAGTAAGATAAATATATTTGCACATTAGCAAATTTTAGATAATTCTAACTTTGTGCTCACTATTTAGTATGCAGCATCAACAATATGCTAGTTTAGCTAAGCTAGCATTTTTACTGTAGGTTTTAAAAATTCATTTCTATAGCATACTATTCGTTTTACTGTTTTAATTTACATGCACTACAGGCATGAAAATTTGTTAATGTTCGACCAGGTAATGGTTAGCAAAAATTGAAGTTAGCTTACCTAACGTTGTGGGTTTTGCGTGATGGATCGAGTTAGAAGTTTGATCATTAGTTTGTACCAGTGCCCCCAAAAAATACTTTTCTTTAGAAAAACAACACTATGTGTAAATTTTAGCTTTTCAACTATACAGTACCTGATACCTCGTTTTTCGCGGTTAATGGGTACCAGAACCCGCTGCGATGAGTGAAAAACCATGAAGTAGCGCACTCCCACACACACACACACAAAAAAAAGTTTTTAGTCTTGATTGTGTGTGTGTTCAATGTATTTATTTGGATTCAACATGGGATATACTGTATATATATGACGTTTTTCACTTTTTTCCCAAAGGTATAATTAATAGGGCTGTCAAACGATTACAATTTGTAATCGAGTTAATTACAGCTTAAAAATAAATTAATCGTAATTAATCGCAATTCAAACCATCTATAAAATATGCCATATTGTTTTGTAAATTATTGTTGGAATGGAAAGATAAGACACAAGACGGATATATGCATTCAACATACAGTACATAAGTACTGTATTTGTTTATTATAACAATAAATCAACAAGATGGCATTAACATTATTAACATTCTCTTAAAGCGATCCATGGATAGAAAGACTTGTAGATCTTAAAAGATAAATGTTAGTAGAAGTTATAGAAATTTTGTATTAAAACCCCTCTTAATGTTTTCGTTTTATTAAAATTTGTAAAATTTTCAATCAAAAAAATAAACTAGTAGCTCGCCATTGTTGAGGTTAATAATTACACCATGCTCACTCATTGTGCTGAATGCATAAAATCATTTGGGCCCAAGCGCCAGCAGAGGGAGCCAAACACCAAAAAACAAGTAACAAGCGGACATTACACTGCTGTCATTTTAATCTGTTTGAGCGGGGCATGTGCGTTAATTGCGTCAAATATTTTAACGTGATTAATTAAAAAAATTAATTACCGCCCGTTAACGCGATAATTTTGACAGCCCTAATAATTTAAAAAAAACAAAAACTTTATGTATACCATAATTTTCGGACTATAAACTGCTACTTTTTTCCTTCATTTTGAATCCTGTGATTTATAGTCCAGTGCGGCTTATTTGTTGAGTTATTTGGGTTAATAGGTAACACTTTATATGATAACGGCGTCATAAGACTGTCATAAGACTGTCATACAGTCACACTGTGACGGTCATACTATCATGGGCAGTACTGAATGCTTATGACAGATGTTATTCAGTGTCATCCAACAAATTATGTCACTAACCCCCTTTATGTCGAGTTCAGATCTTTTACATCCATTCAAAAATGAGATAATTTGCCGGATGACACTAAAAGACATCTGTTTTTAGCATTCATTAATGTCATAATTATGATTCTCCTACGACAGTCTTATGGTGCCACTGTCAAATTAAGTGTTACCAAATACCATAACTAGCAATTAATGAAACAAATAGTACAGAAACTGAAGAAAGGATTAGAACAGAACATGAATTTTGATTGTTATTCACATCAGTAGCGCTACAATGCATGCTAGAAGGCATGTTGGACACCAACAATGTTGGCAGCAGAGGTTTATTGTCCCCCCCCAATGGAGCAGTGATAGGCAAATGAAACTTCTTGAAGTAATGAATGGTGGTTCATGGCTGTGTATGGTGGTTCATTTGGTCTTATGACATTCTTATGGTGCTGTGTCAAATAAAGTGTTAACGGGTAATATCTTTTGGTGTAAATATCCCATAATACAGTGAAGACAGTTGCGGGTTATGGTCTTGTGCTGCTAATCTATGAACAAATGCCGTTTTCGTGTAAAATTTGGTGGGTGGCGGCTTATAGCCAGGTGCACCGTATAGTCCAAAGATTATGTTATATATATTTTAATAAATGGTTTTTAAGCAATTCAAATGTTATAATTATGGTACCTTTTAAACATGTGACGGTCCCACCGAATTATTTTTAAACAAGAATTAAGTAGAAAAATGCTCGCCTTAATAAAATTTTTCATTGAGTGCGTCCACTCAAATCCGCTCAAGCTGCTCACTAACACACAATGAGTTGCCACAGCAACTGTTTACCAAGTTAAACTATGATTGACCCATGTGGTGCTTTGAAGTTCACATCTCTGGCAAGATCAAACCCAGACATCTGTCAATCATTGTTAACTTTCACAAGTAACTCCAGTGCACTGCCTGACCAAAAAGGAGCAGAGAGAGGAATGGAGTGTGAAACTAAGCGATCGGCTCGGGACAGCTCATCTCTATTTATTTATTTATTTTTCATTGGAAAAAAAATCTGCGATGGACTGAGAGCGCGAAGTTTGAAGCGCAAAGTAGCAAGGGATGATTGAAATCAGAATGACTTTAGAGAATTAGCTATGCAGCTCAAGTCAGTCCCTTGAATTTCCAATATCAAGGCTTTTATAAATTTTGGCCAAGCAAGCAAGCAAGCCCTAAAACTATGACTCTAGATATTTGACTCAGACTGAAAATGCAATCCTTGGTCTTACCTTTAGGGGATACGCTGCGTGACTTCTTACTGTCTGAGGGAGAGTTGCTACTGCTGTTGGGAGAGAAGCTTCTCCCTTTGCCTAGAAGGTCATCTGTACACACACACAAACAAAAAGGAAGTGCTTAAATGGATGGAAAGAATGTATAGAAAACATTTATATTACCCTACTACTGTTTGTCCACCTGAATGGGATGATTGCTGGGAAATGAGTTTGTGTGAGTTAAAAGAGTTAAACACCACCAGCCAAAAAGTAATGACTAGAGAGAAAGAGCCATTTGAAGCAAGCCACAGGCATATGGAGATCTGCCTTTTCTGTCGGAGCTAAGAGGGGGCCTGAAACACCTTGGATGACAGCTCAGTCTCACTCACTCATGCTGTGTGTTTGCTTGTGCGCATGTATGACAACAGGACAAGGGGTTCTGTCTCGGAATCTTGCCAACGTCTTCAAACAGGCTGTCCTGAGGTCTTATCTCACGTCTTCCACTTTCTCTGTTTTTCTCCTCTTTTTCCAGATGTCGGCAAAAAAAACGATGATAGGATAGCATTAAAGGTAGGGTGTCCAAACTACAACCTGGGGGGCATTTTAAGCCCACCGGGCAAAACATACAAAATAAAAATAATGCACAATTGCTCCTGTTATTTTTATTGTTTCAACGTCACCTTTGTAAGTGCTGGTGGACAGTGCTTTGGCCATTCTTGCATTATAGTATTTAAAGAGGCACTTTACTCAGTTGGCAATATTTTTCAACTGTTTCATGCATAAAGGCAAGTGTGCCTTTGATTGAAGTGTGTTATCCAAGTACTAAGGGCCGTTTACTTGGTGACGCTCCAAGAATACGACAAATTTCATGTTTGCATTTACATGGTTCCGTCTCCATTCGAACGATGTCGCAATTGCGTGTGAAAATGATGTAGTATTAATGCCAGGCCCTAGGAGCAGCGCAGTTTTGCAAGGCGACCCCCAATAATGCACTTCCTTGACAACAAACTTCTCAGCCCGGACGACAACGTATCCGCTCACTTGAAGCAATGGCGTCCATACGTTTTTTTCTTTTGCTTCAAAAGGCACAAAAACGCAACCATAAAATATATTTAAAACAAAAATATTATAAATACAGTAAAATAACGCCAGCGCTCCACCATGTTTGCTGTTTTGAATGTTTACTAGCAGCGACTGCACACGCCCAAAATGACGCGTGGGAGTGCAGTCATTATCTGAATCATCTGATTAATGATTTGTTGTTGGCGTCAACTGCGGCAGACAGTAGGTGTGTTGTGTTGCACAAGTTCTGAAATAAAAAATTAAAAACCTGACGAAGCTGGGGATTTTTTTGGCGAGGTTACCTCAATAATTGTCAACTGAACTTATAAAGACTGGCGAACAAAGGTCGGAGGAGGACCGTTGAGATCGCAAACATTCTACGACCGTATTGGCGAGCCATGGTGTCACCTTTTTCCTTTTTTTCACCACCTGCACTAACCTTCTTGGATCCCGTGTTGATTTCTCTCACAAGAAAATCTGCCGTGCGTCCATCTTGCCAGAAAACAAATGGTGATTCAAAATTTGACGTCGGATGTCGAAAAGATCGTGTGTTTTCGAAAGTGATCGTATTTCGAGGTACCACTGCACATACTGTAATATTGATTTTGGGTTACTTCCTGTTCAGTTTGGTCCATTTCTGGGTCATTTCCTGTTTATTTTTGGGGCATTTATAGATCACTTCCTGTTGATTTTGGGTTACTACACAAGAAGTGACCTGGAAATGTCCCCAAAAGAATAGGAAGTGACTCAAAATCAACAGGAAGTGACCTGTAAATGCCCTAAAATGACCATGAAGTGACCTCTAAATGCCCCCCAAACCGGGAAGACAGGCTGCAAATTCTCTGTTTCAGTGCAATTGACGGCGTCCAATCTATCTTTGACCATCCCAGTCAAAATGGATTGGACGTCTAGCACCGTCAATGGAAGTCATTGAGCTTACACAGACACTATTCTAGTGAAAGGGTTAGGATTAAGGTTTAAGGTTAGGGTTTGGGTTAGGGTCTAACTTGTTTCTTCCTTTTTTTTTCATACAGTGAAACCTTTTTAAATTGATATAGTGATTTTTGGCATGAGTATATCGATAACTTTTTGGGATACAATCGCAATACATCACCATTTCGATATATTGTCACACTCCTACTTTCAATACAATTTGCTGTGCCAACCTGGTAACATGGCATCCAAGGTTATCAAAAACGGTACTAAAAAATTAAAGTCAAGCGCACCTTTAAATTTAGTCACACTGGAAGGTCAAATCGCTCTTCACTATTGTCTCCACGAGTTTGTTTAATCTGTCCTTTTCTTGCAAGCGGGCTGTCTTTCGGGCTGCAACTTCCTGTACCGGTCAATCCAGCTGTGCTTCCTGTCTTTGTATTTCTCTGCCTTGTTTAGAGCCAGTTTTTCATTTTTTTTTTAGAACCAGTTTTCAGTTTTTGTGTTGCTCCCTTGTGTTAGTAGAGTATACAGTATTTGTTTTTTTCCTCACAGTGTAGGTGGTTAGATCGTGTTTTACCTTTCGTTCTCTGTGGCTCCATCCACCTCCTTTAGTTTGTTTTAGTACATTTGCATCACATTAGTTTCTCTCTATGCGATGGCTTTTTGTCATTTGTGTTTTTTTTCCCTATAGCTTTGTATTTTCATGCGTGCCTCCTTCCCTTGGTTATGTACAAACTTTACTAAATTTCTCAAGAATAGTGTTGTGGTGTGTATTTTGAGGTTCACGATGCCAATCTTTTAAAATCCCTCATTAAAAAACACCTCTCATTTGTTCTCCTTCTATACCTGAGTTCCTTCCATGAATAAACACATTTCCTCCCACTTCCACATCTTGTGTACAATTACAGCACCCCCTACTGCTGCCTCCTCCTTGCCGTCTCCTCCGGTCCTCCCTTCCTTCCAGACCTGTCGTCCCACCTCCACCCCCACAAACACACCTCAAATCAATACAGGCCTAATCAGGGAGGTAGGAGATGCAGACCGCGTCGCGGGAACGGAAAAGACGTTTGTCATCTCTCTGTCTGTTTTTAACTGGCACACCTCAGCTTTCTCGCAGAGTCTGTCAGACAAACCACAGCAGCAACTGCTTCCTCTGTTTCGCCCTTTTCCTGCCTTCTCTTCGCTGCTCAGAGGGTATTTTTAGGGGTGGAGAGGAACATTTTTTTTTTTTTTCTGCGAAGAGAGGAGCGGCTCTGTCTCCTCAACACACAGAATCACCTTTTTTTGTGCATGAAAAACAAGGCATAACAAAAACAAAGATAATTTGAGTTAACAGACTTTAGTCACTAGCTGAGGTCTTGTCCAAAACCTTTCTTGGCTTGATATCAAAGGGTTTTTAGCAGTGCTGTCAAGTTTATCGCATTAACGGGCGGTAATTAATTTTTTAAATTAATCACGATGAAATATTTGAGGCATTTAACGCATGCGCGGAATGACCCGCTCATGCATTGCCACAAACAGATTACAATGACGCCGTGTTTTTGCACATTGACAGCTAAGAGGCAGAGAAAGGCGGGTGGACACAGGCGTTCAGTGGAACGCGCCATTTATTGGCTATTTAGTTGGCTTTGGCAACTCCTTCACAAGAAACATAAGTATCATTTAGTGAAAGCACATCAAAAATAATATTCCTATCGCTCAAAAAAATAATGATCATTTACAATCAAAATAGCTATGCAAAATACACATAAAACTTACTCAGACTCTGGTCAAACTCTATTCAAAAATTTTGTTTAGCTCAACAAATACACTGGATGGCAATATTTAGTGACAATATACAAACTATCAGAGGTCTCGTACGTTGTGAAGCCAGCACTCAAATGACCGTGTACAATGTATGGACCAGTAAACAGGGAACTACAGCATCAGTCGAGGGACAAAACACACTCATTGGCTCGATTACTAAGTAATTTAAAACTCGCCATTGACACCTTGTGGTGTATTTCAATCATTACCTTACGTAGTTAAAAACACTGTGGAAGAACGGCATGGATTTTTTGATTGAAAATTTTACAAATTTTATTAAATCGAAAACATTAAGAGGGTTTTTAATATAAAATTACTTTAACTTGTACTAACATTTATCTTTTAAGAACTACAAGTCTTTCTATCCGTGGAGCCCTTTAACAGAAAGAATGTTAATAATGTCAATGCCATCTTGTGGATTTATTGTTATAATAAACAAATACAGTACTTATGTACAGTATGTTGAATGTATATATCCGTTTTGTGTCTTATCTTTCCATTCCAACAATAATTTACAGAAAAATATGGCATATTTTAGAGATGGTTTGAATTGTAATTAATTACAATTAATTAATTTTTAAGCAGTGATTAATTCGATTAAAAATTTTAATCATTTGACAGCCCTAGTTTTTAGTAAACTGTTGCAACAGCATTTTTTTTTTTTTTTTGCATGTTGACAGAAAACATTATTTCCTCCATGCATTAACTTTATGGTTTTTCAATACTTCACTTTCAGGCCACAAGCATTTTTATTCACAGAAATGACCTTTTCAGGGTTCTTACTGGTTTAAAAAAAAAAAAAAGTTAGTTGGGGGTCATAGTTCCAATGATTGTACGGTTTAGTCCATGGAGTTTCGCAATTTAATTAGAATTCCAAACCGCACGGAGGTTGAGTGGAATCGTGGATGATTTTAAAAATGCCCGCGGGAAACATTTTACATGTCAAATAAGTGGACCTGTCAAGAGAAAAGATGTGGTCGTGTCATCGAAAGGTTAAAAGTATTGTACAGGGTATAATATTACAGAGCAAAACACAATAGTTGCTGTTTTTTTTGTTTTTTTTTAAACGCAATAAGTATTGTAAACACTAGAGTCGAACAAATACTAGTACAGTGCCCTCCATAATTATTGGCACCCCTGAAAAAGATGTGTTTTTTAGCTTCTAATATATATATTTTTTAAAATTCAAATAATATGGGACCTTAATGGAAAAAAAGAGAAAAATCCAACCTTCAATACAAGTGCATTCATTCAGTGGCTAAAAAATCCCACATAAAGAAAAAATTATGACATCAAATAATGTGTGTCACGATTATTAGCACCCCTGGTGTTAATACTTTGTACAACCCCCTTTTGCCAACAAAACAAGGTCTGGGGACTGAGATGGCCATGGGAAAAGCTTGATTTTGTGTCTGGTGAAACATTTCTGTGTAGATTTGGCCATATATTTAGGGTCACTGTCTTGCTGAAAGACCCAGTGACGACCCATCTTCAGCTTTCGGGCAGAGGGCAACAGATTTTTATTTAAAATGTCCTGGTATTTTAAAGCATTCATGATGCCATGCACCCTAACAAGGTTCCCAGGGCCTTTGGAAGCAAAACAGCCCCACAGCATCACTGACCCACCCCGATACTTCACAGTGGGTATGAAGTGCTTTTCAGCATGCGGATCTTTCGTGGCACGCCAGACCCACTTAGAGTGTTTGTTGCCAAAAAGCTCAATCTTGGTCTCATCTGACCAAAGCACATGGTCCCAGTTGAAGCCTGGGACCGTGTGTATTTTTGTGTGAGACCAAGATTGAGCTTTTTGGCAGCAAACACTCTAAGTGGGCCTGGCGTGCCACGAAAGATGCGTATGCTGAAAAGCACCATGATCCATTCTGTAACGTTTTTCAAATCAAATATATTTATATTAACAGATTTTTTTTTGTCATTCCAAAAAACAAAACAAAAACCTAGGTCACCCTTTTTACATTTTTGAAAATTTCACCTACTGTATATGAGTGTAATGGTATGCAAACTAACTTTCAAATGCTGTAAGAAAAAAAGCCTTTTTCCTGTTGTACTGAACCGTGACTTGTGTGTACGTCACACCCCTAATATATATATATATATATATATATATATATATATATATATATATATATATATATATATATATAAATATATATATATATATGTGTGTGTGTGTGTATGTACAAATTATTATTACATTGTAGCATCTACAAGGGCAACGGCCACTTGGTGATGATAATGCATACTGAATAGGAAAACAGTGCATTATTTTCAATTAATTGTACCCACCCGAACGCCATGAACTGTATGTAAAAAGTTTCCCGCGTGTTCAACAGAGTTTCTTGAGTGTATATATATTTAAAAGGATTTTTCAACTTAATGAGCTCTTTCTTTTGTGATGGCCCCGATGATGGATTTTGTTATCCATGCACAATAGCGTAACTTTAAATACAAATCAAGTAATTTTCGGCCAACTGCCCGTTTTTGGGGCAAAAAACTAGTAATTTAGACAATTCTGCGTCCGTACCACAAAAAAAAATGGGCTTTTATGTGTTTTATTTTATGTAACATTTCAATCAAAAGACGATGAGGGCCAGATAGCCAGCAAAACGTGCTGAGGCAATACAGTAGTGACATCGGAATTCAACCTAATAAGTTGTGGTTGTCTTTAGAAAAATGTAAATTTTGCATTCTTTGAGTAGAATTAAGATTCTGCCTGTTTTCCTCAAGTATTAAGTTTCTGATGTTAAAAAAAGTTGAGTGATTTATTAGCTGTTGAAAACAAGTAAAAATTGCACTAAATTAAAAAAAAAAATGTAAGTCTGTATCGGGCAAAAACTTATGTGATATGTTAAATATTGCTATTGATTGGTGAATTTTGCGCATCTAGCGTAAAATCTGCGAATGTTATAGCCATTTTAGGTTTTGTTATTCTTATATAAAAAAAAATTTAATCGGCATTTTATTAGGGAAGAACTTTGACTATTTTAATGCCACTGCTCATGGGTAATGCCTGTTTGGGTTTTAGGTCGCTAGCGACTTTGGATTTGAAAATATTTTAATTTTAAGTTTGTGAAAATAGGCCCCCTATGGAGCAGCCCCACGCCCAGTTTCCCATCAACTGAGAGTGAAGTCTATGGTTGACCTAAAGATTGTCCATATCCTACTAAAAGTTGATATTGTTTTAATCATGTTCTGAATTTTTGTGATTTCATTTTGACAAAAAAAAACTTTTTGATGAATATATGATGAATATTCTCAATATTTTTGATTAAGATTTTTTTTCAATAAAGAAAAATACAACAGAGGAAATACTTTAAATATCCTCTGATTTCTCTGGTCCCAAATGAAAGCAGATGGATTATCTTTGTCATTAAGTCGAAAGAGATACCAACATCTGCATTTTACTTTGGAAAACAATGATATCATTACATAGTTTTTTTTTTTTTAACCATTTACAATCCTAATGTTCGATTTGCCTCTTCGAAAAACCTAACCTAATTCCAGAGGTATCAGCAATTCCGATTAACTCAAGGCTCTGTCCTACCTAGCGAAAAAAGCACAATGCATGTTTCCACCCACGCCCGGAGACGCTCATGATCAAACACACATACTTGAGTCGTCTCTCGAGCTGACCTCACTAAAGACATGCCGTCTCCAGAGCTGGTGCCCGAGGGCCAGAGATTTGAGGGCGGCAAGCTTTTAAAGCCAATTAAATGGGGCTTCTTAGAGGACTGATGCTCCCTTTTAATGCCCAGCCCTGAGCTGTGCTAGCGTCTGCGCAAGCCGTTTACTAACTAAGGATGCTTACAGTCAAGTTTGCAACCCGGGGCTCTTCCCGATCACGTGCTTGTTATGCTATGTTATGCGCTGCAGTGGGGGTGGTTATTATTTTGATCATCAGTGCAGTGATTTGAATTTTTTAAAAGCTCCCACTTATACGTACAGTGATTTTCTACCTTTGGGGTAGTCAAAGCACTTACATCTCTGGCATTCAATGATCACATTTCAGTGCTATTGACAGGGATGAACATCCAATCCGTTCGAAATGGCACTGAATAATCGCTGGCTAAATACCCCATATTTGGCCTTCACCAATGCAGACACAAACATTATGCCTGTCAGGTGAGAAGTGGGGAGCAAATGGAGGGAGGTTAAAGCAATGGGTGGCGTCACCTCGGGTTTGCTCATTACTTTTTAGACCACCTGGAGGGAGGGCTCAAGATCTCACTTGCTTCGTTCTTCCTCTTCTTCTTGATGAGGACACTAAAATGCCATCTCCTCATCCTTTCCCTGATGGCTGGTTGATGAGGGCATGGATGTTCTATGGACCTACCCTGGGTCATGGGGAGATGGCGACAGCCCATTTGCCAGACCTGTATCTGTGTACGGACACACTTGCGCCCCCCCAGTCCATTTTTTACTGCATGACTAGCACACGTCTAGGTGGGTTCACGCATGACTGGGTGCAACTAACAACATTTAGGTAAATGAGACTGTCGGTGCCAGGATTCGCGATCAGGTAGCATCGAGTAAGATGTGTACTTATCATCACTTACCGAATATTTTCATAATACTGGGTTACCCGCATCATCCCACATGCTGGAATTGTGTACGCCCCGACCTCCCTAATCACGTTTCTTTCCAACTTACCTTCCCTCCTCTTTTCCCTCAGTTATCAGCCACTACCTCTCACATGGTGTCCACAGGTAAATATAATTAGATTACGATAGCACCACTATGTTCTTAGGTAGCATAGGTGTTAATTAAGCCCCTTTCGGACATATCAGGTAAATTCCTGTGTAAGGTGACGCAGGATTTACCCGCGACATTGCCTTCACACATTCAGAGCCATCCCGGGAATAACGCGGGTAGGACACTTTCACAGACTTGTCCCATGTTGCCGACTCAGCGCTCAGACATTACGTCATTTTTGGTCAGCATCAACAACAAAATAAACCAAATATTTCCAAAGATAGATGGTGGACACTTTTCCTCTGCTCTACGATCTAGTAACAATTTAATTTTGTTATGTTTTCAGTTTAATTTTGCTAATTCCAGTTTGCCATGTTGATAATTGCGATGTTTGTTTACCGCTTTTCGTCTTAATGCGAAGAAAGAGGAAATGACAATCGGCCCGCCATGATATTTACGTCATAAGCCATCGCGCTGTGACACGGGAAATTAACGCCTGCTGCCACACATACCGGAAACATTATACCAAGACGCGACCCGGTAAATATCACCTCTGTGTCAGTCGATCCAGGAAATTGCTTTCACACATACTGTAAGGGCTACCCGATTAAACCCAGGGATTTTAACGGTGTTTAGGTATGTTTGAAAGGTGCTTTAGTTGTTAGTTTTAGTCCCCCTAAAACTAGTTCTTTTTCACTGCTATCTCCCAATAAATAAAACAATATGAACAACCAACATAGGAGTATGGCACATTAAACTGTTCAATCCAGAACAACAGTCGAATTCCCGTTCTCAGTGGCGAAGCAGTTTAACAGGACAGGTTTTAAAAAAAAAAAAAAAAAAAGGCTACTCTTACGTCATTTGTGGACATATCAGAATGAAATATGGTAGGCAAAGCTACAGATAAATACTTGGAGTAGAGGTGCAACAATTAATTGATTAATCGACAACTAATCGATTAGCAAATTAATCGATAGCTATTAGATAACCAATTAATCGTTTAGGATCTTCGTCACCTTAAACTTGTCTAAATTCTTGAAATTATAACATATATATATGACTTCTCAGTTGTAAATCTAATCAGATTTCTTCATTAAATTTTTGTTAAGTCAAAGTAGGACATTAACAAAAATCTGCATTTACTTTGGAAAACTATTCACATTTTTGCCCATTTTCGGATATCTTGCTGTCGAAAGTAGCTTCTTAATTAGGCTGTAACAAATGATCGATTAAATCAATTGATAAAAATATTTAAGAATTGATACAGTTGTTGACTACAGTTAAATCAATAAGCTGTAATAAAATATTATTTTTGAAGTAAATAGTCATCCATTTTGTCTTCATTACAACATGCCTAAAACAACTTCAGGGTTAATTGTAGGCCTGCACAATACATCGTTTGAACATCGCCATCACAATGTGCGCTTGCGCAATAGTCCTATCGCAGGACATGCGATTGTTTTGTTTTATTGTAAACTTTTTTTCTTCATAAAAGCAGCAACCGTGCAGAGACATGGCTTTCTGGATCTCTTTTATATACACCAATCTTCATCTCTATACACCAATCTTCATCATTCACAGATAAATCACCTTTGCCTAGATTAAACAGCGCTATATGAATCCTAGAGACGTCCCGATGGCATAGTTTTGCACCTGAGTCCAAGTGACCTGATTCACAATCTGCCAATACCAAGTCCCGATTCGATACCAGGATTTTTTTTTTTTTTTTTTTTGCTTTGGCGCTCACGTTGCCGAGAACAACCTCTCCCTTACACAATAAATAAGTTTGCCACAGTACACTGCAGACTGTGTACCAAACATAATGATGTTCAACACATTTGTGCTTGTGATCGAAGAGCTACCAAGGCGTCTCTGGCCAGATCAAAGCAACAAACCTGTCAGTCATCATTAACTTAAAGTACCAAATGCCAGATGCACTGGTGACCAAGAAAAACAGTTTAGTCGCACTGCTTTTCAGGAGGGAGGGTGAGAGGCTATATGAGCATGAAGCAGAAAAACATAAATATTATTTTTTAATTAAAAATCCAGTCATTTTCAACTGATTCTGATCCTCTGAAAAATGGCGCGATCAGCCCAATTTCCAATAATGTGATCGGATCGGGACATCTCCAATAAATACACTATGGTCATAGTGAGTCAACCGCAGTCTTCCCAAACAGTGTTTTTCAAGTCTGGTGAAAATTCTAGTTTTAATATCACAATATACAAGTACAAGGCTTATTGTTGCCTGTATTTTCCGAGTGAGCTCTTTGGGTGTGCTTATCATGTCTGGTTATGCATTAACTAATGCATTTACTAATGCTTTAACTCATATTAATTAATATATTAATAAATATTAGATAAGCAATTATATCAATTATTGTAATGTTACTTAAACATTAGTTATTGTCTAAAAATGCCTTAACTCATGTTAATTAGGGGACCCTTATTGTAAATTGTTACTAGTGCACAAATAATGCTCACTCATATGTGATTTTGGCAGTAACAAGAATAATCCAAAACACAATTGTTCTAAAACAAAGCTTGCTCGTCAAAATGAAGGAACACAATACACTGGATGTCCTCCATGAGTGTCCTTTGTTTACTGTCTTGAAAATATTGGCAGGTTACGCGGTGTCAATCTTCTAGGATGGGCCACTATTTATGCTGATGCAGCCATTCTGCCAAGACACCCTGCGCTGGAAATGCAAGCCATCAGATCAGAGTTTATCATTGCGAGGTGCACTACGACAAGCTGAATGCAAAAAGAGAATGGTCCGCTTCTTAACTTTGTATTGAATCCCCCGCTATGTACAGACGTCGAAAATATGTCGAAGTGGCATTAGATGTCAACCTTGCAAGTTAACCTGTTTTATACCAGCAATTCATCCTACTGAGAGAAAAAACAGATGAGAGGGAAAGAGCCGATAAAGACAGAGAGGAAACAACGGGATCTAAACCAGTCTTTCATGTGACACCATCAGGACGAACCATCAAGCAAGGCAGCATTCCTTGCTCGCTCCCTGTCTCTCTCTAGTCCGATTTCCTCTCCTCCCTCCATCGCACGGAGCGTGGTGACAGCTCAGACAGCCAGACTCCTTAATTCCTCTCTTACTCCGTTAATCTGTCATCTTTATCAGGCCAGCAAGGGGGCGGTGGGCGGTGGGGGCTGTGTGAGGAAAGGCTGGGTGACAGGCGGGGACGTGGGGTGGGCCGCCAGCCCCAGCCCCCCAATCAATCTCCACATTACAGCTGACAGAATGGTGCTAATAACTTATTGATCCCTCCTTCCGTGCGCCGGGGCCTCCGCCGGCCCTGAAAGCCCCGTCATTGATTGGCTTACAGGCCGATGCCGCTGGGAGAGGGAGGGGACGGGGGGCCGCTGTATGATGATGGAGACGGACGGGGGCGACATGGGGGCGCTTGGGCTCGTGCCGAGGGAGGATGCATCACGGCCAACACGCACAAAGTACACACAGCAATATAGTGTTTGTCCTGATCTTTTTTTTCAGGGGGGGAACGGAGGAAATTAAGAGAAGTGGAGCTCAAGAAGAATTATGGGCCGCGTGAGGACAAAATGTGTCGCTAACTGCTAAGTCATCTGGTGCACAGGTGGCTGCATGTGTTAAAGAAGTTTGCAGAAGCCGTAACTTAGCGCATTTAGATTAGCGAAACACACACACACACACAAAAACAAAAAAAAAAACCTAAGAAGCTGTCAAATAACTAATCATTTGATCTCGGTTGTGAGCTACGTTCAATTCTTCGTGGATTTTTTTAGTGTTCCCACATAATTAGATTAAGTACTGTAGGTGCACCCATAATAGAAGGATACAAACAAGTATAAGGGATGCCATTTTTTTTCTAAACTGATTATCATGCCTAAATTTATGACGGAGTATTAGGGCCAAATAAAGGAGGGGGAAAATGGACTACGAGATTAACCTTGTACTGTAACTACGAGAAAAAAATGTGAGTAGCTGCTTATTCTCAAATACATTAGGTAATAGTACGACTTTTATCCTTGTAGAAATAGTACGATTTTTTTTTTTCTTGTACTAACAGTTCGACTTTTTTTCTCATACCAATAACACGTCTTTTTTCCCTCGTACTATTACAATGAGAATAGAAATCGTATTATTTCGCAGGGCTAATGTAGCAGACTAAACATCTACTGTACATACCTCGTAATTTTCAGACTATAGACTGCTATTTTTTCCCTCATTTTGAATCCTGCACTGGATTTAGAGGCGGGACTCTTGGGGCACCTTACGATTCGATTACGATTCAGAGGTTACGACTCGATTATAAATCGATTGTTGATGCACAACCCCCCCACAGCTATTAGCTGGTTTTAATGGTTCATACATTAGTTACAAAAATATCGTATTGGCCCGAATATAAGACTGTGTTTTTTGCATTGAAATAAGACTGAAAAAGTGGGAGTCGTCTTTTATACGGGGTCTAGACATTATACCCATTCACGACGCTAGATGGCGCCAGATATCATTGAAGCAAATGCTGAACTTGAGGAATAATGTTCTGTCATGACAGAGCTCAGCTACTCTCAAGTTTAACCAGTTTGCATTATTTTATTGCAATGTTTTCCTTATTCAGATTTGTTTCAAGACTACAGTTACAGTTAGACCTCACTCTGATGGTTAATGCAGCTATTGCAATTTTGTTGTTTTATCACAATAGATTGGTTTATTTACATTTCAAAAACCAGAAGCCATTCATTTACGAATGTGATTGCACTTAAGTATCATATTTAAATGTTCAGATATTAACATCTGAGTGAGGCAAAATAACATGCTTTTTCTCTCAAATATATTATTATAATCATTTGTTTCAGATGTACTGTAATTATTTTCTGTATAAATAATAATTTGGTGTTCAAAAAGTCTTTTATCAAACTTGAGTCTGGAAAAAGAAGGGGTCATCTTATAATAGGGGGCGTCTTGTATTTGGGCCAATACAGTAGTACAAAAAATCCTCTCAGGCTTAAGTAAACTATTTCAGTATCAAGTTAACAGTTCAAAACAGTAAATGAAATACTCAAGTCCTCATTCTGTATCAGCAGCTTTAAACTACATTCAATTAATTTTAATGTTGTGAATAAACCGTAAAAGTTGTTAAAATTGCTCCCGTTATTCCATAATTTCCCTTCTGTCTACTTTCGACATGTGAAATTTTAAAAACTGTTTCAAAATTCAAGTCAAATTTTTGCCGATTTAGGAGTATTTTAGATAAAAAGTTAATTAGGTTCACTTGGAAGGTTCGCTACAAAAGAGCCTTCCCGAGAAGTCTACTGCTTTAAGATGGCGGCTGTTTACTAACTCCGGTGAGTCTGTCATTTGGCATGTAGTTCTCAATACACGTGCTAACGCCACTGAATCTGTCATTTCTCATCTAGTTCTATATACATGTGATATCTACCGTAGCATTATGTGGGCATAGTAGCAACGACTGCGAAGTTTGTAGCTGCTGTCGGCAGTTTTTAATCTAGCGGCATTAGTTTTTTACTCTCGGTCCATTACTCATTGCGTCCTGAAGACCGCGCTGTGTTTTAGTTCTGCTTTACTTAGCATATTTAAATAATCAGAATATGGATGTTTGTGAATCGTTCTCGAATCTTCAGCGGACGAATCGCAAATAATTTTAAGAATCGGAAATTTCACACACCTTTAGTTAATGACAGTTAGTTATGACAGCCTCGTCATCAGACTGTCATAATTATGACATGATCCTGTCATGGGCATATTTTGACTCATCTACATCAGTGGTCTCCAACCCGGTCCTCAAAGGCCCACTGTGGGTCGTGGTTTTTGTTCCTGCCGATCCAGCACAGATAGTTGAACCAAAGAGGTTTCTGCTAAAACAAGCAGCACCTGACAGCAATCAATTGATTGCACTTGTAAAACCCAGATTGGTGAAAAAGTCATTTGTCTGGTTGGAATGAAATCCTGCAACCACAGCGGGCCTTTGAGGACCGGCTTGGAGACCAATGATCTACATTACATTACTATCAATAGAATGATTTATACTAATACTTCGTCTTAGCTTTATGTAGTTTTAAGAGACGTATTAGTGAATTACTAGGCGTAGCTTTACGTAGTTTTACGTAAATGATGTAATAGGAATTGGAATAATATTGTGCATCTCCTGCGTCTATATTTTAGAACGGGGTGCTCATTACGTCGATTGCAATCTACCAGTCGATCACAACGCTAATGTGGATAGATCGTGGCATCAAAAAAAAAACAAACAAAAAAAAAAAAACGAATACAATTAAATGTTTTTTTTTTTTTTAATGTACATAGTTAATTATGTTGTGTGAGCAACATACCAACATAAGTGCATTATGCAAGCCCCCCCGCAGTTAAGGTACATCGCTGGTTGTCTTCTTGAAAAGTAGATCTTGGAGCAAAAAACAATGATGATCCTTGTTTTAGACTGTGCTATGGAAATAAGGAAATCCTTTAACTTTTGGTTCATCTACATCCAATTATAATCACTAGAAGGATTTATATTAATGCTTCGTAGTAACTCCCAGCAATGGTACATGTACGTAACGTGCATAGCGGCTTATTCAGCTACATTACCACTACGTGATAATATGGCTTTTTTTTCTTGTAGTTACAGTACGACTTTAATCTCGTAGTTTTTTTGTTTTGTTTCTTTTTTGGGCCCTAATACTCCATTGTACAACTTTTTTTTTTTTTTTATCTGTAAATAAAAGCAAATACACTTAAAAAAAACAATAATCATACATCTGTGTTCTTTATTAAATCTGACTGTTCACCACCCATAAATGTGTGACGTACAACACCTGTTGGTCTGCTCCTGCATATTAATAATCATACCAAAACAATGGTTACGCTCAAGGGTATTGCAGTTTTTAAAAGTGCCATCATGTGAATTTGATGGGAATTCCCACCAGAATGTGTGTTTTCATCAATTTAGTGGCATGGGCTAATGTAATGGGTATGTTTCAAATGATCTCTAATACTTTTTTACTTTGATTTTGCATTCAAATAAAATGTGACCAATCATTCCCTCAGGCAGCGTGGCGATCACGTGGCTAGCATGTCTGCCTCACAGCTTTGAGGTCATGGGTTGGAATCCTGTCCCAGCCTTCCTGTGGGGACTTTCCGGCTTCCTCCAAAATCATGCATGTTAGGGTCACTGAAGTCTCTAAATAGTAAATAGATGAAGATACAACTTTAAGTAGTTGTTATCTTTAACTCATGTAATTGACGTGCAGCCACTCCAAGGTTTGAGCAATGAGCTTGTACTCATTGCCTGC
Source organism: Corythoichthys intestinalis (assembly GCF_030265065.1). Lineage (NCBI taxonomy): Eukaryota > Metazoa > Chordata > Actinopteri > Syngnathiformes > Syngnathidae > Corythoichthys > Corythoichthys intestinalis. Next base: position 70,215,801 of record NC_080396.1, read on the forward strand.
CCATTGACAGCGCTAGACATCCAATCCATTTTGACTGCTTCAAGCCATCCCAGTCAAAATCAATTGGATGTTTAATGCCGTCAATGGCACTAAAATATGAGCATTCACAGCCAGCCTCCCAGTTTAAATGAACTGGACGTCTATTGTTATCAATGACAATGACAATGAGCAATGAGTCAAATACAATGAAATTTAAAGGGGAAAAATCGGAGTGTTATATAACCAGAGTGTTTTCATTCATTATTTGATTTATAATTTTATTCATTCAGAAGAAGTGCATTAAAAATTTTGATTAATAACAGTTAGTCCTGCAACCATTAATTGGTTAACTCGAGTAATTCGATTAGAAAAACAGCTTCGGATCAAATTTTGCCGCTTTGAGTACGGCATTCGTTTAATTAGAGTGACGTTGTAATGGTTTGTTTTTTAAGTGTTTGCATTTAGTTTTATTGATTTGGGTGGATACACTGCCCTCTAGTAGGAACAGTGAATATGATATGACTTATTTAACATGGGTGAATCCAGCTGCTCCCTGTTAAGACCAATGTAAGGTAAGCTTTTTGTTTGAGCTAATATGTTTTTTATGCATTCATAATTAAGCGCACAGGTATATTTAGCCATTTTGGGGGGGATTATGTGTTTGAAGGATTTGTAACGAGTATTGTAAAAAAAAATTTGCATTTTATAGCATTTAAGCTAGCGGACCTTTGCTATGCAAGTTAGCCAATTGTTCATTTGTTGTACTTAGATCCTTATTTATTCATTTTAAGCTCAGGTATTTTTTTTTTTTTTAAAGAAAGTTCATTTCTGCATAGTTTGAAGAAACACTCGGGAATTTTATTTTGTACTCACATTTAATGCTCTTTTGAAAGTGCAATCTTAGCAAGCTTTGGTTTTACATCTCCTAAAATTGATTATGCAACGCATTAAATGTTCCTAATCCGATTATTTGAACTAACTAGTTGATAGCTTAATCGATTACCAAAATAATCAATAGCTGCAGCCCTAATAACAATATATGACAGACCTGGCATCCACATATTGTTAGTGGATATCACATTTTGAGGCCACACTTGGATACCAAATTTTAATATGACTCAAAACGTGATATCCACATATAGTGGGGCAAATAAGTATTTAGTCAATAACAACATACAGTGGGGCAAATAAGTATTTAGTCAACCACCAATTGTGCAAGTTCTCCTACTTGAAAAGATTAGAGAGGCCTGTAATTGTCAACATGGGTATACCTCAACCATGAGAGACAGAATGTGGAAAAAAAAAAAACAGAAAATAACATTGTTTGAGTTTTAAAGAATTTATTTCCAAATTAGAGTGGAAAATAAGTATATCACCTACATACAAGCAAGATTTCTGGCTGTCAAAGAGGTCTAACTTCTTCTAACGAGGTCTAACGAGGCTCCACTTGTTACCTGTATTAATGGCACCTGTTTCAACTCATTATCGGTATAAAAGACACCTGTCCACAACCTCAGTCAGTCACACTCCAAACTCCACTATGGCCAAGACCAAAGAGCTGTCGAAGGACACCAGAGACAAAATTGTAGACCTGCACCAGGCTGGGAAGACTGAATCTGCAATAGGTAAAACGCTTGGTGTAAAGAAATCAACTGTGGGAGCAATTATTAGAAAATGGAAGATATACAAGACCACTGATAACCTCCCTCGATCTGGGGCTCCATGCAAGATCTCACCCCGTTGTGTCAAAATGATAACAAGAACGGTGAGCAAAAATCCCAGAATCACACATGGGGACCTAGTGAATGACCTACAAAGAGCTGGGACCACAGTGACAAAGGCTGCTATCAGTAACACAATGCGCTGCCAGGGACTCAAATCCTGCACTGCCAGACGTGTCCCCCTGCTGAAGCCAGTACACGTCCAGGTCCGTCTGCGGTTCGCTAGAGAGCATTTGGATGATCCAGAAAAGGACTGGGAGAATGTCTTATGGTCAGATGAAACCAAAATAAAACGTTTAGGTAGAAACACAGGTTCTCGTGTTTGAAGGAGAAAGAATACTGAATTGTATCCGACGAACACCATACCCACTGTGAAGCATGGGGGTGGAAACATCATGCTTTGGGGCTGTTTTTTTTGCAAAAGTACCAGGACGCCTGATCTCTGTATAGGAAAGAATGAATGGGGCCATGTATCGAGAGATTTTGAGTGAAAATCTCCTTCCATCAGCAAGGGCATTGAAGATGAGGCGTGGCTGGGTCTTTCAGCATGACGATGATCCCAAACACACAGCCATGGCAACCAAGGAATGGCTTCATAAGAAGCATTTCAAGGTCCTGGAGTGGCCTAGCCAGTCTCCAGATGTCAAACCCATAGAAAATCTGTGGAGGGAGTTGAAAGTCCGTGTTGCCCAACGACAGCCCCAAAACATCACTGCTCTAGAGGAGATCTGCATGGAGGAATGGGCCAAAATACCAGCAACAGTGTGTGAAAAGCTTGTGAAGAGTTACAGAAAACGTTTGGCCTCCGTTATTGCCAACAAACTGGGTACATAACAAAGTATTGAAATGAACTTTTGGTATTGACCAATTGCTTACTTTCCACAATGATTTGCAAATACATTCTTTAAAAATCAAACAATGTGATTTTCTGGGGGGGGTTTCCCACATTTTGTCTCTCATGGTTGAGGTTTACCCATGTTGACAGTTACAGGCTTCTCTAATATTTTCAAGTGGGAGAACTTGCACAATGAGTGGTTCACTAAATACTTGTTTGCCCCACTGTATGTGGATGCCAGATCTTTATCCGGTTAAGGTTTTATTTTTTCACACTTACCAAAAATAGACAAAGCAAATAACTATTAAGAGTGAATTACTTGTGAATGTTTGAACCTTCTCTGTGATGCATGCTTATTTACCACCCACACCTTTTGTCTATTCTACAGCACACGAAATCTACGGGTTTTCTTTTTCTTTTTTTTTAAATTACCTTTATACTGTATCACATAATGAGTAAAGATGCTACTAGTTTAAAAGCAAAACATGCTACGTTCTATATTCAGAAGCAAACAAAAAAACAAAACAGGCACTTAAAACCGCACTGGGAAGATGCACACGTTGAACGCACACACACAAACACACACCAACAAGTTGTAACTGCCTGTGGGAGTGCGTCTGTGTGGAGGGAGAGGAGGAGGAAGTCCAAAAAACACCTTATCTGCCTGTTTGAGTCTCCGGCCTGACCACAGCGCCACAGTTTACAGTCTCCACAGGCCGCCAGACTCTCAACATCGGCGCCCATGCTCCCCCCCACGGCCCCCCTCCCTCCATCGCCTCATCCCCGCATCCCCCCATCGCCGCTCACAGACCCTCTGAATAGCCGCCGGCTGGGGAGCGAGAGCGCGAACAAGGGAGGGAGGGATAGAAAAGAGAAGAGAAGGCGGGAGGCAGCCTTCCTGTCTGTCCCTCAGATTTAATTAACGGCCTACTCCGGCACGGAGACGACCTCCTTTCCTCCCTTCACACACACACACACACACACATACACACACACACAGGCGGCGCTGTCCGCCACCATAGCTGCCGCCAGCTCTCCCTCGGTGCCGCCACCACACTCATTCATCTCCCTTTCCCGTTTCACTTAATTCCAAATGTTTCTTCCATCACAGCGTCTCTCGCTCCTGTGTCTGCTCTTCCCTACCTTTTTCTTTAGCCTCGTCTACTTCCTGTTTTTGTTTGTGCACACTTTAATGCTCCCTTTTCACATTTCACGGTAAAGTTACAAAGTTGACATAAGAGGAGAAAAACACTGCAGGACAGACGAGTCAAATAATCCCCAGCTCTAAAGCTTACATAGACACCCACGTGCGTATTTGGACGTCACTCTTAACCTGTGTTGATTTTACGTGGGCACGCAGCCATGCAGCTATCTGCTTTTTGTGAGTAATAGTGTGCTTGTGAATGCTTGTGCATCTAATTTCACTGGCAGACAGAATTAGAGGCACTGATCGGATTGGACTTGTTTACAGACATGGAGCGAGGCGCGCAAGCAGCCTTGTTAAATCGCGCTTTAGTGCTCAAACGGACAGATTTTCGGGGCCCGGACCCCCTCTGGAGAAGGCAAAATGTGGTCAGCTGCGGTGCCGTCAGTAAATGCACCTTAAATGGCCCCTCTGTGTCCTCTTTCATTCAGCATTCTAATTTGTTCATCACGTTGAGCGTGATTAACCCAAACTGGGGTGTAGGAATCTACCTGACTAAAAGCAGTGACCTTCTACCCACAATTCCTTGTTCTCACAGGTACCGTATGGCCAATTAATCCTGCAGACAAAAGAGATGAGCAAACAGGGAGAGAGGGTATGCAGGTGTTGGGTCTGAGCTTATTTGCCACTTGCTGTGCTAAAGGCTAATAGGATGAGAAAAGCAGGGTCACTCCGGGGGCAAATTTAGGGAGTTGGCCAAATCTGCATTTTGCATGCGTGTCCCAAGACCCTCGTGAGGATAAGCGGTACGGATAATGAGTAAAGAAATATTTACTGCCTTAAAAGATACGTGCATTATATAATACTAGTATAGTTTCTCCATCTCATTCAAGTCATGAAATCCAAAACCCTAAAACTTTATACACAACCAAACTTTAACTGGATCAGAATTTGAGCTTGAATAGATAAAAACTGTTTCGTTTACTCTGGAACTATTTATATGCACATACTATCGGGGGAAAAAATCTTTTTATTTTTCTTTAATTTGAACAAAAGTTCCAAACATGTTACAGTACTGTACTGTTTACAGTACTTCCACCCGCTTTTTGCAGGAGTTTTGCAGGGTATAAAACGCATATATTTTTGTTTCTTTTGGCAATGTCCTTGTATTTCGGCATTATATGCAGGTAGTCCCCGGGTTATGAACAAGTTCCGCTCCTACGCTAGCGACGTAACCTGAATTTCCACGTAAATTAACCCTTTAAGTATCCCTAAATACTCCCAAAATCTCAAAATAACTATCCAAAAACATGTATTATATGTCATATTTTTTACTTTATTTCATTAATAAACAGCTAAATATACCAATAAACTAAATTATGAATGCATTAAAAAAACATTAGCTCAAACAAAAATTTAGTTTATGTTGATCTTAACAGGGTCTTAACAGCCATGTGAATGAGTTATGTCATATTCACTGTTGTCACTAGAGGGCAGTGTATCCACCCAAATCAATAAAATTCAATGCAAACACTTTCAAAACAAATCATTACAACACCACTTTAATTAGATAAATACTCAAAGCAGCAACATTTAATTTGAATATTTTTTATAATCAAATTACACAAGGTAATCGATTAATCATTCCAGCAATAATATTTTTTTGCATTTTATTTTTAACACATTTGATGCCATTTAGAGGGGTAGAGGTAATTCACTGACCATTCAAATGGACGTCTAGCGCCGTCAATGGCGGCCATCTACAAGACATGCCAAAGGTTGTTGACTTCCACTGGCATCAGATATTAGTTTTCAATATTTAAAACAATATTAAAATATATTTTTTTTTAACATGAAAAAAATCTGTGGGTATTGGAATCATCAACATTCATAAATTTAATACATAAACTATTGAAAGACCACATTAAATGATAAAATCATAATAAAGCATATAAACCAATGCATTTAATGGCAATATTATTAGAATTCAATCATGTTTCCTTGTTTACTCGATACAGATACTCCAGCGTGTGATCCGTTGTAAAACTAAACTGTACTGAATATCTATATTGGAAGTTTTACGGTATTTGTTACGTTACCATCCATTTAATACTTCAGCATTCAAACTAACAATTAACTGTGGATTGCATGATAAAAGACCAGCCGCTAACATTAGTGAACCGAGCAATCACAAGTGAAATGGCTAATGTGTTTACTAAGTGCTGCGCATCTAATAGTGAATGAAATTGGTGTACTTTTATTTAAAAACTAAATACACATGTCACTGTTAACCCCGAGTGGCATAAAACATCCAAACGTACCGTGTTAATAGTTGATTAGTGAGGTTGTTTTCCAACCATATGTCTTTGATGGCAGCAAAACAGGCTCGGGCTACTTGACAAATAGCTGCGATTAAATGCTGTGTTCTGTCTGTAAACTCTTAGCTTAGCACACCATGGTTCCTCTGCTCACATGACTGTTTGGATTAATAGCAAACAACGCTATTTATTATAAGGCAATTTAAAACGGGAGTTTTAGGTAACCCCTAAATCAATCCTGGAGTGCTATGAAACTTTAAGTGACAGGGGAGCGACCTTCGGGAAGAAGTAATAAGATTATGGCAAAATCCTCAATCGCACAAATTAGAGTCAAAGGAACGCTTACACGTTAAAGGACTCTGCCAGATTTAACCACACGCAACGTCACTGTAGGTCCTACCTGTGTGTCCTGTACTGGCATTGTGGTCAGACACTGACTGTCCCTCAGGCATACCATGCTGTCTGCTGTGGTGCAGGTTGGAGATGATTGTAGAGAGGTCACTGTCTCGACTGAAGTACGCACACATGAGAGGAGGAGAAGAGAAACAAGCTGTTAAGCACTTCCAAACAGAAAGATCCAATTCCAAACCAGTATGACATAAACTTTTTCACACTCTACTTACAACAAAACGGCTCGATACTATGTACAGACTCGGCAACTAACGGTAGCTGTGTTGTGGACTGGCTGTTGGCTCTGATGTGTGTCATACAGTCTGACAGACTACTGCATCCAGCACTTTTGGCTCTCATCCCCACTCATCTTCCATACTAAGATCTATTACCCAACATAATTCACAACCTTTAAGTAGTTTAACAGCTTAAAACCTGATTTTACCGCTTCTGAGATAGATGCCATTTGAATAGAATAGTGAAGATTGCGTAAATATGAATGGGTTCAAGTACAACTCAAAACGATGGCAAAATAATCAGTTTAGTGATTCGCATTTACAATGTACACCACAGAAAATTTAAACAGAATAAAATGTAATATGGTCAATTGTAAATATGTACAGTCGGTTTATCGATCACACGGAAGCTATTTCAAAGATGTTAAGCAATTATTTTTGAATAATTTTTGTAGCAGCCAATGTAACAAGCAGCACTGAGGTCTACTAGGAGAGAAGCAGAATTAGCAACCAGAAAAAAAGGGTAGAGATTGTCCCCAACTAACCTCCCGTATTAGTTGTTCGTCTCACAGAAATAACATTATTTGCCTATTGTTATCCTCTCTTTGTATGCAATGCTGCTCTGTGTGAATATGAAGTGTTTTGAAGGTTTATTATAAAACCAACGCTTCTCATTCAATGTTAGCACGATGCTAACTGGCTTTTGTTACATGACATTATATGGTTTCATTGACCATTGTTTACTAAGAGAGATTATGCAATGTTGCTTTAGCCTTTAAAGTGACACTAGGTAAGTGTCAGTTTTGGTTGATTTTAGCGACGCCGGTGGAAAGCGGTAGAGTTTTGCCTTAAGGAAGACTGCGTTTCCAATGAGGACCAGCGCACACCCGCATAGTGTCGTAAAATCATGATGTCCCTGTCACCTGCAGATGGATTAAACGATATTTACGTTTCTGTTTGCCGCCACCCACCAAATTTGACATGAAAATGGCATTTGTTCATGGATAAGCCGCAATGGACTACAAGCCGCAGCTGTTCTCATTGTATTAAGGCATATTTACACCAAAATATATTAACAAGTAACACTATATTTGACAGCGGCATCATAAGACTGTCGTAAGATCAAATGAACCAAAATTGCTTTGAACCAATTGGCTGCAAAGCTTCATTGCTTCAAGATGCTTCATTTGGCTATCACTGCTCCTTTGGGGGAGACAGTCAACCTCTGCTGTCAACACTGTTATCGTCCGACATGCCTCCTAACATGCAGCGTTACAGACGTAAATAACAATTAAAATTCATGTTCTGTGCTAATTATATCTTCAGGTACTGTTCCGGTTGTTTCATTAATTGCTAGTTATGCAATGACAGATGTCATTTTGTGTCATCCAGCAAATTATCACACTTTGGAATGGATGTAAAGATCCGAGCTGGACATAAATGGAGTTAGTGACATATTTTATAATGTCATTAATGCCCATGATAGTGTCATGTCATAATTATGAAGGTCTTATGACACTGCTGTCAAACAAAGTGTTACCTATTAACCCAAATAAATCCACAAATAAACCGCACTGGACTATAAGCCGCAGGATTCAAAATGAGGGAAAAAAAAAACTTTATGTATATGTATATTTTAATAAATGGTTTTTATGCACTGCAAATCTAATAATTATTATATAGATTAGATATATATACTGTATATACAGTGGTACCTATACATACGAAGTTATTTCATTCCAGGACCTTGTTTGTAAGTCGAAATGGTCGTATGTCGGGCAGGATTTTCCCATAAGAATACATTATGATTCCATTAATTCGTTCCACAGCCCAAAAACCTACACTAAATCCTTAATAAATACTGCTGGTACTATTACAAAAGGCAATTACACATTGTAAAACAAATGAATTATAAATGAAAATCGGAATAATTATATAATAATAATAATTCCTGTAATAATTTAACGAATCGGGTTAAATGTGTTAATGTGTTAATGTGGCGGACGTTTTTTTCTGTACCTGAACGCACCACGTGACTGATGTGACAGGGAGAGGGAGCAGTGCGGTTAAGAGTTTACTTTCGCTTTCAATGTTTCTTGAGAGCACCGTCAACTGCGGTGGACAATGGCCGTTTTGTGTTGGATAAGTTCTGAGTAAAAGATAAAAACCTGACGAAGCTGGTGATTTCTTTGGCGATGTTACCACAATAATAATTGTCAACTTAACTTATAAAGACTGGTGAACGGTGGTCGGAGGAGGACGGTGGAGATGTACTGTTGAGCCAGTTCACGAATGCGCATCCCACGCTCATATTTTTCTATAATTTGCATCTTCATTTCAATGGTAAGCGTCCCCTTTTTCTTTGTTTCACCACCTGTACCAACCTTTTTGAGACCTGTGTGTCTCACCAGAAAATCAGCCGTTCGTCCATCTGCAGTGCTGTCATGTCGTCGTATTTCGAGCATGTCGTCATATGTAGAAACAAATGAGTCAAAATTTTACGTCGGATGTCGAAAAGTACCAATGTGTATAAATGTATATATATATTAGGGCTGTCAAAATTATCGCGTTAACGCGCGGTAATTAATTTTTTAAATTAATCACGTTAAAATATTTGACGCAATTAACGCACATGTCCCGCTCAGACAGTATTCTGCCTTTTGGTAAGTTTTACAGCAAGGCTTTTTGTACTGTCTAACAGCGAACTCTTGTGGTCGCTTTGCGACATGGTTTATTGTTGTCTTGCCAGTTCAATATGGCTGCACGACATCTTGGGCTGACGCCTACGTTGTAATGTTGTGCTTATATGATCCTTGGACAAGATTTGTCCGTAAGTATGGCTGTTGTAAATAATGCACATATTATGTTAGTAAGCGAAATGTTATATTTTTTGTATGAGACGCTTTTTGTTTATGTTTAATGAACCTATATAGCGTGCTAAGCTAACGTTGTTGCTAATGCAATGCTTGTGTACTTCTTTTTTTGTAGTTTTACGACGGTCTAAAGAGGACAATGGTTTGAGGCCATTTTATTAATAAATCAGATGAAAAAGGAAGAAGTCTTATTATTATGGCGTCGTTCAGTAGCTGTCTCGCTTTGGAAAAAGTAGACGCTTCGGTGTGAGGACAGCATAGACAGATTTAAATGACAGTAGAGTGAAATGCCTACTACAGTCCTTATGTACCGTATGTTGAATGTATATATCCATCTTATGTCTTATCTTTCCATTCCAACAATTTATTTTACAGAATATGTATATAATTTACAGAAAAATATGGCATATTTTATAGATGGTTTGAATTGCGATTAATTGCGATTAATTATGATTAATTAATTTTTAAGCTGTAATTAACTCGATTAAAAATTTTAATTGTTTGACAGACATACATACATACATATATATTAGGGCTGTCAAAATTATCGCGTCAACGCGCGGTAATTAATTTTTTAAATTAATCACGTTATCACGTATATATATATATATATATATATATATACATACTGGACTGTCTCAGAAAATTAGAATACACAATATTCTAATTTTCTGAGACAGTCCTGTATATTGTTCTATGTAAAGGACGTCAGCCAAGGTCGGCCCCCCACATTTTTACCACGCCAAATCTGGTCCCCTTTGCAAAAAGTTTGGACACCCCTGCTTTAAATGGTGGATTAATGTACAGGACTGTCTCAGAAAATTAGAATATTGTGTATTCTAATTTTCTGAGACAGTCCAGTATATATATATATATATATATATATATATATATATATATATATATATATATATATATATATATATATATATATATATATATATATATATATATATATATATAAAAGAAAACGATTTGTACATGTATATATGCATACATGTTAAGATTTTTGAATATAATTATGTAATTTTTGGGGGAAACAAATCCGCGATAGACTGTGGGCGCGAAGTTTGAAGCGCGATATAATGAGCGATCATTGCATACACCAGTTTAATTGCATTTTGTTTTATCAACTGTGACCAAAACAGCTGGATTTGCTTGCTTTGTCTTATAGAGAACTGTCTGAGTGCACTGAGAACATGTTCTTATAAATTTGATATATTATATAACACCAAATTGTGCTGTTAGTATAAAATATCTCCATTAATTGGCATAGCAAATTCCACTTGACTGTAGGGGGAGCCCTGGTAGACAAAAAGTCCTTTCTTCCTTAGCGGTACTTTAAAGCCAAAAAAACAGCAAGAAATGGGTTTACCTCCCCAAGTTGGCTGAAGCTGCCCAATTCCCCATCAATTACCTCTTTCCTCGCCAGCAGACCCACACAAGTGTGTCAGGGGGGTATTTCATTTGCAATCTGATTACCATCCTGATCGCATTAAATGCCATAATGATGGGAAATAGCCGCTTAGCATTCAGGGGGAGTGTAGCAGCCGTGTAGTGGAAGTGTCGTCACACTTAATAGCAAACAGCTTGCGGAAGGCTGCACTTTTTAGCTGACATTCCTAAAAGCTATGTATTCATTATTCTCTCATTTTGTCACTTAAATAAACCTTAAAGAGGCAATTTTGTTTTACTGTTTTTTTGTTTTTCATTTATAAGCATCTTCATATGTCACAAAGTATGTCACGTCAACTCCCAAATGGATTAAAAGTAGAACAGTCTCCGAAGGGGGTCCGCTATGACTCGGCAAAGCAGCGTTTATGGGACAGAACTGGTGAATGGTTCTTAGCTGCCACCGCTATGACGATGCCACACTGTTTGCGGCCATTGGATTTGGGGTTTTTTTACAGCCTCATGATTACAGACTGCCGCCGTAATGGCAGGCTGCGGGCCGCCAGGCTGTTTTCCACACGCTAACAGGAAAGATGAAGGAGAGCGTCAAGGGCCTCGCCGGTCATTTCTCCGTCAAACAGAAGCAATGACTCAGAAAACAGTCAGACAGTCACCTACGCAGACTTGATTGGCCTGTGTACTGCAAATGTTTTACAGTAATGACAGGCGTCTATTTGTGCTGTTAATTTTAAAATTAGAAGCCGTGTGTGGAAGAACAAAGATTTTCTATCACAGGAGGTTTGGAAAAGTTTGTGATTTATGTCAATGATAAAAAAAAACAGCAAAACATATCGCCACCCTGACTCCGTCACTCAAAGTAATCATGATAATACTATCGTGAACTTCTCAAGGAGGTTACAGGGTTATTATCCCGCGGCAAGTCGGCCGCTCTAAGCCATGAATGGCAAGGGCATTGTTAGCAGAGTAATTAGCGCACTTTTCCTGAGCTGTCCCGCCTGGACTAATGAGCGGCTGAAGCCGATCCTCACCCAAGTCTGGCCGCCCTCCACCCTCCCTCTCTCTTTTCATCGGCAAGGTCGCACCCCTGCCCTGGAGGATGGAGGAGCGGTTGGAGTTTAAGACCCTGTCACCTGAGTCAGCACTCCCACAGGAGCTCTCAGGATGGGAGCCTGTTGAGGATAGGGTGTGAGGAGGAGGGTATTATACTAATGTTGGGCCTGCTCGCTAATAAGGACATGATCTGCCATTTTCTCATAAGCTCATCCCTGAACTGGTCTACCCCACTCATAGAACTTAATGACCCAGACAAGTACTAATAATAGTATTAAAACACGGCAATACACTGGACCGAACAAGATTTTGTTCAATAAATTAGAAACTTCAATTTCTGGAGAAATGACGATAGGGCTTTGCTGCGGTAGATACAGATCTATCAGGTCACTTCTTGTTGATTTGGGGACATTTCGGGGACACTTCCTGTTGATTTGGGGGACAAATTCTCTTGATATCAGGTCACTTCAAGTTGATTTGGGGACATTTGGGGGACACCTCCTGTTGATATCAGGTCAATTCCTGTTGATTTGGGGACATTTCAAGGACACGTCCTTTGGATATCATGTCACTTCCTGTTGGTTTGGGGCCATTTGGGGGACACTTCCTGTTGATATCAGGTCACTTCCTGTTAATTTGGGTACATTTGAGGGACACGTTCTCTTGATATCAGGTCAGTTCCTGTTGATTTGGTGACATTTCAGGGACACGTCCTGTTGATATTGGGTCACTTCCTGTTGATTTGGGGATGTTTCGTGGACACGACCTGTTGCTTTGGGGACATTTCAGGGACACGTCCAGTTGATATCAGGTCACTTTCTGTTGATTTGGGGACATTTCGGGGACATGTCCTGTTGATATCAGGTCACTTTCTGTTGATTTGGGGACATTTCGGGGACATGTCCTGTTGATATCCGGTCACTTCCTGTTGATTTGGGGACATTTCGGGGACACATCAAGTTGATATCGGGTCACTTCCTGTTGATTTGGGGACATTTCAGGGACACGTCCTATTTATATCAGGACATTTGGGGGACACGTTCTGTTATTATAAGGTCACTTCATGTTGATTTGGGGACATTTCGGGGACACATCCAGTTGATATCGGGTCACTTCCTGTTGATTTGGGGACATTTCAGGGACACGTCCTATTTATATCAGGACATTTCGGGAACACGTCCTGTTGATATCAGGTTACTTCCATTTGATTTGGGGACATTTTGGGAACACATCCTATTGATATCGGGTAACTTCCTGTTGATTTGGGGACATTTCGGAGACATGTCCTGTTGATATCAGGTCACTTTCTGTTGATTTGGGGACATTTCGGGGACATGTCCTGTTGATATCCGGTCACTTCCTGTTGATTTGGGGACATTTCGGGGACACATCAAGTTGATATCGGGTCACTTCCTGTTGATTTGGGGACATTTCAGGGACACGTCCTATTTATATCAGGACATTTGGGGGACACGTTCTGTTATTATAAGGTCACTTCATGTTGATTTGGGGACATTTCGGGGACACATCCAGTTGATATCGGGTCACTTCCTGTTGATTTGGGGACATTTCAGGGACACGTCCTATTTATATCAGGACATTTCGGGAACACGTCCTGTTGATATCAGGTTACTTCCATTTGATTTGGGGACATTTTGGGAACACATCCTATTGATATCGGGTAACTTCCTGTTGATTTGGGGACATTTCGGAGACATGTCCTGTTGATATCAGGTCACTTTCTGTTGATTTGGGGACATTTCGGGGACATGTCCTGTTGATATCCGGTCACTTCCTGTTGATTTGGGGACATTTCGGGGACACATCAAGTTGATATCGGGTCACTTCCTGTTGATTTGGGGACATTTCAGGGACACGTCCTATTTATATCAGGACATTTGGGGGACACGTTCTGTTATTATAAGGTCACTTCATGTTGATTTGGGGACATTTCGGGGACACATCCAGTTGATATCGGGTCACTTCCTGTTGATTTGGGGACATTTCAGGGACACGTCCTATTTATATCAGGACATTTCGGGAACACGTCCTGTTGATATCAGGTTACTTCCATTTGATTTGGGGACATTTTGGGAACACATCCTATTGATATCGGGTAACTTCCTGTTGATTTGGGGACATTTCGGAGACATGTCCTGTTGATATCAGGTCACTTTCTGTTGATTTGGGGACATTTCGGGGACATGTCCTGTTGATATCCGGTCACTTCCTGTTGATTTGGGGACATTTCGGGGACACATCAAGTTGATATCGGGTCACTTCCTGTTGATTTGGGGACATTTCAGGGACACGTCCTATTTATATCAGGACATTTGGGGGACACGTTCTGTTATTATAAGGTCACTTCATGTTGATTTGGGGACATTTCGGGGACACATCCAGTTGATATCGGGTCACTTCCTGTTGATTTGGGGACATTTCAGGGACACGTCCTATTTATATCAGGACATTTCGGGAACACGTCCTGTTGATATCAGGTTACTTCCATTTGATTTGGGGACATTTTGGGAACACATCCTATTGATATCGGGTAACTTCCTGTTGATTTGGGGACATTTCGGAGACATGTCCTGTTGATATCAGGTCACTTTCTGTTGATTTGGGGACATTTCGGGGACATGTCCTGTTGATATCCGGTCACTTCCTGTTGATTTGGGGACATTTCGGGGACACATCAAGTTGATATCGGGTCACTTCCTGTTGATTTGGGGACATTTCAGGGACACGTCCTATTTATATCAGGACATTTGGGGGACACGTTCTATTATTATAAGGTCACTTCATGTTGATTTGGGGACATTTCGGGGACACATCCAGTTGATATCGGGTCACTTCCTGTTGATTTGGGGACATTTCAGGGACACGTCCTATTTATATCAGGACATTTCGGGAACACGTCCTGTTGATATCAGGTTACTTCCATTTGATTTGGGGACATTTTGGGAACACATCCTATTGATATCGGGTAACTTCCTGTTGATTTGGGGACATTTCGGGGATACGTCCTATTGATATCGGGATATTTCGGGGACACGTCCAGTTGATATCAGGTCACTTCCTGTTGATTTGGGGACATTTCGGGGACACATCTTGTTGATTTTGGGTCATTTCAGCGACATGTCCAGCTGGTATCGGGTCACTTCCTGTTGATTTTGAGACATTTCGGGGACACGTCCTGTTGATATCGGGTCACTTCCTGTTGATTTGGGGACATTTCAGGGACACGTCCAGTTGATATCCGGTCACTTCCTGTTGATTTGGGGACATTTCGGGGACATGTCCAGTTGATAACAGGTCACTTCCTGTTGATTTGGGAACATTTCAGGGACACATCCTGTTGCAATGGGCTGTAATGGTGAGTTTTTGGTCAAAAATCACAACCACACAGGTTTTTCTGCCATTGAAAATGAATGGGTAATTTGGATTTACATGGCTGTCAATGAAATTGAATTACATGGGCCCCAGTTGAACATCAATTGGCTGTAATGGTAAGCAGTCAAAAATCAAACCACATATTTTCCTGCCATTGAAAATGAAAGGGAAATGTTTGCAATTAGAAATGAATGGAATGACTTACATGGCCGTCTGTGGCATCCCATAAGAAATGAATGGGCTAGTTTTTGGCATATTCTGTATACAACTTTTATGCATCTTACTGTCTTGGATTTTTTTATGTGTAAATTATGTGATTTGGTCAAAAATTATAGGACAAGTAGACACCACTCAAAAAAAACAAAGGAATTTTACAAGCCCCATCTAATGTGTGTATGTCCACAAAACAGGCATGTTATTTTATCCTAGACCTTCCAAATACAGTACACAATCCTTAACAAGACGCTTGCGTGGACTCTTCCTTACAACAGGAAACTCCAACTGAGACTGAAACAGGAAAAGACTCAACATGAACACCAAGTATCCTGCTAAACCTTGGCATGCCGAGTCTGAGGTGGTCATGCTGTGGGTCACAGAATGCCCTGGCGAGAACTGGCGGCGGTGACACCCTGACGCCATGTCTCACACCGCCACTGGCAAAGTGCTGACAGACGGGCTACATAGATGTCCCATAGATGGGGGAGAAGCGCGTGAGCGAGCTCGACAAGGGAGAAAGAGGTCAAGAGCGTGATTGTAGCTCTGCACCCTCCAAAGCAGCCCACTAAACGACACTTCAGTCGCCACGCAACAGAATTTCATACAAAGATGATTGATGCCTCTGTTCTATCGAGTCAAAAGCAGTCTATCAAGAACAGGACGAAGATATCTTACAAAATAAAACCAGTAACAGTGCTAAACAGGCCTGAGAGATTTTTTTCAGTCTAAAGTACAGAAAAACATTTCGTCATATGGGAAAAAAATCTGCCGCACAAAAAAAGGACTAATGACCAAGGAGCAACCTGCGGGGTTGGTAAAATGAATCCCCCGTGTCTTAAAACCCTGCAGTACATTGCAGGTTGCCACTGGGGGCTCATTTCATTTTTTTCGGAAAAACAATGTTGCCTTCAAATGTGAACTTTCTGAGAGACTTATGAGGTGTTGATGCGACAAATGTGATTCAAAACACCAACTCAATAACTAAAGATACACGATAATATCGGTCGCCGATAATTATCGGCCGATAATGGCAATTATGACATCACACAGATAATCCAGATAATAAAAAATTCAACCGATAATGCAATCCGATAATTATATACTTGATTTAGCCTCTAAATGTGCACAACCGAAGAATTCAGCACGCCGCCTCCTCAACCCCTCCCCTCTCTGAAGCCCCTGAGGGAGGAGGGGTTGAGGAGGCGGAGTTACACGACAAGAAATAGTTGAATATTATGGCGGCTGTTACTAAAAAATACGACGCTCTCGCCATTTGCGAAACATGTACCACAGAAGTTCCACGAGGTCGAAAGAAAGCATCCTCATTCAAAACCACTAACCCAGCATCCATTTAAAACTGCATCACAAAGATTTTTGGAACGAATACCAGGCTGCTGCTGCTGCTAGCGGAAATGCTAAAGCTATTGTAAACACTAAGTTAAACTAGGGGCTTGTGACGATGCAGAGTCGGGTTGTTTGGGAAAGCAGCCCAAGGCGGGTGGTAAACTCGCATCTAAGGCTAAACACCGGCACGACTGGAGACCAATAGTCGGCAAGTAGCCGTCTTCCGACGGAGCCCGCCGCTCTGGCCGATCCGGCAGGGCGCCGCCGCCGCCTCGCCATCGGCGGGGCGGGCAGAGCCCGGTTCCCCGGCTTCAGTACCTCCGGCGAACACCCCGGTTTCTTGAGCGTTCCCTCACGGAGTGTGAGCAGAGCCAGGCCCCGAATACGCCGCGGCAAACCAGCCGGTGCGGGCGGATTATCTGGTACGAACGTAGCCGCCGCCGAGACGAGACACGATTTTTTTTTTTTAACCGAAATGACCCGAGAGCCAAAGCCCTGGATAAAAAAAATAATGCAGTTTATACGACCACCATTCTTCATGAAAAACATGCCAATCACATTTTCACCACTACATTTGGAAAAGTGATGTCCAGTAAGCAAGCTTATCATGATGGCACAGTGGTTACATGATAATTTAAACATGGAGAAAACGAAGTCAGCCTGCAATAATGCATTCAGTATGTAAAATGACGAGCGGTCAGATGACTTTGTAATGCTGCCTTTATTTTCGGCTTAACAAAACTCAGGCACAAAACAACACGCACGGAGATGCGAGCTCCAACTGCATCCAAATAGTACTGCCGTTTATCAGTTTAGCTGCTGTAAAGCGAATGTCGCGACTCGTGAGTGCCGCAAATGTAAACAAAGCGCTGCAGAATGGGTACATGACATCTCGCTCTTTTGAGTTAATCATTTTCACAGTGTGCAACAAAGCATATAACATTGGCAATCACTTTTCAAATTAATTTAACTTATTTGCTCAATTACAGTCACAGTAGATAATCTAAACGTATTGGCACTTATTAACACTTATAAATTTAAATATGCACATTCCTGTTGTAATGAAATAACAACAATATTCTGTAGCCACAAATATTCAAAATCTTTTCTTCTTCCAAGTTTTTTTTAGGATTAAGTATAATAATGTATTGCTTAAAATAAGGCTGTTAAGATTATTTTCAGCTAGCTATTTTTCCTCCAAGAAATCAGAGAAATACACCTGAAGCGCTGGCAGATAATTTCACTTATTTCCAATAGATTTACACTTAAAACTGACTAGTTTTAAGGAAGTGTGTTTTGCAGTGTATTAATGTTATGTTAGGAATGGCTTACTTTTAAAGGCATTTTTGTGCAACTTAGGTACTCTGTAAGTAATTGTTGCCAAAAGTTTACCATTACACAATGTCAGACAATGTCATTATTTAGATGTTGGAATTGACGACTTGTTCATATTTTATGTTGAAAAAAAAAGCAATAAATTATATTTTTGCACAGTAATATTTTCTTTTGTTTAAAATTTTACATAAATCTTTCAATAGAATTATCGGCTTGACATTATCGGTTATCGGTAGGAATGAGGAGGAAATTATCGGTTATCGGTATCGGTTGAAAAATGTATTATCGTGCATCACTATCAATAACTTTTGTAATATTTTTCTCTGGGAAACAATACCACAAAAAACCTCTCCAGGAAGCCATAAAATCATACCCTGAAGCTCACTAATTAACACTTGAAAGAGACATTTCCAGTAAATTCACACTGTCCATGACCCCTTCCTGGAACAAGGTAATGGCACATTGGTTTGACACAGCCACGAGACAAAAATGCTGTACAAATAACACTTGATCATTTCTCAGATTGACAAAACCATAACGAAGCACTTTAAAAGAGACAAAATATTTACCGTAATTTTCGGACAATAAGCTGCTACTTTTATCCCTTATTTTGAATCCTGCGGCCTATAGTCCAGTGCAGCTTATTTGTTGATTTATTTGGGTTAATTAGTAACCATTTATTGACAGTGGCGTCATAAGACCGTCATCATTATGACATGACACTATTATTTGCATTACTGAATGCTTATGACGGATGTCATGAGGTGTCATCCGGCAAATTATGTCACTAACTGTATTTTATACATTTATTCAAAAGTGAGATAATTTGCCGAATGACACAAAATTACACGTTATATGCATTCGTTAATGCTCATGACAGTGTCATGTCATACTTATGATTGTCTTATGACAGTCGTATGGTTCCACTGTCAAATAAAGTGTTACCAAATGCCATACCTAGCAATTAACGAAACAACTAGAACAGTAACTGAAGAAATAATTAGCACAGACATGATTTCTGAATGTTATTTAAATCAGTAGTGCTGCAACGCATGCTAGGAGGCATGTTGGACGACAACAGTGTTGAGAGCAGGTGGCAGCAGAGGTTGACTGCCTCCCCCAAGGGAGCAGTGGTGCCCAAATGAAGCTTTCTGAAGCAATGAAGCTTTGCAGCCAATTGGTTCCAGTCTTAGTGGTGGTTCATTTGGTCTTATGACAGTCTTCTGACGCCTCTGTCAAATAAAGTTTTACTGTTGTAAATATCCCATAATACAATGAGGACAGCTGTGGCTTATAGTCCAGTGTGGCGTATCTATGAACAAATGTTGTTTTCGTGTCAAATTTGGTGGGTGGCGGCTTATAGTCAGGTGTGCCTTATAGTCCGAAAATTACTGTAACATCATTTAGGTCCAAGCCTTCAACCCATGCACATTAAACAAGTTATTTTCTCACTGCAACATAACTTAATATACAATTACTGTAAATATATACAAGTACAAAGCATCTTATAACTCATTTATTTTTGTATTAGGTTAAATTAAACTGTCATTTGGACAATTGTACATAAATTTGCCCTTGAATTAATTGGAAATTATACATCATTTGAAGTAAATGGGTTGGAACTTGTGCCGTGTACTTTGCGCCATGAACTCAATTTACCCATTGAAGTATTCCCTTGTCTCTTTAATATCTGATTTGATTTGCCACATTTAGATGATTATTAGTCTGCCTGAACTCTGAAGTAAAGTTGTGTAGTTCTTGTGGTGCTCTTTCTCACAGTTTTTGATTTCCGTATACAATAATATTAAAAGGACATTGATTATAAATGACGGTGATTAAGTATCAAATGATGTGGTCAGGGGTATGCATATGTGTTTTTTACCCCAAGGAGGCTGTACAGAAGACATCAGCGGGCTCCAGAGATGGTTGCTGGTTAATTACCCAAACTCTGTCAGCACTTTTTAATTCATCTCTAAATGAGCTGGAAAAAAAAGACAAAATCTGTGGGTTTTTTTTTCTTTGGTTAATAGAAAGCAGTTTTTTCTTTAAAATGAAACGTATCATGAGTTGACCATGACTAGCCAAGATCCTGAAGATTGCTATGATATGCTCTGTTATGCAGTATTAACCAGATACTGTATGTACCTACCGTAATTTTCGGACTATAAGGCGCACTTGACTATAGCCACTACCCACCAAATTTGACACGAAAACGGCATTTGTTTATAGATAAGCCGCACTGGACTATAGGCCGCTGCTAATTATTTCTTCAGTTACTGTTCCAGTTGTATCATTAATTGCTAGGTATGGTATTTGATAAAAGTTTATTTGACAGTGGTGCCAAAAGACTGTCATTAGACAATCATAATTATGATATGACACTGTCATGAGCATTAATGAATGCTTATAACTGATGTCACTTAGTGTCATCCGGCATATTATCTCACTTTTGAATGGATGTAAAAGATCTGAACTGAACATGAATGGAGTTAGAGACATAATTTGCCGGATGACACTTAATGACCTCTGTTATAAGCATTCAGTAATACCCAACATAGTGTCATGTCATAATTATGACAGCCTTATGACAGTCTTATGACGCTGCTGTCAAATAAAGTGTTACCTATTAACCCAAATAAATCCACAAATAAGCCACACTGGACTATAAGCCGCAGGATTCAAAATAAAGGAAAAAAGTAGCGGCTTATAGTCCGAAAATTACGGTAATCCTCGTTCCTGCTGTCCTCCTTATATGACTAAACATGAAGTTTAAAAAAAAAAAAAAAAAAAAAAAAAAAAGAAAAAACAAAGGCAAAGTGTGGTTGGAATCTTTGTTGTCTTCGTTAACGATGACTAAAATATTACGTCAACACACATTTTGTCATGTTGATGACGAGACGATAACGAGCTAAAAATGGTCTTGGGGGACTAAAACATAATGAGACGAATGCCAAATTTTGTCTGACGATGTATCTTAACAATGTGTGACATTTTCTTATTGTATGTGTAGTTAGTAAGCATGTGCCGATTACCGGTTTCAAGGTATATCATGGTATGAAAACACCACGGTTTCAAAACCGCAAAAATTTTTTGTCATAACCATAGGACCAGTTGTTACTCAGTGTCAGTGAGTCAGCTGCGGTACACGACGGCTGGAGGAGGTGAAACTCCTGAACAATTTCCTCCATCGAAGAAAGAGAAATCGCTGGTATGGGAAAACTTCGGCTACATAACACTTATAGACAGCCGCGGCTTAGAGGAGGAGGGCCAACCGACAAGCAAAACAGGTTTGCGGAGGGTGGCTGCCGAGGAGGCAATAACTCCAATATGATTTTGCATTTATACAAAATTAAAGGTTAGTAAACACCGTCATGAACATTTCCCACCAGCTGCAAGAGTTAACTCTGTTTAGTGTGTCTAGCAGTTGTAAAACATGTTTTTTTTTCTCTCTGGCAATCGTCTGTGTTAAGAAAGAGAGAGTGTGTGTGTGTGTGTGTGTGTGTATAATGTAAACATGATACGAGTCATACACACGTGTTTATTATTATATTACTTTGTTCTGATGGTAATAATGTTCAGCTGTGGCTGTGGGTTTTGGCTCACTTAAATGACTGCATCTATTGTAATTTTTAAATAAAATATTTCAGTTATTTATTTATTTACTTATTTATTTATTTATTTATTTATTTAACTTGACATTTATGTTCCAATTTGCTCATATCTTTTGGTAAAATAAAAATCATGCTCAATGGAAAAAACTTATTTTATTTTATTTTTTTTAACCCAGATCTCAAAGTAACACATTTTAGAGCTGTGACCGCAATACCGTGAAACAGTGATATTTTTGCTTAAATTTATCATACTGTCAGAATCTCATACCGGCACATGTTTAGTAGTTAGCCTACATCGTAGCAGTGTTTGGTTGTGTCACTCATTTGAAATGCCCCACTCCCCCCTCCAAACACACACACATTCACAGGTGTCTTCTCCAGGCTCCAGGCTTGCTTGTTTGAAACACACGGTAAGATTTGTATTTCTTATCTTGGCAAGAGAGAATATGCAATGTTTCTTTAGCCTTTGAAGGTCTGTGCTGAGTGATCATCACACACTAAACGTAACTCTTAGCGTTAGCATAGCATTTGCGTTAGCATTAGTATTTAGCATGGCAAGCGTCGTCTTAAACCCTCAAACAACTTTTATTTACATACAGTTCATGGTGTCCAGGTGGGTATAATTGATTAAAAATAATGTGCTGTTTCTCCCTGAGTGTGTATTATCATCACCAAGTTACCTAAATGTTGTTCTTGTAGACGCTACAAGATGTGCTTGTCTGCTCATTCCAAATTGTTGAAAACATTTATTCATTATTTTTGGACTAAAACATTTGACTTTACAAACACATTTTGATTAATCGTTGACTAAAACTAGATGAAGGCGAACACATTTTGAAATGACTAAAATATGACTCTGACGAATAAATATAACAAATAAATAAATAAATAAATAACAATACTGCTTGGAATTCAGCCTTTTAAGCCATACAAGGTTATTTCAAAATACCATATTTTGTATAGGCACATTCAGCCTCAGTTTAGAAGAAGGTTGATCGAGTGACACGTTGTAGGCGCGATGATACGCACGCACTCTCTCAGACGCATGCAGGCGCCCTGTATTTTTCACATCCATTGGCCAAATCCAATTTGTTAAGACCCTTCTGCGACTCACTTACGACGCTGCGGTCAATGGAAATCACATTTCTGTGATTGGACATCCCATTATCCCTTTCGTCCAGACCTGCATCGGCGGATAAAGCGGGGTCGAGACGGATGCCCGGGACAGACCGGAGCTGCGGCTCCAGCGAGTCCGTCGCCTTTCAAAAGGGTAAAAGCCTGACATATTAGTCATAAGTGTTCTTTAAATTCATTATCATCTTAACACGCCAGCGGCGCAAGTGTCAGGAGGAGGGGAAGCCCTCTTAAATGAGGTTAGTGGATCCATTTAAGGCGTCACAGTTGGTGTGCTGTCCACTGTGTCACACGCAAGTCTCAAGACATGAAAAACATCCCCTCCACTAATGAGCTTGCACAAGCTGCAAATAATGAAGCTGAGGACTTTCAAAGGTTAATCAATGAACGCCGCTGCATTATATTTATGCATTGTTAAATTTTTAAAAATGGAGAAAATCTGTTTATTCCGGCATCAAGTGACGGCAAATTCATGTGACACCTCTTCCAAAAAGTCACATGAAGGACTAATTGTAAAATAGGGTTGTCCCGATAAGAGTTCGAGTCCGGGTCAACTCATTTTGAAAAAAAAAAAAAATTTTTCAGCCGATTTTTTAAGTCGAAATTTGAGGCTGATATACTTTTTAAAAATGAAAGCACATAGGTTATGAAAGGCAATTTTTTAAAAAATGCTTTAAAAGCTTCAAACTTGACAATGATTACCTTAGAATTAAAGGATATTAATTCAGTCTAGTGCTACCAAACCAAACAATACAGCACTTTTTATGATTATGCATACACAGCAGTAAATTATTTTCAAATATTTAAAACCAGCAGAGTCACCACTAGATATATACAAGAGAGAGTTTGGAGGATGGTAAAGATGGAGGATGCTAAAGCTAATGCTAACGCTACAAGTTACATTTAGAGTGCAAGGATCACTCAGTAAACACCTTAAAAGGTTAAAACAACATTGCATATTCTCTCATGCAAGATAAACAAAATCTTACACTATCTACAAAGCAGGCAAGCCTGAAGCTTCTTGTAGCAGCCTTCCTTCAAACTGCTGCCGGGTCCTTCCGGGGTCGTAACATCAGTCAGCGGTGTCCACAGTTGCCCACACAGATACCTGATCAAAATTCTTTTTATCGGCTTTTATTTTTTTGCTAATCGGCTGATGACTGATGTTGGAAAAAAGTTCATATATCGGTCGACCTCTACTCTTGAGGATAATCAGCTTGGAAGATTTATGAGTGAATTTATCACAAAACATACATTTCTTTTTATCTTTGGAAAATATTGTTGTTGCTTTGTAGCCCACCTCCCGCCCCCAAAATATTAAAACTAGTGCTGTCAAATTTATCGAGTTAACAGACGGTAATTAATTTTTAAAATTAATCACGTTAAAATATTTGACGCATTTAACGCATGTGCGGAATGACCTGCTTTTGCATTGCCTCAAACAGATTACAATGACGCCGTTTTTTGCACATTGAGAGCTAAGAGGCAGAGAAAGGCGGGTGGACACAAGCGTTCATTGGACCGCGCCGTTTATTGACATAAAATTC
Source organism: Corythoichthys intestinalis (assembly GCF_030265065.1). Taxonomy (NCBI): domain Eukaryota; kingdom Metazoa; phylum Chordata; class Actinopteri; order Syngnathiformes; family Syngnathidae; genus Corythoichthys; species Corythoichthys intestinalis. The sequence continues at coordinate 70,240,340 of NC_080396.1, forward strand.
GGCAACTCCTTCACAACAAACATAAGTATTATTTACTGTAGTAAAAGCACAACAAAAATAATATTCCTATCTCTCTCTCAAAAAAAAAAGTACAAATAATGTTTAAAATACGTACACATAAAACTTACTCAAACTATGGTCAAACTCTATTCAAACATTTCGTTTAGCTCAACAAATACACTGGATGGCAATATTTAGTCACAATATACAAACTATCAGAGGTCTCGTGCGTTGTGAAGCCAGCACTCAAATGACAGTGTACAATGTATGGACCAGTAAACAGGGAACTACGGTGTCAGTCGAGGGACCAAACACACTCATTGGCTTGATTTCTAAGTAGTTTAAAACTCGCCATTGACACCTTGTGGCGTATTTCAATCACTACCTTACGTAGTTAAAGACACTGTGGAAGAACGGCAGGGAGCCCATGTGACGTCACCGCTTGGCGACGTCAACAATGGTGAGCTACTAGTTTATTTTTTGATTGAAAATTTTACAAATTTTATTAAAACGAAAACATTAAGAGGCATATTAATATAAAATTACTATAACTTGTACTAACATTTATCTTTTAAGAACTATAAGTATTTCTATTCATGGATCCTTTTAACAGAAAGAATGTTAATAATGTTAATGCCATCTTGTGGATTTATTGTTATAATAAACAAATACAGTACTTATGTATAGTATGTTGAATGTATATATCCTTCTTTCCATTCCAACAATAATTTACAGAAAAATATGGCATATTTTATAGATGGTTTGAATTGCAATTAATTACGATTATTTAATTTTTAAGCTGTGATTAACTCAATTAAAAACTTTAATCGTTAGACAGCCCTAATTAAACCCCCTTTCTTTTTCGTGCGATTCTGATCTTCTAAAAGGGATGCATAGTTCAAAACATACTTTTATTTGTTTCTTGGTTGTACATCTTATTTTGTTGGTTTGTAGCAATAAAAATAAATCTTAAAAACATGATTTTTTTCACCTGATTCCAACGTGATGACGTGAACGGCGACAGTCCTAATTATTATTATTTTTTAAATTATTATTCAAATGTATTTATTATTATTTATTTTTTTATTTCTATTATTATTTAGTTGCTTGTAGCCCTTAATTCATTTACTGCCATAGACAGTTAAACACATAAAAAAAAAAAAGAAAAAAAAGAAAAAAAAAAGTCAGCGAAAATGTCAACCAGGAAGATTGGCATTGTGTGAACATGTTTCACTGCTATTGACAACAATAGATGTCCAATCACATTTGACTGGGCTAGCAGCGTTCGTCAATTAGATAAAGCAATACTTGGTAACTTTTAAGTTTTGGTCGATTTTAGCTTGTGTAATGTCATCTTTTATGACCGGTTGATGATGCATGCTGTCATCAATTATGAAGAACATTATATATACAGTATATTTAAGTACATCGTTTGTTACATGAAAAAAATCTGTCACAAAATGGTTCATTTTATGTCATGATAACAATTTGCCAGATATTACTGTATTTTCAATTACTTTATGAAAAATGTACAGTTATGAAAAAAGTTGGGTTTCTGCTCTTTCTATTTGGTATCCCCTCACAGTTCAAATGGATTGGACGTCCATGCCCCTCAATGGCAGCCAATTAGTTAACAGTTTGTTTTATTTGTCCACCACATGTTTGTGTTGTGTGGTGATTTATCACACTGTTGGTTTGTCGGTTCATTCAACTTCATTGATTTAAGACTGTAGAGTTGAATACACTGAATTTTGATAACATATGTGGTTAAAATTGAGGATACTGAAGACATAAAGAAGCATTATACTGAATATTATCATATCGCCCAGCACTACTTGCCCCGTACAAACATTTATACCTGGCCTTTAACCTATTGCCCCTTTCCCACTATAACTAGTGGGTCAACGCGAGTTTTTTCCAAGCCGATGCAACCCACTAGCAATCGGCATTTGGCACCTTTCCCACTGACAAAAAAAAGCTGTGTCTTTTTTTTTTTCTTTCACCCATCTAACCCCCCCACCCCTCCTCAGCCATGCGTAAGGTTACGTAACGTCACCACGCTAAAATGCGCGTCGACAATTCATTCAGATCAAGGAAGTAAACGATGCAGAGCAACATGGAAGCTTCCTTTTGTTTGTGTTCTCCGTTTTCATGCTTTTTACTGCCCTCAAAATGATCGAAATGCAACAAAGGATCAACACTCTGCTTGAGCTGAGGCAACGTAGGCGACGTGAATTCTTCTTCTTCTACTAGCTTTGTTATGAGCATCGACGTAACTACGGTTGTGGGGCGTGTTAAATGGGAGGCGACTGGCACGTTGTTATGACGCATCACGTAAGAGCCTACGTCACCACGTAGATTAGGGTGTTGACTGTTGACGCGGGGTTTTGCTTTCACACTGCATGACGATCAGAGCCGAGGTGATTTTATTGCGGGTCGCTAGGCGGGTTGATTGACACGGGTCGAGGCGGGTCGCTGCACCTTTCCCACTGCCACCAAAAGCCGATTGTTAGTGGGTTGACACGGGTTTTTGGGCCAGTGGGAAAGGGGTATATTAGTGAGGAATTGAGGGCAGCAATCGAATGGAAAATCTAGATCTTGTATCAGAATCTTGGAATTAATTGCTGAATGCCTTTAAAGTCATTGCTCATGTTGTTGTTGAGGGTATGTACACAATCATTTCTGATTTATCCTGCATCTCAATGAATTTTGATATGTATATTGTATGAATGCATACGCAGCGATCCTTGGGGCCCAGTTTTTTACTTTTTTGTATCAGGGCTGATTAATTAATTGCAGACTTACAGTATGTACTGTAGGTTAGGAGTTAGCCTTTAATAGCAAGCTAGTGCCTTCTGTGATGAAACCGGAGTACACAAAAAAAAAACTTGGAGGCACGGAGACAATGTATCAACTCCAGGTGGAGGACAGAACAGCCCATGCTGGAATTGGGCACAAGTATCTTCTTGCTTTGAGGCATCCAGGTTTAATCAGAGATGTTTGAAAGTTTTAAGCAGTCTTTCTCCCAATTTGATGGCTAGGACTAGACTGTGGGCCGAACGTGTTTGCTGATGCCAGACAGCGCCGTTTTTTAATTTGAGCGAGGTTGCTTTGAGGCAGCACCACTTCTTCCTCTCATTAATCCTAGTCTAATTTATTCTGTTTGTATTAACTAATCACTTCATGTGCTTAGATCCTCAATCTTGTTAAATGGGCTGCAAGAAAGGATGTCCATCACGATCAGCATAAGCTTCAATGGTCATTTTACGATGCGGCATTTGATTGCAATATAACATGGCAAGAGATCATTACTACTACTGTACAGTTTGATCATATAACACGCAATAACATGGAAAAACCAGCCCTTTCAACGAAATCCTCAAATTAAGTGTTACCCAAAGAGCCCTACATGCCTAATCAGTCCCGAATCAAACACGGCAGTGCTGTTTTTCAGCCAACTTACCTCTTGCGCACTATACTGTAATGTAGCTCGTCCTCTTGTTTGATGTGGCCATGATCCCCACTGGCCCGCTCGCTTCCTTCACTGTCGTCACTGCTGAAGATGGAGGCCAGCTCCTTCTTGGGCACCCGGTTGGGCGGCAGCGGAATGGTGCGCTTCTCAGCCAGACGGCCACGATTCTGTACAACAGAGCACACGAGAAAATTGAGCACTTTATGTATTTATGGATAGCTTGCAACACACCAAGTGCAATACTTTACATGGTGGTTGGTCATTTGAATTCAAATGAATACAACTGTAGTGCTTTTTATTCTTAACCTGCTTACAACATTGTTTGATAGTAGTCACAAGCAGACTACTGTCGTTACATTTTTCCCCTTAATTCTGCATATGAGATTTTACTTTATCTTTGCCGTAGATGTCCACAGTGGCTCTACTAGTTTCACCAATGAGACCAGAAATACAATTAGCTAACAGTAGCACTACCATATTCATATTATAGTCTCTACTTTAAAACTGTTCAAACCAATAGGACACTCAGATTCCCATTCTCCATGTCAGGCAACTGAACAGAACAGGTTTAAAAAAAAAAAAAAGTTTCACCAATGAGACATCGAAACAATAATCCCATGACTCCATTATACCAAGCACAAGCAACAAAGCAGTCACATGATCTTACACAAGCTAGCAGTTGGAAGTCCTATGATCACGCCGGCCTGTTTATTCATGTGACGTCTTTAAAGCAACATAAAAAAACAACTACAAGTACAGTAATTTTCGGACTATAAACCATTACTTTTTCCCCTCATTTTGAATTCTGCGGTCTATGGTCCAGTGCGGCTTATTTGTTTAAAAACGTACATCCCTAAATGTCCAAATTGAGTACTGCTTGTCATTTTCCCTACAAAATGTCATGTGACGAGTTACAGGAGTGCTGTCAGCATTGCTGCAGAGATTGAAGAGGTGGGGGGTCAGCCTGTTAGTGCTCAGACCATACGCCACACTCTACATCTAATTGGTGAGCATGGCTGTTACCCCAGGAGGAAGCAGTCTGAGCATACGCCACACTCTACATCTAATTGGTGAGCATGGCTGTTACCCCAGGGGGAAGCAGTCTGAGCACTAACAGGCTGACCCCCCACCTCTTCAATCTCTGCAGCAATGCTGACAGCACTCCTGTAACGAGTCACATGACATTTTGTAGGGAAAATGACAAGCAGTACTCAATTTGGACATTTAGGGATGTACATTTTTTTCAAAGAGGTGTACTCACTTTTGTTGCCAGGGGTTTAGATATTAATGGCTATATTTATTTATATTTATATCTACTAAGATAAATTAACTCTATTATATAAGCTGCACACAGACTACTTTTCATTGTGTCAAAGTGTCATTTTGTCAGTGTTGTCCCATGAAAAGATATACTTAATTATCTGCAGAAATGCGAGGGGTGTACTCACTTTTGTGATACACTGTATACTTTTTACTTTTACTCGAGTAGATTTGTGAAGAAAAAAAAATGCTATTCTTGCTCCGCTACTTTGGGCTGCACAAGTCGTTACATTTTTCCTTGTTATTTTACATGTTCGATTTATTTATTTATTTATTTTTGCCAGTGATGCCAAGAGTAGAGATGCGCCTGGTGTATTACTGGGGTAGCTCTACCGATTTCACCAATGAAATGTTGCTACAATGACCACATGACTCCATTATACCAATCAAACGCAAGCTTGCTGTTGTATCTTCACGCCACCCTGTTCAATCATGTGGAGTCTTTACAGCACTGTAAAAAAATGAAGTACAGTGATACCTCGGCTCATGAACGCTTAAGCTCACAAACTTTTCGCCTCAAGAACATTAAATTCGCAAGCATATAGTCTCTGCTGACGAACTAGTTTTCGGCGGACGAACCAATTCACGCGGTCGAAAAGCGCCACGAGAAGCTGACGCACGCTCACGGCGTCCCAGTTCGTCCCCTCACTTTCGTTGAGTGCGGACGTGGTTTGTGTTTGATAGAGATTTTGGACCATATTGAGTGTACTTTTGCTATTATGGGACCGAAAAAGAGTTACCTACAGTCCTTATTGAAGGTGACTCGTGTTACCAATTCGCCCTCGACTGGTAATTGGCGGTGCTTTCAGCTTCCCACCGTAGTGAGAAGTGGACCGGCGAGTCACGTTGGCTCGTTGTCGTCGGTTGTCTTCGGTTCGCCCGATTTCCTCTCCAGAAAGGTGGCGGCGTGCATACAAACACCCAGAGGCGTCGGATGGCTTTTATTAACAACCAAAAGCATGTGGTGGGCACAGCAGTGGAGTCTACGCTAACTGCGCACTTTGCCGGTAACACTCTCCTTCCAAACAGTAACTCCCTCCCTCCCTCCTCCTCCCACTCCATTCCATCAAGCCATCAACTACCATCACAAAGGTAAATAAAACGACTTTATTATACAGTACAGTTTATTTCTTTAATTATAACACAATAGCACATTTATTATACATAAAATAAGGTATATTTTTGTGTAGTTTTAAGGCTTATTTATTAGAAAATTATGTTTTATGGGGACCTGGGAACGGATTATTCTCATTTTAATGGTTTCTTATGGGAAATAAATGTTCGGAAGCGAACTTTTCGCCTTACACACACTTTCTGGGAACCAATTATGTTCGTGAGCTGAGGTATCACTGTATTATATATCGAGCGCTGCCCTCAACATGACTGAAAGCGCAGATTTTAACCTCTCTCCCAATTTTATTTGGAACTATTTTCTCCACTAGAGGGCACTCATGCTCTTTGGAAGAATAATGCTTCATTTATGTAATTTTTTTTCTCTCATCGGAATTCAATGATTTTTTTTTTTTTTTTTTTTTTGTATTTCTTTGGCTTAATGTGGTTGTGTAATGGGTTATTGTACAGTATCATTATAACAATAGTCCATATAGATAACTTGGTACTCAGAAAAAAATACCATTGTTAAAAAAAATCCAACAGAAACTCACAATGTTACGCATGACTTGAGTATTTTTTTCACCAAATACTTTTTTTGCTAGTACTTGAGTCAATTTTTTGGACGAGTACTTTCACTTTAGTAATATTATTTTGAAGTAACGCTACTCGAGTAAAATTTTTGGCTACTCTACCCACCACTGCACAATATGAAAATGTTGTATAGTGTCCTATCACAAGCAAATGAAAGAGAGACCAGCAAAAATCAAGGGCTTAAAAGGAGGAGAAAATTGGATGAGAGCAAGGAAACAGACATATGTAGAAGGAATAGAGCATGGACTTTGTGAAAGAGAGGCTATGGATCAAAAAGAAAGAGAAGAAGGAGAAAAGAGAATGCAGGGAGTAAAACTTGTGAGGAAAAAAATGAAGGTGAGTGTGAGAGAGTGGACATGGAAGTTAAATTCCTCTCTCGTCCCTCGCTTTTCCCTGTACGCCAACATCGCCTCTCCTACTCCCGGACGCTTTTCAGCCCTCCAGCTATCCCTTCCACCACACGCAATCCCTCTCTTCTCCCTCACTCCCTTCCCTTTTCCTTTCCTCCCCCTCCTCGTCTTGCTCCGTGCCTCCCAGGAGGCGCTGCAGCGTGAGTGGCAGCCAGGCAGGCGGCGGGAGGAGGGATTTGGGGGCTCCTAGCCAAGAGGCAAACAGGTGCAGCCCCTCCGGAGTCTCTCAAATGGCAGACATTAAACAGAGTTGGGAAGGGGAGGGAGAGAGAGAGGCGTGGGTGAAAACATCCTTCAGGATGAGCAGGCCACAAACTTCTGCCATATTTCTCCCGATACTATTCCTTCATTGACCGCAACGGAAAAGCACTTTGCCCCCGTATATCTTTCCTGTCACTACTTTCCACAAGTTTTGCTCTAATGCTGAAGACTGCGTGTGGGCTGCTTCGCAGTTTGAGTTGGTGGTTTGTTCTGGGAAGGGTGGGACAGTTTGTAAACTCAACATCACGTCAAGCACAGCGGACCACAACACTTGGATCTATTAAATGCAAATTTTTGGAATCCAAGTCTCTTCATTGCCATTGTTAATACGAGTGTGACAATATATCGAAAGGGTGATATTTCGCGATACTTTGTAGCCCAAAAGGTTATTGATATACTCCCACAAAGAATTGATATATCGTTTTAAATAGAAAGGTATCAGTTAAAAAAGAAAAAGGAACAGGTTGCTACCTAAATCTTCCATTAGAATAGTGTCTACGTTAGCTCAATGGCTGCTATTGACAGCGATAGATGTCCAATTCATTTTGACTGGATTGGACGTCTAGCACCGTCAATAGCACTGGCTGTGAAGGCTCTTGTTTTAGTTTTTATGTTGGCATTTATAGGTCACTTCCTTTTCGTTTTAGGGTGTTTACGAGTTACTTCCTGTTGATTTTGAGCCACTTCCTATTCACTTCTTGAGTAACTTCCTTTTCAGTAACCCAAAATCATAGACTTCACTATCAGTTGACGGCACACTGGGCTCGGGACCGATCCATAGGGGCCCATTTTAAAAAACTTTAAAATCCAATTATTTTCAAAACCAAAGTCATTGGCGACCTAAAACCAAAACAGGCACCTCCCTTAGGCATATATGAGTCTCCATGAGCAGCGGCATCAAGAAATTCAAACTCGTTCTATAATAAAATCCTGATTAATTATTTTTTATATCAGCATAACTAAACTTAAAATGGCCTTAAAATTCTCAAATGTTATGCTACATGCACAAAAATCACCAAATGCAGATATAATTACCATTATATTTTCAGGATTAATCGCAAAATTTAACATATCATATAGGTTTTGCCAGAAATAGCAACTTAAATTGTTTTACAAAATCCAAAATGGCGGCCGTCACAAAGAGCTTTTTAAGTTGAAGATTCTTGTAAATAATGCTTAAATCGCGCAATTTCTATAGATATGAACGTAAAACAGTCTAGATTTTTGGTTATGAGCAAAAAGCGGGCAGCTATCATTCAGTTTACGTAAATATTTCAAGCCAAAATTACGGTATTGTGTAAACCAACATGGTGGTCGTCCCTAAACAAAGAGCTTTTTAAGTTGAAAATTCTTGTAAATAATGCTTAAATTGCGCAATTTCTATAGATATGAATGTAAAACAGTCTAGATGCTTGGTTAAAAGCAAAAAACAGGCAGTTATCATTCACTTCATGCAACTTTTCAAACCAAAGTTACAGTATTGTGTAATCCAACATGGCGGTCGTCATGAACAAAGAGCTTTATAAGTTGAAAATTCATGTAAATAAATGCTTAAATCGCACAATTTCTAGAGATATGAATGTAAAACAGTCTAGATTCTTGGTTAAAAGCAAAAAAACGGGCAGTTATGGCTCATTTAACATAAATATTTCAAGCAAAAGTTACAGCATTGTGTAATCCAACATGGCGGTCGTCACGATACAAAGAGCTTTTTAAGTTGAAAATTCTTGTAAATAAATGCTTAAATCGCACACTTTCTATAGATATGAAGGTAAAACAGTCTAGAGTCTTGGTTAAAAGCAAAAAACGGGCAGTTATCCTTCACTTTACGCAAATATTTCAAGCCAAAGTTACGTTATTGTGTAATCCAACATGGCAGTCGTCACGAAACAAAGAGCTTTTTAAGTTGAAAATTCTTGTAAACAAATGCTTAAATCGCGCAATTTGTAAAGATATGAACGTAAAACAGTTTAGATTCTTGGTTAAAAGCAAAAAAATGGGCAGTTAGCGTTCATTTTACGTAAATATTTAGTAAAGTTAAACTAATTTTATCTATTGATTTTTTTTTCACAATGTTTCAAAGTGCATGCATGGTGCTATTTAGTATATGCTAAGTAAATGCTTCAAAATCAATAGGGAGTGACCCGTGAATTCCTCAAAAGGAAAAGGAAGTGACCGAAAATCAACAGGAAGTGACGTGAAATGCCCCAAAATCAACTCAATGCCTAGCATTGGCTGCCACTGACGACGGATTGGACGTCGAATAGTGATAATCTCATTCCAATTCAGAGCAGAAGGAGGAAAACACAGCGATCCCTTGTTTTTCGCGATTAATAGGGACCAGAACCCGGCATGATAAGTGAAAAACCGGGAAGTCGGCACCATCCGCCCCCCCCCCCAAAAAAATGTGTGTGTGTGTGTTCATTTTTTTATTCAGATTTATCATGGAAAGATATACATATAAGACATGTTTTTTATCACTTTTTTTCCGAAAGAATAATTAAAAAAATTTTTTAAGTATAAATATATATATATATATAAATCCACTCAAGCTGCTCACTTACACACAATGAGTTGCCACAGCAACTGTTTAACGAGTTAAACGATGAATGATGTATGCGGCGCTTTGAAGTTTCGACTTACAAGCATCTCTGGCAAGTTGAAACCTTCAAGTCTGTCAATCATCGTTAACTTCTTTAATAAGCAATTCCATTGCACTACCTGACGTGATCGGATCAGGACAGCTCTATAAAATACAGCATTAATTTTTTTTTTTTTTAATTAAAAAAAAAAAATCTGTGATGGACTGAGAGCGCGAAGTTTGAAACGCGAAGTAGTGAGGGATCACTGTAGCTTGTTTTTCTGTTAATTAGTTGTAGATTGATTTCCGAACTGACGTATCGGTAATTGTTGTATCGTCATATCGTGAGATCATCGTTATCGTAAGCCTTGTATCGCAAATCGTATCATATCGTGAGGTACACAGAAGTTCCCACCTCTACTTGTTAATTGCCATTCACAACAAGCCTCCAATTCATTTTAACTGGGAGGACTGGCTATGATAATGGTGATGTTACAGTGCCATGGACGTCCAATTCATTTTGACAGACTCTTTCAGTCAAAATGGATTGGACGTCTGACACCGTCAATGGCAGCCAATGAATTAAAAGGGAAACACATATGTACACGCACACAAATGCACACCTGTCCCTGGCCTTCACACATTGCGTTTCCCGTCCAAAGCGGGGGATTTCACTCGGAGCATGCCAGCGATAGAGCATATACAAGAATAGCTTGTCTGAGCACACTTGTGACTAAGACTGCGAATGCGAGTGTGTAGACAGTCACCCACATTGGCTGTGACATAGCCAGGCTGACAGTTCCCCGTACCCCCTCACTCACACATACACACACGCCCTTGCCTCTCCCGGAAAGCCCCAATCCTTTCTTTAGTGGCACTGACGCAGAACTTGGGTTGAGCTCCCACTGCTTCCGGCAACACTTCCGCAACACGGGGGAGGGCTTGCCAAAGCAAAAACACCAAGCAAAACACACCCATGGCAGCCGACGTAGGAGTCCTCAAAAGAAGGACGCAAACACACTCACACCAATTGCTTGTGCTTGTGTGCTGAGGCAACCTTAGTGTGTGTGGTCAGCCGCCTTTCAGACGTGGAAAAAAGTCTCTCATAAAAGTCCCACTAAAAGCACCACTATGAATATCGCCTCCCACGCGTTCTTTCTGACAGTCGAGCAGCCAAGAAAAATATCTGGGCTTCACATTCAGACATTAAAAAAATCACAAGTGTGTATGCTGTTAACTATCTAGCAGAGCCACTATAATCCGAGAACAACACCAACAGCAGAACGCGACCTGAAAGTGATTCAAATTGAAGAGTTTGATAGACGGAGTATTTAACACGTCAGGCTGTATGACATGCGTTTATTAAAGGGGACCGTAAGCAATGACTGTACTGCCACTACAAATCTAAAGGTTAATTGACGTTTAAGACAAAGGGATGTAACGCCAAGTTGAAAGAGTAATACTTTAAGTTTGCTGTAGCCAGAAGTGGTCTAAAACCTACTTTAAAATCTGGACAAGATCAGCAATGTGTCCAAATCATAGACCAGTGCTTCTTAACCTTCCTAAAGGTACCAAACCCAACAAGTTTCACATGTGTAATCACCGAACTCTTCAGAGTTAGGTAATAAAGTTTTTTTTTTTTTTCAAATTCAAAACCAATATAGCTATGCTAGCAAGCTAATATCTAATCAAATTTCTGTTCAAATTTCTTCTCCTTTTGAATGTTGGTCAAAATTTGATTTTTAATGAAAATTTTACAGATATATTTGACTTGTAGTTGGCTTGCAGCAATTCCATCACCACAAGTGGCTAAGACTGGCCCCTATGGCCATATCTTTGAATTTTTTATTCAAATTTGGAAGGAAAAAATATTATACAGTGGTACCTCTACATACGAAGTTAATTCGTTCCAGGACCTTGTTTGTAAGTCGAAATGGTCGTATGTCGAGCAGGATTTTCCCATAAGAATACATTATAAATCCATGAATTCCCTTGACAGCCCGAAAAACTACACTAAAGCTTTAATAAATGCTACTGGTACTATTGCAAATAGCAATTACACAGAGCAAAACAAATAATAATAATAATAACACCTGTAATAATTTAACGAATCGGGTTCTAATGTGGCGAAAGTGTTTTGCGTGGTGTACCTGAACACACTGCTGAAGTGACAGAGTGAGAGAGGTGCATTTTTACTTTCACTTTTCATGTTTTGTTGCTGGCGTCAGCTACGGCGGACAGTAGGCGTATTGTGCTGCACAAGTTCAGAAATAAATGGTTAAAAACCTGACGAAGCTGGCGATTTCTTCGGCGATGATTACAATATTAATAATTGTATTGTTAAACATTAAGCCTGCACCACATACAATTTTCATGTCGCTAAATCTAACGGGATACTTCCTCATACCTAGTGTGAGTCAAACCAGTTTCTCCTCCTTTTCAGCAATAGCAGTTGAAAGAAATTGGAGATGTCCCGATCACATATTTATGCACCAGAGTCACCTGATTTTGAGTCTTGATCTGATACCGAAAAGAATACAATGCCATTGTCTTTCTGGATCATTTTGTTCCTTTTTAGGCCTTAAGAATAAGGAAATCCTTTTTTTTTTTTTTTTTTTTTTTTTTTTTAAATTAAAAACACGATCCTTTTCACCCAATTCTGATCCTCTTAAACATGTCACTATCAGCCTGATTTCAGATCACATGATGGTAACATCCCTAAAAGAAATAGAATAAAGTCTGTATATTAGGGGCAAATCAGTCCAAAACCTACTATAAAATCAGCCCAAAACCTCGACAAATCTTCAGCAGTGTGGTAAAAGTGCACCATTCTACCACAAACTTTGCAAGATGACACCTTCACTACGCCCGTACACCTATCTTTACAGAAACCAGTATACCAAATCCTAGAACATGTCCATGACATGCGTGTGCGTGATCAGGGACAAAAATACACTGGCGTTGCATTTTGTGCCAGTCTATGAAAATAGGGCCTTAAGTCTTCACATTGACCACAAGTAGTGCATACAACCATTGGTTCGAATCAACGCAAGTGCTAAACCAACCCAACGGGTGTCTTGGACAATCCAAAAACGTAACATCTTGGCTTTAATTTGACATATTACACATTGATAAATGCCATTGCTTATCAACTCCTCTTCCTCTGAATTCATGTCCCCTCTGTCTGGACACTCCTCATCAGACTTGGCATTTTTTTACTGCTTGTACCCGCCAGCTATGAACTGGATGGCCTTCTCCAGGTGTTCTACACCTTCTTCTACCCCTGTCTTGTCGTTGTGATGCCACATTTCCAATATAATTGTGATCAAAATTGATTATTCCAGCAGAAAGAGGATATAAAACTTCGTGTATACAAGATGGCGGCCACTGGCGTGAACTTCGAATGGATTTTTCCAGTCGGCTCAGCAAAACTCGTTTAGTTACGATGCGACAGTGCTGCCATCTGGTGCTGAATAAAAGAGCTACTATTGGTTTATAAACTGGTCAAAAATGACTTCTTTATGATGAGAACTAAAGGAATCTGGCCTTTTAGCCAGATTGCCGGAATCACGCCAGCCGAACTGCCAGAACCACGCTAGCGCAATTCCAACTACCCGGGCCGGCGGAAAATCCGACAACCCGGCCAAAAGGCCAAACTCCAAGCGTTCACCTTAGTCTTTACCACTTGTACTGACTCCATTTTAAAAGCTGGAAAATGGCTTTGAAATAGAAGTAAAAATTTTTTTCTAAGTCATCAGCAATCATACAGTGCAGAGACCCAGGCGAGGAGGCAAACTGGATCCAGGGTCACCAAGAAAAGATTCCTAAAAAAAATGACAACTATTCGTTAAACATTCAGTCTTTTAAAGGTGAGGTGGGCTGTGAAACGGAACACGGGTGTGTTTGGGTGTTGTTTAGGACTATTTTCTGTTGTCAATTGGACAGGAGGATTCGGGCGTTACTGTTGTCAGGGCAACGAGAGTTAAGGATTTTGCCATCCTCAGCGCCACGTGAGTGTTGAGTGTTCACTTCTCGGTCACGGGTTGCTCTGTATCAGATGTTCCTTGTGGCAAGACAAGATGCCCCGCCATTTGTTCTGGACTGTCCAGAAGAGCTGATTGCGGGATTTGGTGGTGCAGACCTGGGCTAGTAGATGTCTAGCCTATCAACTGTTTGTCAGCATCAATGTTAGTCAGTCAGCTGGATGATGCGCGCATTGGGCTTCCATGGTCAGAAAGCGTCCTGTATTTGTTCTACCCTTATATGCCCATTGTCTTGGCACTGCAAATTCTAAGCATTTGAAGTCCAACTGTTCATAATATCAAATATATTTTGCTTGTTTTTCTTAAACTAAGATATAAATGCTATTTAGGTTATATTGTGTGTGTTATATGAGAATAGATATTATTCCCTGATAGATTATATTAAGTGTGTTAAAGTAATACATACAGTCAAACAGTTAATACGAGAAAAGATACTTCAGTACAATTTACATTATGGCCCAGAGAAATCAAGGCGACGCCAGCGTCCCCTTTTGTACAGCGTGGGGTGTACAGGGTTAAGATCAATCAATACATACACAAGTGTTGCGATTATTTTTACAGAGTTTTAGGTATGGTGTATCAATTGCATTCTGTATATCAGGAATCATGCATGATGCGTAACATACTATAAACGAACCTATTAATTCGGTGGTTAAGCAAGGTAAAAGAACATCCATACATTAGTCTTATCATATATATATATAGTATTACTAGTGCTATCATGGATTTGATGACATTGTAGCCAAAGATATTTGGAATATAACAAAACCAACAACCAAATGCCCAACTGAAAAGTCAATTAAATTCAAACAGTAATTATAGAGCAATCACTCTCTCTAAATTTATTTTTGATATTTGAGAAGACCGCGCTCTTGGTTGAAAAAACAATTAAGGGTGTTTTTTTTTTTTCTTCATTCTTTTTCCCCCCTTCTTCACTTCCCTTGCGTTATTTCCTGAAAGGTGGCCTACCTCTGGCTCCAAGCAGCATTAGCAAGCTCACACCCTCCCACACACACACACACACACACACACACACACACACACACCCACACACTGTGGTAGCCGCCCGTGACATTCCTGCAGCTGCGGCGCTAGCTCCCCCTCGCACGCGCCCCCCCAGCAAACTCCCTAGGGGACGAATGCCTAATGAGTCACGCGCCTGTCTGCCGTTACCTCGCCGTGTGCGTGTGTGTGTGTGCGTGTGTGTGTATGTGTATGGAGGCGGGATGGCGGGCCGACTTGGCGTGAGCGCTTCGGGTAAGGGGAAGAGGATGGGGGAGTGGGTGAGGAGATGACAGGGAAGGAGAGAAGAAGGGGGAGTGTGCACAAGGCATAAGGGTGGGGTGAAGCGGTCATTACCACGCTCAAATAAGAGCTCTGAAAAAAGGCCAAAACAAACAGCATGTCCTCTGTGTACGAGCTCGAGGTCCACTTCATCACCATGTACAAATTCTTATTTTGTTTAGTCTCGCCGCCTCTTGTCTGGCCATGGCGCCTGGAAACCGTGGTGACATTTTCACAAGTTGGTGCCTGGATGGTGATTAGCTGCTCGCCAGTTAGATTGAGATCGCTCAGTATGCAAACATGACCGGCGTAACCTGATTAGAGCCAATAACCGGATTAAAGTAGTAGTTTGATTAAAGTGTTTACAAGGTTTGCGGTAGCCACATTTCCCCCAAGCTAACCCTTTAATACGCTGGGTATAATTTGCTTGATATTCCACATAACGTCTGTATGAAATAGGATATTAGTGCCAGAAGTACGTGACAAGAATATGAAAAGATGAGGTCTTGTGCCAATTCACAAAAGAGTAAAAATACCACTGATAATGCTTTTGCTTTCATCCCAGCATAGCTGTTTGTTTACAAAAGCACACACTTAAGCATCGCATCAAACTTGTGATTTTTAGACACATGAGCGACAAATGCATCTAGTCCACAACAGCAGCCTTTAAGACAAGAAACACATCAAAGTTTAGTCTGTCTTATGTTGTATTTTAATTAGTGGTAGAGCTTGATTTAAAAAGTGAACAAAATTCAGTTGAGGTACAGTAATTTTAGGCGCATCTGACTATAAGCCACTACCCACCAAATTTAACACGAAAAAGACATTTGTTCATAGATAAGCCACACTGGACTATTAGCCGGAGCTGTCCTCACTGTATTATGTGATATTTACACCACAAGATATTAACCGGTAACAGTTTATTTGACAGCGGCATCATACGACTATCATAAGACCATATGAACCACCATGAAGCTTTGAACCAATAGGCCGCAAAGCTTTATTGCTACAAGAAACTTCATTTGGCCTTTACTGCTCCCTTGGGGGAGACAGTCA
This sequence comes from Corythoichthys intestinalis, assembly GCF_030265065.1. Taxonomy (NCBI): domain Eukaryota; kingdom Metazoa; phylum Chordata; class Actinopteri; order Syngnathiformes; family Syngnathidae; genus Corythoichthys; species Corythoichthys intestinalis. Next base: position 70,256,471 of record NC_080396.1, read on the forward strand.
ACCTCTGCTGCCATCTGCTGTAAACACTGTTGTTGTCCAACATGCCTCCTTGCATGCATTGCAGCGCTACAGATGTACAGATTTCTTCAGTTACTGTTCCAGTTGTTTCATTAATTGCGAGTTATGGTATTTGGTAACACTTTATTTGACAGTGGCTCCATATGTTTGCCATTGGACAATCATAATTATGACATGACACTGTCATGAGCATTTATGAATGCTTATAACAGATGTTATTTGCTTATAACAGATGTCATTTAGTGTTATCTGGCAAATTATCTCACTTTTGAATGGATGTAAAAGACCCAAGCTGGACATAAATGGAGTAAGTGACATAACCATTCAGTAATGCCTATGATAGTGTCATGTCATAGTTATGACCGTCTTATGACAGTCTTATGACGGCGCTGTCAAATAAAGTTTTACTTATTTACCTAAAAATTTCCTTCTAATGCATTTCAGATGATGACAAGACTACAAACTGTACAGTATGAGTCTTTGCTGTTCCACGTCTGTCCTTTAGGAGCCAGTCGCATGCTTAAAGATTGTTGCCAACCAACAAAACAAATCAAGAAGAAATCATATATGGACTAAGCTCTAATGATAAAAACCATGCTTACAACAAATCAACTTGCTTCCTTTAAAGCAACACTAGGTAACTTTTTAACTTTTATAAAATATTTTCATAACATTTGTGATGATATGTCAACAACTAGTTGAATGACACCTCTTTTATATATTCAGGGGGTCTGTATCGCTTTTACCGGCACTAATTATCTTTGAGGAGGGTGGCAGGTATCCTGCCACACACAAAAAAAAACTACAAATGTGCTGACTGCTTCACAGCACACGTCAGGTTCCCCTTTCCCCATTCGTTATAAAGACGGAAGTCGATGCTAACGCTTTCGCGCAAATTCTGCAAAGATGGCAGAGCAATAAAAGAGACAAAAAGGTTTGTCTGCGGAGGAAAAAGAAAGGGGGGCTACCAGGATATACACAGAATAAACTCGTTGGCGTGACGCCCCCACCCACTCCCAAGCCACACGGTTGCTAACCGTCATATGCTATTGTTTAGCCACAAGTGGATTCATTACCTTATTAGTTTTCATCCCTTACACAGCCGCTCGAAACAGAAATGTTGTTTAATCCATCTGCAGGCAACCAACATGATTTTATGACACTATGCGGTGGTGCGCTGGTCCTCATAGGAAACAGTCTTCCTTAAGGCAAAACACTACCGCTTTTGTCCACCGGCGTCGCTAAAATCATCCAATACTGTTACCAAATGTTGCTTTAACTACGTGTAGCTTCACTTTTGCCAAAAAGTTAAAGAACCTAATGCACATCTAAATCCGCAACTCCCTTGGTAAACATGAGTTAAGCCATCTGCTGGAAAAAGAGACGTGTAAATTGCATATTACAGTACTTCAACTGCATGAGATCACTGTCGAGTCTGACTATATTTCTTTTTCTCTTCTATTCATCACAGTTAAAACTAGAAATGCATCTAACTGAACCAGACCAAATTGGGTTACATTATAAACTCTCATGTATATTTAATAATTAAAAAATAACAATTTTATCATCCAGGATTTTTTAGGGTGTGAAAATTGACCTTAAAACTAATATTCTTGAAATAATGTGTATTGTGGAGTAACCCATAACAGTGATCCCCTTGGTAACTAGCAAGAGTCTTGTGATGAGTCATTGCCAACGCCGTGAACAAACTGTAATTAGCGGTTACCGCGTATTGATGAGCAATTACTCTGAATTGCAGGACACATTGATTGTCGACATTTCAATCTTACAATGAAGTAATATGTTTCAATTTGGCTTTGTGAGCCTCCTGTGTATGGTCAACCAGACTCGGCTAAGAAAAAAAAATTCGTGTACCACACACCGACACCAACCACCAACTCGGTGCCTAATTTAAGCATTTTACGAGGAGGAGGAAAAACTAAATGAACTGTGTGGTAACCCAATTCATGCACATTCCAGATGATCAGTTTAATGTTAAGGGTTAGAATTTGAAGGAGTTAATTTGAAATCCTGAAGTGTAATTTTCCATCCATTTTCTGAATAAATTCAGAATTGTGTTGCTTTTTGCAGTCAGCCTAATCTTCCCCCAGTGGTGATCTTTATGACAATACGAGTGAGTTATATTGCTTGTTTTAAAGCAGTTGCTAAACTTGCGCTACATTAACTTCATTCATTTTTTTTCTCTCTTTCTTGTATGAATAACAGATGAATCAGAAGCACCTTTTTTTACCTTATTTTACGGGACATTTATGACAAATACTGTATGAAAAGCACTAAACATGTTGAGTTTTCTGTTAATACATGCGACTAATCCCCCCTCAGCTTATTATCATGAAATGGCATCTGTGTTGCTGCTAGTTAGCGCATCCTCTTCCACCACCTCAAGGCAGACCGAAGACTCCAAAAATAAAAGTGTCTGATGCAGCTGAAGGACTGGTAATATTCCATAAAATAAGATTTTCACTCGGGCTATTAAATTTTTATTACACTAATTACTTGGCTAAGAAGTTTATAAATATTTTTAAAATTAGTGGTGAATAATGAAGGGTAAACCCATCTTAAAAATAGGTTTCAACAGTAACTTCTACGATATATCCTCTGTCATTGGTCATGTTTATATGAGAAAGTATTAATATCTACTCTGGGAGTCAGTTTAACACTGGACTTTTTACCATGTGCTTGATTAAAGTCAAATCAGCCCTTCGCCGATAGCACTTCTCGGACATTGGGGCACTGGAAATGATTGCCCAGGGAGGAGCCACCTGCCTCTGCCACTTTTATGTCCCCCTGGTTTTGACTTCCACTTCCTGGACAGTGGGGATCTGGAAATGGACGCCCAGGGAGGCTCCATCTGTCTCGGACACTTTTACACGTCACCCTGGTGTGGTTTCAACTTCCAGAACAGTCGGGCAGCAAATAATTGAATCCCCTAACCACGTTTCAATTTCACAACTCTAATTGTGAGTGAGATGGATCCTGGGTGGTGTTTGAATTTGCATCATGAGCAACAACAACAAAAAAACACTAAGCCATGTAGTCACACATACCGTATTTTTCGGACTATAAGTCGCACCAGAGTATAAGTCGCACCAGCCCAAAAATGCACAAGGAAGACGGGAAAAAAACGTAGTATAAGTCGCATTTTGGGGGGAAATTTACTTGATAAAATCCAACACATAGAACAGATACAGTATGTCATCTTGAAGGGAATTTAAAATAAAAATACGATAGAGAACAACATGCTGAATAAGTGTAAAGTATGACAATGTTACATGATGAATGAACAACGAAATGCGAACGTGGCCGGTATGTTAAAGTAACATAGCTATTAGGAGTTATTCAGATAACTATAGCATTAAAAAAACATGCTAACAAGTTTACTAAACCATCAGTGTCACTCCAAAACACCAAAATAACATGTGAAATTATATAATAATGTGTTAAAAATTTCACATATAAGTCGCTCCACAGTATAAGTCGCACCCCCAGCCAAACTATGAAAAAAAACAGCGACTTATAGACCAAAAAATACGGTATTATAATTTCTTAAAGAAAACCTATAAATCAGTGTATAGTTATCAACGAAATGGTTATTTAGAAATATTTCCCAATATTATACAAAACATTATTCATTTAGGTTTGTTACTCTGAGGTCAGGGTGGGAACTTCTGGGTACCTCACGATAACGACGATCTCACGATATGGCGATACAACAATTATTGATACACGGGTCAGGAAGCCATTATGCTGCAAAACAACAAATAAACAGAAAAAATATTTCATCCTTCTGATGTGAATTGGGAGGGTGGCAGCAAATGAACATTCGTTCTAAGGCTGCAATTAACGATTATTTTCATAATCTATTAATCGGACTATTAATTAAACGATTAATCGATTAATCAGATAAATGTCATGTCTTTCAATTACCTCTACAATTTACCTTGAAGTTGTTTTCAGCATGTTGTAAGTAGCAATGAAGACAAAATGGATGACTATTTCCTTCAACTGTATCGATTAGGCACGTGCCGGTATGAGATTCTGACGGTATGATAACCTTAAGCCAAGATATCACGGTTTCACGGTACCACGGTATTACAATTAAAGCTGTAAAATGTGTTACTTTGAGATCTTTGAAAAAAAAGACAAAAAAATCCATTGAACAGGATTTTTATTTTCTAAAACATATGAGCAAATTGGAACACAAGCAAAATGTTAAGTTAAAATTAAAAAAATTAAAAAAAAATAAATAACTGAAATATTCTAAATAAAATTAAAATGAATGCAGCCCTTTAGGTGAGCCTAAACCCACAGCCACAGCTTATAATTATTACCATCAGAACAAAAATAATTGAATTATTTTCCATAAAAAGCACATGTGTATGACTTGTATCATGTTTACATTATACACTCTTCCTCATCACAGACAGTTGCCAGAGAGAAAAAAACACTATGTTTTGCCACCAACAGACACACTAAACACGCTGGAGTTAACTCTCGTAGCTGGTGGGAAACTTTAATGACAGTGTTTACTAACTTTTCATTTTGTATAAATGCGAAATCATATTGGAGGTATTGCCTCCTCGGCAGCCACCCTCCGCAAACATGTTTTACATGTTGGTTGGCCCTCCTCCTCTAAGCCGTCTGTAACTTTTCTGTAGCCGAAGTATTTCCATACCAGCGATTTTTCTACAATGAGGGTAAAAAGTTCAGGAGTTTCACCTCCTCGAGCCAATGTGTAGCACAGCTGACTCACTGACACTGAGCAACATTCGATTTTTTAGAACATTAGAACCCGACTCGTTACATTATTACATGTATCATTATTATTATTACTATTATTATATTATTATTACGATTTTTCTTCATAATTTGTTTTGTTTTGGGTGATTGCAATTTTTTGTTATGTTTTATGTCCATAATTTATGTTTTGCTCTGGGTAATTGCTATTTGCAACAGTACCAGCAGCATTTATTAAGGATTTAGTGTAGATTTTCGGACTGTGGAACGAATTAATGGAATTACAATGTATTCTTATGGGAAAATCCTGCCAAAAACCTTCCCACTCATTTCTACAGGGACGCCACTGACGGTCATGTACGTCCTTCCATTCATTTTCAAATGGCCAAAATCTCCCTTTCATTTTCAATGGCAGAAAAACATGGGTGGTTGTGAATTTTGACCAAAAACGTACTATTACAGCCCATTGACATTCAGATGGCGCCCAAGTAAGTCGATGCCATTGACACCAATGTATGTCCATGCCAGTAAAGGCAATCTATGTCCATGCATGCCATTGACAGCCATGTACGTCTTTGCCAATGACGGCCATATATGTTGATTCTTTTGATGCCAATGTACTTGGATTCCATTGACGCATATGTAAGTCGATGCCATTGACGCCCATGTACTACAAAATATAAACAGGAAGTCACCCGATATCAACAGGAAGTGAACCCACAAGGTTTACATGTCAAAGCAAAGCTACCATTGCATTTTCTCCAGAAATTGCATTTTCTAGTTTTTATACAAATTGAGTTGGCCCAATTAGAAGATTCATTTTGGTTTTGAATAAGGGCGTGGCTGCACAGCTCAGAAGCGCCTCCTTTTTTGTAGTACTCTCTCCAATAGAGTGTTTCCCACTGTAGGTGTGTGAATGTATTTCTAATCCCCAAAAAAGAGGCGAGTTTTGAGCATGTTAGGTTTTCATGAGGTGATTAGAGGGGAACGACCGGCCACCAACCTGACCTGCGTGCCGTCCGAGTTTGCATGACGTTTGCGTTGCGCCAAACTGCGAGGGCCCGTACAGTCCTGCTAGCAGGCCTAGTTATATTAACAATACATTTTTCTTGAAATAAACGTGTTACAAAAAATATCAAGGCATTTCAATTCGTAATATCAAGTTTTATATAAATGTTTTTTTTTTTTTTTTTGACATAAAAGCAAATTGAAGTTTTGCGCTATGGAAGTTAGCACTGTATACCAAAATACTTGGGACATGTCATCAAATATTTATATTTTGTAAGCGTGATTTTCAACTATAACGGACAAAACTTTGCTGTTTTAAAGGGTTTTTTCAGAAATGACAGGAAAAAAGTAAGAAAGCATCGTGGGGCAGGCAGGCATGCGACCATGTCCCCCCCTCCTTCCCAAATGCACACACACAAACACAAAGGCTCACACACACACACACACACACACACACACACACACGCATTCATCTGCACCCTTGGCCCCCACGCGCTGAGCCGAGCGGCAGTTTCAGCCCAATGGAGCGGCACAGGGCAAGAGGGGGTGGGGGGCGCGTTGCTGCAGGGGGGTTTGCGGTGACGGGAGGGGGCGGCGGAGCACAGAGGGCGAGAGGGCGGCGAGGCAGAGGGAAGGGGAGGGGGGTAGTGCCGGAGCGGCGCTGGGAGGTCAGTGGTGGTGCAGTCAAGCGTGCCAACGCGCCTCTCACGCTCCCCTGTCCCTCTTGTCTCAAGCGCCCCCACCCCCACCTCCGCCCTTCGTTTCCCTCCACCTCCTCCCTTATTCTCCAGCCGCCCGCGTGTTTGGATTGGACCGCCGAGACCACCGCGGGGGAGCTTTCCAGACAGGTTGCTACTGGATCTTCGCAACAGCGGAAGTGGAGGCGAAGAAAAGGTTGTATCACAAACACACCTGAGCTAAGACACGCAACGGCACAATTAATTAAAACGACGCCTCCTCGAGGTCTGAACAAGTGCTTTGATGAGGTTTAGTCACGCACATGCTCACACCACCTCTTCGGAATGCAATCATTCGGAATCATCAGTTACGTCGTGCAAAGGCGACCAAGATAAACTCGGATTGCCCTCATTTATCTTCCACTAATTTAATTCATCTAGTCTTTATCTGACTTGATGCCATCTTTTTTTTTTTTTATCAATAAAAATCAAAAGTTGTCCATACAACGTGCCGTTTCAGGAATTATCAAGATCATGTGTGATGACAGTTACCTTGCTGACTAACAGGCAATTTCACTTCCTTGCAGTTCTTTACATCCGCTTGTTGATTATGTATAGTAGTAAATGGTACAGGGTTGTCTGCGAGGGCCAACGTCCCAACGGGACGACGGCCGCAAGCCAACAACTAGTGGAAGTCACACAACATTGTATACAAAATGTTGGAAGGAAGAGGTTTCACAACAATCGCTGTTGGCTTCTTCTTAAAACAAATTTAAAGCATGGAATTAAAGCAGGAACGTAGGTTTAAGCTAATATGAGCTTTCTCAGACACAAATATTCAAGAGCAAAATCAACAGTTTGTTCATTCATGCAAACACGGACTTGCCTTTAAAGGTATAGGTGTTGTTTTCGTCAACGATGAAGAAAATATTTCGTCGATGAACAATTGTTTCTCGACAGTGACGTGACAAGCTGTAAACGTATCTTGGGAGACTAATACCAGTTTTTGTCCGACAAGACGAAAACACGACAAAAATGCGACAGTTTCTGTCATATGTTCACAATGCGTGACATTTTCCTATTGAGCGTGTAGTCAGACTGTATTGTAGCAGTGTTTGGTTGCATCACCAATGTGTCATGCTGCACCTCGCTCCATACCCCCACTTACTGGTGTCCAGCTTTCTTATCTTTGCAAGAGAGAATATGCAATGTTGCTTTAGCCATCAAAGGTCTATGATGAGTGGTTATCACACACTAAATGTAACTCATAGCATTAGCATAGCATTCAAGTTAGCATCAGCATCACCTTTAGCATGGCGAGTGTCGTCCAAAACTCTCGGACAACTCTATGTGTAAGTGTGTGCGCACTCTATGGGGCAGCTTTGAATCTCATGACACATTGTGTAATGACAATAAAGCTATTCTATTCTATTCTATTCTATTCTATTCTATTCTATTCTATTCTATTCTATTCTGTTTTATGCACAGTTCGTGGCATCCAGGGGAGTATAATTAATTGAAAATAATGTAATGTTTTCCTGCTGAATGTATTATCACCATGAAGTCGGCATCAACGCTACAATATGTGCTCATCTGTAAATGATTCAGAATTGTTGGAAATGTTTATATTTGTTTATTTTTGGATGAAAATGTTTACATTTTAAAGATGGAAACAGTTTGAATTTTCGACAACGAAAACTAGACGAAGACAGACACATTTTGAAATGACTAAAATATAAATAAGTATTTTCATCCAAAACACATGTGCCGATTACCGGTTTCAAGCTGTACCGTGGTATGACAATGTCACAGTTTCAAAACCGCAAAAAGTTTCTGTCATACCGTCCCTAAGGTGTTAGCTATTTTTTATGTCCCAAAAATGCAAGGAGAAATCCCTCACAGCGTCAAGGCTCAGCCCTCCCCCACCGTTTTCTGCTCAATGTCAGTATGTCAGCTGTGCTACACGATGGCTGGAGGAGGTGAAACTCCTGAACTTTTCCCCCCATCATAGAAAATAGCTGGTATAGAAATACTTCGGCTATAGAAAAGTTACAGACAGCCGCGGCTTAGAGGAGGATGGCCAACCAACATATAAAACATGGGGGCTGCCGGGGAGGCAATACCTTCAATATGACTGGACGCATTGGATGACACATTTATATAAAATTAAAGATGAAGAAACACTATGATGAACGTTTCCCCACCAGCTACGAGAGTTAACTCCAGTGTGTTTAGTGTGTCTAGCGGTGGTAAAACATGGTGTTTTTATCTCTCACATAACTGTATGTGTTGAGAAAGAGCGTGTGTGTATAATGGAAACATGATGTGAGTCATACACAGGTGCTTTTTATGGAAAATAATTCAATTACTTTTGTTCTGATGGTAATAATGGTGAGCCGTGGCTTTACGCTCACCTGAAGCACTGCATTTAATTAGCCCTTTGAGACAAACTTGTTGTGATATAGGGCTATACAAATAAAATTGAATTGAATTTTGTATATTATTTAAAATATTTAAGTTATTTTCTTCACTCTAAATTGTCCGTAGGTATGAGTGTGTGCGTGAATGGTTGTGTGTCTCCTTGTGCCCTGCGATTGGCTGGCAACCAGTTCAGGGTGTCCCCTGCCTACTGCCCGTTGTTAGCTGGGATAGGCTCCAGCACCTCCGCGACCCTCGTGAGGAATAAGCGGCATGGAAAATGGAAAAAGTTATTTTCTTTATTTATTTTAACTTAACATTATACTTGTACATTATACTAGTTTTAGTCGCCAACTTGGTGATTGTACACACTCAGCAGGAAAACAGTACATTACTTTCAATTAATGATGCCACCTGTACGCCAAAAACTCTTATGTAAAAAAAAAAAAAAAAGTTGTCTGAGAATTAGCATTAGCCTAACACGAACGCTATGCTAATGCTACGAATTACATTTAGTGTGTGGTGATCACTCAGCAGAGTCAGCACAGACCTTTAAAGGCTAAAGCAACATTGCATATTCTCTCTGGCCAAGAAAACAAATTCTTAAATCCTTGTGTGCAAGCCTGCATGGAGACTGGAGATGACACACTGCTGAGTGGGAGGGGGGGGGGGGCAGCACGTCACGAGTGACACAACCATACATCGATACGATGCAGGCTAACTACACATTAAAATGTCACACATTGTGAACATGTGACGTAACCTATTACGTATTTTTGTCTCGTTCTTTCGTCAGACAAAAACTGGCATTCGTCCTGCTGTGTTTAAGTCTCACAAAATATGCTATTTAGCTCGTTATTGTCTCGTCATCGTGACGAGAGTGTTCATCGACGAAATATTTTCGTTATTGTCATTGTTGCTGAAAACAACACTGGTTAGAAAAGTGTTTTTGCCAAGTGGAGACAATCTTGGTGAAACAACACTGCTGCCGCTCCCTCTCTATCAAAGATAAGAAATTGTTTAATGGGGGTAGTCTAGGTTAAAATGTCAGGGCTTTCTGTACTCATTAGGGCATTGGTGGCACATTCATTGAGTAGAAAAGTATTTTACATTAACTTTAAAAATTCCATATAGTTTCTTTAAGTACATGCAGCATGTTTAAGAAATTGGACATCAAATGTTTGATAAAAGAATTTAAGCAGAACAACAAGAGGATGCGGTCAACCTGTCGGACACATCTCGATTGCTATTGATCTCCATTAGGCTGCTTAAAGAAGCACATCCTTGGATTCACACTTGGTCTGAAAGTACACAAATACACTGCACGTGACCACAATTCTGCACACTTGTCAGCCAATGGCCAATTCCAGTGTTACCATAGTAACATAGCTTCAGCAACACACACGCAAAACACAAACGCAGCAACCCGACGAGACTCCCGACTCACGGATTGGCTTTTATTTTGAAGTGCGACACTGTTTGTGGCTATGTTTGCGAACGTGTGGCTTTAATTTTGTTTTGCAACAGTGGGAGGGGGGCCCATGATTGGAGGGGGGCCTTTATGAGCCAGAGGAGGCGACTGTAATTTCCTCCCATCCTCCGCCAGTTCCGCTGAAATAACAGAGTAGAGGAAGCCGAGCTCTCCCTGGAGGAGACGCAAACACACACGTGCACACACAGCTTGCTAATCAGCCGGCCACCCTGGGCTCACCAGCGCACACACAGAAAACTGAACAAACACCACATTTAGAGAGAAGACCGTTGGATTCAACTTCAGTGGGAAAGTTTCTATGTTATAAGGGCACCCTTATAGAGAATAAAATGCCTGACGTTCACACAAAAGACAAGGCGTGATAAGCAACAGTCCATCAATCAATCAAGTCTGGACACATGACATTACATACATAATAATTTCATCACTAACTGTCAAGCGTTTGTGTGCCAACATGACAAAAAGCTCGAGTCGGCCCTGACGGCGCAATTATCTTGCGCGAGGTCTGATCAGGCAGGTGTAACGTCTTCCCACCAACTGCGTTTTATATATATATATATATATATATATATATATATATATATATATATATATATATATATATATATATATATATATATATACAAAAGCTCGCCTCATGCCTATAGCGTAGCAAGATCACTTAAAGTTCAGCTGTCAAACTTTCAAAATAAATGTCTGCATGAGGTAATTTGTGTCAGTAGGCAGGCGTATAGTGTGAGGCAGGGAGGGGTGTACGGACGAGGGGAGGAGGAGTGCTGACTGCCATGCCCTGAGGGGAGTCAGAGGGGAGGGGAGCGACGCCACAGAGGCCATACAAGCCCCGCCGCCTTCCCTCCGCCGTCTCACCCTCGCCGCCCTCGCGTGAAACTGCTGACATTCTTAACCCGCGTGTGCATGCGAGTGTGCGTGCGCCCTGTGCACGTGGGTGTCCTAAGGCGTCACGGTGGTATTCGCTCGCCGGGTTAAACTTCAGGCTCCAGCGCCAGACCGGGAAATGGGGACCATAACAACAACAACCTTCGGGCCCTCCGATCCCTGCTTACGTCAATAGCGACGTTTCACTCCATCACTTCTGCAAATCGAGGTTGAAGAATACGTGCCGCGACAGGCCAAAAGTCAATCAACGATAACCCTACGGTTGAGCGTAAACACATGCAAACGCGCAGAGATGATCAAATCCTCGGGAAAAATAAGTCCAACGTTGCACGTGTTTTCCCACTCTGTAGTTCCCTCAGGTTCAATTGACTTTAGCCGAATTCTGTTTTGGGTTGGCGCTCTTGTGAATATGTCGAAGGTTTACCTGTATCACTCAAACACCTCCGACTTATCTAACGCGCCTTGGCCTTGCGTGTCTCACGTACAATAATCAGCGGTAGCCACACTCAGTAGCTCGCTAAGCCTCTTACACCCTTCCCTCAAGATTAGGGTTCGGGAGCGACAACAGATGCGCTCTGTGGCGACGAAAACACACACATGCGGACCCACAACTCGGCGCACCTGTGTGAACAGACAGCGTTGGTGTGTGTGATCTCGCGCAAAGCTGACACACGCTCACAAAGCCGTAATCGTGACACATCTGCGGGCCTGCAGGTTTGGCGTCGGCCCCCCGGTCCACCCCCGGGGGACGGGCCGGGCAAACAAGAGCTTGTCAGCCAGGTGAGGAGGCTGACTGAACAGTGACCGACAGTGAACGCAAAACACGCACAAAGCTAGACAGCTCGTTTTCTCTGGATAAATGGCCGTTTGATGCTCGGCGTCTTTGAAAGGCTGGAAGTGCATTCGGTATTCACGCTGAGAGAAAATTACTGTCAAACCTGTCACAGTGTGCCTGTAGGGTCTTCAGCGGAAAGGTTATAAACAAAGGCGGCGCTCCCTAAACACGCTTACCTATCATGCAGCTGTGCGACAACACAAACAGAGCAATGAAATATCTCTTGCTGCTTTCTCAAACAATAAACTATATCAAGTGGTCTTTAGTCTATTTATTCGGAACAGCTGAATGTCACAAGTTGTGTATTCATACTTTTTTGCCCTCCTGTGAATGGAGCAAGTCCAAAAACTATGGTATTTGTCCGAAGCATGTTTATTGATGACATAGGCACTTAGCTACGTCATGTTTCTCAGATTTCCTGAATTGAACACAACATCAAGGTTTACAACTCCAACAACCGAGGAAACTGAGTGATTTGCATTTGTCCCTTAATCTTGACTGAGCCAGGACAAAAGTAGACAAAATGTTCTCAATGGAACTAGTGCAAATACACGCACCCGTAAACAAAAATTGACTGAAGATGAAATATTCTTACCACGGGGGATGAGATTCGACAACCTGGACAATCACAGATCGGAGGATGCACCTGTAAGATTCCTTTGGACATAAGTGTCTTGAGGCTTTTCCCTGCAAAACAAACAAATGAGGCGCTACTGAGTGATTGGAAAAGAACTTACTAAAACATCACCGCCACAACATGCAATTAACATTAAATAGAGTACAGTATTATAATTAATTTTTTTCCCAATATCTCCTCAATTAGGTCAAGAGGAAGGATTCCACTTTTGTTATTGTTTCACTAAATATGTCAATGTACCCCTTTTATAGAAGTTTGTCCATAGAAATACATTTAGATGAAATCACATTGCCTACAAAAAAAGCAACCAAAATAACCCCCCCCCCCCCCCCCCAAAAAAAAAAGGCGACTTGTACATAAATTGTTATTTCACAACAACTCCATCCAGGACAGCATCGCAGTGTCTAATCTAGTGGTTCTTAACCTAGGTTCGATCGAACTGTTAAGGGTTCGGTGAAGGTTAAGACACGCAGGGCCCTATTTTTAGACGCTGACTATATCTAGGCAAAGTGGCATTTTAGACCAGGTTTTGGGCTGGTTAGTCCCCAATTCACAGGCTTCATTCCCAATTCTTTCAACTGCTTGTCCTCTATCTGATGGGAGGAGAAACTGGTTTGCTGAGTGGAAGGTTGACTCTCACTTGGTATAAGGAAGTACAACAGACCTACGGGGTAACATGCACTGCGGTTACATAAAAAATAAAACACATTTTGCGTCACATTTCATGGAATGAAAATAGTATGTGAGGCAAGGATGTGATAGAATGAGACTGTCGACATGAAAACAAAAATAGAAACAATGTTTTACAATGTGAAAAGCAAATATAGAGGCAAAGTTATTTGAACATGACAGAAATTGCAGTCAAGGTTAATGCAATCAAGCAGTTTTATTGATAAACTATATGAGATATTTTCCTCCAAATTTGAATGAAAAATTACTGTATATTTTGGCCTGTTTAAAATCAAACTGTCTAAATGAGAAGAAATTTGAATAGAAATTCACTTGGGTTTTAGCTTGCTAGCTTAGATGTATTAATTTTGAATTAGAAAAAAAAAAGATTTTTCTAATTCCCAAGGGTTAGTGCACGTGTGAGACTCATGGGGTTCGGTACCTTAAGCAAGGTTAAGTCAAGTTAACTTTATTTATAGAACACTAAATCACCAAAATATTCTAAAGGGCTTCATAAACACACAAATGACATGAAAAAAAAAAAACTTTTTAGACGGCTGCCACCGATTCCATCCCAAATGGATTGGACATCTAACGCCATCAATGGCACTGAAACATGAGCATTCATTGCCATTCCTCCCATTACAAATTAATTAGACATCTATTGACGTAAGTGGCAGGTAATAAGTTTAGTATTATCATATCAAATAATTTTATCTTAAATATGTTTTTATAAAGAACATAATAAATGATTTATTTATAACTAAGTAAATATTACCAAAAAAAAATCAATGCTAATTTATAACATCCCCTGACCTAAACCCCCGAACTGCCAAGAAACAACTAAAATGAGTTGTCGATAAAAGAATTTTAAAATATCTGATAATATCAACATCGGTGTTTCATTATTGGTTTTGAGCCAATATGCACGTTGCCTTTTGTAGAAGCCTTTTTACAAGGGTTGGTCACATCTTAGCACAGCAGCTATGCTTATTGACCATTAGATGTCTCCAAAGTAAGATGCTTGGGATTTGTTATGTTAGCATTATCATCATTAAAGCATCCAGTAAGGGAACACAATCCAATTACCTATAATATTTCAAGTCTACGACCGCATAAATCGCATATGCGGAGATTAAGGGGGGGCATAGCCCCCCTTTTGGCCAAAAATGTCATTGCTTGTATTTGACTTTCCTATATATGGATTTAAAATTCAGACTGCTGGTAAAATGTTGTCTATAAAAGTCAAAACAAAAAATAAAAATGAATGAAATGAACAAAAATTTTTTTTTTTATAATGGGTCAAAATAATTTTTGAAAACATCATGTGACTAGCACTTTAGAGACGGCCATTTGCTTTGCTTAGCCAAAACCACCCGAGGACAGATTCTGGCTGAAATATTCTTTCAAAAAGGATGTGGTGTATACTTTTCCACTAGGTAAGAGAGAAAATCGCACACGCTCACACACACATGCACAGCTGGGATGCCAGTATGTACGAGCATGGGCTAAGCTACTATCCGAGCATATATTTTGTAAGTTAATTTTATTGCTGACACTGCGTTTAGGGGTCATCAACTGTTTTGCCCCCACTAACCGAAAAGGCAAACTCCGCCTATGATAAATCGGTATCGGATTTTTGGGAGTTGGACAATATCAGGATATTGGTTATTATGTCATTATCAGACAACTCCAAAAATAATCATAATCGAGAAAGAAACATATCTGTTGGGGAAATCTCATCTACTGCAAATAATTCAAATTCAACCTAGTGCTTGAAATTAGTGCTGCAATGATTATTTGTTCAACTTGAGTATTCGATTAGAAAAAAGATTTGAATTAAATTTTTGCTGCTTCGAATATTCGTTTGATTAAAGTGCCGTTGTAATGGTTTATTTTGAAAGTGTTTGCATTTAGTTTAATTGATTTGGGTGGATACACTGCCCTCTAGTCTGTGCCTCATTTCGCATGGCTGAATCCAGCTGCTTCATGTTAAGACCAACATAAGCTAAGTTTTTGTTTGAGCTAATATTTGTTTTGATGCATTTGTAATTTAGTTTATAGGTATATTTAGCCATTTTTTTGTGGGAATATGTGTCTGAACCATTTGTTAAGAGCATTGTAGAGGGAAAAAAAAGTTAGCGTTTTATAGCATTTAAGCTAGCGGACTTTTCCTATGTAAGTTAGCCAATTGCTCTTTTGTTGTACATATAGATCCTTTTTTTTTTTCTCTACCGTTTTGAGGCTCAGCTCAGGTATTTTAATTTTTCACATTCCTTATCCAATTACTCAATAATTATTCGACTACTAAAATAATTGATAGCTGCAGTCCTACTTGAAATATTACACCTTTGAATCTCACTTGATTGCATTGTTCCCTTAAAACCCACAACATCACATCAAAGTTGTACAACCCCTAAAAATCTAAAAGCTTTTGTTGTTGTTGTTGTTTTAACATGGAATTATGTAAATATGCTTATTTCTTGGAGATATATCTTTGTTTAAACGCTGTTATGGGTCAAACGGAGGAGAAACAATGTGATTATTAGTAAACCAGATGAGTGCACCCATGAGTGAGCGCACCATAGTTTGGAATCCATGGCCAACGATTGATGAAATTAATCATCTCTTGGATAGAACATTCAAAAGTTCACAACAACAAAAAAGTAATTAATAAAACATTACATAGTTCAGAACTTTGGCTTAGACTCAAACCAATAGAACGAAAGTCATTTGCAAGTTCCGTTTTGCACTTGATGAGTGTCCCGACTTTTCCTCTTGAAAAGTAGAGGTTACTTTTCCTTTGCTCATCTCCACAATGGTAAAAGTAATTATCCTGTGACATCTTACCTTTGTGTCGAATACTCCGTTTCCAGTCTTTAGCGGTCTCCCGGCCACTGACAAACTGGAACTCGTTAGGAGTGAGCCACTCGCCCCTGTATTTAATGGAAGGTCCTTTGCTGCCTTGACATAGTTTGTTAATATAAAGCAAAGCTTTGTTTTCCCCGCACTCCACTTCAATGCAAGGCTCGCCGTTATCAAAGAAGGGCTGGAAGTCCGGGATGGAGGAGAACCTCTCCAGCATCAAGTCGTCCGTGGCGTGCTGGAGGTGCTGGTGATGCAGCGTCGAGTCATGGAGCCCCAAGTACGCGCGATGGTGGGCTAAAATGTGCTCGTAAGGCGGCGGGTGCGGAGTGACCACGGGGATAGCGGCGGCATTTAAAGGGGCCAAGTATTCGGACTGGTTGAAAGCGGCTAAAGCCATGTCGTCCCCGTCCGGACGCTCCTTCTTGATGGCCGGCATGCCGCCGCTTCTGCTGTTGTGACGAGGCGCGCTTCGGGAACAAGTGCGGGAAAAGTGGACGTCCGATCCGAGCTGCTGAGCGCGCTCGCCGCCTGTGGGTCGGTCCGAGCCACACTTGGAGACGCGCCGCTTGCTTTTACGCAGGGCGCGCGGAGAAGACAGCGGTCTGCTGGAGTTGCCGGATAGATTCCCATTCAGCGGTGTGACGCTTGCAGTGGCGGCAGCGCTCTCCGCCAGCCCCACAGCTCCCTACGGCTCCCTACTGCGTCCTACCTCCCACATGCACCCACACACACTCTGCTAATACCTGACATGCTGCGCGCGCCGGGCGCGGACATGATGCTGCATACGGGGATCATTAACGCGCGCACTTCCTCGCCCTGCCCCTACCCCTGCCCCCCCTCCACCGCCCGCCTCCTCCTTTTTGAAATGATTTATTGCTGTCTACTTGAAATTATTTCTGCGGTGTCACTCGTTTAACTCATACACACTCTTTGACAACCATGGACAAATTCAAATAAACACATAAAGCACTGGCTGTAAATACACATCTTTCAGCGCCATTGACGGCGCTATACGTCCAATGCATTTTAACCGAGGGAGCGAATGATCCCCATTCAAAATGGATTGGACGTCAAGCGCCGTCAAAGTCGGTCAACAAGTTAAACCGTCTCGGTACATTTGTGTTGAATTTTCGTAACCGTACTGCACAAAGTTTTAGGGGTGGGATTTTTTTTTCACGCCAGAGTGCGTGTGTGTGCGTGTGTTTGAGTGGAGTCAGGCTGAAGTTCACAGACGCAGACCAAACAAGATTTGCACTCACCGCCGCGTCTCAACTTGGCCCATTTAAACCGCGGAGGCTCGGCGGCAGCCAGCACCGAAGGGGACCCGCGACAGACGACGCTGTGTCGACTCAAATGAAGGACCTACTCTTGGCAGTGAGATTGACACAAGTTTTGTAAACTTGAAAACTAAAATGTATCCGCACGTACGCTCGCACATTTAAAAACTTCTATCTGGCAATATTGTATTTAATTGTTTTCTTTTATTGCTGTCCCCCCTTATAAAACCTAATATGTTGGTCTAATATTGTGTTAAAATAGGCGGAGTTTGACTTTTGGGGTGGGGTGGGGGTGGGGGGGCACAACATATATATGAACCCGAAACACAGTTTCAACAACCAAATTAACTTATAATAATATAATATTTATAATAACGAGTTGAAAATGAGCGTTTTTTTCCATCAATTTTTAGGGGAATTCTAAATCAGGCTGCTTAGGACAGCAATACTTTTCACCATGATCGTCATCCATTGAATATGGTACGCCCGCCGGTGTTAACAGGTGTTCTGTCAAATTTTGCACCCCATCAGGAATTGCAGGTTTGTGTTAAAAATGGCCACGAGTACAGCGGTTACAAAGTAAACACTACAAACTTTCATTAAATAAAGGAATATTTACTTATGTTTGATCATGGACGGACATGTAGAAAAGTTCTCCTCAGACACATTCTGCCATGTTAGCTGCACACAACAACTGCACGCCGCTCTCTCACTGTTTACATGTTCGTCATGTAGTTTTAGTTAGCTTAGGTTTTTTTTTGCATTCATTTAAATCGTATTCGTGTGGAACATGTATATTTACGATGTTACTTGTTTATTTAACACCTGTGGATAACATTGAGGATCCAATTGAATGTAAAAGAGGGCTTATTCACCCCCCCAACAGCTTAGGGTGCAAAATTTGTTGTACAATTAGCGTCTTTAGTGGGGCAAATTGAAACTCCGCTCACCATTTTGGCGGCGCTCGCCGGCTTTTAATGGTCCACATTTTCAATCCTTGGTTCTTACTCAGTTGTTGTTGTCGCTTTTGAAAGCTTAGGTTTGAAAAAATTACGTATATTACGTAGATGTCTCGAGCTCGCTGCGTATCCTTGACTTCCGTGTGCTGTGACGAGGAGACATTACTAATTGAACATGCAGATACGATTTGCTCATATCATTATAAGTCACATGATCTGTTCGAAAAACAATTTTGACCCATTTTTTTTGTTCATTTCATTCATTTTTGTTGTTTGTTTTATTGCTTTACAACTTTTACAGACAATATTTTACCGTAAATTTCTTAATTTTAAAATCATATATAGCAAAGTCAATTACATGCAATGACACTTTTCGGCCACCAGGAGGGGTCAGGCACCAGGGTCAGACGTTAGCGACTGTTGCCAGGAGCGTCAAACTCGCGTTTGTCCCTCATGCTATATGTATGTAAATAGTGTACGAACGAGATGTTTACTGAGCTAAACCTACCAATTCTGTCTGAAATTGATGTCGCTGGTGCCAAATTAACTAGTAAAGATATGGAAGAACACACAAATTTTCAGTTAAAGAGATGACTTGAGTGTCGAGGGCTGAAAAAGACGGGAAAAAGAGCCGACCAGATCTGGAGGTAGCTTTTGTATTAATACCTTTTTCTTGTGTGCATTGCCTACGCCACGATGACATTCTCCTGTTTCAACAAGTGATCCTTTACCACCATATGCCCTGTCTTTCTTAGATATCATATTCTCTGGTTGTCTTACGTTGTCTTACTGTTCTTGGGATAATTTATTGCTATTTTTGTGTAGCGATCGCAAATGGTACTCAGTGACAGCCAACGAACACTTTTAATTTTGTCATTAATACAGGCATGAAAATTTCTCACCTTTTGGCGATATTCGCCGTTTTGAAGTAAAAAAAAGGGCGACCTACGTGAATTGCGTAGATCCGAGGAGATATTCTTTTTGGGAGGAGGGGGGGGGGGTCGGGAGGTTTTATTTAATTATTATTATTATTGTTATCATCATGTGATTAACTTAGTACGTAAACTGAGCACTTAAGAACACAGTCAGCAAATCCTTCTAGATGCTTCGCTGACGAGAACCAATCATCGGCCCAAGCTGCGTTCCATTATTCCAAACGCGCGCACTCCTTACTGTAAATGGAGTGCTCGGAGAGCCTTTGGTTGCATTGCAAAGCTGCGAAAACAAAAGCAGGCCTTATCCACACTGGGCAGACCAGAGCGCAGCATACACACTTGCCTGTATTTGCCAGCAGATTGAATTTGGTGAGTAATGGTTTCAATCGTTTTCACATTTTGCGATATAAAAAAGTTACTGCCATTCGTTGCAGCTTGCGTTGAACACTGCCAGAGCTAGCCAAATCTCCCATGAAAAAAAATAGCTCCCGTTAAATTGGCGTCAAGCTTGTGTATTTAGCGTTAATATAAACGAAGAAACACACTGTTGAGTCAAATTAAGCGGCATGCTCTCGGATGGAGGGGGCGCCTCACATCGCTCCCGTCTTCCGCCGGAGACGCGTTATTTTCGGCTTGGATTTGAGCTGACGGCCGGTGTCGGCACAACACCGGTCCGACGAGTGGTGGGAATGAGTCCTGCTTCTTAAAGCTTTTCAGAAATACAGGGATCCCTCGTTTTTCGCGGTTAATGGGGACCAGAACCCGGCGCAATAAGTGAAAACCGCGAAGTAGCGCCCCCCCCCCCCCCCATTTTTTTGTGCGTGTTCAATGCATTTATTCAGATTTTACATTGAAAAAAAGATACATATATATGACATGTTTTTTCACCAAAGTATCATTTATAAATGGTTTTCAAGCACTTCAAAATGTAAGAATTATGATAAGCTTTAAACATGTTACTGCCCCACCGAATTATTTTTAAACAAGAATAAAGTAGTAAGAAAATGCTTGGCTTTAAAAAATGCTTCATAGTGAGTCTACTCAAACCCTCTCAGGCTTTGGTAAACGGTGATTGACACATGTGCAAAGTTTTTCTTTTTATATATATTTTTTTGTTTGAAGCAACTTATTTGATTGAATAATAAAGAAACAAATGTCCTAGCCAAAATGTGGCCCCAAACGCAAAACAACATTACTTCAATGGAAAAATTTGTTTCAATCAAGAAAAATAGTTTTCAAATGCTTTTTTTTTTGTCTCAAATTTATTTTTGCAATCAAAAACAATGTTTTTTTATTGAAGTGACTTTTTGGGGATTAAAAGTATATACTGTATTTTGATTGAAGCAACTTTGTTTTTGATAGAAGTAACTTTGTTTTTTGATTGAATAATAAAAACACAAATCTGCCTCCATCGTTATTGAGAGAGAAAGAAATTAAGAAAGCTTTAAAACTAAAAGCCACCGGGGAGTCTGTTTTTTTGTTTTTTAAATTATTTATATTTCATTACATAGACATGCGTCGTAGGGAAGGGAGATTGAGGGATAAAAAAAGGAGTTAGATGAGGCTGCTAAAGGCAGTGGATACCTCATCAGCTGGGTGAATAGCAGACCTGGTAAGAACAAGTTTGCAAGGATAGTCGGGTATTAAATACAATTATAAACAATTACAATGTTATTTTTCTATAAGATTTTTATGTCATTGCTTTATTAACCATTAGGTGCTAGAGTTGTTAAGTATGGATAATAATGAAATAATAGTTTTAAGAAAACTCTGCTGTTGGTGGCTCAGTGACCATCTGATGTGGTTTGTTCTCAGATGAACAAGTTGAGGAAGGAAGTTTTGATGCAGAGGTTGAAGGAAGAAAAGAGGCAGACTGACTGAGTCACAGCCAGAAAGTGTCGATGACAGTTTTGATTTCTATTCACTGTTGCCCCCTCCCAATTAAAGTATGTCACAGTCGCAGCCAATTATTATCAAAAGCTGGTTAAAATTGAAGTTATGTTGTTTTAAGGTGTATTAAATACTTGTTCATGTGCCCCTTTTGATCTACGAGCACCCGCCCCTCCACCGGTCTCTGCATGGCCCTGCTGAAACACATTGTGGGTCGACAGAGCTCAATATTTTGTTGGGGTGTACAGTGTACTGGAACATATTTCCTCCACACCCTTCTCACCTTTTTAACCCCTGACCCATTTTCATGCCTGATTAATAGCAAATCTTAATTCTATTAATTTATTTTCACATCCCCCTTATTAAGGTCGTTTCTTTTCAGACAAGGTAAAGCTGTAAAAAAAAAAAAAAAAAAAAAATTTTTTAAAGCTGCTGAATCTAGAGGCTACCTGTAGGCATGAACAGGCTTACTACAAAAAGATCAAGGGTGAACATGGCTAATTTATTTAAATATCCGTATTTTAGAAAAATATCCATTCATTTTCGGACAGAAGCAGCATGGCAAAACACCACGCTAAAAAATAAGTAAAAAATATCAAAATGGCTTACTTCTTCAGGCAGACAATGGACCAGGAGTGTCGATCTGTAGGACCATGGCCACCAACAAAATGTTAACTACATATGAAGGTGAACGGCTTCGTCTTGATGGCGTTAAACTGGTCTTTTGGACGTCCGTACAAGTTGATCCATTGTTCACGTTTTTTCCCCTCTGAGTTTTGGTTTCGGGAAACGTGAAGAAAACATCTTTATATGTGGACGGTCGTAATATCTAGTTGTTTCTACAAGTTCCATAGCGGCAATGTTTACTCTTCATATTCTTTTTTGAAAGATTACTGGCAGAAAACAAGCAGTACTAGCATTGGTTGTACGCGAGCGCGCTCTTATATTGACCCCCTTCCGGTTTACGATGGTGACGTCACGCAGCCTTGTGGTCTAAAAGTAGCATTCGTGCGGTACGCTATAATTTCTGTTAATGATATCAGACACAGATGTGTATGTGTTGAAGTTCACCGATTCACAGCAAGTCTATCCATAACAAAACTGACAAGCAGTGAACAATGACAAAAACATGTATGATGCAAGCAGTAAAAAGTAACAATGTCCGTTGTTAGAACAATATGTCTATATGCTGCCATAGCAGATTCATGGTGCAATAAGCCCCGAACTATTTTTATTTTGTCCATTTTACCCTGGAAACCCCTGTTTACAGACATCGCGAAACCGCTTTTGTTTCAACCTAGCCATAAAAAGAGGGTAAGTAATCGTATTTATTATTCAAAATGTCTGTCATTTTTAGCTTAGAATGATTAATTAATGTCTAATATTTAGTTTAAAAAAAAAAGAAAAGATTATAAAAAATTCTTCACTCGCATATTTTAAACTTTTAAACAAATTACGTCCCAATGAAAACATTTGCGTGTGTAAAAAAGTCACGGATATCTACCTCATAACTATCGCTTAATTGTATTTTTTTCTTTTTCCGTTACTGTTGCATTTTTCCCAATATTTTACATGATAAATAATAGAGCCAAACAAAGAAAAATTGAAATTTTTTTTTAAAACTAATTATATGAAAATGAAAATCTCGACCACTCCTTGATGTCTGTGATTTCTGCATCGCGACCGTTGTTATATTACCATATTTCACCCATAAAATCCCTAAAAAATCCAGCTATGGGCATTCACAGCTGTATCTTGACACTTGTGATACATGCTACATTGAGTTCTTGGAACGAAAAGAGGTAAGTACACGATGATA
Source organism: Corythoichthys intestinalis (assembly GCF_030265065.1). Taxonomy (NCBI): domain Eukaryota; kingdom Metazoa; phylum Chordata; class Actinopteri; order Syngnathiformes; family Syngnathidae; genus Corythoichthys; species Corythoichthys intestinalis. Next base: position 70,279,628 of record NC_080396.1, read on the forward strand.
GCTCGTTAAAAGCACACCGTCTTTAATTCCACTCTCGCGTGCTCTCACCTCCAGTTCGGGTTTTGCTGTTGATTTTTTTTTTTTTTTTTTTTTTTAAATGCCCTCCTGTTGAAAATTTTTCTTCCGCCAGAAAATTGAGATTTTAAACTTTCCAGTGATGTATCACACATGCATATTGGACAATTTTGAAATTTGGCCAAATTGAGGGTCTCAGAGTGGAACTTCAAGTCACCTGAGTGTTTTCTGCCATATTTATAATTTTTCAATCATTTATTCTTCATTTAATCTTTGCACCATGAATGCAAATGACCTGCTCACATATCAAATCCCAAGCATTTTAGTTTGGAGAAATCTAATGGTCAATAAGCATAACTCTTGTGCTAAGCAGTGACCACCCCTTGTACAAAGGCAGTAGGCATCTACATTTACATTGACACAAAACCGATGTCTATATAATCCTATCTCAATTTTTCATTGGCCGATATTATCGGGTAGCCGATAACATCGTAAAACTCTAGTAACAATCTTGAGGAACATGACTAAAAAGACCATCATTTTTTCCTAGAACTGCCACAACACAACATAAAAATGGATATGCAAATATAACTTCTCAACCAACTTCAACATAGTTCTTTGACACTGCTACGAGATGTCAGCAATGTATTGTTTTTGTGTAAACAAACCGTCTAAAGTTACGTCAACATAAATTACTGTACTTGGGAAAAAGTTGCCACGCAAAAGAATGTATTGCTCTTCAGGAAAACAGTGAAAAATTAGCTGTTCAGCAGGAAAAAATGTGGCCATACGTGCATGTGCAACTGTATTGGAATCAGTTGACGGTTAAATACATTATGTGAGGTTAAGATTGTCTAACACCCGCAGGCCAGATTTAAACCTCCATGTCATCATGCATTTCCTGCGAAAGTATTGCAATTTCTCATTGACTTGATACTAGATACGCATGATAGAAATAATGAACAAATGCATGGGCAACCCACGGCTCTTTGATCCCCCTGATGTGGCTCAGTTTTGTATTAAAAAAAATATATATTTCTGGGCCTGGCTAATTTGCCTTACACACACATGTATGCAAGCATATACAGTATCCAAACATTATACATACATACATACAGTATAGGCCAACCATTTCGACATACCTCATTCAGTGCAACTCAGATGAAGGTCCCAACCCATTGATAAAGCAATAAATTCCACAAATTAACCCTGAAAAAAACCCTGCGAGGTCAAAAACCATTTTAGCTGACTCCTTAAAGCTCATCAAGAGAATGGTAAGAGTGTGCAAAAAAAGTAATCAGAGCAAAGTACTTTGAAGGTACTAGAATATTATGTTTTTATTTATTTCATCTTTTTTTGCTAAGTGCATAATTCCATACATGTTCACTCATAGTTTTATTACTTTCAGTGAGAATTTACAATGTAAATGGTCATGAAAATCGCGAACGAATGAGAAGGTGTGTCCAAACTTTTGGCCTGGACTGTTGAATGCTATATCTAATCATCTACTCACCTTTCCAGTAGAGGTCTCTTCCCTGTCACCCTTTGCTCCTCTGCTCTGACTCCTACAGGTCAATAAAGGTGGTGGAGTGAAAATTATTAGTGTATTATTATGACTATCAACTGATGATAATCATACGCGAATAAGCTCAGCTCCTGTACTCATCTATGCGTGAAATGAGAAACACAGCTGATGCTTCAGAAGGAAGTCACCCCAAAAAATACTGGGAAGAAGAGTGCACGCTTAACTCTACTAGGACCTTCACAATGCTTTTGAGCAGTGTTGTTTTTGGCAGCCATTTTAATTTTCGTCTTAGTCTTTTGGATGAAAATTGTCATGTACGAGATGGAGGACCCAGTTGCGTATCACAGACACAGGATTTTATTGATGTTGACAGGCAAGGGAAAACTATCAGGTCAAGCGATAATGGCAAGTTGACATGCAGACATATGTTGAATCGCTGACGACCTGACACTGGATGTTGTCTGCTCGAACAGGCAACATCAATAAAATCCTGTGTCTGCGATACGCAACTGGGTCTTCCATCTCGTACATGACAGTACGACCTGACTGGATGTTGTCTGCTCGAGGCTTATATAGTGTTCTCAGTTATTCTTTATGACATAATAAAGGGCTTTGTGATGCATGAGTGTGAAGCAATATGATGAAACATTACTAGCTGAAACATTACACATGCAAGATGATGAAACATTAATGGCTGAAACATTAATACGTGACAGAAAATACTTATTAGTCTTAGTCATATTTTTAGTCATTTCAAAATGTGTTCGTCTTTGTCTAGGTTTAGTCAACGAAAACTCTGACAAATTTCATCTAGTTTTAGTCGACAATTCTCTAAATGTTTACTTCAATAAATTTCAAAAGTTTTAGCGCATGAATAGATAAATATGTTTCCAACAATTTCGAATGAACATTAAAGATGAGCACATAACTGTAGAGTCTACAAGGACATCACCATTTTCATGATGATAATACACACTCAGCAGGAAAACAGCACATTATTTGCAATTAAATAAACACACCTGGATGCTATGAACTGTATGTAAAGTGGTTTCCAAAAATTTAATTCATTCACTCCCAGCCATTTTCACCGGTGCAACCCCCTTCGCTCCCGGCCGTTTTACTGGATTTTGACTGATTTTGCAAGGCCCACAGAAAATTCTGTTCTATTGCTATATAAACATGGAACCCACCAAAAGAAAGATTAGATTCTCTTTTTTCAGCAGGAAAAAAAGTAAGTTCATATCCTTTTCCATTCTTTAGAAATCAGCATTAGAAAATAGCTTAGTTTGAGCAATTTTCCAATTTCTGATGAAAAAACAGAGAAATTGAGCTTTTGCGAAACGCATACATTTCAAACATAACTTTTAGATTTTAACACAGGTATTTTTTGCTTGAGTTTTTTTGTCTTTCCAGCACGGACTCAACGGCATCGTCCGCTGCACTGGTGGTCCCGGTCGTTCTGTTCGGTCTTCAAATGCCTGGCATCCCGGGCATCTTCCCGGTTGTTCTGCTTGGTCATCCACCGCCTGGCATCCTGGACGTCCATTCGGTTGTCTTGCGCCGGCGCCCCGGCCATGCGGCCGGCCGTTCGTTCCGTTGAATTGGGTTAGGGGTCATACCAAATGCGCTACTGCCCTCCAGTGGCCAGTTTTATTTATTATTAAAATGAATTTTAAGCTTTGTGCTTTGGAGCTAAGTTGAATCAGAACCTAGAGATGTCTCTTGTTAAAAAAACAAAAAACAAAACAACAACAACAACGTAAAACTCGTATAAATACGTCTTTGGGGCACTGAAACAAAAATAGAACGTATTTATAAGTTTTTGGGAGCAATTGAGTTAAGAAGACACCGAGTCACCGCAGACGCTATGCTAACGTGAGCCCAATGCTAACGCCACAACTTAGTTTAGTGTGTGATGATCACTCAGCACAGACCTTTGAAGGCTAAAGCAACATTGCATGGCCAAGATATAAAAACAAAACTTACCAAGCAGCACTTGACACGTTTCACAAAAGGAGCCTGAAATGGGCACCACAAAAGGAGCCTGGAATGAGCACACGTTTATGCCTGTGTGTGGGGTGAGGGGGCGCTGCATGTCACATGAGCGACACGACCAAACGCTGCTAAATGCGTGCTAACTACACATACAATACAAAATATCACACATTGTGAATTTATGACGGAAACTGTGGCGAATTTTCATCTCACTTTCGTGTCCTCAGACGACAACTGGCGTCCATCTTGTCATATTTCAGTCTCCAAAGACACATTTTCAGCGCGTCATCGTGACGGCATTGTCATGAAAACATTGTCCGTTGATGAAATATTTTCGTTATCGTCATCGTTCACGAAAAAAATACTGCATTTGAGTCTCAATAACTAGAAGCAGCTAAGTAGCAGAATTAATTTAGAGCTGGCATGTAACTTTTGACTGCCAAGCAACAAAGGTAAGACGTGCACAGAGACTGTCTGTAGTGTGCAAGCCAGGTTTTTATTTGTCAAGCAAGGAGTATTTGGTTTATTAATTAGATGGGACTTTCTGCTGTTAGCTTGGGGCTGGAGGTAACTAACGTCTACTACCAGCAATGATAACAACTCACTTTCTTGAAAAACCTTCTTGTGTCCATCCTTCACCCACTTATTCAAGCTCTGCTCTGTGTGCGTCAGCGGTAAACACACGTGGTTCCGAGTGTGAGCAAGGTCACAGGGAAAACACTTTTTTTTTTTGTTTTTTTAACAAACAAAACAACACCATATTATTTGGGGGGGGGGCTTAAGAATATTTTTCAGCCCCCCCAAAATAGGCCTAACGACGCCACTGACATTTACAAAACATGTAACTTTGCTTGGCTAGAATACTTATCTGATTGCATATGATGAGGCGATTACTAGGATTCTTATGTGGAACATTTTCAGTAAGTGACAGGTAATTGCCTTGTCCTGCAAGATTGTGATTGAGCTATGTGTTTGACTAATTGAGTTGCACGATCAGGCTAAACCGTCCAGGCATACAGACATTCCATTTCATGTGTGTTCCTCAGGTCCTCTCGGGCCAAAAGCAGGTGGAAATGGAGAACAGTTCAGAAGAAACGGCTGCTCAGATGTGTACTCGCGCTGTTGGAAGCATGTTGCTTGAACCTGGGAAGCACATTTGGTAAAAAGCACCTTCTCTGCGTATTGTGTGCAGGCAAATTGCCCTGAGCTCCAGGAGCTCGTAAGCAGGTCCACATCTGACCCCCATCGGTGGAGAACCACCCAGGTGGATTTCTCTCCGACACATGGAATAGCAATTCCAGCAGCAGAGGTGGGGTCCAAAGCACTGTGTGTCCGGGGCCCATAAATCAGGGCAAACGGCCTCTGACACACACAGGAAGGAGGCACGCTACACCGCAGGCGGACGGCTTGTTCGGGAGGGCCGGAGACCACAGCGTGGCCAGATCTGGTAGAAAGCCCGCAGCCAGAAGCAGGCAAGGGAAGCCACTGCAGACATTAACAAAAACACATGCCTGCTACCACAGCAAAGATGAAGACAGACCAGTCGCCTTTCGGACTTGGAAGGCTGTGACGTGTCGGGCAAAGGTGGGAAAAGATCAGAAAGAGACACAAATCAAAGTGCGTTCAGCTTGAAAAATGAAAGGAGATATATTTGGAAATAAACAATAATGTCACTTCCCGCGTTTATGAGTGCACTGAACAGTAGCACCGACATAAATCGCTACTTGCTGACATTTATGGTGTGTGCGTGTGATTCTGAGCAGCCATTTCTAGGAAGAAGAAGACTTACAAATGAGAGGCGCTAAGATTCTCATGTTATCAAACCAACCTTTACTCAAATGTCAAAGTGTCATCACGGAAAAGTTATTTCAGGCGGGGGCACCGTCAGGAGAGCCGTGCTGAAAGCGGTCGGAAAAGGGAGCCCCAGTACCCACTCACACGCCAACTTAAGTTGTGACTCATCCTGGAGGGGTTCCCCGAACCTTTACAAGACTTCAACTTTCACATCTTCACCCATTGTAGACTTTTCCATCACTCTTTCTGCTGTTTGACATAAGCGGAAACTTTGTTAACCTTTACCTCTGTTAGAAAACAAGAAAATGAAAGAAGAAAATCTCTGCTTTTACCACAACCAGGAAGGAATGTACTAGAGTGAAATGGTGTTCAGCAGAGCGAAGACACTCAACCAAGGACAAGTATTATCCAGTTCTTTGCATTTCTGCTATAACTAAGGTATAAACAAAACTATTAGCTGCTTTCAGACTGTAGGAACCTGAGTACTTTGGTCCTGTAACGATATGCCTGTACAGTAGTTAAACTGGTGGCCAAAAGAATTGGCACCACTGCAATTCTGTCAGATAATGCTCAATTTCTCCCAGAAAATGATTTGGTAGTCATATGGGCCGGACAAAAATATTGGCACCCCAGCCTAATACTAAGTGGCGCAACCTTTAGACAAAATAACTGCAAACACTTCCGGTATCCATCAATGAATGTCTTACAATGCTCTGCTGGAGTTTTAGACCATTCTTCTTTGGCCAACTGCTCCAGGTCTCTGAAATTCGAAGGGTGCCTTCTCTCCAAACTGCCATTTTCGGATCTCTCCACAGGTGTTCTATGGGATTCAGGTCTGGACTCATTGCTGGCCACTTTAGAAGTCTACAGTGCTTTCTCTCAAACCATTTCTAGTGCTTTTTGAAATGTGTTTTGGGTCATTGTCCTGCTGGAAGACCCATGACCTCTGAGGGAGAACCAGGTTTCTCACACTGGGCAATACATTATGCTGCGAAATTTGTTGGTAGTCTTCAGACTTCATAATGCCATGCACACGGTCAAGCAGTCCAGTGCCAGAAGCAGCAAAGCAAACCCCAAAACATCAGGGAACCTTCGTCAAGTTTGACTTTGGGAACCGTGTTTTCTTTGAAGGCCTAGTTTTTTTCCCTGTTAACTCTATGTTGATGCCTTTTCCCAAAAAGCTCTACTTTTGTCCCATCTGATAGAGAACATTCTTCCAAAAAGTTTTTGGGTTTCTCAGGAAAGTTTTGGCAAATTCCAGTCTGGCATTTTTATGTCTCTGAGTCAGAAGTGGGACCTTCCTGGGTATCCTTACATAGAGTCTCTTTTCATTCAGATGCCGACAGATAGTACGGGTTGACACTATTGTACCCTCGGAATGCAGTACAGCTGGAACTTGTTTGGATGTTAGTTGAGGTTCTTTATCCAACATCCGCACAATCGTTCGTTGAAATCTCTGGTCAATTTTTCTTTTCCGTCAACATCTAGGGAGGTTAGCCACAGTGCCACTTATTGATGACACTGCACACGGTAGACACAGGAACATTCAGGTCTTTGGAGATGGCCTTGAGATTGCCCATGCTTTCTCGCAATTTTGCTTCTCAAGTCCTCAGACAGTTCTTTGGTCTTCTTTCTATTCTCCATGCTCAATGTCATACACACAAGGACACAGGACAGAGGTTGAGTCAACTTTAATCCATTTTAACTGGCTGCACGTGTGATTTAGTTATTGCCACAACCTGGTATGTGCCACAGGTAAGTAACAGTTGCTGGTCAATTACACAAGCATTAGAGAAGCATCACATGATTTTTCAAAGGGTGGCAATACTTTTGTCCGGCCCATTTTTGGAGTTTTGTGTAAAATGATAATGATTTAATTTTTTTTTAACATTCTTTTTTGTGTTTTTTCATTGCAAGCAAAATAAATGAAGATATTACTACCAAAGCATTTGTAATGGCAATCATTTTCTGAGAGAAATTGAGCATTAACTTACAGAATTGCAGGGGTGCCAATACTTTTGGCCAGCAGTGTATAGGAACTATCCTTCGCCAGTCGTGTTTGCACACGGGATCTGCACCTGTTATGAACTGCTGTGATGTTGTAGTCATGGTTGTCACAGATTACTTGAAAAAGTAATTTGATTACGGATTTCGCCTAAAAAAAAGTAATCTATTAATGTTACTGATCACTTACTATTATCAAAGTAACTAAGTTACTTAGTAAGTAGTAGGTAACTTAGTGAGTAATTTATCAGTTACTTTTTACCGTTTTTTGTCACTTTGCTGCCTCAACATAAGAATGATAATAGGAAATGTCATCGCGTGTAATTGACTTTCCAATAATTGAATTTAAAGGGGGAGATCGGAATTTTTCACTTAAGGCTTAATCTTCGAGTTAGCGGGGGTTTAATTAGTCAATGGGGTTGATTCCAACCACCATTGACTCGCGCTAGCTTAGCCACTCCAGAGCCCTGAAAGTAACAGATAACTGACAAACTGCATGGACTTCGGTTTGGGGTTTAGGGGATAACAGCATATCAGTGCCAATGTAAAACATTGCAAATTGACACAAATAGATTGTGCAATAAACACAAAGGTGGGAGCAAAACACCAAAATGTATTAACCCGTAACACTATATTTGACAGCGGCATCATAAGGCTGTTATAAGACCAAATGAAACACCATGAAACTTTGAACCAATTGGCTGCAAAGCTTCATTGCTTCAAGAAGCTTCATTTGGCCATCACTGCTCCCTTGGGGGAGATAGTCAACCTCTGCTGCCACCTGTTGTCAACACTGTTGTCATCCAACATGCCTCCTAGCATGCGTTGCAGCGCTACTGATTTAAATGGCAATCAAAATTCATGTCTGTACTAATTATTTCTTCAATTACTGTTCTGGTTGTTTTGTTAATTGCTAGGTAAGGTATTTGGTAACACTTTATTTGACAGTGGTGCCATAATACTCTTGTAAGACAATCATAATTATGACACTGTCATGAGGATTAGTTCATGTTTATACCAGATGTCATTTAGTGTCATCTGGGTAATTATCTCACTTTCGAATGGATGTAAATGATCCAAACTGGAAATAAATGGAGTTAGTGACATAATTTGCCGGATGACACTTAATGACATCTGTCATAAGCATTCAGTAATGCCCATGATAATGTCATGTCATAATTCTGACGGCCTTATGACAGTCTTTTCACGCTGCTGTCAAATAAAGTGTTACCTATTAACCCTAATAAATCAACAAATAAGCTGCACTGGACTATTAACCGTAGGATTCAAAATGAGGGAAAAAAGGAGCATTTTATAGTTCGAAAATTACGGTAATCAGATTACAATAACGCGTTACTTAGTACCGTGTTAGTGACAATACTAGTTGTAGTCTGTGCCAGTGTGATATTATTTACTCGCCACACCCTCCTCTGCCAAAATAAAACTGCAAAAACTAAGCTGAACCAGTAAACCTGAAGCAACACCTGAAAGTTGCAACAACATAGCACAAATGCACGGCACCACATCAGTGACATCATCACTTGAAATTAATATATCAAGAGCCCCATTTACTGCAAAATGGACCCAAAGTAGTGCCATTCATTTGTCCTAGTTGTTGGGACAGAGAGTCGGTACCCTCCGTCAGTCCGGGCTGCGAGTGACGTCTCCACGAGAAATTAATGTCTCAATATCTATAAAACGATAGCACAAACTGAAATGTTGACAGCACAAACTAGCACAAACGAATGGCACCACTCCAGGTCCATTTTTCAGTAAAATGGGGGCTGTGTGATGTCATAATTACAAATTAAAAGCATAATATCAACAAAAGCGTTGCAGCACAAACAAAAATTTCTACATAACAAACGCAGCACAAACGATTGCCACCACTTTTAATCAAAATGTTACTCAATTATTTAATTCTGTTACAGTATTTAATGTTACTTATTATAAGATACAATCCTAGTTGACCTCAGATTGACCTATAAATAAATATCTCAAAAACGATATCAGCACAAATGAACCTTTTTACAGCACAAACAAGCACAAACGTAGCACAATCGATTGACATAGTTTTTATTTACCGGTAAATTTGCATCTAATGGGAGGCCAACCTCACAAAAGAGTAATAAACAACTTGAAGCCTGTTTTTAGTGAACAGCTGTTCTGGCGTACCAATGCGCTCGTATCTCAAAGTCTTGTTGCGTTTTATGCAAAACTTGCTATCATGCTATCTCCATACCTGTCAACCCAAGGCCGTTGGCAATCTTACAAATACTGACGTATGCAGATTACTTACAAATTGATGACTGATCTTACAACTTTGTGTATAGCGTCCAATATGAAAAAGAAATAAAACCCAATTTTTTAAATCATGTGAATTTATTGGAAATAGTGTAACATATAACCGGGTGCAATCAAAGAACAATCAATATCTTCAGCTACATCATGATTACTAAAATTTAACAGTGACTTTTGTTATAATTGTATGTAGCAGTTTTGGCCATTTCTATCATGTCTTTTGGTGGCTGCACTTCATGGCACTTCAGCTCGCAATGCAGTTTGACTTGAAGGTAGTTCGTTAGTGTGTCCAATTATAAATGAAAGAGGTCAATTGATAAAATTAATTTACTGATGCAATCTTTGAGTCAGGGAACATTTCTTTTGCTAATTCTGAGAAGTGATCAGGAATAGGCAAATTGTGTTCGGCAACAATTTGGCAGAATAAAATCTCCGCTTTCGTCACTTTTCATTCTGCAGACTGCATCGTTATGACCAGTGTTGTTAATCTTAGTTTAAAAAAGTAATTAATTGCAGTTACAAATGACTTCTCTCAAAAAGTACTTGAGTTAGTAACACAGTTAGCTGAATGTAAGAGTAATTAGTTACTAGGCAGAGTAACTGGTGTTACCTTTCATGTGTTTTTTTTTTATAGCAAAGGTTTTTTTTCACCTTTGCTATGTTTGGAAGTCATTTAATGTTGTGAATCAACCGTTAAAGTTGTTAAAATTGCTCCCGTTTATGCAGTAGTTCCCTTCTGTCTACTTTCGACATGTGAAAGTTTTAAAACTGCTTCATTATTTAAAGACAGATTCAAGTCAAGGTTTTGCCGATTTAGGACTATTTAAGATAAAAACATACTTAGGTTCACAAGGAAGGTTCACTACAACAGAGCCTTTCTGAGAAGTCTACTGTTTTAAAATGGCGGCTGTTTACTAACGCCGCTGAGTTTGTCATTTCGATTCTAGTTCTATATGCATATGATATCTAGTTTAGTACCAAGTGGGCGTAGATTGTAGGCTGTCGGCTACAGTCAGGAAATATTGGAGCCACCTAGCCTAGCATCGCGTTTGCAACAGCGTCACAACACTCTTTCTTCCTTCCCACTCCCACTCTTCATTCTCAATGTCTCTGACTTTCTCGCGTCATTCAACCACTGTAGTAACGCATAGTAACGTACATTGTCTCGTTGTCGAAACGGTGACAAAATCCGAACGGAGAAAAAAAGAAAAAAACGTAATGCACAAAAAACGTACAGATTCTGAACGTACGGCGTACATATTTAAAAATCAGTGCTCACTTGTACAAATTACGCCGAAACCGTACAACTTGACAGGTATGTATCTCACACTTTTCATTCAGATTAAAAAGAGATAAACCTTCAATAAAAATGTGTTTAAAGAGTATCATTTCTTTGCTGTACAATCATGTGACAAAACCAGGAAAATCCAAGCAATGCTGTTGATCTATTTTTCCGAGTCTGCATTCGTTGTTAAATTCTGTAATGAATTATGGATTATTTCAGGTGTGGATGGGATTTATAACATTGTTGTTGGGAGAAAAATTGGAACAAGAAGCATAGCTGCACTCAACTACAGAGCCTACCTGAGTGCTTTTTAAATACAAAACTAACTGTTTAAACGATTACTTCAGTTGAGTCAAATCATTTTATAGGACTAAAGTCTGCAAGTGACATTCAAACAGCAAGTCAGAAGTGTCTCGTTTACAAGCCCATAGCGTGCGGTGTTCGTCCGTCGGGGTCCCCCCCTGCCACGGCCCCCGCCTCTGCGCCGTTACTGGCAGCGGCGCGGAGCCGCAACGCTGCCGGCGGGGGAGAGAGGTAATAAATAACCCGGGGAGAGGAGAGGAGACCGGCGGAGACCGGCGGGCGGTGCACAGTCTGACCTGACAAATACTCACTGGAAAACCATCAGAGGGTTGGAGCCCACCCCGGGCGCTTGGAGCCACTCTTTCAGACATGAGCTGCAAAATATATAGCTGGCTAGGCCGGAAAAAGACAGACAGAAGCGTCGCCATGCCCCCCTCCCCCAATAGCCGCCACCCCCCCAGTCTCCACCCAGACACACGGCGAGAGTAATTAACTATTTAAAGCACTGAATCAATTCTCAACTCTACGGAAAAAAAAAAAACTGCTGATGTGTTTGAATAAAAGTAGACAAAAACACTTGATAAGGAAAACTTTCTCTCCACTTTAATTTGTGCACAAACACTAATTTCATTATGTTTAACCCATTGGCCACCGTTGACGGGGATATACGTCAAATTCATTTTGACTCTGAGGGCTCGTAATGACCCAGTGTTGTTTTCATCAACAGCACAACATTTTGATGACCCCAAAACGCAGAGGCAGCAATAAAATTGATTTTGAAAAATATTTATAATAGTAGGTTGTTTCCCATCTATTCTTGAGGGAAATTCTATATCAGGCTGCTTAGGACATCTAATTTTCGCCAAGATCGTCATCCATTGAATATGGTACGCAGGCCGGTGTCGTGCCAATGTAGTTACCCCAGTCAAATATTGTATCCCCTGGGTGGAGCCATATGGAGGTAGATTTGTGTCTTCATTATTCGATCAAAAAATGTGTTTTAATGCAAAAAAATAAAATTGAAATTCCCCAAAAATGAATTTGAAAGCTTTTTTTTCTTTGATTTTTTTTTTTTTTTTTTTTTTTTTGATTGAAATCCATTTGTTTTTTTATTGAAGCAACTTTTTTGATTGATTTGCTTTTCGGCCACATCTTGGCTAGGACATTTGTGTCTTTATTATTCAATCAAAAATATATACAGTGGGGAGAACAAGTATTTGATACACTGCCAATGGGTTTTCCCATTGGCAGTGTTCAAACGAAAAATCACTTCAGTCAAAAAAAAATAAAATAAAATTAAAAAATTCAATCATTGAAAAAGGTTTGAATGCGAAAAAATATTTGAGGCTCAAATATTTGCATTTGAACACTTAATTTTTTACTTTAAAAGTTTTCTTTGATTTTAGCTATCCTTTTTGTGTTTGGGCCATATTATGAGTAGGACATTTGTCTCAAAATCATTCAATCCCCCCCAAAAGTTGCTTCAATCAAAAAAAAAAATATTTCCGAAGAAATAAAATCATTTGAAAAGTAAAATTGCCCCGCCCTAATTTTATTTTATTTTTTAAAATAATATGCAAAGCAAATGACCGTCTTAGGTGCTAGTCACAAGATCTTTTCGAAAAATTATTTTAAACCATTATAAAAAATATATTTTTTGTTCATTCCATTCATTTTTGTTGTTTGCTTTATTGCTTTACAACTTTATTATATATAGGAAAGTCAATTACATGCAACGACAGTCTTCGGCCACCAGGGGAGGCTTGCCCCCCCAAACTCCGCTTATGCATCGTAGCAGTGCTAATGTCTTATCACTCATCTGAGATGTGCTGCCCCGCTCACTCACTCTCCTCTCCGGAGTTTAGCATGTTTCAAGCTAGGCTGCGCTCCACCTTGCTTGTTTGGAAAAACGGTAAGATTTGTTTTCTTATCCTGGCAAGAGAGAATATGCAATGTTTCTTTAGCCTTTAAAATGCCTATGACAGGATTAAAAAAATGTTAAATAGCATTATTGTGACAAGCAGTACTCAATTTGGACATTTAGGGATGTACAGTGTACGTAGTTCCCATGCGATGTTGCCTGGCACGGCATGACTGTTCTCCCTGTATTTTTCAAACATTGAGAGAAAAGTCTGGGAACCAGCCCATTAACTGCCTCTCGAGCAGGTACAAAATCAATCGACAAATCAGATTAGTTTATTTGCGTGACGTGTTCTTAACGAGCAACATCACTCTTGCGCGTCGGAAGTCGTCTCCACAACAACACAGATGGTGAACAGGAGAGTCGAGAATATGTTCCAATCCACGGTAAAATCAGTTTTAAATGACCAAAAACACATCGACACGAGTCATTGACAACAGTCTGTCTCGCGCTAGCCATGTTGAATAAACTCCGCTCTCCTCGTATGTTTACTTCCGCGCGCAAGTCCCTCGTCCTGCCCTCGTCGTTTTACTAACGTCACGTCTGCCCGTCGCTGATTGGTCCACTCCGCTGTCTGTTTGCTGTGGCTTGCTCCGCCCTGGAAATTGTATCCGCTGAATGGTGGCCAGACTCAATAGCTGGAACAGCGGTGAGTCTGGTGTACCAGGCAACATGCGGTGTACTCACTTTTGTTGCTAGTGGTTTAGACATTAATGGCTGTATTTTGAGTTATTTTGAGGGGGAAATAAATTAACTCTATGATATAAGCTGCACACAGACTACTTTTCATTGTGTCAAAGTGTCATTTTGTCAGTGTTGTCCCATGAAAAGATATAAATATCTGCAGAAATGTGAGGGGTGTACTCACTTTTGTGATACACTGTATCGTTGAACAAATGTCGTTTTCTTGTAAAATTTGGTGGGTGGCGGCTTATAGTGCGAATATTACGGTATCCAAAATGACCGATTTTTACAGAAAGTGTTATTTTGTTTAATAATGGAGGACACACTGCCCTCTGGTGGTAGTGTTGGGTGTGGATCGAGTGTCGCCTTGGCTTCTATGACTGAGTAGGAAACATGTCTGACATGGATATACTGTAGGACAGCGCCCTCTCACTTGGCCCACATAAGGCGGTAAGGTTTTTTAAGCTAATATATATTTGTGTATGCATTTGTAATTAAGTTTAGAGCAACAGTTTCTGGAGTTATGTGTGAGCAATTTGCTATGACAATTGTAAATACGTTAACATTTGTAGCATTTAAGCTAGCAGACGTATGCTTAGCAAATTAGGCTAATTTAATTGACTAAATTTACATTTTAATCAGACAAGATGGACGTTTGAACACAATTTTTTTGTGTCAGGTGTTTTATTGCTAAAATATGTGTTGTTTTGAACATAAGTATACATGTGTGTGCTGCGGCTTTACAAATGGTCAAAAGTGAAGGAAGGAAAAAGCTTCAAAAACCACAATTGCCTTGTTTGCTGTCTGTCAAGCGGGAAAAAAATCATGTTTAGTGAGGACAGAACACGTCAAGTTAATTAACAAAAAATAAGATATTGTGTGGTACGATAAGGCAGTGTTTACGCAGCTTTAAAAAAAACAACAACAAAAAACGACTTGGGACAATGGCGGACGAGACTCCAGCATCGTAAAGTCAAAATCGTGCAAGTCGAGTCCGTCGTAACCCGGAGACTACATGTATATTGTAATCTTATGGGAAAATCCCTGTCGACATATGACTATTTTGACTTAAAAACCAGGTCCTAGAACGAATTATATGTTTTTTTTTGGACTAAACATTTGTTAGACGAAACATTATTAATAACTGTTGACTAAAACTAGACAAAATTTGTATGAGATTTCGTCGACTAAAACAAGACGAAGACAAACACATTTTGAAATGACTACAATATGACTACAGTATTCTCATCCAAAAGACAGACAAAAATTAAAGGGATGCCAAATACAACACCGAATGAATATTCGCGGACCCAGTCAAAATAGATTGGACATCTATCCCCGTCAATGACACTGAAATGTGATCATGAAATTCTGAACCTTGTTAAGAGAGCCTAACATTATTGCCTAACATTGGATGCTCTCGCTCGATTGCTTTAGGCCGGTGACCTGAAAGTGACGTTTCCACGCCGTAGTCGCAGATGTCAAGATGAATTTGCAGCTGACAAGTTAAATGTGCAGCGGATAAGGTTAATGTGCCCCCCCCCCTAAATTAAAGGGGAAAAAATCAAAACGCAGCATTCTGAGCATTGTAAATATTTTAAAATGTGATTCAAAGTGGACTTTACCAGGGAAAACAAGGTTTACTCACATACGTGCATTGAAAATAGTCATCTAAAAATGGAGGACATTTTGGAAGTGTTCCGCAAGCATTTACAACCACAAAAAAAAAAAAAAAAGACAGTTTTAGAATAACATATTTGTGTCGTGGAAGTTTGACCACCTTCATCTCTTCCATAATGCTGGTCAATATTTTAATTTGGTTGATTTTCCAAACAAAATTTCCAACTGATTACATTTTGGAATGATTTGTTCCAGAGTCCACGCCACATCAAAACTAATTTTAAAAATCAGTGGATAATTTGTAATGTTACATCGATTTGGATCAATACATTGATTGGTTAAACTATGATTAAATCAAATTGAAATCGAATCAAAGCGTAAAATATGCCGTATTGGCAAAAAGTTCTCATCAAACATAAAATGAAAAATGGTTTGGCAAAAAAAAATCGTCAAAAATATGGAAATTACTTTTGGTGAAATTTTACCGATTGTGTTAAACATGTCCAGAATAGAATTAAAATATTCATAACAGCGCGATTCCAATGAAACCTAGACATAGATTTCACTATCAGTTGACGGGAAATGGGGGGCAGGGCCTTTCCGTAGGGGGCCTATTTTCAAAAACTTAAAATTCAAATATTTTCAAAACTAAAGTCGCTAGCGACCTAAAACCAAAATAGGCACCTCCCTTAGGCGTATATGAGTCTCCATGGGCAGCGGCATCAAAATTCAAAGTCATTCCCCAATAAAATCCTGATTAATTAATTTTTTAATATAATTAAAATTTTTATAATTTTTTATATAAGTATAACAAAACTTAAAGTGGCTATAAAATTCTCAGATTTTACGCTAGATGCCCAAAAATCACCAAATGCAGAGATAATCATGTGTATTTTCAGGATCAATGTTTCTTTAGCCTTTAAAGGTCTGTGCCAAGTGATCATCACACACTAAATGTAACTCATAGCGTTAGCATAGCATTCGCATTAGCCTAATGCTAACAGCGAGTGACCTCTTAAACTCTCGGACAACTATTTTTACTTAGGTTGTGGCGTCCAGGTGGGTATACTTAATTGAAAATAATGTATTGTTTTCCTGCTGAATGTGTATTATCACCAAGTTGGCGTTCTCCTTGTAGACGCTACAATATGTGTTCAATGTTCATTTGAAATAGTTGGAAACCTTTATTTATTTTTGTAGTAAATTTTTAAAATTTTATTGACGAAAACCTTTTTAGTAAATGCCGACTAAAACTAGCTGAAGACAAAAGCATTTTGTGATGACTAAAATATCACTACAACTAATGAGTATTATCGTCCAAAAGATTAACACTACGATGAAATCTAAACGGGCTTCCAAAAACAAGACCGCAGCACTGCAACATGTTTGGAACTTTTGTTCAAAAATACAGGTTTTTTTTGGTATTAGATCGGAACTTTGTATCAGCAGATTCTCAAAATCAGGTGAGTCAGACTCAGGTGCAAAAATATGTGATCGGGACATCCCTACTCTCAAGGCAACATGCCTATTAGCCCAAAACGGATAAGGAAAAACTGATGTCGATATTAACCGATATCATTCTAAAATGCTTTTATCGGCTGATATTATCAGCTACCCGATAATATCGGACAACTCTATCAGCGACTGTAATTGAAATTCAATGGGTTTCTGGATCTGACTTTGTGACCCATTTTGCCACTCCGATGGTGCAAGGTAATGCCTCATACTAGCTTATTTTCTCACATATTGTAGTAAACAAGGTATCATTGGTTAACTTATTCATTGATAAATATTATTATGACTGTTCTGCAAGAAAATATTGGTTAGATCATGCACACTGTTGGGTGATTATGCGTTCCCACCCACACTACAAACGTAACCGTAACAAAGTCAGTGACTTGGACGTCAACATTTGATGTGGGTGTCGTTTAAACTACCACAAAATTCACCAAAATGAAGAATGGCAGTGAAGGAAAGTGGAGTTAATGGTTCCATGACTGTATTAACTTTTTATACATATTGACAAGGTGGTTTTGTTGAACGAAAATTTCGGTAAACTTCAAACAGACAGCCCACCACTTAAAATCAACTGATAGTACTACATATTTGTGTACTTCTTCGTACATAAGAAAATGAAAACAAGGCAAATAATATCGTGTTTCCCTACGGGTTTGTGGACTGTGCATCATTTCCGGATTCACGACCGCGTCCGCACACAAAAAGCTGTGCATATCGTGTGGATGTAGCCTGAGAATCAAGCCAACGGCAATGGAACAAAAGCAGGAATTACATACCTACCAAAATAAAACAGATAACCCTTAAACTGGGATTGACAGAGGCAGAACGTCTCCTCAGTCCTCCTTGACTCTTGGTCACCATCTCTAGCTATTATGCATTGTTGCATTGACAACATCGAAAATATTTCGTCGACGAACAATTTTTTTCATGATGTTGACCAGCTAAATATGTGTCTTGGGAAACTAGAACATAACAAGATGAATGCGAGTTTTTGTCTGACGAGACGAAAATGCGACATAGTTTCTGTCATATGTTCACAATGCGTGAGTCAATGTGAAATTTTTATACGTGGAGTACGTCAGCTTTAATCGTAGCAGTGTTTGGGTCGTGTCATCCAATCCTCACCGGATTTTAGGATGTGTTTCAAGCTAGGCTGCCCTCCATCTTGCTTGTTTGGAAACACATGGTAAGATTTGTTTTCTTATCTTAGCAAGAGAAAATATGCAATGTTGCTTTAGCCTTTAAAGGTCTGTCCTGAGTGATCATCGCACACTAAATGTAACTTGTTGTGTTAGCATAGCATTCGCGTTAGCATTAACATTCAGCTTTAGCATGGCAAGCATCCTCGTGAATGCTCGGACAACTTTTTTTTAACATACAGTTCGTAGCTTCTAGGTGGATTTAATTGAAAATAATGAACTGCTTTTCCTGTAGAGTATGCATTATCACCATGAAGTTGGCCTTGTCCTTGTAGACGCTACAAGATGTGCTTGTCTGAGTATGTTCATTTGAAATTGTTGGAAACCTTTATGTATTTTTGGACAAAAACGTTTGAATTTTACAGAATAAAACATTTTGACTAAATGTCAAAATAAACTAAATGATATTTGTAGGAGATTTCGTCGACTAAAATTAGACGAAGGCGAACACATTTTGAAATGACCATAAAATGACTACCCCAATAGACCCCAATCACATGACGTCACAACTCCGCCCCCCTGACTTCATCCGCCATATTGTCCGTCAGCTCGTCGTGTTTACACATTACCGCTACGCACATTCCTCTTATTACGGCGTGTTTTTCTGCTCGTTAACATTAATAATCAAAATGGTGAAGGCGTGTGTGGCAGTTGGTTGCTGTAACTGGGAAGATAGACGGAGAGACTTGAAGTTCTACCGCATTCCGAGAGACCCAAAGAGGAGAGCGAGATGGACTGCTGCAATTCGACGAGAATACTGGGCACCAAACGATCACCACAGACTATATAGTAGTCATTTTATATCTGGTAAGATGCATTTAAAATATATTTAGAGGGTTTTGGGCTGACAACCACAATTAAGATCATTGCGAGGCTAATCGCCGACAACATACAGTTTCAAATTCAAGATGTTTATTTCTTCCACCATCATTATTTTTTGAATAATATTTAGCTGGTACCAAGTGAAAGAAATCTGGCCTCGTCTACGGATCATCAGCTAAACAGGGGTGTCCAAACTTTTTGCAAAGGGGGCCAGATTTGGTGAGGTAAAAATGTGGGGGGGCTACCTTGGCTAATTTACGTAGAACAATATATTTAAACAAATTTTAGCAAACCCTTCTGTGTGTCACATTTGCTTTATTTATTTATTTATTTATTTATTTATTTTAATTCGTAAATTCAACAATCTCGCCTTTGTGGCATTCTCTTTCGACCCACGGGCTCTTACGAAATACTGCTGCTGTGAAATTAAACTAGCTTCAAGTTGCTTTAATTTCTCGCTGCGTATTTTCCGTGTAATCTTGTCGTACATGTCAGCGTGTCTTGTTTGGTAATATCGCCTCACATCGAACTCTTTGAAAAAAGCGACTGTCTCTTTGCAAATGAGGCAGACACAGTTGTTGCGTATTTTATTGAAGAAATAGTCCAATATCCACCTATCCTTGAAGCGTCGGCCATCGCAGTCAACTTTTTTTTTTTTTTTTTTTTTATTGATTGTCGCCATTTTAGAAAATTGGAAGTAAAGGGTCACACGGGGTAATGTTGCTTAGAGTGCTGCTCTTAAAGTTTTTCAAACTTTCGTGAGAATAGGCTGAGTTTCTGTGGACAAGATAGTTGTAGATATCAGGGTAGCAGATGTCAGGCAGAGATGGCGAAGACAGTGGGTCGAAAAATATGGATTTAGGCATCAAATATGGATCTGGCGAATGGATCGACCGAAGCTTTTCCACATAATCCCTTTTATGCAACACATCCAATGAGTTTACAGCGTCTGAAGGCACCGGGGCTTCCATGAATTGCACTATAAATTGCACGATAAATTGAGACCATTGAGAATACGGACACACAATGACGGACAATATGGCGGCACAATACAGCGACACATCATTGTGTGATGTTGGTGATTGGGGTCTATAGCAGACAACGGCTTGCCGGATCTATGACTCTTTTGCCTTAATTGTCGCCTTGATTGCACAGATGAGTGAGCCTGGGAACAGGTGCCGCTGATGATCGTCAGCAGCTAACTTAAACCGGTCCTTGGCCTCACATCATCGCCAGATCAACAACTCACCTACAAGTATGTGACTTTCAGCTAGCAAAGAATCTTGTAATCTTGATACTGAGCTCATTTTTGTGTTTTTCCCCCCTAGATCCTGTACTGCTTGCCTGGCATAACGCCTGCCTGCCCTTTCACCTGTTCTATCACCAAACTGCCCACTGGATTCTTCGGACACTATCCAACATTCCCTCTAATCGTCAATGAATTATGTCCCCGTTACCCCAGAACCTTAACAAATACAATATGCTGTTTACAGTCTAAAAATGGGTCATCTTTAATGTTTACTTGATTGTTCCAATGAAAATATTTTGTGAAAAAACAATGTTATATTGTTTGTTGTTGTATGTTGCAATAATATGTTAGCATTAATAAATGGCATGAAAAAGAAGTGTTGTCATTATTGCTTTTAATAGATAAATTTAATTAGCAATTTAACACATGATATGATGATGCATTGAATACATTGAATACATGATACATTGAACAGACTGGCTTGATTTAATTTAATACTAAAAAGGGTTTTGATACAAATCTGGCCCAGATTGGGTAACATGTGTGCCATATCCTGGGCATACATCAATGTCGTGTCGGCCACTTTGGACCACTTCTGGCCCAAAACTGGTTGCTGATGCGGCAAGTGACTCCTCACTGAGTTTGGGCCACTGTTCACAAAGACACTGGGGCGAATCAGTTTTACGAAGTTGGGCCGAAATTTGCAGTACATCTGGCCTATGTCCGCTCCAGTTATATTTTGCTATCTGGGTAAGACACAAGTATTTTCAGCCAAAGGTCCAAGACTGAGACAAAAATTTAAAGGGCTGCCAAAAACAACGCTGCTATTATGACAAGGTAACCTATATTAATGCTTGAGAAAAGCACGCTGCGTTGATTTTGTGTCAAAGTGATTACATAGTGTAAAATTCAGGTGGATATTTTCTGATTGGTCACTTTCTTCACTTGGTATCATTTACAAAATAGTGTCACAAAAAGATAAAGGACATGAACTGTACACAATTTGGTCTAGTGAGGAGGTCTGACTGACTAGAAAATTTTGGGTGGCGCTAGAAAGATAACTTGTTTATTAATTAACTGTACTTTTTATCAGCATTGCAAGCTAATTACCACGTTTTGAGTCACTTTGAGCAGACTTTGACCAATAAAAAGCTACGTAGTGTTGGATCAACAAAGTTTTGAATTTGAGAGTCAGCGAACAGGGTAACACGAGACCAGTGGGGGGGCTGTAAGAGGAGGTGTTGCGTGTGTGTGGGTGGAGGGGTGGGGGGGTTGGGTGTGGGGGGGTCTCGGTGTCGTGCCGGCGCCCTGAGCCTCCGCCGGCGGATCTGAGGGGTCAGGCGGCTGTCTGTGATCCCACACAGCGTCCTTTTCCACATGGGATTTATTTTCTTGCTGGATGGGCAGGCAGGCGGCCCATGAGGATTCTCATTTTAGACCAGCAGTCTGTAGCTGTCAACGCCAGTCGACAGAGGCGAGCGGACACCCGACCCCGGGTATCCTCCCTCAACACCCTCCTTTTATTCCCCGATCGGACACACACACATTCTCGCAAACACATCACTTTAATTGTCTTACATGATGTTTTATTGGATGTTTACTTCTAAACACTGATACCACTGCACTATAGTTCATAATAAAGCTGTCCAGTAAGGTCTTTGTAGCAAAAAAAAAAAAAAAAAAAAAAACCCTAAACCGAAAAAAAATGCTGCACATCTCCTCCCCTGCACTGTTAATAATTTGTGCTGTAAAAGATAGCGTGCCTCTCTGAGTTTGTGGGAGTTATTGGCACACTATTCCCCACCATATTTGTGCGAGGCAGTGATAGAAACATAAATTATTCCTTATCTCTTCTACAATCCATTTTTCAAAGGGTTCACTCTATGTTTGAAGGGTAGCAGAGGCAAGAGCCAGAGCCCAGATAGTAGGCTACTTCAAGTGATCCGAGGTGGTGATTTCAAACTCCAGGATGGGGAAAATAACCAGTTGAATGCGACGGAATGACTACATTTCAACAGGAAAGGTAGATGTTGGTGTTAGGTCCTTCTTGAAGCTACCAAGCATAGGTTTTGTCAACCAGTATCGTGGGGCACATTGGCATGCTGGAGGATAGGCATGTGCCGGTTACCGTTTTCAAGGTTTACCGTGGTTTGAAAACGTCACAGTTTCAAAACCAATAAAAATTTCTGTCATACGTCGTACGGTATTAGGTATTTTTTATGTCCCAAAAATGCAGTGAGAAATCCGTGGCTAGGAGCGGCAGCGCCCACCCCTACCCCTCCGGTTGTTGCTCTATCCTGTGTCTGTCGGTGACACTACACCTGAGATTTTTTCCCTCCCCTCAAAAATGACAAAGTCGCTAGTATGGGAGTACTTCGGCTAACAAAAAGAAACAGACTGCCGCGGCTTAGAGGAGAAAGGACAGCCAACATGCTTCCGGAGGGTGGTTGCCAGGAGGAGCGACACCCCCAAAATGATTTCACAGTGGTTTGAAAAAGTATCAGAACTTTTTGGAATCTCTCACATTTCTGCATAAGATCAGCATCAAATGTTATCTGATCTTAGTCATAATCACACTGATGAAAAACAATGTCTGCTTTAACTAAAACCACCCGCACATTTATAGGTTTTCATATTTTAATGAGGATAGTATGAAAACAATGAACGAAGGGGGGAAAATAAGTAAGTGAACCATCATATTTAATATTCATCACCCACCTTTGGCAGCAATAACTTCAACCATACGCTTCCTGTAGCTGCATATCAGTCTGGCACATCGATCAGAACTAATCTTGGTCCATTGTTCTCGACAAAACTGCTGGGATGCCTGGCATGAATCGCTGTCTTTAGGTCATGCCACAGCATCTCAATGGGTTTCAAGTCTGGACTTTGACTTGGCCACTCCAGAACGTGTATTTTGTTTCTCTGAAACCATTCTGAAGTTGATATACTTCTGTATTTTGGATATTGTATTGTTGCAGCATCCATCTTCTTTTTAGCTTCAATTGTCAGACAGACAGCCTCAGGTTGTCCTGCAAAACATCCTGATAAACGTTTGAATTCATTCTTCCATTCATGATTGCAAGTTGTCCAGGCGCTGAGGTAGCAAAACAGCCCCAAATCATGATGCTCCCGCTACCATGCTTCACAGTCGGGATGAGGTGTTGATGTTGGTGAGCCATTCCATTTTTCCTCCACACATGACGTTGTTTGTTACTCCCAAACAATTAAACTTTGGCTTCATCAGTTCACAAAATATTTTGCCAAAACTTCTGTGGAGTGTCCAAATACTTTTTTGCGAACAATAAACGAGCAACATTTTTTTTTTTCTTCTTTTTTTAAACAGCAGCGGCTTCCTCCGTGGAGTCCTCCCATGAACACCATTCTTGGCCATAGTTTTACATATAGTTGATGAGTGCACAGAGATCTTGAACTGTGCCAGTGATTTCTGTAAGTCTTTAGCAGACACTCTAGGATTCTTTTTTACCTCTCTGAGCATTCTGCGATGAACTCTTGGAGTCATCTTTGGTGAACAGCCACTCCTTGGGAGAGAAGCAACAGTGCAAAACTCTCTCCATTTGTAGACAACTTCTCTGACTGTCGATCTATGAACATCCAGACTTTTAGAGATGATTTTGTGTCCTTTCCCAGCTTTATACAAATCAACAATCCTTAATCGCAGGTATTTAAATGGCTCTTTGACCAAGCCATGATACACATCAGACAATGCTTCTCATCAAGACAATTCTTACCAGGTGTGTGTTTTATGATGGGCAGGGCATCTTTAAATCATCAGTGATTGGGCACACAACTGAGTTAAATTGTTTGGTAAAAATGGTTTCAATTGCTCTTTAAGTCTCCTTAGGCAGAGGGTTCATTTACTTATTCCACCCCCCACCCCCCCCCCCCCCCGGTCATTGTTTGCAAGCATTAAAATATGAAAACCTAGAAATATTTTTGGGTGATTTTGTTAAAGCAGACACTGTTTTTACATCTGTGTGATTTTGACAAAGCTCAGATCACATTTGATGGTGATTTTATGGAGAAATATGAGAAATTCCTAAAGGTTCGGATACTTTTTCATACGTGACTATCATCTGTCAGTTTACACAAAATTTAAGTTAAGTAAACGCTGTCATGAACGTTTCTCACCAGCTACGAGAGCGTGTTTAGTGTGTCTAGCGATGGTAAAGCAAATACTTTAATGTTAGCTTGTTAACGAGGCAGATAGCGTGGCTAGTTAGCATACCGAGATGGCTTATTAGTTTCCTCTCTACCATTAGCCTTCTTTTGTGAAGTCTTCCGCCATTGTAAACATCTGTTCAAAATAACATTTTCATAATACAATGTGGTGTTTATCCTCTCTGGCGAGTTTCTGTGTTGAGAGAGGGTGTGTGCACGTGTATAATGTGTAAATAATGTTACAAGTCATACACACGCGCTCTGTCGCTTACTTTCGCTCTCCATTAATATTCTACTAATTAATATTAGTAATTGTTTTGGTTGGTGTTTTACATAAAATCAATTTGATTTTGATTCATTTGTTTTTTAACCCATACATTTCCAAAATAACACATTTTAGAGCTAGAATTGCAATACCATTAAAACGCTGTGTTTTTGCCTAAGGTTATCATACCGTTAAAATCTCATACCGGCACGTGCCTACTGCAGGATGCCAAATAAAATATTACAATCAGAATGATTAAGTGCTCCTATCCTCGTTGGAAGAAGGTACAAATAATAATAATAATAAATAAACCTGTTAGTCCGGTTTTTTGGACATTTTTGGAGGTGACGAATTGGCTGGATAAAGTTTGGGAAACATTCGTCCTGCACACATACCCATCGAATCTTAGTGCAGAGGTGAAGAAAAAAACCATTTACAACCCCATTTCATATGAAGTTGAGAAGATGTCCACCCATCTTCGTGGGTGTGTTGGAGCTTATCGCAACCAACTATGAGCAGGAGGCATGATACACCCTCAAGTAGTTGCCAACCAATTGCAGGGGAAGTTGTTTTAAACATAAATAAAAATATTAAAATCATATTAAATCTAGAGTTTTAACAGTTGTTCCTTGAGAGACAAAAGCTTCAGTAAACAAAAAATGTATTTTACAAAGATTTTTTTCAGCGTCATGTTGCGAAAAATTATGCAAATAATATGTAATGCAATATTTCAAAGTCACGCCATTTACGAGTCATAAGACTTGCTGCCCAATGGACCTCACGCAAAACCACGCCACCAATTCACAAAAGTGGGATACCAGTCGGCCAGTTGCATCGGAATGTATTGTGTGGTCGTGACTTAAAGGAATACTAGAACCCCTTTCACAACATATCCCCGTAAATTCCTGTGTAAGATGACACGGGATTTAAACGCGCCATTGCTTTCACGCATGTAGAGATATCCTGAGAGTGACGCGGGTGAGACACTTTCACAGATTTGTCCTGTGTTGCCTATGTGCGGGGAGGGCTACTGGCGCCATTTTATAACGCGGACATTACATCCTTTTTGGTCAGCATCAGCGGTCACAATGTTGGTCATATCGTGTGTTGTTACAGAGTCGGTTGTGGGAGCGTTCCCGACGACGTAACTGCAGCCAATTCAAGCTCATCAAGACTGTATTTAAACCCAGGCGATCCAGGGTGCCGAGATATTAACTTGCCATTCGACACCTCTGCCGCCCTTGTTTTGAAATCCCCTAAATTGCGCTGGTATTCGAGTGTATTTGTTTTGTTGTCTTATCGGCTCTCTGCCTACTCCTTAGGTTAGTATTATTGATCCCCGTTGACCTACTGTCACAGACCCATTGTGTTATTCCCCCTTTTCCGCGATTGCGTGTGTTTTTGTTTGTCTTTAACAAACCCTTGAAGGCGTCCCTCCGGTGTTTTCTGCTTTGAGGTACAACCTTGTTTCCGCAGTCGTGGACCCCAACATTGGCAACAAAATAAACCACATGTTTCCAAAGATGGTCGATGGACTCTCTTCCTCGGCACTACGATCCAGTAGCAATTTAATTTCCTTATGCTTTCAGTTTAATTTAGCTATTTTCAGCTTACTATGCTGATAATCGTGATGTTTGTTTACCGCTTTTCGTTTCACTGTGAAGAAAGAGAAAGTTACGATCGGCCCGCCATGATATTTACGTCATCAGCCATCGTGCTGTGACACGGGAATTTAATGCTTGCTCTCACATATGCCTTGTCCCGGGAAAGTCCCAGACATTATACTATGCCGTGTCAGTCGACCCAGGAAATTGCCTTCACATACAAGGGCTGCTTGTTTAAATCCTGTGATTTTAACGGTGTTTAGGCGTATGTGAAAAGGGCTTAGGTAAGTTTTCAATTTTGGTTAATTTTAGAGACACAGGTGGACAAAAGCGGTAGTGTTTCGCCTTGAGGAAGACTGCGTTTCCCATGATGCATGAGCGCATATCGTAAAATCCTGATCTACTGGTCTCCTGCAGATGTATTAAACGAGATTTCTGTTTCTGTTTTCCGACCCCCCCACACCCGAACTCGTTAGCACTGATGAGTTCGTTTGAGCTGGGTCACGCCAGCGGGCGAAAAGTGGGCCAATGTTTATTCTTGATTGTCCTTTTATCCTGGTAGCCTCCCTTTTTCTATTTATGTCTCCTCAGACAAAACTTTTTGTCGCTTTTGTTGCTCAACTAGTGTTCGCATCGACTTCACGAATGGGGAAAAGGGGAAGTGACGTATGCCATAAGGCAGTCAGCACATTTGTAGTTTTTTTGTGTGGTCCACCCTCCTCAAAGTTAATTAGTGCCAGTGGAAGTGATATAGACTAGGAGTGTGACAAAATATCGAAATGGTGATGCTCCTGCCAAGAATCGAGATATCGTTTTAAAAAAGTGCCAATGTCTAAAAAATTAAATCAAAGGGAACCAACAAATTGCTACGAAAATCTTCCAACATAATAGTGTCTCAGTTAACTCTAAGGCTGCATTGACGGTGCTCAACGTCCAATCCATTTAGACTGGGAATGTTTGTTCATTCGAAACCAGAGCATTCACAGTCATTCTGTCTGATTTTCAGGGCATTTACAGTGCCTTGCAAAAGTATTCGGCCCCCTTGAACCTTGCAACCTTTCGCCACATTTCAGGCTTCAAACATAAAGATATAAAATTTTAATTTTTTGTCAAGAATCAACAACAAGTGGGACACAATCGTGAAGTGGAACAAAATTTATTGGATAATTTAAACTTTTTTAACAAATAAAAAACTGAAAAGTGGGGCGTGCAATATTATTCGGCCCTCTTGTGTTAATACTTTGTAGCGCCACCTTTTGCTCCAATTACAGCTGCAAGTCGCTTGGGGTATGTTTCTATCAGTTTTGCACATCGAGAGACTGACATTCTTGCCCATTCTTCCTTGCAAAACAGCTCGAGCTCAGTGAGGTTGGATGGAGAGTGTTTGTGAACAGCAGTCTTTAGCTCTTTCCACAGATTCTCGATTGGATTCAGGTCTGGACTTTGACTTGGCCATTCTAACACCTGGATACGTTTATTTTTGAACCATTCCATTGTAGATTTGGCTTTATGTTTTGGATCATTGTCCTGTTGGAAGATAAATCTCCGTCCCAGTCTCAGGTCTTGTGCAGATACCAACAGGTTTTCTTCCAGAATGTTCCTGTATTTGGCTGCATCCATCTTCCCGTCAATTTTAAGCATCTTCCATGTCCCTGCTGAAGAAAAGCAGGCCCAAACCATGATGCTGCCACCACCATGTTTGACAGTGGGGATGGTGTGTTCAGGGTGATGAGCTGTGTTGCTTTTACGCCAAACATATCTTGCATTATTTATGCATATTTTGCATTTTGGCCAAAAAGTTCAATTTTGGTTTCATCTGACCAGAGCACCTTCTTCCACATGTTTGGTGTGTCTCCCAGGTGGCCTGTGGCAAACTTTAAACGAGACTTTTTATGGATATCTTTGAGAAATGGCTTTCTTCTTGCCACTCTTCCATAAAGGCCAGATTTGTGCAGTGTACGACTGATTGTTGTCCTATGGACAGACTCTCCCACCTCAGCTGTAGATCTCTGCAGTTCATCCAGAGTGATCATGGGCCTCTTGGCTGCATCTCTGATCAGTTTTCTCCTTGTTTGAGAAGAAAGTTTGGAAGGACGGCCGGGTCTTGGTAGATTTGCAGTGGTCTGATGCTCCTTCCATTTCAATATGATGGCTTGCACAGTGCTCCTTGAGATGTTTAAAGCTTGGGAAATCTTTTTGTATCCAAATCCGGCTTTAAACTTCTCCACAACAGTATCTCGGACCTGCCTGGTGTGTTCCTTGGTTTTCATAATGCTCTCTGCACTTTAAACAGAACCCTGAGACTATCACAGAGCAAGTGCATTTATACGGAGACTTGATTACACACAGGTGGATTCTATTTATCATCATCGGTCATTTAGGACAACATTGGATCATTCAGAGATCCTCACTGAACTTCTGGAGTGAGTTTGCTGCACTGAAAGTAAAGGGGCCGAATAATATTGCACGCCCCACTTTTCAGTTTTTTATTTGTTAAAAAAGTTTAAATTATCCAATTAATGTTGTTCCACTTCACGATTGTGTCCCACTTGTTGTTGATTCTTGACAAAAAAATTAAATTTCATATCTTTATGTTTGAAGCCTGAAATGTGGCGAGAGGTTGCAAGATTCAAGGGGGCCGAATACTTTTGCAAGGCACTGTACACTTGCTGTTCAGTTTTAGGGCATTTACATGTCATTTCCTGTTGAGTTTGAGTCACTGCCTATTAATTTGGGTGATTCCCAGGTCACTTCTTGTTCTGTAACTCAAAATAAACAGGGAGTGACCCATAAAATACACCCAGATCAACAGGAAGTAACTGAAAATCAACAGGTAAATGACCCTTAAATGGCACAAAATTACCTCAATGCCTGGCGTTGGCTGCCACTGACGGCCATTGACGTTCAATCCGTTTGAAGTGGGAGGGATGGCAGCGATTCGTTCATTCGCTGCCACCCCGCCAGTTCAAATGGATTGGACGTCTACTAGTGGTAAACTCATTCCAATTCACAGCAGAAGCTTGTTTTTCTTTTATTAGTTGTTTGTAGAATATCCTAGAATGATTTCTTGACCAATGTATCGATAATCGTTGTATCGCCATATCATCAGATCATCGCTATCGGGAGCTTTATATCGCAAATTGTATCGTATCGTGAGGTACCAAGAGGTTCCCACACTTAATATAGACCCCCTCAAAATATTAAAAGAGGTGTCATTCAACTAATTGTCAGTTGACAAACCATCAAAAATGTTATGAAAATAGTTTGAGGGTTAAAAACTTACTTAGTGTTGCTTGAAAACACACTGTGCATGGGGTAACTGTAATTCTGACACAGGTACCCTGAAAGATTGGGGGAGGAAATTATTTTGTGCCTTTTTCAAAGCCTAAAAGAAATCCCGCCAAATGCAAGCTATGGATAAGGCTGTGTGGTTGACCACATAAACAACACTGTATGGCGTTGTGTTCTGAATTGCTAGCAGTTACCTGGATTTTATGGGGTGGGGCTTAGGCAGCATTCCATCAGTGGCTATTTGGCACAACTGCCACTTCTACCGTAATTTTTACACGAAAAGGCGCACTTGACCATAAGCCGCCACCCACCAAATTTGACAGGAAAATGGCAAACGAATTTGGTCATAGATACGCCGCACTGGACTACAAGCTGCAGCTGTCCTGACTGTATTATGGGATATTTACACCAAAAGATATTAACCGGGAACATTATATTTGACTGCAGCATCATACGAGTGTCATAACGCCAAACAAACCACCATGAAGCTTGGAACCAATTAGCTGCAAAGTTCATTGCTTCAAGAAGCTTTATTTGGCCATCACTGCTCCCTTGGGGGAGACAGTCAACCACTGCTGTCAACAATGTAGTTGTCCAACATGCCTCCTAGCATGCATTGCAGCGCTACAGATGTAAATAACAATCAAAATTCATGTTCTGTGCTAATTATTTCTTCAATTACTGTTCAAGTTGTTTCATTAAATGCTAGTTATGGTATTTGGTAACACTTTCTTTGACAGTGGTGCCTTAACACTGTCATTAGACAACCATAATTATGACATGACACTGTCATGAGCATTAATGAATGCCTATAACAGAAGTCATTAATGTTATCCAGCAAATTATCTCACTTTTGAATTGATGTAAAAGATCCAAGCTGGCCATAAATGGAGTTAGTGACATAATTTGCTGGATGACACTTAAGGACATCTGTCATAAGCATTCAGTAATGCTCATGATAATGTTATTTCATAATTATGAAATTCTTATGCCAGTCTTATCACCCTGCTGTCAAAGTATTACCTATTAACCCAAATAAATCAACAAATAAGCCGCACTGGACGATAAACCGGAGGATTCAAAATGAAGGAAAAGAGTAGCGGCTTATGGTTAAAAAAAAAAAAATTACGGTACAGTGATAACGTCTATTCATTACAATCACATAATTTATGAATGGATCAGTAACAAAGACAAAGTATCTCTCATCCTCTATTAATCTTTGTCACTATTGTCAACAGCAAAACCTTGCCACTAATCAATCTAGTTTAATTCCACAGCAAAAGCCGAACTAAAACTAAAACGGTTGGTGAGCACTGATTCCTTTGGATGAAGTCCTTGTAGAATCACAGTCCACTTTTCCACAACAAGGCCACTTTGGTGCTCTGCAGAGGTCAAGAGGTTCTCTCTCAGTGGAAAGAACAGAAAAACTTTTACAAAGGCTTGAAAAAGTCAAATAATAGCTTGGTCTGGTTGCTCTAGGAAAATTGTTCATGCGTTGTCCTCTAGCGCGTGAAGCAATTTAGATACAATGCACAGTCCAGACTGATCTACATAGACAAAATGACAAATGATAAATATCAAACCCTCCGCTGCAAGGCATTAACGTTTCCTTGCGAAAAATAAACCCGAGCTCTCCCGGCTACTATTGATTTTTTTTCTCCGTGTGATGTGAAACCAGCAATCAGCACTCAGGCCGGCAATAGCCTGAAACGGCAGCGGAGACGTCGATGAGTCGCCAACACATTTCAATTAGCCAGCCGCCCTGGACGATTTTTCCCCTGGGGCGAAAAAGCAGGAAGGGCGGGGCGCGCCGAGCCCGGGTCCACATATGGTTCTGTGCTAGTTCGAATCAATCAGATAAGGCACTGAAGGGCAGTTTATATAGGCGGCGGCCAACTGACTGATCTAGTTGTAGCTTGTGTCTGTCACAGGGTAAAACCAGAATCTAGTTTATGTGTGGACTGACACAAGTCGAGGAACGGTTACATTGTAAAGGAGCCATATGTAAGAAATACACTTCAATTATTCATTCAATGGCCCTAATATTTCAATAGATATTCAAGAAACGTTTTTTTTTTCCAAATACTCTCAACACTCTCAATGGTAAAGCCTTGATTCTTCCATTCTTGAAGTTGATTGTCAGCCCTTGAAAGATGTTATTGTTTTAATTCTGTGTTTACGATGGATGTCCCGCACTCCACTGATCAACCAATTATGAGATGAGAGTTTTGTGTCCACATCCACGTTGCCAAAGCTCAGAAATCTATAGGCTCTTTAAAGTGTATACGAAACCTAAAATGAAATCTTAAATAACATTATTATTGGAATTAAAATCATATATTGAGATGATCCAACTATATACAACAATTGGGCATAGCAGGGATGAATCAGTCTTTAACCCTTTAACACCGGACGTGTCGGCATCGACACGTTTAGGTATATCATCTTGAAGCCTCGTCACGCTGGAATTAGGTCACCCACGTGCCACTGCTTGGTCTCATTTGAAAGTATGCAATTTGAGGTCCACGCCCGTTTTTATTTGAAGTCAATAGACCAAGTAAAACGGGAGATCATGTCATTTGAGTCTTATACTTTTATTGCCCTCATAAATACGAATTAAACATTTTTTGTGTCACAGGCACTTTATTTCATTTTACATGCAGTATTTTATGCTCCTGAATGAAATAGACCACTTGGATGTGTGTGGAAGCGATCGATATATTTATTAGATTTTTTGAATCCCGCGCTAAGAAAATGAGAGATTTACGGCCACGGTCTTGCATTGAGGAAGGAGGCGAATGTGACGTCATGGGACTAATCATTTTCACAATACAGCTATTGCTATCGCATGCAGAAGTACCGCGGATTCAGCTGATTTTGCGGATTAATTTGTTTATTTTTTGCGTCACACCAGCCCAATGTGATGCAGGCTTTTGTTGCTACACATCGGACAATCAAGAGACCATTGGACGGATGACTAAGTGAGTAAGCTACGTGTTTTATGTGATGCCAAATACTGGGATCATGGAAAACGTTTTAATAAGGAGGTGGCTTGCATTTTGTGGGTGACAATATTCCCTGTCCACTGTGAAGGCCACTCAGCTGATGACTGGAGGACACCATGGTCGCCGGCCGACAAAGGCGTGCCCGCCTAAAAGAGCGCTGTCCTCGGCTTGGACCCGGGGAGCCCCCGCTCTCGTCTCCGGTTCTCGATTGTGTCGAGACTTCGACATCCCTCAGCCCTCTTCACGGGCCCGCCTAGAGAGTGCTATACTTGGCTTGGACTCTGGCAGCCATGAGCTTCGACGTCGGCCGGTTTGTCCACTGAGAATGCGCCATTTTTGGTGTTCATTCCCCTCTGCGTCCCCAGCGACGAGCACTGCCTGCCTGCCGGGGCCGCAGCAGAACGACGGGCCGAAACTTGCTCTCCGCCGGGGGCTGGCCAATCGGTGAAGACAACCCCGCCGCCGTGTGTGACAAGAGTCGGGGTGTGGGTTAATTCACATAATCTTTTCAATTCTTCCAATTCTTAAGAAACCCGGTGCTGACTGCTCAAACTTCCGTCCCATATCCAACCTACCTTTCATCTCTAAAATCCTTGAAAGAACCGTTGCCTCTCAACTCCACTCTCATCTATCCCAAAATAACCTGTATGAACAGTTCCAGTCTGGTTTCTGCCCACTCCACAGCACTGAAACAGAGCTTGTAAAACTCACCGATGACCTCCATATGGCTGCTGACTTTGGATTTCTCACTATCCTATCTTCTGCTTTTGACACCATCTGTCAAACCACCCTCCTCCACCGTCTATCCACTATTGACATCACCCACACCACATTGAATTGGTTCTGATCCTACCTTTCTGGATGTTTTCACTACATACAACTCAAGTCCCATAAATCTACTCCCTCACCCGTTACCTCCGGTGTCCCTCAGGGCTCTGTCTTTTGGCCCCTACTCTTCGTCATCTATCTCCTACCCATTGGCAATATTTTCTGTGAAGTCAACATCAACTTTCACTGTCATGCCGATGACACCCAGCTCTACCAGACTTCCGAACCATCCTCCTCTCTCCTGCCCACCTTCCTGACTGACTGTATCACTGAAATAAAAATCTGGCTCACCCAAAATTTCCTCAAACTCAACAGCAGTAAAACTGAGGTGCTCCTCATCGGCTCCAAATCCACTATATCCAAATACCATAGCAATCCCCTCACCATTGACAACTCGACTGTTTCACCCTCCCCCAAGTTAAGAGCCTGGGTGTCATCTTAGACAGTACACTCTCTTTTCATTCACACATCAATAATATTACCCGGAATGCCCGCTACCACCTAAGCACCATCAACCGCCTACGCCCGTCCCTCGCCCCCCATTCTGCTGCCATCCTGTTTCATAGTCTTGTCACTTCCCGCCTGGATTACTGCAACTCCCTCCTCTTTGCCCTCCCTCAAAAGACCCTCCATAAACTGCAGCAGGTCCAGAAATCAGCCGCTCGCATCATAACACGTACCCCATTCGCCCACCACATCACTCCAGTTCTCCGCCAGCTTCATTGGCTCTCGGTCCACTTTCGCATCCAGTACAGTGTTCTCCTCACTTTCAAGGCCATCCACAACCTTGCCCCTCCATATCTGTCTGACCTCCTCCATAGTACGACTCCCTCCCGTGCCCTTAGGTCCTCAAACTCCATACACCTGTCTCAGGAACACCGACTCACTCCCTGCTTTTCAATCCAAACTCAAAACTGACCTGTTCGGACTCGCATACCCCTAATAACCCCTGATTTCTTGTTTTACTGTCCGACTAATTATATTCATCTATTAGTATTTTTTTCAAGTCTTTAATTTGTCTAATAGTTCGAAATGATTGTACAGCAACCTTGAGTGCCAGAAAGGCGCCTTCAAATAAAGTGTATTATTATTATTATTATTATTATTATTTATAATAGGGCTGTCAAACAATTAAAATTTTTAATCGAGTTAATCACAGCTTAAAAATTAATCGTAATTAATCACAATTCAAACCATCTCTAAAATATGCCATATTCTTCTGTAAATTATTGTTGGAATGGAAAGATAGACAAGACGGATATATACATTCAACATACTGTACATAAGTACTGTATTTGTTTATTATAACAATAAATCCACAAGACGGCATTAACATTAACATTCTTTCTGTGAAAGGGATCCACGGATAGAAAGACTTGTAATTCTTAAAAGATAAATGTGAGTACAAGTTATAGTAATTTTGATAGTTTGTATATTGTGACTAAATATTGCCATCTAGTGTATTTGTTGAGCTAAACTTAATGTTTGAATAGAGTATTATTTTGCATAGCTATTTTGACTGGGAATGCTAGATCTCTTTGCATTGAGTGCTTCTCTTTTTGTGAACATTTTATTTTTGAGAGATAGGAATATTATTTTTGTTGTGCTTTCACTAAATGATACTGAAGCGACTTAAATGTTCTTAACTGCCCAAATGCATGATGGGAATTTGAGCAACCATGAGTCACAGTGGTTGCCACAAATGGTATATCTTCTCTGCGTTGAGTACAATATATGGTGTTAAGAAAACAATCATCTCCAGTTATTCTTCCCCATGTCATTTGCCACAATAGTTATAACAGTTGTGGAAGAGATGCCACTGCTTGTTCCATTTAATACCATGGCTCCAATAAATGTCTGCGTTACCAATTCGCCCTTCTTAGAAATCGGCGGTACTATAGACTGGTGATTCATGTTGGCTCGTTGTCATCGGTTGGCTCAGTTCATCCAATATCCTCCTGAGGAAGACGGCAGGGTACATATAAACACCGAGAGGCGTTGAATAGCTTTTTGTGGGTACTTTTATTAACAAAACAAAAGAATGGGGGGGGTGCAGCACTTGAGTCTGCGCTAACTGCGCATTTTCTCTACACTCGCTCCCTTTCTCGCTCGACCACTTTCTTCCTCACTGCTCAATCTGACAAAGCCGGTCACATTGAAAATAACAGCGGCCCCTTTGGCGGGTACCAGTAACACCTGCGTCCACTCCACTTGCTTGTCTCTGCCCTTAGCTCTCAATATTACTTCAGATGGCGCCATTGTAGTCTGTTCGCGGCAATGCTCGAGTGGGTCGTTCCGTGCATGCGTTAACTTAATTGCGTTAAATATTTTAACGTGATTAATTTTTAAAAAATAATTACTGCCCGTTAACACGTTAATTTTGACAGCCCTAATTTATAATAATGCGATTTAAGATTTTTTTTTACTGCATGGCCCATGTGTTTATGTCCATATTTCCATAATTTCTTGTCCTTTTTCAAAATCGAAAGCACCACGAAAGACTACATATCCCAGGAGCCATTGTGACGTCACGAAGGACGGACGTAATGTGAACATTTTTCATAAATTGCCGAGCGAGGCGCAAATTAAGGTGAGGGAGGCGAAGTAGCCATCAACGGCCGATTGGATTGAGCGAGCGACTTTGAAACGTGCGGAATGAATCGAAAACTAAATTTAGCGCAAGCTAATGCATTATTTCATCCACTCAAGGAAGAAGAGGGACCAGATTCGTCGTTTTCTTCGGATGAGAGTTGGGAATAGTGACAGGCTGACAGCGCAAATGGCAGAAAAGTGGGCTGTGTTACATAGCTCCGGGTCCTGTTCATGGTGAAACGAGTGGCATGCCTGAAAAAATTGAACTGAACTAATTTACTGTCAACATTTTTGAAATGTTTTGAAATGCTTTTTTCAATGTTACATTTGATTTTTTTCCTCACTATCAATCTTTTCAATTTGTATATAGATGTGTGTGTTCGAGAAGCTTGATTGCATATATTTTTGATAAGGTGATGGGTGCAATACCTGAACTCACAACAAGATATCTTCCAAACCCTTGTGTTAAATGTAATATATATACAGTGTATCACAAAAGTGAGTACACCCCTCGCATTTCTGCAGATATTTAAGTATACCTTTTCATAGGACAACACTGACAAAATGACACTTTGACACAATGAAAAGTAGTCTGTGTGCAGCTTATATAATAGAGTTGATTAATTCCCCCCCCAAATATCTCAAACTATAGTGTAACAAGTGTGAGCGGTGAGGTTAACAGCCCCACTGAGGTGACAAAATAGCGGGCAAATCAGGAAGTTCTAGTTCGGCTACTAGAGGGCAGCGGCAATGAATAAAGACAGAGTTGGTTTGAGTGAAATATGCATTTTACAAAAAGTGACACAAAAAATAAATATTTACAAAATACCAGTGTGTACACAATTTACAGTTGATCAACAGGTAGACAAAACCCCAACTTTCCCCACCCCGCCGTTCGTAAGTTACGAACAGTCAAGAGATGAATGGCTTCAGTTTATGGTGATACAAGGTGAGTGTCCATTAGCGCTGCTTTATTGGTCACAAGTTGAATGGGTATTTGAAATGCTTGACCCGAGTAGTGGGGAGAGAAAAACAGGCTGCTAAGCCTCCTACCAGACCCTGACTTGTTTTGAAGACAAGGAAAAAGAGAGAGGACCGTCAGGCTCCTGGCTCAAGTTCTAGCTCGCCATCCGTTTGTTGGAATGGTCCCAAGGCAGGGCAGGACCACCTGGCCTGTATGGACCAACCAACCCAATTAAACAATTGAAAAAAATGCAATAGTATGTTAGCATTAGCGCATTAGCCCCAGAATGCTAACACAACAGAATACAATCATAAAGCACCAACAAACATGAAAATGCAAAAGTATTCACATGCTAGCTTGTTAGCATTAGCATGTTAGCATTAGCATTTTAGCATGCTAACATACAGAAATACAAAAACCAACGGGCACAGAAAATCACATAACCTAGCCTAATTTAGCATGGTGGCTAATTCGCTAAACAGATAGAAAAAATTCAGACTCACCAGTTCACTTGGATGTAGTTGAGCACTCACACACACACAACAGATCCCCAACACAACTAAAAGGTCTGGTTCTATAAGTTATAAAACAGCCTTTAACAAGTTTGAAACAATTGGTTGGATGCATCAAAATGTGTTTGAGACTGACCTGCAGCTGTTGCTCCTTGGCTTCTCTCCCACACGACTAAAGGGAGAGGAGTCAAGAAAGCTTATATAGTGCCTAGGTGACTGGTGATTGGATAATTGGTGTAATGTGACTTGTCATGTGCTGTGGTGCATTCAGGGAGTGTGGGAAAAACAAGTACTGGCTAAAATCAGGGAATCTTAACCCATGTTACACCCTCCCCCCCTAAACCTTGCAAGTCCCATTGCAAGAGGTACTTAAACGACCTGGACAACGGAAGTACTAGTGTCGGTTAAAGCACCCATAGAATCAGACAGACTATGTAACAAAGACTGAACAACAGAAATTAATGGGTTTCCTAAAGAAGCATATGCCAGTCTCTTAGGAGGTGACCTATGACGACTTGAGCGTCTAAGAACGGGCTCAGTGTCAGGTAAGTCAGATACACACCCAAGATTTTGCGGCTCAGGCAGATTCAATCCTGGATGTTCATCCTCTTCTTCAGAAACATCATCGTCGAGAGGGACATCAAGGAGCGGCGGACAACCAGGACCAGGTAAGTCTTCCACAGGATCAGGTAAGGGAGTTTGTTCAGTGGCATGCATGGGCTCTGGCACAGACGGCTGTGTGCTGCGGCATGGCAACTCCGTTGGAGTACGAACTCTCTCCACTGAAAATGTAATTGGATCCAGACTGTAATTGGTCGGTGGGTCCACCACCACTTCCTCTTCAAGTACAGATTCGTCGTCGGACTGAGGTTGCGCTCTTGACCTTTGACGAGTCATTCGAGGTTCCGGTATGGGAACTACCTCCTCTGATGGGACTGTCACAGGGAGAAACCCGCAAGGGAGGAGAAGGTCCCGATGTAAAGTGCGAATGGGGCCATCTTTGTTCACAGGTTTGACGACGTACACTGGAAGGTCTCCAGGTTGCTTCACCACCTCAAAGATTTCTTGTTCCCACTTATCAGTGAGCTTATGCTTGCCTCTGAGTCGTACATTTCGCACCAGAACACGATCCCCCAGCTCAAGCTTGGATGGTGTAATGTGTTTATCGAAGCGAACCTTGTTCCTTTCTGCATTTTTGGCTGCATGCCTTGAAGCAATTCTGTAACTTTCATCCAGCCTTTGCTTCAGATCATTGACATATTGCGAGAGAGGTTGAGGCTCCGCATCAAGCAATGGCAACCCAAAAGCCAGATCCACAGGTAACCGAGGAGATCGCCCAAACATTAATTCATAAGGCGTGAATCCTGTTACTTCGTTTTTGGTGCAATTGTATGCATGGACCAATGGCTTGACATACTCTCTCCATTTGGACTTTTGTTTTATCTCCAGAGTTCCCAGCATGTTGAGTAAAGTTCTATTGAAATCGCTCAACTGGATTTCCTCGAGGATGATAAGGTGTTGTGTGACCTTTCTGTATGCCAGCCACTGTACACAGTTCACGGATCAGTTTGGATTCGAAATCTGGGCCTTGGTCTGTGTGTAGCCTCTCAGGGATCCCATAATATACAATGACATTGTCCCATAGACTCTTTGCCACAGTTCGTGCCTTCTGATTTGGCGTTGCTATGGCCACAGCAAACTTGGTAAAGTGATCTGTCAATACCAGAATGTCCTTGGTGTTGCTGGTGTCAGGCTCCAAGGAAAGGAAATCCATGCAGAGGAGTTCTAATGGTCGAGATGTTCGGATGTTGACGAGAGGCGCAGCCTTCTCAGGCAATGCTTTGCGTCTAACACAGCGGCCACAAGTTTTGATCTTATGCTCCACATCAGCAGCCATTCGGGGCCAATAAAATCTTGAGCGTACGAGATCAAGGGTTCGCTCAATTCCCATATGACCCATATCGTCATGCAGACTCTGGAGAACAGTAGGTCGAAGTTCTTCTGGTAAAACCAACTGATAAGATGGGTGATCGTTTTCCCTTCTCTTCCTGTACAGAATACCATCAAGAAGCTCCAGCTTGGGTAGCTCTCTCAGGAGAAGGGGTAAGTGTGGAATCTCTTCCCGAGCTGTAGGTGGTATCTTTTCGCCAGTTTCCAGCTGGTAGATGGTTTCACGAAGTGCTGGATCTGCCCTTTGCTTATCGTGGAGGTCAGTTTGTGACAACACAGGAATAATGGGCAGGCCATTTGAACCTTCCGTGAATATTTCAGGAAGAACATCAGCAGTGATGTTTAATGACAGTGACTCAACGAGAGTGGTATCAGCCAACGAACGGACAAGGCTACTCAGACATACAGCTTCAACCACCTCAGAGGATAAGTCATTTTCACCGATGGTGACCAGACGTTGCTGAACAAACTGGTTAAGGAGATCATGATCTTTTTGTTCAGTTTCCGAAGTAACACTGTCATGTGGGCGTCGGGAGAGTGCATCGGCATCCAAGTTCTGCTTGCCAGCTCTGTACTGAATCTTGAAGGAAAATGTTGAAAGAGCTGCAAGCCAACGATGGCTGGTGGCATCCAGCTTTGCTGTGGTCAGGAGGTATGTAAGGGGGTTGCTGTCTGTGACTACAGTGAAATTAGCCCCGTAGAGATAATCCTGGAACTTTTCTGTTACACTCCACTTAAGTGCTAAGAATTCCAACTTATGTGCTGGGTAACGGGATTCACTTTGCGACAACCCTCTGCTTGCAAAGGCAATTACCCTTAATTGTCCCTCCTGTTCCTGGTAAAGGGCTGCTCCGAGCCCTGTAGTGCTGGCATCTGTGTGGAGTATGTATGGTAGTGATGGATTGGCAAATCCCAACACAGGAGCACTGGTAAGTTTTTCAATGAGCGTAGAGAACGCTTGCTGGCATGAAGGAGTCCATCGAGCATCAAAAGGTTGCTTTGGATCGAAGGATGGAGCGGAGGCTTTGTTCTTAGATGCTCCCTTCCGTGTAGATGGATAACCACGGGTGAGGTCGTTGAGTGGCTTCACAATGCCGGCATACCCCTCAATGAACCGTCGGTAGTAGCCGGCGAAACCAAGGAAGAACCGCAAGGTCTTAAGGTTGTGCGGAACTGGCCAGGATTTCAAAGCGGCGACCTTGTCAGGATCCGTCTCAACGCCTTTCTCCGACACCACATGTCCCAAGTAACGGACAGATGTTTGCAGGAACTTGCACTTTTCGGGGGACAGTTTAAGCCCATACTGCTTGAGCTTGTTCAGCACTTTCAGTAGACGTTGTTCATGCTCCTCAAGTGTATTTGAAAATATGATAAGATCATCAATGAATACCAGGACCTCTTTCAGATGCAGACTACCCATGCACTTTTCCATCAACCGTTGAAATGTTGAGGGAGCATTCGTAACACCCTGGGGCATTCTGTTAAATTCCCAGAAGCCCAGGGGTGTGACAAAGGCGGTTTTGGCCTTATCCTCTTCATGCATCTCAATCTGGTAGTATCCAGACTTCAGGTCGAGAACTGAGAACCACTTTGCGCCACTAAGTGCAGAAAAGGATTCTTCGAGGTTTGGCAATGGGTATGCATCTTTTATGGTCTGTAAATTCAGTTTTCTGTAGTCAATACACAGCCGGATGTCTCCATTTTTCTTTTTCACCACCACGATGGGAGAAGAGAATGAGGACTCCGACTCTCTAATCGCACCGGCATCAAGCAGTTCATGGAGATGCTTCCGAACCGCTTCAATGTCGTTTGGGTGGATGGGCCGTGCACGATGTTTGAAAGGTGTATTGTCGTGGAGGTTGATGTGATGTTTAACCTGATTGGTGCAGCCAAAATCAAGGTCATGGTGTGAGAACACTTCCGGCATGGCATTCAGTTTGGCTGTAATTCGCTCTTGCCATTCGGGTGGAATTGGACTCTCGCCAAAATTGAAGGAGAGTGGAGTCGAGCTCTTTGGAGGTTTACTAGCGACATGGCGGTCCGAGACGATGCAGTTATAGCTGTCGATGTCTGCAATCACTGAGCATGGAGGGATGTAAATATCCTGCTCGGATTCATTCGTCACCACCACTGGAATGTTATTAGATGAGTAAGGTGGTAGGGCAACCAAGCTGCTGCTTACACACAAGCCACCCGGCAGGCCTGAAACCGGGTGCTGAATGACTACAGACTGGTTGGTTGTTGGAACGGACACCTTCGCTGAGCCTTCAATCACCACAGTGCGACTTGCTGGAACGAGCACTGGGGTGTTGCTGCAGAGCTTGACGAGTCCAATATTGTTCTGAGAAGTGTTCTGATGTCTCAGCTGGAGGGTTTGAAGGATAACCTTGTAGCCATGAGAGCTGGGCTGAAAGGTTGAAGACTCACTGCTGCAGAACATGTCATAGAGCACTTCAAGAGTGTTCATGCCAATCAGAACGGAAGAGGGAGAACCAAGTTTGACATCTGGAACTACTAGTGCCAGAGTTTGAATTTCAAAAGTGGTACCAAGAAAGTCTGCTGGGAATGTTACTGTAGTGTCAACATAACCTAGATATGGAACCCTTTGACCTGCTGCACCTTCAATATGAAGAAGTTCGTTCAGAGAATGAATGGGTTTGTCTGACAGGTAGTTATTATAAAACGACACTGGGATTGTGGTCACTTGTGATCCTGTATCAAGAAGACACGAAGAAGCTTGGCCAGCAATGTTGACTTCCGCTGTACATCGGGAACCAATCAACCCCTTTGGTGGTCGTTTCTTTGATCGCAGGTTGGACTGCATTTCCGCACACTGGACAGGTTTCTCAGCGGGACAGAGTTTGTCCGGCACAGCTCCTGATTGTCCCTCAACAGGAG
Organism: Corythoichthys intestinalis; assembly: GCF_030265065.1. Lineage (NCBI taxonomy): Eukaryota > Metazoa > Chordata > Actinopteri > Syngnathiformes > Syngnathidae > Corythoichthys > Corythoichthys intestinalis. The sequence goes on from NC_080396.1 coordinate 70,321,954, forward strand.
CTGAGATTAGTTTAAATGTCCAGAAGCGCTTGGTTTCTGCCACTTTTGTTGACTGTTGAATCGTTTTCTTTTGGCGCTTACCAGTGATGAATTCGGGGCGTTCTGACATTGTGGCTTCATGTGGCCATCCTCTCCACAGCGGAAACAAAATCCGGGCTTTGAAGAAGCTTTCGAGTTGCCAGCTTTTGGTGGGTTGAAAGCCTTTGCAGCAGAGGGAGTGTTCTGGGTCTGACTTGCTGTTAACAACGCCAGTTGCTTTTGAATAGCTGACATTTGTTCAGACAGCTGCTTGGTCATTGTCATTAGTGCAGTGCACATGCTGGTTTCTGGCTCTGTGCGTACAAGCTGGGTGTGGCTGGAAACTTTCTGCTTCGTAACACCCAGGTGCTGCTGCATCCGAACTGCCTTTGCTGCGTCTTGGTCCTCCTCTGTACGAAGCAGGAGAAGGAACTCAGCAAAAGAAGGTGGGCAACTCTTGTTCTGTTTTAGCTGTAGTTCCACGATGAGATTATTGTCCCAACAGCCCCGACAGAATTGAGTCAAACAAGCACTTGTCCACATCTCTCACCGGAACTCCTCCTCGCCTCACGGCGTGCTGCAATGTGACCTGAAGACGTTGCAGGTACGTAGATGGTTTTTCGCCAGCGTCCTGGTAGGTATCGAGGAACTTCGCGTACAGTTCGTCACCGTCGTGCACCACACCATATGCAGAGTTGAGTTGCTGTACATAAACCTCAGGAGCAGTGTCAAGGCTCAGATGTTTTACGATATCGGCTGCAGGTGGCAACAGACTGTCACAAATTAGCCGGGTGCGCTGCAAGTCAGAGATGGAAGGGTCCTTGCAGCTCAACTCGACACCAGACTGCCACGTGTCATAGTCCATCTCATGCGCTGGCCTTGGCACTTTCCCGGAGAAAGTCCTCAGTCGATGCGACGAGCTGTCTCCGCTTCTTACCACGTGTTCCACAACGTAACGCTGGACTTCCGGAGGGTTTAGGTCACTCTGCGCCATGTGGATTGTAGACCTCTCTTCTCTCTTTATGCCTGCACCAGCCGTGGACGAAGGTGGAGAGGGATTAGGTTTGTTATCTGCCATGTCAGATGCTAGCGCCGGGGGGTGTGCTGTGCTTGAAGCAATGCTGGGTGGAACAGGACGATGAATTTCTGGTACGGATTGACTGATCTGCTCCATCATCTCCTGAAGAATCTCCACGTAATGCTTTCCAGACAACCTTGCAACATTCCTGAATTCCGCCATTAGTGACCGTGTTTTTGAACCACAAATCTTGGATGTGTATACGTCTGATAAGCTCTCGATATAAAATTTTGCACCAGACTCTGAAGTATATGTGTATGGCAGTGAGTGGGATAACTTTTGCAAAGCTAAACCGGACTTGAATTCAACTACAATGCAATTATCGAAATCGGTTGCAGTATTTTCAATGACGACATTTTGTCTGACCTCGCCATACTGCGAAAGGAAATCAACGATCTCGTCGCATGAAGAGGAATCTGTTTCCCCATGTATTAGAACTGCATTTGGGATTTTGACCTCAAATTTATCAAACAATTCCATTGTGTCAAAATGAACTGGTGAGACTGAATACAGCCAATATTCACTGCACAACTGCCCTCCTGGCTAGCTCGCCAAGAAATGTAACAAGTGTGAGCCGTGAGGTTAACAGCCCCACTGAGGTGACAAAATAGTGGGCAAATCAGGAAGTTCTAGTTCGGCTACTAGAGGGCAGTGGCAATGAATAAAGACAGAGTTGGTTTGAGTGAAATATGTATTTTACAAAAAGTGACACAAAAAATAAATATTTACAAAATACCAGTGTGTACACAATTTACAGTTGATCAACAGGTAGACAAAACCCCAACTTTCCCCACCCCGCCGTTCGTAAGTTACGAACAGTCAAGAGATGAATGGCTTCAGTTTATGGTGATACAAGGTGAGTGTCCATTAGCGCTGCTTTATTGGTCACAAGTTGAATGGGTATTTGAAATGCTTGACCCGAGTAGTGGGGAGAGGAAAAACAGGCTGCTAAGCCTCCTACCAGACCCTGACTTGTTTTGAAGACAAGGAAAAAGAGAGGACCGTCAGGCTCCTGGCTCAAGTTCTAGCTCGCCATCCGTTTGTTGGAATGGTCCCAAGGCAGGGCAGGACCACCTGGCCTGTATGGACCAACCAACCCAATTAAACAATTGAAAAAAATGCAATAGTATGTTAGCATTAGCGCATTAGCCCCAGAATGCTAACACAACAGAATACAATCATAAAGCACCAACAAACATGAAAATGCAAAAGTATTCACATGCTAGCTTGTTAGCATTAGCATGTTAGCATTAGCATTTTAGCATGCTAACATACAGAAATACAAAAACCAACGGGCACAGAAAATCACATAACCTAGCCTAATTTAGCATGGTGGCTAATTCGCTAAACAGATAGAAAAAATTCAGACTCACCAGTTCACTTGGATGTAGTTGAGCACTCACACTAACAGATCCCCAACACAACTAAAAGGTCTGGTTCTATAAGTTATAAAACAGCCTTTAACAAGTTTGGAACAATTGGTTGGATACATCAAAAAGTGTTTGAGACTGACCTGCAGCTGTTGCTCCTTGGCTTCTCTCCCACACGACTGAAGGGAGAGGAGTCAAGGAAGCTTATATAGTGCCTAGGTGACTGGTGATTGGATAATTGGTGTAATGTGACTTGTCATGTGCTGTGGTGCATTCAGGGAGTGTGGGAAAAACAAGTACTGGCTAAAATCAGGGAATCTTAACCCATATTACAATAGCCATAAACTAAACTAAACCCCTAAACGAAACCCCTGTCAACAAAAGTGAGTACACCTCTTAGTTAATACGTACATCCCTAAATGTCCAAATTGAGTACTGCTTGTCATTTTCCCTCCAAAATGTCATGTGACTCGTTACAGGACTGCTGTCAGTATTGCTGCAGTGATTGAAAAGGTGGGGGGTCAGCCTGTTAGAGCTCAGAGTATACGCCACACTCTACATCAAATTGGTGTGGATGGCTGTCACCCCAGGAGAAAGCCTCTTCTGAAGACGGTACACAACGTTTATCCTAACATATTGAATAAATATTATCAAGCCTCAAAATGGTTCGTTGAGCAGGTTTGGTTGTCAATGGGACATCAAAATTACAAATTTTGACAAAAGATTTTGGGATTTTGTTTTTTTGGGGTCCAAAATGTTGATTATGATTGGTCAGTGAAGTAAACAAGTTTGGACATGAAAGTTTCGATGTCCTGAAAAAAGGACCCAGCCAGGCCCTTGTGAACACTTTTTTCTTTGAAATATAAAGGTAACATCAAAGGCCTTCAAATTCGGTCAAAATAGTCTCAGGTGTTAAAGGGTTGTTCAATCTGCAGTATAGCTCCTCCTGTCATAATATGACACTTTCAAACAAGACTAAGAGGACCAGTGTCCGGTTGGAGAGCTACTGTACCTCGCAGAAACACTTACAAATGAGTTGTTGAAAAAGTTCAGCATTCACACTGCCCCAACTTTCCGAGGAGTATCACGGGGACGAAAGGCGCAGTCATTGGACAAATAGAAGAGGAAATACCTCCCTCCTGGGAGGGAAGGAAGTATGAAGTGTCACAGCGCGTGCTGCACTTAATGTACCAGAGCATTATTTTTACATGTTGAATTGTATATACTGTATTGGTCCGAATATAAGACGGCCCTGATTATAAGACGACCCCCTCTTTTTCAAGATTAAAGTTTGAAAAAAGACTTTTTGAACATCAAATTAATTTTTATACAGAAAATAATTACAGTACATCCGAAACAAATGATTATAACAATATATTTGAGAGAAAAAGCATGTTATTTTGCCTCATTCAAATCTTAATATCTGAACATTTAAATATGTAAACTAACGTGCAATCACATTCGTAAATGAATAGCTTCTGGTTTTTGAAATGTAAATAAACCAATCTATTATGATAAAACAACAAAATTGCAATAACGGCATTAACCATCAAAGTGAAGTCTAACTGTAACTGTAGTCTTGAAACAAATCTGAATAAGGAAAAACATTGCAATAAAATAATGCAAACTGGTTAAACTTGAGAGTAGCTGAGATCTGTCATGACAGAACATCGCTTCAATGATATCTGGCGCCTATAGCGTTGTGAATGGGTATAATGTCTGGACCGCGAATATCAGACGACCCCCACTTTTTTCAGTCTTATTTCAATGCAAAAAACACTTATATTCGGGCCAATATGGTATTTTTTTTTTTTACTGTCTGTGACGGCCCTGGCCGTTTATTGTCATTTTTTGAGACTCTTTCAGTCAGCTGATCGTCTCTCCCACCAGCTGGTTGTTTCCCCTCCCACTGTGACGTAAGATGATCGGCGCCGGACGGACAGACGACGTCGCCGCCGCTGATTGGCCACGAAGAAAGGGCGCCAAGCTTCAAAAACGAGACGGTGTCAACTGACAGCTGAGGTCGCATTTGACAGCATTCGTGCGCGGTCCTCCTCACCAGCTGTTTGCTCGCCGTTCACTCTCGTGTGTGTTGATCGCTAGTTTGATACACTCCCGCTTTTTCGGTGAGGTCTTTTGTGTTTTGCCATTATTGGAGCGTTTTTGTTCACCACTGTAAACAAGAGCACTGAAGCAGTAGGGGTAAGCCACCATTTCTGTTCAACTCGTTTTCACCTGTTTTGTTTAGAGTAGGAAGCTAGGGTAGTGGCTGTTTTTTTGTTCTTTCCTTTTTACGATCAGGGTTTAGTTAGCGGGTCGGGTTGAACTGTAGATTCCTTTTGTTTGTTGTTTTGGCCTGGGCTTACCTTGAAGCCGCGGTTCTTCCACATTTTGTATATATTGTTCATTGCGAGTTTGACTGTGTAAATAAATTTGTGCCAATTGTGAACTTGTGTGGCTCGTTTTATGTTACGCCCTTAGCGAGCCGTCCGTGGGACGTAACACTGTCTTTTTGTCAGGGAAATTCAATTTTGAACTCCAAGGCAAGTGTCAACTCGATAGCTCGATGAGAAATGAATCAGACCCCAACCATGGATTGCTTTGCTTCAAAGGCTTTATGAACAAGAGCTCTTGGGTACAGACGCGGAGCCACGCACAAAGCGTCCTCTCCGCATGTGGACAAAAGAGAAATGGAGGGCATACCTCTATTTATGGGTTTACATCATAGAAACAAAACCGAAACTTACTATACCATATCCTGATAAAAACATCTCAAGTTACAGAAAAACATCTCTAGTAGGGGAAAAACACCAAGTTATGACCTTCAACACCGGCTCTGGCTAGAACGATGATAAGCCACAGTCGCCAATTGTATTCATTCAGGGCATATTGGAAAACACAGGAACATAACAGTCCATATTTCGGCATATTTTGATACAGTCTACAATAGTCAAGGTTATGGGAAGGCACACTCAAACAGGTTAATATAACAATGATGCTATATGCTACAATGTTCTCATGCAAGCATGACAAAAGCATACAAAATATGATGTATAATGGTTGTGTTTTAAACTGAAATAAAAATCTCTTACACTTTTATTTTGCAATGATAATATAACCATGCATCTGAAGGTGTCATGTGAAACATTTGAGTCATGTCAACTGCAGCGCTCTAAGTCAAATACTTACTTTTTACCGGTACTTCAAAGACGCCACGTGACTAAACAGGCCGATCATACAAAGGCAAGCTTGAGCCTTATTGGTATAATGGAGTCATGTGGAGTCAAGATTATTATAGCGACCTTTCATTGGTGAAACTGGTAGAGCCACTGATGGCATCTTTGGCTAAAAATAAGTAAAATCTAATACGTAGAGTACAGAAGGAAAATGTAACGACTAGTGTATTTCAAAGTAGTGGAGCAAGAGTAGCGTTTCTTCTTCACAAATCTAGTCAAGTAAAAGTAAAATGCATGGCTTCGCAAAACTACTTTAGAAGTACATTTTTCTCAAAAAGCACAATAACGTAACGAAATAAATGTAACGCGTTATTACCTACCTCTGGTTACTACTCACCTCCAAATTTATTGTATCAATTTTCACCCAAAGATAAACATAAACGGGGATAAATGTGTTACTTTATGTGTGTTTTATGACACTATCGTCTTTTGAAATGTAGCTTCCAAATTGGCTCGAAAATCCAGTCGGTGATTATGGATTTTTTTATTTACTTATTAAATGGTTTTTCAATTTATTGGGTTTAGTCGTGGTTAAAAACTAATCTGGATTCATATGGATACCCAGCCCTAAAAGCATCAACATGTGATGGGCTCAGCCATGTTGTTTCATGATCTGACAGCTTTCATCAACAACAGATTGGTGCAGCCATGGTGTGTGGATGCATGCATGCGTGTACTGTAGATTCCCCATCGAGAGGCCAGGGGCGTTGCGGTCAGAGCCACGGGGCCGCAGCGACAACCCTCCACACTGACCGACCTACACACCACCTCGCCCCCACCGATCCACTCCCCCGCCCTGGCCTGTAGAAGCCTTCTGGCCTTTTGCTCCTCGCCTGGCTGGCGGCCCTGCATCACGCAGACGCACCACAGGCTCCACCCCCCACCACCACAACGCCCACACCTCCCGACATCTCACAAACACACACACAAAACACCGCGCCTCTCGATCGATATGGTTCTCTTCGCCTTTCATCTGACCAGAGCTTTGGAGGAGCCGCACTTCCTGGAGCAAACCCAATATAGCACCTCCTCCCAGTGTGTTTGTGTGTGCATGTACTTTTCTCTATGTTCCTGTTCTTGTGAGTGACAATGCTGAACTATACGAGCACAGAGATGCAAAACTGCTCAAGAAGTCTAGAACTAGTAGGATTCTAATCTTTCCTTTTCCCCTTCTGCTATCAACCTTTGAGCGAAAAGATTGTGGAAAGCACATTTCGGTGTCCTGTGCACAAAACATGGTTCATACAATCTTACTTTATTTCAAGGGCGTAGGTTTGGTCTCAACATTGGTAGGGATGATATAACAGCATAACTTGCATGAACACTTTTTGCTGGGGATGGGACATTAATAAGACCAAACAGATTGGGCTACATTTCTCACGAATATGAACCTAATTGAGAGCCCAAATGATCAATACAAAATAAATCTGGATTACTGGAATACTAACTTTCCTGTGTATTGGTGCAAGTGACTCATCGTTCGATTCAAACTCTTTGTTTTCAAAATCTACGAAAGAAACATTTTGAAAATTTCCAGAATAAATGTCTGGATTTTATTAGCAAATTTAAATTGCAATATTTGCACATAACTTTGATTTTGTGAACATACACAATAAATACAAATTTGTTAATAACCTATTAACTATCAAGGAATGAAAAAAAAATGGTCTTAGGACGACTTAACATTGTCTGTCTAAATAAAGAAATTAAATACCTCTTAGTCAGGGAATAACAAAAATAAATAAAAATAGAGCCTTCCTTCAGGTAAAACAACTGTGCTTTTTTTCCACAATTCCAGCCAAACTCAACAAAGAATGAAAGCTCCTTTGGGCTGCTTTAAGACCACATAAGTAAAATAAAAATGACAATTGGGAAGAAGGAAGTAAGCCTCGTTTCTCTACATTCCTCACAGTTTAATTAATGTTAAAAGTAGAAAACACATATAGGAGGACACTTCTCCCCAAGCAGCTTCCAACTCGAGTTTTGCAGGTTTTGCAGTTCTGCTACCTCTGATGCACGTTGGATTTTCAGTAGCAAAATTTGTGGCATGTTCCCCACCTCCACTACATTAACATCTTTTTATATTAATTGCAGTGGCTGCTCGTGCTTCTGGCCGGAAAAAAAAAACCTGTAAGTCTGAACACAATGAAAATAATTCACATAATAATGGTCAGTTCTATCCTTTTAACATAGGGTAAGACAATCTAAATGACGTATACGACTGAAGTCATTATAAAATGCAAATAAAGTTGCTTAAAAATTGGTGGGGACAATTTGAGCATCCTAAAAAGTTGATAGTGTTTAGTCCCTACCGTCCCTATGCAAACCTACGCCCTTGCTGTATTTGATGACTTTGGTGTGGATGGACACTAGAGCTCCCATCAAATGACTGTGGGATACTGGAATCCTTATACCATGATCAATGGTAAACAACTGCTGTATCGAGCTCTACTTTACGTTTTACTATTCGTTTTTAAAAGTGCATATGGCACCAGAAAGCATGTTTATTTTATAATACACGTGATATTTTATGTTCCTAAATGAAATGGACCACTTGGATGTAGGTGTGTGCCAGTATGAGATTCTGATGGTATGATAACCTTAAGCCAAAATATCATGGTTTCAATTTATCACATTAGTGCAATTACAGCCCCAAAACGTTTTACTTTGAGATATCTGGGTTTAAAAAAAATCAATCGAACAGGATTTTTATTTTTCAAAATTGAAACATAAGTATAATATTAAGTTAAAATAAATAAAAAAATAACAAACAAATAGCTAAAATATTCTCAATTTACAGTCCGCAGTCCTTTAGGTGAGCCTAAACCCACAGCCACAGCTCAAAATTATTATCATCAGAACAAAAATAATTTAATTATTTTCTATTAAAAGCACATGTGTATGACTTGTATCATGTTTACATTATACAAATTTATTTCTCAACACAGACAGTTGCCAGAGAAAAAAAAAACACATGTTTACCACCACTAGACACACTACACACAATGGAGTTAACTCTCGTAGCTGATGGGAAACGTTCATGACAGTGTTTAGTAACCTTTAATTTTGAATAAATGCAAATCATATTGGAGGTATAGCCTCCTCGACAGCCACCCTCCGCAAACATGTTTTACATGTCGGTTGGCCTTCCTTCTCCAAGCTATGGCCATCTGTATTTTTTCTGTAGCCAAAGTATTCCCATACCAGCGATTTTGATTTCTTCGAATGGGGAAAAAGTTCAGGAGTTTCACTTCCTTCAGCCATCTTGTAGCACAACTGACTCGCTGACACTGAGCAATAATTTGAGGGGGAGGGGTCAGCCCTGCATTTTTGGGACATAAAAATAGCTAATACCTTAGGGATGGAATGATGGAAAAACTGTTTCATTGGTGAAACTGGTAGAGCCACTGTTTTAGAATCATTCCAAATGTAAATAATCGGAATAGAGAATTATGTCGCGAATGTCCACAAATAGAAGTTTGATTAGCCCTTTAATGCCAGCAATATGAAGCAATTATCAGAGAATCCCAAAATTTGAAAAATAAGGTCCTAATGAAACCTTTTCTTCAAATTTGTAAAAAGAAAAGTCAAAATAAATATGTGTAATAAGCGCTCAGATATCTATAACCCTTGCTATATCCTGTTTGTTTTTTTCATGGAACCTGCAGATGCATGTGTTGACTTGCATCCATCATTTTTTTTTTTTCAAAAAGAAATGTCAAAACTCTGAATTAGTTTCAAAATCATGAAATTTTAGGTGTGTCAAATGTGATACATACGGCAATATAGGGTTAGCAACTCCGAGGTACAACCTAACCATGGGATTTGATTGTCAACGCTCTGGAATACTGACCTCTATGTACAAACTATGAGTGGGAACCTCTGGGTACCTCACAAAATGACACGATTTGCGATACAAGGCTCCATACAACGATCCTACGATATGGTGATGCAACAATTATCGATACATGGAACAGGAAATCGTTATAGGATATTCTATAGTATAGCAAATAGCAAACAGAAAAAAAAGCTATTTTCATCCTCCTGCTGTGGCTTTATCAGTAGTAGACGTCCAATCCATTTGAAATGGGAGTGATGCAGCGAATTATTTATTCCTCCAAATTCACAAGGATTGGACATCTATGGCAATCAGTGGCAACCAAAGCCAGGCAATGAGGTCCTTTTGGGGCATTTCACGTAGTTTCCTGTTGATTAACAAAGTCCTGGAACTAATTAAATTTGTATGTAGAGCAGGGGTCGCGTTAACCGAATGTTTTCCGTCGTTGACCGATTTTTTAAAACGGTGACGGAAAAAACTGAAGTCCATCCGTCATTTTGACCGGTTGCAATTCACACCCCAGACCACAGGGTGGCGAGTGAGCATATTAATTAGCTATTGTCTCTCTTGATGCATGACGTCGTTGGCCTTACTCTGAAAAAATGTCAAGGCAACTGAGTGTCCGAAGTTTCTTCAAAAAGCCCCAAAATGACGATGGTGTTGATAAAAGAGGTGAAAAAACAGGGACTGCACAAGCGGGCACGCAATTCAAGTCCATGCGCACCAGGAGGAAAGTGTGAGACTACGTTCAGGCCACAGCAGGTGAACTGTTAATTTCATTGTTCCATATGCTACATATGGTAGGCTACCTACTTAATGGGGCCTCAGTGACGTTTCTTATTCTCGCTATATGATTATACAACTTTAACATTTGTTAATAATACGCTCTGTGTGTAGCATCATCCATCGCTTTTCCTTTTTAAATGGGCACTTTTAAGCGAACGCAAGAAGTAACAACGGGGACATTTTTAAACAGGCATTTCACGGGAGAGCATTTCGACTCTTCGGCCAATCATATAGCGAGAGCGAGTGGATAGTGAGGGGACCGCGCGCGGCTCTTAAGTGTCTCTGTCACGTGACTGTCGTAGCCGGTGTAGGCGCTTGAACCTGAACCGGTAACGCGCTCGGCCAAATGGACACACAAGTACGGAAGGTGAATTATGCCAAACAAAGGGTCACCACAATGTCATTATCATCAGTTTAAAAATTTAAGTGACGGGTAAAAATATATTATGAGCGGATTTTTATGACCCTGTCAGTCAAAATGACAGACAACGAAAAAGTCTAGCGCAACCTCTGATGTAGAGGTACCGCTTCATATCAATTCTTGGTGTGAGGATTTTGGGCTACAAAGTATCGCAATATATCACATTTTTTATATATTTTCCCACCCATAGCGCAAACCGTTCTCAGATTTAGCATTCCACAGAAATTCTTTCTTCAAAATATAGAAGGTTATATAAGGACATGTCAGGCGTGCCGCCTTTTCAGGTGCGAGTTATGGACACTTGGTTGTTTCCCTGCGGTCAGACGGAGGGAGGAGACGGGTTTAGAGGGGCGGAGGGGAGGAAGGGTCCAGGAAGGCATTTGGCAGGAAGATGAAGAGATGAAGATCAAACGGGCCAGCGTGAGGGTGATTAATGCAAAGAGAACATGCAGGATGAAAGCGAGGCAATAAATCAGCCGTTAGGCTTGCATGCTAATTGTAATTGAAATTAATTAGTTTGCTGCATGGTGTAGGGAGCTGCAACTGGTCCAAGGGACATGGAGCTGTTAGTATGGCATGTCCTAGTCAAGTTCAATGCATCATCCAGCAGAGAGGTCAGGGCCATCAAACATACAGAAAAAAAAAAAACAAATCAATATGTATATGTTTGCTGAAGAAGTACACCTAATTAGCTGCATTTTCCACCACATTTCCTTTCGAAAACACTTTAAATTCAATTTTAAAAAATGTTGATTTGAAGATTTCAGAGAATACTCCTTTCTCTTTTAAGGACAGTTTTGAGTATGAAAGAGCAGAAGAAAAAAAACCGTGCAAAACTTCCTGTGCTGTTGTGGTCCAACCTGTCAGAAGCCAATGCCTTCATAGACGTTTAAGTTGTAGAGAGTCAGACATTAACTCCCTGTCCATCCCTCACAGGCAAGCAGCTAGCTGCCTATTCATTAACCCAACTGCTTGCCAGCTAATTGGCACATGCACAGACCTGCCTGCATACGTGAGTGCGCGCGTGTTTACCTGAAGTGAAGAGTAGCCAGAGAAAATATAGAAAAATAGTTTTCTAATATCATATGTCACGTTTCCAAAAACTTTTAATGCTAATTTCTCTGATTGTCACTGCTTCCACAATCATATCTTGAATCTCGGGTTGGACCCCCTTTTGCCTTCAGAACTGCCTCAATTCTTCGTGGCATGGATTCAACAAGGTGCTGGAAGCATTCCTCGGAGAGTTTGGTCCATATTGACATGATGGCATCACACAGTTGGTGCATATTTGTCGGCTGCACATCCATGATGTGAATCTCCTGTTCCACCACATCCCAAAGATGCTCTGTTGGATTGAGATTTGAGTACAGTGAACTCATTGTCATGTTCAAGAAACCAGTCTGAGATGATCCCAGCTTTATGACATGGCGCATTATCCTGCTGAAAGTAGCCATCAGAAGTTGGGTACATTGTGGTCATAAAGGGATGGACATGGTCAGCAAGAATACTCAGGTAGACTGTGGCGTTCCAACGATGCTCAATTGGTACCAAGGGGCCCAAAGAGTGCCAAGAAAATATTCCCCACACCATTACACCACCACCACCAGCCTGAACCGTTGATACAAAGCAGGATGGATCCATGGTTTCATGTTGTTGACGCCAAATTCTGACCATGCCATCCGAATGTCGCAGCAGAAATCGAGACTCATCAGACCAGGCAACGTTTTTCAGTCTTCTATTGTCCAATTTCGATGAGCCTGTGCAAATTGTAGCCTAAGTTTCCTGTTCTTAGCTGAAAGGAGTGGCACCCGGTGTGGTCTTCTGCTGCTGTAGCCCATCTGCCTCAAAGTTCGACATACTGTGCGTTCCGAGATGCTCTTCTGCCTACCGTGGTTGCAAGGGGTGGTTATTTGAGTCACCGTTGCCTTTCTATCAGCTCGAACCAGTCTGGCCATTCTCCTCTGACCTCTGGCATCAACAAGGCATTTCCGCCCACAGAACTGCCGCTCACTGGATATTTTTTCTTTTTTGGACCATTCTCTGTAAACCCTAGAGATGGTTGTGCGTGAAAATCCCAGTTTCTGAAATACTCAGACCAGCCCTTCTGGCACCAACAACCATGCCACGTTCAAAGTCACTCAAATCACCTTTCTTCCCCATACTGATGCTCGGTCTGAATTGCAGGAGATTGTCTTAAACCATGTCTACATGCCTAAATGCACTGAGTTGCCGCCATGTGATTGGCTGATTAGAAATTAAGTGTTAACGAGCAGTTGGACAGGTGTACCTAATAAAGTGGCCGGTGAGTGTACATATATATATATATACACACAGTGGGGAGAACAAGTATTTGATACACTGCCAATGGGTTTTCCCATTGCCAGTGTATCAAATACACTAGTACACTATGCCTGCTACCTGTTTATGTCGTTCCATGTATGCCTTGCCTGCTAGCATCTTACGCCCTGCTGTGATGTCCTGGACTGTCTCAGAGGCCTCTTTGCATAGCCTGCACCTGGGGTCCTGTCTGGTGTGATAGACCCCAGCCTCTATTGCTCTTGTGTTAAGGGCCTGTTCTTGTGCTGCCATGATCAGTGCCTCCGTGTTGTCTTTCAGTCCGGCCTTTTCCAGCCACTGGGTATGTTTTTCCCATGTCAGCTACCTCCTCAATTTGTCGGTGGTACACACCATGCAGGGGCTTGTCCATCCATGATAGCTCCTCAGGGTCCTCCTCCTTATTGGGCTTCTGTTGCCTGAGGCATTCACCGAGCAGGTCATCACTGGGGGCCATTTTCATGATGTACTCTTGGAGGGATGTAGTTTCCTCCTGAATCGTGGCTCTGATGCTCACTAGTCCTCGGCCTCCCTCTTTCCGCTTTGTGTAGAGCCTCAGGATGCTGGACTTAGAGTGAAACCCTCTGTGCATTGTAAGGAGCTTCCTTGTCTTGATGTCGGTAGCCTGCATCTCTTCCAGTGGCCAGGATACGATGCCAGCAGGGTATCTGATTACTGGTAGGGCATAGCTGTTAATGGCCTGGATCTTATTCTTGCCATTCCGCTGACTCCTGAGGACCTGCCTCACCCTCTTTAGGTATTTGGTTGTGGCAGACCTTCTAGTTGCTTCCTCATGGTTTCTATTTGCCTGTGGGATACCCAGGTACTTGTAGCTGTCCTGCACATCTGTTATGTTGCCTTCAGGTAGTTTAGCCCCTTCAGTTGAGATCACCTTCCCTCTTCTGGATACCATTCGCCCACACTTATCTAGTCCGAATGACATCCCGAAGTCATTGCTGCATATTTTCGTGAGGTGGATCAGGGAGTCGATGTCACGCTCGTTCTTGGCATACAGCTTGATGTCATCCATGTAGAGGAAGTGACTGATGGTTGTTTCACTTTGGAACCGGTACCCAAAACCACTCTTGGTGATGATCTGGCTGAGGGGGTTTAGGCCTATGCAGAACAGCAGGGGTGACAGAGCATCTCCTTGGTAGATACCGCATTTGATGCTCACATGTGCAACTGGCTTTGAGTTGGCTTCTAGAGATGTCTTCCACAGCCCCATCGAGTTCTGGAGGAAGGTCCTTAGTGTCCTGTTGATGTTATACAGCTTCAAGCATTCCAGTATCCATGTGTGTGGCATTGAGTCATAGGCTTTCTTGTCGTCAATCCAGGCAGTGCACAGGTTGGTGCTCCTAGCTTTGCAGTCCCTGGTGACTGCCCTGTCCACCAGTAGTTGGTGCTTGGCTCCCCTGGTGTTATTGCCAATCCCTTTCTGTGCCCTGTGCATGTATTGCTCCATGTGCCTGCTCATTTTAGCCGCTATGATGCCTGATAGGAGCTTCCATGTGGTGCTGAGGGAGGTGATAGGCCGGTAGTTGGATGGTACTGTCCCTTTCTGGGGGTCCTTCGTGATGAGGACTGTCCGACCTTGGGTTAGCCAATCTGGGTGGGTCCCCGACCACAGCAGCTGGTTCATTTGTGCTGCTAGGCGTTCATGGAGTGCAGTTAGCTTCTTAGGCCAGTAGGCATTAATCTTGTTGGGCCCTGGAGCTGTCCAGTTCTTCATCTTGGGCAGTCTTGTCTGGATGTCTGGTGTTGTAATGAGTACTGGGTCTTGTTCTGGGATGTTGCGATGTTTTGACTGCAGGTCTGCCAGCCATTGGGCGTTAGTATTGTGTTATATATATATTAGGGCTGTCAAAATTATCGCGTTAACGGCCAGTAATTGATTTTTTAAATTTATCACGTTAAAATATATGACGCAATTAACACACATGCCCCGCTCAGACAGATTTAAATGACAGTACAGTAAAATGCCCACGTTTATTGTGTTTTATGGAGTTTTGCCGCCCTCTGCTGGCGCTTGGGTGCGACTGATTTTATAGGCTTCAGCACCCATGAGCATTGTGTAAGTAATTATTGACATCAACAATGGGGGGCTACTAGTTTATTTTTTGATTGAAATTTTTACAAATTTTATTAAAACAAAAACATTAAGAGGGGTTTTAATATAAAATTTATATAACTTCTACTAACATTTATCTTTTAAGAACTACAAGTCTTTCTGTCCATGGATCGCTTTAACAGAATGTTAATAATGTTAATGCCATCTTGTTGATTTATTGTTATAATGAACAAATACAGTCCCTATGTAACGTATGTTGAATGTATATATCCATCTTGTGTCTTATCTTTCCATTCCAACAATAATTTACAGAAAAATATGGCATATTTTATAGATGGTTTAAATTGCGATTAATTGCGATTAATTACGATTAATTAATTTTTAAGCTGTAATTAATTCGATTAAAAATTTTAATCGTTTGACAGCCCTGCCCACCCATATGTATACGTATAAGTAGTGGTCGTGAGTTTTCTTTTTCATATATTCACCCTTTTATTTTATTTTTTATTTTTTCCTTGTTTGGATTGATTATTTATCATATAACATAGGGAAAATAGGTCTCATCAGACCATAGGTCATGGTTCCAGTAATCCATGTGCTTAGTTGACATGTCTTCAGCAAACTGTTTGCGGGCTTTCTTGTGTACCGTCTTCAGAAGAGGCTTCCTCCTGGGGTGACAGCCATGGACACCAATTTGATGTAGAGTACGGCGTATGGTCTGAGCACTAACAGGCTGACCCTAACGCCTCTTCAATCTCTGCAGCAATGCTGACCGCACTCCTGTAACGAGTCACATGACATTTTGGAGGGAAAATGACAAGCAGTACTCAATTTGGGCATTTAGGGATGTAAGTAGTTTCTAAGGGGTGTACTCACTTTTGTTGCCAGGGGTTCAGATATTAATGGCTATATTTTGAGGGGAAAATAAATGAACTCTATTATATAAGCTGCACACAGACTACTTTTCATTGTGTCAGTGTCATTTTGTCTGTGTTTTCCCATGAAAAAATATACTTAAATATCTGCAGAAATGCGAGGGGTGTACTCACTTTTGTGATACACTGTATATACAGTATATTAGAGGTGTGCGAAATTTCCGATTCTTAGATTATATTTGATTCAGCCGTTGAAGATTCGAGAACGATTCACAAACATCCATATTCCGATTATTGAAATATGCCAAGTAAAGCGGAACTAAAA
Organism: Corythoichthys intestinalis; assembly: GCF_030265065.1. NCBI lineage: Eukaryota > Metazoa > Chordata > Actinopteri > Syngnathiformes > Syngnathidae > Corythoichthys > Corythoichthys intestinalis. Next base: position 70,338,306 of record NC_080396.1, read on the forward strand.
CACAGTCAGCGTGGTCTTCGGGATGCAATGAGGAACGGACCGAGAGTAAACATCATGCTGAACTCAAGGCTCTGGCTCAACTCATGCCACTACATAAGAAAAAAAAAAATACCTGACTGCAGCTGACAGCCGCTACAAACTACGCCCACATAATGCTACGGTAAATATCACATGGATTAAGAATGAGATGCGAAATGACATACTCGGCAGCTTTAGCACATGTATAGAAAACTAGATGCAAAATGACAGACTCACCAGCGTTAGTAAACAGCTGCCATCTTAAAGCAGTAGACTTCTCTGGAAGGCTGTGGTAGCGAACCTTCCGAGTGAACATAATTAACTTTTTTCTAAAATACTCCTTAATCGGCAAACTCTTGACTTGAATCAATCTTTAATGATGAAACAGGTTTAAAAATTTCACATGTCGAAAGTAGACAAGGGAAATTATGGAATAACTTTCACATGTCGAAAGTAGACAGAAGGGAAATTATGGAATAACGTGAGCAATTTTAACAAATTTAAAGCTTTAAAGCTGCTGTTACAGAATGGGGACTTGAGTATTTTATTTACTGTTTTGAACTGTTAACTTGATACTGAAGTAGTACTTTATCTAAGGCTGAAAGGATTTTTGTACATTTTTTGTAACTAATGCATGAATCATTAAAAGCAGCTAATAGCTTGGGGGGGGTTATCACTAATCGATTTATAATCGAATCAATATATGTATATATATATATATATATATATATATATATATATATATATATATATATATATATATATATATATATATATATATATATATATATATATATATACATATTAGGGCTGTCAAAATTACTGCGTTAACACGCTGTAATTAATTTTTTAAATTAATCACGTTAAAATATTTGACGCAATTAACGCACATGTCCCGCTCAGACAGTATTATGCCTTTTGGTAAATTTTACAGCAAGGTTTTTTGTGCTGTCTAACAGCGAACTCTTGTGGTCGCTTTGCGACATGGTTTATTGCTTTCTTGCCAGTTCAATATGGCTCCACGACGTCTCGGGCTGACGCCTACGTTGTAATGTTGTGCTTATATGATCCTTGGACAAGATTTGTCCGTAAGTATGGTTGTTGTAAAGAATGTACATATTATGTTAGTAAGCGAAATGTTATATTTTTTGTATGAGACGCTTTTTGTTTATGTTTAGTGAACCTGTATAGCGTGCTAAGCTAACGTTGTTGCTAATGCAATGCTTGTATACTTTTTTTTTGTAGTTTCACTACGGTCTAAAGAGGACAGCGGTTTGAGGCCATTTTATTAATAAATCAGATGGAAAAGGAAGAAGTCTGATTATTAAGGCGTCGTTCACTAGCTGTCTAGCTTTGGAAAAAGTAGACGCTTCGGAGTGAGGACAGCATAGACAGATTTAAATGACAGTAGAGTGAAATGCCCACTACAGTCCTTATGTACCGTATGTTGAATGTATATATCCATCTTGTGTCTTATCTTTCCATTCCAACAAATTATTTTACAGAATGTATATATAATTTACAGAAAAATATGGCATATTTTATAGATGGTTTGAATTGCGATTAATTGCGATTAATTAATTTTTAAGCTGTAATTAACTCGATTAAAAAAAATTTATCGTTTGAAAGCCCTAATATGTATATATATATATATATATATAAATATAATCGAATTGTTAGGTGCCCCAAGATTCCCACCTCTACTATTTATAATACCAAATACTTATGGACTAACCCTAAAATGACATTTTTCTCTTGTCCCACCACCCAATGACCAATTTGAATTAGAGATGGGATGATAGACTTAAACTCACGATACGATGCACTTCAATATGGCACAGTCACGATACGATACGTCACGAAAGTATATCGTAAAATGTTTTTAAAAGTTATATACACACATACTGGACTGTCTCAGGAAATTAGAATACACAATATTCTAATTTTTTGAGACAGTCCTGTGTATATATACAGGACTGTCTCAGGAAATTAGAATACACAATATTCTAATTTCCTGAGACAGTCAGGAAATTAGAATATTGTGTATTCTAATTTCCTGAGACAGTCAGGAAATTAGAATATTGTGTATTCTAATTTCCTGAGACAGTCCTGTATATATACACAGGACTGTCTCAAAAAATTAGAATATTGTGTATTCTAATTTTCTGAGACAGTCCAGTACATATAAAAGAGCCACAAAATGTCATTGGGAAGTATTTTTCCACAATTGCTAAATAAATGGAATGGTCATGACAAATAACAATTTTGTCCTAAATGGAATATGAAATAATAAAAATGCATTTTTTCAGTTCAACATGGCAAAATTACTCCATAATGGTCAAAACTGTCCACTTCACCTTTACTGTTGCAACTCCCGAACGATGTTTTATGCCACTGTAGTTAGTCCGACTTTTGTCAATTCCCTGCCCCAGCTTCGGAGAGCTTAAACAAACCAGGAGCAGTGACAGCTAGCCGACATGCTTACCCAAACCGAGTGATGTTTCAGAGTCTTATTTTCAATTTTTGAAGGGAAAAATCACACAAAACTACCTGGAACATGTCACACGGTCGCAGGGGTTGTCGATTGTTTTTCCCAATCGGCAACCCACTCAGCGGCGAACAAGGTACAGCTCGTCGTTCCCCTGCTGCAGGCTGGAGAGCTAGTTTGCAGTTGAAGCAGCTGGCGAATGACAGCTAGACAAACCGGCCGACGTCGGAGGAGTGTGTAGCTGAAACTTGGTCAACGCGAAAATGGCGTAAATTGATGCTTAACTACACGGCGAAGATGTAAACGGTGAGAGAGCGGCGTGCAGTTGTTGTGTGAAGCTAACAAGGCTGGATGTGTCTGAGGAGAACCTTTCTACATGTCCGTCCATGATCAAACGTGAGCAAACATTCCTAAATATTTCTAAAGTTTGTAGCGTTTACTTTGTAATCACTATATTCGCGGCCATTTTTAACATAAAGTTGCAATTTCTGATGGAGTGGAAAATTGACAAAACACTGGGCACACAAACAGGGCAATAAGCAGAGTATAGCGCTATCGACGACCCAAAAAGGCTCACAAGCCTCTCCCTGGTGCAGCAACCAAATCCTGCAGCACATTTGGCTGGCGCGATGCAAAAAATAAACAAATTAATCCGCAAAATCAGCTGAATCCGCAGTCCATCTGCATGCTTTAAAGCAGGGGTCCCCAAACTACGGCCCGTGGGCCGGATACGGCCCGCCTCCACATTTGGTCTGGCCCCCTGAACAATTATATATATATATATATATATATATATATATTTTTTTTTTTTTTTTATTCTTCTGTGAAGAACCCAGAGAGGGTTATTTGGTTATTATCTATTTAATTAATAGTGTTATTACTATATTATATTATATTATATTATATTATATTATATTATATTATATTATATTATATTATATTATATTATATTATATTATATTATATTATTTACTTTTGTTCCGTGAAGAATCCAGAAAGGGTCATTTGATTGTGGCTTTCTGAAAAACAATAAATTTTTACATTTAGGCACTCCTGCAATCCTCACACTTTTTGTTACAAACTGACCCCGGCCCCTCATCAGAAAAGGGAAGAGTTATGTGGCCCTCACAGGAAAAAGTTTGGGGACCCCTGCTATTAAGCAATGCTGTATTGTGAGATGCTGACCCGGGTAACGTCACATTGGCATTCGTCCTCAACACGAGACTGGAGCCGTAAGGCACTCATTTTCATGGTGCGGGATTCAAAGATTGAATAAATAAAACGATCGCATCCACACACATCCAAGTGGTCCATTTATTTAGGAGCATAAAATACCACGTGAAATATGAAATAAACAGGCTTTTTGGTGTCATACGCACTGTAATTCGCTGTCCGAGATGCGCTGAGCATACCGACCCGCATGCGCAGGAGAATCAAAACAAATGACCACACATGCTGGCTGAACGTCATTTAAAGGTGATCATATTTTGATTTCCAAAAAAAAGGACACAAATATCGGACATAAATAATCCTCCTTTAGTCTTATATTCAAAGTTTATACGGCTCGATAGCATGCATGCACTGTCCGTTCATGATACTCACACATACAGACAGTTTGCCCCTCTCGGCCGTGTAAGCAATCTTGAAATATTGCTCATTTGGAGCAGAGATAAAACCGAGCATTCTCAGGCTTATAGTTTTTTGTGATTTTTCGCTTCGGAAGGCTAAATTAAGACTTTGAGACCTCACTCGGTTCGGTTTAGCATGTCGGCTAGATGCCACGCCTCTTGGTTTGTTTACATTCTCTGAAGCCGGGGCAGGGAAATTACAAAAGCTGGACTAACTACAGTGGAATAAAATATCATTCAGGAGTTGCGACAGAAAAGGTGAAGTGGACAGTTTTGATCAATATGGGGTAATTTTGCGATGACGTACTGAATAAATACATTTTTATTATTTCATATTCCATTTAGCACAAGACTGTTATTTGTCATGACCATACCATTTATTTAGTAATTGTGGAAAAATACTTCCCCAATGACATTTTGCAGCTCTCTTCGTCGCATTTTCCTCGTTCTGAATAATTCCCCCTCAATGGATTGAATTCTAAATCAGATGAAATCATGACACTGCCGACGTCATCCTCCTGTTGGGGACGCTAGAGCCCTATAATGGTAGGCGTGGCTAAACGGCGGATTAAAAGACTACCGTATTTTTCGGACTATAAGTCGCACCCGAGATAAAATGCTCAACAAAGAGGAAAAAAACATATATAAGTTGCACCGGAGTGTAAGTCGCATTTTTGGGGGAAATTTACTTGATAAAATCCAACACATAGAACAGATATGTCATCTTGAAAGGCAATTTAATATAAAAATACAATAGAGAACAACATGCTGAATAAGTGTACAGTATGATAATGTTACATGATGCATGAACAACGAAATGCGAATATACTGTCCTCACCAGGACTTTACGGCTCGGTCCTGGCTATACAGCAAGCTAAGCCCCCAAATGACGATGCTTAACGTCCGTATAATTTGCTGACTTCTTTTGGCCGTCATTATGACATCATCATTTGAAGAATGAAACTAAAAATAGGAATAATATAAATCAATTTCGTCCTCGATACCAAACAAGTTCGCATCAATGTAAATAAATGATAATTAGATGCTATGACATGCAATGCAATGACACAAACAGTTAGCATGCGTTCGCTAGCATTTACACATCGTTCAAACAACCACACAACTGGCTCTAAGTGTCCGATCGCGGATGGAAAACACACAACAACAACAGAAAAGATGATACACACAGGCATTGCCTCTGTAGAGATATTGTACAAGCAGAAACAATGAACGTAAGTTCGCAGCCGTGGTTCTCTCTCTCGCGCCCACTCGCTCAGACGCTGTGTACCTGTCCGTCTTCTTCTCCCGTGTGAACGCTCTTCTTCACGTGAACAAGTGCGAGTGCGCCCCCACTTGGGTGTGAAAGCGCCACAAACTAAAAGCATGCATTAAAATATAAAAAAGTCAATAATACAATTGAACACACATTGCAAAAGGCAGGACGCGAACGTGGCCTTAGCTATTATGAGTTATTCAGATAACTATTCTCGCAGTCGGCGAGATGTCACGATGACGTCATCTCGCATAGCAACGTGTCGCCATTTTGAGATGGGGGCACTCACACGTAAACATCCGTAGACAAACGTCTGAAATTCATATATTTAAGCTGTGTTTTTCGCCTTTTTTTTCATAAAAACGTCTTAAACATGACTTATTATTATCACGAGTCACTGCCGACAGACGCGAGGAGGCAATACAACTTAAAATTAAAGTGTATTGGCCTGCAAATCTGCCCATACAAAGTCACAGCTGATAGCTGGATAAACAATCCAAAGGTTTTGCCAGCAGTGGAGTTCGGAAACATCTACAACTACCTCATAAAGTCACCCAGTAAGTTGACCTTTATCAATTACGTGGAATATGTACTGTGTGGAACTAAGAAAACTGCTAGTATATAAAGAGTGATTATTTCTGCCGAAACCGGTAAATCGCCTCCAAGCGTTATTTAGCCATGAACACGTCACGGCAAAATAACCAATTCCCACCAGGCCAATAATATACCGATTGACCGATCAAAGCAGTTCACGTCAAAAGAAAAATAACGCTTTGCGAGTTGTCGGTTCCGGTAATAATAACCACTGCCTAGTCTATTGAATCCTAGAAGCTAATTGGGGGGGAATCGATTAACGTTTACTCACCAGGAATAAAATGTCGGCTGCAAAAGTAAATGTGCCTGGTCCACGGAACCATCTTCTTTTACTGTTCCTCGATTGATTGCTTTCAGCCAATTGCTTGTCCTTTTCTTCTCACGAGGAAGAATGAAGAACTTCAAATGCGGCTCCGAACTCTTCCTTGTGCCACAACCCGCAACACGGCAACTTTTAGTCATTCCGACGGAAAAAAAGACTGCAAATAAGACAAAAGTTCAACGCGTTTATACTACAATGCACGACAGAGCAACTGCTTGTGACCCGTGTTTTGCCCCCATTTCAATATGGCGACGCTTTGTTGTGGCTGGTGATGCCATTAATGCCCGGATGTCCGACTGCGAAAATAGCATAAACAACATGCTAAGAAGTTTACCAAACCATCAGTGTCCCTCCAAAACACCAAAATAATATGTGAAATTATATCACAATGTGTTAATAATTTCATACATAAATCGCTCCTGAGTATAAGTCGCACCCCCAGCCAAACTATGAAAAAAAACTGCGACTTACAGTCTGAAAAATACGGTAATTTCTCGTCATCTGAGCTCGAATCGTCTCAAAATATGATTCTAATTCACATAATAATGCTGTTTAAGACTTTTTTTAATCCTGTTGTACGCACTTTAAAGTGCCTGTGACACGAAAAAGCATGTTTATTTCATAATAAATATTTTATGCCCCTGAATGATATGGGCCGCTTGGATGTGTGTGGAAGCGATCGCTATTTTTATTTAGTTTTTTGAATCCCGCGCCATGAAAATGAGTGACTTCCGGCTTCGGTCTTGCATTGAGGAGGAGGGCGCTGTGACGTGTACGGTAGAAGACGTCCTCTTCACGCTACAGTGTACTGTTGTGTATGAGGACGAAGGATTCAGCTGATTTTGCGGATTAATACGTTTATTTTTCGCATCACGCCAGCCAAACGGCTGCAGAAAAATCATTCTGTATGCGGGAGAGGCGTATGCGCCTTTTTGGAGTTTCAAAAGGTTCCCATTCACCGTGGATATTTACTGTGGGACCATTGGACTTACGAGGAAGTGAGTAAACATCTTGTTTTGTATTATGTCAAAAACGAATACAGCGATTACAAAGTAAACACTACAAACTTCCTTTAAATGAAGGACTACTTACGTTTGATCATTGATAGGCATGTAAAAAGCTCTCCTAATGGTCATTAGCAGCACCACGTTAGCTGCACAACAAATCCAGCCACCCTCCTCCGGGGAACGAACTGTAAATTGCTCTCCCCCGGGCGGTTTGCCGATCCACTAAGACAATTGACAACCGGGTCGTCATGTCAAATAATCCAGGATAGTTATGTGTGATTTTCCACTTCGAAGACTTTGAAACATCACTCGGTTTGGGTTAGCATGTCGGCTAGCTGTCACGGCTTCTGGTTTGTTTACATTCTCCGAAGCCGGGGAAGGGAAATGACATATGTCCGATTTAGGTGTCATAAAATATCGTTCGGGAGGTGCGACAGTAAAGGTGAAGTCGACATTTTTGACCATTATGGAGTAATTTTGCCATGTCGTCCTGAATAAATGCATTTTTATTATTTCATATTCCATTCAGCACAATACTGTTATTTGTCATGAACATGCCATTTATTTAGCTATTGGGGAAAATACTTGGATAAAAAGAATATCCTGTAAAAATATTGAAGTAAAGAGACAGAAACAATGACATTTTGCCGCTCTCTTCGTCGCGTTTTCCTCGTTGTGAATAGTTCCCCCTCGACGGGCTGACTGGTCCTTCTCAAGCCATTTATATAGCTATTGGGGAAAATACTTGGATAAAAAGAATATCCTGTAAAAATATTGAAGTAAAGAGACAGAAACAATGACATTTTGCCGCTCTCTTCGTCGCGTTTTCCTCGTTGTGAATAGTTCCCCCTCGACGGGCTGGCTGGTCCTTCTCAAGCCATTTATATAGCTATTGGGGAAAAATACTTGGATAAAAAGAATATCTTGTAAAAATATTGGAGTAGAGAGACTGAAACAATGACATTTTGCGGCTCTCTTCGTCGCGTTTTCCTCGTTCTGAATAATTCCCCTCAATGGGCTGAATAGTAAAACCGATGAGCCCAGTCTACCGCTGACGTCATCCACCTGTTGGGGACGCTAAAGCCCTATAATGGTAGGCGTGGCTAACCGGCAGATTAAAAGACTAATTTCTCGTCATCTGTGCTTTTCTAAATTGTTGTATATAGTCGAATCGTCTCAAAATATGATTCTAATTCACATAATAATGCCATTTAAGACTTTTTTTTCTCGTGTCATATGCTCTTTAAGACTAATAAGTATTTTCGTCGAAAAAATCTCGAAAATTAAAAGGGCTGCCAAAAACAACACTGATCCTTGTTAAATAATAGTGAAATATTTTTTTTAGATTTTCTATAAATGTGTCATGTGGCCTTTGTCCTAGCTGTCAGGATTGTTTGCTCGTTGCGCCACACACTCTGTTAGGACCAGGGGCTTTTCTCTGATTGCACACTCCCTCCACCGCAACCACAAGCACACCTCCCCTCCCCAACCCCTCACGTCGTCCTTCCCCTCCGTCAGGAATCTATATTTCATAAGCGAGCTGTGGAGCTCCAGCGCCCAATTATCAGCAGATAAGGCGCAGGAAGCCCTGGAGCGCCGGCACGGCTATTTAGACGGGCGGCGGGAGGGGGAGGGGTTGGGGAGTTTGGGAGGGGGGGGGGGCAGCAGAGCGAAAAGGCAGGCAGGCAGGCAGGCAGGGACTCAACCCCCCCAGGGGCACGTCGCCCTCGCCACGCTATTTTTTCCCTTCCTTCTCTTTTTTCCCCCCTCTCGCTCATTGACAGCCGCCCCCCGCCAACCTCGATTCCCTCCCCCCATCAGCGGCAGGGTTCAATTAGTGCCGGCGGCGGCAAGCACCCGCAGCCCCGCTAAGCCTGCGAGCTGAAGCGTCTATCAGCGCACACCAACAACACGCAAGGCTGACTTCATCCACTGCGCTTGCGTCACATAACTGACTTGCAAGAGCTCCCAAGTGAGCACAACGAGGCCACGTTGTACCATCAATTACCAACTTTTCACGAAAATTTCCCGTCTGTCGTTCAAAACGTAGATATTTTAGAACATAAAGACGCAACGTGCAATCCCGGCAAGACTTCATTCACTCATGTGGTGTCTAAGCGTCATCTCATCCTATGCGAGCCAGGGGTAAAACTTAATGTGCCTCTCACGTTTTCAGAGCCCCACGGAAAAACAAACGGCGACCGGCGCCGCTGAGCAAGGTCAAACAGGGGTCAGGCGCAGCTCGCGGATACGAGACGGATATCGATTCACGGGGACGGGCCGCAAGCGCGCACTTTCTTTCCCCTCCTCTTTTTCCTCTGCAGTCACAGGGCAGGCGTCAGCCAATAGATCAGCCAGGGGCAGGAAATGGCCCAGGTCAGAGGGGACAGTGTGTGCGTGAGTGGCTGCGTGTGCGATGAAAAGACTAACAGCCTGCTGAGAGCCGCTCTCTTCAGGACCTTCTGGCTTTGTCGATTCACCCCAAATCAGCCGAGAAAAATCGCCCCGACCGATCACTTGATGGCTTCTATTTTACTGCCCTTGCATGTCTTACATCTCTGTACACAAGGCAGCCACTATCACTTGGATTTAGGGTTGGCCACAGCCATGCAAGTCATTGCTCGCGAGTGCATCCATCTACAACCCCTAGCAAAAAGTATAGAATCACCAGTCTCGGACGAGCACTCACTCAGACATTTTATTATGTAGAACAAACTCAGATAAAAAGCTTGAAAAGTAATGAGTTCAAAAGGGCAACTCTTAAGCATTCAGAAATATTAAAAGAAATGAAAAAAAAATATTGTGGTGGTCAGTAAATGTTACTTTTGTAGAGCAAGTGCTAGGAAATAAATATAGAATCACTCCATTCTAAGGAAAAATATATGGATCATGAGAAACAAACAATGAAATAACTATCGAAACTAGTGCTGTCAAATGTATCGCGTTAACGGGCGGTATTTAATTTTTTAAATTAATCTCGTTAAAATATTTGACGCATTTAACGCATGCGCGAAATGACCCGCTCATGCATTGCCTCAAACAGATTACAATGACGCCATTTTTTGCAGATTGAGAGCTAAAAGGCAAAGAAAGGCGAGTGGACACAAGCGTTCATTGGACTGCGCCGTTTATTGGCAACTCCTTCACAACAAATATAAGTATAATTTAGTGAAAGCACAACAAAAATAATATTCATTTCTCTCCAAAAAAATGTTCACAAAAAGAAAAGCGCTTCAATCTGTATTAATGAGGCCCTATTCTCACACAGTTATACAACAATGCAAACAACTGGCAGTCCCGATCAAAATAGCTATGCAAAATACGCATAAAACTTACTCAGACTTTGGTCAAACTCTATTCAAACATTTGGTTTAGCTCAACAAATACAATGGATGGCAATATTTAGTCACAATATACCATCTATCAGTGGTCTCGTACGTTGTGAAGCCAGCACTCAAATGAACGTGAATCACAATAGACCCAGTCTTAAAAAAAAAAAAAAAAAACAGAGAGCTACGCCGTCAGTCAAGGGACGAAACACACTCGTAGGCTTGTTTTCTAAGTACTGTAATTTAAAGCTCGCCATAGACACCTTGTGGTGTATTTCAATCACGACCTTACGTAGTTACGTAGTTAAAGACACTGTGGAAGAACGGCAGGGATCTCATGTGACGTCACCGCTCGGCGACGTCAACAATTGCAAATTACTAGTTAATTTTTGGATTGAAAATTTTATTAAAATGAAAACATTCATAGGGGTTTTAATATAAAATTACTATAACTTGTACTAATATTTATCTTTTAAGAACTACAAGTCCTTCTTTCCGTGGATCCCTTTAACAGAAAAAATGGTAATAATGTTAATGCCATCTTGTGGATTTATTGTTATAATAAACAAATACAGTACTTATGTACAGTATGTTGAATGTATATATCCATCTCGTGTTTTATCTTTCCATTCCAACAATAATGTACAGAAAAATATGGCATATTTTAGAGATGGTTTGAATTGCGATTAATTACGATTAATTTTTAAGCTGTGATTAACTCGGTTAAAATTTTAATCTTTTGACAGCCCTAATCAAAACACATCTCTAGTATTTAGTTGCACCACCTCTGGCTTTTATGACAGCTTGCAGGACTTGATGAGTAACAAACAGTATTCTTCATCAATTTGGTCCCAACTCTCTTTGATTGCAGTTGCCAGATCATCCTTGCAGATCGGACCCTTACTGTGGACCATTTTTTTCAATTTCCACTACAGGTTTTCAATAGGGTTGAGAGCTGGGCTATTTGCAGGCCATGACATTGACTGGATGAGTCTTTCTCCAAGGAATGCTTTAACAGTTTTAGCTCTGTGGCATCATGCATTGTCATCTTGGAAAATGATTTCATTATCCCCAAACATATTTTTAATTGAAGGGATAAGAAAGCTGTCTAAAATTTCAATGTAAACTTGTGCATTTATTGAAGACTTAACCACACCCATCTCCCCAGTGCCTTTGCGTGACGTGCAGCCCCATATTATCAAGGACTGAGGGAATTTTGATGTTTTCTTCGGGCAGTCATCTTTGTAAATCTCACTGGAACGGCACCAAACAAAAGCTCCAGCATCTTCACCTTGTCTAATGCAGATTCTTGACTCATCATTGGAAATAACCTTCATCCAGTCATTCAGAGTCCATGATTGCATCTCCTTAGCCCATTGCAGTCTTGTTCTTATCTGTTTAAAGTGTCAATGATGGTTTCCGTTTAGCTTTCCTGTATGAAAATCCCATTTCCTTTAGGCGATTTTGCACAGTTCTGTCACATACCTTGACTCCAGCTTCCTCCCATTTTTTCTTCATTTGCCTTGTTGTACATCTTCTCTTTTCAAGACATATGGCCTTCAGTTGTTTGTCATGACGTTTGGATGTCTTCCTAGGTCTACCAGTACGCTTAGCTTTAACAACCTTGCCATGCTGTTTGTACTTGGTCCAGATTTTTGATGCAGCTGACTGTGAACAGCCCACATCTTTGGCAACCTTACGTGTAGCGTTACCTTCTTCAAGCAGCTTGATAACCTTCTCCTTGGTCTCACGAGGTCGGGTTTCTGGAGCACACACATAATTTGTTTATATACTCAAAGCTGCTAAAATTTAACGATCTTGTTAAGTATAATACCTCAATAATCACCTGTAAAGCATTCAACAAATTATTACCAATTAAATTGCCATTTTTTTTCAAATGAAAGAGAGAACTCATAACTTAAGAGGATATGGAGACTTCACAATACCAAAAATTCGAACAACTCATAAAGGTTTTTGCCTAAGTGTGTGTGGAGTGAAACTTTGGAATAATCTGGGAATGCCACACAAGCAATGCCAAACTATCTACAGATTTAAATGGTTATACAAATTTATGGTCTGGTCACAGTATACTGATATAAGGTCTTAATTACATCATTAAGTTGTCTTGGTATGAGTGCTGGTTGTTTCTTACGATTGCTGGTATAGTTATTGTTGGCATTTATACTTTGTTTGTCCTGTATGTGTGGCCTTTACCATAGTTTGTATGGTTTTACTTTCATTTACCATGTTGGCATGAAATTTTTTGGGGTTTGGGTGTTACCTGTGATAACTTCGTCACAACAGACAAAATTTTTACAAAAATGTATACGTACAAAACTGTTTGAACTGATTTTTGGTTGCCTACATTTTTGGAAGAAAGTAGCAAGAATTTTTTTGTTCTTAATTAGATGAGAATAGGGGTGGGATAAAATACGTTTTCTTCCTCCTAATCCTTTTTAGGCATGTAGGTGACGTTGCAATGTTACTTAGTTTTGTTGCTCTTTTTTGTTATATGATTATATGAGCTGTATATATTTGCTGTCTTGACAAGGAAAATCATGGCCTAAAATAAACAAATGAAATGAAATTAATGAAATGAAAATGAATGAAGAGACATCTCTCTCGTTGGAGCCATGATTCATGTGGCTCCACTTGGTCTAGCAGCCCTCCATGAAGCGATAACTGCACTGTTTTTAACTGCTGACTAACGAGCAGATCTAATCTGAGGCAGGGGCCCAATTAAGAAAAGGTAATTGACTTGGTGTGTCTGTGTTTTTCTACTCAAAATGGAGTGATTCCATATTTTTTTTTCTCAGAATGGAGTGATTCTATATTTATTTCCCTGCACTTGCTTCTATAACAGTCACATTTACTGACCATAACAATGTTTTTTTATTCATTTCGTTTCTGATTGCACTTTTGAACTAATTCATTGTTTTTTCAAGCTTTTTATCTGAGTTTTTTCTACATAATAAAATGTCTGAGTGAGTGCTCGTCCGAGACTGGTGATTCCATACTTTTTGCTATGAGTTCTAGTAGCAAGCCACGATAACACATCTATTTTCTTTGCAGAAGGGGTGTGTGACGGTTTTGCAGTGACGCCGGGATAAGACGGAGGCGAGCGCCTCGGGAGGACTAGAGACTCAGCTGGAGTCCTGAACGTACAGCTTCAGCCGGTGCACAGGGCGTCATGTGTGTGCATTTGCCATGTATGATTGCTGTGCGTGACTGAATCTCTATAGGCCCGTGTGTGTGTGCGTATACTGTATATGTGAAAGAAAGTCAGAGGGCAGTGAAGCGGAGGAGGGCAGGCGACGCTTCCAGGCATAGAAAGCAGGCCATCTCGCACTATGGACGCTTTCAAAGAGAAACGGGGGGCGGCTCGGGGCGTAAGAAGTAAAGCGGTGGAGAATTCCAGCCTATAAGAGTTAATTTGCATGAGATAAGCTTTTCTATTCTGGTCACACCAAATAATAAGTGCATATCACAGCTAGTCATACAGTGGTTATTTTGGAACGCAGTGGAATAGCCAAGGTCATAATAGTCGATTCGCAATTTGTTCTGATTTCACAACATTGGGACCGGCGATTAAAATATGATTTCGCTAACGTCACCGTATAAGTGGACCCTGTCTTATTTGTGGTTCACCATTCGTCTCCTCATGGATTTTCTTTTCTTTTGGAAACAATCCCCCATTATTTGATGAAACCCATGTTAATTTATGTATTTTTTAAAAACCCTTTGATGACCCCTTCTCACGCTCATCCCTTTTGTGTTCTCATTTGTATAGAATTTCATTCCAGGGGCGGAACTAAGGGGGGTGCTGCGGGTGCGCCCGCACCTAGACCTAGGGCGTAATGTGGGGGCGGTTGGTCAAACAAAAAGGTAAGATGATACGCAGAGCTGTAATATAGTGATTAAAGCAACACTATGTAACTTTTCAGTTTTGGTCGATTTTTGCGACGCCGGTGGACAAAAGCGGTAGTGTTGTGTCTTAAGGAAGACTTTGTTTCCCATGCGGACCAGCATACACCTGCAGTGTCGTAAAATCATTAATTAATCAAAAATTTAAAAAACCTGTAGATGAATTAAACAATATTTCTGTGTCCAGCGGCTGTGTGACGGATGAGGAGTAATAAGGTAATGAATCCAGTTGTTGCTAAACAACACCATATGACGGTGTGGCACCCCCAACCCACCCAAACTCGTCAGCGCAGGCGGGGAAGAGGGGGCATCACGCCACATAGTGAAAGCTGGGTCAATGTTTATTCTGTATATCCTGATAACCTGCCTGTTTTTCCTTCTTAGACAGACAAAGCTTTTTGTCTCTGTTTCTCTGCCATTTTTGAAGAATTCCCACGAAAGCATATGAATCAACTTCCGTCTTTATAATGAATGGGGAAAGGGGGAAGTGACGTGTGCCATAAAGCAGTCAGCACATTTGTAGGTTTTTTTTGTGTGGCAGGGTTCATGCCACCTTCTGCAAAGTTAATTACTGGCGTTGAAAGCGATACAGACCCCCTCAAGGTATAAAAGAGGTGTCGTTTAACTAGTTGTGAGTCTTTTACAAAGGTTGAAAAGTTACCTTGTGTTGCTTTAAGTGTTAAAATACAGTATCTCTGCCAGCTTGGTCGGTTGTCTTGAGGGCCTCGCAAAAAAATTCCCACTTGCATCTCACACACACCGCACGATCGTCTTGAGGGGCTTGCAAAAGCCCCTCAAATTATTGTCATTGTCTTTTGTCATTTCCCTGCGCCGGCTTTGGAGAACGTGAACAAACCAGGAGGCGTGACAGCTAGCCGACATGCTAACCTGAACCGAGCGGCGTTTCAAAGCCTTATTCTCGCCTTTCAAAGCGAAAAATCACACAAAACTACCCCGGAACACGTCGCACGACGGCGGGGTTGTCGATTGTCTTCACTGATCGGCAACTCCTCATGCGGCGAGCAAGTTACAGCTCCTCGTTCCTCTGCTGCGGGCAGGAGAGCTCGTTTGCCAGGGTAGCAGCTAGAGAATGACCGCTGGACAAACCGGCCGACGTCGGAGGAGCGCGTAGCTGCCCGAGCCCAACCCAAGGATAGTGGTCTATTGCCGCACACTAAGATGGCAAAGGGGGCTGGAAGTCTGGATGATATGGAGAACCGCACGAGCATAAGCCTAGTATAGCACTATCCCGGCGGGCACACGAAGTGGACCGATGGGGGTGTACGACAAGCCACCGGTCGTAAACCGAGCGGCATTCTCAGTGGACAAGGAGACTTGTCAGCCACAAAATTCAAGCCTCATCCGTATAAAAACGTGTGCCATGATCCCAGAATTTGACATAACACAAGACACGATGTTTGCTCACTTCTTCGCAAGTCCAATGGTCCCACAGTTGTCAGACTTGTTTTGGCCAATATCGGGGTGTTTTTTTTTTTAAACCCAACAAGGCTCACACGCTTCTCCCTGGTGCAGCAACAAAACCCTGCAGCACATTTGGCTGGCGTGATAAATGAAAAAAAAAAAAAAAAAATTTAAATTAATCCGCAAAATCAGCTGAATCCGCAGTCCATTTGCATGCTATAAAGTAATGCTGTATTGTGAGATGCTGACCAGGGTAACGTCATATTTGCATTCCTCCTCAAAACAGGAAGTTATTCATTTTTCAGAATTCAAAAAATTGAATATATACGATTGCTTCCACATATATCCAAGCAGTCCATTTCATTCAGGAGCATATAATACCGCGTGAAATATGAAATAAACACGCTTTTTGCTGTTATAGAAGCTTTAAAACTCCAAAGTGTTTTTTTTTGATTATTTATTTGTTTTTTTACCGCTGAAATTTATACTGGGGCACTGCAGATCAATGCTGGGGCACATTCCCCAGTGAAATATGTCTTGCGACGCCCATGCCTGAAAGTTTGGGGGGAGGAATTTTTTTGGTGTCTTTTTCAAAACGTAAAAGAAAGCTCGCCAAATGCAAGCTATGGATAAGGCTCCTTCGTCGACCACATAAACAACTGAATGTCAAGACACACAGACATTTTTGATATTTTTAAAAAGTTACAAAAGAACCAAAAATACTTCCTCCACAAGTACACTCTTTTGGGGCATATTTTTGCTGTGCTAAAAGTCGTCCTAGCAGGTGTTTGGAATGTTTCTGGGCGCTCCCTGGCCCCAACGTGTTTTTTGTTCGTTTTTGAAATTTTGAAAAAAGGATAAGTCTCTGACCTTACACAGCTTGCACAGCCCAAATATGCAAAAAAATGCATGTGGGCAAGGGCGTAGGTTTGCATAGGGACGGTAGGGACATAACATAAGTCAATACAGATTTATTTTGCATTGATCAATTAGCCTATCAATTACCGTAATTTTCGGACTGTAAGGCGCATCTGACTATAAACCGCTAACCAAATTTAACACGAAAACAACATTTGTTAATATATAAGCCGAACTGGACTATAAGCCGTAGCTGTCCTCACTGTATTATGGGATATTTACACCAAAAGACATTAACCAGTAACACTTTATTTGACAGCAGCATAATAAGACTGTCATAAGACCAAATGAACCACCAAGAAGCTCTGGACCAATTGGCTGCAAAGCTTCATTGCTGAGACAATCAACCTCTTCTGCCACCTATTGTCAACACTCTTGTCGTCCAACATGCCTCCCAGCATGCAATGCAGCTCTACAGATGTCAATAACAATGATGTCAAAATTCTTGTTCTCTGCTAATTATTTCTTTAGTTACTTTTCCAGTTGTTTCATTAATTGCTAATTATGGTATTTGGTAACACTTTATTTGACATTGGCGCCACAAGACTGCCATAAGATCATCATAATTATGACATGATACTGTCATGAGCATTAATAAATGATGGTGTACGTAGGTCATCCAGCAAATCATCTCACTTTTGAATGGATGTAAAAAGGATCCGAGCTGTATATAAATGGAGTTAGTGGATGACACTTAATGACATCTGTCAAAAGCATTCAGTAATGCCCATGATAGTGTCATGTCATAATTATGACGGTCTTATGACAGTCTTGAGAAGCCACTGTCAAATAAAGCATTACCCATTAACCCAAATAAATCAACAAATAAGCCACACCGGACCATAAAACCCAGGATTCAAAATCAGGGAAAAAAGTAGCGGTTTATACTCCAAAAATGAAGGTATTTAGGTTGATTTTCTTGAGAAATGAAGCCCTGACCCCTGTTCACCCAATCTGTTTGGTCTTATTGATGTCCCGTCCACGGTAAAAAGTGTACATGCAGGTTATGCCGTTATATCATCCCTACCAATGTTGAGACCAACCCTACGCCCTTGCTTGTGGGGGAAGTCAATTTTTGGTTCTTTTGTAAGGTTTCACAGTTTCACCATTGAGATGGCGCAACAATAATCACCTGACTCCAGTATACCAATTAGACGTAACAATACAGTCACATGACCACACACAAGCTTGCAGTCGGAAGTCCTATGATTAGGCAGGACTTATTCAATCACATGGCGTCTTTAAAGCGTCGTAAAAATTAAACAATTTGACATAGAGTCAGCATTACTCACAACATTCAACTTCTCTCCCAATTTTTATTTGGCACCAATAGATTGCGGAAAACCGGAGATATGAACGTTTTAATTTCATGGTGAAAAGTATGTTTTCTCCACAAGAAGGCACTCGTGCTATTTGGATAGGTGATGTTTCATTTTTAAAGATTTTCAAGTCAGAATTTGATTTGGTGTGTATTTTTTGGCCCAATATTGTAATGTAACAGGTTATAATTATGTTGTGCTAGGAAAAAACATACAACCTACCATTGTTTGAAAAAAATATCAGACCTTGTAAGGAGTTACTCACATTGTTACTCATTACTTGAGTATTCTTTTTACCAAACTTTTTTACTTTTACTTGAGTAATATTATTTTGTGACGCTACTCGTACTTGAGTAAAATATTTAGCAACTCTACCCAGCTCTATCACAATATGCTTAACTCTAACATCATGAAGATGTTTCATCTCCAAACCTTTTGTGCTACTCAAAATCCACAACCGAAACCTAATGGATGACTACCTCCCTATTTTTCCACGCCTGTTTATTCCTTTTGTGCTGTGTTTTTCAGCATGCTCGTCAGATGAAAACAAGCCGATGACAAACGATGAGAGCTCGGAGCAACAGCAAAAGTGTTAGAAAAAAGCAAAGTTCCCCGGTTGACACTATAATTCCACGGCGAGAATCCCCCGGCCGCTAACTTAAGACATCTGGTTTCATTTAGCTCGGAGCGCTTTGACGCGTTTCCTGTGCTGCTGCTGCTGCTTCACGCAGGCCCGGCCACGACGCAGCTCCCTCAACGCCATCACAGACAAACCCTGGAGACGATCCACCGCATGACTTAGAGACCCACATGCAAACACATAACAAACCACAAGAAGGAGGAATTAAAAATCACGTAATTTGGCTGAACAGCTTGAGATGAACACGCAAGGTGGTGATATCATAATATTCATGATCTTTTGACATCTTCTCGAAAGATAGGCGGGGGGGGGTTAGAAGCAAACTGCAGCAGTAAGATTTAGAATACTTGGCGGTAAAAAGATTTCCAGCAAAAGTTGAACTGATACTTTTAATATTTTATGAGGCCTTTACAAAAATGCGATTACAAATTAGTTCTAAAAGTACTGCTGGTGCTACACGGGCTCCCTCCAGTGGTACATGAAAGATTGCCTTATTAAAATATTCAAACGAACATTTTTAATCCACTATCGCAGGTCAGTAGAGAAGCTAAAAAATTTTACGCGAGTAGCTTTACTTCAAAATAACATTACTAAAGCAAAAGTAATCATCCCAAAAATTTACTCAAGTACCGTAATTTTTTGACTATAAGGCGCACCTAAGTATAAGCTGCCACCCACCGAATTTGACACGAAAACAGAATTTGTTCATAGATAAGCCGCGCTGGACCATAAGCCGCATTTTGGTAACACTATTTGACAGCGGCATCATAAGACTGTCATAAGACCAAATGAACCACCATGAAGCTTTGAATCAATTGGCTGCGAAGCTTCATTGCTTCAAGAAGGTTCATTTGGCCATCACTGCTCCCTCGGAAGAGACAGTCAACCTCTGCTACCATCTGCTGTAAATACTTGTTGTCCAACATGCCTCCTAGCATGCATTGCAGCTCTACAGACGTAAATAATTAAAATTCATATTCTGTGCTAATTATTTCTTCAGTTGCTGTTCCAGTTGTTTCATTAATTGCTAGTCATGGTATTTGGTAACATTTTATTTGACAGTGGCATCATAAGATCTCGTAAGACCAAATGAACCACTATGAAGCTTTGAACCAATTGGATGTGAAGTTTCATTGCTTCAAGAAGCTTCATTTGGCCACCGCTGCTCCCATGGAGGAGACAGTCTGCCACCTGCTGTAAACACTGTTGTCGTCCAACATGCCTCCTAGCATGTATTGCAGCGCTACAGATGTAAATAGCAATCAAAATTCATGTTCTGTGCCAATTCTTTCTTCAGTTACTGTTCCATTTGTTTCATTAATTGCTAGTTATGGTATTTGATAACACTTTATTTGACAGTGGCGCCATCAGACTGTCATAAGATGATCATAATCATGACATGACACTGCTATAAGCATTCATGAATACTTATTACAGATGTCCTTTTGTGTCATCCGGCAAATTCTCTCACTTTTGAATGGATGTAAAAGATCCTAGCGGGACATAAATGGAGTTAGTGACATAATTTGCCAGATGACACTTAATGAGTAATGACATCTGTCATAAACATTAAATAATGCCCATGATAGTTTCATGTCATAATTATGACGGTCTTAAGGCGCCGTTGTCAAATATAGTGTTACCTATTAACTCAATGATAAACAAATAAACCGCATGGGACTATAATCCGCAGGATTCAAAATGAGGGGGAAAAGTAGCGGTTTATAGTCCAAAAATTACAGTACTCAAGTGAAAAGTATGTTGTCATAAAACTAATTTCAGAGGTACATTTTTCTCCAATAGTTACTCAAGTAAATGTAACAGAGTAAATGTAATACGTTACTACTAACCTAGATCCACAATAAAGTATTTTTCAAGTGCAGTTCAGGTATGCTCAATTACAACTAAATTACTTTGAGTATTTAGGACAAATATGTAAGGGTAACAAAATTTTACTCAATTCTTATGTAACACCGAAATAAGTCATGTAAAAAAGGTTTCGGCAAAACCACAAAGTTTTTCGCTGAGGTTATACCCTCTGTGGGCGAATGGAAAGATGGTGACCTAAAATTAAGAAAAAAAATGAAGCCCCCACAAAAAAAATAAATAAATTAAAAAAACTGCCCGTGAAGCCTTGCAGCTCTGCAGAAGAGCACAGCACAACCTAGCAGGTCACACACAGGATTATGGGTAATGAAAGCGATAACGAGGGTGTGAAAGCATCGAAAGACGCAGGAGCGCTGCAACAAAGAGGAAGAGAGGTGACAGCAAGGGGCTTTCAAAAAGGATTTCCTTCATTAGAACATCTCGGAGATATTCAAATTCACTTGATGGGACCAAACTTGCAAGTGTGATAATATGCATACTTTTTTTTTTAAGTTGCTGCTCTTTGCTGTTGGAAACTTCCATCACTTAATCCACAGTTTGATTTTTTTCTGTAAAGGTGTAACACAAACACATGTACAACTAAGGTTTCCAACCGTCCCTTGAAAAACGGAACCGTCCCATTTTTAGAAACAAAAGTAAACGTCCAATATTGAGCTTTCAAGGGACACGCTATGTCCCGTATTATCATGAAACTCGAAAATAGTGTCTTATTTGTAAAACGAACAAATACTGGAATGGCATGGTGCTTTACGAGAATATGGAGGGAAACACATTCCCGCGCCTCGCATGTTATTAACTAACAAGCTGACGGAACAATGATAATACGGAATCCCATTCATCTCATTGGTGGAGGTACTGTCGCTTGCCATGATGATAACGGAAGACAACATAAGAGTCTGGGAGATAAGCGGTTTGAGTGAAGCTTGAGTAAAAAGCATGTTCAAAATGATGATAATTTGTTTTGTTGTTTCACAGTGTGTGCTTTTAACTAATTGTATTATATTATACGTTATACTGCATCATAGACTTCACCATCAGTTGGCATGACAGCTCCCACAGACATTGCGCCATGCCTTCCCGTAGGGGGCCCACCCAGGCAGAACGGTGAGTTGGCTTTCACTGTGATAAAGTCAAACACGCTGCGTTCTAACGCCGGATATAGCTGGAAACAGGACAAAGGTTTTACTGCATACAAGCAGGCAGGAGTGTCTGAAGAGTTATTTGGTCGAGGATTCAAGGTAATTACCGTATTGGCCCGGATATAAGACAGTGTTTTTTGCATTGAAATAAGACTGAAAAAGTGGAGGTCGTCATATATTCGGAGTCTAGACATTATACCCATTCACGACGCCTGATGGCGCCAGATATCATTGAAGCGATGTTCTGTCATGACAGATCTCTGCTACTCTCAAGTTTAAACAGTTTGCATTATTTTATTGCAATGTTTTCCCTTATTCAGATTTGTTTCAAGACTACTGTTAGTTAGACTTCACTTTGATGGTTAATGCAGTTATTGCAATTTTATTGTTTTATCACAATAGATTGCTTTATTTACATTTCAAAAACCAAAAGCTATTCATTTACGAATGTGATAGCACTTTAGTTTACATATTTAAATGTTCAGATATTAAGATTTGAATGAGGCAAAATAACATGGTTTTTCTCTCAAATATATTGTTATAATCATTTGTTTCAGATGTACTGTATAAAATTTAATTTGGTGTTTAAAAAGTCTTTTTTCAAACTTGAGTCTTGAAAAAGAGGGGGTCGTCTTATATTCATGGCATGTATTATAGGCAGGTATTATATTAAATAGCACCATGCGTGCACTTTAAAACATTGTTAAAAAAACAACAACAAAAACTGGATAAAATTTGTGTAACTTTGGCTTGAAATATTTACTCAAAATGAACGAAAATTGTCCGTCTTATGCTTTTGACCAAGAATCTAGACTGTTTTGCATTCATATCTATAGAAATTCTGCATTTTAAGCATTTATTTAAAAGAATTTTCAACTTAAAAAGCTCTCTGTTTCGTGACGGCCGCCATATTGGATGACACAATACCGTAACTTTTGCTTGAAATATTCATGCAAAATGAACAATAACTGTCCGTTTTTTGCTTTTAAACAAGAATCTACACTGTTTTGTGTTCATATGTATCGAAATTCCACGAGTGAAGCATTTATTTACAAGAATTTTCAACTTTAAAAAACTCTTTGTTTTGAGACGACCGCCATGTTGGATTTTGTATCACTCCACATGACATTTAAGTTGCCATTTCTGGCAAAAACTTGAAATATATGATATGTTAAATATTGCTATTGATCCTGATCATATCGGTGATTATCTCTGCATTTGGTGATTTTTGTGCATCGAGCGTAATATCTGAGAATTTTAAAGCCTTTTTAAGTTTTGCAATACTTATATTAAGATAATTAATCAGGATTTTATTATGGAATGACTTTAAATTTTTTGATGCCGCTGCTTATGGAGACTCATTTATGCGTAAGAGAGGTGCCTGTTTTGGTTTTAGGTCGCTAGTGACTTTGGTTTTGAAAATATTTGAATTTTAAGGTTTTGAAAATAAGCGACAAGATGCCGGTCATCGGCCAAGTGGCATTCTCAGTGGAAAAGGAGCACTGTCAGCCACAAAATGCAAGCCACCTCCATATCAAAACGTGTGCCATGATTCCAGTTTATGAAATAATACAAAACACAATGTTCACTCACTTCCTTGTAAGTCCAATGGTCCCACAGTTGTCGCACACTTGTTTTGGACGATCTTGGGGTGAACGGGAACTTTCTGAAATCCAAAAAGGCTCACGCGCCTCTCCCTGATGCAGCTACAAAACCTGCAGCCGTTTGGCTTGCGTGATGCGGAAAATAAACTAATTAGTCCACAAAATCAGCTGATTCCGCAGTCCATCTGCATGCTATAAAGCAATGCTGTATTGTGAGATGCTGACCCGGGTGACGTCACATTCGCACTCGTCCTAAACCCTAGACTGGAGCCGGAAGTATCTCATTTTCATGGCGTGGGATTCAAAAATTGAATACATAAAACGATCGCTTCCACACACATCCAAGCAGTCCATTTCATTCAGGAGCATAAAACACCATGTGAAATTTGAAATAATCATGCTTGTATGACTTTACGCAAGGTCTTCTGAATTGCGAAATTTAGAAGATCGAATTAACCAAACTCGTATACCAAAACTCAAATGCTATTAAATGCTAACGTTTTATTTAAAAAAATTTCAAATACATATTTAGAACCACAACAAAAAGCTGCTAAATTACAAATGCATAAACAAACACATTAGTTCAAACACAATTACAACCTTATGTTGGCCTTAATAGGGAGCAGCTGGATATAGCTGTTAGACAAGTCATATTCAATCTTGTCACCAGAGGGCAGTGTACCCATCCAAATCAATAAAACTAAATTCAACACTTTCAAAACAAACCATTGCAATGAAATTCTAATTAAACGAATCATCGAAGCAGCAAAATTGAATTCTAAGCTCTTTTCAATTCGATTACATTACTCAATTTCATCGATTAGTCCTTACATTTTATTCAGGTGAATGACCAGGGACTAATGACGCACATAGTAACACAGTTGCTTCCCTATTTGTCCTGGCAACAGCATGAGCTTCAGGCTGCTTCCTAATTGGGCTATCATTCTATTTCAAGTCACAATAACTGAGTCTGCGCTCAGACAAACTGTGTGGATCACACGTAATAATTCACTGTTAGAAAAACTGAACATCAGATTGTTAGCCTGACTGTTTTTCAGAGCAGATTAGGGAGGAGAAAATTTGCTTTTAACACAGCCCACATCACCAAAATTATTCCTCGTTATAATATTTTAGAGACCTTTGAGACTTTTGTGACTGTGATGACAGGAGGGAAAGTTGCCAAATTTGGCTCAATTGTCTGTATACTGTATGTCGGTGCCACTATAGTTGTGGTCTATCCTCTATGGACTGCGTGTTATGTTACCCGTCATTTTTCTGATGTGTGTTCCTGCAGGACTATAAACTGCAGGTGTACAAAAGTTTAGGTTTTAAGGACAAAAGTTCAGTTCGAACATTTAGCCACACTGCAGATTCTGTACTGTATGTACAATCCACATACAACACAATCACTATTTTCATTACTTCTCATTATTTTGTCTTACTGTTAACGTTTTCAGTGTGGCCCACCTTCATTTTTCCGATCTGTTCAGCGAAAGTGTGAACAAGGACAAACGAAAGTTTAAGAAGGCAGTATTGATTTGTCTGAAGGTCAGGGTTATCGCTATTGGAAAATCAACAAACAGCCGCAAGCACCCTCCTTAGCTAAGCCACTCACCTTTTGACCTGGTCGGCTGTTACCATGGCGAATGACCCTGAACCATAGGACCTATATTGTAGCCTCCCTGTCGAGCACCGCAAATATGGTGGAACAGCCACCACTTAACATCTTAACATACAGTTGTACAGTAAACCTCTGCTACTGGCGAGAGGTTATTGTCCTAACCCTGCTGTGAATAGCCAGAAAACCGAGAGTAATTTGTGATGCCAGCCTAAAAATGTGTTGAATTGCCAACACTAATAGTTTAAACTACAAGAATAGCACAAGCGAAGAAACCAAAATGTATCACGTTTGAATAATTGGCACAAAAAAAAACAAAAAAACTATAAAGTTAATCAGTTTGAACATGTCTTGTCTTTGCAGTGTATTCAATGAATGTACAGTTGTATGGAAAAGTATCTGAACCTTTTGGAATTTCTCACATTTCTGCATAAAATCCCCATCAAATGTGATCTGATCTTTGTCAAAATCACACGGATGAAAAAAAGTGTCTGCTTTAACTAAAACCACCCAAACATTTATAGGTTTTCGTATTCTAATGAGGATAGCATGCAAACAATGACAGAAGGGGGGGGAAATATGTAAGAGAACCCTCTGCCTAAGGAGACTTAAAGAGCAATTGAAAGCAATTTTTACCAAACAATTTGAGTCGGGTGTTTGCCCAATCACGGACGAGTGCTTTAAAGCTGCCCTGCTCACTATAAAATACACACCTGGTAAGAAGTGTCTTGATGAGAAGCATTGTCTGATGTGCATCATGGCTCGGTGAAAAGAGCTGTCTGAAGACCAGCGATCAAGGATTGTTGATTTGTATAAAGCTGGGAAAGGATACAAAACCATCTCTAAGAGTTTGGATGTTCATCAATCGACAGTCAGAGAAGTTCTCTACAAATAGAGAGATTGGCACAGTTGCTTCTCTCCCAAGGAGTGGCTGTCCACCAAAGATGATGCCAAGAGTTCGGCGCAAAATACTCAGAAAGGTAAAATAGAACCCTAGAGTGTCTGCTTAAGACTTATAAAAATCATGGACACCGTACAATATCTCTGTGCACACATCAACTATACGTAAAACTATGGCCAAGAATGGTGTTCATGGGAGGACTCCACAGATGGAGCCACTGCTGTCTAAAAAGATATTGCAGAAAACATTTTTTAATGTTAGCAAAAAGGCATTTGGACACTCCACAGAAGTTTTAGCACAACATTTTTTGGATTGATGAAACCAAAGTTGAATTGTTTGGGAGTAACACACAACGTCATGTGTGGAGGAAAAATAGAACAGCTCACCGACATTAACACCTTATTCCCACCGTGAAGCATGGTGGAGGGAGCATCATGATTTGGGGCTGTTTTGCTTCCTCAGGGCCTGGACAACTCACAGTCATAAATGGAAGAATGAATTCAAAAGTTTATCAGGATGTTTTGCAGGATAACCCGAGGTCGTATGTCAGACAGTTGAAGCTACAAAGATGGATGCTGCAACAAGAAAATGATCCAAAAATACAGAATTAAATCAACTTCAGAATGGTTTCAGAAGAACAAAAATACACGTTCTGGAGTGGCCAAGTCAAAGACCAGACTTGAACCACTGAGATGCTGTGGCATGACCTAAAGACATGCCAGACACATCCCAGGAATCTACTGAACTACAGCAGTTTTGTAGAGAAGAACAGGCCATTAGTCCTGATTGATGACAGACTGATCTGTAGTTACAAGAAGCGTCTGGTTAAAGTTATTGGTGCCAAAGGGGGAGGGGGGGCACAAAATATTAAATGTGATGGTTCACTTTCTTATTTTTCCCCCTTCTGTCATTGTTTGCAAACTATCATCTTTATAATATGAAAACCTATAAATGTTTGGGTGGTTTTAGTTAAAGCAGACACTGTTTTTTCATCTGTGTGATTTTGACAGAGATCAGCTCACATTTGATGGTCATTTTATACAGAAATGTGAGAAATTCCAAAAGGTTCAGTTACATTTTCATACCACTGTAGGTTGACTTGAAAACCATTGCATTCTGTTTTTATCTATATTTCAAACAATGTTCCAACTTAATTGGAATTGTGGGCTCTACATTTCCAAAACCCAGTGTCTCTTAACCGGAGGTCGATCAAACCCCAGGGGTTCAGTGAGTAAGTCTAAGGGGTTCGGCAAAGGTTAAGACACGTAGTAGGGTCCTATTTTCACTCAAAAACTAAATTTAGACCATGTATTTGACCCAAATCAAAAGGCTTTATTTCTTCTCCTTTGACTGCTAGTCCTCTATCTAGGTGGTGTCAAACGTGGGGCCCCCGGGCCAGAACCGGCCCACCACGGAGTCCTATTGTTCTGCCTGACAGGCACATTGTAGCTCATTCATACTATACATTAAGCCTTATGAATTAAATCGATTAATTAATTAATTACCATAAATTTGTTGATCGATTTTTGCCTGCAGCTTTGAGCAGTCCCGTTTGGGTCCTTGTTTTTGTGAGATGCGAGGCTCCTTACACGCGGCAATGATTACAGCAAGAGAGAGAGAGTTCACTGCTACACTCGGGTTGGGTTGCTGGATCAATAATACTGTACTACGAAGTGTCGAGAGTTAGATTGTCTGTTGTGTTGTTAGATCCAGTGTGCCTCTGTCAAAGGTGATTAAATGAAGCAAATCCATGCCCACCAGATAGCTTCTTGTGCACACCAGATTGTTTCTAATGCGCATCTGATAAACATTAGCATCATATAGCATTAAAGCTAGGGTGACCAAAAGTCCTCTTTTGCCTGGACATGCCCACTTTTCACATCCTGTCCGGGGCGTCCGGTCGGGTTTTATAAATTTGTTAAGATGTTCGGTTTTCATTATTTTATCATGGGACCATTTAGCGTGTGCTGAAATTGTCTGACGCTTCGCACAGAATATAACAGTTATGTGTTGCCTGTGACGTGTTCCCAGAGAGCCTGCCCAGTTGTTAAGACTTTTATTACGATCAATACAATCAAATGCTCATGCACCCAAAAGATTAATTAAGACGAAAATACCTTTAATCTACTTTGAATATTTTTTGTTTATCATTCTTTATCATGGCGTCAACTGTCAATTTTCATTCACAAGCAAACCTTCGTCACGACAGGACCTCACATGCTATCAGGTATGTACACTGGCTAAATTTACTTTTGCCAACTGTTGACTTCTGTCGGAGCTTTGTATGGGTGTGATCTGTATAACCCCCTTTTGGTGTCGCATCATTGCACTGCCGATGATAGTAAACTTTTATAGCAATGTTTGATTTTGCCTCGGTTACCTGTGCTCGCTAACAGGGTAGCTGTCAGTGAGCTAAGCCGCGCTAGGAATTATTGGAAATGTAATTTTAAACTGCTGCGTTTGGAAACATGTTTGACAGTATATTTCAGTTATTGTTTGCGTGAAACGTAGAACATTGAATGAGAATTACAATTGAGTGGGTATAACAATTTGTCAATGAAAACTGTCGTGATTGTAATTTATAAAAATGTTTAGGCACATAGTGTGTTGACTTGACTACACTTCCATGGGTCCGCAATATAATCATAAAATATTTAACTACTTGTTTTTGAACAACTTCTGTGTAATGATGACATTGCTGACTAATAATATGGAGATACACTTTTGGCAAAAAGTATTGGCACCCCTGCAAATCTGTCAGATAATGCTCAATTTCTCCCAGACAATGATTGCAATTACAAATGCTTTGGTAGAAATATCTTCATTTACTGTATTTGGCTTGCAATGAAAAAACACAAAAGAGAATGGGAAAAAAATTAAGTCATTATCATTTTACACAAAACTCACACAAAAGTATTGGTACCTTTTGAAAAATCATGTAATGCTTCTCTAAATTGTGTAATTAACAACACCTGTTACTTACCTGTGGCACATAACTGGTAGTGGCAATAACTAAATCACACTTGGAGCCAGTTAAAATGGATTAAAGTTGACTGACTCAACCTCTGTCCTATGTCCTTGTGTGTAGCACATTGAGCATGGAGAAAAGAAAGAAGACTAAAGAACTGTCTGAGGACTTGAGAAGAAAAATTGTGAGGAAGCATGGGCAATCTCAAGGCTACAAGTCCATCTTCAAAGACATGAATGTTCCTGTGTCTACCGTGCGCACTGTCATCAATAAGTGTAAAGCGCATGGCACTGTGGCTAACCTCCCTAGATGTGGACGGAAAAGCAAAATTGGCGAGCGATTTCAACAAAAGATTGTGCGGATGGTGGATAAAGAACCTCGACTAACATCCAAGTTCAAGCTGTCCTGCAGTCCAAGGGTACAACAGTGTCAACCCGTACTATCCGGAGACATCTGAATGAAAAGGGACTCTATGGTAGGATACCCAGGAAGAACCCACTTCTGACCCAGAGACACAAAAAAGCCAAGTCGGAGTTTGCCAAAACTTACCTGAGAAAGCAAAAAAAACGTTTTGGAAGAATGTTCTCTGGTCAGATGAGACAAAAGTAGAGCTTTTTGGGAAAAGGCATTAGGGAAAAGGTTTACAGGGAAAAAAACGAGGCCTTCAAAGAAAAGAACATGGTCCCCACAGTCAAACTTGGCGGAGGTTACCTGATGTTTTGGGTTGCTTTGCTTCCTCTGGCACTGGAGTGCTTGACCGTGTGCCTGGCATTATGAAGTCTGAAGACTACCAACTAATTTTGCAGCATAATGCAGGGCCCAGTGTAAGAAAGCTGGGTCTCCCCCAGTGGTCATGGGTCTTCCAGCAGGACAGACCCAAAACACACTTCAAAAAGCACTAGGAAATGGTTTAAGAGAAAGCACTGGAGACTTCTAAAGTGGGCAGCAATGAGTCCAGACCTGAATCCCATAGAACACCTGTGGAGAGATCTGAAAATGGCACCCTTCAAATCTCAGAGACCTGGAGCAGTTGGCCAAATTCCAGCAGAGCATTCTAAGAAACTAATTGATGCATACCAGAAACGGTTGTTCGCAGTTATTTTGTGCTACCAAGTATTAGGCTGAGGGTGCAAATATTTTTGTCAAGCCCATTTTTGGAGTTTTGTGTAAAATGATAATGATTTCCTTTTTTTTTTTCATTCGCTTTTGTGTTTTTTCATTGCAAGTAAAAATAAATGAAGATATTACTACCAAAGCATTTGTAATTGCAATCATTTTCTGGGAGAAATTGAGCATTAGACAGAATTGCAGGGGTGCCAATACTTTTGGCCAGCAGTGTAGATAGATTTGTGTCTTTATCATTCATTCAAAGAAAAAAAGTATATATAAAACAGAATCTTCCTATCCAGACGTAGGAGGCACACTTTTAAATATATTAAAGTGATAATGCATCTTTGAGTGAACTTCGAGTAAAATTTAGGCATCTCGAGGTCGAGCAGAATGTCCTCTTTTTTAGAAATCAAAATATGGTCACCCTACGCTAACTTGCATAGCAAAAGTCCGCTAGCTTAACTTATTCACTCCCAGCCATTTTCACCGGAGCAAGGCCCTTCGCTCCCGGCCGTTTTACTGGATTTTGACTGATTTTGCAAGGCCCACAGAAAATTCTGTTCAATTGCTATATAAACATGGAACCCACCAAAAGAAAAAATAGACGCTCTTCTTTCAGCAGGAAAAAAGTGAGTTCATATCATTTTCCATTCTTTAGAAATCAGCATTAGAAAATAGCTTAGTTTGAGCAATTTCCAATTTCTGATGAAAAAACAGGGAAATGGAGCTTTTTGTGAAAGCATACATTTCAAACATAACTTTGACTTTAACACAGCATTTTTTTGCTTTAGTTAGATCTCAAACATCTGAATAATGTTTTCCTTTTACAAAATAACATAAACAACAAGACAAACAGAGCTTTTGATAGCAAAGTAACAATCTATTTACACACAACTAACTGAGAGATGTCGCTGTTGTTGCCGCGACGGCTGGGTAAACTTTTCTCTCATCACCGCCTGTCTCATAAAGATGGATTTTTTTTTTGTCTCTGCGGGGTCTGCTCGGCGAGCAGCACGGACTCAACCGCATCGTCCGCTGCACTGGTGGTCCCGATCGTTCTGCTCAGTTGTCCAGCGCCTGGCATCCCGGGCGTCCTCTAGGTTGTTCTCCATTCGGTCGTATGACGGCCCGGCCACGCGGCCCGGCCGTCATAAGTGGATTTTAGGGGCCAGGCCCCCCCGATGGCCATAAAGTGTTATTGCATCATTATTTCGGTCAAAAAAGTTGCTTCAATTAAAAAAAAAAAAAAAACTGGACTTCAATAAAAATAAATAAGAAATAAATAGAAAGAAAGAAATAAGAAAAATAGCTTTTACACACTTTTTTTTAAGTTTCACATTTATTTTTGCTTTCAAACACTTTTTTTTTTTTTTTTGATTGAAGCGACATTTTTTGGGGTTGAAAATATATATTTTGATTGAAGCAACTTTTGTTTTTTTACTGGAGCAATTTTTTTTTGATTGAATAATGAAGACACAAACCTACCTCCATATGGCTCCGCCCAGGGGATACAATTTTTGACTGGGGTAACTACACTGGCACGACACCGGCGGGTGTACCATATTCAATGGATGACGATCTTGGCAAAAGGTTTAGCGGTCCTAAGCAGCCTGATTTAGAATTCCCCTCAAGAATGATGGGAAACAAAAAAATGCTCATTTTCAACTTATTATTATAAATATTCTTGTAAGTAAATTTTATTGCTGACACTGCGTTTCGGGGTCATCAACATGTTGTGCCCCCACTAACCCAAAAGTCAACCTCTGCCTATGCCGGCCGTTCGTTGCCGTTGAATCGGGTTGCGGGTCTTACCAAAAGCGCTACTGCCATCCAGTGGCCAGTTTTATTGCTTAAGAACCCAGTTCTCTTGAAAAAAAATAAAATAAAACGTAAAAGACGCACAAATACATCTTTGAGACACTGAAACAATTAAAAATAGAATTTATAAATACGTTTTTGGGAGCAAATGAGTTAAATGCTACGTAATGCTAATGTTTACAACAACTGCCTAACTTGCATAGCGAAAGCCCTCTGGCTTAAATGCTGTATAGTAGAGCTGCAGCTATTGATTATTTTAGTAGTCGATTAATCGATGAACTAGTTAGTTCGAATAATCGAGTAATTGGATAAGGAACATGAAAAATTAAAATACCTGAGCTGAGCTTCAAACGGTATAAAAAATTAATGGATCTGTGTACAACAAAAGAACAATTGGCTAACTTACAGTGCCTTGCAAAAGTATTCGGCCCCCTTGAACCTTGCAACCTTTCGCCACATTTCAGGCTTCAAACATAAAGATATAAAATTTTAATTTTTTGTCAAGAATCAACAACAAGTGGGACACAATCGTGAAGTGGAACAAAATGTATTGGATAATTTAAACTTTTTTAACAAATAAAAAACTGAAAAGTGGGGCGTGCAATATTATTCGGCCCCCTTGCGTTAATACTTTGTAGCGCCACCTTTTGCTCCAATTACAGCTGCAAGTCGCTTGGGGTATGTTTCTATCAGTTTTGCACATCGAGAGACTGACATTCTTGCCCATTCTTCCTTGCAAAACAGCTCGAGCTCAGTGAGGTTGGATGGAGAGTGTTTGTGAACAGCAGTCTTCAGCTCTTTCCACAGATTCTCGATTGGATTCAGGTCTGGACTTTGACTTGGCCATTCTAACACCTGGATACGTTTATTTTTGAACCATTCCATTGTAGATTTGGCTTTATGTTTTGGATCATTGTCCTGTTGGAAGATAAATCTCCGTCCCAGTCTCAGGTCTTGTGCAGATACCAACAGGTTTTCTTTTCAGAATGTTCCTGTATTTTGCTGCATCCATCTTCCCGTCAATTTTAACCATCTTCCCTGTCCCTGCTTAAGAAAAGCAGGCCCAAACCATGATGCTGCCACCACCATGTTTGACAGTGGGGATGGTGTGTTCAGGGTGATGAGCTGTGCTGCTTTTACGCCAAACATATCCTTTTGCATTGTGGCCAAAAAGTTCAATTTTGGTTTCATCTGACCAGAGCACCTTCTTCCACATGTTTGGTGTGTCTCCCAGGTGGCTTGTGGCAAACTTTAAACGAGACTTTATATGGATATCTTTGAGAAATGGCTTTCTTCTTGCCACTCTTCCATAAAGGCCAGATTTGTGCAGTGTACGACTGATTGTTGTCCTATGGACAGACTCTCCCACCTCAGCTGTAGATCTCTGCAGTTCATCCAGAGTGATCATGGGCCTCTTGGCTGCATCTCTGATCAGTTTTCTTCTTGTTTGAGAAGAAAGTTTGGAAGGACGGCCGGGTCTTGGTAGATTTGCAGTGGTCTGATGCTCCTTCCATTTCAATATGATGGCTTGCACAGTGCTCCTTGAGATGTTTAAAGCTTGGGAAATCTTTTTGTATCCAAATCCGGCTTTAAACTTCTCCACAACAGTATCTCGGACCTGCCTGGTGTGTTCCCTGGTTTTCATAATGCTCTCTGCACTTTAAACAGAACCCTGAGACTATCACAGAGCAGGTGCATCTATACGGAGACTTTTTTACACACAGGTGGATTCTATTTATCATCATCGGTCATTTAGGACAACATTGGATCATTCAGAGATCCTCACTGAACTTCTGGAGTGAGTTTGCTGCACTGAAAGTAAAGGGGCCGAATAATATTGCACGCCCCACTTTTCAGTTTTTTATTTGTTAAAAAAGTTTAAATTATCCAATAAATGTTGTTCCACTTCACGATTGTGTCCCACTTGTTGTTGATTCTTGACAAAAAAATTAAATTTCATATCTTTATGTTTGAAGCCTGAAATGTGGCGAAAGGTTGCAAGGTTCAAGGGGGCCGAATACTTTTGCAAGGCACTGTACATAGCAAAAGTCAGTTAGCTTAAATGCTATAAAATGCTTTTTTTTTTTTCCCTACACAATGCTCTTAACACATGGTACAGACACATATTCCCACAAAAAACGGCTAAATATGTCTAAAAACTAATTTCGGAATGCATTAAAAAACATTAGCTCAAACAAAAACTTAGCTTACGTTTGTCTTAACAGGGAGCAGTTGGATTCAGCCATGTGAAATAGGGCAGACCAGAGGGCAGTGTATGCACCCTAATCAATAAAACAAAATGCAAACACTTTCAAAATAAACCATGAACTAAACGAATATTCGAAGCAACAAAATTTAATTCGAATATTTTTTTCTAATCGAATACTCGAGTTAATCGATTAATTGTTGCAGCACTACTGTATAGTGCTAAATAATTACCAGATAGTTTCTGGTGCGCACTAGAAACAATGTGGTGCGCACCAGATTGCTTAAATTTAATTTTATTTCTGTCGTTGTCCCTTTAGTTTATGGGCTTTGTAGGTAACATTGGGGGTCATGGGAAGTGTAGCACTCATTGACTGGAATTCAATTATTTCTTATGGAGAAAATCGATTCAAGATACGAGCACATTCAGGTTACGAGCTTGGTCGTGGAACGGATTGTGCTCGTATCATGAGGCTCCACTATTATAGACCCTACTCACCAACGTCACAGAATGACGTGTCGCTGTATCCGGCCGCCATATTGTCCGTCATTGTTTATCCATATTCCAGGCATGAAAATGGGTCAGCGGTTAAAAAGGGGAGTAGGGTGTGGAGGAAATATGGTCCGGCGTTCCCCAAAATGTCCTCCGTCGGCAAAACGTCCTACATGAGGCGAATTTGAAAATTTAAATTTTTTAAAATAAGGCTTATTATTCAAGTTAGCGGGGGTTTAATTAGTTGAAGGAGTTGATTTCAACCACTATTGACTCACGCTAGCTTACCCACTCCGGAGCCCTGAAACTAACAAATAACATGCAAACTGCACAGAATTTGTTCAAATCAACTCCAACGACTAATTAAACCCCGGCTAACTCAAAGATTAAGCCTAATGTAAAAAATTCTGAACTTCCCCTTTAAAATAAAGACCATTGAATATGGCCATTAAAATGTTGTCTATAAAAGTTTTAGAGCAATAAAACAAACAACAAAAATGAATGAAATGAACAAGAATCGTTCAAAGTATTTAATAATGGGTCCAAATTATTTTCAAACAGATCATGTGACTATAGCACCTTAGAGACAGCTGTTTGCTTTACTTAGCCAAAACTACAGCTGAGGAGGCAAGATGGATATTTTGAATTTCTTTAAACCTAAGCTTTCAAAACCTTCAACAAACACTGAGCTTGAACCGAGGATTGAGCACGAGCATTATCAAAAAGTCCTGGCTGTCTTGTTACTTGTTGTGCTGTAATTCCAAGTGGTGCTTGAATTGGATGCTTTTAGCGGTCGACAGTCTTTTTGAGCCAGCGCAAAGTTTGCAGCGCCCAGAGATATTTATGTCATCTTTACTGGACAAAAATGTGAAGTACTGGCTGTGTTTCCAGTGTGCAAATGCAGCCGTTTGTAGTATATCTTCTGCCTATTTCATTGTATCCTGGCGAGGTAGCAAGGCTATGTTGCTTTGGCCGCAAACTCCCAGCGCTCACGACGCACGCATTATGGTAATACACGTGACCCGTTTTTTTTCCATCCCCGATTAGAAAATGTGACATGTGTTGTCACTCCCATGACTACAGTATTCTTCTTTCTACATACATAATGGGGCAATAAAATAGTAACGCACAGGCATCAAGGAAAGTTACTTTAATTAGAGTACTGATTTAGAAAAATGAACGCGTTACATTGCTCTTTACTGAAAGTAATAAGATTACAGTTACGCATTACTCACATAACGCGTTACTGACAACACTGCTTTTATAGACCCTACCCACCGACGTCACAAAACCACGTGCTCGCTGTATGGTTCCGCCCACTTGTCCGTCATTTTGTCTCTGTATTAGCATTGGTTTCAATTGATCGAGGAATTTAAAATGCATTTCATGGAAGACCCGGTGCTTTCTGATGCCGTAAACTCACTGGATGTGTTGCATAAAAGGCGTTATGTGGAAAAGCTTCGTTCTATACAGTCGCCAGATCCATATTTGATGCCCAAATCGATGTTTTTCGACCCACTGTCTTCGCCCTGTCTGCCTGACATCTGCTACGCTGATATTATCTTGTCCACACAAAATCAGTCTATTCTCACGAAAATTTGAAAAACTTCAAGAGCTTGGAGGCTTATAAATACTTCGTTGCTGGTTGGGTGAAACAGGTCCTCATCCACGAAAATTCGGCAGGAATCTATCTTGTGCTTGGAAAGGTGAGTTACGAAATTTTCAATTCAAAATCTTTTGTTATTGCTAACATCCACTGTCAAGTCTAATGTATTTCATGTCGTTTGTCAATGGA
This sequence comes from Corythoichthys intestinalis, assembly GCF_030265065.1. Lineage (NCBI taxonomy): Eukaryota > Metazoa > Chordata > Actinopteri > Syngnathiformes > Syngnathidae > Corythoichthys > Corythoichthys intestinalis. Next base: position 70,374,726 of record NC_080396.1, read on the forward strand.
GTTAAGGCTTTTAATGTTTATATGGTTTAGCGATAGCACTCTCACTACATACATACGTGTATGTTGTCGGCGATTAGCCTAGCAATGATCTTAATTGTGGTTATTTGTCAGATTTGGCTAGCTGTCATACCGCAAAATATGAAAACGATTGAAACCATCACTCACCAAATTCAATATGATGGCAAATGCATTCATCTAAAAAAAAAATGGGAGTGAGACCTCTCCTCGTCCAGGGAACGTGAATTTGTGCTTAGGACAAGATCATCTGTCGCAATTAGCGATCTTTGACGCTCTCTTTTTTTCCCCCCTGCATTCATTTCAAACTCGTTTCTCTCTCAGCGGCTGTGATTAACCTCAATGAAGTTGCTCTCCTAGCTAAGCCTTGCCTATCATTCGTCTTTGTAAGTTTTTAGTAACTTTGTGTATTGAATTTGAAAGGAAAATGTGTGTTTTGTTTTTGGCGAACTTTTTCATGAAGCTAAACTGTTGAAGCTACTCACACGTTGAAAATACGATTGTACAACGTTTTAAATGTATTCATTCGGTATATTTCAGTTACCACGATTTGAGAGCTCAATAAATTGAAGAAAAGTACGCCTTGTGTTTGGAGTGTTTGTTATTGGGTTTGCTGGAATAGCGTCACTGACACACGCAGCATCAAACGGGAAGGAGTAAGCGCTGCTGCGCCATTTTTGAAATGGCCAAAAATAGCCATGAAATGAATGAAAAATAACGATTACATACTACAGTATGACAGAAAATTTCCGTGGTTTTGTAACCGCGACGTTTTCATAGCATGGTAAACCGTGAAGGTAACTGGCACATGGCTACACCTGACCCCCCCCCCACCCTCCCTTAAAAGTTTCTCCTCGGATCTACACGATTCACGTAGGTCATCCTTTTTAAATCCAAAACGGCGAATTTCGCCGAAAGGTGAGAGATTTTCATGCCTGGTATTCTCAATGGTTTCAATTTGTCGTGCAATTTATAGTGCAATTCATGGAAGCCCCGGTGCTTTCAGACGCTGTAAACTCATTGGATGCGTTGCATAAAAGGCGTTATGTGGAAAAGCTTCAGTCTATCCATTCGCCAGATCCATATTTGATGCCTAAATCAATATTTTTTGACCCGCTGTCTTCGCCCTCTCTGCCTGACATCTGCTACCCTGATATCTACAACTATCTTGTCCACGCAAAATCAGCCTATTCTCACGAAAGTTTGAAAAACTTTAAGAGCAGCACTCTAAGCAACATTATCCCGTGTGACCCTTTACTTCCAATTTTCTAAAATGGCGACAATCAATTAAAAAAAAAAGTTGACTACGATGGCCGACGCTTCAAGGATAGGTGGATATTGGACTATTTCTTCAATAAAACACGCAACAACTGTGTCTGCCTCATTTGCAAAGAGACAGTCGCTGTTTTCAAAGAGTTCGATGTGACGCAATATTACCCAACAAGACACGCTGACATGTACGACAACATTAGAGGGAAGATACGCAGCGAGAAATTATAGCAACTTGAAGCTAGTTTAATTTCACAGCAGCAGTATTTCGCAAACCCCGAGTGTCGAAAGAGAACGCCACAAAGACGAGATTGTTGAAATTATGAATTTAAAAAATTATAAAGCAAATGTGACACACAGAAGGGCTTGCTAAAATTTGTTTAAATATATTGTTCTATGTAAATCAGCCAAGGTAGCCCCCCGCATTTTTACCACACCAAATCTGGCCCCATTTGCAAAAGGTTTGGACACACCTGTTTAACTGATGATCCGTAGACGAGGCCAGCTTCCTTTACTTGGTACCAACTAAATATTCTTCAAAATGTAATGATGGTAGAAGAAATAAGCATCTTGAATTTGAAACTGTATGTTGTCGGCCATTAGCCTCGCAATGATCTTAATTGTGGTTGTCAGCCCAAAACCCTCTAAAAATATATTAAATGCATCTTACCAGATATAAAATGACTACTACATAATCTGTGGTAATCGTTTGGAGCCCAGTTTTCTCGTCGAATTGCAGCAGTCCATCTCGCTCTCCTCTCCGGGTCTCTCGGAATACGGTAGAACTTCAAGTCTCTCCGTCTATCTTCTCTGTTATTGCAACCAACCGCCACACACGCCTTCACCATTCTGATTATTAATGTTAACGAGCAGAAAACACGCCATAATAGGAGGAATTTACGTAGCGGTAATGCTTAAACCCGACGAGCTGATGGACAATATGGCGCGGAGGCGTGGTTGTGACGTCATGTGAGTAGGGTCTATAGCAAGGACTGAGCCTTAGTGTCTCGGTGAGGACAGATCCCGATGCAGTTATCTCCGCCTTGCAATGACTGCAAGTCGCTTTGTTGTCATTTTTCCTCGTGAAGTGAAGACACACTTTCGAGCGTTTGATGCTAAACCATCGTAATCTTTCATTTTCACCCTCTTTCCTGGTGAAGTATAGCCAAACTTTGGAGCGAGTGGTTCTTGGCGCCATGCTAGTTTTTATGCGTCTGGACAACAAGACACGTCACGTCACGACGCAATACGCGTCTTTAGGAATCGTTAAAGGGATCGTTAAGACTTTTTCATTGTGATGTCTAGGCCTCAAAACACTAGGAACCGGTTCGGAATTGGAATCGGATTTCGATTCCCATCCCTAGTGATGACCTTTGTCGATCACATTTATACAGTTTACAATAAATTCTGATTGGATTACCCGTTGTAAATCATCACAATGGCCTGTAATGAACATCACCCGAAAGTCACCGGATTGCAACCATCCGACATGTCAGGCACACCTGGCTCACCCATTCTTTGCCTTTCGCCTCCAACTCGCCCCTTCTTCCCTTGCTCCCGTTCTGTGAGGCAGGCGGTGCACAAACCAAGCCTCTAGCAATGTGTTCCTATCCTGCAGGAGCCCTCAGGTTCCAACCTGTCAATATCTCAGCAAAGAATCTTGGCTCTGCCGTGGCTCAGTTAACTTCCTCACCCACCGCAAACGCAGATGGGGGTCGGAAGAGAGGTTCCTGTCCCCCTGCCAGCCCAGAGGCGAACGCCGTCACCCTCGGCCCGCCGCGCCAACCCCTCCTCTCCGTAAACACGCTGCTCGCGCGGCCATAAAGGCCAGCATCCTGGCAGCCGCAGCGAGCAATATGGCAGCTGACGGCAGTTTTTCTGCTTGCTGACGTCTTAGATGTTTTGGATGGCGGTCACGTCGACGCTCGCTCAGGGTAAAACGTAGGGGGGCGGGGGGAGGGGGGTTGGAGAGGAACGCTCGTGTCCTCAAATTGTGAAGGAGCAAAAGAGGACAAAAAAGGAAGACATTTTGGAATGATGTAAGTTAGGTGACAGAAAGTCACAGTGAGTTTTTACAATGTTGGCCTGTGTACGGCACACACATATGCCTCAACCCAGCGTGTGACAACACGTCTCTGGTGTATGCGCGCTCACGCACACAAAGTTCTTGACTGCGAGGCACCGCGGCTGTCTCCTGGAAGCTCAGGTTACTGCCAACCGGCGGGACAGACTTTATGGAAGCCTGTCTCCCACACCCACTCGACCCGTCCACAAGGCTCCGGAGGAGGTATCGGGTTGCCAGTTCAGCGCCGGACAGGCTTTGCGCTGGCGGCAGCTTGTGATCTTGTGTGTGCGTGCTTGCGTGTGTGTATTTTATCTCCCGCTCTTTGAGGGTAGCGGCGCACAAAGCTGCCGTCTCCTCCAGGTATGGAGGTGTGATTTACAGTGCAGACGCCTCACCTCACACACGCAATGGCTTCCTTCTCCACAGCAGGAATATTCCAGCCTTCTAGGCCTGCCGCTAATAAAGCGTGATGAGGAGCCTGAATAACAAATGAGAAGCTCCGCCAATACGAAGGCAGGAGTTGTTTTTAATGCTTCCATAACTTTCTACACATGTATGAATGCTAAAATCTGGACAAACTAAAAGCAAAGGCCGACAATAGATTAGTTTAACATAATGTATTTTACGACGGGCAGTTATGCTTGAAAGGAGGTTCTGTTTTATTGTTTTGTTTTTGTTTGATTTTGATGAGGCCAGGGTAAATAGTGCCATTTTTAAATTCTCTCTTTTTTTTTTAATCCCCATGTTGCTCTGCATATTTGCAAACATACACACTTTTCACAACCGTTATTCTTGATAATAAAACAGAGTGAATCCAATGTATGAAACAAATTGCCCTATGCATGGGGTCAGTTGTGCTACCATCCATTCCACTCCATGTAATCCAATTGTTCTTTTATTATGATTAGGGACGTCCCCGATCCGATCAAGTGATCGGAAAATGGGCCCAATCGCATCATTTTTGAAATTCAAAATCAGATGAAAAAGATCGTGTTTTTAAGATTTTTTTTTTCATTAAAAGGAACACTTTGTAACTTTTCAACTGTTATAAAATATTTTCATAAGATTTGTGAATATACGTTCATATGTGGAGATCCCCCTCCCTGGTGGGCAAAAAGTATCATTGCATGTAATTGACTTTCCAATAGTCAAGTTTCTTGAGCGAAACATGGGCAACGCCATCTTGGACAATGTCTAGTCTGAATTTCCGGTTAAGAAAAAACAACATGAATTACGGTCGAAGTAAGCAGTGTGTTGACAAATTTTAAAACTGCAGATCTCTCAGGGTGCAGACAATAAAAAACCGTGTGGCATTTGCCAAGGCCCACAGCATGTCAAAAGCATAGACGCTGGAAAAGTGACAAAAGGTGGATTTTTTCAGATGAATCTTCCATTGAATTAAACCACAGTCGCCGCAAATATTGCAGGAAACCTACTGGAGCCCGCATGGACCCAAGATTCACTCACAAATCAGTGAAGTTTGGTGGTGGCAAAATCATGGTCTGGGGTTACATCCAGTATGAGGGTGTTCGTTAGATCTGCAGGGTGGAAGGCAACATAAATAGTCTGAAATATCAACAAATCTCAGCTGTCTCTTACGTTCCTAACCATAAAAAGGGACAAATTCTGCAGCAGGATGGTGCTCCATCGCATACTTCAATCTCCACCTCAAAGTTCCTCAAGGCAAAGAAGATCAAGATCCTCCAGGACTGGCCAGCCCAGTCACCAGACATGAACATCACTGAGCATGTCTGGGGTAGGATGAAAGAGGAAGCATGGAAGACGAAACCCAAGAATGTTGATGAACGCTGGGAGGCATGCAAGATTACTTTCTTTGATGTTCCTGATGACTTCATCAATAAATTTTATGAATCCTTGCCGAACCGCATGGATGCAGTCCTTCAATCCCATGGAAGTCATACAAAATATTAAATTTGGATCTCACAGCACCAATACTTAATTCGCCTATATTATGTAAAATATTTTCGGAACAGTTAGCAGTGATCTGGATTTTATGGAGTCGGGCTTAGGCAGTATTCTATCAGTGGCTATTTGGCACAACAGCCACTTCTACTGTAATTTTCGCACTATAAGGCGCACTTGACTATAAGCCGCCGACACCAAATTTGACACGAAAATGGCGAACAAATTTGTTCATAGATAAGGCGCACTGGACTACAAGCTGCAGCTGTCCTCACTGTATTATGGGATATTTACACCAAAAGATATTAACCGTTAATCATAAGACCAAACGAACCACCATGACGCTTTGAACCAATTAGCTGCAAAGCTTCATTGCTTCAAGAAGCTTTATTTGGCCATCACTGCTCCCTTGGGGGGAGACAGCCAACCTCTGCTGCCACCTGCTGTCAACAATGCAATTGTCCAACATGCCTTCTAGCATTCATTGCAGTGCTACAGATGTAACTAACAATCAAAATTCATGTTCTGTGGTAATTATTTCTTCAGTTACTGTTCAAATTGTTTCATTAAATCTAGTTATGGTATTTGGTAACACTTTATTTGACAGTGGCACCATAAGACTGTCATTAGACAATCATAATTATGACATGACACTCTCATGAGCATTAATGAATGCTTATAACAGATGTCATTTAGTGTTATCCAGCAAATTATCTCACTTTTGAATTGATGTCAAAGATCCAAGCTGGCCATAAATGGAGTTAGTGACATAATTTGCAGGATGACACTTAAGGGCATCTGTCTAATAGTATGTCATTCTTTTTATTGCAGATATTGATCGCGATAAAACTTTTGCACAACATTAGATTCCATTCAATTTCTTGTTTTATTTAAAACGATTGGTGCATGTGCAAAACACACATAACAAGTTATAAAATTATTTTTTAAAATATTAACGAAGGTGGACCACAAGTTGAGCCTTCCATCATCAAAGAATAACGCACGTAGTCTCGATATATGTCCATCAACGTACTGTAAGTGTTGTTGTGAGGCACATCAAGTGTCTTCCCTTGCCTAACAGTGTTTTCCACCTGTAAACAAATGAACAAAGAACTTGTAACATTTGCATTTATCAGTTTACATAATTGTGCCATCCTACAAGTACTGATTAGCAACAGGCTAGCAGCAGATAGCATGTGCTGCAGTCACAGCAGTACAGTAGTTGTAGTAAATAGTATTAAACATCATCATAATAACAATATCAAAGACAACAAGTCGTTTCATGAGCAAAATTTTAGCTTTAGTATTTTTTGAGCACTGGACAAATGAAAATGCAGGGATAGGAAGAACATACCTTCCATAACACAGCGGCAACATGGCTACAAAAACACCTGGTCTTTGTGGTGGTGCAAGCTTGGTTCCACATTTGCCTTCATGAACATGTTGTCCTCCCACGTCGCGATGATGGCACGTGGATGTGGTATTTCCAAATTGTCATTTTTGACTGATTTTGATGAGTAATGCCACTTCAGCTTTACAGTTGTTTTGGTTAGAGAAAGTGTAAAACGGAAGTCGCGAGCAGAACTGTGGAAGTAAAACGTAAGTACCTTGGAAACTGGTTTATAAAATATTTTCATATCATTTGTGATATGTCGACTGACAACTAGTTGAATGACACCTCTTTTATATCTTGAGGGGTTCTGTACTGGCACTAATTAACTTTAAGGAGGGTGGCAGGAACCCTGCCACCGGGGCTGGACGTATAGGGGGGGCCGGGATGGGCACGGCCCATCCAGACGTGAGTTGTGCCCACCCAATCAAAATGTCGGGAATATCCAGCCTATACGCAGACTATGCAGCTGCTTAGGGCCCCTGACAACTAGGGGGCCCCCAATCTGGCAATTGTTTAATTTATATTCTATTTTGTTTACTACAGTTTGCTTTATTTGACTTTTGTGAGTTTTGATACTTGATTACAAGCCTACAAAATTAAAAGTTCTTCCTTAACTTCTTTCTTTCCTCTTTTAGAAAAAGGTTTGGCACTATACTGTAAGAACTGACAATCATTTGGGGTGAGAAGTTTGAAGTATGCAGTCCAACAAAATCTGATTAATATACAAAATATGGATGTATGGCTTGGATTGCATGTATGAGTTTCACAGTACACTGTGACGAAATGGTGGGCCAAAAATATGGGCCCCTTTGCATTATTTTGCTTGCTTGCCAAATGGCCCTGGGAATATCTATTGTAGCGTCTCACTGGATATAGAGAACGCACGGAGAGTTGGTCTCACCTACTTTTTTAAGGCAGGATTAACGATTACTGTTGGCCGCAACCACGCCGAACAAGCAATCACCAAAACAAGCTGTTTTCCATAATCCGTGCGCTTCCTCTCTCTCCTCCAGACATATTCTCGCAGTCGGAAATCCGGGCATTAATGACGTCACCAGCCACAACAAAGCGTCGCCATATTGAAATGGGGGCGAAACACGAGTCACAAGCAGTTGCTCTGTCGTGCATTGTAGTACAAACGCGTTGTCTTAGTTGCGGTCTTTTTTTCCGTCGGAATGACTAAAAGTTGCCGTGTTGCGTGTTGTAACACAAGGAAGAGTTCGGAGCCGCATTTGAAGTTCTTCATTCTTCCTCGTGAGAAGAAAAGGACAAGCAAATGGCTGAAAGCAATCAATCGAGGAACAGTAAAAGACGGTTCGGTAGATCATTCTTGCCAGTGGAAACCTAAATCCAGGCACATTTACGTTTTCAGCCGACATTTTATTACTGATAAGCAGTGTTGAGAGTAACGCCGTTATAAATAACGGCGTTAAGTAGCGGTGTTATTTTTTCAGTAACGGGGTAATCTAACTAATTACTTTTTCCGCCGTTACAACGCCGTAACCGTTACTGACGGTCAAAAGTGATGCGTTACTTACTCCGAATAAATTGAAGAAACTACCAGCCGTGTCGAGTCGACTCTGCTCTGTTGATTTGTCATCCAAGACTTGGGGTGCGTTCAGGTTCGAGAACAGCGCACGTACTTCTGACTCCAAGCTGTTTGTCCCTGCTCATTCAATTAGACAATGCTTTCCAACGTTTGGTAACATTTCTGTGTTTGCTACACCTGATGCTAGCCTTGTTCCCATCTCCCACTGTCAGCCAGCAATAATTCTGCTTCCATCTTGAGGACGGCAGACGCTTTGAAGGTGACGTGAATTGTCGGGAAACGAGCCTACCTAAATGCAGCCCCTCGAGAGATGCGATGGAAGTGATTGTGATTGGCTGAGGGTAGAGTCATGTGTCGTGGTAAGCCAATCAGAGCCGGTGATTTCACAAGCAAACCGGAACAGAGCGTGCGGCGAACACACACACGCAAAACAGGTGCACAGGATCGGGATGGCAGAGCATTCAGAAGAAAAATTGTCCTTTAAGAGGTGGAGATATAGACACTATTTCAAGTTTGTCGAAATTAAAGAAAAGAACCTGCATGTAATGTGTAATTTATGTCCCGGGGCAAAGCTTTTGGCGACATCTGTGGTAAGCTATTCAAATCTGCTGAAGCACCTAACAAGTTAACTACCTGTCTGTTCTTCTCTATTCCACTGACTCGAATACTGCTCAGAAAATTTCAAATTCTTTGACATACAAGTTCTTTTTAAAGTAACGGAAATAGTTACTTTCCCTGGTAACTAGTTACTTTTACTATAGAGTAATTCAGTTACTAACCTAGTTACTTTTTGGAAGAAGTAGTGAGTAATGTAACTAATTACTTTTTTAAAGTAACGTGCGCAACACTGCTGGTGAGTAAACTTTAAATGATTTTTTTCCCCCAATTTGCTGCTAGGATTCAATAGACTAGGCAGTGGTTATTATTACCGTAACCGACAACTCGCAGAGCGTTATTTTTCTTTTGCCGTGAACTGCTCTGATCGGTCAATCGGTATATTATTGGCCTGTTGGGAATTGTTTATTTTGCCGTGACGTGTTCACGGCTAAATAACGCTTGGAGGCGAATTACCGGTTACGGCACAAATAATCACTCCGTATATATTACCAGTTTTCTTTATTCAACACAGTACATATTCCACGTAATTGATAAAGGTCAACTTACTGGGTGACTTTATGAGGTAGTTGTAGATGTTTCCGGAGTCCACTGCAGGCAATTCCTTTGGATTGTTTATCCAGCTATCAGCTGCAACTTTGTATGGGCAGATTTGCAGGCCAATACACTTTAATTTTAAGTTGTATCGCCTCCTCGCGTCTGTCGGCAGTGACTCATGATAATAATAAGTCATGTTTAAGACGCTTTTGTGAAGACGCAAAACACAGCTGAAACATATGAATTTCAGACAACGTTTGTCTATGGATGTTTACCAGTGCGTGCCACCATCTCAAAATGGCGACACGTTGCTATGCGAGATGACGTCATCGTGACAACACGCCTACTGCGAGAATAAGTAGATAGATGAATGGAAAAAAAAAAATGAAAAAAAAACAACAACAAACAAATAAACCCCCCAGAAAATTAATGCAGCCCCAACGGGACACAAGCCAGTGGCCTACTTGCGCCGGTCCAAAGCCCGGAGAAATGCAGAGAGTTAAAAAAAAAAAAAAGCCTGCATTGGGGGTGCCCCCTCAAGATTTCTTATTGCCCACTCTGGTGGGTAAACCTAGATCCGGGCCTGCCTGTCACACAAAAAAAAACCAACAACAAATGTGCTGACTGCTTTACTGCATACGTCACGTCCCCCTTTCCCCATTCATTACAAAGACTGAAGTCAATGCGAACGCTTTCGAGCGAATGCTGCAAAGATGGCAGAGCAACAAACGAGACAAAAAGTTTTGTCTGAGAAGGAAAAAAGAGAGGCTACCAGGATAGCCAGAATAAAAATTGGCCCGGCTTTTGCTCGCAGGCGTGATGCCCCCACCCTCGTCAGTTCGGGTGGGGTGGGGGGGTTTAGCCACACTAAGCCACAGTTGCTAACAATATGCTATTGTTTAGCCACAACTGGATTAATTACCTTATTACTATTCGTCCTTCATTGATTCATTGATGATTTTATGACACTGTTCGGATGTGCGCTGGTCCGCATGGGAAACGAAGTCTTCCTTAAGGCAAAACACTACCACTTTTATCCACCGGCTTCGCTAAAATCAACCAAAACTGAAAAGCTACCAAGTGTTGGTATAACTGATTGAATTGAAATGATTTTTTTCATTAAAAAAAAAAATACACTCGGGTGACTTGAAGTTCCGCTCTGAGACCCCCAATTTGGCCAACTTTCATAATTGTCCGATATTCATATGATTGGAAATCTCAATTTTCTGGGGGAAGAAAAAAAATTTGAACGGGAAGCCATGACTTTAACGAGATATTATCGCGTACTTACCTGTGTTACCTTTGTTTCGATTGAAAAACTCCATGTAGCATGTACACAGCTGGACTTTTTGGAGATTTTATGGGTGAAACATGGTCATATAACAAGGGTCGCGATGCAGAAATCGCAGACATCAATGAGTCGTCGAGATTTTCTTTTTCATAATATATATTTTGTTTTTTAAACGTTTTTTCCCGATTTTTTTGTTTGGATCGATTATTCATTATCTAATATATCGGAGAAAATGAGACAGTAACAAAAAAAAAAATACAGTTAAGCGATAGTTATGAAGTAGATATCCGTGACTTTTTTACAGACACCATTTGTTTCATTGTGACGTCATTTGTGTAAAAGTTTAAAATATGAGAATGAAAAATTTTTAGTCGTTTTTTTATTTTATTTTTTTAAAACGAAATATTAGACGTCAATTAATTATTCTAAGCTAAAATGACAGACATTTTGAATAATAAATATAATTAATTACCTTTGTTTTATGCTGGGTAGAAACAAAAGCGGTTGCGCGACGTCTGTAAATGGGGGTTTCCAGGGTAAAACGGACAAATCAAAAATAGCTCCGGGGCTTAATGCGCCATGAATCTGCCATGGCAGCATATAGACATATTGTTCTTAATTGCAATTCAAACCATCTATAAAATATGCCATATTTTTCTGTAAATTCTTGTTGGAATGGAGAGATAAGACACAAGACGGATATATACATTCAACATACTGTACATAAGTACTGTATTCGTTCATTATAACAATAAATCAACAAGATGGGATACACATTCTGTTAAAGCGATCCATGGATAGAAACACTTGTAGTTCTTAAGAGATAAATGTTAGTACAAGTTATAGAAATTTTACATTAAAACCCCTCTTAATGTTTTCGTTTATTTAAAGTTTGTAAAATTTTCAATCAAAAAATAAACTAGTAGTTCGCCATTGTTGATGTCAATAATTACACAATGCTCAGGTGTTGAAACCCATCAAATCAGTCGCACCCAAGCGCCAGCAGAGGGCAACAAAACACCAAAAAACACAAGTAAAAAGTGGACATGACACTGTGCTGTCATTATAATCTGTTTGAGCGGGGCATGTGTGTTAATTGCATCAAATATTTTAACGTGATTAATTTAAAAAATTATTTACCGCCCGTAAACGCGATAATTTTGACAGCCCTAATATATATAGATATATACGTACATAGGTCACACTTTTTATTCATTTATTCATTTTCCAAGCTGCTTATCCTCACGAGGGTCACGGGGGTGCTGGAGCCAAACCCAGCTAACTATGGGCAGTAGGCGGGGTACACCCTGAATCTTTTTGCGTTATTTTTCATTGCGTTTTTTTCATTTGTTTTTTTTTTTTTTTGTTATGAGATTTGTCATTGTGTTTTTTTATCTTTTATTTTTTTATGTAATTTGCCATATTTATTTTTTGTTTGTTATGTGAATTTCCGTTGTTTTTTAATTTGCCAGTGTTTTTTGATTCGCCATTGATATTTGAAATCCTTTTTTTTTTCTTTTTTTTTGTTACATGATCTGTCATTTAGATTTGCCATTATGTTTTTTTTTTTTTTTTTTTTTTTTTTTTTTGCTGTAGTGTTTTTAGATTTTTCCGTTGTGTTTTGCACTTCAGGGCCACTGTAAAAACTGGCATTCATCTCGTTATGTTTTAATCTCCGTAGATTCCGTTTTTAGCTCATAATTGTCATGTCATCGTCATGACAGAATTGTTTGTCGACAAAATATTTTTGTTGTCGTCACTGTTGACAAATACAACAATGGTTCAAAAACCACATTTTTGCGGTGTGCATAGGTGGGTTTTCTTGCTAAGGCCCCCAAGAGACGAAAAACGAAAACGGCATATTTTCATAGATAAGCCGCACTGGACTATAAACCGCAGCTGTCCTCACTGTATTACTGGATATTTACACCAAAACCACCATGAAGCTTTGAACCAATTGGCTGCAAAACTTCATTGCTTCAAGAAGCTTCATTTGGCCATCACTGCTCCCTTGGGGGAGACATTCAACCTCTGCCGCCAGCTGGTGTCAAAACTGTTGTCGTCCAACATGCCTCCTAACATGCATTTTGAGTGCTACAGATGTAAATAACATTTTAAATTCATGCTCTGTGCTAATTATTTTCTTCAGTAACTGTTCCAGTTGTTTCATTATTTTCTAATTATGGTATTTGGTTAACACTTTATTTGACAGTGGTGCCATAAACCTGTCATAAGACTATTATAATTATGACATGACACTGCCATGAGCGTTAATGAATGCTTATGACAGATGGCAATTTGTGTCATCCGGCAAAGTATCTCACTTTTGAATGGATGTATAGATCCGAGCTGGACATAAATGGAGTTCGTGACATAATTCAAAATGTCATTAATGCCCATGATAGTTTCATGTCATAATTATGATGGTCCTATGGCAGTCTTATGACACCATTGTCTAAGAAAGTGTCACCTATTAACCCAAATAAACAAATAAGCTGCACTGGACTATCAGCCGCAGGATTCAAAATGAGGGGGAAAAGTAGCGGCTTATAGTCAGAAAATTACGGTAACTCTCACAGTGGACAAGCACCTACCATGAAAATTTCAAACCCGCCTATCATGTCTAAGTGGGAGAACTTGACCCATGACCTCTGAGGGAGACCCAGCTTTCTCAAACTGGGCCCTATATTATGCTACAAAATTTTGTTGGTAATCTTCATACTTCATAATGCCATGTACACCGTCAATCAGTCCAGTGCCAGAGGCAGAAAAGCAACCCAAAACATCAGGGAACCTCCGCCATGTTTGACTGTGAAGACCATGATCTTTACTTTGAAGGCCGTGTTTTTTTTCCCTCTATGTTGATGCCTTTTCCCAAAAAGCTCTACTTTTGTCAAAACAAACCAGAGAACATTCCTCCAAAAAGTTTTTGGCTTTCTTGGGTAAGTTTTGGCAAACTCCAGCCGGGCTTTTTTAAGTTTCTGGGTCAGAAGTGGGGTCTTCCTGGGTATCCAACCATAGAGTCCCTTTTCATTCAGACGCCGACGGATAGTAGGGTTGACACTGTTGTACCCTCGGACTGCAGGACAGCTTGAACTTGTTTGGATGTTAGTCGAGGGTCTTTATCCACCATCCGCACAATCTTTCGTTGAAATCTCTCAATTTTTCTTTCCCGTCCACATCTAGGGAGGTTGCTTCTCAAGTCCTCAGACAGTTCTTTGGTCTTCTTTCTTTTCTCCATGCTCAATGTGTTACACACAAGGACACAGGACAGAGGTTGAGTCAACTTTAATCCATTGTAACGGGCTGCAAGTGTGATTTAGTTATTGCCACCACCTGTTATGTGTCACAGGTAAGTAACAGGATCTGTAATCACACATATTACAGATGCATCACATGATTTTTCAAAGGGTGCCAATACTTTTGTCCGGCCCATTTTTGGAGTTTTGTGTAAAATGATAATGATTTTTTTCTCCATTCTCTTTCGTGTTTTTTCATTGCAAGCAAAATAAATGAAGATATTACTATCAAAGCATTTGTAATTGCAATCATTTCCTGTGAGAAATTGAGCATTATCTGACAGAATTGAAGGGGTGCCAATACTTTTGGCCAGCACTGTATGTTTCATGCAGGTAGTTTCAGGTGTTCAGTTAATTTAAACATGAGTTCTGGATCACTTATAAACACATGTAAATATAAATAGAAAATCAGATACTCTAAATTGAAAATTGGCACTAACAAATGCAGTCTAAATCCAGCCTGGGCAATGCAATGAAGGGGTGGCAGTCATGACGGAGAATTGCGTCTATACTCAGGCCCTAACAGTCTCTTTTTGGAGTTCTTGGCTCGGCCGAGTCGGGGAAACTGGGACGACACACAATATCCATGCTTTACATCCTGTGACAGCATGAAAGAGCAGCCATCCAGACGTGCCACCCAGAGGAAGCTCATTCAAGCCACGGTGATGTCATTCTTTCAGTCACGACAAAAAGCTTGCGAGCGTGACAGAGTGGAACATAAATTTTCTGGTAAATAGAGATTTTCATCCTCAACCCATGCCAGGGAAGTTGGCATTTCCGTCTTTTTAGAAGAGAGCTAGAAACCTCAACTTTTAGGTTACATACTGCCCCCTATTGATTGAAATACTGTTGAAATACTGTTTGAACTTGCCAGCTTGCATAATGTAAATGTTTTGAGGTTCACAATCATTTTCTAAAAATGCTTTCACGACTTTCACATTCGTCCGATATAAAAAGAAGCGGCTATTATTATGAATCGCATCTTACTGTCAGCAGTCTACGTAGACTATTTACCCATGACACGCAAAGTGACCTAGTTGCGAGGAAAGGGCACTCAAAGGGTCAACATTGAGGAGTCCTGCTATATGCAAAGACCTTGCGATAGTTGTGCTACGAGCTGGCTCGCTAGCGTGGCATGGAACGGCACTCATGAATAATGCATGGAGACATCTGCCACCCCTGAATTATAGATCTGTGCCGTCCAAGCATATGGGAAAAGCCCAGCGAGCGCTAATGGCCAACTCCCCGTGACAAAATATGGGTTAGAGACACGTGAACGATCGTCGGGTCGTGCAACCTTTCAGTCATGTGACTGCGCGATGGACTGTAAATGTGATTATTTACATGTGAGCCGACACGTGTAATATGTATGCGCGTCGGCACTGCTCCAAGTCTCCGGTAAATGAGCTCGTGGGATTCTGGTGTGTCAGGGATGTATAGCGGAACTCTCCTGGCTGACCGTCCTTATGAAAAACCATCATAGAATTTCCACGCTGTGGTATATTAAATATTTAATGTCAGTTTTTCCATATATATATATATATATTTTTTTTGTTCTTAACCAAATTGAATTTGGTAAATTGGTGCATCTTAAAAGGAACCTCACAAACCCTACGCCTAACAAGCAATGGATGGAAAGCTTTGAGTCTTTTATGCAGACTTCCTCCAGTGAAGTGCAGCCTGCTTGAATATTCTATACGCCCCGCTTTAAAGAAGTGTCGCGGTGGGAGGAAAAAAAAAGGGGGGCGAGTATTGTTGGTGAGCATTTTCTTTCGGCCCAGCTGAGCAGGAGGCCCAGTCTAGAAGGGACCACTTCGATCACTGCCTTTCACTGCAGGATTATCCTCTTATCGGCACCGTAAAAGCCCGGCTAAGAAGCTGTGGTAATTAGCCCATCTTTAATTAACGAGCGGCTCGTTCCAAAGCCACCCACGGCCTGCGCCGACTCCCGTTTGGAAGGCAGTCAGCCCGGCGTCAAGCTGACTTAATCTGGTCTTTTTTTTTTTTTTTTTTTGTCCGCATATTAAAAAGTCAAAGCGTAGAAAGAGGCCGTAGTTCATTTTGGAGTGGTCACACCAAGTGCAGATTCCCCGGGCCCCGCATCATTGTTGTTTTCGTCAACAATGTGAAAGACGGAAACATTTCGTTGACGAACAGTTTTTTCATGACAAAGACGAGCTAAAAACGTGGTTTGGGAGTAGGGGTGTGACCAGAGGCGTCGCGTCCCATTAGGCAAACCAGGCAATTGCCTAGGGCCCCCAGCAAGCAGGGGCCCTCGGAGGGCCAACAGATTTAGCACACGCAGCTGTACTGCACTGTCGCAGCAACAAGTGTAGGGAGTGTTTCAATACCACGGCAGATTATCTAACGATTCTGTTATCAATCCCAATCAGCACTAACCATGTCACGTAGATTATACATGTTTAAAAAAGTCCAATCAGCTATTAATATCACATGATTGTTTAGAGAATGTCCTACCAAGTACTCTCTGGAAAGTCCTTGCCAAGTTGTTTTATGTTGATTTTGACAAGCCACCTCATTATTCATGCGACTAAGAAATGGTGATTTTTCCAAAAAAAAGTCTATTACTGGGTCTATCGTATTCCTCGTCGAATACTCTATAAGAAAAATATAACATATATGCATCTAAAATAATCCTAATCGATTTTATATGCAATTTTAATACTCCTTTTAGTAAGGTTCCTTGGGTATGCGTACGTTCCCATAGGAACCAGTCCGGTTATTGTCCTAAGTCACAAGCGCTGCGTATTCTGGGAGTGAGAATAGGCGTGAGGTGCGCATTTCAAGCAGAGGACGGCCACCTGTTGAAATGTGTGCGTCCATGAACGAATGTAAAGAATGTAACGAATGTAATGTAATGCACTTTTTTTTAATTTAATATTTTTGTCATTTAGCTTTTACATTGGATTTTAATTTTAACAGCATTATACTGCATTTTTGTCGACACCTTAGAAAAAAGTTGGGCTTCACTTTTGCACTAAATAGAGAGAAAATGTTTTAGTTATTATTTATGTTAGTGATGTTTTTGTTTGTTGCTTTTACCGGATTACACACGCTCGAAGGGCCCCATGTTGCTTGTTGCCTGGGGCCCCCGGGATCCCTTGCTACGCCTCTGGGTGTGACAAAATATCGAAATGATGATATATTGTGATACTTTGTATCCCAAAAGGTTATCTATATGCTCCTGTCAAGAATCGAGATATCGTTTTTAAAAAGGTGTCAATTTAAAAAAAAAAAAAGAGGCTGCCATTGATGGTGCTCGACGCCCAATCCATTTAGACTGGGAACGTTCGTTCATTCAAAACCAGAGCATTCACAGTCATTCGGTCCGATTTTCGGGGCATTTACAGGTCACTTGCTTTTCATATTAGGGTAGGGTGACCAAACGTCCTCTTTTGCCCGGACAAGTCCTACTTTCACGCAGTATCCTCGTTGTCCAGGCGGGTTTTATATATTCATAAAAATGTCCGGTTTTTATGATTTATTTTACGGGACCAACTTGAAGAGAATTCCTCCGGCCGCTAGGGGGCAGCGCTTGCCTGCGTTGACGTTGCTCCTACTGGTAGGGGCTGGAGAAGGAGTAGATCTTCTTCTTCTTTTTTGTTGGCAGTTCACCCTTTGTTTCATGGGGAATTACCACCATCTACTGACGGTTTGCCGAGAGCTCAGACTACAGTAAGGAGTTCAATAAGAAGTTCTAAAAGACGTGGCTCCATACACCTTTCTGTAAGTTTCTCCTGTTAATGTCGATCACGTGTCTTCTGTTGTACATAGGGTTATATGTGTACACAGAGATGCAGTATATTGTATTAGTCTTGTAATTGTTCTGCGTTAGTTAGTGGTTGAATGCTAGTATAGCTAAATAGCTGTGTTGCTTATGAGTTTTTTTTACGATAAATACTTATATAATGGCAACTGTTGACTTCTGTCGGAGATTTGTACTGGTGTAATCTGTAAAATCCCGTTTGTTGTCGCATCTTTGCGCTGCCGATGGTAGTAAACTTTTATAGCAAAGTCTGATTTTGCCTCGCCTCCCGTATTCACTAATAGGGTAGCAATCAGGGAGCTCAGCTGCGCTAGGCATTATGGGCAATGTAGTTTTGAATTTGAACTGCTGCGTTTGGAAACATGCCTGTTGAATCGCTTGTCAGTTTATTTCAGTTATTGTTTGCGTACAATTTAGAACATTGTATGAGAATAAAAATTGAGTGGGAATAACATTTTGTCAACGACAATTGTCGTGATCGTAATTTTAAAAAATGTTGAGTTGGCACATAGCCAACTGTGTGTGTGTATTTACTGGACTACATTTCCATGAGTCAGCATTATATTATTTTTTTTAATAACAATTATTATTATTATTTATTTATTTATTTATTTTTTATTGTTTGATTATTTTTTAGGAAGAATAAAGCCTGTTGAGTAAAAAAAAAAGTGGGAGATATACGCATCTTTGAGTGATCTACGAGTAAAATTCAAGTATCTCGAGGCCGGGCCGAGTGTCCTCTTTTTTGGAAATCAAAATATGGTCACCCTATATTAGGGCATTTCCAGGTCATTTCCTGTTGAGTTTGTGTCACTGCCATTTGGGTGATGCCCAGGTCACTTCCTGTTCTGTAATGCAAAATAAACAGCAAGTGACCCATAAAATACCCCAAAATCAACAGGAATTAACTGAAAATCAACAGGTAAATGACCTTAAGTGGCCCAAAATTACTCATTGCCTGGCATTGGCTGCCACTGACGGCCATAGACGTTCAATCCGTTTGAAGTGGGAGGGATGCCACCCTCCCAGTTCAAATGGATTGGACGTATACTAGTGATAAACTCATTCCAATTCACAGCAGAAGTTTGTTTTTCTGTTTATTAGTTTTTTGTAGAATATCATAGAATGATATCCTGACCAATGTATCAAAAATCGTTGTATAGCTATATCGTCAGATCATTGTTACCGTGAGCTTTGTATCGCAAATCGTATCGTATCCCGAGGTACCAAGAGGTTTCCACTCACACTCGGGAGACTAAAACTAGGGCTGCAACGATTAGTCGATTAACTCAAGTAATTTGAAACAAATTTTGCTGCTTTGAGGATTCGTTTAATTATAGTGGTGTTGTAATGGTTTGTTTGGAAAGTGTTGCGTTTAGTTTTATTGAATTGGGTGGAAACACTCAAGTGACAACAGTGAATATGCCATAACTCGTCCAACATGGCTGAATCCAGCTGCCAACAGAGATGTTTTTGTTTGAGCTAATATGTTTGTTTATGCATTCATAATTTAGTAAAAAAAGTACAGGTTGTCCCTGGGTTACAAACGAGTTCCCACAGTATACTGTATATGAATTTAACTCATTTGCTCCCAAAAACGTATGAATACGTTACATTTTTAATTGTTTCAGTGTCCCAAAGACGTATTTATATTAGGGCTGTCAAACGATTAAAATTTTTAATCGAGTTAATCACAGCTTAAAAATTAATTAATCGTAATTAATCCCAATTCAAACCATCTATAAAATATGCCGTATTTTAATGTAAATTATTGTTGGAATGGAAAGATAAGACACAAGACGGATATATAAATTCAACATACTGAAGTACTGTATTTGTTTATTATAACAATAAATCAACAAGATGGCATTAAAATTATCAACATTCTGTTAAAGCGATCCATGGATAGAAAGACTTGTAGTTCTTACAAGATAAATGTTGGTACAAGTTATAGAAATTGTATATTAAAACTAAAGATGCACCGATACCGATACTAGTATCGGCAGGAGGCACCGATCCGGCCCGAAATGGTGGTATCGGTATCGGCGAGTACCAACAAAGACGGCGCCGATACCATTTACCGGTCCATTATTATAACATTTGACCACAGCCTTTTTCTCCTCCTGGCGCTCACTACACTCTGTCTCTGTGTTGTGTGATGACACGTGAACACCAAGCAGCTATCGCTATTGGCCTGCTCCAGACCAATGAGAGCGGGCCAATAGCCACTCCTGACCAATCAAAAGGGGGCTTTTTCATATGGACGAAAAACAAACCAGGAAATATGGCGGCGCCGCGGTGGTCGGGAAATATTTCCAAATAGAAATCCCGTCGATTAAAATCAATGGCTGCATGCAAGATTTGCGGCCTGAAAGTTTGGAGATGTGGAGTTAAATCGGCCAGTTTCAATACCTCGAACTTGATAAAACATTTGAAGACGAAACGTGAACGAACACAACGAGTTTGAGCCTGCAAGAGCAGGACTGCTATCCAGAGGAAAAAGGCCGCTGGACCGGAGCAACAATCTCTGGTCAGTTCACTTCGTCTACTTTACTTTTATTGTCTTTTACTGAAAGAAATGCCGCAGTAATTTGGGAAGTGTTTCCAAAGTATTGTTGCAACCTTTCAGAAATAGAAATAAGGGACTCCCACCTCCCGAAAAAAAGGAGAGACGGGATGCTGTGGTCAATTATTATTACTTATAATTGTTAGCGTCCGCAAATGCGGAAATAAGGTTGAACCTCGGAGAAGACAACAAGCGGGGGATGCATAAAAGGGTTTAATGATTGCAAACAAAAAATAACACGCGATCGCGGGACAGTAGAAATAACAAAAGGAGTCCATGACAGCAGGTCGACGGACAAACTAAGACGATAGGCAGCGGTTACAAACGAGAGCAGCACAATAACAGAAAAACCCAATGCAGGGGCATAACAAGCAAATGTAGCGAGATTATTGTGCCAGATGTCAAACAGCGATCAGCAAGGCATATATCTCGGCAGCCTTCTCTGAGATCACCCGTGCTTAAATGCTGCGTTGACGAGCCTGCATTGGATTCAAGTGCCACGCCCCCACGCCCAGCAACAAAACACAATCTAACCAGCAGCAGAATGTGTCAATAATTTCATGAAAGTTGCACTGTTTGGACTTTGAGAGGTTTAAAAAAGTTTATTCAGTTCATTCAGAGTTTATTATTATGAATTTATTTTTACTTTCTTACTGTTGGGCTAGTATTATACATGTTTTATTAATTTCACAAATTTAGCACTATTTTGGCCTTTGAGAGCGGAAGGTTTATTCAACTGTTGTCCACTAGGGTTTAGTGTACTTTTTCCTATTTTGCAAAGGTAAGCAACAGCCTGACAAAGCCTTGATAGCAATGATTTCACATCCAATTATGTAGCTCTTTGGGGAAAAAAAAAAAAAAGAAAGAAAAAAAATGTATATATATATAATCGGGGTGGTATCGGTATGGTATCGGTATCGGCCGATACTGCACAGCCAGGTATCGGTATCGGGGCCAAAAAATGGTATCGGTGCAACACTAATCAAAACCCCTCTTAATGTTTTCGGTTATATAAAGTTTGTAAAATTTTCAATCAAAAAATAAACTAGTTGCTCGCCATTGTTGATGTCAATAATAATTATGGTGCTGAAACCCATAAAATCAGTCACACCCAAGCGCCAGCAGAGGGCCACAAAACAAAAAACACAAGTAAAAAGTGGAAATGACACTTTGCTGTCATTTTAATCTGTTTGAGCGGGGCATGTACATTAAATGTGTCAAATATTTTAACGTGATTGATGAAAAAAATTAACACCCGTTAATGCGATAATTTTGTCTGTCCTAATTTATACGTCTTTTATTTTTTTAAATTTTTTTTCAAAAGAGACATCTCTGGGTTCTGATTCAACTTAGCTCCAAAGCACAGCGCTGAAAATCCATTTTAAAGCAATAACACTGGCCACTGGAGGGCAAGAGCGCATTTGGTAAGACTCACAACCCGATTCAACAGAACGAACGGCCAAGCCGCATGGCCAGGGCGCCTGTGGAAGATGACCGAATGGACGTCCAGGATGCCAGGCGGCGGACGACCGAGCAGAACAACCGAGAGGACGCCCGGGATGCCAGGCGCTGGACGACCGAGCACAACGACCGGGACCACCAGTGCAGCGGACGATGCCGTTGAGTCCGTGCTGCTCGCCGAGCAGAGCCCGCACCGCCGTGCTCGGACGCTTGCATCCCCCACACCCTCCAGTGTCCCGCACGGAAACGCGCACGACCAAACCAGTTCCCCCCCAGGAACAGAAGTTCCCCAGGGGAACTCTGCCACGAGGCAGTGTTAACCACAAAAGAAAGACTCAAAAAAATCCATCTTTACGAGACAGGCGGCGATGACGGAAAAGTTTACCCTGGCTGTCGCAGCCACAACAGCGTCATCTCTCAGTTAGTTATGTGTAAATAAATTGTTACTTTGCTATCAAAGCTCTATTTGTCTTGTTGTTTCGTTATTTTGTAAAATGAAAACATTATTCAGATGTTTGGGATGTACAGTAACTAAAGCAAAAAAATAGCTGTGTTATAGTCAAAGTTATGTTTGAAATGTATGCTTTCACAAAAAGCTCAATTTCTCTGTTTTTTTACATGAGAAATTGACATTTTCTAATGCTTATCTCTAAAGAATGGCAAAAGATATGAACCAACTTTTTTTTACTGCTGAAAGAAGAGCGTCTTTTGGTGGGTTCCATGTTTATTTAGCAAAAGAACATAATTGTCTGTGGGCCTAGCAAAATCAGTCAAAATCCAGTAAAACGGCCGGGAGCAAAGGGGGTTGCACTGGTGAAAATGGCTGGGAGTGCATGAGTTAAAATTAAGACTTTGCCGGTAAAATGTCTATAAAATTTCTAAATCAATCAAACAAACAAAAAGCAAAAAAATGAAATTAACAAAATTCTTAAAAAATACTTCTATAATGGGTCAAAATTATTTTTCGAACAGATCATGTGACTAGCACCTTAGATGGTCATTTGCTCTGCTTAGCCAAAACCACCTAAGAACAGGAGACGCAAGATAGATATACGTAATTTTTTCAAACCTAGGCTTTCAAAAGCGACAACAACTACTGAGCAAGAACCAAGGATTGAAGATGGGGACCATGAAATGCCAGAGAGCACCGCCAAAATGGTGAGCGGAGTTTCAATTTGCCCCTCTAAATACGTTAATTGTACAACAGAGCCACCATCGGGTGTACCATGCTCACACACGTAGGCACACCCCCACACACTCACACAGCTGGGATGCCTGAATTAGCAAGCATGGGCTAAGCTAATAACCAAGCACTGATCGTATAAGTTAATTTTATTACTGACACTGCGTTTTGGGGTCATCAACATGTTTTGCCACCCCCCCCCCCAAAAGTCAAACTCCACCTGTGTTTAGAATTTTACAGACGAAAATATTTTGGGTAACTGTCAACTAAAACTAAACAAAATTTGTATGAGATTTCACCGACTAAAACTAGACGGACACAAACACATTTTGCAATTACTTAAATATGACTAAGACTAATAAGTATTTTCGTCCAAAAGACAGACAAAAATTAAAAGGGCTGACAAAAACAACACTGCCCCATGTTTTAAAAGTATCACCTACATACCTCTTATGGGCCTCGATGCTATGCACGCGCTTGAAGCATGTTGGACTTCCGCATTTGGATGGAATGGTGCGGTGAAACGATGCAACGGGCGGCCGTCAATCAACGAAACCATGAAAAAATGAAGGACAAAAGCCATCATGCAGTGTGTGACATGGTTTAGTGGAAATCAAAATATTGATTTTTGTCCAACCCAAACCCAAAGTTACAGGAGACATAATGTATTTTTCATCATAAAAGCATCCTATTTTGTTTTTTTAAATAAACACTCTCTAACATTCCATGGTCAATACTGTATAGCTCATGAATTACAAGACGCCATATATTCCCTTTAATAGCCTTGCTGCATTCACAATTTTAAGGAAGCATTCTTACAACGCAGGATTTTAACCCAGCACGTTTCCAAGTCAAGGAGAAAAGAACTCTCTAAGGGGAGCATGTATTATATTAATTGCTAACTCAGGAAGGGCAAAATTCAGAATGGATCACTCACACATGTTCAGAAATAGACATAACAAAACATTAATGTAGAACTTCAATTCTCATACTTGCAGACCTGTTAAGTTTCACGATTTGGTCGGGAGACTCCCGATTTTGACCCCAATGCTCACGCCTCACGATTAGAAAGCCAAATCTCCCGATTTTCCAAAAATGTAATTTTTTTTTTTTTTTTACGTTTTTGTTTGTCACCGTTTTGTAACGATACCATTCGGCCCGATTCGGAAAGTGACTAACAACGAATAGCCTGGCCGTCTCCGACTTCCCTCCCCTCCCTCCCCTTCAGAGCTGGAAAAGCCCAACCCATACATCTGACAGGGAGGGAAGAGGCGAAGCACCACCGACTTCCCAAGATGCTGGCACTAATAAACCGGCTTTTAGACTGGTTCAAGTCTATTTTGGAAGGAAGAGATGGAGCTGACCCTGGTCGGCCTCCAGTATTCGGGAAAAACGACGTTCGTCAACGTAATTGCCGTAAGTCTTACCTGCCAGCGATAGCTAACTAGCCTAATGCTAATAGCATTAGAGCTAATGATGGGAGAACGATGACGAGGAAGAAGTCGCTGCTTTACTCTGTGTTTTCGTGGATCAAACATCATGGAATATTAAACCACTGCGGTCCTACCCCCACAATATATGAATTTAAGTGAGAAAGCGTATCGTTACTTACTTGAAGTTTAATCATTTAGATTCGCTATTATGCTAAAGCTAAAGTGTATACTATACACTTTATTACATTATATCATTATTACTGTGCTGAAACAAAAAATATAAAGTTTCAATTCTAGGTTACAATTCAATTAAAGAGGAACTGAAGACCTTTCCGGATTTTGGTGTAATTTTATGAATATAAACTTGGGACAAGTTCCTCAAAACAACCATGACATTATCAACACGTAATTGTAAGGATAATTTGCGTTTTTTTATTTTTTTTGCACTCCGTTAATGGTCCCTTCGCAAACCCGGAAGTGTGACGTAGGCAACAGAAGACTACCCACAGCTAACATAGCAGCAACAACGATGTCAGTGATATTTCCACCAAAGGTAACCATTCAGGATCGCTCTTTCGTGACGCTACCGATGGCAAAGGCTCCCAGGAAAGATGAACTACAATTAATCCCTACATGTTTGAACCTGAGGCGTCAGATGACGGCGATTTACTTGACACAGCAGATGGCGTCATGATGCCAATTGACAGCTCGACACTTCACGAACGGGAGAGTGAGTGGTAAGTCCAGCATCGTGATTTTTTTTATTAGAATGCGATTACATGGTTGTATATTTTTCCATGCTCTACACATAGCTAAAACTGGATATTAGGTAATGGGACAGCTCCTACCGATCTAAATATGGTAAAGCTAGCCCAAATGTGGCTAAATGAATGAAATGTTATTGGTATTTTAAAATAAATGACAAAACCATTTTATTTTCCAGGTGTTGCTGTAAACCATCAAGTAATTACCCTTCCAAGAGTATGCCTGTGTCATCAGGAGATCCCAGACGTGAGAGCCAAACTTGCAGAGGCTGAAGCACTGACAGGGGCATGAATTTCATTAAAAAAAATAAAACCATAAATTGTTAACAACATTGACACATTTTGTTGACTGTTTAATGTATTCTATTGTTATATAAAATATTGTAATTATATTACATTCTGAAAAAATATTCAATAGGCCGCAATAATGATACCAGGTTTATGTTGAATCAGCATTAGCTTTCGTTGTCAGATTGTGACACAACATGTTATACCAAGCACACAACGGCACACATCAAAGAGCATAATTTCAGTAAGCAACACAAAGTTAGGATAGCAACGGACTAGCGGAACATTGAAAAATGATAACGGCAGTGGGAAATATGTATTTACTCTTTTCTGTAGCATGAAGTGTTCTCTATACAAAGATAATGCATTATCATTAAAATATGAAGGTAACTTGATTTTTCTTTAAAAAAATGTGTACTGTATATATGACTAGTTTATGATTTCATGTCATCAAAATTTGCTACATTTATTTCTCCTAAATCATCGTCATCTGATGTCGCAGACGGAAGAAATTCAGCATCTGGCAGGCCTCATAGGATCTCTTCAGTCGTCATCGCTGGACACCGCATCACTTCGGTCATCATATGACTCGACCCACTCTCTCTTGATTTTGGGAAACTGGGTGGCAACTGACTTGCAACGCTTTTTTCATCGTGTTGAGGGTTTCCGCCACTTAATTTTTTATGTTTGGCTTCCTGGAGGGAAAAAAAAATCACAGCAGCATGAAAATATTGGATGAATCCTAATTTTAATTTAATAATAATTTCTTGGTGATCAAATAATAATGCCCCAGTCATACCAGCAACTATTTGATGCTATTGTTCCCTCTTCAAATAGGCAGACCTTGATGTTGAAATATAAAAAAACGAGCCAAGGACCTATTTGGTGCTGGGGACATTTGAATTTACATAACACCTATTGATATAGTAATAAAATCACATGAGTAGACGACATGTCAGCCAACCTATCTACTTACGACAGGCCAACAGCAAAAAAATAAATAAAAAATGTCGCACTTCAACAAACTGGCAGTAGGAGTCTCCCTCGTTTATATAAAAAAAAAAAAAAGCCATTAATGTTCTACTTACGTCTTTGGAAAACCAAGGTTGCATTGTTGTAGGTTTTCAAAGCTGTCGTGGCTGAAATGATGAAAACAATGAGCCGATTGGGGACCTGTATGCATGCTAACAAAAACGGTCCAAACCTTTGCAGGAGAAGTTTTTTTTTTTGGACCACTCCTAGAGTCTCGAGTCTTCCTGTGAGTAATTCATATCGCTACACATCGAGATGGCATGACGAATCCCGCGAGTAAAACCCAGAAAATGTTTGCAATATATGGCGAGGATAGCGTGGTGCTATATTTCCGTGTTCAGAGTGGTGGCGAGGCTTCCTGGAAGTTACGTCACGAGGTAGGGGTCGGCAGGACGGCGCGTCCCTCGTTGCTATGGTGTTGCTATGGCCATAACTCAAAAACTACGCGGTCAATTATTATTTTTTTTTTTTTAAGTGACTTTTTGAGAGAGCGAATGACGCATTTAATACAATTCAACTGAGTAAAACACTTAAGAGCGAAATCTGAAAACCTCTTCAGTTCCCCTTTAAAAAACTGCCATGACAAAGATACTTTTAAAAACAAATATGATTAATTTTCTAAATGATGTAATTAATGTTTTTAATCTTGCTGATTTAGTCTCACGAAACCCTAATTGGAGTGATGGTTGATGAGATGAAGAGGCTGCTGAGGAAGCTGATGTCCAAATTTGTGCAAATGGATGTGATCAGGAAAGCTGAGGATATTGATGTTGATTACAGGAACAAGGAGAACTGGCATGACACAGGCAACATAGCAGTATCACATGATGCCAGACAATACATGGAGCAAGTTGAAGACTATCTCTGATGCCACCAAAAAGAGGTTCTTTGACAGTGTAGTTAATTTTTACACAAGTGTTGTGACCAAAATGAACTTGAAAAAAAATGGTTGCATTTTGTCTTAGCGATTGTCACGCGCGCGCGCATCATCGGGGTTGGCAAAGAGAAATCTCCCTATTTGCAATTTCTACAACTTAACAGGTATGTACTTGCTGGTTGGGAAGAGTAACCAGAGGTCTACTGCTCCTTGTAAACTGGCAAATAAAAGCAACTTATCAAGCAAACTAGAAACTGCAATTTCTGGAGAAATTACTCTGAGTCTTTGCTGATACAGATCTTAGCCCCACCCAGGTTGGTTTGGGGTTCACTTCCTGTTGATTTGGGGACATTTGGGGGACACGTCCAGGTCATATCAGGTTATTTGGAAATATGTGGGGGGCATGTCATTTGGGGGGGGTCCTTGCCTTTGAATGCCTTTGAAAATGAATAGGAAATTAGGACATCCATGGCCATCAATGGCATCGACTTACATACGCGTCACTGGAGTCCAAGTACATTGGCATCAATAGAATCGACATACATGGCCGCCAATGGCAAGGACGTGCATAGCCCTCCTTTGCAATTGTGTACTTGTGTGTCAATGCAATGTGAATGACATTGGAAATTAATGGGAAATTGTGACATCCATGGCCGTCAATGGCATCGACTTACATATGCGTCAATGGGATCCAAAACATTGGTGTCATGCCACGTCGCTTCCTGTTTTATTTTGAAGGCTTCACCCTCTTCATAGTCGCGTACTTGCCCTTCCTCTTGTCAGCTAATCACCTATTGTTTCCACCTGTTCCACATTACCTTGTGTGTATATAAGGCCCTAGTTCCCCTTGTCTTGTGCAGAAGTGTCTTTCATGTAAGGTCAGTCACGTCAGCCTCTCGCCATAGTTATTCTGTACATTATCCTCCATTTGGAGTGCTTTGTGTTTGTAACTTTTGATCCTAGCCAGCTTGAATTTTTCCTCCTTTTGGAGCGCTTTATGTTTTTGCGTTACGTCCCGTTTGGAGCCCTTTGTGTTTGAAACCTTATTTTGTTTCTAGTCATCCTGACTCATTCCTCCATTGGAGCGCTTTTTGTTTGTGCTTTTTCTCATCCCCGCAAGTCAGCAGAAGAACCTGTGTTTTCAAAATAAATTTTTGCCTGAACCTCCGCAGCTGAGTCCGCCTCGTCATCTCGGCCTGACAGAACACTTCTGCCAGAAATGGACCCAGCGGAGTCTCCCGACTTGTTTGCCACTATCCGAGAGCAATCGGCTCGTCTCACCCGCCAGGAGGACTTTCAAGCCACAATGGCTGCACAGCTGGTCCAAATGAACAATCAGCTGATGGAGCTCACAGCCCGGCTGCTCCCAGCACAACCGGCTTCAGTTTCCAATACCCCTGCCTGCCCCCCTCCTGCTTCTTCTGCCCTGGTTCCTGGAAGAGGACCAAGATTGGCGCCGCCAGAGCAATTCTGCGGGGACCCAGGTACTAGCCAAGCTTTCGTCACGGAATGCAGTATGCACTTTGACTGCTCCCCCCATGAGTTCACGACTGACCGTTCTCGTATTGCCTTCATGGTGTCCCACATGTCAGGACGGGCCCGAGCCTGGGCCATGGCTGAGTGGGAGCGTGATTCGTGTTCGTGCCACAACTTGTCCTCATTCATTGATGCCCTAAAGACCACTTTCTACCCAGTGTGCTCCGAAAGAGACCGAGCAAGAGAGCTCAGCAGCCTGCGTCAGGGTAAAGCCTCGGTCAATGACTATGCCATTCAGTTCCGTACCCTGGCCGCAGGTTGGGGCTGGTGCCACACCGCACTCTATGACACCTTTTTTAAGGGGCTCTCCCCCACTATCCGGGATTGCATTGTACCACTCGACCTCCCGGTGGGGTTGGACGACCTCATTGCCCTCGCCATACGCACCGACCATCGCCTTGAGGAGTTGAGCAGGAGCCGGCCAATCCAAGCTGTGAGACCACCTCCCCAGTCGCTGGAGCAGTCAGGACCTCGCCGCACCCACATCCTACCGGCCTCACCTCCTAGGGATCCTAACGATGCCATACCCATGCAGCCTGGTCCCACACGCACCTCCCCTGAGGAACGCAAGCGCCGACAACTAGTGGGGCTATGCTTCTACTGCGGGAGTTCGGGACACCGTGTGGCAGGTTCCTCCGCCCGCAGGCCCAGACCGAGCCATGCCAGTCAACCAGCGAACCCCACCCACCGCTCTACGTCCACCGTCCAGGTAAATCACAGAGCTTTGTCATGTACACTCGCTGCCCTGATAGACTCCGACTGTCTGATGCCTTGGGGGGTTTGCCATCTCATGGGCCTTCATGCTATCCCTCTAGAACGACCCCTGGTGGCCAGATCTCTCAATGGTGAGAGACTGTTTTCTATCACCCACTCTTGCGAGCCTACAGAAGTCACTGTCCAAGGACACACTGAGACAATGTCTTTCCATTTGTTTTCTGCCCATCCCAGACATTGGTTTTAGGTCTCTCATGGTTCCACAAGCACCAACCACATATAGATTGGAACTCTGGGTCCGTACTGGGGTGGGGTGCGGACTGTAAGGGATGTTCTTGTAGAAAAGAACCCTGGGGTCAAAGGTCCTGTTATTGGTGAGACTGCAATTTCCAAGTTTTCTCTCTCTGTCACTCCAGAACCAGTTATCGATTTGAGCACCATCCCCGAGTGCTATCAACATTTGCGCCAGGTTTTTGACAATGCTCGGGCCCAGGCTCTGCCACCCCACCGCTCTTATGACTGCGCCATTGATCTCGTCCCAGGCTCCACCATCCCTAGGGGGGGCCTCTATCCCATCTCTGGACCTGAGAAAGCCGCCATGTGCGAATACATCCAGACCTCCTTGAAAGCAGGGCTCATCCGTCCTTCCTCGTCCGCGGCTGGAGCAGGTTTCTTTTTTGTCGGAAAGAAGGACGGATCGCTCCGCCCCTGTATTGACTACCGCCGGCTCAACAATATCACCGTAAAGAACCGCTAGCCCCTCCCCCTCATGTCTTCAGTGTTCGACCAATTGCAGAAGGCCAGGGTCTTCACGAAGTTAGACCTGCGAAACGCCTACCATCTGGTCCGCACCAGGGAGGTGGATGAGTGGATGACTGCTTTTAACACCCCAGACGGCCACTATGAATATCTGGTCATGCCCTTCGGTCTCACGAACGCACCCGCATTCTTCCAGGCGTTAATCAATGATGTACTTCGTGACTTTTTTGACCGTTTCGTTTTTGTTTATCTAGATGACATCCTTATTTACTCCCCGGATATACCATCCACAAGCAACATGTAGAATCTTTTTTAAAGCGTCTTCTCGCCAACGATCTTTTTGTTAAAGCTGAAAAAAGTGAATTTCATGTTGACACGATTTCCTTTTTGGGCTTTATTGTAACTCCTGGGGGTGTTCAGATGGACCCTGCTAAAGTAGAAACAATAGTTTATTGGCCCACACCGGGCTGTCGAAAGAAGCTTCAGCAGTTCCTCGGGTTCACTAATTTTTACAGGCAGTTTATCTGCGGTTTTAGTAAGATTACAGGCCCTCTCCACGCTCTTACTTCCACCAAGGTGCGTTTCGAATGGACCCCTGCAGCTGAAGCGGCTTTCCTGGCCTTGAAGATCCGCTTCACCACAGCCCCCATCCTGACCATGCCTGATCCCTGTCGTCCGTTCGTTGTGGAGGTCGACGCCTCCAGTGAGGGCATCGGGGCTACACTGTCCCAACGAGCGGAGCATGATGGGAAGTTGCATCCCTGCGCCTTCCACTCCCGCTGCCTTTCTCCAGCAGAGCGTAACTACAACGTGGGCGACCGAGAACTTCTCGCCATCAAGACCGCTCTGGAGGAGTGGTGGCATTGGCTCGAGGGGGCGGAGCAACCCTTCATAGTTTGGACAGATCATCGCAATCTAGAGTATCTCAGGACAGCTAAGAGACTCAATTCTCGCCAGGCCAGGTGGGCGCTCTTTTTTTGACCGATTCTCCTTCTCTCTCTTACAGGCCGGGGTCCCAGAACATCAAAGCAGACGCCCTCTCTCGCCTTTACGACCCCGAGCCTGTAGCCAAGGACCCTGAACCCATCCTGCCACTGAATTGTGTGGTAGGGGCGGTAACTTGGCAATAGAAACAGAGGTTAAGCAGGCATTAGGGGGGGTCCGGACACCTCGGGGGTGCCCTGAGAACCTACTTTTCGTCCCGGCTAACCTACGCCCCCGGGTGATCCAATGGGCCCACTCCACACCGCTTTCCTGTCATCCGGGAGTCAGGCGCACCATGCACGCCATTTCCCGGAGGTTCTGGTCGCCAGGCATGGAGCCGGAGGTCCGGGAGTACGTCAAGGCTTGCTCAGTCTGCGCCCGAAACAAGACGTCCACCAGACCACGCATGGGCCTTCTTCAACCCCTCCCGATTCCCTCCAGACAATGGGCTGAGATTTCCTTGGACTTTGTCACGGGGCTTCCTGAACCCCAGGGGAAAACCACAATCCTGACTGTAGTCGACCGCTTCTCCAAGATGGCCCGCTTCATAGCCCCTGCCTGCCTTGCCCTCTGCAAAAGAAACTGCAGGGATCATGATGCGGGAGGTATTCCGCATACATGGCTTCCCCCAGGACATTGTCTCGGACCGGGGGCCACAGTTCGTGTCACTCTTTTGGAGGGAATTCTGCCGCCTCATCGGGGCCAAGGCCAGTCTTACGTCGGGTTACCATCTGGAGTCCAACGGCCAGACCGAGCGCCTCAACCAACAGTTGGAGACCAGCCTCCGGTGTCTGGTATCCCAGAACCCATCCACATGGAGCAACCACCTGGTCTGGGTAGAATATGCCCACAACACGCTTCCCACCTCTGCTACAGGTATGTCACCCTTCAAATGCGTCCATGGCTACAATCCGCCTTTGTTTGCCGCACAGGAGCGGGAGGTCTCT
Source organism: Corythoichthys intestinalis (assembly GCF_030265065.1). Lineage (NCBI taxonomy): Eukaryota > Metazoa > Chordata > Actinopteri > Syngnathiformes > Syngnathidae > Corythoichthys > Corythoichthys intestinalis. The sequence goes on from NC_080396.1 coordinate 70,407,013, forward strand.
GTCCCGTCTGCCCATGCCTTGGTCCGCTGTAGCAGACGCATCTGGGAAGCAGCTCGCCAAGTCCTCGTCCGCCAAGGGGATCTAGTGAAGAAGGCCGCAGACCGCCATCGACGCCCAGCACCCGCCTACCAGGCGGGACAGCGAGTGTTGCTAAGCGCCCGAAACCTTCCCCTCCGGGCCACCTGCCAGAAGTTGCCCCCCCGCTTTGTGGGTCCATTCCCCGTATCGAAGGTCGTAGGCCCAGCAGCGGTACGTCTACGTCTCCCACGCTCCCTAAGGGTCCGTCCCACCTTCCACGTCAGCCAAGTCAAACCTGTGGTGGAGAGCTCCATGGTGCCTATGCCACGCCCCCCGCCTCCTCTGGACATCGTTGGCGGCCCTGCCTATCAGGTCAAGAAGTTGCTGTCGGTGCGACCCCGAGGTTGTGGCCGCCAGTACCTGGTGGACTGGGAGGGCTACGGCCCGGAGGAGAGACAATGGGTTCCCTTGCGGTTCATCTTGGACCCCTCCTTGATCAGGGACTTTCACAGGGACCACCCCGATCTGCCTGGACCGTCTGGCAGCCGGTCCTAGAGGGGGGGCTTCTGTCATGCCACGTCGCTTCCTGTTTTATTTGGAAGGCTTCACCCTCTTCATAGTCGCGTACTTGCCCTTCCTCTTGTCAGCAAATCACCAATTGTTTCCACCTGTTCCACATTACCCTGTGTGTGTATATAATGCCCTAGTTCCCCTTGTCTTGTGCAGAAGTCTTTCATGTAAGGTCAGTCACGTCAGCCTCTCGCCATAGCCATCATAGTTATTCTGTACATTATCCTCCATTTGGAGTGCTTTGTGTTTGTAACTTTTGATCCTAGCCAGCTTGAATTTTTCCTCCTTTTGGAGCGCTTTATGTTTTTGCCTTACCTCCCGTTTGGAGCGCTTTGTGTTTGAAACCTTATTTTGTTTCTAGTCATCCTGACTCATTCCTCCGTTGGAGAGCTTTTTGTTTTTGCTTTTTCTCATCCCCGCAAGTCAGCGGAAGAACCTGTTTTCAAAATAAATTTTTGCCTGAACCTCCGCAGCTGAGTCCGCCTCGTCATCTCGGCCTGACAATTGGCATCAATAGATTCGACATACATGGCTGTCAATGGCATCAATGCAATGTAAATTCCATTGGAAGTGAAAGGGAAATTTGAACCAACGTTACATCCCCATTAAAAATGAATGGGAAAGTTTTTGGCAAATTTCTGGGGAACTTTAATTTTTTTTCCAAATTCTGTATACCACTTTTATGCCCCACAAATTATGTGATTTGGTCAAAAATTGTATGACTAGATACATTTTGAATTTTGTTTTTTTTTTTCCCCAAAAATCTGAAAATTTGACATTTACGGGCGAACAGAACATTTTTCGGGGTCGTTCGAAAAATTCCCTGCGTCGCGTGAAAATTCCGCTTGTTTCGATATTGGAACAGTGCCGATCGGTCAAACGGCTCGGCAAAGAAATCCCATCCAAAAAAACAAAAACAGAATAACACTGTCTGGATCTTGGGAAAAAAAGGCTTTAATAAAGTGCCTATGACAGCAAAGAGCATGTTTATTTCATATTTCACGTATTTTATGCTCCTCAATGAAAAGGACCGCTTGGAAGTGTGTGGAAGTGATCGATTTATTTATTCAATTTTTTTTTTATCCCACGCAATGAAAATGAGTGAAATCCTGGATTGAGGAAGAATGCGAATGTGACGTCCGGGTCACCATCTCTCAATACAGCCATTACTATATAGCACGCAGAAGGACTGCGGATTCAGCTGATTTTGTTGATGAATTTTTTTTTGTTTTTCGCCCAATGTGCTGCAGGCTTTTCTTGCTGGACCAGGGAGAGGCGCGGAGCCTTTTTGGGATTCAAAAAGTTCCTGTTCACCGCGGAGATTGGCCAAAACAAGTCCGACAACTGTGGGACCATTGGACCGACGAGGAATTGAGTAAACTACGTGTTTTGAATTATGTCAAATACTGGGATCATGGCACACTTTTAATTTCATGAAATTTGAATATTTCAAAACAGGATGTTAAACAGAAAAGCTGGCTTTCTGATAAATTTATTGAAGTAATATGACAACAGTACTTTTTGGCCCTCCAGTTACGACCATTACAGCACCAAGGCGGCATGGCATGGAGGTGGTCAGCCTTTGGCAAAATTCAGATGTTATTGGTGCTTTGATATTGGCCCGCCGATTGTCTGCATTTGACAAAACCACCTAAAATTTCAACGGGGTTCAAGTCAGGCAGATTTGCTGGCCAATCAAGCAAATTCCGCCTCTGGCTATTTCACCTTAACTGAGCATGAAGGCACAAAAATGGCAAAAACCCAAAATGCCATGCCGCATTTAATCTCTGCAAGAGTGGTGCACTAATTGTCGCATGCTAATAGAATCCAAGTCACAAGGTCACGAGAAGGAGAAAGCAGGGACAATGTGACGGTGAGACAAATAGTGCTAAAGGGAGAGCGGGACGCAGAACTAGCCCAGACCTGGCACAGACGGGAAGAGGGATGGGGGGTGCGCGGGGGTGGCCCCAGCATGCATACATTAGCAGTGCTTAGGCGCACTAATTGCTTCTCACTTAGACAAATCTCCTGCAAATCACGACTGTGCCGCCAGCACTGCCCAGGCCCCCCGGGAAGTGGAGACGGCAGGCAGGCGGGCGAGCGGACTGACGGACGGAGCGGGAGGCAGAGTGGGAGGAAGTGGGGGAGGAGCAGGAACGGGGGGATGGCGGCGGCGGTGGCGAGTGGAGCGTGTGTTGCAGAGGCGCCTCAGAGCAGGATGGAGGAAGAAGAGGAGGAGGGATGATGCTCCCTGGAGATCGAGGGAAATAGAGAGAGAGAAAAGCTTCAACTCTTTTCCTCTGTCTTTCTCTCCCTCTATCCATAGTTATAGCTAAGCACCCCCTCCCCAAACTTCTTCCACTGGTCTTACAGAAGCCACACTGCCAACAAAGCACACCCCCTTCCTCTGTGATCTCTCCCCACCTCGCTGTCTTTCGCCCAACAGAAAAGTGGAGGAAAGATGAAACTCTACGGGAGGAGGGGAGGGGTGTTGATGGGGGACGCGGGAGAAAATCAATAAGACAGATGGATAGCCGGATAACAGGGTCCGGCATGCTTCAGCGGTGAGGCAATCCAGAGGGTGCCCACACAACTTCCACACAGACGGAGGCGCAGACAAAAACAGGACGCGGGGAAGAGCGTGCTGATCAGCCTCAGGAAGACGCCGTCATCCGCAACACATGCACGCGCGAACACAAACATACACCAACTAGTGAGACAAGAGCATAAATATCAAAAAGTAGTGCGTAGCATAGCAGGCTATCGCTAAAACGTGGTATACATATAAGTTTTTAACATCTTAACTGATATGTGGGCAGCTCGACAATAAACAAGAACAAAATGGCCAGGTTTGAGTGATTACTGTTCTTTTGATGTATCTCCACAACTAGACATGTGCCGATTATCGGTTTCAAGTTATACCGTGGTATGAAAAACTCAAGGTTTCAAAAGCGCAAAACGTTTCCCATCATACTGTCCCTAAGGTATGAGCTATTTTTATATCCCAAAAATGCATAGAGAAATCCCTCGCTTGCAGCTGCAAGGCTTAATCCTCCCCCACCGGTTGTTGCTCAGTGTCAGTGAGTCAGCTGTGCTACACGATGGATAGAGGAGGTGAAACTCTTGAACTTTTTCCCCCTTCGAAGAAAACAAAATTGCTGGTATGGGAATACTTCGGCTACAGAAAAGTTACAGACGGCCTTGGCCTAGAGGAGGAAGGCCAACCAACATATAAAACATGTTTGCGGAGGGTGGCTGCCAAGGAGGCAATACCTCCAATATGATTTCGCAATTATACAAAATTAAAGGTTAGTAAACACAGTCATGAATGTTTCCCACCAACTACAAGCGTTAACTCCTGCGTGTTTAGTGTGTCCAGCGGTGGTAAAACGTGGTGTGTTTTTTTTTCTCTGGCAACTGTCTGTGTTGAGAAAGAGAGTGTGTGTATAATGTTAATTATAAGATTATATTATAAAAGTCAAACACACATGCTTTTTATGGAAATAATTCAATTATTTTTGTTCTGATGGTAATAATGTTGAGCTGTGGCTTTAGGGTTACCTAAAGGACTGCATTTTTTTTATTTTATTTAGAATCTTAATCTTATTTTTTGTGATTTTATCTATTAACACTTGACATTATACTTACGTTCCAATTTGCTAATATGCTTTGAAAAATAAAAATCCTGTTCAATGGAAAAAAGTTTTTTTTTGTCTTTTTTTTAAATCAAGATTTCTCAAAGTAAGACATTATAGAGCTGCAATTGCAATACCATGATCAGTGTTGTTAATAATATGCGTTAAAGTATAACGGCGTTGGTGGCTCCAATAATACCTGACTGCAGCCGACAGCCTACAAACTATGCCCACCTGATGCTACGGTAGATATCACATGTATAAAGAACTACATCCGAAATGACAGACTCATCAGCATTAGCACATGAATAGAAAACTATAGTGGTATGAAAAAGTATCTGAACCTTTTGGAATTTCTCACATTTCTGCATAAAATCACCATCAAATGTGATCTGATCTTTATCAAAATCACACAGATGAAAATACAGTGTGTGCTTTAACTAAAACCCCCCAAACATTTATAGGTTTTCATATTTTAATGAGGATAGCATGCAAACAATGACAGAAAGGTAAAAATAAGTAAGTGAACCCTCCGCCTAAGGAGACCTAAAGAGCAATTGAAACCAATTTTACCAAACAATTGAAGTCAGGTGTGTGCCCAATCACTGATGAGTGGTTTAAAGCTGCCCTGCCCACGAAGGGAGTTACAAAAAATCGATTATTAGATACATCGCGATTCAACACGTGACGATTTGATTACATTTAATAAAATAAAGGTTAAAAAATTATGATTTTCACTCATAAATTTATGACAGCCGCTCATACCGGAACGAAATTCAAGACACGTCTGCCACCCAGACACCTTTAACGGGCGCACGCACAACGTTATGATGGATGCTCCCGGTTACTGAGCGAGAGATTTACTCCTTTTCAAAAGACTGGAAAATAAATTTGTGTATGAGACAGGTAGGAACCCGACGGTCGCGCTTCTGTGTGCAAGTTATGTTTTAGAGCGAGAGGGGAAGAGAGAGAGTTCGTTGCTCCGTGTTTTTCAGATGTCCAGCAGTAGTTTCAAGTCATGCCAATTGAAAAATTTCGTGAGTGTGCTGCTAAGACCCGTGTGCATCTATAAGAGGTGAGTACACGAACCCTCTTGTACTGTTTAGCCTTTATTGTTGTTGTTTTTGAGATGTTAACAGTTAATGCCGAGCGCTAAGCTAATCAGCTCATTTGCAGAACATGTAAAACCATGATTAAGTACAGCGGTAACACTACAAACATGCGAAATAGTACAGAAATCTGTGATAACAAAGTATATTGGTTAACAGAAGTCTTATCTCTAAAGACACTTTGTTTCCAGAAAATATGGAATTCATTCCACCTGTGTAAATGTTATTGTATCGTTGAGAGAAATAAGTACTGCCTTTAAAATGGTTAATGTTTTTGTACTTTCTTAAAATAAATAAAAATAAAAAATTTAAAAAGCAGCCTAAGGCCAGCTTTTCGTTGTATGGGCGTGTTTCCATCGTTCCTGTTGAATCATTAGGATATTTTAAATAACTAATGGACATAAATTTGTTTGGCTACTTTATTAATCAGTAATGTACGATGCACCGATAATTGTGATCATCGTGATAACCGTGATCATCGTCAATACCGTGATCATCGTTCAATAATCGAATCGTAGCACCCTGAATCATAATCAAATCGAAACCTGGGGTGCCTAAGATGGCACACCCCTACTGTGTGCATCATGGCTCGGTCAAAAGAGGTGTCTGAACACCTGCGATCAAGGATTGTTGATATGTATAAAGCAGGGAAGGAAACAAAACAATTTCTAAAAGTCTGGATGTTCATCAATCGACAGTCAGAGAAGTTGTCTAGAAATGGAGAGAGTTTGGCACTGTTGCTTCTCTCCCAAGGAGTGGCCGTCCACCAAAGATGACGCCAAGAGTTCAGCGCAGAATACTCAGTGAGGTAAAAAAGAACCATAGAGTGACTGATAAAAAGACTTATAGAAATCACAGGCACAGTCCAATATCTATGTGCACACATCAACCATATGTGAAACTATGGCCAAGAATGGTGTTCATGGGAGGACTCCACAGAGGAAGCTACTCCTGTCTAAAAAAAAATCTTCTTGCTTGTTTAATGTTTGCAAAAAGGCATTTGGACACTCCACAGAAGTCTTTGCAAAATATTTTGTGGACTGATGAAACCAATATGAATTGTTTGGGAGTAACACACAACGTCATTGGTGGAGGAAAAATGGAACTGCTCACAACCATCAACTCCTCATCCTCACCGTGAAGCATGGTAGAGGACCATCATGATTTGGGGCTGTTTTCCTGCCTCAGGGCCTGGACAACTTGCAATTATTAATGGAAGAATGAATTTAAAAGTTTATCAGAATGTTTTGCTGGAAAACCTCAGGCCATCTGTCAGACAGTTGAAGCTAAAAAGAGGATGGATGCTGCAACAAGACAATGATCCAAAACACAGAAGTAAATCAACTTCAGAATGGTTTAAGAAGAACAAAATACATGTTCTGAAGTGGCCAAGTCAAAGTCCAGACTTGAACACCATTGAGATGCTGTGGCATGACCTAAAGACAGCGATCCATGCTACACATCCCAGGAATCTGACTGAATTACAGCAGTTTTGTAGAAAAGAATGGGACAAGATTAGTGCCGTACTGATCTGCAGCTACAGAAAGTGTCTGGTTGAAGTTATATCTGCCAAAGAGGGCCACCACAAAATATTAACTGTGATGGTTCACTTACTTATTTTTCCCCTTTCTGTCATTGTTTGCATGCTATCCTCATTAAAATATGAAAACCTATAAATGTTTGGGTGGTTTAAGTTCAAGCAGACACTGTTTTATCATCTGTGTGATTTTGACAAAGATCAGATCATATTTGATGGTGATTTTATGCAGAAATGTGAAAAATTCCAAAAGGTTCAGATACTTATTCATACCACTGTAGATGCAAAATGACAGACTTGCCGTCGTTCGTAAACAGCCGCCATCTTAAAGAAGTAGACTTCACTGGAAGACTCTGTTGTAGCGAACCTTTCTAGCGAACCTAAGTAACCTTTTTATCAAAAATACTCCTAAATCGGCAAACTTTAGACTTAAATCTATCTTTAAATGATGAAACAGTTTTAAAACTTTCATATTTTGAAAGTAGACAGAAGGGAAGTAATAAAACAACGAGAGCAATTGTAACAACTTTAACAACTCGGTTGATTCACAATAATAAATGACTTCCAAACATAGCAAAGGTTACACTGTACAATCTAGTTAACGCAATATCCGCAATACCCCTGTGTCTAGTTAAGTTCAATTCAATCAGTTAATATAAACATATTTGATGTGAAAGACGTTATAGAATGGATCATGTAATAACGTGTAAAACATGAAAAGTAACGCCAATTACTTTGCCAAGCAACTAATTACTCTCACATTGAGGTAACTGAGTTACTAACTCAATTACTTTTTGGGAGAAGTAGTTTGTAACTGTAATTAATTACTTTTTAATAGTAAGATTAACAAAACTGACCTTGATAATATAAATTAACTGTGATATTTTGGCTTAATGTTATCATACCGTCAGAATCTCATACCGGCACATGCCTAGGTGTGAGTTTATGCAGGGTTTATTTTAAATAACAACAATGTGGATTAGAGGAGAAGAAAATTTAAACATGATGAAGAAGGTCTGGGTGATTATGTGACAATGATTAGTGTGAATGTCAGGTTGATCACAGGTCTGCTGTGAGCATATTTCCGTGATCAATCGCAATGAAAATGGGTGTGATAAGAGCCAGTCGCAGTTTTCCCACGATACTGCTGTTAGTGAGTTGTAAAAGTCAACAGAACGTTAGGATAAGAAGTAGACTTAGACCATATGTGGAGCTGAACAACAGAAGAGGGCAGCGAAACAGTCATGACTTGTGTTGACCTTTGTCTTGAAAAGAGAAGTCACTCATCGTCAGTCGTGCGGTGTTCTTACCAAAGCACCGTAGCGCACTTTAGGCCACTGTGGATGGTACAGTATATGCCCTCAAAATCAGGCAACACAACAAATCTGTTTCATCCGTACTGTAAATTTCAGACTAAAAGCCGCTACTTTTGACACCCATTTGATTTATAGTCCAGTGCGCCTTATTCATGGCTTTTACAACCAAAGAGCTTCATGGCAAAAATGACGGTACTATGCCCAACATATAATGAAGAACGCTTGAAAATGGAGAGACAGCGAGAACTAAAAGTGGTATTTGCCATGTGGCAAAATGGATTATGCCATATGGCATTTTTTGGCCATCTGGCATTTTTTTGGGCCATGTGGCAAAAAAATTTTTGCCATGTGGCAAAATTTTTTTGCAAAATGGCTTTTTTTTTTTTTTTGCCATGTGGCAATTTTTTGGGCCATGTGGCAAAACTGTGCGAGTGGCAGAGCCTTACTTGCATGCCAGTTGAAAGTCAATGCGCTCTAGTTTAAAGTGTATTGTCAAAAATCACAGCCACATATGTTTTTCTGCCATTTACAATGAAGGTAAAATTTGGACGGGCAGAGCCGTCAATGGCATGGACTTGTATGGCCTGCAAAAGAGCCATATACCCCAAAAATGCCATATGACCCCCCACAAACCAAAATGCATTTTGCCACATACCCCAAAAAAATGCCACATGGCGAAAAAAATGCAAAAAAAAAAAAAAAAAAAGCCACATGGCAAAAGAAATTTTGCCTCATGGCAAAATTGCCACATGGCAAAAAAAATGCCACACGGCAAAAAAAAATTTGCCACATGGCAAAATGCATTTTGCCACATACCCCAAAAAAAATGCCACATGGCAAAAAATTTGCCTACATGGCAAAAAAATTTGCCACATGGCAAAAAAATTTGGCCACATGGCAAAAAAAAATGCCACATGGCAAAAAACAATTTTGGTTTTCGGCCCTGCTGTGAAAATATCCACTCAGGCTACCACTACTGTTAGCACATGTAGCAATAGCCGTTTCGTTGCAACTAGTATCGCAGCAATCATGCAATTTTTTCGTGTCATGAATAAATGTGTGTCAGTAACAAATTAAAGATCCTTAACCCCTTAAACAGACCTATCTAATATGATAACAATTAATGAGGACCAAGAAGCAGCCAAATAAGTACTTGAATGAAACCTATTTCAGCAGACAACAACTGATTGGCATAAAACATTGAAAGGAGGGAGGTATACTGTCTTCTTGAAAGAACAAACAAGCCTAAAAAAAACATGTAGCAGAAGCTAATACACCCAAATGGGTGATTTGCATGAACGCTATGAATTACAGTAATCAAGTGCGTAGGTTTGGTCTCAACATTGGTAGGGACGATATAACAGCATAACCTGCATGTACACTTTTTGCTGAATACGGGACATTAATAAGACCAAACAGATTGGATGAACGGGGGCCAGGACTACATTTCTCACGAATATGAACCTAATTATTTGATAGGCTAAATGATCAATGCAAAATAAATCTGTATTGACTTGTACTAACTTTCATGTGTATTGGTTCAAGTCATACACTGTTCGATTCAAACCTTTGTTTCGAAAAACTACTTAAGACACCTTTTGGAAACTTCCAGAATAAATGTCTGGATTTTACTAGCAAATTGAAATTGCAATTTATTAACATACATTAAATTTATATTAACATACACAATAAATACAAGCTTGTTAATAATCTCAACTATCCAGGAATGCAAAAAATAAACATGTGTCTTATGACAACTCAGCATTGTCTGTCTAAATAAATAAATTACATATACAGTAACTGTTATAACTTATTAGCGTATAAAAAAAAATAATTATAAAAATGGAACCTTCTTTCAGGTGAAACACTACTGCTTTGTCCACAAGCACAGCCAAACTCAACAAAAAATGAAAGCTCCTTTGGGCTGCTTTAAGACCACATGGATATAATAAAAATTAAAATTGTGGAGAAGGGGATACACCTCGGTTCACTACATTTCTCATAGTTTAATTAACGTTAACAGAAGAAAACACATACAGGACATTTCTCTCAAAGCAGCTAATGGCGTAGGTTTGGTCTCAACATTGGTAGAGACGATATAACAGCATAACCTGCATGTACAGTACACTTTTTGCTCAGGATGGGACATTAATAGGACCAAACAGATGGGGTGGGGGTCAAGGCTACATTTCTCGCAAATATGAACCTAATTAATTGATATGATAAATCAGGGGTGCTCATTACGATCGACCAGTAGATCGCATTGCTAGTGTGGGTAGCTCGCGGCATCAAAACAAAAACTTTTTTTTAATTATACATATTTAATAATGATTAGGTTGTGTGTATGTTGTGTTGTGTGAGCAACATATGAGGTCATGCAGCACCCGTCTCTCTTTAAGCAGCTTCTTGCTCACGTTTTTCTGGTTCTATAGTTTCCAGCAGAGTTCACTACATTGCTCATAGTTTAATTAACGTTAACAGTAGAAAACACAAACAGAAGGACACTTCTAAGCAGCTTCCTACTCTAGTTATGCAGGTTATTAAGTTCACACAGTTTAATGTTATGCTAACTCTGATGCAGGTGGGACTTTCAGTAGCAAAATTAGTGGTGTGTTTCCCATCTACACCACATTGGCGTCTTTTTAAATAATTACAGTGGCTGCTGCTGGCTGAAAAAAAAACTAATATCCCACGTCTTCGAAGGGTGCGGCATGTTGTTGACATGTATTTCTGTCGGGCTGTGTGAGTGTGAGCGTACGTGTGTGTGTCGGGAATGGGTCAAGTAATCAGCCAATCAAACGTGCGTTTTTTTTGGGGGGGGGGGGTGGACCAGTGCATTCAGCAAGTGAAAAGGGTTAAATGTAAGTCTGAACAAAATTTAAATAATTCACTTAATAATGGTAGGGTCAATTCTATTTTTACAACATATGGGAAGACAATCTAAATTACCTGTATAACTTGAACTCATTATATAATACATATAAGGTTGCTTAAAGGTTGGTGGGGACAATTTGAGTATCCTGAAAAGTTGGTAGTATTATGTCCCTACCGCCCCTGTGCAAACCTACGCCCTTGCGTATACTGTATATAAAAACATAAACTCCACTACTAAAAATATCAAAAAAGCCAAACAATCTTACCTTGTAGCCATCTTTTGTCTTGACTTCTTTAAGGTGCATTTTGGGTCAGAATAACTTTATTTAAAAGGGGGAAAAAACACTACGGGACCATGAACACAGTGCAACAGTAATGAAAGCTGCACACTTAGACACTAGTTTCCTTTAAAAATATATATACAAAGCAAGAAACCATTATCGTTTATCATAATATGCTAAATTATATAGTTTTAAATAAATGCATATTTTTTCATCAAGTTGTTTAAATATTTACGAAGCTGTATATAGGTGAAAACACCAAAGGTTTTACGGTCGTATTACCGTCATGAATTTATGACTCTAAAATCAGTTAAAAACACATACAAAATTCTATAATGGTAACAAATCATAAAATATATAACCATATTTCAACTAAAATGAGCTATTTCAGGTTTTCATGACTATATCCCTGAAATCTTTGCAAGACATATACAGTGGTACCTCTACATACAATGTTAATTCGTTCCAGGACCTTGTTCGTAAGTGGAAATGGTCATATGTTGAGCAGGATTTTCCCATAAGGATATATTATAATTCCATTAATTCGTTCCACAGCCCAAAAAATATGCACTAAATCCTTAATAAATACTGCTGGTACTATTGCAAATAGCAATTACACTGAGCAAAACAAATACATTATCAAAATCGCAATAATAAATAATATAATAGTAATAATAATAATAATGATACCTGTAATAATGTAACAAATCGAGTTCTAATGTGGCAGATGTATTTTTGCTTGGTGTACCTGAATGCGCCCCGTGGTTGACGTGTCAGCGTGAGGGAGGACGTTTTACTTTCACTTAACATGTTCAGCTGCGACGGACAGTAGGCATATTGTGTTGTACAAGTTCTAAAATAAATGATCAAAAACCTAAAGAAGCTGGCGATTTCTTTGACGATGTTACAATAATAATAATTGTCACCTTAACTTATAAAGATTGACGAATGAAGGAGGACCGCCGAGATCATATAGATGGTCTACGGCTGTAATGTTGAGCCAGTTCACGGATGCGCAACCCACGCTCGTATTTTTCTATCATCTATCTTCATTTCAATTAGAACCCTCACCTTTCACCTTTATTCACAATCTGCACTAACAATGTTGGAACCCATGTTGAGTTCTCTCACAAGAAAATCTGCGTCCGTCTTGCGGGAAAACAAAGAAACTGTGGCGCTGTCATAAATCGTCATATTTCCAGCATGTCGTTGGATGTAGAAACAAATGGTGAGTCATATTTTTACGTCGGATGTCGAAAAGATTGTGCGTCAAAGCGATCGTATGTCGAGGTACCACTGTAGTTTAGTTTAGCTTCATGAGAATCACCATAATAGCGGGGTATCATACCAGTCAACACATACGGTTTGCCTGTATTTTGTCGGGGATTTTAAACTATTAACTATTAACAATTTTTTTGCAGCTCCAGACATATTTGTTTGTTTTTTTTTGTCCAATATGGCTCTTGCAACATTTTGGGTTGCCGACCCCTGTCCTATTCATGGCTGCACTGAATTTACACCTCAGGAAACACATTCAGCCTCCAGAATGTGTGACATGGTGACTATAGCCTCCATGTAATGCCTGACAATCCTATCAAGATTGAACTTTTTGTACCTCACTTTTTCCTTCCTTGTGCTTCGTACGGCACTCTGTGAAGAACCAGATTCTTTGGAAGAAAGACCTTCTGTGAAGAGTGTCGATGACCATCTTCAAGACATCTGTCAAGTCAGCATTCGCCCCATGATTGTGCAGCAATCTGTGTCGGACTGAGAACTCAGAGAAACTTTGAAAGTGTTTTGAGCTTTTAAATTTATTAAGGTAATAAGTTATACTTCACAACCGACTACTCTAAAAATTTGTTTTGGGATCTACTTGGCCTCGACTGCTCCAAAACATATTCCCAGCAATTGAGCCTCTTAGCTTAACCGATGTACCACCAGGGTGTGCAAAAGAGTTCGAACTTTTCACCTTAATTCCAATTTCTTGAGAAAAATCTTGAAATGTTGATGATTCAATAAAATGGCTGACGAAAAAATATTACACTTTTTCATGATATTATAATCCTATGAGATGCAGCTGCACGCTTTTTCTTCAAACATAAAGTGCATTTTTAATCATGCTCTCTCTGTGAAAAAACAAAAAAATGACAAGGACATTCAAAACAAGGCTTTTTGCTTGGTTGGTTGGTTTGTTTGTTACGTTGTTTCTGCAAATATCTAATAGGTGACAGGAAACTAATATGTTCCCTTGTGCTATAGCGCCACCTGCTGCGTTTTCGCGACTCTTCTCCTTCAGAAGCGTTTGATTGTAGCGCCATCATGTGACAACATTCAGTGATAAATGACACCATTACCCAAAAAGCTTCTGGAGGTTCGTAATGTTAATTTGTGGCCACGTCACGTGGATGTATCACGTGCGTGAAATATTAATTTGTGGCTTTAATACTCCCATCAAATGAGTTTGCATAGAAGCAAGAGAGTAATTTTCTTATCCATGTTAAGAAAATATGTTGCGCTCCTTCGCCATGTTGGTTTTTACCCGCTTTGAATTTCTTCTTTCTTCAGGGCTAAAATTGCCATAACACTTAGGTATTTTCTGGCCCCTAGTAGTTACTCGAGGTATGGCTTTTCTCTTGTGTCTCCAGTTCTGTACAATTCACTTCTGCCTATCCAGATTTCATATAATTAAAAAAATACATCAATATGAATTATAGTTTATATTTCTTTCCAAGAAAACACCTATTTGTTATTATCATTACTCCTCTTTCTTTATTGTGGAAAGCAAACAATACAAAACGTTGTTTGTCAAGTACAAAATTAATGTACTGATTTGACGTATTATTTAGTGTAATTCTTGTATTGACAATGATAAACTGTAATTCGGCCAAAAACGTAGTTCCCTGACCGGGAATCGAACCCGGGCCGCGGCGGTGAGAGCGCCGAATCCTAACCACTAGACCACCAGGGACTGTCTCTTACTCTATTCTCAAAGACGTTTTTATTTACTACACAAACGGACCGGTCGTATATTGGGTATTTTTGTGTAGGAAAATGAATTAAGTTTGAGTTCAAATATGATATTCCAGAAATGTAAATCAGACTATATCCAAAAATTGAAAAGTTGTGTATATCTATTTCCACGTTGTCCGCTAGAGAGCAATGTGTACCAAATTATAATCACAGTGTAAAGGGAAAAATTCACGGTTCTGCTCTAGGTGGCGCATTCAGTCGTACCCACGGCATCTAAATCGCGCATTATGAAAGATACGGTAAATTCTTTTTGCCTGCTGCTTCCAGCAATTCACCACTAAGAGAAGTCAAGAGCACATAGCAAAACCAAAGAAAAACTGTAGAGTCCGGAGTTACAATAGTGACATCGCGTGGATGATGAACAAAGAAAGAAAGAAATCAAATTTAAAAATTAGTCAATTTAAGATCAAGGGACACAGCAGTCCCCACCTGACATCTGCAAGATCTGCAAGATGTCAGCCCTTAACTAACTTGTAGAAATACCACCTAAAAACAAACGATGCAATAGACCCTACCCAAGTGACGTCACAGCTCCGCTCTCCTGAATGGTACCGCCCACTTGTCCGTCAAAACATAGTGTTAACCTGTTCCGGCTACGTACATTCCTCCTATTTACGGCGTGTTTTTCTGTTCCTTAACATTAATAATCAAAATGGTGAAGGCGTGTGTGGCTGTTGGTTGCACTAACAGAGAAGATGGAAGGAGAGACTTGAAGTTTTACTGTATTCTGAGGGCTCCAAAGAGGAGAGCGAAATGGGCGGCTGCAATTCGACGTGAAAACTGGGCACCAAAAAATCACCACAGACTATGTAGTAGTCATTTTATATCCGGTAAGATGCATTTAAGATATACTTAGGGGGTTTTGGGCTGACAAATAACCACAATTAAGATCATTGCGAGGCTAATCGCTGACAACATACGACGTAGTACGACATAGTTTCAAATTCAAGATGTTTGTGACTTCCCTTTCTTCCACCATCGTTATTTTTTGAATAATATTTAGCTGGTACCAAGTGAAAGAAACTGGCCTCGTCTACGGAGCTGACAAATAACCACAATTAAGATCATTGCGAGGCTAATCGCCGACAACATACGACGTAGTACGACGTAGTACGACATAGTTTCAAATTCAAGATGTTTGTGACTTCCCTTTCTTCCACCATCGTTATTTTTTTGAATAATATTTAGCTGGTACCAAGTGAAAGAAACTGGCCTCGTCTACGGGGCTGACAAATAACCACAATTAAGATCATTGCGAGGCTAATCGCCGACAACATACGACGTAGTACAACATACTTTCAAATTCAAGATGTTTGTGACTTCCCTTTCTTCCACCATCGTTATTTTTTTGAATAATATTTAGCTGGTACCAAGTGAAAGAAACTGGCCTCGTCTACGGGGCTGACAAATAACCACAATTAAGATCATTGCGAGGCTAATCGCCGACAACATACGACGTAGTACGACATAGTTTCAAATTCAAGATGTTTGTGACTTCCCTTTCTTCCACCATCGTTATTTTTTTGAATAATATTTAGCTGGTACCAAGTGAAAGAAACTGGCCTCGTCTACGGGGCTGACAAATAACCACAATTAAGATCATTGCTAGGCTAATCGCCGACAACATACACGTATGTATGTCGTGAGAGTGCTATCGCTAAACCATATAAACATTAAAAGCCTTAACTCCATTGACAAACGACATGAAATACATTAGACTTGACAGTGGATGTTAGCAATAACAAAAGATTTTGAATTGAAAATTTCGTAACTCACCTTTCCAAGCACAAGATAGATTCCTGCCGAACGAGGACCTGTTTCACCCAACCAGCAACGAAGTATTTATAAGCCTCCAAGCTCTTGAAGTTTTTCAAATTTTCGTGGGAATAGGCTGATTTTGTGTGGACAAGATAATTGTAAATATCTGCGTAGCAGATGTCAGGCTGACAGGGCGAAGACAGTGGGTCGAAAAACATCGATTTAGGCATCAAATATGGATCTGGCGACTGTATAGAACGAAGCTTTTCCTCATAACGCCTTTTATGCAACAGATCCAGTGAGTTTGCGGCATCAGAAAGCACCGGGTCTTCCATGAAATGCATTTTAAATTCCGCCATCAATTGAAAACAATGCTAATACAGAGTCAAAATGACGGACAAGTGGGCGGAACCATACAGCGAGCACGTGGTTTTATGACGTTGGTGGGTAGGCTCTATACAAGAAATGCCTGGAAAATAAGACACTCTAAAGCAGGGGTGTCCAAACTTTTTGCAAATGGGGCCAGATTTAGTGTGGTAAAAATGTCGGGGGCCGACCTTGGCTGACATCCTTTACATAGAAAAATATATTTAAGCAAATTTTAGCAAGCCATTATGCGTGTCACGTTTGCTTTATTATTATTTTTAATTAATAATTTCAACAATCTCGCAGCTAGCCTTTGTGGCGTTCTCTTTCGACTCTCGGGCTCTTGCGAAATACTGCTGCTGTAAAATTAAACTAACTTCAAGTTGCTTCAATTTCTCGCTATGTATCTTCCCTGTAATCCTGTCGTACATGTCAGTGTGTCTTGTTTGGTCATATCGCCTCACATTGAACTCTTTAAAAACAGCGACTGTCTCTTTGTTAATGAGGGAGACACAGTTGTTACGTATTTTAGTGAAGAAGTAGTCCAATTTCCACCTATTCTTGAAGCGTCGGCCGTCGCAGTCAACTTTCTTTTTTTGTTGATTGTCGCCATTTTAGAAAATTAGGGGTAAAAGGTCACACGGGGTAATGTTGCTTAGAGTGCTGCTACATTTTAGTGGGTAAATGATGAGCAGCATTTAGTGTGTAAGCTATTCCATATGCTGGTAGCAGTACCGCTGACCAATTTATTAAGTCTGTGTGTGGGCCAGACGTCATTGATTTTATGAGAGAGGCTGGGGGCCGGATGAAATTTGACCACGGGCCGCATTTGGCCCCCGGGCCGGACTTTGGACATGTCTGCTCTAAAGCATAGGCAAAAGAATATGTGTAAATGTTTTCTCCGTGAGCTTTTGAAAAATTAACATCTTTGTACAAGTGCACTCCTGTGGAAAGAAACCATCTTGTTTAAGTTTAAAGACTGATATTTAAATACAAGATAAAAATAGCCCTGTGAGAAATTCATTACAAAGTTAATTGAAAGTTCATGAAATTTTTTTAAAAATCGAGAAGTTAAGAAATTAATATAAACTATGCAATTATTTTGACTCTGCCTATTAAAAGAATCGGAATCGAGAATCGTTCGTAACCGGAATCGAAACATGGAACCAGAATTGGAACCGGAACCGTCAAATTCAAATGATGCGGAACCCTAATTATGGGTCATTTCCTGTTAATTTTGGGGCATTTAAAGATCACTTCCTGTTGATTTTAGGGCACTTTATGATATTTTTTACTTTATGAACTTTTCTTATTTTTATTATTTGTTACTTTCTTACTTTAAAAGGGGTTAAATTGTGTGTTTGTTTACATTGACTGTAATTCTCAGCAAGGCAAAATTTTAGTATTTTAGTATATAAGTTCATATATTATTCACATATGTAGTTCTGAGCAATTGAACATAAGTATTCCCAGCATCCTATGTAATGCTCACAGATAACATTCATTTTACTATTTACCATTTATCGAATGGCACTGACACAAAATGGCCAACACGTGATAATGTCTGTCCTGCACAGACACTCCACACTAGTGGTGGCGGTAATGCGCCAATAAGCTGTATACATATCCCAAAAAGGGAACTGACGTAAGGATGCGACGACAATAGCGGAAGTGGGGTTTGTTTTGAAGCTAGCCTCGACTGTTTCAATCGTCTTAAAGAAGGTAACGATTCAACCCTTTGTTTTTTTTTTTGTTTTTTTTTTTGCTTAAGTTTATGTTTAAATGATGTCAATTACGTCTTCAAATGCGAGTTCGAGAGGAACGGGGTTTTTCCCAAGTCATCTTTACCGACACGTTGCATTGCTGCTATGCTAAATTAGAGCTAACCTGTTTGCGAGCAAGCGCTATCTCCCTTATTTTTATAAATTCAACATCAACAATGAATGAATGAATGAATGAATGATGAAAGCCTTCAGTTGGAAGTTGCAATAGCATAATTAGTCGAATATCGAGGCAAGTGACATCATGTTCTTCTATAAACAGAAGGGTCCTTTTTTTCTCCGAGGAGAGCAATCAAACGAAGCGAGTGCCAAATTGAAAATTTCCTCGCGCATTTGTGAAACATGATCGGAATCGGAATTGCAGTGAAACATGACCACTCAACGCCAACAATAATGGGTTCACGAGTCACGACGTCTTGCATCGTCAATGGCAGCCAAATCATTCCAGTCAAAACAAGGGCGTTGGTTTGGTCTCATTGTTGGTAGGGACAATATAACCTTAACATAACCTGAATGTACACATTTTGCTGGGGACGGGACATTAATAAAACTAAACAGATAGGGTGAACGGCAATCAGGGCTACATTTCTCTCCAATAGGAACCTAATTAATTGATAGGTTTGATGATTGATGCAAACTAAATCTGTATTGATCTATACTAACTTTCACACTGCAAATTTACAGTATAACGTCTTAATCTGTTAATTTTTCTTGGATCTAGTCGAATAATTTCCATCTTGTTTTGAGTTTTAAAGGCTAGTTAACATATTAATGTGTCAGAGTCTTCTACTTACTTTTAGTAAATATTACCATTTAAGCCTATATATCTAAAAGTTGGCCATTTTTCCAGTAAATCAAGAAACAAATGCTTTCAAATAATGTTTTGAACAACATCTATTCCTGAATTATAAACATTTATCTTTTTTTTCTTTAACCTCTCCTGTTCAGCTGCTTGTCACAGAAAATGGAGATCTGAGTGTCCGATTGGTCGAAGTTTTAATACAGTGTATCACAAAAGTGAGTACACCCCTCACGTTTCTGCAGATATTTAAGTATATCTTTTCATGGGACAACACTGACAAAATGACACTTTGACACAATGAAAAGTAGTCTGTGTGCAGCTTATATAATAGAGTTCATTTATTTTCCTCTCAAAATAACTCAAAATATAGCCATTAATATCTAAACCCCTGACAACAATAGAAACTACGTACATCCCTAAATGTCCAAAATGAGTACTGCTTGTCATTTTCCATCCAAAATCCTCTCTTTAAAAATAAACATTTGTCTTAATGCCACTCAAAATTGTCTGTCTGAATAAATTAAACACAACAACAACAACAAAAAACAACTTAGTCAGGGAATAACAAAAATAAATGAAAATGGAGCACTACACTACTGATTTTGTCCATAAGCACAGCCAAACTCAACAAAAAATGAAAGCTCCTTTGGGCTGCTTTAAGACTATATAACCAAAATAAAAAATGAAAACTTTGGAGAAGGGGGTAAACCTTGGTACACTAAATTTCTTACAGCTGAGCAGAGTTTACTATATTTCTTACAGTTTTAATTAACATTAACATAGTAGAAAACACATACAGAAGGACACTTCTCTTAAGCAGCTTCCCACTCCGTTAGCAAGTTCACAGTTTAATGTAATGGTAATACTAAACTGTGATGAAGGTTGGACTTTCAGTAGCAAAATTAGTGGTGCGTTTCACAACAATTACATTTTAATTAATTACAGCGGGCTGCTGGCTGAAAAAAAAACTTCTAATATCCCTCCCATGTAATGTAATTCTGAACTGAGAGTTGTGTGTTTATGTGTGGGGGGAGGGGGGGGCAAGTAATCAGCCAATCAAATGTGTGTTTGTGGGAAAAAAAACACGGAATGGCACATTCAGCAAGTGAAAAAGGGGTAAATGTAAGTCTGAAAATACTTAAAATAATTCACCTAATAATGATTGGGTCAATTCTGTCACTTACAACAAATGGGAAGACAGTCTAAATGACCTATATAACTGAACACATTATCTAACGCAAATAAGGTTGCTTGAAAGTTGGTGGGGACAATTTGAGCCTCCTAAAAATTTGGTAGTGTTTTGTCCCTACTGTCCCTATGCAAACCTACGCCCTTGAGTCAAAATGGAATTGACGTCTTGCATCGTCAATGGCAGCCAAATGAGTTCATTATTTAATGTGTAACTTGGTCCATGTGACTTTTGCAGAATGCCTCTCCCTGCCGCGCTGCTGGCCCGTCTGGCCAAGAGGGGGATCGTCAAGCCAACGGAGCAAGGTCGGCAAAGTGCCACCTCACCCCATCCTGTCGTCTCGCTTGACTTGATGGATGTCATTTTCACCCTCCAGGGCCGGATGAAGAGATTATAGCGGAAGATTACGACGACAACAACGTGGATTACGAAGCCACCAGGGTGGAGGCGCTGCCGCCAAACTGGTATAAAGTGTACGACCCCACTTGGTACGTAAGCACACTCGATTTCAGCCATTTTCGCCAATAAAAAGAGGCACCTGACAGCTTGCTTAAGTGGAATGGGACGCATCCATCTATTGGTGTTGTGGGATGAAGGAGTCTGACCTTCCAGCCAGACCGCCAGAATCACACCGGCCGAACCGCCGGACCTGCGCTGGCGCAGATCCAACGAGACGGGCCGGCGGGAGTCCGGCCAGAAGGCCAAACTCCGCGCGTTCACCCTAGTCTTAACCCTTTATACTGACTCAATTTTGAAAGGTTTAAAGAAGGCTCACCGAAAACAAGTTGACAATTTAGTCAAGTCGACAAAGATCAAAACAGCGAGGCAAAACAGAAACACTCAGGTGGGGAGGCAAGGTCACCCCATCATACGTCAACAAAAGGTTCCTGAGAAAAATGACACCGCTTAGTTAAACATTCAGTCTTTTGAAGGCTTTCACAGGGTGGGCAGGAAGAAGGGTGTGTTTGGGATTATTGACTGTTTGTGGATTGGTCAGGAAGATTCGGGAGTTACTGTTGTCTAGGCAACGAGGGTTGTAGATTTTGCCACCTCAGCGTCAAAAGGGCTCTTGGAGTCTTGTCAGTTGTGTTATCAGTTGGATAACGGGCGTTCTCCGGTGCTCCTTATGTTGAGACATAGCGTCCCGCCATTTGTTCTGGACTGTTCGGGAGAACTGCTTGCGAGAGTTGGTGCGTCAATCTTGCTCATGACGCACACGTTTGGCTTCCGTGATAAGAAGGCGTCGTGTATCTTTTATGCCTTATATTCTGCTTGTTTCCCTTAAACTATGGTATAAGTGCAATTCATTTTATATTGGGTGTGTTAAAGTAATACAAACAGTAAAATACGAGAAACGATACTAATCCCTGATTAATTATATTAAGTGTGTTAGAGTAATGCAAACAGTTAAACGGTGCCTACGAGAAAAGGTACTATCTCCTTCAGGGGTCACTTCCTTGGTAATTTTAGAGTGTTGACGGGTCACTTCCTGTTGATTTTAAGTCACTTACTGAACATTTTGGATTATTTCCTGTTGATTTTAAGACGTTTCCTGATCAGTGGTTACTTCCTGTTGATTTTGAGGCATTCCGGGTCACTTTCTGTTGGTTTGTTCTTTCAGTTGTGATCTGGACGTCTATCCTTGTCAGTGGCAAGCAATGAGTTAATTTTAAGTCACTTCCAGTAAATTTCGGGGAATTCTGTGGTCACTTCCTGTTGATTTTAGGCCATTTCCAGGTCACTTCCTGTTGATTTTTCATCACTTTTTGTTGATTTCGGGCCACGTCTGGGTCACGTCCTTTTGATTTTGGTTTGGTCTAGTGCTGCAACGATTAACTCGAGTAATTCAATCAGAAAAAGATTCACATTTGAGTATTCGTTTAATTAAAGTGGCGTTGTACTAAGGTTTTGTTTGAGCTAATGTAATGAGCTAAATGTATTCGTAATTTAGTTTATGGGTATGTTTAGCCGTTTTTTTTTTTTTTTTTTGCAAGAATGTGTTTGAATCATTTGTTAAGAGCACTAAAAAAAAGTTAGCATTTGATGGCATTTAAGCTAGTGGACTTTTGCTTTGTAAGTTAGCCAATTGTTCTTTTGTTGTACTTAAATCCTTATTTATTAATCTTTATACCGTCTTAGGCTCAGCTCAGGTATTATATTTTTTTATGTTCTTTATCCAATCACTCGATTATTCGAACTAACTAGTTCATCGATTAATCGACTACTAAAATAATCGATTGTTGCAGCCCTAGTTTGGCCTCCAAGTTTGAATGAATATGACATCTATCCTTGCCAATGGCAAGCAATGAGTTCATTTTGGTTCACTTTCTGTACATTTTGGGGAATCCTGGGGTCACTTCCTGTGCAGTGGGCACTGTTGATTTTGGGTCACTTCCTGTTGATTTTAGGGAATTTACAGGGAACTTCCAGTTGATTTTTGGGCCAAAAATTCACATTTTGTGTTTTAAGAAGTGTTTAATATTTAGAAACAATGTTGAAGTTAAATACCATTTAATTCAGCCTTTACTTTTCTTTCTAGTGGTCTTCCATACTACTGGAATGTAGAGACAGACCTGGTGGCCTGGCTGTCCCCCAACGACCCATCTGCTCAGATAACAAAAGCTGCAAAGAAACAAAAAGGTTGACTTTATTTATTTTATTCATTTTTTTACTTGGTGAGAAGCCTGACCTTTCTCACCCTTAACGTTTCAGCGGAGGCGGAAGAGCGAGCGGAGCGTCACTCCGACAAGCCGGAGCGAGAGCGGGACCGAGACCGCGAGCGCCACAGAGATCGCGAAAGAGAGCGAGACCGCGATAGAGAACGAAGAAAGCAGAGGAGGGACGACGTCGCGCCCTACAAGAGCAAAAGAGGTGCGTGCGCACACAAAATCATAGATAGCTCCGTGAGCCAGTGGGGATGAGTTTTGTTTCACTTCCATTCCTTAGAACAATGTTGGAAATGGAGATTGTGTTTTGAAATGGCTACAAATGACTTCTTGTTAATTTCTGTGAATTTGGGGCTTTTCAGGGCAAATTTCTATGTATTTTGGTCACTTCTCGTGTCTCACATATTTACAGTGAGGAGCAGAAGTATTTGCACCCCTTGCAAGTTTACCACTTAAAAAATAGGTAGAGGTCTGAAATTTCAATCATAGTTGCACTTCCACTCATGGAGACATAAAAAAAAATCCAGATATCACATTGTATGATTTTTTAAAAATAATTTATTTGTACTTTACAGTGGTTCATAAGTATTTGCACCGCTGAGAATAAGCGTAATTATGACACTCAAAGATTTATCAGTCTACCTTAAAAAAGTCCACCTTTACCCCATGAATAACCACACACTCACCACCCGTTTAAGCATATTATTTTCTCCCGTGCACCCTACAGTCAGTAACAATCCAACTGCTACCATGCGCAAGACCGGAGAGCTTTCGAAATACACCAGAGAAAAAAAATTGTGCAACTCCACAAAGCTGGAAAAGGCAATTGGAAAGCAGCTTGGTGAGAATAAATCAACAGTTCCATCAATTGTTAGAAAATAGAAAAGGCTAAACATACTGATAATCTATGTCGGACTGGGGCTCCATGTACAATCTCTCCTCGTGGGGCATGACTCATGATGAGAAAAGTGAGGGCTCAGCCTAGAAATACACCTGAAGAGAGCTGGATGCACAGTTTCGAAGGCTACTGTCAACAACAACACTACAGTATGGTGTAATGGTTTAAAATCATGCATCGCTCAGAAGGTTCCCCTGTTGAAGCCAGTACATGTGAAAGCCCGTCTGAAGTTTGCCAGGGACCATCTGAATGATGCAGATGGGCCATTGGAGTAAGTCATGTGGTCAGATGAGCCCAAAGTAGAACATTTTGGTGCAAACCTTACTTGTCGTGTGTGGAGGAAGAAGAAGGATGAGTACAATCCCAAGAACACCATCCCCACTGTAAAGTATGGGGTGGAAACCTCTTGCTTTTCGGCAAAGGGGACAGGACGACTATACTGTATAAAGCAGTGGATGAATGGTGAAATGTATGGGCAGATTTTGAGCCAGAACTTCCTTCCCTCAGTCAGAGACTTGAAGATGAGTCGTGGCTGGATCTTCCAACCTGACAATGATCCCAAGCCTATCGCCAAGCTGACCAAGGAGTGGTTGAGTAAAAGCCATATCAAGGTTTTGGAGTGGCCTAGCCAGAGTCCAGACCTCCATCCAATAGAATATCTTTGGATGGAGCTGAAACCTGACTTGTGTGGAGGACTGGGCCAAAATCCCTGTTTCCATATGTAAAAACTTGAAAAACTACAGAAAGCGTCTGACCTCTGTAATTGCAAACAGAGGCTTCTGCACTAAATATTAGCACCAATTTTCTCAGGGGTACAATCACAAATACTTATGAACCCCAGTAAATTACAAATAAATTATTGAAAAATCATGCAATGTGATTTCTGTTTTTTTTTTTTTTCAGATCATATCTCTATAAGTGGAAATGCATCTATGATTGAAATTTCAGACCGATACCTATTTTCTACTTGCAAAATCACAAGGGGTGCAAATATTTCTGCTCCTCACTGTATATAATAAAACATTTGGTTATTTGAGTACTTGGGCCTCCTACACAATAGTATATTGATTTGAAAAGTATGAAGTACGCAGCCATGTTTGGGCTGCCACTTCCATTTCCAAAAATGTTTTAGTTGAAAGATGAAAGGTATTACAGAATATAATTAGAGTCTGATTAGAGCGAATCAAGCAGTGTGTCAAACACTGTGGGGAAAAAAAGAATACGGATTAATTTGCTTGATGTGTTTTTTGGATGTGGAAATTTGGTAGCGATTTGAAGGCACGCACATTCTCGCCTGATGACTAATAATAATGATGTCGTAGCTCTCAGCTACATTACCCTACTTGATAATACGACTTTTTTTCTCGTAGCAATGGTCCGACTTACATCTCTTAATCCAGGGGTCTGCAACGCAAAATGTTGAAAGAGCCATATTTGATCGTAAAAAACAAACTGATAAAGTATGTCTGGAGCGGCAAAAAAATGAAAAGTCTTGTATAAGCCTTATAATGAAAGCAACACTGACTGTATGTATCGAAATTAGCTATATTAGCCTACTATCAAAATGACTAAGTTGGCTACAAATTCATTAATAGCCTTCTTGATTAAATGTTTATTTTAATGCCGCCGCAAGGAACGGAGTCTGTATTGGTTTCCCACTATATTGTGGCAACAATAAAAGAAAAATAACAAAACAACATTGGCTGCCGCGACATACGTCCACTATCTCTCGCTATCTCGCCCGTTCTCCCTACTCGTTTCCCACCTACGTATCAGCTCCCCAGTCTGATTGTCTCTTAAGGGGCCGCGCGTAGTTAGACATTACAATACACAAGGAATAGGTTGCCACTGAACCATTAACACTAGGCTGCCACTAGTGTGAAACGGCCTTAAATTTTAAAAAAAAAAAAAAGGTTTTTTTTTAGACATCTCATCTGCGAGGCGTGACGGCTTTTAGTTTGGTGTGATGGGGCGCCACAATATTGCCTATGTAGGGGAAACGTTGAGTTATCGATTAATTGTTGCATCTCCAACACACACATACATGTCCCGTCGGCCAATTTGTGTCAGTGCCAATTGATAGGTGAATAATGAAGTGTGTACTTCAAAATAGCTATAAATTTAATTTTGAGGGCATTTAGGGGTCTCTTCCTGTTGATTTTGGGGTTATTTCTCAGAAACTTCATGTGTATCTGTCCGTTTTGGTTTTGAGCTTTTCTGGCTCAATTTCTGTGTATTTTACATACACGTAAGTTAGATGTGTAGTGCGTACCGTGAGCCAATGGGAATGGTGGTTATCACTTGTTAGCCATCCTGTGACAGTACAATTCCATAAACCTAATAGTTAATGGAGCCAGCGTATAGTACATAAAAATAGCTAGAAATTGCACTTTTCATCAAATGCAGTAAATTAAATATTTTAAAATATAAACTTCCAGCCTGAGTCTTAGCCATGTTGATACACTGTTTGAAAGTGTCAAGATTTCACTGAGTTAAGAATGTTTTATTGGAGAAAATCACCCACTTTTGCTTCACTCCACAAGTCTTTAGAGAAGTCCACTGCTTTAAGATGGCTGCCAGTTACTAACACTGCTTACTCCACATGTCTAGCTCTACATGTTTTATGTGAAATCTATGCACGCAACTACCATGAGAATTTCTCAAAGTGAAGATTATTCTTTTTTCAGTCGCCATTCATAGAAAAGATGACGAAATGGACCCCATGGACCCCAGCTCGTATTCGGATGCTCCCAGGTACGATGCCAGAGTTCCGTATTTTTCAGGCGAGCGCGGTAACCGCTATTTCCGCATTTGTCGGCAGGGGCGCGTGGTCCAGCGGCCTTCCCAAACGCAACGAAGCCAAGACTGGCGCCGACACCACGGCCGCCGGGCCCCTCTTCCAGCAACGTCCCTACCCGAGCCCGGGAGCCGTGCTCCGCGCCAATGCTGCCAACCAATTCGTCAAGGAGTGATGATGCCGAATCGCCTTCTTCGTCATTTGGGACAATGTCTTTTTTTTTTTTTTTTTTTTTTTTTAATTCCAGAAATATAAGACTGCGAAATGTTTGCGGGAGTTCAGAAGTGGTCAGCGGCTCCCAAATAGTGACAAATAAAGTCGTAATCCAAGGTGAAGAGTTTCTTTTCGTGTCTGTCCAGCTGGACTGTGGCTTGGCACGCGTTCTTGTCCCGCCGTAGTATCCGACCCACCTGCGTGGAGAGTTGGCAGTGAGACGCGGGATGGACGCCACCCCTGGTGGGAGTACATGACTTACCTGTCCTCGGTGCTCGCCCAGCACCACCATGATAGCATCGCCTTCACTTTTCGGCACAATGGTTTCCAGCATGTCCTGCTTCACATCTGTTTAAACAAAAAAACATTAAGACTAATGTTGTCGCGATACTAAAATTTTCAACTCGATGCTCAAAAAAATAAATATATATATATATATATATATATATATATATATATATATATATATATATATATATTAGGGCTGTCAAACGATTAAATTTTTTAATCGAGTTAATTCCAGCTTAAAAATTAATCATAATTAATCGCAATTAATCGCAATTCAAACCATCTATAAAATATGCCATATTTTTCTGTAAATTATTGTTGGAATGGAAAGATAAGACAAGATGGATATATACATTCAACATACGGTACATAAGGACTGTATTTGTTTATTATAACAATAAATCAACAAGATGGCATTAACATTATTAACATTCTGGTAAAGTGATCCATGGATAGAAAGACTTGTAGTTCTTAAAAGATGAATATTAGCACAAGTTATAGAAATGTTATATTAAAACGCCTCTTAATGTTTTCGTTTTAATAAAATTTGTAAAATTTTCAATCAAAAAAACTAGTAGCCCTATTCTGTCCTCAATGTGTGTGAGTACACAAATTGACAGATAGCGAACATAAGTTTCAAAAAGAAATCAGACGGTGTGGCAAAGTTGCATGGGCTTTACTGAAGTCATCTCTTTTTGACAGGAGCACGTTTCTTGTATTTTTGTAAAACTGAAAATAACAAGGCAATGTGTCAATAACTTGCATAAATCACAAAATAACAAAATGTACACACACGTGTCCATTTGAGCAGTAACACTAGCCAATTAGCTCACAAGCATCTAACAATGTAACTGCATTTCACCATATATGTGAACAAATTCAAATACACATCATCAATAACTATCTAATGCTCATGAATATAAACAAAGGAGGAATATAACTCACAAGCGATGCATGTATTAGACACAAACAGTGTGATCATGGGGCTATGAGAACTGCCACTGAATACTGGATGCGGACGTTAACTGGTCTGAATAGCACTATTAGTGTGAGTTCGCGTCGACATATAATCACGTCAGAAAAGCGCGCCGAAACCCAAATAATCAGCTGCACTGAATCGCCAGCAGAGGGCGACATTACGCCAGATAACATATGCAAGTCACACCCAAGCGCCAGCAGAGGGTGGAAAAACTCCATAAAACACAATTAACAAGTTGGCCTTTCACTGTACTGACATTTAAATCTGTCTGAGCGGGCCTAGTGCGTTAATTGCGGCAAATATTTTAACGTGATTAATTTAAAAAAATTAATTAACGCCCGTTAACGCGATAATTTTGACAGCCCTAATATTAGTATCCTAATTTTGACAGCCCTAATATTAGTATCCTAATATTAGGGCTGTCAAAATTATCGCGTTAACGGGCGTTAATTAAATTTTTAAATTAATCACGTTAAAATATTTGACGCAATTAACGCACATGTCCCGCTCAGAAAGTATTCTGCCTTTTGGTAAGTTTTACAGCAAGGGTTTTTGTGCTGTCCAACAGCGAACTCTTGTGGTCGCTTTGCGACATGGTTTATTGTTTTTTTGCCAGTTCATTATGGCTGCACGACGTCTCGGGCTGATAATGTTGTGCTTATATGATCCTTGGACAAGATTTGTCCGTAAGTATGGTTGTTGTAAAGAATGTACATATTATGTTAGTAAGCGAAATGTTATATTTTTTGTATGAGATGCTTTTTGTTTATGTTTAGTGAACCTGTATAGCGTGCTAAGCTAACTTGTTGCTAATGCAATGCTTGTGTACTTTTTGTAGTTTTACGACGGTCTAAAGAGGACAATGGTTTGAGGCCATTTTATTAATAAATCAGATGAAAAAGGAAGAAGTCTAATTATTAAGGCGTCGTTCACTAGCTGTCTAGCTTAGGAAAAAGTAGACGCTTCGGAGTGAGGACAGCATAGACAGATTTAAATGACAGTAGAGTGAAATGCCCACTACAGTCTTTATGTACCGTATGTTGAATGTATATATTAGAGCTGAAACGAGTACTCGAGCAACTCGAGTAACTCGAGTTTAAAAACTGATCCGAGTAATTTTATTCACCTCGAGTAATCGTTTATTTTGACAGCTCTAAGCATCACGTTTTGCTAGGACTACTTTTAATGCGGGACAACGCGCTGTCACGTGCGGAGAGGAAGAAGGGGAAAAAAAAAAAAACTTACCGCAGCCGACAGCCGCCACAAACGACGCCGACGTTGCTAAATACTAGCCCGCACAATGCTACATTGGTAACAGGCAGCGTCTGGCGCGTCTCATAGAGATCACATGTATGTTGAACTAGATGCGAAATGACAGACTCTGCCGCGTCTGAGCAGCGTTTGTAAACAGCCGCCATCTTAAAGCAGTACAGCGCTAAGCGCTAATAAAGAGCGCTAAGCGCTAATAAATAAGATTAACGTTACTGTCGCTACTAGCTCACGGAACGTTAGCCCTGCGGAGGGCTAGGTTTCAATTAATTATGACCACTGTCGATGCGTGGCTAACGTGTCTTACATACAGGCTTTAACATAACATAGCATTGTGGAGTGATGAGGGTGTAAAATAAAAACTTAATCATGCTAACTATCAATTTTAGCTCAGTAGTCATTGCTGGATAAAACACCAAGTAGCACTGGTCCCTAATGTGCTCCAATACAGCCTGTATCATACATTTATTTTGAACACTGCAAAAACTCAAAATCCTATCAGGACTTACAGTTTAGACTAACTTAAAACTTAACTAGAACTTAAAAATGGCTTGACACAAAGAGAAATTCAATTGAAACACGTGGGGAAAAAATCCTAACTTTTAAGTGATGTGTGTTATCA
This sequence comes from Corythoichthys intestinalis, assembly GCF_030265065.1. NCBI lineage: Eukaryota > Metazoa > Chordata > Actinopteri > Syngnathiformes > Syngnathidae > Corythoichthys > Corythoichthys intestinalis. The sequence continues at coordinate 70,437,011 of NC_080396.1, forward strand.
AGCGTAACGGCATTTTTAGGTAAGATATATATATATATATATATATATATATATATATATTAATAAGATCTAAAAGTTTTTTGAGTGAAAGCAGTGAATTAGTCTTTTTTTTTTAATTCTAGTTACACCTGAGATGCAATTGTTGGCTGTTTTCAACAATATACAACGAAAATAAAGACATTGATTGACTGAAAATGGTTCAAGATTAGATGAAATGTCTTGTTTTCTCACGTATATGTATAATTGCTCTTCACCTAAAAATATATTTGTTTTATCCGATTACTCGATTAATCGATAGAATTTTCAGTCGATTACTCGATTACTAAAATATTCGATAGCTGCAGCCCTAGTATATATCCATCTTGTGTCTTATCTTTCCATTCCAACAATTTATTTTACAGAATATATACATAATTTACAGAAAAATATGGCATATTTTATAGATGGTTTGAATTGCGATTAATTACAATTAATTAATTTTTAAGCTGTAATTAACTCGATTAAAAATTTTAATCGTTTGACAGCCCTAATATATATATATATATATATATATATATATATATATATATATATATATATATATATATATATATATATATATATATATATATGGCGGAAAACACTCAGGTGACTTGAAGTTCCACTTTGAGACCCCCAATTTAGTCAAATTTCAAAACTGTCCTATATGCATGTGTGATCATTGGGAAGAAAAAAGTTTAACAAGGGGGCATTAAAAAAAAAAAATTTAAACCCTGAAACCCAAACTGGAGGTGAGCGCATGAGAGCATAATTAACGACACCATGATTTTAACGAGATATTATCGCGTACTAACTCTTTTTGATCCAAAAACTCCGTGTAGCGTGTATCACCGAGTGTCAAGACACAGCTCTGAATGGCCACAGCCGGATTTTTGGCTGATTTTATGGGTGAAACATGGTAATATAACAAGGGTCGTGATGCAGAAATTGCAGACATCAAGGAGTGGTCGAGACTTTCTTGTTCATATATTTACCCTTTTAAACTTTTTAAAACTTTGTTTGAATCGATTATCTAAAATACTGGCGAAAATGCGACAGTAACAAAAAAATACAATTAAGCGAATGACGTAGATATCAGTGACCTATTCACAAAAACTATTTCATTGTGACGTAATTGTTTAAAAGTTTGAAATATGCGAGTGAATAATTATTTAAAGTCGATTTTTTCCCCCCTGTTGTTTTCTGTTCTGCCCCAAAAATCAACAGACAGTAACCTGAAAGTGGCCCCAAAATGACAAATGACATAGAAATGCCTCAAAATTGGGTTAACAGTAAATGACCCAAAACCAATAGAAACTGACGCAAAATCCCTCACAAAAACCAATCACTTAATTTTGGGGCATTCACAGGTCACTTCCTGTTGGATGTGATTAAAAATGTACAGGAAGTGACCCACATTTAACACATTTTAGAGCTATAATTGCAATACCGTGAAACAGTGATATTTTGGTTTAAGATTATCATATCAGTAGCGGCACGGTGGCTCTGTGGTTAGCAAGTCCGCCTCACAGTTCTGACATCAAGGGTTTAATCCTGGGCTTCGGCCTTCATGTGTGGAGTTTGCATGTTCTCCCCGTGCCTGTGTGGGTTTTCTCTGGGAACTCTGGTTTCCTCCCACATCCCAACATGTGTGGTAGGCTGATTGAACACTTTTCCGTAGGTATGAGTGTGTGCGTGAATGGTTGTATGTCTCCTTGTGCCCTGCGATTAGCTGGCAACCAGTTCAGGGTGTACCCTGCCTAGTGCCCGTAGTTAGCTGGGATAGGCTCCAGCATCTCTGCGACCCTTGCGAGGAAAAGCGGCATGGAAAATGAATGAATGAATGAATGATCATATCAGAATATATAAATGTATTTTGTAATATCCTTCTAGCTGTCGATTTTTTGGTTATTTATAGCTTAATTCCCGGCCACTGACAGTTCTAGACATCAAAACCGATTCTGTCCAATGACATTCTAGAGTGACTTAAAGTGCGTATGACACCAAAAAGCATGTTTCATATTTCAAGCAGTGTTTTATGCTCCTGAATGAAATGGATCGTTTGGATGTGTGTGGAAGCGATCGTTTTATATATTCAATTTTTGAATCCCGCGCCATGAAAATGAGTGACTTACGGCTCCAGTCAAACAAACTTTCCTTAATTAAAGGACTATTTACTTAAATTTGATCATGGACGAACATGTAGAAAAGTTCTCAGACACATTCTGCCATGTTAGCTGCACAACAACTGCACGCCGTGCCTTTGCCGTGTTAAGCATTAGTTTACGCCATATTCATGTTGACCATGGAGCAACTACGCGCTCCTCCGACATCAGCCAGTTTGTCCGGCGATAATTCTCCAGCTGCTTCCCCGGCAAACATGCTCTCCTGCCCGGAGCCGGGGACAAGCTGCAACTTGCTCGCCGCCGGGCAGGTTGCCAATCGGTGAAGACAATCGACAACCCCGCCGCCATGTGATATGATCCCGGTAGTTTTGAGTGATTTTTCGCTTGGAAAGCCGAGAACAGACTTCGAAACATCACTCTGTTCGGGTTAGCATGTCGGCTAGCTGTCACGCTTCCTGGTTTGTTTACGATCTCCGAAACCGGGGCAGGGAAATGACAAAAGCCAGACCAACTCTGGGGGCATAAAATATAGTTTGAGAGATGCAAGAAGTGGACAGTTTTGACCATTATGGAGTAATTTTGCCATGTACTGAATAAATGCATTTTTAAAATTTCATATTCCATTTAGCACAAGACTTATTTGTCATGACCATACTATTTATTTAGCAATTGGGGAAAAATACTTCGATAAAAAGAATATCCTGTAAAAATATAGGCGTAGAGAGACAATTTGCAGCTCTCTTGGTCGCATTTTCCTCGTTCCGAATAATTCCCCCTCAATGGGCTAAATACTAAATCAGATGAAACCATGACCCTGCCGATGTCATCCTCCTGTTGGGGACGCTAGAGCCCTATAATGGTAGGCATGGCTAAACGGCGGATCAAAAGACTAATTTCTCGTCATCTGCGCTTTGCCAAATTGTTGTATATAGTCAAATCGGCTCAAAATATTGTTATTCAGATAATGCTATTCAAGACTTTTTTTATCCTGTCGTACGCACTTTAAAGTCTGAAAAAAACAGTACATATGATATCTATGGGGGTGTACATCCTTACCATCGATCAGTCTTCCCTCTTCGGTTCGACAAATGCAAGTAGACGGCGTTACCACGTCCTCCACGCGCATCTGGAAGACGCATCGTTCTAATCATCATGGTTGGAATACACAAACTGCAGTTATAGATGACCTTTGGAGGGCTGTTATGTTAGCCGACCCATAGAAATATTAAACTCACTACCTCCCATTGACGGACACTCAATGTCCAATCCGTTTGGATAGGGAGGAGCCAATGAACGAATTGGCCCCCCTCAGTCCAAACGAATGGGACGTCAAGCGCTGTCCATGGCAGGTGAAATCACCAACCCATTAGCAATTGAGTAAATGAACAAGTTGAAATTATTGAACATGCTGAAATAAATAAATATTAATTTAACTGTTAACTCCACTATGATGAAATCACAAATCGATTAGCAATTGTCATCTAATAATTCAAATAAACACTGAAATGTTGAAATATGTGCATGTTGAAAGAATTAAAACATGAAAAAACTCAAAGTATATTAGTAAGCATTGGAATATTAACACGTTATTAGTTTAATTTTAGAACTCCTGAACCTCTGTAGTTAACCTCTAAACTGCCATCTTTTTTTGTTTATTAAAAAAAAAAAATCATTTATTTAAAAAAGGCTGGGAAGCAGTACTCTAAATTTGAATGATAACAAATGTTACATTCTGTTAAAAGTTTGTTTCCCCTTAAAAAAAAAAAAAAAAAAAAAAAAATCTTCTACTCAAACACTGCTGGCCAAAAATATTGGCACCCCTGCAATTCTGTCAGATAATACTCAATTTCTCCTAGAAAATGATTGCAATTACAAATGCTTTGGCAGTAATATCTTCATTTTGTCTGCAATGAAAAAAATGCAAAAGAGTATAAAAAAAATAAAATAAATTATTATTATTATTATTATTATTGTTAAAATTAAGAGAAATGCATTTTACAAAAACTCTAAAAATGGGCCAGACAAAAGTATTGGCACCCTTTGAAAAATCATGTGATGCTTCTCTAATTTGTGTAATTAACAGCACCTGTTACTTACCTGTGGCACATATCAGGTGGACCCAACCCCTGTCCTTGTGTGTCACATTGAGCATGGATAAAAGAAGACCAAAGAACTGTCTGAGGACTTGAGAAGTAAAATTGTGAGTAAGCATGGGCAATCTCAAGGCTACAAGTCCAACTCCAAAGACCTGAATGTTCCTGTGTCTACCGTGCGCAGTGTCATCAATAAATGTAAATCCCATGGCACTGTGGCTAACCTCCCTAGATGTGATGAGAGATTTCAACGAACGATTGTGCGTGGTGGCGATGGTGGATAAAGAACCTCGACTAACATCCAAACAAGTTCAAGCTGTCCCGCAGTCTGAGGGTACAACAGTGTCAACCCGTATTATCCGTCGGCGTCTGAATGAAAAGGGACTCTATGGTAGGCTACCCAGGAAGACCCAACTTCTGACACAGAGACATAAAAAAGCCAGGCTGGAGTTTGCCAAAATGTACCTGAGAAAGCCAAAAATGTTTTGGAAGAATGTTCTCTGGTCAGATGAGACAAAAGTAGAGCTTTTTGGAAAAATGCATCAACATAGAGTTTACAGGGGGAAAAAACAAGGCCTTCAAAGAAAAGAACACGGTCCTCACAGTCAAACATGATGGAGGTTCCCTGATGTTTTGGGGTTGCTTTGCTGCCTCTGGTACTGGACTGCTTGACCGTGTGCATGGCATTATGAAGTCCGAAGACTACCAACAAATAACAGCATAATGTAGGGCCCAGTGTGAGAAAGCAGGGTCTCCCGCAGAGGTCATGGGTCTTCCAGCAGGACAATGACTAAAAAAAAAAAAACACTCTTCAAAAAGAACTAGAAAATGGTTTGAGAGAATGCACTAGAGACTTCTGTGGGTGGCTTGGCTCAGTGGTAGAGTAGTTGTCCCCCAACCCAGAGGTTGTGGGTTCGATTCTCTGTGCTAATGAACTTGTCTTAGTGTCCTTTGGCAAGATATTGAACCCCACGTTCAGTATCTTGTATCTAGTTCAGTTCACGGTCCTGGTGCTGCGTCACCAGTAGGTGGATGGATGGCGAGATAGTGTAAAGTGCTTTCAGAGCCTTGATAGGTGGAAAAGCACTATAAAGTATAACACCATTTACCAGTCTAAAGTGACACGTAATGAGTCCAGAGAGATCTGAAAACGACAGTTTGGAGAAGGCAAAGCAGTTGGCCAAAGAAGAATGGTTTTAAACTCCAGCAGAGGATTGTAAGAAATGGAGTTTTGTGTAAAATGATTTCATTTTTTCCCCTCCCATTCTATTTTGTGTTTTTTTCATTGCAAGTAGAATAAATGAAGACATTACTACCAAATCATTTGTAATTGCAATCATTTTCTGGGAGAAATTGAGCATTATCTGACAGAATTGCAGGGCTGCCAATACTTTTGGCCAGCAGTGTACATCTACCATTTTTTATTCACAATTTTCAAAACAAAAAGGGGGAAAGAATCAGTAATCATTCTCTAAGTTTTTGTAATTTGTAGAGCTGAAACTAGAGGTGCACGATAATTATCGGTCCGATAATAGGAATTATGACGTCATCCCAATAAATCCGGTAACAATATATGTTATCGGGGCCTATTAATATTTTTGGCACAGTGTCGGATTGGGATGTGTGCGTTTGTTTCCACTCCTTTTTTGCCAGTATGCAAAGTTTTGTTACTGTTCCAGAGGACATATTTTTCCTTCACGGAGTTATAAACCTTACTATGGCAATTAGCAAATGTTTGCATTTTACAGTGTTATGTTTTGGTTATTGATAGGCTTGCTGTTCTATAATTGCCAGATTAAGAAAGTTGTTTCATAGACCAACACGACAAAAGTCTCCTCTCCTCACGTCTCCAAGTTTTGTCTGCTGACAAAGCACAAAACCTGTTTGGTTTATGTTTGTTTTAGATCAGTGCTCATTGTTTAGGGGAACACCTCGTCAATGATATTGACTGATTGATTGTGATTGACTCAAATTATATTTATTTGTAAAAATTAATATGGCCACTTTATTTGAAGTCAAAACTTTTCTTGTCTTTGTTTTGTTCATTATAATAATGTTCATGTCATCATGAAAATTCTGGTTCAGTCAAAGGCAAATCTATGCTGAATCAACCACTAGTATTTTTGACCTACAGGTGTTCAAAAACTCAGGTGAATATACATTGAAAAATTATATGTGTATATATATATATATATATATATATATATATATATAGATATATATATTATTGGTTATCATAACGGTATCAGCCTTGAGGAGCAGGAAGTTATCGATATCGTTATCGGTTTCAAAAAATGGATATCGTGCACCCGTAGCTGAAACGAATACTCGAGCAACTCGACTTTAAAAACTGATCCGAGTAATTTTATTCACCTCGAGGAATCGTTTAATTTTGCCAGCTCTAAGCATCAGGTTGCCCGGACTACTTTTAACGCGGGACAACGCGCTGACGTCATGTGCGTAGAGAAAGAAGCAATTTAAAAAAAAAAAAAAAAAAAAAAAACCTTACTGCAGCCGCTACAAACTACGCCGACATTGCTAAAAACTACGCCTGCATGATGCTAGTGTGGTAGCAGGTAGTGTCCGATGCGTCTCAGAGATATCGCATGCATTTAGAACTAGATGCGAAATGACAGACTCCGCAGTGTCTGGGCACCGTTAGTAAACAGCCACCACCTTTCAGCAGTTGACTTCTCAGCGCTAATAAATATAAAGTTACTGTCACTCGCTCACGTAACGTTAGCCCTTCGGAGGGCTAGGTTTCTATTGATTATGACCACTGTCGATGCGTGGCTAACTTGTCTTACATACAGGCTTTATTTAATCTGTAAAAACACAGCGCTGTAGAGTGATGGCGGTGTAAAATTAAAACATAATAAAACTAACTGTCAGTTTTAGCTCAGTAGCCATTGCTGAATAAAACACCAAGTGGCACTGGTTCCTAATGTGCTCCAATACAGCAGGTATCATACATTTATTTTGAACACTGCAAAAACTCAAAATCCTATCAGTACTTACAGTTTAGACCAGGGTTCACTAAATGGTGCTACTTTTCCTGTCGTGTTTTCCACGTCTCTCTCCCCTAACACACCTGAATCAAACGATTATGTCATCAGCAATCCCTCCAGAAGCCTGATAATGATCCAGATAATTTTGATTCAGGTGTGTTGGAGGAGGGAGACATGGAAAACACGACAAGAAAAGTGGCACAAGGTCCGGATTTAGTGAACCCTGGTTTAGACCAACTTAAAACTTAACTAGAACTTAAATTAGCTTGACACAAATGGAAATTCAAGTTTTTTGAGTGAAAGCAGTGAATTTTTTTCTAGTCACATCTGAGATGCAATTGTTGGCTTTTTTCAACAATAAAATTAAAATAAAGACATTGATTGACTGAAAATGGTTCAATATTGGATTAAATGTCTTTTTTTCCTCATGTATACAGTATTTATAATTGCTCTTTACACCAAAAAAAACAAAGTTTTATCCGATTACTCGATTAATCGATAGAATTTTCAGTCGATTACTCGATTACTAAAATATTCTGTAGCTGCAGCCCTAGTAATTTGTAAGAAAGAAAAAAAACGGTTATTTTTCTCAAATTTTTGGACTAGGTAAATTCTACATCGATTTTCTTTAGCGCAAAATGACTCAGTGGGCTGTGATCTTGCCCAGGAGCCACCACTTTGACACCACTGCTCTCGGTTTCTCGAGAAAAGGACAATGGGTAGTAGCTAAGGATGCAACAATCCTCGGTTTTATATTGAACCGTTCGATACGCCCTCTTCGATTCAATAACATTCGATCCAAATGAAAAGCTCCCACAATGTATTTCCGAACTTTTTTGCACACAGGCTAAGCTGTCATCCTTGCCTTGAAATAAAAGAAAGAAAGAGCTCCTCCCTGCTAACAGCCCCCCTCCCCTCCTCCCCCAAACTGGGCGGGGGCTGCATTTGTTTATGGTACACGAGGATCATTGCTCGCGAGGAAAGAAAAAAGCTTAACCCCCGAAACACAAAGAGTCCGCCGCGCTACACTCAGCTCCGTTCCGAATGACGCAGCAAATACGATGCAGATCACCTGCGATGCCCAATGCCGACAGCATACGACTCTCATGCGGTCCGTACACCCGAGGACTGACCGGATGGAGGAGACTACGTGATTCGATCAACAAAGAGTTTATTATTGTGACAGTATTTTAAGGGGGGGGAAATAACACGCCAAAAATGCACAAAGGCCAATAGTACAGTTTAGCTACAGTTAAATTCAGTTCAACACACAAAAAAGCACACAATAACCCGCGGATGCAACCCCCCGCCCCTACAAATCTAACGCACGCACGCACTCTAGAGGTAAGATTGGGTCTAAAAAAATTCAGCCCGACTCGACCCAGGCCCGCGGGTATTAAAGCCCGACCCTATCAATTAACTTGATTTGCAGGACCGAGCCCGAAAAAACCCCCCCGAAATTTTATGTTTTATTTGTAGGCCGGAGCACGAAGATTCCCCCCAAGAAATTTTAGGTTTTATTTGTGAGGACTCAGGAGGAGGAGGAAATGCAGGGATGCGGTGCGTCAGTCAGACCTGGACAGAGCACTGCTTGGAAAAACAAATTCAAGCTCGTCTTTTGTAAAGAATTCTCCCAGTTAAATAAGACTGTATAGCAATTTCAATAAACATTTATATCTTTTATATTTGTGTGTCTGTTCTATGAGCTGGATAGTTCATGTTTCATTTCCGTAGCAATTAAATGCAGCAGCCCATTTGACATGTATTTTAATTTTCTCGAGTTGGCAGAAAATGTTTTTTAAATGTTTAAATAGTCTACATATTTTTATAATCATTATAAATGCATTTACACGATAAAATAACGCTGGAAAAGTTTATTAAATATATTTCTGTGAGCGATATTGTGCGCACATGGACGCGCCTCTCTGACAAGGAGAGGCTCCGCGCGGCGCCTGTTCGCAATTCCCATCCAGCGCTTTGTTTTTCATCCAAATTATTTATTTTATAACAAATAGTGTTCCTTAGTTTAACATCCATACAGTACATCGTTTTATTTTACATATATAAATATATATTTATAAGAAAAAAGTTGGCTAGAGAGAAGCCTGGCCCGAACCGAACGTAATAATTGACATTTTAGGCCCGACCCTGCCCAAAATTCGGGTCGGGTCAGGACACGTAGTCGACACACTACATTGATGAATTAAAAAACCGCCGTGAATAAATGGAAGTTAAGCAGGCCAAATCAATCCACCCTGTGACTATAGATAATGCTGCCAATAATGTTAATTCACTACGTGACACAGATGGAATTGGACCACAAATAGAATATTTTGCTCTTGTGGTAAACCTAGCCGCTAAGAGAGCTGTAGCAATAAACAGTGTGCTCCGCCTCACTTTACAAACAGTAAAGATTGTTCTTAGCACTTTTATACAAAATTTCTTCAGATCAGTAAGAAGCAAGCACATAAATATAATGCACTAAAATGCAGGTTTATATGATGGCATTGTTATTTTTGCTTGTTAGCAAAATAAAAAAAAAAACATTAAAAAAATAAATAACACTTGTATTTTTTGTTTGAGAGCATTAAATGTATAATCGAATCGAAAATCGTGTCCTTCGTACCGAAAATCGTACCGAACTGTGACTTAACTGTATCATTGCATCCCTAGTAGCCAGCGTACCTTTGCATTGTAGTAGCGGCCGCCCTTATAAGTCTGGTCCACAAAACGAACTTTTAAATCCCTCTGGAGCCAGCAGGGCGGTGCTTTTGCTCGTTTGCCTTCTTTTTCCGGCGTCTTCTCTCTGGAAAAACACCGGCCAACGCACCAGTGAGCGAGGGATGGCAAACGAGGCAGCGGTGGCTAATGCAACGCACCGCCGGTGATGGGTTTCCGTGTGTTTCCTTTTCTTGTCATCTTCTCTGTGGTCCTGTTGGCGACGCTGCTCATGTTTCTTCTCCTCTTTTGCCTTGTTTTTATGCGCTTTGCTCAGACGACCTGCAAGTGAGGACAAAGGCAAAAATTTTACTCAAGGAAGAGTACCGTGATTTCAAAATAATATCATAATAATTATTTTTATTTTGTCAGGTTTGATCCTCAATTAAAGTTGTCATCCCAAAATTTGGTGATTTTCTCAATGCAATATTTTGCTCAGAAACAAGGAGGGCAGTACTCACTGAGGTCTTTGGCGTATCTGTCGTATTCCTTGCGGCCGACGAGTTTAACAGCATACTGGTGGACAGACACCACATCGCCGCCGATGGCCAACTTGACCAAAACGCGAGCGTTGTCAGCGTCCAGCGCTTCAATCTGCAGATGACACAAGATGTCGAACGGCTGCCGGTAGAATGAAGGGAGAGAGAGAGAGAGAGAGACGCCACCTTTCCGTAGCGCTCTTTATGCGCCCCCGACTCTAGCAGGACGCAGCCGCCGCGGGCCAAGACTAGCGATTGCTCCTCCTCTTCCTCCCGCCGTTCTTCGCCGGGCTTGGGGGGGCGTCGACGTTTGCCTGGCTCCAGATCGGCGATGGCCGAGCGATCCGCGCCGAGGCCCAAGCCGATCACGCGCGGCTTGTATTCGTAAGGCTTCACGTCTCTGTCGCAAAGAAGGGAAATGCCATGACCGCGTCTGTACATAGCCTGTGATGAAAACGTCGTTCCCACCGACATGGTTGCCGCATATACACCAAAGATTCTATTTCAAACACATCCTCCTAGGTAAAAATCCTCAAATTAATTGGAAGTGACCTAAAAATACACAGGACGTGACCTATAACTGCCTCAAAATTAAAAATAAGTGACATACATGTACACCAAAAATCAACAATAAGTGACCGAGAACTGCCCAAAATCAATAGGAAGTGACCGAGCAGTTCCCCAAAACAATATTAGTAATGTCCCAATACCAACAAGAAGTGACCTATAACTTCCCCAAAATTAACAAGATGTCTGTTAGATCGCCCAAAATCATCAGGAAGTAACCTATAAGTAAGCCTGTCGCAATATGCAATAATTCCATTTATCGCGCGATAAATAAAAATGAAGGCGGTAATTTTTCCGCTGCGATTTATCGCCTCGCGTGCACGTGTGCGCGCATGCGGCAGACGTGCTGTTAAAAGTTCGGATTCCTCGTTACCAACTGTGCAAAATGCATCTTCGTTCCAGGTACGGCAAAAACTAGCGCCGGAGCCAATCGTTCCCATTATATCATATTGTTGAACGTATACCGGCCGCGTCAGTGCTCTGGAGTGGCTGTGGACCATCTTTGGCGCGCCAGTGTTGTTGACGTGTGGGCGCTCCCGTCAGGAGTGACATTTCACGCGGGGCGGCTATTTTTCGGCACAATGCCGGATATTTAGAACGAAGTCCGCCAAAACATTGTTACCGATTTGGCTGCTACAAACAACCTCGCTTTGACAACGAACAGCTGAATGAAATTAAGAGCGCTGTGCTTCAAATTCGTCCTGTTTATGAAAGTCGATTGTCATGTTGTCACGTCATTGTCACGTCTGCTCAGCGGCGCGTGCTAACTTTTTTAATGCGCGCACACACTAGATATTAGAGCTGGGAATCTTTGGGCACCTAACGATTCAATTACGATTATGATTCAGAGGCTCCGATTCGATTATAAAACGATTACTGATGCACCCCCCTCCTTTTTTTTTTTTAAATAAATGTTTTGTACATTAGTTCCAAAATTGTTCAAAAATACTATTTCAGTATGAATTTAACATATAGCAGTAAATAAAATGTACAAAAATAACAGTAAATAAAAAACTCCAGTCCCCATTCTGTATCAGCAGCCTTAAACTACATTCAACTAATTTAATGTTGTGAATCAACCGTTAAAGTCGTTAAAATTGCTCCCGTTATTCCATAATTTTCCTTTTGTCTACTTTCGACATGTGAAAGTTTTAAAACTATTTTAAAGATAGATTCAAGTAATATTTTACCGATTTAGGAGTATTTTAGATAAAAAGTTAATTAGGTTTAATTGGAAGGTTCGCTACAACAGCCTTGCAGGGAAGTGTACTGCTTTAAGATGGCGGCCATTTACTAACGCCCGCATCTAGCTTCTTGTAGGTGTGCTGCTAACGCTACCGAATCTATATTGCATCTAGTCCTATATAAATGATATCTACCGTAACATTATGTGGATGTACTTTGTAGCAGCTTTTCGGCAGCAGTCAGGTATGTTGTTGTGTTTTTTTATCTCGTGGCATGAGTTGAGCTAGAGCCGTGATTTGAGCAGTGGCATTACCCGAGGGGCCGGGTAATGAGAAGCATGACGTTTAGCTACTCTCGCTTCGTTCCTCATTGACCGCGCCGCGCGCTGAGAGTGTTGTACTTCCACTTTACTTGGCATATTTCAATAATCGGAATTTGGATGTTTGTGAATCGTTCTCGAATCTTTCACGGCCGAATCGCGAATAATCTAAGAATCGGAAATTTTGCACACCTCTACTAGATATCATGAAATGGCAAACTAGATGTGCTACGTTCCATGCCATTGGCTACGTGAGCCCAGAGTGATTATGGGACACGTAGTCCATATACTACATCGATGAATTCTAAACGGTCATGACTGAATGGAAGTTAAGAAGGCCAAATTAATCCATACCAGTGACTATAGATAATGTTGCAAATATTGTTAATTCAGTACGTGACACAGATGGATTCGGACCACAAATAGGATGTCTTGCTCATGTAGTAAACCTAGCTGCTAAGAGAGCTGTAGCAATCAACAGTGTACCCTGCCTCACTTTACAAACAGTAAAGAATGTTCTCAGCACTTTTATACAAAATATTCTCAGATCAGTAAGAAGTAAGCACATAAATGTTCATATGATGGCAATTTCATTTTTGCTCGTTAGCAAAAAAACAAAAACAAAAAAAAAAACACGAAACAAAAAAAATATATATAGTTTTTTTTTTTTACAGTTTTTACACAATTGGAAGTGATTAAGCAGTTTCCCAAACTCAACAAGGAATGACAAATCAATAAGAAATGATATTCAAAAGCCCAAAAAGGAACAGGAAGTGATCGAAAATTAAAAATTTTTAAGGACCGATACCGACTATTAGTAGTTAGAGGGGCAGATAACACATTTTTGGAGCCGATATTCATTTGCAGTAAAAGTGTAAAAATTGGCGTGAAAAAATGAATAATGCTAACACTGAACTTCATTGAAATACCTAAAACATGAATCAAACAAATAGAAAATAATAGCTCCAGAAGTGCCTGAATTTCCTAGACTGGGAAACATATAAAGTTGAATAAAAATGTTGAAAAAAAGCGCTTACTGTTTAAAAGTGCGCCCGATGCCTTCCCCTTTTTTCCAGCCCATCCCCTTCAGCATGGCCAATCCGTAACCTTCCACGGGAACTCGCTCGTAATCGTCTTCCGTCGACTGCCAGCAAAATGCCATCTCGTCATTCGGGTTTCCCCACACCACGTCTTTCGACGTCTGGTCAGCGTCTACTCACGGGTTCAGGCCGCAGCTCCACGTTGAGCCGCTCTCCATCCTCGAAGCCGTCGGGCACCTTGTTTTGCGCCAGCAGGGGGATAGTGAGGTCCGCGTTGGCCTGCGAGTCTTCCAGCTTCTTCCTGGACTCTAGCGCCAACATATGGTTCACTTCGTTATCGACTCCCTAGCAGCCGTTGACGGCGTTAGACGTCCAATCCATTTGGACTCCAAGTTCAAATGGATCGGACCGTCAATGGCTCTCAAACATGAGCACTCGCAGCCAGTCCTTCCAATTTAAATCAATTGGACGTTTTTCACGTGACGTTACTGCATGTCACGTCAATGACACACTGTTCCAAAACCCTTCGTTGAAAATGTTTGGGGGTTTTATTGAAATAAATAGCATATTTTTTCGAATTAGATTATTTTTGTCAATTTGGGGGCTTAACAAGCCCATGAAGTAGGTTGAATGAAAAAAGTTAGGGTTAGTGAAAAGATTTTTCAAATAGATGAAGTTGTGCTGAAAAAAACGATATCAAGCAAGGGCATGTCAACAATGTATTTGCGTGGTATATAGAGGTAAAAAAAAGTACTAAAAAACAGCTTAAGGAGGTACCAGCAGAGCTCAGCTTAATATAAAAATATGATTTTTTCCCCCCCATTATATTTACTGGTCTAAAAATATAGGTGTCAGATCAGTATTGGCAAAACATATCTTGTAAAGAAAATTTTGGATTGGAGGTCAAAAATCAGCATCGGGACATCCCTGAATAGTGTAAGGCACATAATTCAAACTATGATCCAAATGACTGGTGACTTACTTGACGAATAAGGGTGTGACAAAATCTCGAAATGGTGATATATCATGATACTTTGTATCCCAAAAGGTTATCGATATGCTCCTGCCAAGAATCGAGATATCGTTTTAAAAAGGTGTCAATGTCTAAAAAAATAAATAAAAAGGAACCAACAAGTTGCTACCAATATCTTCCACTATAATAGTGTCTCAGTTAACTCTGAGGCTGCATTGACGGTGCACGACGCCCAATCCATTGAGACTGGGAAAGTTCGTTCATTCCAAACCAGAGCATTCGCAGTCATTCTGTCCGATTTTCAGGGCATTTACAGGTCACTTGCCGTTCATTGTAGGGTATTTACAGGTCATTTCCTGTTGAGTTAGTCACTGCCTATTCATTTGGGTGATTCCCAGGTCACTTCCTGTTCTGTAACAAAAAAAAAAAACAGGAAGTGACCCATAAAATATCCCCAAAATCAACAGGAAGTAACTGAAAATCAACAGGTAAATGACCTTGAATGGCCCAAAATTACCTCATTGCCTGGCATTGGCTGCCACTGACGGATATAGACGTTCAATCTGTTTGAAGTTGGAGAGATGGCAGTGAATGAACAGCAAATGTTCGTTCGCTGCCATCCTCCCAGTTCAAATGGATTGGACGTCTACTAGTGATAAACCCATTCCAATTCACAGCAGAAGCTTGTTTTTCTGTTTATTAGTCGTTTGTAAAATATCCTACAATGATTTCCTGACCAATGTATCGATAATCGTTGTATCGCCACATTGTCAGATCATCGTTATAGTGAGCTTTATATCGCAAATTGTATCGTATCGTGAGGTACCAAGAGGTTCCCACCCCTATTGATGAATAGAGTATTTTTTCTGTCAGGGAGTTGACAACCCTATTGCCTCGTCTACCCATCTCTAATTTCGTGTTTTGAGTATTATACATCAAGGTGATGTTGGTATTGTGACAACAGTAGAAAGTGGAGTCACCTTCAATGAGCTCTTTGACAGCCTGAGCTTCCACGGAGTCCTGGTGGTCGACGCCATTGACTTGTTCTCCGTTTCCCAAGTTGGGCTCCTCACGCTCCGGGACGCGCCAGCGGTTCTTCAGAATCACAGGTATGACTCGTTCCGTAGGACCTTCAGACGGTTTCGTACTACACACATAAGTAGGAGACGTTTAGCAAGTTGGAACCGAACGTGCTGACGTTCTGTTCATTGGATTTCTTCAAAACTAGCATAAGCGGAGAATAAAACAAAGCAATAGCTGATTTATTGCTTTTGTTTTGAGGCTAATGCTAGTTAGCACGAACCCACCTCTGCAGTTGGTTCCTGGCAATTCCGGTTAAATAATCGACGTCGTCTTTGTTTGTGACGGCGTCGCCGGGCGTAACTTTGAATTTGCTCAGAGTTTTAGCGAAGCCGAACGAAACCGAGCTGTTTTTCTTCTCGGTCGAGTCCTCGCAAGACGGCGGGGAGCACGAAGCGTCTCCACGCGACGCCATTGTGCTCCGGTGACGTCACTGGGAACCAAGGCATTATGGGAGTTGTCGTTTTTGGGCTCGGTTTGCATAAAGTGAATTAGGGGCTGACAAGCACACCACTAAATCCCCCAAGCACATTCATTGACTCATTGGCTGCCATTGACGGTGCTAGACGTGCAATCAATTTTAACTGGGACGGTTGACAGCATATCCAGTCTCCAAAATTAAGGGAAATGACCCAAGACAAAAAGGAAGTGACCCAAATTCAATGAAAAATTACCTGTAAATGCCCCCAAAATAACAAGAAGTGACCCAAAATCAATAGGAACTAACTTGTAAATGCCCCAAAATTAATGGGAAGTGACCTGTCAGTAAATGCGGGTGCTTACAGGTCACTTCCTGTTGATTTCGGGTCAATTACTGTTGATTTTGAGGCATTTCTGTGTCACTTCCCTTAGACCTTGGGGTTTTTATAGGTCACTTCCTGTTAATTTTCCCATCGCAAATGAACGAGGCCATTGGAAATAAATAGCGATGTTTCGTAAAATTTTGGTGGAACCTTATTTTTCTGGAAAATACCTTGATTTACTGATTTTTTGTGTGTGTGTAAATTAACAGAATCAGATATGAAAGGTATGACGAGATACTTTTGGAAATTTGAAATTTTAACTGTTTTTACCATCGGAAACTCATGGAGCTTTTTTGTCGAAAAATCTGCCTTTTCGCTGCAAGTGGACAAACTCGATGCAGTAATTTTTGGAACATTTCAAACTTGGAAAAGTGGACAAGAAAAAAAAATACCAATATTATATATGCACACAATGGCAGATCAAATGTGAACAAGGCCCCGGTGCGATGAGCATAAATGGGACCCCCTGAGTGGAATGTCCAACGGAGTGCGGGCACCAGTGGACAATTACCGTATTCGCGAGCCCCTCCACACTTTCGCAGGCCCCTCAAGACGATTGCCCGATGTACTAGTGTGTGTGAGGTGCAAGTGGAAGTTTTTTATTTTTTGCGGGCCTCTCCAGACAATCGGCCAAGCGGCTTGCAGAGATATTTTAACACTTAAACACTATATTACAGCTCCGCGGATCATCTTACCTTTCTTTTTGACCTTCTCCTCGCCCAACCACTCCCACTTTACGCCCGCAAACCGGGCCCCTTTGACGGAGGTGCGGGAAGTGGGGTGCTGAGGGTACTTTAGCACCCTCCTGGTGTTGGGGGGAAAAGTGTTTTGGTAGATTCTATTTGTTTGTTGTTAAAAAAAAAATCAATAAATAAAACATATTGACACAATTGCGTATTTAACTTTGGGGATCAACATATGTATGTTGAAAAAGCGATTTTTTTCTATACAAAAACAAAATTTTCTAGAATTCAATTCGAGGTCGAAAATGAAGATGATTACGATAGTTTATAATAGTGCTAAGCGAGGAAAATTAGCTACAGATTTAGACCGTGGAGAACTTCAAATAGTTTGCATTGTATCCCTATTATTGTTTGTTGTTGCTGTTGAGCTGCCGGTGTGGAAAGCGCTGTTAGATATTCGTATGTGCAATTTATTTGTGTGTTGTGAAAAGCGGGTGTTAAAATGAGGCTTATTGGACCTTTCAGTTGTCCAATGTGTTTGTGTGTCATTGCGCCTTCTAGCTGCGGGATATGCATTATAATACACGGACGCTTTTATTTCCAATACCAAAACCCTAACACACACTGTACATAAAATAGAACGCTGTCCTTGTGGTAGCCTAGTAGTAGTACAGTAGTATGAAAAAGTATCTAAACCAGGGGTCGCGTTAACCGAATATTTTCCGTTGTTGACCGGTTTTTTAAAACGGTGACGGAAAAAACTGAAGTCCATCTGTCATTTTGACAGGTTGCAATTCACACCCCAGACCACGGGGTGGCGAGTGAGCATATTAATTAGCTATTGTCTCTCTTGATGCATGACATCTTTGGCCTTACTCGGAAAAATGTCAAGGCAACTGAGTGTATGCTTGGCACGGCCAGACTGTTCTCCCTGTATTTTTCAAACACTGAGAGAAAAGTCTGGGACACAGCCTGTCGAGTAGGTACAAAATCAATCGACAAATCAGATTTGTTTATTTGTGTGACGTGTTCTTCACGATCAACGTCACTCTTGCGCGCCGAAAGTCGTCTCTGCAACAACACGGATGGCGAACGGGAGAGCCGAGAATATGTTCCAATCCGCGGTAAATTCAGTTTTAAATGAGCTAAAACACATCGAGTCATTGACAACAGTTTGTCTCGCGCTAGCCATGCTGAATAAACTCCGTTCTCCTCGTATGTTTACTTCCGCGCACAAGTCCCCCGTCCTGCCCTCGTCGCTTTGCTAACGGCACGTCTGCCCGTCGCTGATTGGTGCACTCCGCTGTCTGTTTGCCTCTTGTTAAGCTTGTTCGACAGAATATTAATTAAAAATGAATGAAAACTAAATACTATTGAATATGTCATTATTATCATTTTAAAAATGTAAGTGACGGGTAAAAATAGATTTTGACCGGATTTTTATGACACTGTCAGTCAAAATGACAGACAACGAAAAAGTCTCGCGCAACCTCTGATCTAAACCTTTTGGAATTTCTCACATTTCTGCATAAAATCACCATCAAATATGATCTGATCTTTGTTGTCAAAATCACACAAATGAAAATACAGTCTTTGCTTGAACTAAAACCACCCAAACATTTATAGGTTTTCATATTTTAATGAGGATATCATGCAAACAATGACAGAAGGGGGAAAAATAAGTAAGTGAAACCTCTATCAATGGAGACTTAAATAGCAATTGAAACCAATTTTTACCAAATATTTTAAATCAGGTGTGTGCCCAATCACTGATGAATGGTTTAAAGCTGCCCTGCCCACAATGAAACACACACCTGGTAAGAATTGTCTTGATGAGAAGCATTGTCTGATGTGGATCATGATTCGGTCAGAAAAGCAGTCTGAGGACCTGCGATCAAGGATTGTTGATTTGTATAAAGCTGGGAAAGGATACAAAACCATCTCTAGTTTATCAATGTTCATCAATCGACAGTCAGAGAAGTTGTCTACAAATGGAGAGAGTTTGGCACTGTTGCTTCTCTCCCAAGGAGTGGCACTCCACCAAAGATGATGCCAAGAGTTCAGCGCAGGATACTCAGAGAAGTAAAAAAAGAACTCTAAAGTGTTTGCTAAAGACTTACATAAATCACTGACACAGTCCAATATCTATGTGCACTCATCAACCAATGGCCAAGAATGGTGTTCATGGGAGGACTCCACGTAGGAAGCCACTGCTGTCTAAAAAAACATTGTTGCTCGTGTAATGTTCGCAAAAAGGCAATTGGACACTCCACAGACGTTTTGGCAAAATGTTTTGTGGACTGACAGTTGAACTAAAAAAATAGGATGGATGCTGCAACAAGACAATGATCCAAAACACAGAAGTAAAATCAACTTCAGAATGGTTTTACAAAAACAAAATACACATTTTGGAGTGGCAAAGTCAAAGTCCAGACTTGAACCCCACTGAGATGCTGTGGCATAACCTAAAGACAGCGATTCATGCCAGACATCCCAGGAATCTGATTGAACTACAGCAGTTTTGTAGAGAAGAATGGGCCAAGATGAGTCCTGCAATGTGCCAGACTGATCTGCAGCTACAGGAAGAGTCTGGTTGAAGTTTTTGCTGCCAAAGGGGGGGGGGGGGGCACAAAATATTAAATGTGATGGTTCATTTATTTATTCCCCCTCGTCTGTCAATGTTTGCATACTATCCTCATTAATATATAAAAACCAATACATGTTTGGGTGGTTTTAGTTAAAGCAGACACTATTTTTTCATCTGTGTGATTTTGACAAAGATCAGATCACATTTGGTGGTTGTTTTATGCAGAAATGTGAGAAATTCCAAAAGGTTCAGATACTTTGTCATACCACTCTACGTAAACTATCCAGCATGCGTGTGTATTGCCATTGTGCATGCCTTGTATGGAGAAAACGCACGAGCATGACAAATATGGACCGAAATGGTTGTTTTTGGATGGGAAAAACAAAATAAGATCCTCAGCACAGTCTGATGTGAGTGACTTCCAGCGCCCCTGCCCTTAGAGGCCAGTCGCATTCTCACCCCCCTAGGTTCCGCCCCTGTGTGCACATGTAGTATTTTTGGAAATTTCCTTTTATTTTATTTTATTTCATGCATATTAAAAAAAATATATATATATATACATTAAAAATATATGTATACAATAAATCAATATAAATACTAATAAACTTATTAAAATATATTTTTAAGTATTTATTTTATTTACATTTTATAAAAATTAATACAAAATATACTTAATAATTATAACAATTAATAATAAACAGACACATTATTAATAATAAATAAATAAATAAATAATACATTCCAAATTTAGAAATATAATTTAATTTAAAGCAAAGCATCCCCAGCCAAATGCATGCAGGTGCAGCGCATGGAAATGGGATGAATTTGCATTATAAGCGGAGAAAGCGCGCGCGCGTGCACGAAAGTGTGCTTGATGACCGTGACATGACGTCGCTGGCTCGCAAGTCAAGAGAGCATGTCAGGCATTGATCCGTAGAGCGACACGCTTCTAAGCTGCTTGCCAGATTGTGTGCGCGTGCTTGAGCGTGTCAACGTGCCCCCCGCCCTCCCTCCCTCCCTCCATCTCTCTCTCTCCCTCTCGTCCGCGCGCATCCGTTCGACTTTTCTCTCCTCCAGCGGGACGCGGCGGCCGCGACACTCATCGGCACATCCGAAGCTTCCTTCCGCCGCGCAGGATGTACATAGACGCCTTCAAACGGATCCTCTTTGAGCGCCTCAACTGCTTGAAAAGAATGTGCGTGTGTCAGCGGCACGGCAGGTCAGTTCCGTAGAGGGCAGGGCAGGGAGGGAGCCTCGTGTCACGTCACGTCGCGGGACGTACGGACGGGCGTGAGGCGAGTCACGTGGGCGGCTCAACTTTGGACACAACTGCGTCATTTTGCCCCAAAAAAGTCTCGAGGTTGTTTTAGCGAGGGTAATTTAACCCTCAATTTCAAAACATTCGTATCTCAAATCATCCTTCTCCATTCACATGAATGGAAATCTCATTTAAGTTTCGAGTATAGTGTCGCACATATAGAGTGCATATCGGCAAGAGAAAAAAATGTTGTTGTTTTTTAACTCAGTAGCTGTCATTGACTGCATTAGACGTCCAACTTAATTGAAATGGAAGGATTGGCAGCAAATGAACACGCGTTTGCTCATTCGCTGCCAAACTCCAGCTTTAAATGGATTGGACGTCTTCTAGTAATAAACTAATTGTTGGGAGAGTGCATCTTGGCCAGAGGACCAGGATTTTAGTCATGCTTAACTCATTGTATGCCAGTGACGGCGCCAGACATCCAAACCATTTGAAGCAGGAGGGGTGGCAGCGAATGAAAAAAATGTTCGTTTTGGGTAACAAGGTCACTTTGTGTTGATTTTGGGGCATTTTCAGACGACTTGCTGTTTATTTTTGAAAATTTGTGTGTGACCGCCTGTTGATTTGTGGGCATTTTATGTTGCCATTGACACCACTAGACGTCCAATCCATTTGAAACAGGAGGGATGGCAGCGAATGAACAAGTTGCCAGCCTCCCGCTTCAAATGGATTGGACGTCTACTAGTGATAAATTCATTTCAGAAGCATGAAAAGACCTTTCATCGCCCCTACCAACATGGCCACCATGAGGCAATGTTATCATCAAAGTCAATGCATTAACATTAAAACGAAGTCATAACTAGCTTATTTGTGTGTGATAACCTCATTTCAATTGATGGCACAAGGACGAAAAGACCTTTCATTGGCCCTACCAACATAGCCTCAGTGCGGCCATGTTGGTAGGGGCGACATTACCATTAGAGTCAATGCATTGACATTTAAATTAAATCAAACCTATCTTATTTTTCAACCCATTTTCAATTGTTTTTATTTGATCAATGTCGAAGCATCTGCTATTTACTTGGCAGGTTGGCAGCGAATGAACAAAGTGGCCAGCCTCCCCCTTCAAATGGATTGGATGTCTACTTGTGATAAGTTCATTTCAGAAGCATGAAAAGACCTTTCATCCCCCCTACCAACATGGCCGCCATGACGTGACATTCTCATCAAAGTCAATGCTTTAACATTAAACTGAAGTCATAACTAGCTTAAAGTTATTTGTGTGTGATAACCTCTTTTAATTAATGGCAGAAGCACGTTAATACGTTTCATTGCCCCTACCAGCATGACCTCAGGGCGGCCATGTTGGTAGGGGCGACATTGCCATTACAGTCAATGATTTGACATTTAAATAAGTCAAATGTATCTATTTTTTAAACCCCTTTTTAGAAATATTATTTGAACAATGTCAAAGCATCTGGTATTTACACCGTGGCTAGATGTCCAATCCATTTGACGTGGAAGGATTGGCAGCGAATGAACACCTGAGGACATCTAGCTTCATATATATGATATCTAAATGGGCTCGCAGGGCACATCTGGCCTTTTCTGACACTCTCAGCTGCCACTGTCACCCACAAGATGATGACTGCAAAATTACTCTGACACTGCAAATCCGGCTAAAGAAGAAGAATGAAAACAAGTAATTTAATGGCACGTCTCAATCGTCTTCAGAGTTATTGTTCATGTCAAGGCAACCTGCGCCGACGTGTTTGTGTCACTGGGCTGATGGATGAACGTGCCTGGCCCTGACTTGATTGGCTGCTCTTTTGCTCTCTGCTGTCAAGGATCTTGTGATGAATTTGTCGCCGGCTTGTGATTGGTTGACAATTGTCCCGAGTCGGCAGACCGACGGGGAAGACGAACAAGATGCTATTTCTATGTGACGGCATCGATTTCAGTTCACTTTCCTGATGATTTGGGGTAATTTCTGGGTGACTTGCTGTTTATTTTGGGTCACCTCCTGTTTTGAGTCTGAAGAAGATAGTACCTTTTCTCTAACAGTTTGCATTATTCTAACACACTTAATATTAATTAATCAGGGAATAGTATCGTTTCTCGTATTTACTGTTTGACTGTTTGTATTACTCTAACACACCCAATATAAAATGAATAGCACTTATACCACCATAGTTTAAGGAAAACAAGCAGAATATATGGCATAAAAGATACTCGACACCCTTCATATCACGGAAATTCATCGTGTGCGTCAGCAAGACTGACGCACCAACTCTTGCAATCAGTTCTCACGGATAGTCCAGAACAAATGGCAGGACGCTGTGTCCCAACACAAGGAACATTGGAGAACGCCTGATATCCAATGGATAACACGACTGATAAGACTCCAAGAGCCCGTTTGACGCTGAGGTGGCAAAATCCACAACCCTCATTGCCCTGACAACAGTAACTAACCAAATCCTCCTGTCCAATCCACAAACAGCCAATAAATCCCAAACACACCCTTCTTCCTGCCCACGGCCCACCCCTCGAGAGCCTTCAAAAGACTGAATGTTTCACTAAGCGTTGTCATTTTTTCTCTGGAACCTTTCGTTGACTTCTGATATGGTGACGTTGGAACGAGTTTGCCTCCTCACCTGAGTCTGTGTCTGTTTCGCCTTTCTGTTTGATCGATGTCGACCCGAATAAATTGTCAACTTGTTCTCGGTGAGCCTTCTTTAAACCTTTCAAAATTGAGTCAGTAAAAAGGGTTAAGACTAAGGTGAACGCGCCCTTCTGGCTGGATTGTCGGGGTCTTGCCGGCCTGGGTTGGAGCTGCGCCAGCACGGATTTGGCGTTTCGGCTGGCGCGATTCCGGCGGTCTGGCTAGAAGGTCAGATTCCTTCAAGTCATTTCTGGGTAACTTGCTGTATACAGTACTGTATTTTGGTCAATTCCTGTTGATTTTGGGGGCACTTCCTGTTCATTATGGGTTACTTCCTGTTCATTTAGGCTCGATTTCAAGTCACTTTCTGTAGATTTTATGGTCAATTCCCGATGATTTTGGGTCATTTCTGGGTAACTTGCTGTTGATTTTGAAGCATTCCTAGGTGAGTTCCTGTTCATTTTGGGTGACTTGCTGTTGATGCAGGTTCAAATCCAGGTCACTTCGTATTAATTTTGGGTCATTTCTCGGTGATTTGCTGTTATTTTTGGTCACTTCCTGTTGGTTTCGAAGCATTCCTGTGTCACTTCCTGTGTATTTTGGGCCATTTCCTGTTGATTTAGCAAATCCATGTAATTTTTTGTTTATTTTGGGTCCATTTCTGGGTGATTTGCTGTTTGTTTTAGTTAATCTCCTGTTGATTTTAGGGCATTTCAGGATCACTTCCTGTTCATTTTGGGTCACTTCCTGTTCATTTAGGTTCAATTGTAGGTCACTGCTTTGTTATTTTGTGTCATTTCTGGGTGTTTTGCTGTTTATTTTATTTGATGTCCTGTTGATTTGAGGGCATTCCTGGGTCATTTCCTCTTGATTTTGGGTCATTTCTGGGTGACTTGCTGTTATTTTTGGTCACGTCCTGTTGATTTCAAAGCATTCCTGTGTCACTTCCTGTTTGTTTTGAGTCATTTCTTGTTGATTTCGGGTCCATTTCCGGGTGATTTGCTGTTTATTTTGGTCACTTCCTGTTGATTTTTATGCATTCCTGGATCACTTCCTGTTAATTTTTGGTAATTTCCTGCTAGGTTAAATTCCAGGTCTTTTCTTTTTTATATTGGGTGCATTTATGGGTGATTTGCTGTTTATTTTTGTCACTTCCTGTTGATTTTGGGGCATTCTTGGATCACTTCCTGTTCAATTAGGATCACTTCCTGTTTATTTTGGGTCATTTCTGAGTGACTTGCTGTTATTTTTGCTCACTTCCTGTTGAGTTTGGAGCATTCCTGGATCACTTCCTGTTGATTTTGGGTCACTTCCTGTTGATTTAGGTTCAATTTTAGGTCACTGCTTGTTGATTTTGGGTCATTTCTTGGTGCCATGCTGTTTATTTTGGATAATCTGTTAATTTCAAGGCATTTCTGGATCATTTCCTGTTGAGTTTGTGGCATTTTCGAGTCACTCCCTGTACATTTTTGGTCAGTTTCTGTTGATTTTAGGGCAATTCTGGTGTACTTCCTATACATATTGGATAATGTACAATGATTGTTGCTCATTTCCTCGTAATTGGTCACTTTCTGTCGATTTTGGGTCATTTCTGGGTAATTTCCTATTGATTTTGGGGCATATCCTGGTCTTCATTCATTCATTTTGCATGGTTTCCTGTTGACTTTAGGGCATTTCAAAATAATTTACTGTTCACTGGTCACTACCTGTCAATTTTGTGCACTTCCAGGTCATTTCCTGTTGACTTTAGGGCATTTATGCATCACTTCCTGTAGGTTTTGGGTCACTCTCATTTGATTTCAGAGCATTTCCGGGTCATTCCGTCAAAGAGCTTGTGTCATTGGCCGACAATTGTCCCAAATTTGCAACCGTACGGGAAAGGCGAGCAGGATGAGGCGCGTCTTAGCTATTTTATTAGGAAGGCATCAGGGAGTTGCTGATTGTCTAATTAGCTATCAAGCTAGCTAGGTGGGTAGCTCCCCCCCTCATTCATGCATATTCATGACGCTAGCAGTTTACCCTTGACAGGGCACATTCTCCCATCTGTGGTCCAAACCTTTGCTCCCGGCGATGCATTTAGATTCCGCACTTGTCTTCTTTGCTATTCTTAGTCCAAAACATCCACAACAATCCGGCGCTCACCTTTTTCCGTCACGTGCGCTCTTACAATTTGCACAGGGGCCTGGCTGAAATGTTAAGAAGGCCATGAATCCGTGTATCCTTGAGTCAGATGCGAGTTGGACAAGTGGGATCGATACGAGGTGGTGAGACAGGAAGGGAGGGACAGACGGGAGGCACGGGAGGGAGGGGTCACCTTCAGCCGGAGCTATACTGAATCAGCACCATCGCGATCGCCTGCTTAGGTGTGACCTTCCTCGTCGATCGCTAATTTGGTTAGCGTATGAGCCGCCTCGCTACAAGGTTAGCGAGCACCTTGCGACGCGGTGACGCCAACGTTTGTTTATGAAGGTAGACGTCCCATCCATTTGAAGTGGGAGGGTGGCAGCGAATGAACATTCGTTCATAGGCCCCTCGCAGTCCAAATGGATTGCATGTCTAGCAATGTCAATGGCACTGGAAGATGAGCATTTACAGTTGAAACGAATTGGATGGTTATCGCTATCAATGGCAGGTAATGAGTTAATTGTGGGTATTCGCAGGTAAAGTCCTGTACATTTTGGTGCATTCTGAAGTTACTTCCTGTACGTTTTGGCTGTTTTCCTGTTGATTTTCGGGCATTTCCTGTTTTTTCTGTCACTTCCTGTTGATTTGGGGGCAGTTATGGGTCACTTTCCATTGGTATTGGGGCAATTACTGGTGATTGTGGAGCATTGCCAGGTAACTTATTGCATAGACTTCATAATGTATTGACGGGACACGGGACGCAGGGTTGATTCATAGGGGGCCTATCTCCCTCAAAGCTGACCGAGTGGTAACACAGACAAAGAGCTTTTTCTGTTAAAGTCTGGTTTTGTAGGAAAAGCAAAAAAGTGCAGCTAGCATTTGTTTTACGTAAATATTGCAAACTATGATGCTAGTCAGTAAGCAAATTAGTGGCCGCCATATCACAGACAAAAGGCTTTTTACGTTGAAAGATCTTGTGAATAAATGCTTACATCCCTGTATTCTTTATAGATATGGGTGTAAAACAGTCTGGTTTTGTGGTTAAAAGCAACAAAAAAAACGTGCAGTTAGCATTTGTTTTACGTACAGTGCTGCTCAAAAGTTTGTGAACCCCACAGCGATGGTCAGATTTTTTGTAAAAAAAACTAAAATAACCTTATTAAATGTTAAGTTATACCCAAATCCACAATACTGACATTCCAAATAATGGACTGAAACAAAAGAAATAGTTATATTGTCATTCTTTATTTAACAAAAGTGGTTGATTTAAGAAAAACTCAGATATCATGTGTGCAAAAGTATGTGAACCCCTTCAGTTAATAGGATATTGCGCCTCCTTTTGCAGAGATTACCTCAACCAAACGGTTTCTGTAGTGACTAATCAGCCTCTCACATCTACTTTGGGGGATTTTTGCCCATTCTTCCTTGCAGAACGCAGTCAGTTGAGAGAGGTTTGATGGGCGTCTGGCATGAACTGCTCGCTTCAGGTCTCGCCACAGCATTTCAATGGGATTTAGGTCAGGACTTTGACTGGGCCAGTCCAGAACACGGATCTTCTTCTTTTTCAGCCATTCCTTGGTTGTATTGCTGGAATGCTTTGGATCATTATCATGTTGCATGATCCACCTTCTGCCAAGCTTTAACTTCAAAACAGATGGCGTCAGGTTATGTTCTAGGATTTGACAATATTCCTCAGAATTCATGATTCCCTGGACTATGTGGAGTTGTCCAGGTCCTGAGGATGAAAAGCAAGCCCAGATCTTGACATTCCCACCTCCATGCTTCACTGTTGGGAGAAGGTTCTTTTGGTGGTATGCAGTGTTGACTTTTCGCCAGACATGGCGGTTTTGGTTGTGACCAAACAGTTCAATTTTGCACCTACATCAGTTGATGAAAACTCTTTTTAATTTAGTCTCGACAACACAACTGTTAAAAAAACAAAAAAAAACTACTGAATTGATTGATTAGGAAATCAGGTTGAAATAATAGAAAATTCCAAAATGTTGAGGGGGTTCACAAACTTTTGAGCAGCACTGTATGTATTGCGAGCTATGATGCTAGTCAGTAAGCAAATTAGCGGCCGCCATATGTAAACAAGGATCTTTTTCTGTTAAAAATTCTTGTGAATAAATGCATAAATCCCTGAATTCTTTATTGATATGGGTGTAAAACAGTCTCGATTCTTGGTTAAAAGTAAAAAAAAAAAGTGCAGTTAGCATTTATTTCACGCAAATATTGTGAACTATGATGCTAGTCAGTAAGCAAATTAGTGGCCCCCTTAGTACAACACAGGGCTTTTTGCGCTGAAAATTCTTGTGAATAAATGCTTAAATCCCTGAATTCTTTACAGATATGGATATAACACGGTCTCGATTCTTGGTTAAAAGCAAAAAAACTGGCAGTTAGCAGTTATTTTACGTGTATAATGCCAATACTGTAGCCGCTAATTTCTCCCATTTATTTATTTTTTATTTTTTCACAATGTTTCAAAATGCATGCATGTTACGAAAAATATAATTACCTTGAATCCTCGAACAAATCACTCCTGAGATAATCCTTCCTGTTTGTACACTTTCTGTTGATTTTAGGTCACTCCCTGATTATTTGGGGGGAATTCCTAGTTCTCTTCCTCTACATTTTGGGTCACTTCTGTCACACCGTGGTGAGGTTTGGTGTGTCATGGTTATTTCCTGCTTTATTTTGTAGGTCTTTCCCTCCTTGTTTCAGAGCCCTTGCCCTTCCTCGTGTCCTTCATATTCACCAATTGGTTCCAACTGTTCCCCATTACCGTCTGTGTATATATAGTCAGTGTTCCCTTTGTGTTGTGCCAGAATGTTACTGTCTGCATATGTGTCACCCAAGCCAGGCTTTTTGTCCACAGCCTAAGAAAATAATCTGACCCCATACAGTTGTGGTCAAAAGTTTACATACACTTGTGAAGAACATAATGACATGGCTCTCTTGAGTTTCCAGTTATTTCTACAACTCAGATATTTCTCCGATAGAGTGATTGGAACAGATACTTCTTTGTAACAAAAACATTCATGAAGTTTGGTTCTTTTATGACTTTATTATGGGTTAACAGAAAAAGTGATCAAATCTGCTGGGTCAAAAATATACATACATGGATCTAAAAAACCAATCATTGACTTGAACAAGTCAGGAAAGTCACTTGGAGCCATTTCAAAGCAGCTGCAGGTCCCAAGAGCAACAGTGCAAACAATTGTTTGTAAGTATAAAGTGCATGGCACTGTTTTGTCACTGCCACGATCAGGAAGAAAACGCAAGCTATCACCTGCTGCTGAGAGAAAATTGGTCAGGAGGGTGAAGATTCAACCGAGAATCACCAAAAAGCAGATCTGCCAAGAATTAGAAGCTGCTGGAACACAGGTGTCAGTGTTCACGGTCAAGCGTGTTTTGCATCTCCATGGACTGAGTGGCTGCCGTGCAAGAAGGAAGCCCTTGCTCCAAAAGCGGCACCTTAAGGCTCGACTGAAGTTTGCTGCTGATCACATGGACAAAGATAAGACCTTCTGGAGGAAAGTTCTGTGGTCAGACGAAACAAAAATCGAGCTGTTTGGCCACAATGCCCAGCAATATGTTTGGAGGAGAAAAGGTGAGGCCTTTAACCCCAAGTACACCATGCCTACCGTCAAGCACGGTGGTGGTAGTATTATGCTGTGGGGCTGTTTTGCTGCCAATGGGACTGGTGATTTACAGAGAGTAAATGGGATAATGAAGAAGGAGGATTACCTTCAAATTCTTCAAGATAACCTAACGTCATCAGCCCGAAGATTGGGTCTTGGGCGCAGTTGGGTGTTCCAACAGGACAATGACCCCAAACACACATCAAAAGTGGTAATGGAATGGCTAAATCAGGCTAGAATTAAGGGTTTCGAATGGCCTTCCCAAAGTCCTGACTTAAACCCCATTGAGAACTTGTGGACAACGCTGAAGAAACAAGTCCATGTCAGAAAGCCATCAAATTTAACTGAACTGCACCAATTCTGTCAAGAGGAGTGGTCAAAGATTCAACCAGAAGCTTGCCACAAGCTTGTGGATGGCTACCAAAAGCGCCTAATTGAAGTGAAAATGGCCAAGGGACATGTTACCAAATATTAGCGCTGCTGTATGTATATTTTTGACCCAGCAGATTTGATCACTTTTTTCTGTTCACCCTTAATAAAGTCATAAAAGAACCAAACTTCATGAATGTTTTTTGTGACAAAGAAGTATCTGTTCCAATCACTCTATCAGAGAAAAATCAGAGTTGTAGAAATAATTGGAAACTCAAGAGAGCCATGACATTATGTTCTTCACAAGTGTATGTAAACTTTTGACCACAACTGTATGTACTGTAAGCCTTTTTGTGTTGTTTGCTACTTTTTGTTTTTGATAACGTTTTTGCCTTCCTGCCTACCTGTCTACTGTAATTTTAGGACTGCAAGGCGCACCTGACTATAAGCTGCCACCCATCAAATGTGACACGAAAACAGCATTTGTTCATAGATAAGACACACTGGAATATAAGCCGCAGCTGTCCTCACTGTATTATTGGATATTTACATCAAAAGATCTTAACCTGTAACACTTTATTTAACAGCGGCATCACTGGACCGTCATAAGATCAAATGAACCACCATGAAGCTTTGAACCAATTGGCTGAAAAGCTTTATTGCTTCAAGAAGCTTCATTTGGGCCATCACTGCTCCCTTGGGGGAGACAGTGAACCTCTTCTGCCACCAGCTGTCAATACTGTTATCGTCCAACATGCCTCCTAGCACGCATTGCAGCATTATAGATGTAAATAACAATCAAAATTCATGTTCTGTGCTAATTATTTCTTCAGTTATTGTTCCAGTTGTTTCATTAATTGCTACTTATAGTATTTGGTAACATTTTATTTGACAGTGGTACCATAAGACTGTCATTAGACAATCATAACTATGACATGACACTGTCATGAGCATTAATGAATGCTTATAACTGATGCCATTTTGTGTCATCCGGCAAATGATCTTACTTTTGAATGTATGTAAAAGATCCAACCTCGACATAAATGGAGTTAATGACATAATTTGCTGGATGACACTTAATGACATCTGTCAGAAGCATTCAGTAATGCCCATGAAAGTGGCAGGTCATACATATGACAGTCTTATGTTATGCAATTAACGAAATAACTGGAACAGTAACTGAAGACATAATTAGCACAGAACATGATTTTTCTTTGTTATTTACATCTGTAGCGCTGCATTGCATGCTAGGAGGCATGTGTTGCCTATTAACAAATAAATCAACAAATAAGCCACACTGGACTATATACCCTACCCACCGACGTCACAAAACCACGTGCTCGCTGTGTGGTTCCGCCCACTTGTCCGTCATTTTGTCTCTGTATTAGCATTGTTTTCAATTGATCAAGGAATTTAAAATGCATTTCATGGAAGACCCGGTGCTTTCTGATGCCGTAAACTCACTGGATGTGTTGCATAAAAGGCGTTATGTGGAAAAGCTTCATTCTATACAGTCGCCAGATCCATATTTGATGCCCAAATCGATGTTTTTCGACCCACTGTCTTCGCCCTGTCTGCCTGACATCTGCTACGCTGATATTTACAATGATCTTGTCCACACAAAATCAGCCTATTCTCACGAAAATTTGAAAAACTTCAAGAGCTTGGAGGCTTATAAATACTTCGTTGCTGGTTGGGTGAAACAGGTCCTCGTCCACGAAAATTCGGCAGGAATCTATCTTGTGCTTGGAAAGGTGAGTTACGAAATTTTCAATTCAAAATCTTTTGTTATTGCTAACATCCACTGTCAAGTCTAATGTATTTCATGTCGTTTGTCAATGGAGTTAAGGCTTTTAATGTTTATATGGTTTAGCGATAGCACTCTCACTACATACATACGTGTATGTTGTCGGCGATTAGCATAGCAATGATCTTAATTGTGGTTATTTGTCAGCCCCGTAGACGAGGCCAGTTTCTTTCACTTGGTACCAGCTAAATATTATTCAAAAAATAACGATGGTGGAAGAAAGGGAAGTCACAAACATCTTGAATTTGAAACTATCTCGTACTACGTCGTATGTTGTCGGCGATTAGCCTCGCAATGATCTTAATTGTGGTTATTTGTCAGCCCCGTAGACGAGGCCAGTTTCTTTCACTTGGTACCAGCTAAATATTATTCAAAAAATAACGATGGTGGAAGAAAGGGAAGTCACAAACATCTTGAATTTGAAACTATGTCGTACTACGTCGTATGTTGTCGGCGATTAGCCTCGCAGTGATCTTAATTGTGGTTATTTGTCAGCCCAAAACCCTCTAAGTATATCTTAAATGCATCTTACTGGATATAAAATGACTACTACATAGTCTGTGGTGATTTTTTGGTGCCCAGTTTTCACGTCGAATTGCAGCCGTCCATTTCGCTCTCCTCTTTGGATCCCTCGGAATACGGTAAAACTTCAAGTCTCTCCTTCCATCTTCTCTGTTAGTGCAACCAACAGCCACACACGCCTTCACCATTTTGATTATTAATGTTAAGGAGCAGAAAAACACGCCGTAAATAGGAGGAATGTACGTAGCCGTAACAGGTTAACACTATGTTTTGACGGACAAGTGGGCGGTACCATTCAGGAGAGCGGAGTTGTGACGTCACGTGGGTAGGGTCTATAAGCCGCAGGATTCAAAATGAAGTAAAAAATAGCGGCTTATAGTCTGAAAATAACGGTAGTTTGTTTTTACGTTGAGAAATTATATTGTAATTTTTTTCTATAAATTATATTTTTTGTGAATCAAGTAGTGCTGCAACGATTAATCAATTAACTCAAGTAATTTGATTAGAAAAAAATATTTGATTTAAATTTTTCTGCTTTGAGTATTCGTTTGAATAAAGTGGCGTTGTAATGGTTTGCTTTGAAAGTATTTGCATTTAGTTTTATTGCTTTGGGTGGATACACTGCCATCTAGTGGCAACAGTGAATATGAAATTACTCATTTTACATGGCTGACTATACCTGCTCCCTATTAAGACCAACATAAGCTCATAGACTTCATAATGATATTGACAGGACACGGGGCGCGGGCCGATTAATAGGGGGCCTGCATTGTTGGCGTGGCCTTCAAAGCTGACCGAGTGGAATCACGGAAAAAAGAGCTTTTTTTGTTGAAATGTGAATAAATGCTTAAATCCCTGAATTCTTTATAGATATGGATGTAAAACAGTCTCAATTATTGGTTAAAAGCAAAAAAAAAAAACCTGCAGCTAGCATTTATTTTACGTAAATATGTTGAAGAATGATGCTAGTCCGTAGCGGTTAATTTCTCCCTTTAATTTTTTTCACAACGTTTCAAAATGCATGCATGGTACCAAAAATATAATAATTACCTTGAATCCTTGAACAAATCACTCCTGAGACAATCCTTCCTGTTTGTATGCGGTACAGCTTTCGTACTTTTTCAACCTAAATCCGGCGTTGGATCGCTGAATGTGTTTACTAACTGCGACCGACGGACTGCGAATAACAGAAGCGGACTGTAGGACGGCCCCTTACTTGAAGGCGTTGCGCAGTGGCTGACGGTTGTGACCTGTCAATACAATTATGAACAGTGTTGGGAATTACGCCGTTATAAATAACCCAGTTACATAACGGCGTTATTTTTTCAGTAACGGGGTAATCATTTTTTACGCCGTTACAACGCCGTTACCGTTACTGACGGTCAAAAGCGGTGCTTTACTTACTCTGAAGAAATTGAAGAAACTACCAGCCGTAGCGAGTCTACTCTGCTCTGTTAATTTGTCATCCAAGACTTTGGGTGCGTTCAGGTTCGAGAATAGTGCACGTGTTTTGTTTTGTGCTTTTTCTTAGCAAAGATATACCACACAGGAAGTGCTGGCTCTCTGTTTCTTTAGTAGCACATATAACTTCAACATTAACACAAACGTATGGCTCTTGGCAGGCCGTGTCTCTAACTCACTCCTGCATCATGTAAGCAAAACAATATTGGCGCCGTGTGCAGTTTAGGGTGCCTCGGATAATTCTGTATCAGAATATTACAGCACGTACTTCTTATGACTCCAGGCTGTTTGTCCCTGCTCATTCAATTAAACAATGCTTTCCAAAGCTTGCTAACGTTTCTGTTTTTGCTACACCTGAATGCTAGCCTTGTTCCCATCCCCCACTGTCAGCCAGCAAGAATGCTGCTTCCATCTTGAGGACGGCAGACGCTTTGAGGCTGACGGGAGGAGTAGGGGGACGAGGCTACCTGAATGCACGACCTGGATAGATGCGATGGAAGTGATTGTGAATGGCTGAGGGTTAGAGTCATGTGTCATGGTAAGCCAATCAGAGCCGGTGTTTTCACACAGAAACCGAAACAGCACGTGCGGCAAACACACACAAGCAAAACAAATGCAGAGGGATATGATGGCAGAGCATTCAGAGGAAAATTTGTCCTTTACCAGGTGGAGATATAAACACTATTTCAAGTCAAAGTACTTGAAGTACAGTAGGCTATGTCTACTTGACCAGTTGTCTCGGGTTGTGAGAGTTAGATTTAATTGATTAAACTCACTTTATATTGTTTACTGATGATTGTTATTTTATTATATTGTTTACTGTTTATTTTTGTTGCACTTCAGTGTAGGATAAATCTGTTGCTGGTGAGGTGCAATAAATATTACAAGGTTCTATAACACAACTACCTGTCTGTTCTTCTCTATTCAACTGACTCGAATACTGCTCAGAAAATTTCAAATTCTTTGACATACAACAGCTTCTTTTTAAAGTAACGGAAATAATTACTTTCCCTGGTAACTAGTTACTTTTACTATAGAGTAATTCAGTTACTAACTCAGTTACTTTTTGGAAGAAGTAGTGAGTAAATATAACTAATTACTTTTTTAAAGTAATGTGCCCAACACTGATTATGAAGTGTATGATAAGCTAAATTTTTGTGTGAGCTTATGTTTTTTAATGCAATCGTAATTTAGTTTATTGGTATATTTAGCCGTTTTTTGGTGGAACTATGTGTTTGAACCATTTAAGAGCATTGTAAAAAAAAAAAAAAAAGAACAAAAAAAAAGAGAAAAAAAAGAAAACTTTTCATTTTATTGCATTTAAGCTAGCTGACTTTTGCTATGTAAGTTAGCCAGTTGTTCTTTTGTTGTTCTTAGATCCTCATTTATTTATTTGTTTATTTATTTATTTATTTATTTTCATAACAATTGAGTGTCAGCTCAGGTATTTTCATTTTTTGTGTTCCTTATCCGAGAACTCAATTATTCGAACTAACTAATTAATTGACTGCTACAATAATCAATACCTGCAGCCTTAGAACCAAGAAAACTCTGCGTTTGAGTCTTGCCTTGAGTCCAGTCATGACAACTTCCTATGGATTTCGGAACACATGTAATTTCTCTTAATTTTGGGTCACTTCCTGGTGATTATAGGACTTTCTGGGTCATTTCCTGTTGATTTGAGGGCATTTCTAGGTCACTGATTTAGAGCATTACTGGATTACTTCTATACATTTCGGCACATTCCCTATTGATTTTAGGGCATTTCTTTTTCCGTGGATACTTCCTGTAGATTTGGGGGTATTTCCACGTCACTTCCTGTCGATTTGGGGGCATTTCCACGTCACTTCCTGTCGATTTTGGGTCACTTCTACGTTATTTCATGGGCACTCTTAGTTCACTTCCTCTACATTTTGGGTCACTTTGTATAGATTCAGGAACACTTACGTGTTACTTTCTATTAGTTTTGGTCACTTCCGGTTGATTTTGGGGCATTTCCAGGTCACTTCCTGTTGCTTTTGTGTCACCTCATGATGATTTGAGCCATTAATGTTGCACTTCTATACAGTTTGGTTCATTTTCTTCTTCATAATTTAGTTTATAGGTATATCTAGCTGAAAAAAACAAAACAAAACGAAAAATGTTGGCATTTTATAGCATATAAGCTAGCGGACAGTTGTTCTTAGATCCGCATTAAAAAAATATATACATATACATATATATATATATATGTATACCATTTGAGGGTCATCTCAGGTATTTTTGTTTTTTATTTTCCTTAGATGGAATAATCGAGTAATAAGATACTCAGTTCATCGATTAATCGACTACTAAAATAATCGATGGCTGCAGCCCTAGAACCAAGAAAACTCCTGCCTTGAGTCCAGTCGTGATAATTTCCTACTGATTTCGGAACACGTGACTTCCCATTGGTTTTGGGTCAGTTCTGTTAATTGTGGGGCATTTCCAAGTAATTTCCTATTGATGTTTGGTCACTTCGTGTTCATTTTGGGCCAAATCGAGGAAAAATTTTGTTTTATTTAGATGGGGATGGAGTTGTCATGGCAAACATGCTTCTCAGCAATTTTTTGGGAGAATTTTCTGTACATTTTGGGACCCTTCCTGTTAAGTTTGTGCCAATTCGAGAAAATTGTTATTATGATTTTTTTTTACATGGATTTTTCATTGCATTTTACTGGTCGTCAGTTTATCCATGCCGCGGCCGGCTAGTGAGCGTCAGCGCGCTCCCGTGGCTGAGTGTGTCGTGTATGTTTGAGCATTTAATCTTTTATTTTTAAATCTGCCAGCGATGTCCACTTTGCACGTGGCCTACTTTCCGTTCTAAAGCAGGCGAGCGGCTTTAGTGTGACATTTTGGCGGGAAAATCAGGCCCGTGTGGATCAATCTCGGGGTTCCCTTCTGTGACGTTGGTAGGGGCGACGAAAGGTCTTTTCATGCTTCTGTCGTCATCTGTTGAAATGGGTTTAACACGAGGAGATGTCCAATGTTCATTCACTGCCAGCCTCTACCAGCCATTTCTGGTGCTGTCAATGGCAGACAATGAGTAAATAAAAAGGAATTCTCCTGGAGGTAACATCTTGATTTTGGGGCATTTGTGGGTCACTTACTATTTATCCCTATTTTTGTCACATCTGTTGATTTTTGTTTGGGTCTCTGCCTCTTGCTAAATTTTGGGGCATATACAGGGCTATCCTAGATCCATTTTTGATGATTTAAGGGTCACCTCCTACAGGATATCACCTGTAAATGCCCCCTAAATAATAAGAAGTGATCAGTAAATGCCCCAAAATCAACACAAAGTGACGTGTAAATACTTCAAAATCAACAGGAAGTAACCTATGAATGCCCCAAAATTAACAAAATGTGACCCAAGGCCAATAAGAATCGACCTGTAAATGCTTTAAAATCAACAGGAAGTGACCCGAAATCCACAGGAAATGACCCTCGGAATGCCCCAAAATTAACTAAAGTGGCCCAAAATTAACAAAGACAGACCTGTAAATACCCCAAAATTAACAGAAGTGACCCAAAATCAACAAGAATTGACCTGTTAATGCTTTAAAATCAACAGGAAGTGACCCAAAATCAACAGAAAGTGACCTGTAAATGCTCCAAAATGCAGGAAGTGAACCCAAATCAACAAGAAGTGACCTGTAAATGCCTTAAAGTCAAAAGGAAGCGACCCAAATTCAGCAGGAAATGAGCTACGAATGCCTCAAAATTAACATGAAGTGACCCAAAATCAACTGGAAATGACCTGTAAATGCCCCAAAATTAACAGAACTGACTCACCATCAACATGACATCAAGGACAGACCTGTAAATGCTTTAAAATCAACAGGAAGTGAGCTAGGAATGCCCCAAAATTAACAGAAGTGACCTTAAATTAACAAGAATTTGCCTGGTAATGCTTTAAAATCAACAGGAAGTGACCCAAAATCAACAAAAAGTGACATGTAAATGCTCCAAAATGGAGGAAGTGAACCCAAATCAACAAGAAGTAAGTTGTAAATGCTTTAAAATCAACAGAAAGTGACCCAAAATCAACAGAAAGTGACCTGTAAATGCTCCAAAATGCAGGAAGTGACCTGTAGATGCTTCAAAATTAACAGAAAGTGACCCAAAATCAACAGGAAGTGACCTAGGAATGCACCAATTTTAACAGAAGTGACCCTAAATCAACAAGAATTGAACTGTTAACACTTTAAAATCAACAGGAAGTGACCCAAAATCAACAAAAAGTTACATGTAAATGCTCCAAAATGCAGAAAGTGAACCCAAATCAACAAGAAGTGAGTTGTAAATGCTTTAAAATCAACAGGAAGTGACCCAAATTCAACATGAAGTGATCTAGGAATGAGTCAAAATCAACAAGAATTGACCTGTTAATGCTATAAAATCAACAGAAAGTGACCCAAAATCAACAGGAAGTGACCAGTAAACGCCCCCCCAAATTAACAGAAGTGGCCAAAAATCAACAGAAAGTGACCTGTAAATGCCCCCCAAAACAGTAAATGACCACAAATCAACAAGAAGCATCCTGTAAATGCTTTAAAATCAACAGGAAGTGACCCAAATTCAACAGGAAGTGACCTACGAATGCCCCAAAATTAACAGGAAGTGACACAAGCTCAACAGGAAATGACCTGTAAATGCCCCAAAATTAACAGAGGTGACTCAACAATAACAGGCAATGACCTGTAAATACCCCAAAATAAACAAAAGTGACCCAAAATCAACAAGAATTGACCTGTAAAATCTTTTAAATCAACAGGAAGTGACCCGTAAATGCCCCCCCCCCAAAAAACAGAAGTGGCCCAAAATCAACAGAAAGTGACCTGTAAATGCCCCAAAATACAGGAAGTGAACCCAAATCAGAAGAAGTGACCTGTAAATGCTTTAAAGGGGAAATGTGAACTAAGGTTGGCCAACCATGTTTTTGAATAATATCAATGGCTGAAAAATTATAAGCATATTTTCATTATTTTTTTTAATGCAACCCTTCCAGATTCTTTGTTTAACCCATAGTAACGCCCTTGACAACGAAAATGCTTTTCTTCGGCAATCTTCGGAAATCTTCGGAAATTACGTCACACCGGGAAGTGCGAGGGAAGTCCGCCATAGAACAGTATTGTTTGTTGCATTGCTTCTCAGTAAGATGCCACGGCGGTGTGTGGCGATGTTTTGTTGTCACTCAAACGAAAAGTTGTATGAGTGGCCAAAGGATAGCAGGGCACGTAAATGGACATCTTTCGTTCGCACGAAGCGAATGAATTTCACGCCATCATCGAGTAGCCTTCTCTACTGCAAACACTTCGAAGATGCCTGCTTCCTTAACTGGTCTGCTTATGATCAAGTATTTGCCAAAAAGTAAGTGTGATTTTTGGATCGATGACTGATGACTTCGTCAAAGCAGAGCTGCCAACTGTTGTGGAATGTACAGAAGAAGCTAGCGACGTTAGCCGAAAGCCAACTCGTGGCAATAGTCGTGGCATAGTTGTTGTTGTGTTCGCTAGTGTTACGTCCCAAGGACGGCTCGCAAAGGGCGTAACATAAAACGAGCCACACATTTTCACAAGTGGCACAAATATATTTACACAACAAACTCGCAATGAATATGTACAAAATGTGAATGAAGCGCGGCTTCAGGGTAAGCCCAGGCCAAAACAACAAAACAAAAGGAATCTACACTTGAACCCCACCCGCTAACTAAACCCTGATCATGAAAAAGAACAAAGAAAAGACTGCCACTAACCTAGCTTCTTACGCTAAACAAAACAGGAGAAAACGGGTTGAACAGAATTGGCGACTTACACCTATTGCTTCAGTGCTCTTATTTACAGTGGTGAACAAAAACGATCCAATAACGAATAAACACAAAAGACCTCACCGAAAAAGCGGGAGTGTATGGACTAGCGATCAAATGCAAACGAGAGTGAATGGCGAGCAAAAAACTGGTGAGGAGGACCACGGCAGAATGCTGTGAAATGCGACCTCCCAGAGCTTCTAGTTTATGTTTCGCGAGAGCCGCTGACAGGTGACAGCGAGCGTGTTGGCATTGAGTCAATCTCGCAGCGAATCAGAGACCGGCTCAAGTCACGCAGTGAATCATGGGAGATGTAGTCTCGGGACAACACTGAAGTGGTGCTATGTAATCCGTTCACTTGTGTGAAAAAAACTACATTTCCCCACGCCATTAGACGCCACTTACTGCCGAAAGCCCCAGCTACTGTTAGCTTCATGTGTTAATAAAGAAACAAAGTTGTAAGCACGTCGTGTGTTCGATACCTTTGTCAACAAAACGCTCATAACAAGACACTATGCATGATCTGTTTAAGAGACGCTGGGACTGGAAGTAGTAGTAGCTGGTAGTCGTACGAGGCGAGGCGGAGATGAGCGACAAGCAAAACTTCGCGGTCGAATGTGGCGGCAGTCCGCTATTATTTTGTTTTCTTATTGTTGCCACAATAAAGTGGAGAAAGCCATCAACGGCTCATCCCCCCCCCCCCCCCCCAACGTTTTTATATTATTATTTTATATGCATGAGCGCTGCCGGATCTGCCAAAATGAACATGCAGTCTGATTATTACTTTTTTAAACAATGTCATCAGCATCAGATAGACAAAAACATAAAATTATGTGCAAATGCCTGCATCTTCAAATCGTGAAAATAATAACAGCCTATATCTTACCAATCTTGTAATCTCGATGGGCCTTGTCTCCATTCGATGTCAGGTAGTCTGGGCACATTGTTTGCATCCTGATTAGCGTCTGGCTAATACATGTACGATCCAACATAAAATTCCAACCTCCTCCTCTTCCTCCAACTCTTCAAAAACTTGGGTCTCCTCACTTGCGCTTGATCTATCACTTATATCGCTGTTTGAAGCATTGTTTGAAGGGCTTTGTGTGGCGGCCGTATGTATGGAGGTGCCATCGCGTTCCCGGTGTGACGTATCACTTCCGGGTTCGTCCCCTTTCAGGCTCGAACTTCGGAAACGCGATTATTTTGTCAAATATACAACATATAAATTATTTTTTTCATGCTTTATTTGTTGGACAATGTTTAATTACTTTAATTGTGACCCTATTTGCCATGTTATGAAATTACTTCAATTACAGCTTTAAAATGGGATTTTGGAATGTGGTATTTTTTTCCATGTTGCATTTCTTTTTGTATGTGGTAAAATGGATTTTGGCATGTGGCATTTTTTTCCCATTTGGCAAATTGCATTTTGGCAAGTGGCATTTATTTTTGCCAAGTGGCAAAATGTATTTTGGCAAGTGGCATTTTTTGGCCATGTGGCATTTTTTTGCGTATGTGGCAAAATGGATTTTGGCATGTGGCATTTTTTTGTCATTTGGCAAAATGTATTTTGGCATGTGGCATTTTTTTGCCATGTAGGATTTTTGGGGGTATGTAGCAAAAAGGGTTTTGGTAAGTGACATTTTTTCTGCCACTTAGAATAAATAAAAAATTAGGATGTTCACAGCCGTCAATGGGGGCCAGTTGAATGTCAATGTGCTGTAATGGTGAGTGTATGGTCAAAAAGCAAAGACACACATCTTTTTCTACCATTTGAAATCAATAGAAAATTTGGACGTGCATAGCCGTCAATGGCATGGATGTGCGTGGCCTGTAAAAATGCTGTAACCCCCCCCCCCCACACACACACACACACAAATCTGCCACATGCCAAAATCCATTTTGCCACATGGCAAAAAATTTGCCACATACCAAAAGCCATTTTGCTACATACCAAAAAAATGCCACGTGCCAAAATACATTTTGCCACATGGCAACAAAATGCCAGATACCAAAATCAATTTTGCCACATTCCAAAATCCATTTTGCCACATACCAAAAAAAATGCCACGTGCCAAAAAAATCCATTTTGCCAAATGGCAAAAAAATGCCACTTACCAAAATCCATTTTGCCATGTACAAACAAATGCCACTTACCAAAATCCATTTTGCCACATACAAAAAATCTCACATATCAAAATCAATTTTGCCATCCCCCCCAAAAAATGCCACATATCAAAATCCATTTTTCCACATACAAAAAAATGCCACATACCAAAATCCATTTTGCCACATACAAAA
Organism: Corythoichthys intestinalis; assembly: GCF_030265065.1. Classification (NCBI taxonomy): domain Eukaryota; kingdom Metazoa; phylum Chordata; class Actinopteri; order Syngnathiformes; family Syngnathidae; genus Corythoichthys; species Corythoichthys intestinalis. The sequence continues at coordinate 70,478,671 of NC_080396.1, forward strand.
AAAATGCCATATGGCAAAAAAAATGTCACTTATCAAAATCCATTTTGCCACATACAAAAAAATCTCACATATCAAAATCAATTTTGCCACAACCCCCCCAAAAAATGCCACATACCAAAATCCATTTTGCCACATACAAAAATAAAATGCCACATGGCAAAAAAAATGCCACATGCCAAAATACATTTTGCCACATGGCAAAAAAAATGCCACATACTAAAATCCATTTTGCCACATACAAAAAAAATGCCACGTGCCAAAAAAATCCATTTTGCCAAATGGCAAAAAAATGCCACTTACCAAAATCCATTTTGCCATGTACAAACAAATGCCACTTACCAAAATCCATTTTGCCACATACAAAAAATCTCACATATCAAAATCAATTTTGCCATCCCCCCCAAAAAATGCCACATATCAAAATCCATTTTTCCACATACAAAAAAATGCCACATACCAAAATCCATTTTGCCACATACAAAAAAAATGCCATATGGCAAAAAAAATGCCACTTATCAAAATCCATTTTGCCACATACAAAAAAATCTCACATATCAAAATCAATTTTGCCACAACCCCCCCAAAAAATGCCACATACCAAAATCCATTTTGCCACATACAAAAATAAAATGCCACATGGCAAAAAAAATGCCACATGCCAAAATACATTTTGCCACATGGCAAAAAAAATGCCACATACTAAAATCCATTTTGCCACATACAAAAAAAAATGCCACATGCCAAAATACATTTTGCCACATGGCAACAAAATGCCAGATACCAAAATTATTTTTGCCCCATACCAAAATCCATTTTGCCACATACCAAAAAAATGCCACATGCCAAAAAATCCATTTTGCCACATACTAAAAAAATGCCACATGTCAAAATACGCTTTGCCAAATGGCAAAAAAATGCCACTTACCAAAATCCATTTTGCCATTTACAAAAAAATTTCACATATCAAAATCAATTTTGCAAAATTCCCCCCCAAAAATGCCACATATCAAAATCCATTTTGCCACATACAAAAAATGCCACATACCAAAATCCATTTTGCCACATATAAAAAAATGCCACATGCCAAAATACACATTGCCACATAGCAAAAAAAAAGCCACATGGCAAAATCCATTTTGCCACATACAAAAAATGCCACATACCAAAATCCATTTTGCCACATATAAAAAAATGCCACATGCCAAAATACACATTGCCACATAGCAAAAAAAAAAGCCACATGGCAAAATCTATTTTGCCACATACCAAATGCCCCTTTTCGTTCTCGCAGTTTCTCCAAAATTAACAAAAGTGACTGAACATCAACAAGAAATGGCCTGTAAATTCCCCAAAATAAACAGAAAGTGACCTGTAAATGCTTCAAAATTGACCGGAACTGACCCATAGTCAACAGGAAGTGGCCTAGGAATGCCCCCAAAACAGGAAGTGACCCCAAATCAACAGGAAATGTCTCGTAAATGCCCCAAAATTAAAACAAGTTACCCAAAATCAACAGGAAATGACCTGAAAATGCCGCAAAAATTAAAAGTGACCAAAAGCTGTTTCATGTCAATGAGTTTCACATGCGTTTCAGGGGTTAAATGTATTTCTTACACAAGAGAGGATTGCGTTTCTCTCACTAAGCCAATTAGTCGCTTCCATTAGCCGGGCGAGACGGCACGAGGAATCCAACTTGACGTGAGTCTACTTGATATTTGACGTCTTCTTAACCGGTCGTCTTGGCTGAGGGTGAATTTGGCTGAATATTGATGAGTTTTGTCAGGCGGAATGTGAGCCTAACGGCGCTATTTGTCTCAGCGGGCCGAAGGAAGAAGCACTAGCGGCAAATGAGCTGGCGCGATTCATATGTCTGAATAAGCAGGAACAAGTCAGCGTGAGCGAGCCACGCTTGCGTAACGCAATTATCGCAGACCGCTTGCCAAACAAACAAAGCGGGAGCGCATTTGGACGCTTGAAATATTACGTGAGTCGACATCATGTGAAGGCTGGGGTTGGTAAAAGTATGGAAGAGTATCCAAGTATTAAAACGTAAATGTAAATATTCAGATTCGATTGTCACGTTAACGAAGAATATTTATTTTATTGAACTCATTGGGTGCCATTGACGGCGCTGGATGTACATTTGGACTGAGAGGGTGCAAAAGAACTGAAACATCAGCATTGAAAACTAGGAAGTGGGTCAAATTTAACAGGAAGTGACATGGAATTGAAGCTAAGTCAACAGGAAATGACCCAAAATGATCAGAAAGTGACAGAGGAATGCCCAAGATCAACAGTAAGTGACCCGGAACGATCAGAAAGGTGACCAAGAAATGCCCCAAAATCAATAGGAAGTGACCAGAAATTAACAGGAAGTAACCTGGAATTGAATCTAAATTAACAAGAAGTGACCCAAAACCAACAGGAAGTGACCTGGGAATACCAAAACATCGAATGGAAGTGACCCGAATCAATGACCAAAGTGAACAAAATCGACAGGAAGTGACCTGAGATTGAAGCTAAATCAATAGGAAGTGACCTTTAATTTAAGCTAAATCAATAGAAAGTGACCCAAAATGATCATGAAGTTACCTAGGAAAGCCTCATAATCGATAGTAAGTTTTGCAAAATCAACAGGAAGTGGCCAGACATTAAAAAGAAGTGACCTGGAATTGAATCTATATCCACAGGAAGTGGTCTTTAATTCAAGCTAAATCAATAGAAAGTGACCCAAGATGATCAAGAAGTGTTTTAAAAATCAATAATAAGTGATGCACAATCAACAGGAAGTGACCTGGAATTTAAGCTAATTCAAGAGGAAGTTACCAGAAATTAACAAGGCGTGACTTGGAATTCAATCTATATCAATAGGAAGTAAACCAAAATGACCAGGAAGTGAGCTGAGAATCACTAGAATTCAGTGGTAAGTGACCTAAATCAACGACCAAAGAGACAAAAATCGACAGGAAGTGCCCAAGAATTCAAGCTACATCAACAGGAAGTGACCTTTTAATTCAAGCTAAATCAATAGAAAATGACCGAAAATGATCAGGAAGTTACCCGAGAATGCCTAAAAATCAATAGTAAATGAAGCAAAATCAACACGAAGTGACCAGAAAATAACAAGATGTGACCTGGAATTGAATCTATATCAACAGGAAGTGGCCTTTAATTCAAGCTTAATGAATAGAAAGTGACCCAAAATGATCAGGAAGTTACCTACGAATGCCCAAAAATCGATAGTAAGTGAAGCAAACAACAGGAAGTGACCTGTAATTGAAGCTAAATCAACAGGAAGTGGCTCAAAATTGAAATTAAATCTTCAGGAAGTGACCTATGAATGCACAAAACTCAACAGGAAGTGAGCCAAAATCAACAGAAAGTGAACTGTAAGTACCTCCAGTCCAAATTAACAGGAAGTGACCTAAAATCAAGAGGAAGTATCTTGGAATTGAAGATAAATCAACAGAGAGTGACCATAAAACAACGGGAAGTGACCCGTAAATGTCCCAAAATCAACAGGAAATGATGTGTAAAAGCCCAAAAATCAACAGGAAGCGGCCTTTAATTGAAGCTAAACATTCATTCATTCATTCGCCCGTCCCAGTTAAAATGAATTGGACGCCAATCGCTGTCGATGACAGCCAATCAGTTAAGAGTGCAAGCACATTCTTCACGATAAGACCTCATGGTCTCAGGCAGGAGATTAGCAATTACGCATCACTTAATCACCACACCGCAATCCTCTTAAGCGAACGTGAGACGGCGATGACCGCGCGAAGGAAGGATTGCCAGGCGGACAGCGCTTTCTGGCCAGATAAGCGCCGACGGACGGCGTCGCTAACCAGTCAGAGGACGGCGCACGTCTAGTCTTTTCTTCTTGACTGGCAGGAGTGACACTGATCCTCTTTTTCTCGCCTGGAGGACAGACGAAAAGACAGACGGACGGACGCCTTGTCTGGCAGAAGTAATACGAGCAGAGAGGAAAAGACAAGCTTCAGTTTGACCTTGACCAGATCACAGCTAACTGGATTTTTAGCAGGGGTTTTTTTCACCCAAAAAATATTAATTCATTTACAGAGTGACCCAAAATGCTCCAAAATCAACAGGAAGTGACCCTGAATGCCACAAACTGAACAGGAAGTGACCGATGAACAGGACGTTACCCAGAAAAGCCCTAAAATTAACAAGAAATTAACATAAAATAAACAGGAAATGACTCTGAAATGCCCCAAAAATGTACTGGAAGTATCCTGTAAGTTACCAAAACCAAAGAAACTGACCTGAAATCCATAGGAAGTGACCCAAAAAGGCCTTAAAATTAACCGGAAGTGTCCTAATATCAGCAGGAAGTAGCCCGGAAATACCGCAAAATCAACAGTAAGTGACCAGTGAACTGGATGTAACCCAGAAAAGCCCTTAATTAGGCAGGAAATGATTCGAAATGTACTGGAAGTGACCTAAAATCAACAGGAAGTGACACGAAAATTCCCTAAATCAACAGAAATTGACCTGAAATCCACAGGAAGTGACTCAGAAATGCTACAAACTCAACAGGAAGTGACCAATGAACAGGACGTGACCCAGAAACTTCATAAGAATAACAGCAAATGACCCAAAAATGAACAGGAAGTGACCCTGGAATGCCCAAAAATGTACTGGAAGTGACCTCTAAGTTCGCCAGAACCAAAAGAAACGAATCTGAAATCCACAGGAAGTGACCCAGACATGCCTCAAAATTAACAGGAAGTGACCAATGAAAAGGAAAAACGCCCTAATAGAAAACTACCCAAAAATGAACAGAGACCCTCGAATGCTCCAAAATGTTCCGGAAGTGACCTAAATTCAGCAGGAAGTGGCCCGAAAATACCACAAAATCAACAGGAAGTGACCAATGAACAGGACGTGACCCAAAAAAGCCCTAAAATTTACAAGAAATTATTCAAAATAAACAGTGACTGACCCTGAAATGCCCCAATATGTACTGGAAGTGTCCTGGAAGTTCCCAAAACCAAAGATACTGACCTGAAATCCAAAGGAAGTGACCCAGAAATGCCTCAAAATTAACCAGAAGTGACCTAAAATCAGTAGGAAGCGGCTCGAAAATACCACAAAATCAACAGGAAGTGACCAACGAACAGGACGATATCCAAAAAGGCCCTAAAGTCAACAGGAAATAGTCCAAAATGTAACGCCCTATGAATGCAAGGAAACATACCTAAACGAACTGAAAGTGACCCTGGAATGCCCCAAAATATACTAGAAGTGTCCTGTAAGGTTCCAAAAGCAAATAAACTGACCTGAAATCCATAGGAAGTGAGCCAGAATGTACTGGAAGTGACCTAAATCAGAAGGAATACTCTAAAATCAACAGGAACATTTCCAAAAATGTTAAGAAAGTCACCCAAGAATGCACCAAAATGTACTGGAAGTGATCTAAATCCCCCAAACCAATAGAAATTGACCTGAAATCCAAGGGAAATGACCCAGAAACGCCTTGCAATAAACAGGAAATGACCCAGAAATGAACAGGAAGTTACCTAAAATCAATAGGAAGTGGCTTGGAAATACCAGCAAATCAACAGGAGCTGACCAATGAACAGGAAACGACCATCGAACGTACGAAACATCGTACAATCAACAGGAAATTATCCAAAATGTACAGGAAGTGACCAAAAATTAACACAAAGTGAAATTCCCAAACCCCTCCTTGAGTCATCACCTTATCGTGGTGGAGGGGTTTGCGTGTCCCAATGATCCTAGGAGCTATGTTGTCTGGGGGCTTTAAGCCCCTGGCAGGGTCACCCATGGCAAACAGGTCCTAGGTGAGGGGCCAGACAAAGAATGGCTCACAAGACCCCTTATGATGGAGAAAATTACAGGATCCAAGTTTTCCTTGCCCGGACGCGGGTTACCGGGGCCCTCCTCTGGAGCCAGGCCTGGGGGTGGGGCTCGAAGGCGAGCGTCTGGTGGCCGGGCCTTTTCCCATGGGGTCCGGCCGGGCACAGCCCGAAAAGGCAACGTGGGTCCGCCATCCCATGGGCTCACCACCTGTGGGAAGGGCCAAAGGGGTCGGGTGCGTAGCAATTTGGGCGGCAGCCAAAGGCGGGGGCCTTGGCGGTCCGACCCCCGGCTACAGAAGCTAACTCTTGGGACATGGAATGTCACCTCTCTGGCGGGGAAGGAGCCCGAGCTGGTGTGTGAGGCAGAGAAGTTCCAACTAGATATAGTTGGACTCTCCTCCACACACAGTTTGGGTTCCGATACCAGTCCTCTCGAGAGGGGTTGGACCCTCTTCCACTCTGGAGTTGCCCACGGTGAGAGGCGCCGAGCAGGTGTGGGCATACTTATTGCCCCCCGGCTTGGTGCCTGTACGCCGGGGTTTTCCCCAGTAGACGAGAGGGTAGCCTCCCTCCGCCTTCGGGTGGGGGGACGGGTCCTGACTGTTGTTTGTGCTTATGCACCAAACAGCAGTTCAGAGTACCCACCCTTTTTGGAGTCCTTGGAGGGTGTGCTGGAGAGTGCCCCCTCTGGGGACTCCCTCGTTCTGCTGGGGGACTTCAACGCTCACGTGGGCAATGACAGTGAGACCTGGAGGGGCGTGATTGGGAGGAACGGCCCCCCCGATCAGAACCCGAGCGGTGTTCTGTTATTGGACTTCTGTGCTCGTCACGGATTGTCCATAACGAACACCATGTTCAAACATAAGGGTGTCCATATGTGCACTTGGCACCAGGACACCCTAGGCCGCAGTTCGATGATCGACTTTGTGATCGTGTCATCGGACTTGCGGCCGCATGTTTTGGACACTCGGGTGAAGAGAGGGGCGGAGCTGTCAACTGATCACCACCTGGTGGTGTGTTGGCTCCGATGGTGGGGGAAGATGCTGGTCAGACCTGGCAGGCCCAAACGTATTGTGAGGGTCTGCTGGGAACGTCTGGCAGAATCCCCTGTCAGAAAGGGCTTCAACACCCACCTCCGGCAGAACTTCTCCCTTGTCCCGGGGGAGGTGGGGGACATTGAGTCCGAGTGGACCATGTTCCGCACCTCCATTGTTGAGGCGGCCGATCGGAGCTGTGGCCGTAAGGTGGTTGGTGCCTGTCGTGGCGGCAATCCCCGAACCCGCTGGTGGACACCTGGGGTAAGGGATGCCGTCAAGCTGAAGAAGGAGGCCTATCGGGCCTTTTTGGCCTGTGGGACTCTGGAGGCAGCTGACAGGTACCGGCTGACCAAGCGGACTGCGGCTTCGGCGGTCGCCGAGGCAAAAACTCGGACATGGGAGGAGTTCGGTGAGGCCATGGAAAACGACTTCCGGACGGCTTCGAGGAAATTCTGGTCCACCATCCGGCGTCTGAGGAGAGGAAAGCAGTGCACCATTAACACTGTGTATAGTGAAGATGGTGTGCTGCTGACCTCGACTCGGGACGTCGTGAGTCGGTGGGGAGAATACTTCGAAGCCCTCCTCAATTCCACCGACACGCCTTCCTTTGAGGAAGCAGAGTCTGGGGACTCTGAGGGGGGCTCTTCAATCTCTGGGGTTGAAGTCACTGAGGTGGTTGGTAAGCTCCTCGGTGGCAAGGCCCCGGGGGTAGATGAGATCCGCCCAGAGTTCCTAAAGGCTCTGGATGTTGTCGGGCTGTCATGGCTGACACGCCTCTACAACATTGCGTGGACATCGGGGACAGTGCCTCTGGATTGGCAGACCGGGGTGGTGGTCCCCCTTTTTAAAAAGGGGGACCGGAGGGTGTGTTCCAATTATAGAGGGATCACACTCCTCAGCCTCCCCGGTAAAGTCTATTCAGGGGTGCTGGAGAGGAGGGTCCGTCGGGAAGTTGAATCTCGGATTCAGGAGGAGCAGTGTGGTTTTCGTCCCGGCCGTGGAACAGTGGACCAGCTCTACACCCTCGGCAGGGTCCTCGAGGGTGCATGGGAGTTCGCTCAACCAGTCTACATGTGTTTTGTGGATTTGGAGAAGGCGTTCGACCGCATGCCTAGGGGAGTCCTGTGGAGGGTGCTCCGGGAGTACGGGGTACCGAGCCCCTTGGTAAGGGCTGTTCGGTCCCTGTACGACCGGTGTCAGAGTCTGGTCCGCATTGCCGGCAATAAGTCGAATTCGTTCCCAGTGAGGGTTGGACTCCGCCAAGGCTGCCCTTTGTCACCGATTTTGTTCATAATTTTTATGGACAGAATTTCTAGGCGCAGCCGAAGCGTTGAGGGGGTCCGGTTTGGTGGCCTCAGCATCTCATCTCTGCTTTTTGCAGATGATGTGGTGCTGTTGGCTTCATCAAGCCGTGACCTACAACTCTCACTGGGGCGGTTTGCAGCCAAGTGTGAAGCGGTTGGGATGAAGATCAGCACCTCCAAATCCGAGACCATGGTCCTCAGCCAGAAAAGGGTGGCATGCCCTCTCCGGGTCGGGGATGAGATCCTGCCCGAAGTGGAGGAGTTTAAGTATCTTGGGGTCTTGTTCACGAGTGAGGGTAGGAGGGAGCGGGAGATTGACAGGCGGATCGGTGCAGCGTCTGCAGTGATGCGGACTCTGCACCGGTCCGTTGTGGTGAAGAAGGAGCTGAGCCAAAAGGCGAAGCTCTCGATTTACCGGTCGATCTACGTTCCTACCCTCACCTATGGTCACGAGCTGTGGGTCGTGACCGAAAGAACAAGATCCCGGATACAAGCGGCCGAAATGAGTTTCCTCTGCAGGGTGTCCGGGCTCTCCCTTAGAGATCGGGTGAGAAGCTCGGTCATCTGGGAGGGGCTTGGTGTCGAGCCGCTACTCCTCCGCGTTGAGAGGAGCCAGTTGAGGTGGCTCGGGCATCTGGTTCGGATGCCTCCTGGACGCCTCCCTGGAGAGGTGTTCCGGGCATGTCCCACCGGCGGGAGGCCCCGGGGTCGACCCAGGACACGCTGGAGAGACTATGTCACTCGGCTGGCCTGGGAACGTCTTGGAATCCCACCGGAGGAGCTGGCTGAAGTGGCTGGGGAGAAGGAAGTTTGGGCTTCCCTGCTGAAGCTGCTGCCCCCGCGGCCCGACCCCGGAATAAGCGGAAGATAATGGATGGATGGATGGAAAATTCCCAAAACCAAAGGAAATTGACCTGATACCCGTAGGAAGTGACCTGGAAATGCTACAATTTCAACGGGAAGTGACTAATGAACAGATCAAATGCCCAAATCAATGACTGATTAATAGGGAATGACATAAAAACGAAAAGACAGTGACTCAGGAATGTCACAAAGTGACCTATATTCATTAGGAAGTGACCCAGAAATGCCACAAAATCAACAGGAAGTGACAAATGAACAGTATGTGACCCAGAAAAGCCTTAAAGTCAACAGGAAAGGATTCAAAATGTAAAGAAAATCACCTAAGAATGCCCCAAAATGTACTGGAAGTTACCTAAAATCAACAGGAAGTGACGCGTAAATTCCCCAAACCAACAGAAATTGACCTGAAACCCTGAGGAAGTTACCTGGAAATACTACAAAATCAACAGGAAGTGACCAATGAACAGGATGGGACTCTGAAATGCCCTAAAATTAACAGAAAATGACCCAAAAATGAACAGGAAGTGACCGTGGAATGCCCCAAAATGTACTGTAAGTGACCCGGAAGTTTGCCAAAACCAAAAGAAACCAACTTTAAATCAACAGGAAGTGACCCAGATATGCCTCAAAATTAACAGGAAGTGACCAATGAACTGGAAAATAGAACATGACCCAAAAATGAACAGGAAGTGACCCTGGAATGCCCCAAAATGTACCGGAAGTGACCTAAAATCAGCAGGAAGTGACCAATGAACAGGACGTGACTCAGAAACTTCCTGTGATTTCAAGGAAATTACCCAAAAATGAACAGGTAGTGACCTAGGAATGCCCCAAAATGTAGTGGAAGTGACCTAAAATCAACAGGAAGTGACGTGTAAATTCCCCATACCAAAAGAAACTGACCTGAAATCCACAGGTAGTCACCCAGAAATGCCACAAAATCCACAGGAAGTGACCAATTACCCAGGTGTGACCCAGGAGCCCTAAAGTCAACAGGAAATGATCGAAAATGTAAAGAAAGTCACCCAAGAATGCCCCAACATGTACTGGAAGTGACCTAAACTCAACAGGAAGTGACGCGTAAATTCCCCAAACCAATAGAACGTGACCTTAAACCCACAGGAAGTGACCCAGAAATGCTAAAAATCAACAGGAAGTGACCAATGAACAGGACGTGACCCTGAAACGCCCTAAAATTAACAGGAAATGATCCAAAAATGAACAGGAAGTGACCCTGTAATGCCCCAATATGTACTGGAACTGACCTGAAATCCATAGGAAGTGACCCAGAAATGCCTCAAAATGTACTGGAAGTGACCTAAATCAGAAGGAATTTTGGAGTATTTCTGGGTCACTTCCAGTTTGTTTTGGGTCATATCTGCGTCACTTCCTGTTCATTTTAAGGTATTTCCAGGTCACCACTTGTTAATTCTATGTTGATTTTGGGTAACTTCCTGTACAGTTTGGGTCATTCTGGGGTCACTTTCTGTTTGTTTTGGGTGTTTTGTGGTTACTTCCTGTTGATTTTGGGGCATTTTTCTGTCACTCCATTTATTTTGGAGCATTTCGGGGTCATTATAGGATTTCTGGGTCACTCCCTGTTCATTTTGAGGCATTTCCCGGCCACTGCTTGTTCATTTGTCACGTCTTATATTGATTTTGGAGCATTTATGGGTCCGTTCATGTTGATTTTGGGTCACCTTCTGTTTGTTTTCATTCATATCTGGCTAACCTCCTGAGTATTTTTGGTAGCTTCCTTTTGATTTTATGGCATTTCCTGGTCAATTCTTGTTGATTTTGGAGCATTTCTGGCTCATTACATGTTGTCTTTGGGTCACTTCGTTTGTTTCGAGTCTTTTTTTTTAGGTAACTTCCTCTTTATTCTGGTAACTTCCTGTTGATTTTGGGTATTTAGAGGCTACTTCCTGTTGATTTTTGGGCATTTCCTGATGACTTCCTGTTAATTTTGGAGCATTTCCAGGTCATTTCATGTTGATTTTTGGGTGACTTATGATTTGTTTTGAGTCTTTTTTGGGTAACCTCCTGTGTATTCTGGTAACTTCCTGTTGATTTGGGGTATTTTGAGATGACTTCCTGTTAATTTTAGGGCATTTCCTGGTCACTTCCTGTTCATTTTGGAGCATTTCTCTGTCATTTCATGTTGATTTAGGGTCAATTCCTGTTTGTGGTTACTTCCTGTTGATTTAAGTTTCAATTCCAAGTTGCTCCATGTTGAATTTGGGGAATTTCTGTGTTACTTCCTGTTGACTTTGGGTCACCTACTGTTGATTTTGGTCATTTCTGGGTCACTTCCTTTTGATTTTGGGGCGCTTCAGGTTACGTCCTATTGATTTTAGGTGTAGGATCACCAGCTATTCATTTTAAGGCATTTCCAGGTCACCACTTGTACATTGGTCACTTCCTGTTGATTTTGGAGCATTTCTGGGTCATTTCATATTGATTTTGGGTCACTTCCTGTTTGTTTCGGCTAACCTCCTGAGTATTTTTCGTAACTTGCTCTTGATTTTAGGTCATTTCCTAGTCACTTCATCTTAATTTCAAGGCCCTTCCAGGTCTGTGTATTTTGGAAACTTCCTGTTGATTTGAGTTTACTTCCTGTTGTTTTTGTAGGTTTTCCGGTTCATCTCATGTTGATTTTGGGTCACATCCGGTACAGTTTGGGGCATCCTTGGGTCACTTCCTGTTGATATTAGGGCATTTCCTGGTCACTTCCTGTTAGTTTTGAAACAATTCCTGTTCGTTTCATGTTGATTTTGGGTCACTTCCTGTTTGCATTTACTTCCGGTTGATTTTGAAGCTTTTCTGGGTGACTTCCTATTCCAGTGGTCTCAAACCGGTCCTCAAAGGGCCGCAGGGGGTACTGGATTTCATTCCAACCAAACGAGACAAATACCTTTTCACCAATCTGGTTTCTTACAAGTGTAATCAGTTGATTGCAATCAGGTGCTGCTTATTTTAGTAGAAACCTCATTGGTTGAACTGTTTGTGCTGGATCTGTTGGAACAAAAACCAGGACCCACTGCGGCCCTTTGTGGAGTCGGTTTGAGACCGCTGTCCTATTCATTTAGTTTCAATTCCAAGTTGCTTCATGTTGAATTTGGGGAATTTCCGTGTCACTTCTTGTTGATTTTGGGTCACCTACTGTTAAATTTGGTCTTTTCTGGGTCACTTCCTGTTGATTTTGTGGTACTTCAGGTCCCCTCCAGTTAATTTTAGGTGTAAGGTCACCTGCTATTCATTTTAAGACATTTCCAGGTCACCACATGTTCACAGTTCACTTTTTGTTTATTTTGGAGAATTTCCAGGTCATTTCATGTTGAAGTTGGGTCACTTCCTGTTCTTTTTGAGTCATATCTCTCTAACCCCCTGTGTATTTTGGTAACTTCCTGTTGGTTTGGGGTATTTTGAGGGTGCTTCTAGTTGGTTTCTGGGCGTTTCTTTGTCACTTCTTGATTTTTAGTCAGTTCTTGGTTGTTTTGAGTCTTTTCTGGGCAACTTCCTGTTTATTCTGGTAACTTCCTCTTGATTTTGGGTATTTAAAGATTTCTTCCTGTTGATTTTCGGGCATTTCCTGGTTACTTCCTGTTAAATTTGGAGCATTTCTGGGTTATCTCATGCTGATTTTGGGTGACTTCCTGTTCATTTTAAGGCATTTCCAGGTCACTACTTGTTTATTGGTCACTTCTTTTTGATTTTGGAGAATTTCTGTGTCCTTTAATGTTGATTTTGGGTCACTTCCGGTTTGTTTCGAGTCTTTTCTGGGTAACCTCCTGTGTATTCTGGTAACTTCCTGTTGATTGTGGGTATTTTGAGGTTGTGTCACTTCCTATTAATTTTGGAGGATTTCGAGGTCATTTGATGTTGGTTTTGGGTAACTTCCTGTACAGTGTGGGGCATTCAAGGGTCATTCCTGTTGATTTTGGTCATTTCTGGGTCACTTCCTGTTGGTTTTAGGGCACTGCAGGTCACTTCCTGCTGATTTTAGATGTAGGATCACCTCCTATTTATTTTTGGGCATTTCCTGGTTACTTCGGTGTAATTTTGTGGCATTCCCAGGGCACCTTCTGTAAAGTGGGCAACGTGTGTTGATTTTGGGGTATTTCTGGGTCACTTCCTGTTTGTTTTGGGTCATATCTGCGTCACTTCCTGTGTATTTTGGTCCCTTCCTGTTGATTTTGGGACATTTCGGGGTCACTTTCTGTAGATTTTGGCCCATTCTAGGTTCACTTCTTGGACATTTCTTTTTATCATTTCTATTATATCCTGGTCACGTCGTGTTAATTTTAAAGTGCTTGTGACACGAAAAAGCATGTTTATTTCGTAATACACGCGGTATTTTATGCTCCTGAATGATATGGACCGCTTGGATGTGTGTGGAAGCGATCGCTATATTTATTTAGTTTTTTGAATCCCGCGCCAGGAAAATGAGTGACTTCCGGCTTCGGTCTCGCATTGAGGAGGAGGGCGCTGTGACGTGTACGGTAGAAGACGTCCTCTTCACGCCACAGTGTACTGTTGTGTATGAGGACGAAGGATTCAGCTGATTTTGCGGATTAATACTTTTATTTTTTGCATCACGCCAGCCAAACGGCTGCAGAAAAATCATTCTGTATGCGGGAGAGGCGTATGCGCCTTTTTGGAGTTTCAAAAGGTTCCCATTCACCGTGGATATTTACTGTGGGACCATTGGACTTAAAAGGAAGTGAGTAAACATCTTGTTTTGTATTATGTCAAATACGAATACAGTGATTACAAAGTAAACACTATAAAATTCCTTTAAATAAAGGACTACTTACGTTTGATCATTGATAGGCATGTAAAAAGCTATCCTCACGCTCATTAGCAGTTAGCTGTTAGCACGTTAGCTACACAACAGTTCCAGCCACCCTCCTCCAGGGAACGAACTGTAAATTGCTCTCCGCCGGGCGGTTTGCCGATCCGCAAAGAAACTCGACAACCGGGTCGTCATGTCAAATAATCCAGGCTAGTTATGTGTGATTTTCCACTTCGAAGACTTTGAAACATCCCTCGGTTCGGGTTAGCATGTCGGCTAGCTGTCACTCCTTCTGGTCTGTTTACATTCTCCGAAGCCGGGGAAGGGAAATGACATATGTCCGATTTAGGTGTCATAAAATATCGTTCGGCAGGTGTGACAGTAAAGGTAAAGTCGACTGTTTTGACCATTATGGAGTAATTTTGCCATGTCGTCTTGAATAAATGAATTTTTATTATTTTATATTCCATTTAGCACAAGTTATTTGTCATGACCATGCCATTTATTTAGCAATTGGGGAAAGTACTTGGGTAAAAAGAATATCCTGTAAAAATATTGAAGTAAAGAGACAGAAACAATGACATTTTGCCGCTCTCTTCGTCGCGTTTTCCTCATTGTGAATAGTTCCCCCTCGACGGGCTGACTGGTCCTTCTCAAGCCATTTATATAGCTATTGGGGAAAAATACTTGTATAAAAAGAATATCCTGTAAAAATATTGAAGTAAAGAGACAGAAACAATGACATTTTGCCACTCTCTTCGTCGCGTTTTCCTCACTGTGAATAGTTCCCCCTCGACGGGCTGACTGGTCCTTCTCAAGCCATTTATATAGCTATTGGGGAAAATAATTGGATAAAAAGAATATCCTGTAAAAATATTGGGAGTAGAGAGACTGAAACAATGACATTTTGCAGCTCTCTTCGTCTCGTTTTCCTCGTTCTGAACAATTCCCCCTCAATGGGCTGAATAGTAAAACCGATGAGCCTAGTCTACCGCTGACGTCATCCACCTGTTGGGGACGCTAAAGCCCTATAATTGTAGGCGTGGCTAACCGGCAGATTAAAAGACTAATTTCTCGTCATCTGCGCTTTGCTAAATTGTTGTATATAGTCGAATCGTCTCAAAATATTATTCTAATTCACATAATAATGCCATTTAAGACTTTTTTTCTGGTGTCGTATGCTCTTTAAGGCATTTCCAGGCCATTACTTACTCATTGGTCACTTTTTCTTGATATTTGGAAATTTCTGGGTCCCTTCCTTTTGATTTTGGACAATATCAGTTCAGTTCCTATTGATTTTTTGGCAATTGTGGGTCACCGATTGAGGTCGTTTTTCCTTCTTGCTCACTTGACCCTCTCAGTCCAAATGGATCGGACATCTAGCGCCATCAATGGTGGCAAGTGAGTTATTTTGTTCTACGCAGAACGGATGGAATGGATGTTGTCGTGAGACAAGTCAGGGCAAAACAAGTGACTTCTTGACAAGAAGGTGACACAGCTGTTGTGCTTTGATGGCCTCAAGCAACGCGCTTCTTTTTTTTTCTTCTTTTCTCTGAATAAACCCGAGATTTCAACGCATTTGGCCTCTGACAGTCACTTGAAACGTGAGCGTGTGCAGCCGGCCGGGGAGGAAGTCCGCCAATCGGCCGCGCTCAGCGCTTTGCTGACCTGAAGGTCACAAATGTTGCAAATCCAGCATACGCTGACGATGCGCTTTCTTCATTTTTGTCACGCTTTGAAACAATGGAGATGGACTGGGCGTGATACAATGTAGATATCACATGCGTATCAAGCTAGATGCATAATGCGCGTTGTGAGCCAATCGGGAGGACCGCTATCAATTGTCGGCCATTTTGTGTCAGTCCTGTATATAAAAAATCACATTATAGTCAATGGAGCCAGCGTGTACTTTGAAATAACAGTGACAGATTGCAAGATTTTCAAAAGGCTTGCGATGTAGTGACTCAAAAATAGACAGTAAGTGACCTGTAAATGTCCCAAAATTAACAGGATGTAACAAAAATCAACAAGATGTACTTATAAATGCCCCAAAATTAATAGGAAAGTACCCCAAACCAACAGGAAGTGACCTGTGAACGTCCCAGAATTTACAAGAAATTACTCAAAATCAAAATAAAGTGACGTATAAATTCTCCACAATTAATAGGAAGCAACGTAAAAACAACAGAAAGTGACCTGTAAATATCCCAAAATTATCAGGAAGTGGCCCAAAATTAATAGGACGTCACCTGTAAATGCCTCAAAATTATCAAGAAGTGACCCAAAACAAACAGGAAGTGAACTGTAAATGCTCCAAAATTAACAGAAAGTGACTTATAAATACCCCCAATTTAACAGGAAGTGACCAAAATCAACAGGAAGTGACCTGAAGTGCCCCAATTATCAGTAGGAAGTTGTGTAAAATCAACAGGAAGTGACCTGTAAAAGGCCCAAAATTAACAGAAAGTGACTCTGAATTAATAGGAGAGAAATACCCCAAAATTAATTGGAAGTAACCAAAAATCAAGAGGGAGTCACCAGTTAAAGCCTCTAAATCAAGGTCCTCGAGGGCCCCTATTCAGCTTGTTTTCCATGTCTCCCTCCTCTAACACACCTGAATCAACCAATCAGGATCATTATCAGGCTGCTGCAGAGCTTGCTGATGAGCTGATAGTTGATTCAGGTGTGTTAAAGGAGGGAGACACGTAAAACAAGCTGGATAGGGGCTCTCGAGGACCAGGATTGGGCACCCCTGCTCTAAATTAACAGGAAGTGAACCAAATTTAACAAGATGTTACCAGAAAATGCGCCAAAATTAATAGGAAGTGACCCAAAATCAACAGGAAATGACTTATAAATACCTCGAAATTAATAGGAAGTGACCAAAATCAATAGGAAGTGAACTGTAAATTCTCCCAAATTAACAGAGAGTGACTCATAAAAGCCTGTCAATTAATAGGAAGTGACTGAAAGTCAACAGGAAGTGAACTGTAAATTCTCCAAAATTAGCAGGAAGTGACTTATAAATGCCTGACAATTAAGAGGAAGTGACCCAAAATCAACAGGAAGTGAACTGTAAATACTCCAAAATTAACAGGAAGTGACTTATAAATACCCCCAAATTAATAGGAAGTGACCAAAATCAACAGGAAGTGACCTGTAAATGGCCCAAGATTAACAGAAAATGACTCAAAATTAACAGATAGTGAACCAAATTTACCAAGATTGTCACCTGAAAATGCATCAAAATTAACAGGAAGTGACCCAAAATCAACAGGAATAGACCTGTAAATTCCCCAAAAGTAGCAGGAAGTGACTAAAAATCAATAAGAAGTTACTTATAAATACCCCGACAATAATAGGAAGTGACCAAAATCAATAGGAAGTTACCTATAAATGCCTCACGATTAATAGGAAGTGACACAAAATCAACAAGAAGTGACCTGTAAATGGCCCAAAATTAACAAGAAGTTACTCAAAATTGACACCAGAATCAATAGGAAGTGACCACAATACATGC
The DNA here is from genome assembly GCF_030265065.1 of Corythoichthys intestinalis. Lineage (NCBI taxonomy): Eukaryota > Metazoa > Chordata > Actinopteri > Syngnathiformes > Syngnathidae > Corythoichthys > Corythoichthys intestinalis. The sequence goes on from NC_080396.1 coordinate 70,496,034, forward strand.
CCAAAAATGATCAGGAAGTGACCCAAATCAACAGGAAGTGAACTGTAAATTCTCAGAAATTAACAGGAAGTGACCAAAATCAACAGGAAGTAACCTATAGATGCTTCACAATTAATAGGAAGTGACCCAAAATCAATAGGAAGTGACCTGTAAATTCTCCAAAATTAACAGGAAGTGACGTATAAATGCTTCACAACTAATAGGAAGTGACCAAAATCAACAGGAAATTACCTATAAATGCCTCACAATTAATGGGAAGTAACGCAAAATCAACAGGAAGTGACCTATAAATACCCCAAAATAACAGGAAGTGACTCAAAACCGAGAGGGACTCACTAGTAAAAGCGCAAAAATTAACAGGAAATTAACCAAATGTAACAAGACGTTTCGTGTAAATTAACAGTAGTGGGCAAATTAACAGGAAGTGACCTATAAATACCCCAAAAGTAGCAGGAAGTGACTCAAAATCAATTGAAAGTGACCTAAAATACCCCAAAATCAATAGGAAGTGACTAAAATAAACAGCACGTGACCTATAAATGCCCCAAAATGAACAGAAAGTGACCCAAAATCAACAGGAAATGACCTGTAAATACCCCAAAATCAATAGGAAGAGACCAAAATCAACAGGACGGGACCTATAAATGCACCAAAATTAACAGGAAGTGACTTAAAATCGACAGGAAATGACATGTAACTGCATCCACATGAACATGAAGTGACCTAAAATTAATAGGAAGTGACCTGTAAATGCCCCAGAATTAACAGGAAGTGACCCGAAACCAACAGGAAGTGACCTATAAATGCCCCAAAATCAATAGGAAGTGACCAAAACCAGCAGGACATGTGCTGAAAATGCCCCAAAATTAACAGGAAGTGACTCAAAATCAACAGGAAGTTACCTGTAAATGCCCTAAAATGGACAGAAAGTGACCCAAATCGACGGAAACAAACTTATAAACGCCCCCAAATCAGCAGGAAGTGATCAAAGTCAACAAGAAGCGACCTATAAATGCCCCAAAATGAACAGAAAGTGACCCAAAATCAACAGGAAATGACCTGTAAATACCCCAAAATCAATAGGAAGAGACCAAAATCAACAGGACGGGACCTATAAATCCACCAAAATTAACAGGAAGTGACTTAAAATCGACAGGAAATGACATGTAACTGCATCCACATGAACATGAAGTGACCCAAAATTAGTAGGAAGTGACCTGTAAATGCCCCAAAATGAACAGGAAGTGACCCGAAACCAACAGGAAGTGACCTATAAATGCCCCAAAATCAATAGGAAGTGACCAAAACCAGCAGGACGTGTGCTATAAATGCACCAAAATTAACAGGAAGTGACTCAAAATCAACAGGAAGTTACCTGTAAATGCCCTAAAATGGACAGAAAGTGACCCAAATTAACGGGAACAAACTTATAAACGCCCCCAAATTAGCAGGAAGTGATCAAAGTCAACAAGAAGCGACCTATAAATGCCCCAAAATGAACAGAAAGTGACCCAAAATCAACAGAAAATGACCTGTAAATACCCCAAAATCAATAGGAAGAGACCAAAATCAACAGGACGGGACCTATAAATCCACCAAAATTAACAGGAAGTGACTTAAAATCGACAGGAAATGACATGTAACTGCATCCACATGAACATGAAGTGACCCAAAATTAATAGGAAGTGACCTGTAAATGCCCCAGAATTAACAGAAAGGGACCCGAAACCAACAGGAAGTGACCTATAAATGCCCCAAAATCAATAAGAAGGGACCAAAATCAGCAGGACATGTGCTGAAAATGCCCCAAAATTAACAGGAAGTGACTCAAAATCAACAGGAAGTTACCTGTAAATGCCCTAAAATGGACAGAAAGTGACCCAAATCGGCAGGAACAAACTTATAAACGCCCCCAAATTAGCAGGGAGTGATCAAAGTCAACAAGAAGCGACCTATGAATGCTCCAAAAGTAGCAGGAAGTGACTCAAAATCAACAGGAAGTGATCTATAAATGCACCAAAAGTAGCAGGAAGTGACTCAAAATCAACAGGAAGTGACTGGTAAATGCCCCAAAATTAACAGGAAGTCACCCAAATCAACAGGAAATGACCTGTAAATGCCCCCAAATTAGCAGGAAGTGACCCAAAATGAATAGGAAGTGACCTGTAAATGCCCCAAAATTAACAGGAAGTGACCCAAAACCAACAACCACACATGCTTGAAAATCAATCGGAAGTGTCTACCATTAATTTTGACATTGCTGTAAATTCTCAACGTTCAACTGGCTTGCCGTTTCATGAATGTCAGAGAAGGAGTCAATTAACTCATTGGCTGCCATTGACAGCACTAACCGTCCAATCCATTGGGAATGGACTTTGTTCATTCATCTTGACTTGTAATTTAATCTTTTATATTTTTTTTACAGTGTGTCTTTTTCCCACATGTCCGTGTGCGCATAACTGCCGTGTGTTTACATGACAACAACGTGACGGATGGTTTTGTGGCTCGGCGGCCATTGGCTGTCGGTGTGTTTATGTTCAAACAAACTGACGCAGTTCCCACACTCTGCTCCAAAATCTTTTGAGCTAAAACGACACAAGTTTGCAAAAGCCAACGGAAATCTTTGCAAACGAACGTAAGTTGTTTCCTGTTGGTTCTGGGGAATTTACAGGTCACTTCATCTTGATTTGGAGGCATTTCTGGGTCACGTCCTGTTGATTTTGGGTCAGTTCCTGTTCATTTAGTTTCTATTCCAATTTGCTTCATGTTGAATATCGGGAATTTGTGTGTCACTGTTATTTTGGGGCATTTTCAGGTCACGTCCAGTTGATTTTGGGGGCATTTCTGGGTCACTTCTTGTTGTTTTGGGGGGAGTTTCCAGATTACTTTTAATTTTTAGACATACTAGGACAGTGGTCTCAAACCGGTCCTCAAAGGGCCGCAGGGGGTACTGGATTTCATTCCAACCAAACGAGACAAATACCTTTTCACCAATCTGGTTTCTTACAAGTGTAATCAGTTGATTGCAATCAGGTGCTGCTTATGTTAGTAGAAACCTCATTGGTTGAACTGTTTGTGCTGGATCTGTTGGAACAAAAACCAGGACCCACTGCGGCCCTTTGTGGAGTCGGTTTGAGACCGCTGTACTAGGATGTGGGTCACTTCCTGTTAATTTAGTTTCAATTCTAAGTTGCCTCATTTTGGATTTGGGGAGTTTTTGTGTCACTTTCTATTTTTGGGGGGGGCATTTTCATGTTGGTTTCTATTGATTTTTGGTCATTTCTGGGTCACTTCATGTTCACTGTTCACTTTCTGTTAATTTTTGGTCATTTCTGGGTCACTTCCAATTGATTTTGGGGCATTTCTGGGTCACTTCCTGTTCCCTTTTCACTTCCTGTTAATTTTGGGGCATTTCCAGGTCACTACCTGTTCATTGGTCACTTCCTGATGATTTTGGTGCATATTTGGGTCACTTCCTGTTAATTATTGTGTATTTCTGGATCACTTCCTATTAATTTTGGTCACCACCACTTGTTGATTTTGGGGGGTTCCAGATTACTTTTTTTTTGGACATATGTAGGTCACTTCCTGTTGGTTTTGGGGCATTTCTGGGTCACTTCCTGTAAACCTTTGGTCATTCATAGGTCACTTCCTGTTGATTATTGGGTATTTCTGGATCACTTCCTATTGATTTTGGTCACCACTTATGTGGGTCACTTCTTGTTGATTTTGGGGGTTTTCTAGATTACTTTTGATGTTAAGCGTATGTGGATCACTTCCTGTTAATTAAGTTTCCATTTTAAGTTGCTTCATGTTGGATTTGGGGAGTTTTTGTGTCACTTTGTATTGATTTGGGGGCATTTTTTATTTTGGTTCCTATTGATTTGATCATAACTGAGTCACGTCATGTTCACTGTTCACTTTCTGTTAATTCTTGGTCATTTCTGGGTCACTTCCTATTGATTTTGGGGCATTTCCTGGTCACTTCCTTGTCACTGTTCACTTCCTGTTAATTTTGGGGCATTTCCAGGTCACTACTTGTTCACTGGGCACGTCCTGTTGATTTTCTTTTTCAATGTCTTTGTAATTTCTGTTGTATTTTGGTCACATTCTGTTGATTTTAGGTTTAGGGTCATTTCCTGTTCATTTTTGGGCATTTCTGGGTCATGTCCAGTTGGTTTGGGGGTATTTCTGGTTCACTTCCTGTTGATTTCTGGACATTTCTTTTTAAAGTCTGCTTAATTTTGGTATCTTCCTGTTGATTTCAGGTTTAGGGTCACTGCCTATTGATTTTAGGGCATTTCCTGGCCACTTCCTGTTCCCTGTTCACTTCCTGTTAATTTTGGGGCATTTCCAGGTCACTACTTGTTCATTGGTCACTTCCTGTTGATTTTAAGGCATCTTTGGGTCACTTCCTTTAGACCTTTGGCCATTTGTAGGCCACTTCCTGTTGAGTATTGTGTATTTCTGGATCATTTCAAGTTGATTTTGGTCACCACTTGTTGATTTTTTGGGGTTTCCAGATTACTTTTAATTTTTGGACATATGTGGGTCACTTCCTGTTTATTTTGGGGCATTTCTAGGTCACTTCCTGTAAACCTTTGGTCATTCGTAGGTCACTTCCTGTTGATTATTGGGTATTTCTGGATCGCTTCCTATTGATTTTGGTCACTACTTGTTGATTTTGGGGGGTTCCAGATTACTTTTAATTTTTGGACATATGTGGGTCACTTCCTGTTGGTTTTGGTCACTACTTGTTGATTTTGTGGGGTATCCAGATTACTTTTAATTTTTAGACATATGTGGGTCACTTACTGTTAATTTAGTTTCAATTCTAAGTTGCTTCCTGGTGGATTTGGGGAGTTTTGTGTCGCTTTCTATTGATTTTGGGGCATTTTCATGTTGGTTTCTAGTGATTTTTGGTCATTTCTGGGTCACTTCATGCTCACTGTTCACTTTCTGTTAATTTTTGGTCATTTCTGGGTCACTTCCTATTGATTTTGGGGCATTTCCTGGTCACTTCCTGTTCACTTCCTGTTAATTTTGGGGCATTTCCAGGTCACTACTTGCTCATTGGGCACTTCCTGTTGATTTTATTTTTCAATTTCTTTGTAACTTCTGCTGTATTTTGGTCACTTCCAGTTGATTTTAGGTTTAGGGTCACTTCCTATTTGATTCTTGGGCATTTCTCTTCCTGTTCGTTTTTGTGTATTTCTGGGTCACGTCCAGTTTATTTTGGGGCATTTCTGGGTCACGTCTGTTGATTTTGGGTCACTTCCTGTTGATTTTCTGTCACTTTCAGTTGATTTTGGTCCATTTCTCTGGTCATTTGCTGTAGATTTTGTGCATAAAGGCATTTCTGGGTCACTTCCTGTTCATTTAGTTACAATTCCAAGTTGCTTGATGTTGAATATGGGGGATTTCCATGTCACTTGCTGTTGGTTTTTGGGCATATTGATTTTTTGTCTTTTTGAATGAATGAATGATGCCTTTATTGCCATTGTACAATTGGGTCATTTCGTGTTATTTTGGAGCATTATCTGGGTTACGTCTAGTGGATTTTGGGGCATTTCTGGGTCATATCCCGTTGATTCCTGGGCATTTTTTTGTAACCTCTGTTGTATTTTGGACACTTCCTGATGTTCTGCGGGCATTTTTGGATCACCTGTAGACCTTTGGCCATTTCTAGATCACTTCCTGTTGATTTTGGTCACGACTTTTTGATTTTTGGCTAGAATTTCCAGGTTACTTTTAATTGATTTTTGGACGTATGTGGGTCACTTCCTGTTGATTTTGAGGCATTTTCACCCCCATCTGGTAAGCAGCGACCAGAAAGTTCCCAAATTTGATGGCATCAAGTTGCATTTCCTCTCGCTCGCAGCTCATTGCCCATGTCAAAGACGGTCGGGAGGAAGCAGCACTGGCGATCCAGGACACAGGACGCCTGGCTCCCCTCAGTCGGGGAGGCGGGCCTGGCCATTGGCGGAGGGGCCGATTACGGAGAGTTCCCTTTCGTCACCGCCGCCCCGCCGGACGGACCTGCCGTGGGCGACGTCATCCTGGAGATCGGCGGGACGCCCGTGCTGGGCATGACTCTGGGAGACGTACGCGGTGTCCTCAATTCCTGCCCCCGACCTGTCCGCATCAAAACTGTGGCGCCAGGTAGGGAACCAATTTTTAAAAGATTTTTTTTTTTTTTTTATTGAATGCCATATTTTTATGATAATTTTATCAATGTCAAAGAATCTGTTATTTACTCAGTGGCTGCCATTGATGTTAATAAATGTCCAATCCATTTGATGTGGGAGGGCTGGCGGCGAATGAATGCCGTCTACAATTGACATATTCCTTTCAAATATCAGCAGAAGAATGATTAGATCATAGACTTCATAATGCATTGACGGGACACGGGGCACGGGGCCGATTAATAGGGGGCCTATCTGTGTCAAAGCTGACTGAGTGAAAACACAGACTCAAAGCTTTTTTCGTTGAAAATTCTGTGAATAAATGCTTAAATCCCTGAATTCTTTATTGATAAGGATGTAAAACAGTCTTGATTCTTGGTTAAAAGTAAAACAACCAGGCAGTTAGCATTTATTTTACGTAAATATTGTTAACGCTAATGCTAGTCAGCAAATTAGCGGCCGCCATATGTAACCAAAGAGCTTTTTCTGTTGAAAATTCTTGTGAATAAATGCTTAAATCCCTGTATTCTTCATAGATATGGACGTCCATCAGTCTCGATTTATGGTTAAAAGCATTAAAAAAAAAAAAAAAAGTACAGTTAGCATTTATTTTACATAAATATTGCGAACTATGATGCCTGTCAGTAAGCAAATTAGCGGCTGCCATATCAGAGACAAATAGTTTTTTCCGTTGAAAAATTCTTGTGAATAAATGCTTAATTCCCTGAATTCTTTATAGATATGGACGTAAAACAGTCTGGATTCTTGGTTAAAAGAGAAAAGAACCAGTCTGTTAGCATTTATTTTACCTAAATACTGCGAATTATGATGCTAGTCGGTAAGCAAATTAGCGGCCGCCATATCACAGACAGAGCTTTTTCTTTTGAAAATTCTTGTGGATAAATGCCTTAATCCTTGTATTATTTAGATATGGACGTACAACAGTCTCGATTTTTGGTTAAAAGCAAAAAAAAAAAAAAACGTGCAGTTAGCATTTATTTTATGTAAATATTGCGAACTATGATGCTAATCGGTAAGCAAATTAGCAGCCACCATATGTTAACAAAGAACTTTTTCCGTTAAATTCTCGTGAATAGATGCTTAAATCCCTGAATTCTTTATTGATATGGACGTAAAACAATCTCGAATCTTGGTTAAAAGCAAAAAAAATAAGATAAAAAAATAGGCAGTTAGCATTTATTTAACGTAAATATTGCGAACTATGATGCTGGTCGGTAAGCAAATTAGCGGCCGCCGTATGTAAACAAAGAGCTTTTTCCGTTGAAAATTCTTGAGAATATATGCTTAAATCCATGTATTCTTTATAGATATAGACTTACATCAGTCTCGATTTATGTTTAAAAGCCAAAAAAACAAAAAAAAAAAAAAACGTGCAGTTAGCATTTATTTTACATAAATATTGCGAACTATGATGCTAGTCAGTAAGCAAATTAGTGGCTGCTATATCACAGACAAATAGCTTTTTCCACTGAAAATTCTTGTGAATAAATGCTTAATTCCCTGAATTCTTTATAGATATGGATGTAAACATTCTCGATTCTTGGTAAAAAGAAAAAAGAACTGGACTGTTAGCATTTATTTTACATAAATATTGCAAACTATGACGCTAGTAGGTAAGCAAATTAGCAGCCGTCATATCACAGACAGAGCTTTTTCTTTTGAAAATTCTTGTGAATAAACGCTTAATTCCCTGAATTCTTTATAGATATGGGTGTAAAACAGTCTCGATTCTTTGTTAAAAGAGAAAAGAACTGGACTGTTAGCATTTATTTTACGTAAATATTGCAAACTATGATGCTAGTCAGTAAGCAAATTAGCGGCTGCCATATCACAGACAAATAGCTTTTTCCGTTGAAAATTCTTGTGAATAAATGCTTAATTCCCTGAATTCTTTAGATATGGATGTACAACAGTCTTGATTTTTGGTCATAAGCAAAAAAAAAAAAAAAAAACGTGCAGTTCGCATTTATTTTACGTAAATATTGCGAACTATGATGCTAGCCGGTAGCCAAATTAGCGACCGCCATATGTAAACAAAGAGCTTTTTCCATTAAATTCTTGTGAATAGATGCTTAAATCCTGAATTCTTTATAGATATGGACGTACAGGTCTCGAATCTTGGTTAAAAGCAAAAAACCCAGGCAATTAGCAGTTATTTCTCGTAAATATTGTGAAGTATAATGTCAATGCTGTAGCTGCTAGTTTCTCCCGTTGATTTTTTTCACAACGTTTCAAAATGCATGCATGGTATGAAAAATATAATAATTACCTTGAATCCTTGAGCAAATAAATTCTGAGACGATCCTTTCTGTTTGTATGCAGTACAGCTTTCGTACTTTTTTAACCTAAATCCGGCGGCGGATCGCTGCATGTGACCAACTGCTAATAAATGAAGCAAAGTGTGGGATGGCCCTTTCGGGAAGGCGTGACACATTAAATGGGGAATGTGTCATGTCAATATATTATGAAGTCAATGGATTGGACGTTACGCAATTGGATATCTATCACCGTCAATGGCGTGAATGGCATCGTCATGTTTCTTGGGGACGAGGTCGCCCGCAGTCAGATGGCATTCAAACGCTCCGTCAATCTGGCTTCCAATCCGTCAAGGCGCAATAATGTTGCTCTAACCGCGAGTACGAGGTCACTCTTGGCGGTAATGTCGCGTCAGCCGCGCTGCCCGGATTGATGGCCGACGGGGATCACGGGCGAGTCCTTGATCGTCGGCCAAGTCGGCTTGTCAGGGTGACGGCGTGCCGCACTGACAGTGACGGACGAGTTGTTGACACCGCGACGGACGACAACCCTCCACCCTACTCTTTCCGCAGTGTTGCCTGCTCAGGTCGCTAAAATAAAAGTTGGACTTAGAGCAAAATCAGCAGGAAGTGACTGAAAATCAAGCTATATTGACCCAAAATTGTCCAGGAAGTTAACCTGAAAATGCAGCAAAATCAAGAAGTGACCTGAAAAATGAACAGAAGATTACCAGTAAAGGTCCCAAAATCAGCAGGAAGTGAACTGATGTTATCAGGAACATTAACAGGGAGTAACAAATGAACAAGAAGTAACCAAAATTAACAGGAAGTGACCCCGAAATCAACAGGAAGTGACCTGTAATTGAAGCTAAATCAACAGGAATACATGGAGTTGAAAATGAATGAATAGGAGGTGACCCAAAATCAACAGGAATTGATCTGTAAATACCCTAAAATCAACAAGAAATGACCCTGAATAGGACAGTTACCCAGAGAAGACACAAAATCAACAGGAAGTGACAAGAAAGGACTCGTCAATGCCCCAAAATTAATAGGAAGGGACCCATAATCAACTCGGCCAGCAAGCAGTTTCCTGCTCCCAGCAGGGGGCGCCAGGCCTAATGGGTAATATTTTAATGCAGTCGTGTTCAGGCTGGGACACCTCTCATACATGCCAGATATGAAAAAGGCTGAACCTTGTATCAGGGAGTTATTAGTCATTTACTGAATTTGGTGCGTTGCCCAAAAAGATGGCCGACTTTGGCATCCCACCCAGGTCAGGGCTGGGAATGAAAACTCACCATTTTGATAACTTAAGATCACGTATGTCTCATAAACAGTCTCACCAATTTTGAGGAGGATCCAACTAACTCTCTTAAGTGCCAATTTAGCAGATATGCTACCTGTAACTCAATATAAATTTCACATTCAATCCAAAATACCCGATTTCCTGTTGGGTTTGGAATATTTGGCAAGAGACTTTTCGGAGCAGTTTTGCACAAGGTACAGCTGGGCCGAGAATGAAAAGTGGTATTTGCCATGTGGTAAAATGGATTTTGCCATGTGGCATTTTTTTGTTATGTGGCAAAATTGATTTTGCCATGTGGCGGTTTTTTTTGTTTTTTTTTTGCTATATGTCAAAATGTATTTAGGCATGTGGAATTTTTTTGGTATGTGGCAAAATGGATTTTGGCATGTGGCATTTTTTGGCCATGTAGCAAAATGGATTTTGGCATATGGCATTTTTTTGGGTATGTGGTAAAATAGAATTTGGTATGTGGCTTTTTTTTTTTTTTGTATATGGCAGTTTTGCAGGCCATGAACGTCAATGCCATTGACGGCGATGCATGTCCAACTTTTCCGTTCATTTTAAATGGCAGTTACCATTACAGCGCATTGACATTCAACTGGCACCCAAGTCAGGCTATCCCATGCTATACCTAAATTGTACAGGAGGTTACCCAGAAATTACCCATATCAACAGGAAGTGACCAGTGATTAGGAAGCAACCAGGAAATACCCTAACATCAACAGGAAATAATATAATTTTATAATAATAACTAGAAAACTGCTATTTCTGGAGAAATTACTCTGTGACTTTGCTGTGTGGAGATACAGATCTTAGCCCCGCTCAGGTTGGTTTGGGAAATTTCGGGGACAATATCAGGTCACTTCCTGTTGACATTTGGGGGGCGTGGCCTGGTAGTATCAAGTCATTTGGTGGACGTGTCCTAGTCATATCAGGCCATTTGGGGATATTTGGGGGGCGTGTCCTAGTCATATCAGGTCATTTGGGGGCGTGTCCTATTGATATCAGGTCATTTCCTGTTGATTTGGGGACATTGTTTTTTTTTTTTTTTTTGCCATTGAAAATGAATGGGAAAAAATTGGGACGTCCATGGCCGTCAATGGCATCCAAGTACATTGGCATCAATAGAATAGACAAACATGCCGGTCAATGGCATTAAACAACGTAAATGCCATTAGAAATGAATGGGAAATTTGGACGTCCATGGCCGTCAATGGCAGCACCCTCCATAGGCGTCAATGGAATCGGGGACATTTGGGTGACACATCCTATTGATATCTGGTCATTTCCTTTTGATTTGGGGACATTGTTTTTTTTTTTGCCTTTGAAAATCAATGGGAAAAAATTTGGACCTCCTTGGCCGTCAATGGCATTGACATCCATACGCGTAAATGGAATCCAAGTACATTGGCATCAATAGAAATGACATACATGGTCGTCAATGGCATCTGTCTAAAATGGCCTCAATGCATAGTTAACGTTATAGGAAATGAATGGTAAATTTGGATGTCGATGGCCGTCAATGGCATCGACTTACACAGACATCAATGGAATCCAAGTACATTTGCATCAATAGATTCTACATACATAGCCGTCAATGGCATCAATGCAATGTAAATTCCATTGGAAATTACATTGAAAGTGAATGGGAAATTTGTACGTTGCATCCCATTAAAATGAATGGGAAAGTTTTTGGCAAATTTCCGGCAATTTTCTGGCAAAGTGCCCTGCGTCGCGTGAAAATTCCGGTCGTTCTGATATCCGAACGGTGCCGATCGGTTCGAGCTGTGCGGCGCGCCAAAGAAATCCCGTACAAAAAAAAAAAAAAAACAGAATAACACTATCTGGGCCTTTGAAAAAATAACCCCAAATCACCTGTGTGTACCTTCAAATTATCAAGGAAGACAGCCAAAATGTCTTGTTAATCTGGGAGGACTAAGTGTTATGTTTCAATGCCGTTGACTGCGCTAGATGTCCAATCCATTTAGACTGGGAGGGGTGAATGAGCTAACGTCCTCAGTTTGCCTCATAAATACTTACGTAATAAAGGAGAGCGTTTAATGGCCAAACAGCTTCATTTATTTGCTGAAGTAAATCTAATGTATTAGCAGGCCGATAAAACGGGGCACGGTGATTAAAATAGTGTAGCAGGAACGTTGAGCAAATGATGTTCCGCTTCATTCGGCGCTGAATAGGCTGAAGGTTATTTGGGGGCGATAAGAAGTGATTTACAGCAGACCACTCCGAAGAAACCTTGGATTATCTCACTAGCGCTCACAATATTTGACTGCATATTATATCCTTGCAATAAAGGTAATAGTGGTCATAACTCAGACTTAAGAATCACCCAAAATCAAAAGGAGGTGACCCAAAATCAACAGGAAGTGACCCAAAATCAACAGGAAGTGACTTGGAATTGAAGCAAAATCAAACAACAAGTGGCCCGGAATTGAACATGAGGCGACTCAAAATCAATGGGAAGAAACCTCTAAATGCCCCTAAATCCACAGGAAGTGACCTAAAATCAACAGGATGTGACCTGGAATTGAAGCTAAATCAACTAGAAGTAACCCAGAATTGAAGCTAAATCAGTAGGAAGTGACCTGAAGGATCAGGAACATCAACAGGAAGTTACAAATGATCAGGAAGAACTTCCTTAACAGGAAGTGACCCCAAAATCAAACGGAAGTGATTTGTAATTTATGCTAAATCAACAGGAATGACCGGGAATTAAAATTGAATGAATAGTAATCGACCCAAAATCAGCAGGAAGTGATCTGTAAATACCCTAAATCAACAGGAAAAGACCCTACTTAAGAGAAAGTTACCCAGAGAAGACACAAAATCAACAGGAAGTGACATGGAATAGATACTAAATCAACGGGAAGTGACCCAGAATTGAAGCTAAATCAGCAGGAAATGGCCTGAAGTGATCAGGAACGTCAACAGGAAGTGACAAATGATCAAGAAGTGACCAGAATTAACCCAAAATCAACAGGAAGTGATCTGTAAATGCCCCAAATTCAACAGGAACAGACCCCGAATAAGAGAATGTTACCTGGAGAAGACACAAAATCTATAGGAAGTGACCCATTATCAACAACAAGTGACCCGTCAATGCCCAAGAATTAATAGGAAGGGACCCATAATCAACAGGAGGTGATCAGTAAATACCCGACAGGAAGTGTCCCACATTTGAAGCTAAATGAACAGGAAGTGACATGTAATTGAAGCTAAATGAACAGGAATTGGCATGGAATTGAAGATAAGTTTATATGAAGTGACTCAAAATCAGCAGGAAGTGACCTGTAAACGCCCCAAAAATAACAGGAAGTGACCCCGAAATCAACAGGACGTGACCTGTAATTGAAGCTAAATCAACAGGAATGACCTGGAATTGAAAATGAATGAATAGGAAGTGGCCCAAAATCAACAGGAAGTGATCTGTAAACACGCTAAAGCAACAGGAAAAGCCCCGAATAAGAGAAAGTTACCCAGAGAAGACACAAAATCAACAGGAGGTGACCCAAGAAGTGAACTGTCAATGTCTCAAAATTAATAGGAAGGGACCCATAATCAGCTAGGCCTGCAAGCAGGACCAAACGGGCCATTCGGACGCCACGCAGGTCAGGGTGGTGGCGGATCGTCCCCCTTTCATCATCTCATGAGAACCAAACATACTTGAAACTCCACTCTTTTTTTTTTGGAATTAGAAATACATTCACACACATAGGAGAAAAAAACCCATTTGAACAGGGTCCTACGAAAAGGAGGCGCTACTGAGCTGTGCAGCTACGTCCTTATTCAAGACCAAAAATGAATCTTCTAATTGGCCCAATTCGACCAAATGTGCCAAATTTTGTAGTTCTATAAGCTGCTTATGTCCCTGAAGAAATCTACTTCTTTCTAATGGCGAACAAAAGTTGTCACGGCAACAGACAGAGACATGTGGACATGGGCCTTAAAATGGGGTATACAAAAAGGTCGTATAACTACAATAACCATTCTGAAAAGAACTGGACATGTATAAGTAAAATGATTGACTTTCTGTTGCCACCAGTTGGCGTTGTAGGGTTGATGCAGATAACCCTATAGGACCCTTCAGTGTACGAATCTCACCAAGCACGGGAAGTTTGGCGCACATATGTTGTATGTCTGCCAAGTTATGACTGTTCAAAATTTGATGAGAGACAAAATGGTGACGGTCACGTTCACTTTCCTGTCTGAACCCTTCTGCTTCAACGAAACCTCAATTTTTTTCATCAGGCACCTGAACACATCTTTTAAGGCTCCCCTGATGCAAGTTTGAGGTGAATTGATTTTTTTTTTCCTCTGGAGGAGGAGCATGTCTCGTAAAAAAAAAAAAAAAAAACTTCTCATACATGCCAGATATGAAAAAGAGTGAACCTTGTATCAGGGAGTTATTAGTCTTTACTGAATTTGCCACGTTGCCAAAAAATGGCCGACTTTGGCATCCCGCCCAGGTCAGGCCTGTGATTGAAAGTCACCATTTTGATAACTTAAGATCACATTTGTCTCATGAACAGTCTCACAATTTTGAGGAGGATCCACCTAACTGTCTCAGTGCCAATTTATCAGATAACTACCTGTAACTCGATATAAATTTCAAATTCAATCCAAAATCCCTGATTACTTGTTGGGTTTGGAATATTTGGCAAGAGACTTTTTGGAACAGTTTTGCACAAGGTACAGCTGGGCCGAGAACGAAAAGTGGTATTTGCCATGTGGCAAAATGGATTTTGCCATGTGGCATTTTTTTTTGCCAGGTGGCAAAATTGATTTTGCCATGTGGCATTTTTTTGTCATGTGGCAAAATGGATTTTGACATGTGGCATTTTTTTTTGCCATGTGGCAAAATTGATTTTGCCATGTGCATTTTTTTTGCCATGTGCCAACAATGTGTTTTTTGCCATTTAAAATGAATGGAAAATTTGGGCATTGATAGCTGTCATTGGCATAGCTTTACTTGAGTGCCAGTTGAATGTCAATGTGCTGTAATAGTAAGTGTATAGTCAAAAATCATAGCCGCAAGTTTTTCTACCATTTAAAATGAATGGAAAATTTGGACATGCATAGCCATCAATGGAATGGATGTGCATGGCTTGCAAAAATGCCATATACCCCCCCCCCCCAAAAAAAGCCATATTCCCAAAAAATATATACAAGTATATATATGCCACAAACCAAATTGCATTTTGGCACATGTCAAAATACATTTTGCTACATGGCAAAAAAAATGCCACTTGGCAAAAAAAATGCCATATGGCAAAATGCATTTTGCCGCATGACAGAAAAATGTCATATGGCAAAAATGCCACATGACAAAATCAATTTTGCCACATGGCAAAAAAACGCCACATGGCAAAATCCATTTTGCGACATGGCAAATACCACTTTTGGTTCTCGCAGTCTCTCAGGTATCGACTCCCCAAATTCCATCGCTCTACATTGAAAAAACCTAAAAGGAGAGGCCTTTTTGAAAATTTCAAGGGGACGCAACTGAGCCATTTTGTTACGTTTTTTTCGCAAGGTTACAAAATGATCCAAATTTATGCCAAGTCGCATGTACTAGTATATGCAAATTTTGTTGAGTTTTCGAGCATGTTAAGGCCTCCAAATTGGCCATTTTCATTTTCCATGAAAAAAATAATATTAATCCTTTGCATTACAATAGGGCTCTCGTAACAGTTGATGCTCGGGCCCTAACAAAAAGTGACCTGGAATTCTAGCTAAATAAACAGGGAGTGTCCAACATTTGATGCTAAATCAACAGGATGTGGCATGGAATTGAAGATGAATGAATAGGAAGTGACTCAAAATCAACAGGAGTGACCTGTAAATGCTCCAAAATCAACAGGACGTGACACAAAACTTTGGATTATTTTAGAATCCGCAATCTGCCGTTCCTTAAATTGGACAGGGCGGCGTGACGGACGGGTCGGCGGAGCGCTAGCTCCATCAATAACAGCCGTCGACGGCGCGAGGAAAGCCCTCGAGACCGTACCAAGAGATCAGCGAGATTAAATCCGAGAGCGGGCGATTGGCCGGGGGAGCCCGCTGTTAAATCTGTGGCAATTAACTTCGTGAGGATAAAGAACGTCGGACCGCCGCGCGCCAATCCGCGAAGCGTATTGTCTCGTCTCCGGTCTTTGACGCCACGTTTGTTTCCGCAGGCGCCACCTTGTGCAAGGACCTCGGCTTGTATCTGAGTAAGTGCTTCACGCCCGGCTCGGTGGACAGTCAACTTCAGCAAGTCATCCGGCAGAACCTCCACCTCCGAGCTGTACCTTGTGAGTAGCCTTGTTAAAGTGATGCAAAAGTATCCAGACTGAAATGTTGTATAAAGATATTTGATGGCAAAAGAACGATACTCAGTTATTCATTTCATTTTGCACTACTCTTGATAATCATGCTAATGAAGAATATTTTTTCCTGTTAATTGGCTTACTGCCATTGACGGAAGTTGCGTCCTTTTCATTTTAGGGCATTTACAGGTCACTTCCTGTTGATTTTGAGGGCATTCACAGGTCACTTCCTGTTGATTTTGAGTCACTTTCTATTCATTTTGGGACATTCACGGGTCACTTCCTGTCCAGTAACCAGAAATCCACAGAAAGTGAGCCATAAATGCCCCAAAATGAACGGGAAGTGACCCATAATTTCCCAAAAATCAATAGTAGATTACCCAGAAATGTAAAAAATCAACAGGAAGTGACCTGTACATGCCCCAAAATTGACAGAAAGTGACCGAAAATAAACAGGAAATGACCTGAAATACCCCAAATTGAACTCATTAACTGTCATTGACGGCCATTGACATCCAATTCATTCTGACATTGAAGGGCATGAATGAACGTAGGTCACTTCTTCATTTTGAAAGAATTTACAGTACACTTCCTGTTAACTCACTTGCTATTTATTTTAGAGCAATTCTGGGTCATTATCTGTCCAGTACCCCAAAATAAACAGGAAGTGACCCGTAAATGCCTCAAAATCAACAAGAACTGACCCATAAATGGCCCAAAATCAACAAGAACTGACCCATAAATGGCCCAAAATCAACAGGAAGCGACCAAAAATCAACATGAAATGACCTGAAATGGCCCAAAATTAACTCATTAACTGTCATTGACGGCCACAGATGTCCAATTCATTTTGACTGGGAGGTGATAAATGAACATGGGTGACTTCCTCTAAATTTTGAGGGTATTTAGCCAGCCAGTTGCTGTTGATTTTGAGTCACTTCCGATTCATTTTAGGACGTTCCTAGGACGTTTACGGGTCATTTTCTGTGGATTTCCAGTTACTGGACAAGAAGTGACCCGTAAATATCCCTAAATCAACAGGAACTGACCAGAATCAACAGGAAGTTACATAAAATCAACAGGAAGTTACCTGTAATTGGCTCCAAATGAACAGAAAGTGACTTTGAATTAACAGGAGAGACATATAAATGCCCCAAAATAATATCTGACTGTAGCCTACAAACTACGCCCACATGATACGGTAGATATCACGTATTATAGAACTAGATGCTAAAGATAGACACGGCTGCATTGACAACATGTTTCAAGGACTACATGCGTTAGTAAACAGCCGCCATCTTAAAGCAGTAGACCTCTCAAGAAGGCTCTGTTGAAGAGATCCTTCCTAGCGAACCTACTTTTTTTTTTTTTTTTTAATCTAAAATGGTCCTAAATCAGCAAAATCTTGACTTAAATCTATTTTTAAATGATGAAGCAGTTTTAAAATTTACACATGTTGAAAGTAGACAGAAGGGAACTAATGCAATAGGGGGAGCAATTTTAACAACTTTAATGGTTGATTCACAACTTTAAATGACTTCCACACATAGCAAAGGTTACTATCTAGTTATCGCAATACCCTTGTGTCTAGTTAAGTGGAGGGTAAAAAATTGGGCTAGGGCCAATTGTCCCAAAAACCCTTTAAACTTCACATTGTGTGACCTTTTTTTTTTTTTTGAGAAAAAAAAAAAAAAAATATCACTAGTTACTTTGCCAAGTAACTAATTACTCTTAAATTCAGGTAACTGAGTTACTAACGCAATTACTTTTTGGGAGAAGTAATTTGTAACTGTAATTAATTACTTTTTTAAAAGTAAAATTAACAACACTGGCCACTACTAACAGTCATGGTTGCCCAACTTCCCATCATGCATTTGGTCGGAGCAAGAGACGATCTTTTTCTTAAAACGCCTACCTGAACAAATTGCAGAACACACTGTATACCATTTGCATCCACCACTGACAGTCATCGTTGCCCAACTTCCTATCATGCATTTAGGCTGAGCAGGAAACAATTTTTTTCTTAACACGCTTATTTGAACACAACGCAGAACATACTGTATACGATTTGCAGCCACCAATGACAGTCATGGTTGCCCAACTTTCCATCATGCATTTGGGCAGAACAGTTAAGTCGCTACAGTATCATTTAGTGAAAGTACAACAAAAATAATATTCCTATCCCTCAAAAAAAAAAAGAAATGTTGACAAAAAGAAAAGCGACAAGGCTGAAAACTTAAATATTAAGAGGGGTTTTAATATGGTTTTAATATATAATTACTATAAGTTGTACTCAAATTTATCTTTTAAGAACTACAAGTCTTTCTATCCGTGGATCCCTTTAACAGATAGAATGTTAATAATGTTAATGCCATCTTGTGGATTTATTGTTACAATAAACAAATACTGTACTTATGTATAGTATGTTGAAAGTTTATGTCCGTCTTGTGTCTTATCTTTCCATTCCAACAATAATTTACAGAAAAATATGGCATATTTTAGAGATGGTTTGAATTGCAATAAATTACGATTAATTCATTTTTAAGCTGTGATTAACTCGATTAAAAATTTTAATCATTTGACAGCCCTAATTATAATGCGAGCGGCTGAATTCTAGCGGTTGATGGCGCTTAGGTGGTAGCGGGCATTCCGGGTAATATTGTTGATGTTTGAATGAAAAGAGAGTGTATTGTCCAGGATGACAGCCAGGTTCTTAACTTTGGGGGACGGTGAAACAGTGGAGTTGTCGATGTTGAGGGGATGGCTATGGTATCTGGATATGGTGGATTTGGAGCCGATGAGGAGTACCTTGGTTTTACTGCTGTTGAGTTTGAGGAAATTTTGGGTGAGCCAGTTTTTTATCAAGGGTGATACAGTCAGTCAGGTAGGTGGGCGGGAGAGAGGACAAGGGTTCGGAAGTAAGGTTGAGCTGGGTGTCATCGGCGTAACAGTGAAAGTTGATGTTGAATTTACGGAAAATATTGCCAATTGGAAACAGGTAGACGATGAACAGTAGGGGCCCGAGGACAGAGCCCTGAGGGACTCCGGAGGTAATGGGTGCGGGAGTGGATTTAAGGGACTTGAGTTGTATGTAATGAGAACAACCAGAAAGGTAGGATGAGAACCAGTTCAACGGGGTGTTGGTGATGCCACTAGTGGATAGACGGTGGAGGAGGGTGGCGTGACTGATGGTGTCAAAAACTGAATATAGGTCCAGGAGGATGAGGATGTGAGATATCCAGAGTCGGCTGCCATGAGGAGGTCATTGGTTTTTTTAAACAAGTGCTGTTTCGGTGCTGTGGAGTGGGCGAAAGCCAGACTGGAACTGCTCATAGAGGTTATTGTGGGATAAATGAGAATGGAGCTGAGAGGCAACAGTTCTTACAAGGATTTTAGAGATGAAAGGTAGGTTGGATATGGGACGGAAGTTGTTGAAATTTGAGCAGTCGGCACCAGGTTTCTTGGAGTTGGACTGATGGCAGTAGTTTTAAAAGAAGTGGGGACCATTCCAGAGGTGAGAGATGAGTGGATGATAGCAGAAATGAGTGGAACGAAGGGAGGGGGAGCAGTCTTTGACAAGTTCTGTGGGTATCGGGTCCAGGTGGCTGGTGGAGGATTTGGACTTTCGCATTAACAAGGAAGTGAACCACATTTAACACAAAGTTACCTGAAAATGCTCCAAAATTAGCAGGACGTTACCCAAAATCAATAGGAAGTGACCTCTAAATGCTCCAAAAGTAGCAGGAATGACTCATAATCAATAATAAACAGGAAATGAACTGAAATTCCCCAAAATGAACTCATTGGCTGCCATTAATGGCCATAGACATCCAGTGCATTTGACTGGGTGGGAGTGAATGGACATGGGGTCACTTTCTGTTTATTATTATTATTTTTTTTTTTGTATAAATCTTTTTATTTGAGCTTTGGAATACATTGACATGCTTTAATAGTTCTCAGCCACATCTAAGATAAAAGATCAGATAGTCTTTTTCATGGCATATTTAATGTAGATAGGAGAAATAAAGAAAAACTTTGTTTACTTTAGTACATCGGTTGATTTTAAGTGACTTCCTACTCATTTTCCCGGGTCACTTCCTGTTCCGTTACCCAAAGTCAACAGAAAATGGCCCAGAATCTTCCCAAATTCCACAGGAAGTGACTGAAAATAAACAATAGATTACCTGAAATACCCAAAATGAGCACATTGGCTGCCATCGTCAGCGCTAGACGTCCCATCCATTTCAAGTGGGAGGGCCAGACCAATATACCCTCACGGCGGCCACATTGGTAGGGGCGACATTCCCATCAAAGTCAATGCATTGACATTAAAATCAAGTCCTCACTAACCTATTTCTCAACAGATCATTTTATCAATGTCAAAGCATCTGCTATTTATTAATTGGCTGCCATTGACAGCGCGAGATGTCCAATTGATTTGAAGTGGGAAGGATGGTTCCCAGTGTTTTTTACTTTTATCTAGCCTGTATTTTTCTCCCATTTAGGTGGGCCACCTCATGCAAGAGTAGTCTTAACCTTGGCGCTCCGGCGTCTTGTAATCCTCCCTGTTAGGACGGAAAGTAGGTCATGTGACGATCATCTCCCGTGGCGTCACGTACAAACAAGTTACTCGCGTGAGCTTGACGTTTTACAAGCTACGGCATCGTCGTTAGGGAGGGCTAATCTGTAAAAACATTGATGTCGTTTGGCTGCTATTGACGTCGCAAAGGGCCAAGAAATGTCTTCAAAAATTGAAATAAATAAATACTGAAATAAAAAAATACATTTTGAAATTAATAAATAAACTAATCAGAAAAATATTCATATAAAATGAACTAAATAAATAAATATGAAAATCATTAAGAAATAGAATGAAATAGTGATTTAAAATCATAAATAAATATTGAAATATTGATATTTTAATGACATCTTTATTTAATTGTGCATTTTTTTTCTTCAGTTTTGGCACTCCTGGACTACCATAGTTGGCCTCAAAATTGTCAAAATTATTTTTTGTTTGCCTATAAATAATACGCTTCTTTCTTTTTTATTTATTAGTAATATTATGTATCATGTATTATTATTATTATTTCCTTTTTAAAAATGGATGGGAAACTGAATATTCTTTTTTGTTTTTTAATTTTACTTAAATTGTTGTGGTTTTTTAAATTGCAAAAGGAAAAGTGTAAATTTTTTAAATCCTTTAATGTATTTACTGACTCAAATTTTATTCATTTTAATCTTACTTATTTGCAATTTTTAATCAACAAAAAAGCAGGCAAAAATTATAAACCATTTTTAAAAATTAATTTAAAAAGAAAGGAACAACTGAAAATATTCCTGAATTTAACTTTTTTTTTTTTTTGAGAAAAAAAAACTTATAAAAGCTCCAATTTTTTTCACTACATACAGTAATTTAGACCAGGGGTCCCCATCTGCCGGGCCGCGGACCGGTACCAGTCCGTGGCGCATTTACGACCGGGCCGCAAAGAAAAAATAATTTAATAACGACCGCATTCTGGCCGAATTAACCCTGTACCCCTGCTTAACACACCAATATCCCTGTCTACTCTAGATATAATACTATGGGATAGAATACAATGTTGTCATAGAAGTCCATTGATTGGACTGCTAGCAGTACATCTTGTTTGTTTATATAATATATCTATGTGCGCTTGTCCTCGATAATAGCGTATTACTAGGCCGCGGCGCAGCACATTTGTTCCCGGAAATAATTAGCCCCCACACGAGCGAAGATAACAGGAAAACAGACGTCTTTGGAAATATTTTTACGGCGAAAAGAATATTTTTACGGCGAAAAGGGCACCTGACGAGCCTACAACCTCGAAGACCCACGAACTGCAAAGGAGTGCATTCGTGACCCGTTTGTGAATAAACAGATAGATCGCAAATGACGGCGACCTTATTAAACATACATTTGAGACAACAACTCTATCGAGGTTCTGGATTAAAGTCATTCTGGAATATCCTGACATCGCGACAAGAGCGTTGAAAACCTTGCTACAATTTCCAACATTGTATCTTTGTGAAGCGGGCTTCTTAATTAATGTTTAACGACCAGGCGAACTCGTTAATGGTGAGCGCGGTGTGCAGCTGTTGTGTGAAGCTTACATGCAGGATGAATCTGAGGAGAACTTCCATGATCAAACGTAAATTAATATTCCTTTCTTTCAAGAAAGTTTGTAGTGTTTACTTTGGAATCGCTGCATTTGCGCATTTTGCGGCTATGTTTAACGTTACGCGCATGCGCAGAACCGCATCGTTGCAATTTTTGATGGGTTGCAAAATTTGTCAGAACACCGGTCCGTGAAAAAAAGACCCAAATAACACCGGTCCGTAGTGCAAAAAAGGTTAGGGACCCCTGATTTAGACTGATGAATGAATGAAATTTGTGTGTGTGTTTGTAAAATACATGAAGTGGAAGTGAAAAATCAAAATTGTTTTTTTGTGTCTCAAAATGACACATTTTTCTTTTCATTTTTATTTCCTTTTTGTTAATGGTTTGGAGACAGTAAACAGTCTCCATTTTCAATTTTTTTAATGCATTTTTTAAACATTAAAAATAAATAAATATTCTCTTTATATATTTACTTACTCAAATTATTTCCCTTTTAATCTTACTTATTTGCAATTTTTAATCTTGTTAATTTTGTTGAAGAAAAAAACTTATGAAAAATCTCAAACTTTTTTGACTGCATAATTTTGACATAAATTACTTTTTTTTTCCTGCAAAAAACATGAAGTGGAAGTGAACAATCAAATACTTTTTTGTGCCTCAAAATACCACATTTTCCTTTTTTCAGTTTCATTTTCTTTCTTTTTTTAATGGTTTGGAAACAGTAAATAGTCTCTATTTTTGAATTTGAAAAAAAAATGTTTTTCTTAATTAAAAAAGAAAAACGTTAATATTGTATTTTTTTAATACATTCATTTATTGACTCAAATATTCACCATCAGAATATTATTTATTTGCAATTTTTAAGTAATGAAAAAGGATGTTTAACAATATTTACCTTCTCTTTTTTTGGTTTTTAGACATAATTTTTTTTTAAAAAACAACAGAAAAAAACTAAATATCCTCTTAATTAGAAAAAATATTTCATGAAAGAAATTAGACATAAATGTATTTATTTTTTTGTGAAAAACATGAAGTACAGTGATCCCTCATTTTTCGCGGTTAATGCCCCCCCCCCCCCGCAGCATCTCAATGGGATTAAGATCTGGGCTTTGACTCAGCCATTCAAGGACTCTCCATTTCAGCCACTCCTTGGTGGATTTACTGGTGTGTTATGCGTCATTGTCATGTTGCAGGGTCCAGTTTCGGTTCAGCCTTAATTTTTTTCACATATGATCTCACATGTTCCTCAAGCACCCTCTGATAAAATTCATGGTGGAGTCTATGATGGTGAGCAGGCCAGGTCCTGCTGTAGAAAAGCATCCCCAAACCATGACACTTCCACCTCCATGCTTCACAGTTGGTACGTATGAGGTTCATTTCCTGGAATGCTGTATTGGGTTTATGCCAGTGTTTTCTCTCACTTCAACAGTCATCCACTGTTGAAAGTAGTCTGCATTGAGGAGTGGGGCAAACTTTCTTTAGATGTCAAAGACTGGTAGATGGCTACAAAAAGCGTCTCACTGAAGTTAAGGGGGTAAGGGGGGGGGGGGTAACACTAGCTTTTAGGTGGTATGGTATGGTGGTATGGTGTCCTAAAGTTTTCCTTGGTTAGAATATGCATTGATGCGTTGATATATTTGGGTTAATGCATTGATATATTTGGGTTAATGAGTAAAACAATGTTAATTTTTGTTGTTTAACTGCTATTAAATCACTTTCTTTTCCAAAGATAAAGAAAAACAAGATCAGACATTGATATGTGAACATTTCTTAATAAAGAACTGAATATTTCATGGGGTGTCCTAATTTTTTCACATGACTCTAAGTATAATTTCTTCTTAACATAACACTGTGAGAGAGGTTTGGAGAGAGCGAGACATAATGGCATAATATGATACAATTTCTTAAGAAAAGGGGAGTTATCTGATTATGAGAAATTGATTAACTGACAGCCGTGGGAATTAGTTTATTCATTACGCGTGTACATCTTCATTTGATTTCAGTCATTTGGTTGTAATTCTGGATTACAGAAGTGCTTAGAAAGATGCCAGTATCCATTTTTAAAATGTGTATGACACCATGTTTATTTCATATTTCACGCGGTATTTTATGCTCCTGAAAAAAATGGACCGCTTGGATGTGTGTGCAAGCAATCGTTTTATATATTCAATTTTTGAATCCCGCGCCATGAAAATGAGTGACTTCCGGCTTCAGTATCGGGTTTAAGATGAATGCTAATGTGACGTCACCCGGGTCATCATCTGACAATACAGCATTGCTTAATAGCATG
Organism: Corythoichthys intestinalis; assembly: GCF_030265065.1. Taxonomy (NCBI): domain Eukaryota; kingdom Metazoa; phylum Chordata; class Actinopteri; order Syngnathiformes; family Syngnathidae; genus Corythoichthys; species Corythoichthys intestinalis. The sequence continues at coordinate 70,520,559 of NC_080396.1, forward strand.
CAGATGGACTGCGGATTCATCTGATTTTGCGGATTAATTTGTTTATTTTTCGGAGGAGGCTTGCATTTTGTGGCTGATTGTCCACGTGGGCGACGACCGGCGGTTTGTTTGCACACCCCCTCTATACTCATCTCATTGCCCTCTGCGTGTGCCTGGTGTTCTGTCAAATTTTCAATCCCATCAGAAATGGCAACTTTGTGTTAGAAATGGCCGCGAATACAGCGATTACAAAGTAAACACTACAAACTTTCTTTAAATCAGTGCTTCTCAATTATTTTCTGTTACGCCCCCCCAAGCAAGACGTAAATGTTTCACGCCCCCCCCAAACTCTCTGCCGCCACTGTAAATAGTATTATTTGCCTATAAAATTACTATTATAAATACGCATCTGCCTAACATTGTGTCCTTTTTTCTAATAAAGAAAAAAAGTAACATAGATCAACTTATAATAAAGTATAACTTTATTAACATTGTTTTGTTTGTAACAGACAAGACTTGACGTGCATCAATTTGCCTGAATTTAAAAAAAAAAAAAAAAAAAAAAGTCACATTCAAACTGTAAAAATAAACTCAAGGTACATTTTTGACCATTTGATACAGAAAAATAAAATGTAATAAAATCCGTAAATAATAACAAATTCAAATTGATTAGAAACATTTACTCATGAGGACAATATGCCAAAAAATTTGACCGAAAAAACAAAAATGAATAAAGGAAAAAAAGAGTGTCCTTGGACAGAAGGACTTTTTATTTTTGCTGCTCACACTCAGTATTACCTCCTTTGCAATGGTGAGGAGTCATTTTGCAATGAGCATGCTAACAATGCTCACTGGTTTACTGATATAACACTGACAAAGCAGGACTATTGTTGGCAATATTCGGCACGTTTTTGCTGAAAAACAATCAAGCGGCTTATCAATGAGATTGGGGTCGAATGTCTTTAAGTGGCGTCTTAATTGATTTGGCTTCTGGCAGTCCGCTATAATTATTTTTAGACACAGTAAACAGTAGTCTTTCCTCATCACACACTGTATTAAAAGTCAAAGCACGAAAAAAGCGCATTCTCGGCGGCCGAGGTAGAACCGTAGGTGAGGGCGGTCGTCGTGACGATCCCAAGCCGAAAATGGCACTTCTTGGGCGGCGACGTGAGAACCGGACAAGACAGTGGGTCGCTGCGTGAGTGAGTCCGGTCGGAAAACGGCTTTCGACAACGACGGCGGCGCACTGCTCTTCATATCTGTTTTCTGTGTGCTGAGTGCTCTTCCTTAGTTCAAAAATACTGCACGCACTCTGAAAATGAGAGCGCCACTGCCACCCACTGAGTGGATGTGCAACTACACTTTATTCCAGTCCGGCAAAAAAAAAAAGAAAAAAGCATGTTCCCCGAGGACACATGTGCCCCCCCCTGGCATCGCTCTGCGCCCCCCCAGGGGGGCGCGCCCCACTATTTGAGAAGTACTGCTTTAAATAAAGGACTAATTACTTACATTTAATCATGGACGGACATGTAGAAAAGTTCTCCTCAGGCACATCCTGTCATGTTAGCTACACAACAACTGCACGCCGCTCTCTTCTGTTTACGTCTTCACCGTGTAGTAAAGCATTATTTTACGCCATGTGGCAGCTACGCACTCCTCCGACGTCGGCTGGTTTGTCCAGCGGTACTCTCCAGCTGCTTCCCCGGTGAGCTCTACTGTCCGTAGAAGGGGAACGAGCTGTAACTTGCTCGTTGCCGGGCGGGTCGCCGATCGGCGAAGACAGTCAACAACCCTTCCGCCGTGTGACATCTTTCGGGTTAGTTTTGTGTGATTTTTCACTTCAAAAAGCGTAAAATAAGACTTTGAGACGTCACTCAATTCGGGTTAGCATGTCAGCTAGCTTTCACGCCTCTTGGTTTGTTTACATTCTCCGAAGCCGTGGCAGGGAAATGATAAAAGCCTGACTAACTACAGTGGCATAAAATATCGTTCGGGAGCTGCAACAGTAAAGGTGAAGTGGACAGTTTTGACTATTATGGAGTAATTTTGCCATGTCGTACTGAATAAATGCATTTTTATTATTTCATATTCCATTTAGCACAAGACTGTTATTTGTCAAGACCATACCAATAATTTAGCAATTGGGGGAAAATACTTTGATAAAAAGAATATCCTGTGAAAATATTGGAGTAGAGAGACTGAAACATTGACATTTTGCGGCTCTCGTTGTAGCATTTTCCTCATTCCGAATAATTCCCCCTCAAAGGGTTGAATTCTAAATCAGATGAAACCATGACCCTGCCGACGTCATCCTCCTGTTGGGGTTGCTAGAGCCCTATAATGGTAGGCGTGGCTAAACGACGGATTAAAAGACTAATTTCTCGTCATCTGCGCTTTGCCAAATTGTTATACAGTGGGCAAATATGTATTTAGTCAACCACTAATTGTGCAAGTTCCCCCTCTTGCAAATATTAGAGAAGCCTGTAATTGTCAACATGGGTAAACCTCAACCATGAGAGACAGAATGTGGAAAAAAAAAAAAAAAAAAAACTGAAAATCACATTGTTTGATTTTTAAAGAATTTATTTGCAAATCATGGTGGAAAATAAGTATTTGCTCAATACCAAAAGTTCTCAATACTTTGTTATGTACCCTTTGTTGGCAATAACGGAGGCCAAATGTTTTCTGTAAATCTTCACAAGCTTTTCACATACTGTTGCTGGTATTTTGGCCCATTCCTCCATGCAGATCTCCTCTAGAGCAGTGACGTTTTGGAGCTGTCATTGGGCAACATGGACTTTCAACTCCCTCCCCAGATTTTCTATGGGGTTGAGATCTAGAGACTGGCTAGGCCACTCGAGGACCTTGAAATGCTTCTTACTAAGCCACTCCTTTGTTGCTCTGGCTGTGTGTTTGGGATAATTGTCATGCTGAAAGACCCAGCCACGTCTCATCTTCAATGCCCTTGCTGATGGAAGGAGATTTTCACTCAAAATCTCTCGATACATGGCCCCATTCATTCTTTCCTTTACACAGATCAGTCGTCCTGGTCCCTTTGCAGAAAAAAAGCCCCAAAGCATGATGTTTCCACATGCTTCACAGTGGGTATTGTCTTCTTCGAATGCAATTCAGTATTCTTTCTCCTCCAAACACGAGAACCTGTGTTTCTACCAAAAAGTTGTATTTTGGTTTAATCTGACCATAACACATTCTCCCAGTCCTCTTCTGGATCATCCAAATGCTCTCTAACGAACCACAGACGGTTCTGGACGTGTACTGGCTTTGGTAGGGGGACACGTCTGGCAGTGCAGGATTTGAGTCCCTGGCGGCTCATTGTGTTACTGATAGTAGCCTTTGTTACTGTGGTCCCAGCTCTCTGTAGGTCATTCACTCTGTCCCCCCGTGTGGTTCTGGAATTTATGCTCACCGTTGTTGTTATCATTTTGAGGGCACGGGGTGAAATCTTGCATGGAGCCCCAGATCGAAGGAGATTATCAGTGGTCTTGTATGTCTTCCATTTTCTAATAATTGCTCCCACAGTTGATTTCTTTACACCAAGCGTTTTATCTATTGCAGATTCAGTCTTCTCAGCCTGGTGCAGGTCTATAATTTTGTCTCTGGTGTCCTTCGACAGCTCTTTGGTCTTGGCCATAATGGAGTTTGGAGTGTGACTGACTGAGATTTTGGACAGGTGTCTTTTATACCGATAATGAGTTAAAACAGGTGCCATTAATACAGGTAACGAGTGGAGCCTCGTTAGATCTCGTTAGAAGAAGTTAGACCTCTTTGACAGCCAGAAATCTTGCTTGTTTGTGGGTGACTAAATACTTCTTTTCCCCTCTAATTTGGAAATAAATTCTTTAGACATCAAACAATGTGATTTTCTGTTTTTTTTCCCACATTCTGTCTCTCATGGTTGAGCTTTACCCATGTTGACAATTAGAGGCCTCTCTAATCTTTTCAAGTAGGAGAACTTGCACAATTGGTGGTTGACTAAATACTTATTTGCCCCACTGTATATAGCCGAATTGTCTCAAAATATGATTCCAAATTATATAGTAATGCTATTTAAGACTTTTTTTTTATCCCGTCATGCGCACTTATAAGATTAAAGCGAGCAGAAAATTACAGAAAAAGATGCTGCCTCACTAACTTTTATCATTGTCCCCCCTCCCCCAATAATTATTCTCTAAAATGTTAGTTTTTTTTGTCCCCCCACCAACTTTGAAAACAGATCTCTGCCCCTGCCTGAACCGCCATTTTGACCTCTCTGATCTTTGTCGACGAAAGGCCCCGCCTTCTGCCGCTTTCTTTTTAGCTGGAGCGCTGCCTAATCCTCTCATCTGTGTAGATGACACTGGAAGATTGCGTCGTCGCTGTCACGTGTAGGGTGCACGTTTGATCCCGAGACAGCTTGGCGAGCGTCACGTCGCCGTTGTGGAACGTCGCGAACGAAGTGCGCTTTAGTGGGATTTGGGGGCTGGACGTCGATGCAGACCCGCCCATTTTAAATGGATTAGCGCTGTCAATGGCTGACAATGAGTAAATAGCAGATGCTTGAACTATTTTTGAAATTGGTTGAGAAATAAGATAGTTATGACTTTGTTTGAATGTAAATGCATTAACATTAATGGGAATGCTGCCCCTGCCAACATGGCTGCCCGGAGGTTAGGTTATAGGGGCAATGAAAGGTCTTTTCATGCTTACGCTGTCAATTGAAATGGATGTATCTATTAGTAGGTGTCCAATTAATTTCAAGTGGGAAGGCTGACAGCGAATGAATTTTAGTAGTCGATTAATCGATGAACTAGTTAGTTCGAATACTCGGGTAATCGGATAAGGAGTATAAAAAAATTAAAATACTTGAGCCATTCCTCAAACGGTGTAAAAAATAAATGAGGATATAAGTACAACAAAGGAATTGGCTAACTTGCATAGCAAAAGTCTGCTAGCTTAAATGCTATAAAATGCTTACGTTTTTTGTTTTTTTATTACAATGCTCTTCACAAATGGTTCAAACACATATTCCCACAAAAACAGCTAAATATACCTCAAAACTAAATTATAAATGCATTAAAAACATTAGCTCAAACAAAAACTTAGCTTATGTAGGTCTTAACAGGGAGCAGCTGGATTCAGCTTTATGAAATGAGTTATACCATACTCGCTGTTGCTACTAGACGGCAGTGTATCCACCCAAATTGATAAAACTAAATGCAAAGACTTTCAAAACAAACCATGACAACGCCACTTTTATTAAACGAATACTTGAAGCAGCAAAATTGAATTCAAATCTTTTTTCTAATGGAATTACTCGAGTTAATCGATTAAGCGTTGCAGCACTATTTTAGAGCACTTCCTGGTCATTTTGGGTCACTTGCTCTTGATTTAGTTTCAATTCCAGGTCACCTCCTGTTGATTTGGTTCACTTCCTGTTTATTTTGGGGCTTTTACAGGTCACTTCCTGTTGATTTTTTTTTTGGTCGCTTTCTGGTTGTGAATGCACATCTTCCAACACTACTCATCCAATCCATTTGGACTGGGACAGGTAAATGAACGTCACCCAGAAATGACGCAAAATCAACAGGAAGTGACCTGGATTTGAACCTAAATAACAGGAACTGACCCAAAATGAACAGGAAGTGACCTGCAGGAGTGTTTAACTAACTAACTGATGATTTTGAGTCACTTCCTTTCCTTTTTGGGACATTCCCGGGTCACTTCCAGCTCAGTAAACCAAAATCGACAGGAAGTGGCCTGGACTTGAACCTAAATCAACAGGAACTGACCCGAAAATGAACAGGAAGTAACCTGTAGTTCTTTTTAATTTAATTTTTTTTTTTTTTATTAACAATCTGTTGATTTTGAGTCACTTCCTCTTTATTTTGGAACATACCCTGGTCACTTCCTGTCCAGTAACCCAAAATCAACAGGAAATGACCCATAAATGCCCAAAAATCGACAGAAAGTGGCCTGAACTTGAACCTAAATAAACAAGGAACTGACCCAAAAATGAACAGGAAGGAACCTGCAGCAGTAATTGTTTTTTGTTGTTGCGTTTTAGTCTTTTTGTCTTAATTTTGGGACATACCTGGGTCACTTTCTGTCCAGTAAACCAAAATCGACAGGAAGTGGCCTGGATTTGAACCTAAATCAACAGGAACTGACCTGAAAATGAACAGGAAATAACCTGCAGCAGCATCTTAAAAAAAAGAAAAAAATTATCAACGAACTGCTGATTTTGAGTCACTTTGTCTTCATTTTGGGACATACCTGGGTCACTTCCTGTCCAGTTACCCAAAATCAACAGAAAGTGACCCATAAATGCCCAAAAATCGACAGGAAGTGGCCTGGACTTGAACCTAAATCCTAGAAATGCCCAAAACTCAACAAGAAATGATGCAAAATGTACAGCGAGTAAACCCAGAATGCCACAAAATCAACAGGAAGTGAAAAGTGAACAAGAAGTGAACCAGAAATGTCCTGAAATCAACAGGAAATTACCCCAAATGTACTGTTAACGACCCATAATGTGTCAAACCCAACAGGAAGTGACCCAGAAATGCCTTGAAATCAACAGGAAATTAAACAAAATGTGCATAATGTGCATTTATATCTACAAAAACCAGAATCCTCCCTACATGAGACTTTTGAACTAATAACACAAATTTTCACAAATATCAGATTATGCTATAAATTGGTCAAAATCAATTATAATGCCCTTATCAACAAACTCATGGAATCCTGCAAATCAAAATTACAATATTCCAATAGGGAATATAAAGCATCTTGGAATCAACATTTCCATCACTAACGGGTACGTTAGACCCACCACCTTTCGTAAATAAAATAATAAATATACATCCTCAACAAAAAAAAATACTTTCAAAAGTATATAAAGCCCTCTCATGTAACAACTCTACTTGCCTACCAATCGAAAAATGGAATAACGAACTTTCGGTAACATTAGATAATAACTATTGGTCCAACATCTGTAAAAATACATTTATAATGACAAAGAATAAGAACCTTCAGCTTATACAGTTCAAAATACTGCACAGATGGCATATTACTCAATCTAAAATGCACAACATGGGGTTCTCCCAATCCGATAAATGTACAAGCTGCAATGAAGATACTTCAGATACATACTTTCATGCTCTTTGGCAATGTAAACCAATACAAGATTTCTGGGCACAGGTAACGAAGAAACTCTCTTTCCTATTGAACTGCAGGATTCCATTGTCTCCAACTCTTTGTCTGCTTGGCGATCTGAATACAGTGAATATCTCTATCCATCAAACCCGTCCACTACTAGCAAGTCTAACGATAGCCAAAAAAACAATATTGTTGAATTGGAAAAACAAACAAAACATTAGCATTAACCAATGGCTAAATCTAATCATTGAATATATAACATTAGAGAAAATATCTGCCAAACAGACAAATAAAATGGACAAATACGAACAACAGTGGGAAACGGTCGCAAGAATGATGAACATAGAATAAGGATTCTCTCTCACCTGCGAAGGAATGCCACAAAAATAATAAAAATGTATACATAAATTGATGTATGCGGGGTGTCCAGGGAAGTTGTATGGATCCTTCTGCAGCTGGAAACTTGACATGTTTAAATCCGAACTGTTTTATACACTCCCAACAGCATGTAATAAATAATTTTTCTTCCTTCATAGTTTAGTCGGTCAATGGGCTTATTTTACAAGGATACTCATAGACAATTTGGTTTCCAGCTACTGGGGAACATATGCAACTTTTTTTGGAACACCCTATATACTACTTATCAGACTTGGAACAATTAAGGAACTATGCGTAAATAATACACTTCACTGGTCCTTGGCATACATCTAATGGTGTTTGATAAACCTCTTCTTCTGTCAGCTTTACAGGTGGAGTTTGTTGGCGTCCTGCCCTGGGCCGTCCCGCCGCCGGTCTTGGCCCCCGGGATTTTCGGCCGGGGCTTGTCTGGTTGCGTCTGGCTGTGCGGGGGGTCCCGTCGGGCGCGCGCTGGTGTCGTGGGCGGGTGGGGGGGCCGCGCGGGTGCCGGTCCGGGGCCGCAGCCCTTCCCCGGCCGGCCGGGGTGGGGTGGAGTTGGGGTGGGTGCCGGGGGGTGTATGTGGCAGCCATGGTTCCCTCCCAGGTCCGCCTGGCCGGAGCCGCGTCTCCCTGTACCGGGTGCTGGGGAGGTGCCCTCTGGTGCCATACCGCGCGGCCCTCTTGGCCCGGGGGTGGGTTGTGGGGGGTGCGCTTCCCTCCCCTTGGTCTGTTTCGGGCCCTGTCCGCCTCCCTGGGCCGCAGCGGCCGCCGCTGCCCCCCGGCCGGCGGGGTCATTGGCTGGGCCTCTTGGGGCCTGCGGGGCCTAGGGTGAGGCTTGCTGTCCCTTGCCGGTGGGGTGGACGCCCCCTGGTCGCCGGCGCTTGGTGTGGCGCCTGCTCAGGGTGCGGGGTGGGTGCTCGGTGGGTGGGAGGGGGGTGGGCGGTCGCGGAGGCGCCGTGGGTGGTATGGGGCGGGGATTGATCGGGGCCTTGACGCTTCTTCCGCCCTGGGGCCGGTGGTTCTGGTGGACGGGGCCACGCCCACGGGAGCCTGCCTCTTAACTCACGCACTTCTCACTTCGGCACTGTAAATATTTTTCACCCTGGCACTTACATGCTCATACATTTCTCCGGGGAGAGTTGGGACGGGGCTTTACAGTCCCAGCCCGACTCCCCCCTGTTTTTAATGCACCACACACCAAGGTTGTGGGATGGTTGGGACCTGTTGGGGGGGGGGGGGGGGGCTTCACGGCTGCCTCCTCTACACAGGCCCCGCCATCCCTGCACCTTTTTTAAATGCACCACACACAACATACTCCACAGGAGAGCTCCGGCAAAGGGCGGTGGGACGGGCGGCTGGGCAGAAACTCCATGCTGCGGTCCCACTGCCCCAAGCCAAGCTCTCCTATTTTAATGCATACATTGCACTACCCTCCCCTCACACCCCCATCACGGTGCTGGGTGATGGCTGCCAGTCGGGAACCTGGCAGCCACAGTAATAGGGTGGTAGGTGGGTCCCACACTTTTTCTATATGGCGTGGCTCCCGGGGTGTGGCCTCCCCTCTGCCTCGGCTGCCGGCCGCGGGAGTGGGTTGGGGGGTCGGGTCTCCGATCTTGCATTGCCCCGTGGCAGTTCCTGGGCGTTCTCCTGCCTCCGCCTTTTCCTCTCTTCTCTGGCTGGGCATCCGCCCTGCGCTCCGTCGCGGGTCGCTGGCTGGGCGCCGGTGTATCAGCGGGGTGTCGCCTGCACCGGCGGGGGACCCTGCCTTGCCTGGGGCTTGGTGGGCCGCTGGGGGTCCCGTGGCGTGCCGTGCCGGTTGGGGGGCTGTGGCTGTGGCTCGTGGCCCGGGTGGGCGGGCGGGGGTGGGTGTAGGCGTGAGGTTGGTGATGCGTCCCCTCCTGCCATCCCTGAAGGTCGGTTGATGGGCGCGCGGGTGGCCCGGGGGACCACCCTGGGTCCCGGGGGGGGGACGATGGCTCCCTTGCTGGGCGGCGGGAGGAGGGATGGGCTGCGCATGGCCCCCCCGCCCCACCGCCCGCCCTCCCTCCCCGGGCTGGCTGGGTGGGGCCGTGGCCCTGGGTTGGCGCCCGCGCGGTTTCTCCACCCGTCTGCGTGGCTGTCGCGCGCCCGGTGGGGCTTGCGTGCTGCTGGATGTGGTAGGGCATGCTCGGGTTGGGGGTTCCGATGCCGGGATTGGCGATGCGGCGGCGTAGGGTTGGTCGCCAACGGGCTTACACTCATAAGAGATTCACACGATTACTGGGTTCTAGATCACAGAACTGATTTGTGTACACTCTACCCCTTTCAATCACTTAGCTTATAGTCTTATAGACACCCCCACCCCCATTCTCCTCTTTCACTGGCCAATAGGCCCCCACATGGTGTAAACCGGAAATACATCTCGCTGACTATAGCACCAGCATATTAGTAACTAGTTTAGATGTTCAATGTATTTCTTGTTGTTGTTTGTGTATGTGTTTCTTTTCTTTCTTCTCTTGTATTTCTTTTCTTCTGTCCCCCCATAATCCCTTCCTGTTCGCTGCTTTGTCATAATAAAAAGGTATTTTGAATGATCACAATGGGAGTATGTCAGACTCTCAATGTGAAACATTAAAACTGTTCAGAATCCGGGCACTGAGACTTCCATTCTCTGTGTCAAACAGCTGAACAGGACAGGTTTAAAAGAAAAAAAAAATGTGCAGGAAGTGACCCAGTAATGCCCAAAAATCAACAAGAACTAACCTAAAATCAACAGGAAGAGACAAATGAACTAGAAATGACCTAGAAAGTCTCCAAAAGTAAAAGGAAATGACAAGTGGACAGGAAATGACATGGAAATTCCCTAAAATCAACAGGAAATTTAACAAAATAAACAGGAAGTCACCTTGCAATGCTCAAAAACAAACATGAAATGACAGGAAATGCCCTAAAATCAATAAGAAATGATACAAAATGTACAGCGTGTGACTTCAGAATGCCCCAATATCAACAGGAAGTGACCTCGTAATGCCCCCAAATCAACAGGAAGTGATGCTTAATCAACAGCAAATGAAAAGTGAACCGGAAATGCCCTGAAATCATCAGGAAAGTATCCCAAATGTACAGTTAATGACCCGGAATGTGTCAAAATCAACAGGAAGTGACCCAAATGAACAGGAAGTGACCTTATTTTTGTTTTTATTAACAAACTAACTGTTGAGTTTGAGTCACTTTCTCTTCATTTTGGGACATTTCCGGGTCACTTCCTGTCCAGTAACCCAAAATGACTAGAAGTGACCTGTAAATACCTCAAAATTATCAGAAAGTGACCCTTGAATGCCTCAAAATCAAGAGGATATAACCTGAAATGCCCCAAAATGAACTCACGAGATGCCCTTGACGGCCATTGTTATGACATCAAATCCATTTTGAATGGGTGGATTGGAGAGTTACTGTTGTCCGGGCAACGAGGGTCGTGGATTTTGCCACCTCAGCATCAAAGGGGCTCTTGGAGTCTTGTCAGTCGTGTTATCAGTTGGATATCGGTAGTTCTCCTGTGTTCCTTGTGTTAGGACGGACCGTCCCGCCATTTGTTGTGGACTGTCCGGGAGAACTCATTGCAAGACTTGGGGCGTCAATCTTGCTCATGACGCACACGTTGGACTTTCCGAGATAAGATGTCGTCGTGTATCTTTTATGCCCTATCTTCTGATTGTTTTCCTTAAACTATGGTATAAATGCTATTTATTTCATATCGGGTGTGATAGAGTACTACAAACATTTAGACAGTGCCTAAGAGAAAAGGTACTCTCCTTTATACCTCTCTGAGTATTCTGCGCTGAACTATTGGCGTCATCTTTGGTGGACGGCCACTCCTTGGGAGTGCCAAACTCTCTTCATTTGTAGACAACTTCTCTGACTGTTGATAGATGAACATCCAGACTTTTAGAGATGGTTTTGTATCCTTTCCCAGCTTTGTACAAATCAACAATCCTTGATCACAGGTCTTCAGACGGCTCTTTTGACCGAGCCATGATGAACATCAAACAATGTTTCTCATCAAGACATTTCTTACCAGGTGTGTGTTTTATAGTGGGCAGGGCAGCTTTAAACCATACATCAGTGATTGGGCACACACCTGTGTTAAAATGTTTGGTAAAAATTGGTTTCAATTGCTCTTTAAGTCTACTTGGGCAGAGGGTTCACTTACTTATTTTTCCCCCTTCTGTCATTGCATGCCGTCCTCATTGAAATATGAAAACCTGTAAATGTTTGGGTGGTTTTAGTTGAAGCAGACACTGTTTTTTCATCTGCATGATTTTGACAAAGATCAGATCACATTTGATGGTGATTTTATGCAGAAATGTGAGAAATTCCAAAAGGTTCAGACCCTCTTTCATACCACTGTACTATCGATTTTGAGTCACCTCTTATTCATTTTGGGACGTTTCAGGGTCACTTCCTGTTCAGTAACCCAAAGTCAACAGAAAGTGACCTAGAAATTGCCCCAAATCAATAGGAAGTGACGCGTGAATGCCCTAAAATCAACAGGAAGTGACCAAAACTCCCGAACTTCCGCAAAATGTCCGAATTGGCTGCCATTGTCGACACTAGACTAGCTAGAAAGTTTATTCGGTGCCGTCCCTCCCGCTTCAAACGGACTGGACAAAATGTTAGAATGGTGAGAAAAGTAGCTGTCAGCGAGTTGCTGCGTAAAAAAAGACAAATACAGATTTTTTTTCACCCTGTTAGTTTTCCTGAACGTGAGCTTCTTGCGCTATTTAAAGAGCCGGCGTCTGATTTCTTCAAGGCTTGTCAGGAGATGATCTTGTTTGATCCAGGAAATGGTGTTTCAAAGCGCATCAAAATGGAAAGCCGGCACAATCTAGCAAATGCGCTACAAATAGCTGGAGGGAATAAATATGTCAATCGTGACTTTCAGGGATTGAAATAAAGCAAACAAAATCCACTCAAATAAAAGTACTATTACATTAAGGGAATTAGAATTAGGGAAAAGTAAAACTACTGGTGTAAAAATCGAGCCAAAGTAAAAGTAATTAGTTTCCATACATACTACGAATGTGTAATTTCAAATAAATACATTGCTCCATTTCCAACCCATTGGATACAATGGGAAGTGTCCCAGAAATTCTTCATAATGTACAGGAAGTGACCTAGGAATGCCTCAAATTTACCAGAAAGGGACCCTGAGTGTCCCAAAATGAATAGGAAGTGACTCAAAATCAATAAGAAGTGAGCTGCAAATGCCGTCAAATGAACAGGAAGTGATGGGGAAATGCCCCAAAATTATCAGGAAGTGGCCAGCGAACAGGAAGATACCTGGAAATGGCCTAAAACCATCAAGAAATATTCAAAATATACAGGAAGTGACCATTGAACAGAAAATGACCTGGAAATGTCCTAAAATCAACCGGAAAGTATCTAAAATATACAGGAAGTGACCATGTCACGCTCCAGAATTAACAGAAAATAACCGATGAACAGGAAATGACCTGGAAATGCCCTAAAATGAACAGAAAATTCAACAAAATGTACAGGAAGTAACCCTGCAACGCTCCAAAACCAAAAGGAAGTGAACGGAAATGCCCTAAAATTACCGGGAAATGATCCAAAATGTAAAGGAAGTGACCCTGCAATGCTCCAAAACTAACAGGAACTGACTGAAATCAACGGGGAAAAATCCAAAACAACAGGAAGTGACTTCGTAATGCCACAAAATCAACAGGAAGTTACCCTAAATCAACAGGAGGTGACAAATGAACAAGAAGTGACCTGAATTTACCCTGGTATTAATAAGCAAGTTATCCCAAATGTAAAGTTAACGACCCGGAATATGTCAAAATCAACAAGAAGTGACCCAAGATCAATAAGGAATTAACCAAAATCACTGCAAAGTCACAAAGAAATGTCCTAAAATCAACATGAAGTGACTCAAAATAATAGGAAGGGAACCAAAATTGACATGAAGTGACCCAGAAATGCCCTAAAACCAACAGGAAGTGACTCAAAATGCCCCAAAAAAAACAATAGGAAATGACCAAAAATCACCACGAAGTGACCCGGAAATCACCTTAAATCAACAGTGACCCAAAAATCAAGAGAAAATGATTCAGAAATGCCTTAATTCAACCGAAAGTGAAGTAAAATCAATAGGAAACGAACCAAAATCACCATGAAGTGATCAGAAATCTGTAACACCAACATGTGACCCAAAATAAAAAAGAAACCAACCAAAATCACTACAAAGTGACTACTAAATGTCCTAATATCAAAAAGAAGTGACTCAAAATCAATACGAAGTGCAACCAAATCGACAGGAATTGCCCAAAAATCAATAGAAAGTGACCCAAAATCAATTTTTAAAAAATAACCAAAAACCACCACGAGGTGACCAGGAAATACCCTAAAGTCAACACTGACCTAAAAGTCAATAGAAAGTCCTCCAGAAATGCCCTAAAATCAACCCGAGGTGACATAAAATCAATAGGAAAATGAACTGAAATTACCATCAAGTGACCCAGAAATGTCCTAAAACCAACAGAAAGTAACTCAAAATCAATACCAAAATTAACACAAAGTGACCCAGAAATACCCTAGAATCAACAAGTGACCCAGAAATGTTCCAAAATAGACTGGAAGTGACCCAAAATCAATAGGAAATGAACCAAAAGCACCACGAAGTGACCTGGAAATTACCTAAAATCAACAGGAAGGGACTCAAAATCAATAGGAAATGAACTAAAATCACCACAAAGTGACCCAGAAATGTCCTAAAATCAAGAGGAAGTGACTTAAAATCAATAGGAAATACCAAAATTAACAAGAAGTGACCCAGAAATGCCCTAAAATATAGAGGAAGTGACCCTAAATACATAGGGAGTGAACCAAAATTAAGCGGAAGTGACTAAATCAATAAGAACTGAACCAAAATAAAAATGAAGTGACCCGCTAATGCCCTAATATCAACAGGAAGTCACCCAAAGTCAATTAGAAGTGACCTCAAAATGCTCCAATATCGACAGGAAAAGAAGTTTCAATAAAGTAAATCGTCTGATCTTGCCCCAGCGCTGCCAGTTTTATTCCCCTTTCCCCGTATGTTGTATTTGAGCATGAAAAATGACAAGTCGGGTATTTTGATTGCTATCAAACGTCAAGAGGATGCAAAGTTGACACGACGACATCAGACACGCCGCTCCTCCCCCGCGGACAAATGGAGCGTCCACAGCTGACTCATTAGCTCCTAAGAAAGAGACGCGCGACACGTCGGCCCCAGGGGAAGGATTTCCGCACGTATGATCGACACGTTTTGCGAGCTCGGAGATGGATGAGAAGCTGTCCATCAAAAACCGCTAATGACTAGCGCCCTGCTGCAAAAGGCCGTCTTATCTCTCTCTTGACATTCATTCGTATAAATAGAAAATGCCATTTGTGGAAAAATTGCTCTCGATGTGTCACTTCTTGGTTTTTTTTGTCACTTCCTATTCGTTTTGGGGCATTTTCCGGTCACTTCCTTGTTAACTCATTGGCTGCCGTTGATGTCCCTAAAGTTAATTTGACCATCCCAGCCCAAATGGATTGGATGTTTCGCTTCATCAATGGCAACAATTGCCACTTTCATTTTTCTACTTCTCTTCTTCTACTTTCAAATACATGTTAATTTTACGGCATTTCTAGGTTACCTCTGGTTCAATAGTCACTTCTTGTTGGTTTTGGAGCATTTTAAAGTGCCTGTGACAGCATAAAAAAATCTTAAATAGCATTATTATGTGAATTATAATCATATTTTGAGACGATTCGACTATATACAGTGTATCACAAAAGTTAGTACACCCCTTGGATTTCTGCAGATATTTAAGTATATCTTTTCATAGGACAACACTGACAAAATGACACTTTGACACAATGAAAAGTAGTCTGTGTGCAGCTTATATGATAGAGTTAATTTATTTTCCCCTCAAAATAACTCAAAATATAGCCATTAATATCTAAACCCCTGGCAACAAAAGTGAGTACACCCCTATGAAAAAACATTCCCACCACCATGCTTGACTGTAGGCATGACACACTTATCTTTGTATTCCTCACCTGGTCGCCGCCACACATGCTTGAGACAATCGGAACCAAACAAATGAATCTTCGTCTCATCAGACCATAGGACATGGTTCCAGCAATCCATGTGCTTTGTTGACATGTCTTCAGCAAACTGTTTGTGGGCTTTCTTATGTATTATTAGGGCTGTCAAAATTATCGCGTTAAAGGGCGGTAATTAATTTTTTTAATTAATCACATTAAAATATTTGACGCATTTAACGCACATGCCCCGCTCAGATTAAAATGACAGCACAGTGTAATGTCCACTCATTACTTGTTTTTTGGCGTTTTGTCGCCCTCTGCTTGTGCTTGGGTGTGACTGATTTTATGGGTTTCAGCCCCACATGAGCATTGTGTAATTATTGACATCAACAATGGCGAGCTACTTGTTTATTTGATTGAAAATTTCACAAATTTTATTAAAACGAAAACATTAAGAGGGGTTTTAATATAAAATTTCTATAACTTGTCCTAACATTTATCTTTTAAGATCTACAAGTCTTTCTATCCATGGATCGCTGTCACAGAATGTTAATAATGTTAATGCCATCTTGTTGATTTATTGTAATAACAAACAAATACAGTACTTATGTACCGTATGTTAAGTGTATATATCCGTATATTGTCTTATCTTTCCATCCCAACAATAATTTACAGAAAAATATGGCATATTTTATAGATGGTTTGAAGTGCGATTAATTACGATTAATTAATTTTTAAGCTGTAATTAACTCAATTAAAATTTTTAATCGTTTGACAGCCCTAACCGTCTTCAGAAGAGGCTTCCTCCTGGGGTGACAGCCATGCACACCAATTTGATGTAGAGTGTGGCGGATGGTCTGAGCACTAACAGACTGACCCCCCCCCCCACCTCTTCAATCTCTGCAGCAATGCTGACTGCCACTCTGTAATGAGTCACATGACATTTTGGAGGGAAAATGACAAGCAGTACTCAATTTGGACATGTAGGGATGTACGTTTTTTCAAAGGGGTGTACTTACTTTTGTTGCCAGGAGTTTAGATATTAATGGTTACATTTTGAGGGGAAAATAAATGAACTCTATTATATAAGCTGACACGGACTACTTTTCATTGTGTCAAAGTGTCATTTTGTCAGTGTTGTTCCATGAAAAGATATACTTAAATATCTGCAGAAATGCGAGGGGTGTACTGACTTTTGTGATACACTGTACAACAATTTGGCGAAGCGCAGATGACGAGAAATTAGTCTTTCAATTTGCCGTTTAGCCCCTGCCTGTCATTATAGCGCTCTAGCGTCCCCAAGCTGGAGGATGACGTCGGCATGGTGACAATTTCATCTGATTTAGAATTCAGCCTATTGAGGGGGAATTATTCAGAAAGAGGAAAATGCCACGAAGAGAGCAGCAAAATGTCATTGTTTCAATCTCTCTACTCCAATATTTTTACAGGATATTCTTTTCATCGAAGTATTTTTCCCCAATTGCTAAATAAATGTTATGGTCAGGACAAATAAGTCTTGTGCTAAATGGAATATGAAATATTATAAAGATGTATTTATTCAGTACGATATGGCAAATTACTCCATAATGGCCAAAACTGTCGACTTCTTGCACCTCCCGAACAATATTTTATACCACCGGCGTTAGTCCGTTTTTTGTCATTTCCCTGCCCCGGCTTCGAGAGATTCGAAAGAAACAAACCAGTAGGCGTGACAGCTAGTCGACATGCTAACCCAAACCGAGCGGCGTTTCCAAGACTTATTCTCGCCTTTCGAAGCGAAAAATCACACAAAACTACCCCGAATCCTGTCACACGAAGTCGATTGTCATCACGGATCGGCAATCCCGCCGGTGGCGAGCAAGTTACAGCTCGTCATTCCCCTGCTGCGGGCAGGAGAGCTCGTTTGCCGGGGAGGCAGCTGGAGAATGACCGCCGGACAAACCGGCAGACATCGGAGGAGCGCGTAGCTGCCCGAGCCCAACCTGAGGATAGTGGTCTATTGCCGGGCACACGAAGAGGGCAGAGGGGGCTGGAAGTCTGGACGATATGGAGAACCACACGAGCATAAGCCGAGTATAGCGCTCTTCCGGCAGGCACACGAGGACCGAGGGGGGTGTGCAACAAGCCGCTGGTTGTCGGCCGAGTAGCATTCTCTGTGGACAAGGAGCATTGTCAGCCACAAAATGCAAGCCACATCCTTATTAAAACGTGTGCCATGATCCCAGTATTTGACATAATACAAAACACGAATTTTACTCACTTCCTCATAAGACCAATGGTCCCACAGTTGACGGACTTGTTTTGGCCAGTCTCGGGGTGAACAGGAACTTTTTGAAACCCAAAAAGGCTCACATGCATCTCCCTGGTGCAGCAACAAAACCCTGCAACGCATTTGGCTGGCATGATGCGAAAAATAAACGAATTAATCCGCAAAATCAGATGTCACATTCGCATTCGTCTTCAACCCGAGACTGGAGCCGGAAGTCACCCATTTTCGTGGCGTGGGATTAAAAAAATTGAATTAATAAAACGATCGCTTCCACACACATCCAGGCAGTCCATTTCATTCAGGAGCATAAAATACTGCATGAAATATGAAAAAAAAAAAACTTGCTTTTTGCGGTCATAGGCACTTCAAGATCACTTCCTGTAGATTTTGAGGCATTACAGGGTAATTACTGTACAGTTTGGGTTATTTCCTTTTGCGTTTGGGGCATTTCCGGGTCACTTCTTGTTGATTTTGAGTCATGTCCTGTAGATTTTGAGTCATTTCCTGTTGATTTAAGGGCATTTGTGGGTCACTTCCTATTAGTTTTGGAGCGTTGCAGTGCCAGTGTCGGGGTCACTCGTACATTTTGTCACGTTCCGGGTCATTAACTATACATTTGGGATATTTCCTTGTTGATTTCAGGGGATTTCCGGGTGACTTCTTGTTCATTTGTCACTTCCTGTTGAGTTTGGGTCACTTCCTGTACATATTGGATCATTTCCTGTTGATTTTATGGCATTTATGGGTCACTTCCTATTAGTTTTGGAGCGTTGCAGTGCCAGTGTCAGGGTCACTTGTACATTTTGTCACATTCCAGGTCATTAACTATACATTTGGGATCATTTCCTTGTTGATTTCAGGGCATTTCTGGTCACTTATTGCTCATTTGTCACTTCCTGTTGAGTTTGGGTCACTTCCTGTACATATTCCATCACTTCCTGTTGATTTTGGAGCATTTTAAGGTCACTTCCTGTAGATTTTGAGGCAATAATGGGTAATTACTGTACATTTTGGATTATTTCCTGTTGATTTTGGGGCATTTCCAGGTCACTTCTTGTTCATTTGTCACTTCCTGTTGATTTTTGATCACTTCCTGTTGATTGAAAGGCATTTGCCGGTCACTTCCTGTTAGTTTTGCAGCGTTGCAGTGCCAGTGTCGGGGTCACTTGTACATATTGACACATTCCGGGTCATTAACTATACATTTGGGATAATTTCCTTGTTGATTTCAGGGCATTTCCGGGTCACATCTTGCTCATTTGTCACTTCCTGTTGAGTTTAGGTCACTTCCTGTAAATATTGGATCATTTCCTGTTGATTTGATGGCATTTCTGGGTCACTTCCTGGAGATTTTGAGACATTATGGGGTCATGACTGTAGATTTTGGATAATTTCCTGTTGATTTTAGGGCATTTCAGGTCACTTGCTGTTCATCGGTCACTTCCTGTTTTGGAGCATTGCAGTGTCAGTTTCTGTACGTGTTGGATAATTTTCTGGTGATTTTAGGGCATTTCTGGGTCACTTCTCATGCATATTGTACAATTTCCTTTTGACTTCAGGGCATTTCTGGATCACTTCCCGTTGATTTGGACACATTCCGGGTTATTAACTGTACATTCAGGATAATTTCATTGTTGATTTCAGGGCCTTTCCAGGTCACTTCTTGTTGATTTGTTACTTCCTGTTGATTTAGGGTCACTTCCTGTACATATTGGCTCATTTCCTGAGGTTTTTGGGGGATTTCTTGGTCACTTCATGGAGATTTTGAGGCATTATGGGGTCACTTACTATACATTTTCGATTTGGATTTTTTGTTGATTTTAGGGCATTTGCGGCTTACTTCTTGCTCATTTGTCACTGTTGAGTTCGGGTCACTTCCTGTTGATTTTTAGAGCATTTCTTGGTCACTTCCTGTTGATTTGGGGGCTTTTCTGTGTCACTTCATGTTGATTTTGGGTCACTTCCCATTAATTTTGAGTCACTTTCTGTTGATTTTAGGGCATTTCTGAATCATATCCTGTTCATTTTGGGTCACTTCATATTTATTTCCTGAATCAGAATCAGATTAGCTTTATTGTCAGGAATTTCTAGGTCACTTCCTGATCATTTTGAGGTACTTCCTGTTTATTTAGCGTTAATTCAAGGTCACTTCATGTTGATTATAACTTTCTGTCTACTTTGGGTCACTCCCTCTTGATTTGGGAGCATTCCTTCCTGGTCATGTTTTTATAACCTGTATTTTGTTTTTATCAACTCATTCTCTGCCATTCACGATGCTAGATATCCAATCCATTTAAAGTGGGTGGGTTGGCAGCGAATGAACGAACATTCACTTCAAATGGCATTGAGTATTGAACATTTTAGCACAGCACCCTCTACTATTGTGTTGGCAGGTTCTTGTCAAGGAGAAGTGTGAAACGGGAAGGGATGGCGCCGTATGAAATCTTTCCCTCCCCCTCCATCTAATTAACACTCTTCCCTGATCCACCTGCTGATACCGGAGCTAATTACAGGCTTCTCAATTTATGACAATTCTTGTGGGGATGCTTTGCATTTTTCGATCGCTACAGACCCCCCCGATTCCAATGCATTGGACGTCTCACGCTTCCAAAGGCAGAATTAAGATAGAAGTGACCCAAACTGACCAGGATGAGACCTAGACATGCCCCAAAATCAACAGGAAGTAACCCAAAGCAACAGAAAGTGACCCAGAAATGTTCAAATCAACATGAAATGATCCAAAATGTACAAGAACAGACCTAAACACGAGTTGACCCTAGGGAAATTCCAACGACCCGGGCCGGCGGGAATCCAACAACCTGGCCAAAAGGCCTTAGTTTTAACCCCTTCTACTGAATCCATTCTAAAAGCTGAAAAAAGGCTTCGAAATACAAAGTTCACAATTTATTCCAAGTCGACAGCAATCAAAAAGCAAGGCAAAAACAGCAAACAGACCCAGACGAAGAGCAAGGCTGGATCCATGGATCCATATCACAGGTCAACAAAAGATTCCCAAGAAAAAACAGCGCTAGCTAAAGAATTCTGTCTTTTGAAGGTTTTGTGGGGTGGGCTGTTGGCCGGAAGAAGGGTGTGTTCGGGCGTTGTTTAGGGTTATTGTCCGTTGTGGATTGGGCAGGAGAGTTCGGGCATTACTGTTGTCAGGGCAACGAGAGTTGAGGATTTTGCCGGCCTCAGCGCCGCGTCAGTTCTGAGTGTCAACTTCTCAGATGCAGGTTCCTCTGTTATCGGATGTTCCTTGTGGGAGGAGAGGATGTCCTTTTATTGTTCTGGACTGTCCATTGTTGGTTACCAGAAGAGCTGATGGTGGGTTTTGGTGGTTCAGGCATTGGCTTGTAGATGTCTTGGCCATCACCTGCTTGTCTCGCTCAGTCAGCCGCATGACGCGTATGTTGAGCTTCCATAGTCAGCAGGCATTCCGTATCTGTTATGCCCTTTTGTGCCCATTGTCTTGGCGCTGCAAATTCCAATCACTCCAAGTCCAACTACTTATACTTCAAATATGTTCTACTTGTTTTCTTGAACTATGATTTAAATGCTATTTATTTTATATGGGTTGTTTTAGAGTAATACAAACATTCAAACATAGGAAAGGATACTATTCCCTTCAAAAGCATCTCTTATTTTTGTGGACTTGAAAAGAGCCGTCAACGCGCTAACCCGCCGAGGTCAATGGCAATCGTTTCTGACGACGGATCGTCGATCATCGGAGCGCAACTGAGAGACTTTCGCCGGGCCTCATTAATATTTCATTAACTTCCCATCGATCGGCGGAATCAAAAGCTAAATGAATTGCCTGTCGGAAAAGTGCAAAAGTTGTCCTTTTCTGATCAATCGATGATTATCATTGGAGCGAAACAAAAATAAATAAATGAATCAACATTAGACAAAAAAGAAAATTTTAAACACAGTTTTTAATTAATTGATGGTAGTTTCGCATGCAATTCAAAAGCAACCATTCATGTTGTTCCTTTTTTATTTTCAATGGGGTTTCTTCAGTGCGCCGGACAACCCAAACCTTTTGGCCCATTGATACCGCTCGAATACCGAAATGACCGGAATTCTCATGCGATGCAGTGAATCTTTCCAATGACCCCCAAAATATTACAGTTCGAGCCAAAACGCGTGTTTGTTTTTAAAAAAGAATTTAAAAAAAAAACATTTTCATATATTTCTCATATACTGTGAGAAGCAGAAGTATTGTACCCCTGAGAAAATCAGTGCTAATATTTTGTGCAAAAACCTTTCTTTGGAGTCACAGAGGTCAGGCGCATTCTGTAGTTCTTCACTAGGTTTTCACATACAGTGCTGGCCAAAGGTATTGGCACCCCTGCAATTCTGTCAGATAATGTTCAATTTCACCCAGAAAATTATTGCAATTACAAATGATTTGGTAGTACAAACCGGATTCGGTTGAAGTTGGGAAATTGTGTAAAATGTAAATAAAAACGAAATACAACGATTTGAAAATCCTTCTCAACCCATATTCAATAGTATACACTACAGAGACAACAAATTTCATGTTCAAACTGATAAACTTAATTGTTTTTTGCCAAATAATAATTAACTTAGAATTTCATGGCTGCAACACGTCCAGTAGAAGTTGGGAAAGGTGACAAAAAAAATACTGAGAAAGCTGAGAAAAGCTCATCAAACACCTATTTGGAACATCCCACATAGGAGTGTGACAAAATATCGAAATGGTGATATATCGTGATACTTTGTATCCCAAAAGGTTATCGATATGCTCCTGTCAAAAATCGAGATATCGTTTTAAAATGGTGTCAATTAACAAAAAAAAAAAAATTATTATTATTTTTTTTTTAAAGGCTGCCATTGACTGTGCTCGACGCCCAATCCATTTAGACTAGGAACGTTCGTTCCTTCAAAACCAGCGCATTCACAGTCATTCGGTCCGATTTTGCTTTTCATTTTAGGGCATTTACAGGTCATTTCCTGTTGAGTTTGAGTCATTGCCTATAGAGCCTACCCACGTACCACGTGCTCGCTGTATGGTTCCGCCCACTTGTCCGTCAAAACATAGTGTTAACCTGTTACGGCTACGTACATTTCTCCTATTTACGGCGTGTTTTTCTGCTCCTTAACATTAATAATCAAAATGGTGAAGGCGTGTGTGGCTGTTGGTTGCACTAACAGAGAAGATGGAAGGAGAGACTTGAAGTTTTACCGTATTCCGAGGGATCCAAAGAGGAGAGCGAAATGGACGGCTGCAATTCGACGTGAAAACTGGACACCAAAAAATCACCACGGACTATGTAGTAGTCATTTTATATCCGGTAAGATGCATTTAATATATATTTAGAGGGTTTTGGCCTGACAACCACAATTAAGATCATTGCTAGGCTAGTCGCCGACAACATACGACGTAGTACGACATAGTTTCAAATTCAAGATGTTTGTGACTTCCCTTTCTTCCACCATCGTTATTTTTTGAATAATATTTAGCTGGTACCAAGTGAAAGAAACTGGCCTCGTCTACGGGGCTGACAAATAACCACAATTAAGATCATTGCGAGGCTAATCGCCGACAACATACGACGTAGTACGACATAGTTTCAAATTCAAGATGTTTGTGACTTCCCTTTCTTCCACCATCGTTATTTTTTGAATAATATTTAGCTGGTACCAAGTGAAAGAAACTGGTCTCGCCTACGGGGCTGACAAATAACCACAATTAAGATCATTGCTAGGCTAATCGCCGACAACATACACGTATGTATGTCGTGAGAGTGCTATCGCTAAACCATATAAACATTAAAAGCCTTAACTCCATTGACAAACGACATGAAATACATTAGACTTGACAGTGGATGTTAGCAATAACAAAAGATTTTGAATTGAAAATTTCGTAACTCACCTTTCCAAGCACAAGATAGATTCCTGCCGAATTTTCGTGGACGAGGACCTGTTTCACTTAACCAGCAACGAAGTATTTATAAGCCTCCAAGCTCTTGAAGTTTTTCAAATTTTCGTGAGAATAGGCTGATTTTGTGTGGACAAGATAATTGTAAATATCTGCGTAGCAGATGTCAGGCAGACAGGGCGAAGACAGTGGGTCGAAAAACATCGATTTGGGCATCAAATATGGATCTGGCAACTGTACAGAACGAAGCTTTTCCTCATAACGCCTTTTATGCAGCAGATCCAGTGAGTTTGCGGCATCAGAAAGCACCGGGTCTTCCATGAAATGCATTTTAAATTCCGCCATCAATTGAAAACAGTGCTAATACAGAGTCAAAATGACGGACAAGTGGGCGGATCCATACAGCGAGCACGTGGTACGTGGGTAGGCTCTATTCATTTGGGTGATTCCCAGGTCACTTCCTGTTCTGTAACACAAAATTAAACAGCAAAATAAAATAACCCAAAATCAACAGAAAGTAACTGAAAATCAACAGGTAAATGACCTTAAATGGCCCAAAATTACTTACTGCCTGGCATTGGCTGCCACTGACGGCCATAGACGTTCAATCCGTTTGAAGTGGGAGGTATGGCAGCGAATGAACGAATGTTCATTCGCTGCCACCCTCCAAGTTCAAACGGATTGGACGTCTACTAGTGATAAACTCATTCCAAATCACAGCAGAAGCTTGTTTTTCTGTTTATTAGTTTTTTGTAAAATATCCTAGAAGGATTTCCTGACCAATGTATCAAAAACCGTAACGCCATATCGTCAGATCATCGTTATCGTGAGCTTTGTATCGCAAATCGTATCGTATCGTAAGGTACCAAGAGGTTCCCACTCCTAATCCCACATGTGATCAGGCTAATTGGGAACAGGTGGGTACCATAAAAGGAGCCTCCCCAAACATGCTCAGTCATTCACAAGCAAGGATGGGGCGAGGTTCACCACTTTGTCCACAACTGCGTGAGAAAATAGTTGAACAGTTTAAGAACAATTCTCAAAGCAAAATTGCAAGGAATTTAGGGATTTCAACATCTACGGTCCATAGTATCATCAAAAGGTTCAGAGAATCTGATGAAATCAATGCACGTAAGTGCCACGGCCGGAAACCAAGACTGAATGACCGTGACCTTCGATCCCTCAGACGGCACTGCCTTAAAAACCGACGTGTGTGTAAAGGATATCACCAAATGGGCTCAGGAAAACTTCAAAAAACCACTGTCAGTAAATACAGTTCATCACTACATCAGTAAGTGCGGGTTAAAACTCTACCATGCAAAGCAAAAGCCGTTTATGAACAACATCCAGAAACGTTCTCTGGGCCTGACCTCATGTAAAATGGACTGATGCACAATGTGCACAGTGTTTTTGGAAACACTGGACATCGTGTCCTGCGGACCAAAGAGGAAGCGGACCATCCGGACTGTTATCAACGCAAAGTTCAAAAGCCAGCAACTCTGATGGTATGGGGGTGCATTAGTTCTCATGGCATGGCAGTCCAGTGCCAGAGGTAGCAAAACAACCCCAAAACATCAGGAAACCTGCGCCATGTTTGACTGTGGGGATCGTGTTCTTTTCTATGAAGGCCTCATTTTTTTTCTGTAAACTTTATGTTGATGCCCTTTCCCAAAAAGCTGTACTTCTGTCTCATCTGACCAGAGAACATTCTTCCAAAACGTTTTTGGCTTTCTCAGGTAAGTTTTGGCAAACTCCAGCCTGGCTTTTTTATGTGTCTGGGTCAGAAGTGGGGTCTTCCTACCATAGAGTCCCTTTTCATTCAGACGCCGACGAATAGTACGGGTTGACGCTGTTGTACCCTCGAACTGCGGGACAGCTTGAACTTGGTTGGATGTTAGTCAAAGTTCTTTATCCACCATCCGCACAATCTTTTCTTGAAATCTCTCGTCAATTTTTCTTTTCCGGCCACATCTCGGGAGGTTAGCCACAGTGCCATGGGTTTTACACTTATTGATGACACTGTGCACGGTAGACACAGGAACATTCAGGTCTTTGGAGATAGACTCGGAGCCTTGAGATTGCCCATTTGACATTTATCCGGACCATTTTTGGAGTTTTGTGTAAAATGATGATCCCTTTTTTTGTGTGTTTTTTCATTAAAAGCAAAATAAATGAAGATATTACTATCAAAGCATTTGTAATTGCAATCATTTTCTGGAAGAAACTGAGCATTATCTGACAGAATTGTAGGGGTGCCAATACTTTTGGCCAGCAGTGTATGGAAACAGGGATTCTGGCCCATTCCTCCACACAAATCTTCTATACATCTGTCAGGTTTCTGGGCTGTTGTTGAGAAACACCAAGTTTCAGCTCCATCCAAAGATTTTCAATTGGATTGAAGTCTGGAGACTGGCTAGGCCACTCCAGAACCTTGATATGCCTTTTACACAGCCATTCCTTGGTCAGCTTGGCTATAGGCTTGGGATCGTTGTCAGGTTGGAAGATCCAGCCACGACTCATCTTCAAGTCTCTGACTGAGGGAAGGAAGTTCTGGCTCAAAATCTGCCCATACATTTCACCATTCATCCCCTGCTTTATACAGTACAGTCATCCTGTCCCCTTTGCCAAAAAGCATGAGGTTTCCACCCCCATACTTCACAGTGGGGATGGTGTTCTTGGGATCGTACTCAACCTTCTTTTTCCTCCACACACGACGAGTAAAGTTTGCACCAAAATTTTCTACTCATTTGACCACATGACTTTCTCCCATGGCCCATCTGCATCATTCAGATGGTCCCTGGCAAACTTCACATGTACTTGCTTCAACAGGGGAACCTTCTGAGCAATGCATGATTTTAAACCATTGCACCGTAGTGTTCCACTGACAGTAGCCTTTCAAACTGTGCATGACCAGCTCCTTTCTCTGGTGTCTTTGGAAAGCTCTCTGGTCTTGCCCATGGTAGCGGTTGGATTAGGACTGACTGTGTGGTGCACAGGTACAATAACGGGCTCAAACGGGTGGTGGGTGGGTGGGTGTTTGGTGACTCATGGGGTAAAGGACTTTTTTTAAGGTAGACTGACAACTCTTTAGTGTCATAATTATTGCCCATTCTAAGAGGTACAAATACTTATCAACCCCAGTAAATTACAAATAAATGATTTAAAAATCATACAATTTTAGTTTCGGATATTTATTCATTTTATTTTTTTTTTTTTTAAGATTATGTCTCTATAAGTGGAAAGGCATCTATGATTGAAATTTTAGACCTCTACCTATTTTCTAAGTGGGTGAACTCGCAAAATCACAAGGGGTTCAAATACAGGGTGTCCATAAAGTCTCTTTACCATTTCAAAAATTTATTTTTTTCCAGATTTATTCCATTGTATTCAGTGTTTATTAAAGTTTTTTATTACACTGCATTTGTGTGTTTTTCTTCATCGAGACATCCATTTTTGCAAATGTTTACGTTGACCTTTTAACTGAATATGTGCCACCACAACTGAATGACCTTCAACCAACCATCATTTTTCAGCAAGATGGTGCACCACCACATTGGGGGCTGCATGTTCGTGGGTTCCTCAATCAAACATTTCCAGACCGATGGATTGGAAGGGATGGGCAAATTCCTTGGCCGCCACGTTCACCAGATATCACTCCCCTGGACTTCTTTCTATGGGGTTATGTTAAAGATATTGTGTATCAAACAAAGATAAGGGACATTACTGACCTTAAGTGAAGGATTACTGATACCATTGCCACAATTGATGAGGCTATGCTACAGTGAACATGGCAAGAAATCAAGTACCGTCTTGATGTGCTTCGTGCAACTAATGGTGCCCAAGTAGAAGTGTATTAAAAGAGGTTAAAAAAAACTTCAATAAACGCTGAATACAAGAGAACAAATGGCAAAGAGACTTTATGGACATCCTGTACTTATGCTCCTCACTGTATATCTAGCCCCACATTTTTTTATCTTATTCACATAAATCAAACATTAAAAAATTCTGTAATGTATGGGGCATAAAAGTCATGTACAGAATTTGCCAAAAACCTATGGGTCATCCAAAATTCACCAAAAACGTTCCAATTCTTTTCCAATGGGGTGTCATTGGCATGTACTTTGTCGTTCTATTCATTTCTGATGGCCAAATTTCACCTTTATTTTCAATGGCAGAAAAACATTGGTGGTTGTGATTTTTGACCAAAAACTTACCGTTGCAGCGCGTTGACATTCAACTGCGCCCAAGTAAGTCCATGCCATTGACATTCATGCAAGTCCATGCCATAGACAGCTATGTATGTCGATTCTATTGATGCCAATGTACTTGGATTCCATTGACAGCCATGTACGTCTATGCCATTGAAACCAATGTACGTCCATGCCATTGACAGCCATGTACAGTGGGGCAAATAAGTATTTAGTCTACCACCAATTGTGCAAGTTTTCCCACTTGAAAAGATTAGAGAAGCCTGTAATTGTCAACATGGGTAAACCTCAACCATGAGAGACAGAATGTGGAAAAAAAACAAAAACAAAATCACATTGTTTGATTTTTAAAGAATTTATTTCGAAATTAGAGTGGAAAATAAGCATTTGGTCACCTACAAACAAGCAATATTTCTGGCTGTCAAAGAGGTCTAACTTCTAACGAGGTCTAACGAGGCTCCACTTATTACCTGTATTAATGGCACCTGTTTTAACTCACTATCGGTATAAAAGACACCTGTCCACAAGCTCAGTCAGTCACACTCCTAACTCCACTACGGCCAAGGCCAAAGATCTATCAAAGGACACCAGAGACAAAATTGTAGACCTGCACCAGGCTGGGAAGACTGAATCTGCAATAGGTAAAATGCTTGGTGTAAAGAAATCAACTGTGGGAGCAATTATTAGAAAATAGAAGACATATAAGACCACTGATAATCTCCCTGGATCTGGGGCTCCATGCAAAATCTCACCCTGTGGCGTCAAAATAATAACAAGAACGGTGAGACAAAATCCCAGAACCACACAGGGGGACCTAGTGAATGACCTACAGAGAGCTGGGACCACAGTAACAAAGGCTACTATCAGTAACACAATGCGCCGCTAGGGACTCAAATCCTGCACTGCCAGACATGTCCCCCCTGCTGAAGCTGGTACACGTCCAGGCCTGTCTGCGGTTTGCTAGAGAGCATTTGGATGATCCAGAAGAGGACTGGGAGAATGTGTTATGGTCAGATGAAACCAAAATACAACTTTTTGGAAGAAACACAGGTTCTCGTGTTTGGAGGAGAAAGAATACTGAATTGCATCCGAAGAACACCATACCCACTGTGAAGCATGGAGATGGAAACCTCATGCTTTGGGGCTGTTTTTCTGCAAAGGGACCAGGACGACTGATCTATGTAAAGCAGGGGTCATGAATTAAAAATCCTCGACCCTGACGGGACCCCAACAGGGCCCTGACAACCTGGCCAAAAGGCCAGACTCTGTGCGTCCACCTTAGTTTTAGCCCCTTGTACTGACTCCATTCTGAAAGCTGAATAAAGGCTTCAAAGCACGAAGTTGACGATTTATTCCAAGTCGACAGCAATCATTCAGGAAGGCAAAACAGCAAAGAGACCCAGGCGAGGACGAAGACTAGATCCAGAGTCGCCATCAACATAATTCCCGAAAAAAGCCGTGCTACCTAAAAAAATTCAGTCTTTTGAAGGCTCTTGTGAGGCAGGGCTGTGATCCGGGTGAAATGTGTGTTTGGGTGTTATTTAGGGTAATTTTCCATTGCAGGTTGGGCCGATGAGTCTGTGTGTCATTGTTGTCAAGGCAACTAAAGTTGGAGATTTTGTCTGCCTAAGCGGTGAGTGTTCAAATTCTCAGCCGTGGAGTTTTGTAGTTATAGGGCGTTACTTGTGGCAAAACAGGATGTCCCGCCATTTGTTCTGGACGGTCCAGAAGAGCTGATTACAGGATTTGGTGGTGCAGATGTGGACTTGTAAAAGCCTTGCCCATCACCTGCTTGTCAGAATCAATCGCTCAAGAAGTGACCTGATATCAATAGGAAGTTAATACATTTCTCCAAGGTTTTTTTTTTTTTTTTTTTTTTAAATCATTTTTTGAATTTTTTATTAATTTTCAATTTTCATCAATTTTTAACTAAACAAAAAATGAATATAAATTATCTAAACCTGATTATTTTTTTAAAAAAATGACACTAAAAGTGGTAAATAATTTTTGAAAAAATGAATCCGTTTTTGATTTCATTTTTATTATCAAAATCACAATTTTTTAAAAATCCTTATTTTTTTAAATCAATACATTTTCAATTTAAAAATTACACTAACAAAAATAAATAATTTTAGAAAATAAAAAATATAAATATTATAAATGTTAAATATAAATATAAATTTTACATTTTAGAAATTTAAAAAAATCAAATGAAATTTTTACAATACAATGTTTTAATTAAATATAATAAACCATTTTTTAAAATTCAGGCCTCAAGGGGTGGGAAAATACGAAACAAAAACACAAGTTACACAACAAAACTGCTTAGTTACAGTCACAAGAGTAAATGTACTTGCTTACTTTCCACAGTACTACTCGAAAAAGACAAGTTACATCGCAAAACTACTTAGTTACAGTAAGGGGTAAATACTTTCAACTCTGGGACTATTTACAGCTGCTGACTTTGATTGACGATGAAGGCAAAAAAAGCCTGAGGAATGTTCACATCATCCACTTAAGAGCTTTCTTGGCTCACTGTTCTTCGTAATGGATGTGCTCTTCCTTTCTTATTTCTTTCCCAGGTACGACCAGGGCGCCGAGAGCAGGGGAGATATCCGGGACCGATTACAACTTTCTCTCCGTTGAGGAGTTTTTTTCTCTGGAGGAGTCGGGAGCGCTGCTGGAGAGTGGAAAGTTTCAAGGTAGTCAACTTATTTGGCCCAATCTGTAGAAAAATACAACTCATCGGCTGCCATGGACGGCGCCAGATGTGATGAATCGGATGAGCAAATGAAATGTCATGTCAATCAACCGTTTAGAGGCAATCATTGACCATAAAATTGTCCAAATCATTTTTTGTGCCTCTAAGTAACACGTTTTAAATCCCACATTTTTTATTATGTTAAAATGTTTTTTTTTTTTTTTTTTTTTCTTATTTCTTAAAAGAAATAAGTAAATAAAAAATAAGGAAAAGTAAACATTCTTTTTATATTTCATTTGAAGTGTTTAAAACAATTTTTTTTTAATTAACTAAATGTTAAAATAATTAATAAATTTACATTTAAAGTGGGAAAAAAGTTTAGTTTGTGTCATTTTAAAGTGTTTGAATAAATTCATTAATTAAAAATTTTCAAATAATTTATTGAATTAAATAAAGTGTTAAAATAATTCATTTTAAAGTTGAAAAGTATAATTATTATTTTTATATAATTTTAAAATGTTTAAATTATTTCCAAAAATAATCATTGAATTAAAAGTTAGAATAATTAAATTCATAAATTTAAATTTAAAGTGGAAAAAAAGAAACCATTTATGTAATTTTAAAAAGTTATTTCAATTAATTATATATATATATATATTTTTTTTTTTTTTTAATTAATGAACTAAATTAAGTGTTAAGTGTTTAAATTAAATAAACTGATTAAAATGAAAAAAAAAAAAAAATAGAATTAATCAAATGTTAAAAGAATTTAACATTTAAATTTAACGTGGGGAAAAAAGTTCAGTTTGTGTCATTTTAAAGTGTTTAAATCAAATAAAGTCATTAATTAAAATATTTCAAATAATTTATTGAATTAAATAAAGTGTTTCATTCATTTTAAAGTTGAAAAGTATTATTCTTTTTGTGTAATTTGAAAATGTTTAAATTATTTAAAAAAAATAATCATTGAATTAAATGTCAGAATAATTAAATTCATAAATTTAAATTTAAAGTGGAAAAATGTAAACATTTATGTAATCTTAAAACGTTAATTTGAGTTGATGATGTATATACATTTGAAAAATTAATGAATTAAATTAAGTGTTAAAAAATAAGTTTACTTAAATTTACAGTGGAATTTTTTAATGTACTTTTGAAGTGTTTAAATTAAACTAATTGATTAAAATAGTGAATTAAAAAATAGAATTAATTAAATTAAGTGTTAAAAATAATTGATGAATTTAAATGATGGGAAAAAAGTAAACGTTCTCTTTCTATACAATTTCAAAGTGTTTAAATTAAATTAAAGTGTTAAAACAATTAAATTGAGAAATTTAAAAAATTAAACATTCAATGTAACAATTTATTCATTTTTATCTTTTATTTGTTGTTAAAATTTTTAAAGAACTAAACTCATTTTTGGATTCATTTTAAAAAGGAAAAATAACTAAATACTCGTATATATATAATAATAATATACGTATATATATTCTTTTAAGTACATTTCATTAAATGGAAAAAAAAAAGTGTAAATATTCTCTGATATTTAGTCTACAGTTTGTCTTTTTATTTTCGTGAAAAACATGAAGTGTCGCGGGCAATGGTGCCACCAAGGGGTGGCCACGGCCCCCCTTATAAATTTGTTGGTCACCTCACTCACCAGTATAATGTCAGATTGCTGTGGAACTCAAAATGTTGACTGGACTACTATGGACTATGCACATAAAATAATTACTAACTTGAAATATAACACAATAAACCAAAGTAGGCATGTCCTGAAGTTTTTCTGACAGTTTTCCTCTGGCCTGTTTACTGCCACAACATAAAAAAAGAACCTGTAATTATGGCTTTTAGTTTTGGTGTGCCTACCCCAAGGTTTTAAGTGGCCCCATTTGCCCATCCCAATGAAAAATTTCTGGAGGCGCCACTGGTCAAGGGAGCTTCAGTTTGACTGACCCAGTCTCACCATTCAGGTAATTACTACGGCACGCCTCGGCCCGTCCACGTGAGCGCTGAGAGCCCCCCGGTCACCTACGAGGAACACCGTGATCTGCTCAGAAACTTCCGCACGCGTAGCAAGTCGCTCAGCAACCTGGAAAAAGAACACCTTCATGGCAAGTACAAATAACAACTACAGAATGACATTATTATGGCGGAATGGCGTCCTGTACATTTTTTGATTACTTCCTATTCATTTTGGAGCAGGGTTAACTCATCAGCTGCATCAATGGCACCCCTATAACAACTAAAAATAAAGTTACAACCAAAACTAAAATCCCAGCTATATTGTGTTTTTTTTTCCCAGGGAGCGGGGGGTATTTATGATTTTTTTTTTTTTTTTTTTTTTTTTTTTTTTTGCTTTTTTTCCAATTTGCGTGGGTTTTTTAGCATTGTTTTGCAGTTTTAACAATTTTTCCACTGTTATGTGCAGGTTTGGAATTTTTTTATTGTTTTTGAGCCTGACATGTTTTGTGTTTTGTAGTATTTTTCTGTGTTATTTTTTTTCCATTTTTTTGGTTTGTAATGTTTTCCTTTGTTTTTTTTAATTAATTAATAAATTTATTTATTTGTTTGTTTGTTTATTTATTTAATTATTTATTCATTTATTTGCAATGTTTTTTTAGTTTTGCTATTTCTTTTCAATTTTTTTCCACATTTTTACCAACCGTTTTGCCAATTTTTGCAGGGTTTTTTGCAGGTTTGCATTTTTTTGCATTTTGGTGGAGTTATTTTATTTTTTTATTTTTTTGTTGCAGTTTTTCAATTTTCCACTTTTTCCAGTTTCATGTTGTTGTTTTTTTTTTTTTGCACTTTTTCCATGTTTGCATTTTATTTTTCTGTTTTTGAGGGGGGTTTTGTCAATTTTTGAAGGGGTTAGTTTTTTGTCTTCTATTTTGCAGTTTTCCACTTTTTACACAGTTTTGCATTTTATCTATTACTTTTAGTGTTCTGTTTTTTTGCAGCCTTTTGAGGTTTTGCCAATTTTGCCTTGTGTTTTTTTTTTTTTTTTTTCAGTAATGCAAAACGATTTATTTTGGCCGTTTCACGAATTGTTCTATTTTTTTGCAGGTTTTCCTTTTTTGTTTTGGATTTTTTGGTGGGTTTTTATTTTCTTTATTTTTGGCAGTTTGGTCAATTTTGGTGTTTTTTTTTTTTGTGTGTATTTTTTTTGTTGCAGTTTTTCAATTTTCCACTTTTTCCAGTTTCATGGGTTTTTTGGGGAGGGGGGGTTTCGCAGTTTTTTTTTTTTTTTTTTTCATTTTTTCCATGTTCTGTTTTTGAGGGTTTTTTGTCAATTTTGGGAGGGGTTTGTTTTTTGTTTTGCAGTTTTCCACTTTTTCCTGTTTCGCAGTTTTTTTTTTTTTTTTTTTTCCAGTTTTATCCATGTTTGCATTCTTTCTGTTTTTGAGGGGGGTTTTTTTCTTCATTTTTTTTTTATTTGCAGTTTTGTCAATTTTTGGAGGGGGTTGTTTTTTGTGTTCTATTTTGCAGTTTTCCACTTTTTCCAGTTTTGTATTTTTTTCCTATTACTCTTAGAGGGTTTTTTTTGTTTGTTTGTTTGCTTTTTTTTTTTTTTTTTTGTCTTTTAAAAATCATAGCGGAAAGCTTATCAGGTCATCTTGTCCATCTCACCTTTTCCACCCTCTTCTAACCCACTGGCTACAGGGGGACAAGGCTCACCGAGGGGGCGGCAGGCATCGAGTGGCGTCCCAGAAAATGGCTCGCTCGCCAACGGGGGATCGCTGATGGCTGAAGACTGGGATCAGGCCTTTAGCGACCCGGGTGTGGAGCCCACATACTTCCCAGAGTAAGAGCTTAAAAATTACATTAGAAAACACAATCAAGCCAAGGTATATAAAGACACAAATATTTATTTGGTACTGACATTTCAACAGCACACAACTTAAAATAAGATTGAACACAATATTAAATGTTTAACTCACTATAGACCCCAATCACGTGACGTCAGAACTCCGCCCCCCTGACTGGTGCCGCCATATTGTCCGTCAGCTAGCTCATCGTGTTTACGTATTACTGCTACGTACATTCCTCCTATTACTGCGTGTTTTTCTGCTTGTCTAAAGAATCACCGCCTAGTAAACGAACCCAAAAACCTTCCTGACAATCGTTAACATTGATTAATCAAAATAATGAAGGCATGTGTGGCGGTTGGTTGCGGTAACAGAGAAGGTAAACGGTCATTTTAGTAGATGCTTTGTGCCCATTGTTAAATGGGCAAATCTCTGAAGCAGCACGGTTTGTTTATCTCGGTCCATGATGCGTTTGTGTCGACAACCGTTAGACAGCGGCGAAAACATCAATATGATGCCAACACGATCGCAAACATCATCAGACGGAGACTACGAAGCTCGTCGCGACGGTCGCGCAGCAAGAAGGTGAGCGCAACAACAGGTGTTGTGCCGAAAAATAGCCGCCCTGCGTGAAATGTCCCCCATGACGGGAGCGCCCACACCAAAATGACTTTCTTGTACCGTGAATATGTATTTATATATGTATATATGTAATTTTACTCTGCTTGAACTAATAAATGTCATACCTGTGTGATTGTCATTGGGATATGGTCGTGAAAACCTGTAGACTAATACATTTCTGTTCAAAGATGGTTATGTGGCCCAGTCTACGATGTGTTACTAAAATACAATACTAATATTTTGTGTAATTTAATTATTTAAAACTGATCTTACAGTCGTAAATCCATTACTGTATTGCGTCCCTGAAAACATTTGATGTTTTCACGTCAATAAAGCGTTATAAATAAGCGCTCCCGTCGGGGGTGGCATTTCACGCGGGGCAGCTATTTTTCGGCACACACCGGCCAGTTGTCAATCAAGTTTCATTTTACAATCGTGACAACGGTGACGCTCAGCTGACCAAATGTCGGTTTATATTCGGGCCGCTGCCGATTTTTGGCATGACATAAACTGGAGTATGATTGGAAATTTTGTGGTCTCAGGACGAGCTCTGACGCACGGGACAGGACCGGACGGGAGGAAACATCGGTTTGGGCACTAAATATGGATCTGGCGACTGGATCGACCGTAGCTTTTCCAAATAACGGCTTTTATGCAACTCATCCAATGAGTTTACAGGGTCTGAAAGCACCGGGGCTTCTATAATTTGCAAGTGAATCCACCTTTAGAAACTACGATCATTGACGATACGGACACACAATGACGGACAATATGGCGGCACAATACAGCGATCACGTGATCGTGTGACGTTGGTGATTGGGGTCTATAGGGTAAGATGCATGTTCATAATGCTAATGCTAAGAATATAATAGATTACACTTTATGTGTCATTGCAACACGTACAACGAAATTCAAATCAGTCAGTGAAGGAAGAATTTTTATGGAAAGGATCATTTTGAAACTCTGAGTGGCCTTGAACGCACCGTTACATTTGCATCCACAAACTATGCTAAATCATCATTGAATCAAATGTCATGCACAGTCACGGTGTCATAAAAAAATGGAAATGATCATATAAGAACCACATTTTTATTAAATGAATTCCCCTACAAAAATATGACTGGTATTCCAGTGCAATTTACGCTTTTGTTTATGTCACAAAATACGTGGGGTTCAGTGACAGTGTAAAGTGTCAAAGGGAGTTTACTACTAATTTTAAATGGCCAGCTCCAGTCGTTTCTGTAGATCACATTTTGGCAGCCCTTGGGGGCCCCTTTATTGGCCAGGGCCCCAAGCAACTGCCTGAATTTCTTGTCCGCTACCCCCACCTGTGTTCATTTTTATGCATTTTTACAGTTGTGCAATTTATACTCCAGACAAGAGTGACTTATTGTCTGAAAAATATGATGTTTTAGCACAGAAAATGCTCCAAAAAGCCCTATAGAGCTGGTGTGCCCCCACGCCCCCACACACACACAAATGTATGCATTACACCATAATTTGAATGACGCACAGAGCTAAATGGTCTTTGCTGTCTATTCTTCCATGCACGTGTGTTTCCGTGTGCGCTGGTACTTCTTTTCATTGGTTTTGTTCCCAAAAGGCACAAGAGCAGCAGCTGGCAGAGTCCTGGCAGAGAATCGCTCTTCAAAAATCAATGTGAGACTTCTTTTCTCCTTTCTTTTCCGCTCATGCACGGTATTATCGGGGCACGTACTCGTTAAGCACAGGTTGCTAAACGTTACTGAGAAAAAAAAAATAAAAAAATAAAAAAATAGAATAATAATAAAATAAAAAAGTAAGGACACTGCTTAATTAGCTTGAAGTTTATGGTAAATATGAGCTCTTTCAAATCCTTTTGGTACTGTGTGGAAATGAGATATAGCGCCTCCCTAGGTGTAAGAAAATATTGCGCTTTCTTAGATGGGCGTGGCTGTAATTACAAGCAAATTCTTTAAATTCTTGTATTTGTTTTCATTGAAAAATACATATATATTACATATACATGTTTTAATTAGAAAAAAAATTGTTTTATTTTCATTTTCTTCTTAAAAACAACAAAGAAAAAACAAAATATTTCCTTTTTAGCTTGAGTTTTAAAATGTTTATTTTTTTATTTTAACAGTTGTAATTTTTATATATATATATTTTTTTTAATTGTATTTGTTTTATTTGTTTGTAATTTTTTTTTATTGAAAGAAATTTTTTGGACACTTTAGCGATAATAAATAATATATAAATCAAATATAAAATATATTTATATAATAGATAATACATACATATATACATATACTATATAATGCATATATATATATATATATATATATGTATATATAAAAAATCATTTAAAAAAAAGGGAAAAAATGACAATTATCATTCGCTTTATTTTCAATTTTAAAAAATATTCAGTAGATTTACATTTTGTAATAAAAAAATTGTATTTTGTTTTATTTTTACAATTTTCAATGTATTCAATTATTGTATATTTTTTCTAATTTAGAATAGAAAATATGGCTACTGTTTGTTTATTCATTTTTGAAATTTGTATTTCTTTTTTTGGTTTAAAAAAAAACATTGGCATTTCAGTAATATTTAAAAACTATTTAAAAAAAAAAAAGCTGACAGTTATTACAGGTAGTCCCCGGGTTACGAACAAGTTCTGTTCCTAAGCTGGCGACATAACCCAAATTTCCACGCAAATCAAAATTACCCTTCAAGTACCCCTAAATCCCAAAATAACCATCCAAAAACATGTATTATACGTCATTGTACTGTCTTCGCCAAGACGTTGGAGCTACAGTATATCACAAAAGTGAGTACACCCCTCGCATTTCTGCAAATATTTAGGAAGCCTCTTCTGAAGACGGTACACAAGAAAGCCCGCAAACAGTTTGCTGAAGACACATCAACAAAGCACATGGATTACTGGAACCATGTCTTATGGTCTGACGAGACGGGCGGGCTTTCTTGTCTACCGTCTACAGAAGAAGCTTCCTCCTGGGGTGAGAGCCATGCACACCAATGTGATATAGAGTGCGGCGTATGTTCTGAGCACTAACAGGCTGACCACCACCTCTTCAATCTCTGCAGCAATGCTGACAGCACTCCTGTAACGAGTCACATGACATTTTGGAGGAAAAATGAGAAGCATTACTCAAATTGGGCGTTTAGGGATATACGTGGTTCCCATGCGATGTACTCACTTTTGTTGCCAGGAGTTTAGATATTAATGGCTATATTTTGAGTTATTTTGAGGGGAAAATAAATGAACTCTATTATATAAGTTGCACACAGACTACTTTTCATTGTGTCAAAGTGTCATTTTGTCAGTGTTGTCCCATGAAAAGATATACTTAAATACCTGCAGAAATGCGAGGGGTGTTCTCACTTTTGTGATACACTGTAAGTCCTACCTAGACAGCGAGCTAAGCATCTAATGATGATGTCAGACATCTGTGTGGTTTGCTGACTTTATTCAGCTGCTCATGACGTCAACACTTGTAGAATGAAACCGAAATAAAAATGAAATTAGATTAGTTTCATCTTCAATAACAGTAGTTCAAATTTGAATTTATAACCAGCTGCTGATACAGCAATAACAATCCACACAAACGATTAGCATGTACCAGCTAGCGTCCGCACATCATCAAAAACACTCACATAAACTCGCCCCAGGTTTTCGACCACAATTGAAAACGCACAATAAACAGTATAAAAGGTGTTATATACAGGCGTTGCCTCTGTGGATGCTTCACAAGCAACAAA
The DNA here is from genome assembly GCF_030265065.1 of Corythoichthys intestinalis. NCBI lineage: Eukaryota > Metazoa > Chordata > Actinopteri > Syngnathiformes > Syngnathidae > Corythoichthys > Corythoichthys intestinalis. Next base: position 70,559,443 of record NC_080396.1, read on the forward strand.
TGTGCGCGTAGGCTTACGGCTGTAAAACATCCCCTCTCTTTTTCTCGTCTCTCGCTCACTTCTTCGTGGGCGTAAGTGCGCGTGTGTGCATACATTCTTCTTCGTGTGTACATGCACTCTTACTCATGTGCGGAAGTACTACCTGCCCTGCGCTTCTTATGCCAAAATAAAAGCATACATCACAAAACTAAAGTCTATAAATATATTTATATTTTTTGATTAATTTATTTTTTTAAACCGACTGGAGACAAAATGGCGGACAAGACTACAGCGTCGTAAAGTCGAAATCACGTAAGTCAGGTACGTCAAAACCCAAGGACGACCTGTATTCCCTTTATTTTCAATTTAAAAAACATATATTGTACATGTTTTTTTTTTTTTTTTTTTTTTTAATATTTATAAGGGCTGCAGCTATCAGTTATTTTAGGAGTCAATTACACTAACTAGTTAGTTCGAATAATGGAGTCATCAGATTAGGAACACTTAATGCAATGCAGAATAAATTTTAGGGCTGTAAAACAAAGGCTTGCTAAGATTGCACTTTTAAAATAAAACTCTCGAGTGTTTCTTCAAACTATGCAGGATTGCACCTTCATTCAAAAATGAATTAAAATACCTGAACTTAGATTCAAATGGTACAAAAAAAATTAATAAATGAGGATCTAAGTACAACAAAAAAGAACAATTGGCTAACTTGCATAGCAACAGTCCGCTAGCTTAAATGCTACAAAAGGCTAAAGTTTTTTTTAACAATGCTCTCAACAAATGGTTCAAACACATATTCCCACAAAAAACAGCTAAATGTACCTATAAACTAAATTACAAATGTACAGTGGGGCAAAAAAGTATTTAGTCAACCTCTAATTGTGCAAGGTCTCCCACTTGGAAATATTAGAGAGGCCTGTAATTGTCAACATGGGTAAACCTCAACCATGAGAGACAGAATGTAGAAAAAAAAACAGAAAATCACATTGTTTGATTTTTAAAGAATTAATTTGCAAATCATGGCGGAAAATAAGTATTTGGTCAATACCAAAAGTTCATCTCAATACTTTGTTATGTACCCTTTGTTGGCAATAACGGAGGCCAAACGTTTTCTGTAACTCTTCACAAGCTTTTCACACACTGTTGCTGGTATTTTGGCCCATTCCTCCATGCATATCTCCTCTAGAGCAGTGATGTTTTGGGGCTGTCATTGGGCAACACGGACTCTCAACTCCCTCTGCAGATTTTCCATGGGGTTGAGACCTGGAGACTGGTTAGGCCACTCCAGGACCTTGAAATGCTTCTTACGAAGCCACTCCTTTGTTGCCCTGACTGTGTGTTTGGGATCATTGTCATGCTGAAAGACCCAGCCACGTCTCATCTTCAATGCCCTTGCTGATGGAAGGAGATTTTCACTAAAAATCTCTCGATACATGACCCCATTCATTCTTTCCTTTACACAGATCAGTCGTCCTGGTCCCTTTGCAGAAAAACAGCCCCAAAGCATGATGTTTCCACCCCCATGCATCACAGTGGGTATGGTGCAATTCAGTAATATTTCTCCTTCAAACACGAGAACCTGTGTTTCTACCAAAAAGTTCTATTTTGGTTTCATCTGACCATAACACATTCTCCCATTCCTCTTCTGGATCATCCAAATGCTCTCTCGCGAACCGCAGACGGGCCTGGACGTGTAGTGGCTTTAGCAAGGGGGACACGTCTGGCAGTGCAGGATTTGAGTCCCTGGCGGCGCATTGTGTTACTGATAGTAGCCTTTGTTACTGTGGTCCCAGCTGTCTGTAGGTCATTTACTAGATCCCCAAATGTGGTTCTGGGATTTTTGCTCACCGTTCTTGTTATCATTTTGACGCCATGGGGTGAGATCTTGCATGGAGCCCCAGATGGAGGGACATTGTCAGTGGTCCTGTATGTCTTCCATTTTCTAATACTTGCTCCCACAGTCGATTTCTTTACACCAAGCATTTTACCTAATGCAGATTCAGTCTTCCCAGCCTAGTCCAGGTCTACAATTTTGTCTCTGGTGTCCTTCGACAGCTCTTTGGTCTTGGCCATAGTGGAGTTTGGAGTGTGACTGACTGAGCTTGTGGACAGGTGGCTTTTATACTGATGAGTTAAAACAGGTGCCATTAATACAGGTAACAAGTGGAGCCTCATTAGACCTTGTTAGAAGAAGTTAGACCTCTTTGACAGCCAGAAATCTTGCTTGTTTGTAGGTGACCAAATACTTATTTTCCACTCTAATTTGGAAATAAATTCTTAATAAAAATCAAACAATGTGATTTTCGTTTTTTTTTCCACATTCTGTCTATCATGGTTGAGGTTTACCCATGTTGACAATTACAGGCCTCTCTAATCTTTTCAAGTAGGAGAACTTGCACAATTGGTGGTTGACTAAATACTTATTTGCCCCACTGTATTGAAAAGAAACATTAGCTCAAACAAAACTTAGCATATGTTGGTCTTTACAGTAAGCAGCTGGCTTCAGCCATGTTAAATGAATTGTGTAATATTCACTGTTGCCACTAGAGGGCAGTGTATCCACCCAAATCAATAAAACTAAATGCAAACACTTGCAAAACTAACCATTACAACGCCGCTCTAATTAAACGAATACTCGAAGCAGCAAAATTTTATTCGAAGCTTCTTTCTAATCGAATTACTCGAGTTAATCGATTAAATGTTGCAGCACTAATATTTGATTTAAACTTTTTGAAAAATAGAAAGAAAAAAAATCAATTCTGTAGTCCTTGATCTGTCATTGAGGACTCCAGAATTTTGTTTAAATGTCCTTTTAGTGGAAAAAAACTAAGGCAGATACCCATGATTTCTTATTGCGGGCCACACAAAATGACACGGCAGGCCGTATCTGACCCTCGGGCCGCCATTTTAACTTGAGTGTTTTGTGTCTCTGCAGGGTTAAGTCAATACCCGGACGAGCTCGGGGGTTTTCTGGTGCGCGCGCATTTGATCAAGGGCTCTGGGGGCTTCGGCTTCAACATCGTGGGAGGCAGTAAGCCCGGCGAGTTTCTTCAGGTCTACAGCGTGACTGCCAGCGGACCCCCGGCCCTCAAGACAGGTGAATGTCCACTCTCGCGCCACCAAAAGTGGCGAGAGTAGCCAAAAATTTGACTCAATTAAGAGTATTGTTACATCTTAATAAAACAGTGGTACCTCTACTTATGAAATTAATTTGTTCTGAAATTAATTTCTTAGCTTTAAATTTCTGTAAGCAGAGACGCGTTTTCCATGTAAATGCCCTCATCCGTTCCAAGCCCCCCAAAATTCAGACATAAATATTTTAGAATGCATAAAAATGCATCAAAACATGAAACAAATATATGTTACAATTCGATTATTGCACAACAAACATAAAATCAGAGTTGTGCATAATGTACAAAACCAAGAATAAAGTGAAGAATAAAAGTTAATACACTCATGCAAAGCTGTCGGAACACCAGGGTCGGATGAAGAGGATGCTGGGATACACACATACCATAGACTTCCTAAAAGATTGACATGACATGGGAAACAGGGCCGATCCATTGGGGGCCTATTTTCAAAAACTTCAAATATTTTCAAAACCAAAGCTGCTACCGACCTAAAACCAAAACAGGCACCTACCTTAGCCATATATGAGTCTCCATGAGCAGCGGCATAAAAAAATTCAAAGTCGTTCCCTTATAAAATCCATATTACGTAATTATTTTTAATATAAGTATAACAAAACTTAAAATAGTTATAAAAGATTTTACACTAGATACACAAAAATCACCAAATGCAGAGATAATTTTCCGTTTTCAGGATCAATAGCAATATTTAACATATCATATAAGTTTTTGCCAAAAATACAACTTTTTTTCAACAGCTAATAAATCAATTTTCACATCAGAAACTTAATACTTGAGGGAAAACATGCAGATTCAATTATAAATAATTTATAAATAGATTATTAATAAATTCTATATGTAATCACAAGTTATACAGTAATGAAAAAGAATAGCCCTTTTTTTGTCATTATACAGTTGTATAGTTAGTTATATAGTTGTAGTGAATGAGGCTAGCGGCCGCCTGATGTAAACAAAGCTTTTCTTGTGAATAAATGCTTAAATCCCCGAATTCTTCATAGATATAGACATGAAACAGTCTTGATTCTTGTTTGAAAGCAAAAAAAACATGCATTTCGCATTTATTTTACGTAAATATGGCGAACTATGATGCCAATGTAGCAGCGGCTGATTTTTCCCATTATTTTTTATTTCTTTTTACAATGTTTAAAAATGCATGCATGGTACGCAAGGGCGTAGGTTTGCATAGGGACGGTAGGGACATAACACTACCAATATTTCAGGATGCTCAAATTGTCCCCACCAACTTTTAATCAACCTTATTTGCATTATATAACGACTTTAGTTACATAGGTAATTTAGAATGTCTTCCCAAATGTTGTAAGGATAGAATTGACCCTACCATTATTAAGTGATTTGCATTATGTTCAGACTTACATTTACATCTTTTGACTTGCTGAATGTGCCAGTCCATTTTTTTCCCTAAAACGCATGTTTGATTGGCTGATGACTTGACCCCCCAACACACGCACTCACAGCCCTCACAAAAATGCAACATGTCGACAACATGCCACCTCCTCCGTCCCCTTTGATTTTTTTTTTTTTACCACTACCAGTAGCAGCCACTGTAAATAATGTAAAAAGAAATCAATGTTGTGGAGTTGGGGAACACACTACTAATTTTACTACTAAAGTCCGACCACAGAGTTAACATTAAACTGTGTGAATTTGCTAACCTGCAAAATACAAGTAGGAAGCTGTTAACGTTTATTAGACTTACTGAACTTTTTTTTTTTGTTGATCCCTGACCACAAATTTTTTTCAGTTATATTTTAATTTCTTTATTTAAACACACAATGTTGAGTGGTCTTAAGACAAATGTTTATTTTTTGCATTCCTGGATAGTTAAGGGATTATTAACACGCGTATGTTAATATTTATGTTCAACTATTGCAATTTAAATTTGCTAATAAAATCCATTTTGCATTAATAATTTAGCCTATCAATTAATTAGGTTCATATTCTTGAGAAATGTAGCCCTGACCCCCGTTCACCCAATCTGTTTGGTATTATTAATGTCCCGTCCCTAGCAAAAAGTGGACATGTAGGTTATGCTGTTATATCGCCCCTACCAAAGTTGGGACCAAACCTACGCCCTTGATGGTACGAAAAATATCATAATTACCTTGTATCCTCGAACAAATCACTCCTGAGACAATCCTTCCTGTTTGTATGCAGTACAGCTTTCGTACTTCTTCAAAAAATCCAAGCTTAAATCCGGCTTGGACGTGAGCATGTGCTGTCTTCGAATTACTATTACTAAATGAAGCTGAGCCCCCTATGGTAAAGCGTGACGCAAAGAATGACGAAGTGTCAGGTCAATAGAATTCTGAAGTCTATGCATATACATATACAGTAGAGGTCCCTCTTAGCCAATTGGATGCTAGCGATGCTAAGCAATAGCCAATGGCAGAACAGCTATAGACCCTACCCAACGACGTCACAAAACCACGTGCTCGCTGTATGGTTCCGCCCACTTGTCCGTCATTTTGTCTCTGTATTAGCATTGGTTTCAATTGATCGAGGAATTTAAAATGCATTTCATGGAAGACCCAGTGCTTTCTGATGCCGTAAACTCACTGGATGTGTTGCATAAAAGGCGTTATGTGGAAAAGCTTCGTTCTATACAGTCGCCAGATCCATATTTGATGCCCAAATCGATGTTTTTCGACCCACTGTCTTCGCCCTGTCTGCCTGACATCTGCTACGCTGATATTTACAATTATCTTGTCCACACAAAATCAGCCTATTCTCACGAAAATTTGAAAAACTTCAAGAGCTTGGAGGCTTATAAATACTTCGTTGCTGGTTGGGTGAAACAGGTCCTCGTCCACGAAAATTCGGCAGGAATCTATCTTGTGCTTGGAAAGGTGAGTTACGAAATTTTCAATTCAAAATCTTTTGTTATTGCTAACATCCACTGTCAAGTCTAATGTATTTCATGTCGTTTGTCAATGGAGTTAAGGCTTTTAATGTTTATATGGTTTAGCGATAGCACTCTCACTACATACATACGTGTATGTTGTCGGCGATTAGCCTAGCAATGATCTTAATTGTGGTTATTTGTCAGCCCAAAACCCTCTAAGTATATCTTAAATGCATCTTACCGGATATAAAATGACTACTACATAGTCTGTGGTGATTTTTTGGTGCCCAGTTTTCACGTCGAATTGCAGCCGTCCATTTCGCTCTCCTCTTTGGATCCCTCGGAATACGGTAAAACTTCAAGTCTCTCCTTCCATCTTCTCTGTTAGTGCAACCAACAGCCACACACGCCTTCACCATTTTGATTATTAATGTTAAGGAGCAGAAAAACACGCCGTAAATAGGAGGAATGTACGTAGCCGTAACAGGTTAACACTATGTTTTGACGGACAATTGGGCGGTACAATTCAGGAGAGCGGAGTTGTGACGTCACGTGGGTAGGGTCTATAATGTTACGTTCAGTAAACTCTGGGAGCTGCGAGTACCAGCCATACTGTATTTTTGCCTTTGGTATCCTGAAATTTCTTTCTTTACAAGAGGCAATATTTTCCCGTTGAGGCGTGTCTTAACCTGAAAATTCTGTATGTAGAGATGTTCTTAAGTACAGGTACAACTGTATTACTCAAGTCAAAATAGTCAACCCAAAACAATTCAAGTACAAGTAAAAAGAAGTATTCGGTAACAAAAATACTTAAGTAATAATAAGTAACTGGGATGTTTTTTTTCTCAGCACAACATAATCGAAATGAACTATTATTTTTACACTATAACCTATTTAATTCTATTTGATATTAGGCCAAAGAAAAAGAACAAAATACACAGAAATGAAACATTGGTGACCTTTTACAACAGCATGAGCCCCCTGTACTGCGCACACATGCACACACATACATATTTTCTACCATCAAATTAAAACGAGCATATTTCTAGTTGCCCGAGGTTTATCGGTGCCAAATAGAGTTTGAAATCTGCACTTTTATTAGTTTTGACGGCAGCGCTCTATGTCGAATCGTTAGTCAAATAATTTGATCACGCAGGCACGATTGTAGGACTTTACTGCAAGCTTGAGTGTGCTCATGTGACTCTTACATCTGATGGGTATAAGGGAGTCATCTGATTATTATTGTGTCATCTAATTGGTGAAACTGGTTGGTAGAGCCACTTTGCTGCAAAAAAATCAAGTAAGTAAAAGTCCCAAAATGAATAGGAAGTGACCCAAAATTACAGGAATTGACTCATAAATTCCCCAAATTAACAATCAACACCGATAGACTGAAAGTGCTGGCAGTGATCGAATTATTTATCAGCTTCAATGGCAGCAAATGATTTCACTGGAATTGGCCCATAAATAAACAGGAAGTGACCTGGGAATACTCCAAAATGAATAGAAAGTGACCCAAATTAACATGAAGTCACCCAGAATCAACAGGAAGTGACTCATAAACCTCCAAATTTAATAGAAAGTGACCCAAATTGTACGGGAAGTGACTCATAAATGCACCAAAATTAGCTCATTCCCTAATATTGATACCAATTGACTGAGAGGGCTGGCACTGATCAAATCACCTTCGATAGCAGGTAAGCATTTAACAGGAAGTGGCCTAACAAAATCCATACCATCCAAATCCATATCGGTGCATAAAATCAACATCAAATGTGGTCTGATCTTTGTCAAAATCAACACAGATGAAAATACAGTGTCTGGTTTAACTAAAACCACCAAACATTTATAGGGTTTCATATTTTAATGAGGATAGCATGCAAACAATGACAGAAGGGGGGAAAATAAGTGACTAAAAGAGCAATTGAAACAATTTTTTACCAAACATTTTGAATCAAGTGTGTGCCCGATCACTGATGAGTGGTTTAAAGCTGCCCTGCCCACTATAAAACACACACCTGGTCAGAGATGTCTTGATGAGAAGCATTGTCTTATATGCATCATGGCTGGGTCGAAGGAGCTGTCTGAAGACCTGCGATCAAGGATTGTTGATTTGTATAACGCACAATTGATAATAGTATACAATAGTATAATAGACAATTGAAGCTAAAAAGAGGATGGATGCTGCAATGCAATGATCTAAAACACAGAAGTAAATCAACTTCAAAATGGTTTCAGAAGAACAAAATACATGTTCTGGATTGGCCAATTCAAAGTCCAGACTTGAAACCCATTGAGATGCTGTGGGTGGCATGACCTAAAGACAGAGATTTAGGCCATACATCCTAGGAATCTGACTGAACTACAACAGTTTTGTAGAGAAGAATGGGCCAAGATTATTCCTGATCGATGTGGCAGACTGATCTTTAGCTACAGGAATTGTCTGGTTGAAGTTATTGCTGCCTTGGGGGGGGGCACAAAATATTAAATGTGATAGTTCACTTACTTATTTTCCCCATTTCTTCATTGTTTGCATACTATCCTCATTAAAATATGAAAACCTATAAATGTTTGGGTGGTTTTAGTTAAAGCAGACACTGTATTTACATTTGTGTGATTTTGACAAAGATCCGATCACATTTGATGGTGATTTTCTGCAGGAATGTGAGAAATTCCAAAAGATTCAGATACTTTTTCATACCACTGTATCATAATCAGCAGTTAATCCTCCACACTCTCCACCATCATCATCGTATCAGTCACATACGCAGGACGCGACGCCGTGGCCTCGGAAGAGTACAGCGGCAGCGACGGCGGCTGCCCGCAGGGACCGATCGACTTGATATCTGTTAATAGGCTTCGTTTGAGGATTAGTCGCTTGGATTGTCCACACCCACGCAAAAACAAAAAAGGCGGCGGCGCCCTATTTAGCAGACACTCTTCGGCCCACTTTGCGACGATATACAATCAAACGGAGGGAAAAGTCTTCTTTCTTCTGGCGCCAGGGCGAGAAAATGGAATAAGATTGTCATTTAGAAAAAAAAGGAGACCGTGACATCAATTCTGAATCTGATAAGATCGCAAAGTGTTCAATCGAATTTTCCATTCCGGCCACTGACAAAAATGATTCATCACACAATCGTTTGTGGATGCAACATCTACACTCCCATGTATTGCTGGACGATATGATGATATACAGTGGTATAAAAAAATATCTGAACCTTTTGGAATTTCTCACATTTCTGCATAAAACCACCATCGATTGTGATCTAATCTCAGTCAGAATCACACAGATGAAAAAAACTCTGCTTTTACGAAAACCACCCAAACATTTCTAGTTTTTCATATTAATATTTTGTGGGCGTCCCCTTTGGCAGCAATAACTTCAACCAGACACTTCCTGTAGCTGCAGATCAGTCTGGCACATCGATCAGGACTAATGGCCCATTCTTCTCTACAAAACTTCTGTAGTTCAGTCAGATTCCTGGGATTAGGCCATGCCACAGCATCTCAATGGGGTTCATGTCTGGACCTGGACTTGGCCACTCCATAATGTGTATTTTGTTCTTCTTAAACCATTCTGAAGTTTATTTACTTCTGTGCTTTGGATCATTGTCTTGTTGCAGCATCCATCCTCTTTTTAGCTTTAACTGTCTGACAGACGGCCTCAGGTTTTCCTGCAAAACATCCCGATAAACCTTTGAATTCATTCTTCCATTAATGATTGCAAGTTGTCCAGGCCTTGAAGCAGTTAAACAGCCCCAAATCATGATGCTCCCTCCACCATGCTTCACGGTGGAGATGAGGTGTTGATGTTGGTGAGCTGTTCGATTTTTCTTCCACACATGGCGTTGTGTGTTACTCACAAACAATTCAACTTCGGTTTCATCAGTCCACAAAATATTTTGCAAAAACTTCTGTGGAGTGTCCAAGTGCCTTTTTGCAAACATTAAACGAGCAACAATGTTTTTTTAGACGGCAATGGCTTCCTCCGTGGAGTCCTCCCATGAACACCATTCTTGGCCACAGTTGCACATATAGTTGATGTGTGCACAGAGATATTGGACTGTGCCAGTCTTTAGCAGACACTCTAGGGTTCTTTTTTTACCTCTCTGACTATTCTGCGCTGAACTCTTAGCGTCATCTTTGGTGGACGGCCACTCCTTGGGAGAGAAGCAACAGTGTCAAACTCTCTCCATTTGTGGACAACTTCTCTGACTGTCGATTGATGAGCATCCAGACTTTTAGAGATGGTTTTGTATCCTTTCCCAGCTTTATACAAATCAACAATCCTTGATCGCAGGTCTTCAGACAGCCCTTTTGACCGAGCCATGATGCACATCAGACAATGCTTCTCATTAAGACATTTCTGAGCAGGTGTGTGTGTTTTATAGTGGGCAGGGCAGCTTTAAACCACTCATCAGTGATTGGGCACACACCTGACTTAAAATGTTTGGTAAACATTGGTTTCAATTGCTCTTTAAGTCTCCTTAGGGAGAGGGTTCAATTACTTATTTTTCCTCCTTCTGTAATTGTTTGCATGCTATCCTCATTGAAATATGAAAACTGAAGGAGACGGTACCTTTTCTCGTAGGCACCGTCTAACTGTTTGCATTATTCTAACACGCAAGTTACTAACAATAATTTAATCAATCAGGGAATGGTATCTTTTCTCGTATTTGCCGATTGACTGTTTGCATTATTCCAACACACTTAATGTAATCAACCAGGGAATAGTATTGTTTCTCGTATTTACTGTTTGACTCTGTTACTCTAACACACCCAATATAAAATAAATAGCACTTATACCATAGTTTAAGGAAAACAAGCAGAAAATAGGGCATAAGAGATACATGACGCCTTCTTATCACGGAAGCCCAACGTGTGCGTCATTCAACTGACTGAGCAAGATTGACGCTGACAAGCCAACGTCTGCACCACCAACTCTAGCAAACAGTCCAGAGCAAATTGCGGGACACCCTGTCCCAACACAAGGAACACCGGAGAACGTCCGATATCCAACTGATAACTCGACTGATAAGACTCTAACAGCCCCTTTGACGCTGAGGTGGCAAAATCCACAACCCTCATTGCCCTGACAACAGTTACTCCCGAATCCTCCTGTCCAATCCACAAACAGACAATAATCCGAAACAACGGCCAAACACACCCTTCTTCTGACCACAGCCCGCCCCGTGAGAGCCTTCAAAGACTGAATGTTAACTAATCATTGTCATTTTTCTTGGGAACCTTTTGTTGACTTGTGATATGGTGACGTTGGATCCTTGCATGGGTCACTCTGATGATTGCTGTCGATAAATTGCCAACTTGTGTTTCAAAGCTTTTTTCCAGCTTTCAAAATGGAGTCAGTCTAGGGGTTAAGACTAAGGTGAACGCGCGGGGTTTGGCCTTTTGGCTGGGTTGTTGGGATCTCGCCGGCCCGGTTCGTTGGAGCTGCACCAGCGCGGGTCCGGCGGTTCGGCCGGCTTGATTCCCGCAATCTGGCTGAAAGGCCAGATTCCTTCAAAACCTATAAATGTTTGGGTGGCTTTAGTTATAGCAGACACTGTATTTTCATCTGTGTGATTTTGACAAAGATCCGATCACATTCGATGGTGATTTTATGCAGAAATGTGAGGAATTCCAAAAGGTTCAGATCCTTTTTCATACCACTGTATATCGCCAAAACAGTATAACATTTCTATCGATATTTTCTTTGTTCGTTATTGCCATATCTGATCAATTAAGAGGAAGCCACCCAAATTTAACAGTCAGTGACCTGGTTTTAAAGCTAAATCAATGGGAAGTGACCAGAAATGATCAATAATTTCCCACTTCAAATGGATTGGACGTCTAGAAAAACTGCCCATGGTCACTTTCTTTTGATTTTTGGTCACTACCTGTTTATTTTGGGGCATTTACAGATTACTTCCTGTTGATTTTGGGTCACTTCCTCTTAATTTTGGGGCATTCGTTCATGTGCTGCCATCTTCCCACTTCAAATGGAATGGACGTCTACACGTGACGAACTCATTTCATGACACAGCAAAAGGATGTTTGGACGCCACATGAATGAGGCATCCAAAAATGGTTGACAACGTGTTTTTGCGCGTCCGCAGCGGACATTCTGGTGTACGTGGATGGCGTCTGCGTGCTTGGAGCGTCCCACAAAAAGGTGGTGGAGATGCTCAAGTCGGTCCCGGTGGGCCACGCTGTGGAAATCCACGTTAGGAGAGGTCACCCCATGCTCTACGACCCTGAGGGCCGCCTCCGAGGGCCGCCCGCTACCACGCAACCTGAGCCCCTGGGGCGTCCGACAGGTGACGGCGTCACAGCTGACGGGTACGCCGCCTCATTGGGACGCTCCAGCTTGAGCGGCTGCTCTCCGCCCCGTTCCTTCCGTTCATTGGCCCGGCTCCGGTCGCTTGACCACGCGGCAGCCAGCCAGAGTGACAGCGAAGTGGTCTCAGCTATCGGTTCGCACAGGTAAGATGTCTCCACTCCTCACAATACCAAGAATGCAATACAGCGGCATCCAACTTCCGACGTCCAATTTTTTATCTGGGTAATCAGGGCATCGCTAATCCGTAACCACAACAACAACTCCATATCAACGCCCCGGCACCCCTTCCGTTTTGGCGCATCCCTCAAGTCGTCGGAGAGTGACCTCTCCACCTGCACGCTGCCGGTCTCCCACCTTCCCCTGCCGCGCTCGCCCGAGCGGCCTTCATCCTCGCCGGGCGGCGCACGCCCCCGCCTTTGGGGCCCGCGGCCTTCTCGTTTCCGACCCCTTGCGACTCTCTCGAGCTCTCCCGGGGAACTGGTCCCGGTGGCCCTGGCGGGCGGAGGCCTCGGATTCAGCGTGACGGGCGGCGGTCCCGGGGGCGCCGCTGCCGTAGTGGGGAGGATCTGGGACAGGAAGCGGTGCAATGCTCTGCAGCCAGGGGACGCGATTGTCAAAATCAACGGAGCTGACGTCAAGAGTCTCAGCCTCGCTCAGGTAAACGGTAGCAAAAAAACAATAATGAAGTTGTCAATCTTAAAATTTAAAAAAAAAAATACTGCATATCGATAGAAAGGCTGAAAAAATCCTGAAAGGAAGTGACCCAGAAAAGCCCCTAAATTGAACAGGAAATTATCCAAAATGTATTGGAAGTGAGCCCACAATGCCCCATAATGTCCAGAAAGTGAACAATAAAAAGGAAGTAACCCAGAAACACCCTGAAATGTACCGGAAGTGACCCCAGAATGCCCCAAAATGTACAGGAAGTAATTTGTAAGTGCCTAAAAGCCAACAGGAATGACATGTAAATGCCCCTAAATTAACAGGAAGTGACCATTGAATAGGAAGTGACCCGGAAATGCCCTGAAATCAATAGGAATTTATTCAAAATAAGCAGGAAGTGACCCATAATCATCGGAAACTGGCTAATTAAACGGAAGTGACCCAGAGATGCCCTGAAATCAAGAGAAAATGCTCCGAAATATGCAGGAAGTAACCCAAAATCATCGGAAACTGGCTAATTAAACGGAAGTGACCCAGAGATGCCCTGAAATCAAGAGAAAATGCTCCGAAATATGCAGGAAGTAACCCAAAATCATCAGGAAGTGACCTCTAAGTACACTAAAATCAACAGGAAGTGACCCATGAAAAGGGAAAACAAAACAGAAATACCCTGATATCTACAGGAAATGATCCAAAATGTATAGGAAGTAATCCCAATATGCTGCAAAATGTGCAGGAAGTGACCCAAAATCATCAGAAAGTGACTAATTAAAAGGAAGTCACCCACAGATACCCTGGAATCAACAGGGTTTGCGACAAAATATACAGGAAATTACCTCTAATTACTCTAAAGTCAACAGGAAGTAACCCATGAAAAGGAAAAACAAAACAGAAAAACCTTAAAATCAAGAGGAAATGATCCAAAACGTACAGGAAGTAAACCCAGAATGCCCCCAAAATGAACAGGATGTGACCCGAAATCAAGAGGAATTGACTAATTAAAAAGCAGTGACCCAGCGATTTCCTGATATCAACAGGAAATGCTCCAAAATATGCAGGAAGTGACCCATTAAAAGGAAAAAAACCAGCAAAACTCTTAAATTAACAGGAAATGATCAAAAACGTAGAGGAAGTAATCCCAAGATGCCCCCAACAATTGCAAGAAGTGACCCAAAATCATCAGGAAGTGACTAATTATAAGGAAGTGACCCAGAGATGTCCTGATATCAACAGGAAATGCTCCAAAATATGCAGGAAGTGACCCAAAATCATCATGAAGTGACCTCTAAGTACTCTAAAATCAACAGAAAGTAACCCATGAAAAGAAAAAAAAAAAGAAAAACCCTAAAATCAACAGGGAATTACCCAAAATTTACAGGAAGTAATCCCAGAATGCCTCTAAATGTGCAGGAAGTCACCCAAAATCAACAGGAAGTAAACAATGAATAGGAAGTGTCCCGGAAAAACCCTGAAATCAACAGCTCATGCCCCAACATGTGCAGGAAGAGACAAAAATCATCAGGAAGTGACTAAAAGGAAGTGACCCAGAGATGCACTAAAATCAACAGGAAATGCTCCAAAATAGGCAGAACGTGACCTTTTATGTACCCTAAAATCAACAGAAAGTTGACACAGGAAAAGTAAAAAAAAAAAAAATTTGAGAAATACCCTAAAATCAACAGAAAATGATCCAAAATGTACAGGAAGTAACCCAAAATAATCAGGAAGTGACCTAAAAAAAAGTCATCGAATCGAAGAAAAGCCCTAAAATCACCAGGAAATTATTCAAAATGTAAAGAGTGTAACCTGTAATTTTCTAAAAGCCAACAAGAGGTGACCTATAAATGCCCCTAAACTAACGGGAGGTGACCCGGAAATACCCTAAAATCACCAGAAAATGATCTAAAATGTATAGTTAGTGACCCTAGAATGCCCCAAAATGTACAGGAAGTAACTTGTAAATGCCTAAAAGCCAACAGGAAGTGACCTATAAATGCCCCTAAATGAACAGGAAGTGGCCATTAAACAGGAAGTGACCCGGAAATGCCCTAAAATCACCAAGAAATGTATGTAAAAGTGACCACAGAACAGCAGGGCCAATAACCAAAAATGGTATTTGCCACGTGAAAATTTTTTTTGCCATGTGGCATTTTTTTCTCATAAGACAAAATGGATTTTGCCATGTGGCTTTTTTTTGCCATGTGGCAAAATGGATTTTGCCATGTGGCATTTTTTTCTCATAAGACAAAATGGATTTTGCCATGTGGCTTTTTTTGCCATGTGACAAAATGGATTTTGACATGTGGCTTTTTTTTGCCATGTGGCGAAATGGATTTTGCCATGTGGCATTTTTTGCCACGTGACAAAATGGATTTTGCCATGTGGCATTTTTTTCTCATAAGACAAAATGGATTTTGCCATGTGGCTTTTTTTTGCCATGTGACAAAATGGATTTTGCCATATGGCATTTTTTTTTACCTTGTGGCACTTTTTTTCTCACGTGGCATAATGGATTTTGCCATGTGGCATAATGGATTTTGCCAAGTGGCAAAATGGATTTTGCCATGTGGCCTTTTTTGCCATGTGGCAAACTGGATTTTGCCATGTGGCATTTTTTTGCCATGTGGCGAAATGGATTTTGCCATGTAGCGAAATGGATTTTGCCATGTGGCATTTTTTTTGCCATGTGGCAAACTGGATTTTGCCATGTGGCATTTTTTTGCCATGTGGCGAAATGGATTTTGCCATGTAGCGAAATGGATTTTGCCATGTGGCATTTTTTTTGCCATGTGGCAAAATGGATTTTGCCATATGGCATTTTTTGCCATGTGGCAAAATGGATTTATTTTTTTCATGTGCCGTTTTTTGCCATGTGACAAAACGGATTTTGCTATGTGGCATTTTTTGCCATGTGGCAAACTGGATTTTGCCATGTGGCGAAGTGGATTTTGCCATGTGGCATTTTTTTTTTTTTTTGCCATGTGGCTTTTTTTGTTTGTTTGTTTGTTTGTTTCTTTGTTGTTGCCATGTGGCAAAATGGATTTTGCCATGTGGCATTTTTTTTTTTTTTGCTATGTGGTAAACTGGCTTTTGCCATGTGGTAAACTGGATTTTGCAAAAAAAAATGCCAAATGACAACAAAAAAATGCCACATGGTGAAATAATGCCACATGGCAAAATCATTTTGTCACATGGCAAATACCGCTTTTGGTTCTCGCTGTCGCTCCCAAAGAATGCCCCAAAATGTACAGGAAGAGATCCCAGAATGCCCCATATTGCACAGGAAGTAACTTGCAAGTGTCCAAAAGCCAACAGGAAGTGACCTATAAATACCCCTCAATTAACAAGAAGTAACCATTAAACAGGATGTGGCCAGGAAATGCCTTAAAATCACCAAGAAATGATCCAAAATGTATAGGTAGTGACCCTAGAATGCCCCAAAATGTACAGAAAGTAACTTGTAAGTGCCTAAAAACCAACAGAAAGTGGCCATGGGATAGGAAGTAACCCCGAAATGCCCTGAAATCAACAGGAACTTGATCAAAATGTACAGGAAGTGACCCAAAACCAACAGGATGTGGTCAAGAAATGTACAGGAAGTAACTTGTAAGAGCCTAAAAGCCAACAGGAAGTGAGCTGTAAATGCCTCTAAGTAAACAGGAAGTGACCCGGAAATGCCTTAAAATCACCAGGAAATTATCCAAAATGTACAGGAAGTGAACCCAGAATACCCCAAAATGTACAGAAAGTCATTTGTAAGTGCCTAAAAGCCAACAGGAAATGAGCAGTAAATGCCCAAAATCAACAGGAAGTGACCTCACCTTTTAATTGCAAACTTACTGTATTGTTGCAGTCATAAGTTAGCCAGTAGAGGGCGCTCTTCCTCACAGCCTGTAGTGTGCTTTTAGCACACTCATGCTTGCCTTCACATCCAGGGCACGACTATGTTGACAAAAATTTCTAGACGGACATTTTTTCGTGCAATATTTGGTGTTAACTTTGACGTATTGTTTTCACAGGTCCAAGCAGTTCTTCAAGAACACACCAAACTTGGAGAAGTCATCCTCTTGGTCTACAGGGGAGGTAAAATTAGCTTCGGCGTCAGCGAAGAACCACCGTTTGCTGATCTCCCCCCGTCTTTTTTTCATCAGGCATATATCAATCGGGCTTCCGGAGACCACCACCTCCCCTGCACGACGGGGCGGTCCTGGACAACGGCCGGACGGCCTCCTCCCCGGGTTCCTCGCTGATCCAGAGTACCAGCTTCTTGGAGTCGGTTCCCGTCACACTGACCATGGAGCCCAAAGACTGGATGGGCACGGGTCCAGAAGACGCCGTCAGTCGGCGCCCGGAATTGGTGGAAGAGCAGAGGAGCCCGCCCCTGAGAGGCTTCCACGTGGAGCTGACGCGAAAGCCAGGGGAGGGTTTTGGATTTGTGATCGCCTCGCAGGATCTGGAGAACACAAAAGGTAAGTTGCGCTTGCATTTGAGCGAGAACATCAAGTCGATGTCAAATGATGAGGTGGGCCAAATCTGGTCCCCGGGTCCCCACTTCGACACCACTAGTTTAGAGACATTTTTTTTTTACCTTGAAACCTATTTCAGGAACTCATTGCTCCATAAAAAGTCACTTCCTGTTTATTTATAGGTCACTTCCTGTTGATTTAGGCTCACTTCCTGTTAACAGCAAAACTCCCTCAACTTCATTTTATGTCTGAGGGTCCCCATTTCAGGTCCCCATTTCGCCCACTTCTGATACACTCACACCCCCACACGCACACACAGGGTCAAGCTCGAATCTAAAATGGTGCATTGCTGCCATCTGTTGGCAGTTTGGCATCATTGCTATTTAGGGGGGGTTTTGTCTGCTCTGACGGTCATATATGTCAATTCTATTGAAACCAATGTACTTGGATTCCATTGACGCATACGTAAATCCATGCCATTGACGGCCATGAACGTCCAAATTTTCCATTCATTTCCAATTGCATTTTCATTGCATTTACCTGATATACCAGGACTTGTCCCAGAAATGTCTGCAAATCAACAGGAAGTGACCTGATATCAATAGGATATGTCCCCAAAATGTCCCCAAATCAAAAGGAAGTGACCTGATATCAATGGGAGATGTCCCCAAAATGTCCCCAAATCAACAGGAAGTGACGATATTAACTGGATGTGCCCCCGAAATGTTCCGAAATCAACAGAAAGTGGCCAGATATCAACAGTACGTGTCCGCCAAAATGTCCCCAAATCAACAGGAAGTGACCTGATATAAATAGGACATGTCCCCAAAATGTCCCCAAATCAACAGGAAGTGATGCGATATCATGCCCCCGAAATGTCCCCAAATCAACAACAAGTGGCTGGATATCAACAGTACGTGTCCCCCAAACGTCCCCAAATCAACAGGAAGTGAATTGATTTTGTCCCCGAAATGTTCCCAAATCAACCTGGGCGGGGTGAAGATCTGTATCTCCCCACAGCAAAGCCCCATAGTAATTTCTCCAGAAATTGCAGTTTCTAGTTTATAGAGTTGTCAAAAGTGTGGAAAAGTAATTGATACTGAAGTGTTACAGTATATCACGTGACTTTTACGGGTTGCACAACATGATGAGGCGGCCAGATCTGGTTCCCGGGCTGCCACTTTGACACCACTAGTTTAAAGACAGTTTTTGACCTTGAAACTTATTTTAGAAACTCATGCTCAATTTCTGCAAGGGTATTCACAACTCACTTCCTGTTGATTTTGGGTCGCTTCCTGTTTATTTTGGGTCACTTCCTGTTGATTTTATGCCATTTTAGTTTTAGGGCTTTTACAGGTCATCATTTCTGTTGATTTTTGGTTACTTCCTTATATCTGTGGGGCATTTACAGGTCACATCTTTTTGATTTTGAGTCACTTCCTCTTAACTTTAGGACATCACTTCCTATTGATGTTGCATCACTTCCTGTTAACTTTGGGGCGTCACTTCCTGTAGATTTTGGGTCACTTGCTGTTATTTTTGGGGCATTTACAGGTCACTTCCGGTTGATTTTGTTTCACTTCCTGTTGATTATGGGGCACATGTGTGTCACTTCCTGTTGATTTTGGGTCATTTTCTGTTAGCTTTAGAGCTTTTACAGGTCACAATTTCTGTTGAGGTTGGTTTACTTCCTGTTATCTGTGGGGCATTTCCAGGTCACATTCTGTTGATTTTGAGTCACTTCCTGTTAACTTTAGGACATCACTTCTTATTGATGTTGTGTCACTTCCTGTTATCTTATGGGCGTCACATCCTGTAGATTTTGGGTCACTTGCTGTAAATCTTGGGGGATTTATAGATCACTTCCTGTTGATTTTGGGTCACATCCTGTTAACCTTAGGGCCTTTACAGGTTACTTACTGTTGATTTTGGCTCACTTCCTCTTAATTTTAGGGCCTTAAAAGGTCACGTCTTAATAACTTTGGGGCATTTTCAGGTCTTGACCTGTTGATTTTGGGTCACTTCCTGTTAACTTTAGGACATCACTTCCTGTTGATTTTCTCACTTCCTGTTGATTTTGGGTCATTTTTTGTTAGAGTGCTTTTACAGGTCACAGTTTCTGTTGAGATTGGGTTATTTCCTGTTATCTGTGGGGCAATTACAGATCACATCCTGTTAATTTTGGGTCACTTCCTGTGAACTTAAGGATATCACTTCCTGTTGATGTTGCATCACTTCCTGTTATCTTATGGGCGTCATTTTCTGCAGATTTTGGGCCGCTTGCTGTTAACTTTGGAGCATTTACAGGTCACTTTCTTTTGATTTTTGCTCACTTCGTCTTAATTTTGGGGCCTTTACAGGTCACTTCTAAAACTTTGGGCCATTTACAGGTCACTCTCCCTCTTGATTTGTGGTCAGTTTATGTTGTTTTTAACTGCAAAAATCGGCATGTATGTTTTTACTCCCTCAACTTCAGCTTGCGGGCCCCCATTGCGCCCACTACCCATACACACACACACAGGGTCAAGCTTGAATTTGTAATGGTGCATTGCTGCCATCTGTTGGCAGTTTTTTATCATTGCTATTTTATAGAGATGTTAAAAGGGTGGGAAAAGTATGGATACTGAAGTGTTGTATCAATATTGGATTGGGGGGAAAAAAACGTTTGGCAAAACTTTTGATACTTATAAATTTTTGGTAACCAAAATATCTTATAATAGTGTAAATTTGACTTTCCAATACTCTTGTTAGTAATGGTATTGTTTTGGGGATGTGGGGAGAAATCTGAGTATCTGTAGAAAACCCACAAAGGCACAGGGAGAACTTTACACAGGAAGGCCAGAGCATGGGCTTGAACCCTTGAACCCAGAACTTTGGGGCGGACATGCAGCTGTAATTATTCAGGGAAAATTGATGTCATCTTTGCCAGTGTAAAGTTTCCCAATTCTTGTTTTTTATGAGGTAAACATAATAGAAAATATATGAAATATTAAAATGAATAATCCTTTCAAATACTGTATATCCCCATCCATCCATCATCTACCGCTTAATCCGGGGTCAGGTTGCGGGGTCAGAAGCAGCTTTAGCAGGGAAGCCCAGACTTCCCTCTCCCCAGCCACTTCAACCAGCTCCTCCGGCGGGATCCCAAGGCGTTCCCAGGCCAGCCGAGAGACAGTCTCCGCTGCGTGTTCCGGGTCGTCCCCGTTGCCTCCTGGTAAAATATACCTTAAAATATATAATCATATTTGCATTTTTAAAAAAGTGATAAATTGCGAGTTAACCATGGCCCCCATGCGATTCATTGTAGTAATAGGAAGTGACCCAAAATAAATTGGAAGTGACCCAAAATGATCAGGAAGTGGCCCAAAATGACCAAAAAGTGACCCAAAATCAATAGAAAGTGACCCAAAATGATCAGGAAGTGGCCAAAACATATCAGGAGGTGACCCAAAATGATCAAGAAGTGACTCAAAATGACCAAGAAGTGACCAATAATCAATAGGTCCAAAATTATCAGGAAGTGGCCCAAAACCAACACGAAGTGACCCTTAAATGCCCCCAAATCAACAAGAAGTGACCTGTAAATGCCCCAAAATCAACAGGAAGTGGCCTAAATGAATAGTACGTGACCCAAAATCAACAGGAAAGGAACCAAAATGAGGAAGAACTGACCCAAAATGATCAGGAAGTGGCCCAAAAGGAATAGGAAGTGACCCAAAATGATCAGGAAGTGGCCAAAAAATATCAGGGGGTGACCCAAAATGATCAAGAAGTGACTCAAAATGACCAAGAAGTGACCAATAATCAATAGGTCCAAAATTATCAGGAAGTGGCCCAAAACCAACATGAAGTGACCCTTAAATGCCCCCAAATCAACAAGAAGTGACCTGTAAATGCCCCAAAATCAACAGGAAGTGGCCTAAATGAATAGTACGTGACCCAAAATCAACAGGAAAGGAACCAAAATGAGGAAGAACTGACCCAAAATGATCAGGAAGTGGCCCAAAAGGAATAGGAAGTGACCCAAAATGATCAGGAAGTGACCCAAAATGACCAGGAAGTGACCCAAAAATCAATCGAAAGTGACTCACAATGATCAGGAAGTGGCCCAAAATGAATAGGAAGTGACCCAAAATGACCAGGAAGTGACGCAAAATGAACAGAAGGTGACCCTTAAATGCCCAAAAATCAACTAGAAGTGACCTGTAAATGCCCCAAAAGCAACAGGAAGTGACCCAAACTGATCAGAAAGTGACCCAAAATGACCAAGAAGTGACCCAAAATCAATAGGAAGTGACTCAAAATGATCAAGAAGTGACCCAAAATCAATTGGAAGTGACCCAAAATGATCAGGAAGTGGCCAAAAACAATCAGGAAGTGACCCAAAAGGATCAGGAAGTGAGCCAAAATCAACAGAAGGTCACCGCAAATGATCAGGAAGTGACTCAAAATGACCAAGAAGTGACCCAAAATCAATATGAAGTTACCCAAAATGATCAGAATGTGGCCCAAAATGAATAATAGACAGTGACCCAAAATGATCATGAAGTGACCCAAAATCAAAAGTAGGTCACCCCAAATGATCAGGAAGTGACCCAAAATGATCAATAAGTGGCCCAGAATGATCATGAAGTGGCCCAAATTTATCAGGAAGTAGCCCAAAATGATCAGGAAGTGACCCTTAAATGCCCAAAGATCAATAGGAAGCAGAGGTTGCGCTAGACATTTTCGTTGTCTGTCATTTTGACTGACAGGGTCATAAAAATCCGGTCATAATCTATTTTTACCCGTCACTTAAATTTTAAAAATGATAATGATGACAAATTCAATAGTATTTAGTTTTTATTCATTTTTAATTAATATTGTAACGCTTGCTTGGCGGCGAAAAATTAGACACGGAAGTCGTGGTATTTTTCTCCCTCTTTTTACTCTGCTTACCGCCAACAACACCAACAAAACAACAACTCCGCCCCCAAAGAAAAAGAGGCAACTATATAGACCCCAATCACCAACGTCACACAATGATCTTAATTGTGGTTGTCAGCCCAAATTCTTCAAAATATATATTATATGCATCTTACCAGATATAAAATGACTACTACATAGTCTGTGGTGATCGTTTGGTGCCCAGATTTCTTGTCGAATTACAGCAGTCCATCTCGCTCTCCTCTTCGGGTCTCTCAGAATACGGTAGAACTTCAATTCTCTCCGTCTATCTTCTCTGTTACTGCAACCAACCGCCACACACGCCTTCACCATTTTGATTATTAATGTTAACGAGCAGAAAAACACGCCGTAATAGGAGGCATGTACGTGGGGGTAATGTGTACACGACGAGCTGACACACAATATGGCGGCTCCAGTCAGGGGGGCGGAGTTGTGACCTCATGTGATTGGGGTCTATAGACAGGCGGCAATCTAGTCCACCAATTGGATGATGCGCTGGCACACCGGGTGCACCAATAAGAACCTCGCGTTGATGTGTCAATCACGGTGCCGCCGCCAGACCCCGGTGACGCCACAATATTCTGACAGAATAGCCTACGACGTCATGCATTAAGAGAGACAATAGCTAATTAATATGCTCACTCGCCACCCTGTGGTCTGGGGTGTGAATTGCAACCTGTCAAAATGACGGACGGACTTCAGTTTTTTCCGTCACCGTTTCAAAAAACCGGTCAACGACGGAAAATATTCGGTTAACGTGACCCCTGATAGGAAGTGACCTAAATTAATCAGGATGTGACCCAAAATCAAGACGAGGTGACCCTAAATTATCAGGAAGTGGCCCAAAATTATCAGGAAGTGACTCAAAATGACCAAGAAGTGACCCACAATCAATAGGAAGTGACCCAAAATCATAGGAAGTGACTCAAAATGATCAGGAAGTAGCCCAAAATGAATAGAAAGTGACCCAAAATGATCAGGAAGTGACCCAAAATCAAAAGAAGGTCACCCCAAATGATCAGGAAGTGATCCAAAATCAATAGGAAGTGACCCAGAATGATCAAGAAGTGGCCCAAAATTATTAGGAAGTGACCCAAAATAATCAGAAAGTGGCCCAAAATGAATAGAAAGTGACCCAAAATGATCAGGAAGTGACCCAAAATCAACAGGAAGTGAACCTTAAATGCCTCAAAATCAACTGGAAGTGACCTGTAAATGCACCAAAATTAAATGGATGTGAGACAAAATCAACAGGTCAGCTATAAATGACCCATAATTACAAGGAAGTGACCCAAAATCAAAAGGACGTGTCCTGTAAATGCCACAGAATTACCAGGAAGTACCCCAAAATAACCAGGAAGTGACTCAAAATCTACAGAAAGTGACTCAGGAAGTGAGTCAAAAATGCCCTAAAATTTCCAGGAAGTAACCTGTAAATGCCCCAAAATGAATAGGAAGTGACCCAAGCTCTAAAGGAAGTGACCTGGAATCAAAGCAAAAACAGAAATTCAGTTTTTATAAACTCATTAGCTGCCATTGACAGCTCTAGACGTCCAATCCATTTGAATTGGATGGCATGGCAGTTATCAGTGACTGTCACGCGGGCTTTTTTTCCTCTTTACTTTACTGAGCAGTAAAAACGTCCGGTCTGCATTTTTAAAAGATTAAAACTCAGCCTTGCCAGCCTTCCATCCCTCCCACCCTCCCGCTCCGTTCTCGCCGCCTGAATGATTAAGAGAAACGGCGCCGAGGGGGAAGGACACAGCAGCCGTGTGATGATGGCGTCAAACTGAGGAGGCTTATTATTATAATTTTTTTCAAATTTTGACCCCATCCTCTTCAAGAGCCATGTTGGACAGACTACAGTCGGCTTTGAGGAGCGTCAAGGAGTCCAAACGTAACGATTCGCCGCTCATTTGTGCCTTCATCGCGGGTGCCGTTTTGCTCTGCTGCAGTGGCGACCGATCGGATCGCGCGCGTTGGCAGGATGGTTTGAGTGGGAGGTTCGTTCGGATTGACGTGGAAAAAGTTGGAGCCGCTCGCTCTCGTGGTTATTTGAGTCTGACTGCTGTTGTCAGCATACTTGACAGCATTCATTCATTCATTTAGCTACCTTATCTAGCTTATCCTCACGAGGGTCGCGGGGGTGCTGGAGTCTATCCCAGCTGATTACGGAAAGTAGGCTGCCAAACTCCCCGAAATAACATGAGCCGAAAGTGAAATATTATTTTTGCTGAGCGCTTTTAATGCATCGTCATCATTCTGCTGTGATTTGATAAGAGTTTATCAATAGTAGGCGTCCAATCCATTTGAATTGGAAGGGCAGGCAGCGAATGAACATTAACAGGTCAGGCCTGTTGATTTTGGGGCATTTCTAGGTCACTTCCTGTTAATTTTGGGTCTCTTCCTGTTAATTTATCTTCAATTCCAGGTCACTCCCTGTTGATTTGAGGTCACTTCCTGTTAATTTTGCAGCATTTACTGGTGACTTCCTGTTGATTTTGGGCCACTTCCTGATCATTTTGAGGCATACAAAGGTCGCTTCCTGTCTATTTTGGAGAATTTACAAGTCACCTCCTGTTCATTTTGGGTCACTTCTTGTTAATTTTGTTAATGTTGATTAGGGTTCGCTTCCTGTATACCCCATTGTATACACGGGTCACTTCCTGTTGATGTTGGGTCGCCTCCTGTTGATTTTGGGGTATTTACAGGTCACTTCCTGTTGATTTTTGGTCACTTCTTCTTAATTTTAGGGCATTTACAGGTCAATGTTGATTTGGGGTCACTTCCTGTTATTTTTGGGGCATTTACTGGTGACCTCTTGTTGATTTTGGGCAATTTCCTGATAATTTTAGGGCATACACAATTTACTTTCTGTCGATTTTGGGTCAGTTCCTTTTGATTTAGGGGCCTTTACAGGTCACTTCCTGTTTATTTCGAGTCACTTCTTGTTATTTTTGGGGCATTTACAGGTCATTTCCTATTAATTTTGGGTCACTCCCTGTTGATTTTGGGGCATTTACAGGTCACTGCCTGTTGATTTGGGGGGATTTACAAGTCACCACTTGTTGATTTTGGGTCAGTTCTTGTTAATTTTGGGGCATTTACTGGTGACTTCCTGTTGATTTTGGGCCACTTCCTGATAATTCTGGGGCCTACACAGGTCAGTGTTAATCAGGGGTCACTTCCTGTTCATTTTGGGGCATTTACTGGTGACTTCCCTTTGATTTTGGTCCACTTCCTGTTGATTTTGGGGAATTTACAGGTCATGTCCTGTTGATTTCGGGTCACTTCTTGTTAATTTTGGGGCATTTGCAGCTCAATCGTTGTTGATTTGGGGTCACTTCCTGTTAATTTTGGGGCCTTTACTGGTAACTTCCTGTTGATTTTAGGTCACTTTCCGACCATTTTGGGGCATACAAAGGTCACTTCCTGTTGATTTTGGGGCATTTTCAGGTCAATGTTGATTCTGGGTCACTTCTGTTAATTCTGGGGCATTTACTGGTAACTTCCTGTTTATTTTAGATTATTTTCTGATTTTTTTTAGGCATACACAAGTTACTTCCTGTTGAATTTGGTAAATGGTGTTATGGTAAATGGTGTTACACTTATATAGCGCTTTTCCACCTTTCAAGGCGCTTTACACTATCTCGCCATTCACCTACTGGTGACGCAGCACCAGGAGCAACATGGGGTTCAGTATCTTGCTCATCAGGGCGAAGAATCGAACCCACAACCTCTGGGTTGGGGGACGGCTACTCTACCACTGAGCCATGCCAATTCCCCAATTTGGGGAATTTACAGGTCTCTTCCTGTTGATTTTGGGTTACTTCATATTAATATTAGGGCATTTACAGTTCAATGTTGATTTGGGGTCACTTCCTGTTAATTTTGGGGAAAATTACTGGTAACTTTCTGTTTATTTTAGATTACTTTCTGATTTTTTACAGGTCTCCTCCTGTTGATTTTGGGTAGCTTCTAGGTAATTTTAGGGCATTTACAGGTCAATGTTGGTTTTGGGCCACTTCCTGATCATTTTGGGGCATGCACAGGTTCCTGTTGATTTTAGGACATTTACAGGTCAATGTTGATTTGGAGTCACTTCTTCTTAATTTTGGGGCATTTACTGGTGACTTCTGGTTGATTTTTGGCCACTTCCTGATAATTTTGGGGCATACTCAGGTCACTTCCTGTTGATTTTGGGCCATTTCCTGTTGATCTTGGGGCATTTAAAATACACTTCCTTTTGAGTTTGGGTCCTTTTTATTATTTTAGGGCTTTTATTAGTCACTTCCTGTTGATTTGGGGTCACTTCCTAGGAATTTGGGGGCATTTACAGGACACTTCCTGATGATTTTGGGTCTCTTCCTGTTTATTTTGAGGCATTGACAGGTCACTTCCTGTTAGGGTTGCCGCCTTTCAGAAATAAGAAATACGGGACGCCCCCTTGCACCCAAAGCTGTACAGGCAGAGAAAAAAAGTAACATCCCCAAAACTCCTAAAATGCATAGAAATGTATCTATTCATATGTATTCCGTATTACTTCAATACGGAATGCAACATTTAATTTCCAATTTCGGATTGTTCCTTATTTCAAGGGACAGGTGGCAACCCTACTTTCTGTTGATCTTGGGTCACTTTCACATCATCATTTCAGGCAATTCCTGTTGCTTTAGCCTTAATTCCAGGTCACTTCCTGTTGATTTGTTTCACTTCCTAACTGCAAATGCTCATCTTTCACATTATTAATGACAGCCAACAAGTTGAACGGATGTCCTATAAACAGTTGATAGATGGGCCAGATGCTGCTGCTGCACCATTACCGTAGCGGCAGGACGTACGCTAAGTGGAGCGCGGCGCATTAGACCGCGTGCGTCGTGCGCAACATTAGCATTTAACGTGACGGCGCTCGGTGCAGCTTCTGCCGGCCGTGCCGGGATTAATTTAGACGCGAGCGCGCCAAATGTAGCCACGGGGGGAATTTGCGCTTGTTAGCACAGCACATCTGCGCGTGCACACGAATGCGTTATTTGGCAGAGCTGGATGTTCCCTTCTCGCATTACAGACGGACGCTAAGAAGCAAAGCTGCCCGGGCTTTTGCTTTGACCTGATTGAGCGCCATTTGTGCACGGTTCGTCCAGATTAGAGGCTAAGAATTTTGAAACAGCGCAAAAATAATCCTGTTTACAGAGGTGGGTAGTCATGTTGTACATTTACTCTGTTACATTTACTTTTGGAGAAAACTGTCATGTCAATCTGGGGACATTTTGAGTAAAAGTTACTTAGTTACTTTCCGTGTGGGTCACATCCGGTTAATTTTGGGGCATTCCAGCATTACTTCCTGTTGATTTGGGGTCACTTCCTATTAATTTTGTGCATTTACAGGTGACTTTCCATGTATTTTGGGTCACTTCCTGTTGATTCTGCGGCATTCCTAGGTTCTGGTTATTTTGGGTGGCTTCCTGTTTATTTAGCTTCAATTCCAGGCCACAATCTTTAATTGCATGTCACTTCCTGCTGATTTTGGGGCATTTACGGGTCATTTTCTATTGATCTTGGATCACCCTCTGTTAATTATGGAGAATATACAGGTCACTTCCTATGGATTTTAGGTCACTTCCTATTGACTTTGCGGCTTTTCTACGGGATTTCCTCTTGATTTTGGGTTGATGTTGAGGCATTCTTAGGTCACCTCCTGTCGCTTTATATTTTCATGTACATTTCTCGGTTACTTGCTGATCATTCTGCGTGAAGGAATTTGACCTACCAGCCAGAGTGCCAGAATCGCGCCAGCCGAACCGCCGAACCCGTGCTGGCGTAGTTCCAACGACCCGGGCTGGCGGGACACTGAAATCCCGGCCAAAAGGCCAAACTCCGCACGTTCACCTAAGTCTTAATCCTTTGTTCTGACTCTATTTTGAAAAGTTTAAAGAAGGCTCGCCGAAAACAAGTTGACAATTTATTCAGGTTGACAGCAATCAAACTGCAAGGTGAAGCAAAAAATAGACTCAGGCGGGAAGGCAAGGTCACCCTATCACACATCAACAAAAGGTTCCAGAAAAAAATGACCACAATTAGTTAAACATTCAGTCTTTTGAAGGCTGTCGCGGGGCGGGCTGTGGGCAGGAAGAAGGGTGTGTTTAGCATTATATTCTGTTTGTGGATTGGATCGGAGGATTCAGGAGTTACTGTTGTCCGGGTAACAAGGTTTATGGATTTTGCCACCTCAGCGTCAAAGGGGCTCTTGGAGTCTGGTCAGCCGTGTTATCAGTTGGATATCGGGTGTTCTCCGGTGTTACTTGGGTGTCCCGCCATTTGTTCTGGACTGTCCGGGAAAACTGATTGCGAGAGTTGGTGGTGCAGACGTGGGCTGGTTAGCGTCAGTATTGCTGAGTCAGTAGCATGATGCACACGTTGGGCTCCCGTGATAAGAAGGCGTTGTTTATTTCTTATGCCCTATATTCTGCTTGTTTTCCTTAAACCAGTGGTGTCCAAACTATTCCACATAGGGCTACAGTGGGTGCGGGTTTTTGTTCAAACCCATCATTAAGGACAACCTTTCACCAATCTGGTGTCTCACAAGGGTAATCATTTGATTGCAGTCAGGTGCTGCTTGTTTTAGCACAAACTTCATTGGTTAAACTGTCTGTGCTCGATTGGTAGGAACAAAAACCAGGACCCACAGCGGCCCTTGAGGACAGGTTTGGACACCCATGCCTTAGACTATGGTATAAGTGCTACTTATTTTATATTGGGTGTGTTAGAGTTGTACAAACAGTCAAACAGTAAATACAAGAAACGATACGATTCCCTGATTGACAGTTAGACGATGCCTTCGAGAAAAGGTATTATCTCCTTCACGCGTCACTTCCAGTGGTTTAACTGGAATTCCAGGTCACTTCCTGGCTGTGAATGCTCATCTTGAGCCCCTTTAAGACATACTCTATATCCCGGTAAATTCCAGTTGAAGGAATCTGACTTTTTAGCCAGATTGCTGGAATCACACCAGCCGATCCGCAGGAACCACGCTAGCGTTATACCAACAACCTGGGTCGGCGGAATGCCGACACCCAGGCCAAAAAGCCAAACTCCGCGCGTTCACTTTAGTTTTTTAACCCCTTGTACTGACTCCATTTTAAAAGCTGGAAAAAGGCTTCGAAACACAAGTTGACTATGTGTTCCAAGTCAGCAGCAGTCATACAGCACAGAGAGACCCAGGCGAGGAGGCAAACTGGATCCAGGGTCACCATATCACTAGTCAACAACAGATTCCTGGGAGAAATAACAACAATTATTTAAACATTCAGTCTTTTAAAGGCTCTGGTGAGGCAGGCTGTGGTCCGGAAGAAGGGTGTGTTTGTGTGTTATTTAGGATTATTGTCTGTTGGACAGGAGAATTCAGGCATTACTGTTGTCAGGGCAAGGAGATTTAAGGATTTTCCAATCCTCAGCGCCACGTGACTGCTGAGTGTCACGGGTTCCTCGTTCTCAGATGTTCCTTGTGACAAGACAAGATGTCCAGGCCATTTGTTCTGGACTGTCCGGAAGAGCTGATCGCGGGATTTGGTGGTACAGATGTGGGCTTGTAGATGTTTTGCCTATCACCTGCTTGTCACAGTTAATCTTGCTCAGTCAGCTGAATGACGCGCGCGTTGGGATTCCGTGGTCAGTACGTGTCCTGTATCTGTTCTGCCCATTGTCTTGGCGCTGCAAATTCAATCATTTAAAGTCCAACTGTTCATAATATCGAATATATTCTGCTTGTTTTTCTTGAACTATGACTTAAATGCTATTTATTTTATATTGAGGGTGTTAGAGTAATACAAACAGTCAAACAGTAAATACGAGAAAATATACAATTTCCTTCACGATGTAGGGTGACACGAGATTTGATCGTGCCATGGCTTTCAGACATGGTGAGATATGCCGAGAATAACCCAGGTTGGACACGTTCACAGACTTGTCCCGTGTTGCCAACACGGCGCTCTCTGTGTGGGAGGGTGGCTGGCGCGATTTTATAACGCGGACATTATGTCATTTTTGGTCAGCATCGGCAACAACATAAACCACGCATTTCCAAAGATGGACGATGGACTCTCTTCTCAGCTTTACGATCCAGTAGCAATTTAATTTCGTAATGTGTTCTGTTTAGTTTTGCGATTTCCAGTTTGCCATGTTGATAATTCTGATGTTTGTTTACCACTTTTCGTCTTACTGCGAAGAAAGAGGAAAATGACGATCGGCCCTCCATGATATTTACGTCATCAGCCTTCGTGCTGTGACCCGGGAATGTAACGCCGGCTTTCACATGTACCGCTTACAGGGGAAGTCCCGGATATTAAGACGCAACTCAGTAAATGTCTGCGTCATCTCCATGTCAGTCGATCTGGGAAATTGTTTTCACACATAAGGGTTGCCAATTTAAATCCCAGGATTTAAACGGTGTTCAGGTGTGTGTGAAAAAGCCTTTGGAGTGTCGACTTCTCCAGGCATTCAATAAGCCTTTTTGAGTTGGCATGTGTGGGTTCTCTTGCCTGGTATACCAGACTCACCCCTGTTCCAGCGATTGAGTCTGGCGATCAAATTCCGAGGGCGGAGCAAGCCACAGCAAACAGACAGCGGATTGAACCAATCAGGGACGGGCAGACGTGATGTTGTTAAAGCGACAAGTAATTAGCGTGAGCAGAGAATGGAGACGTTTATTCAACATGGCTAGCGCGAGCCATGTTGACTGTTGTCAATGACTTGTTTCGATGTGTTTTTGGTAATTTAAAACTGTTTTTACCACGGATTGGAACATATTCTTGGCTCTCCCGTTCGCCATCTGTGTTGTTGTAGAGACGATTTTCGGCGCGCAAGAGTGACGTTACTCGTTAAGAATACGTCACACAAATAAACGAATCTGATTGGACAGTTGATTTTGTATCTTGCTCGAGAGGCCGTTAATGGGCTGGGTCCCAGACTATTTCTCACAGTGTTTGAAAAATACAGGGAGAATAGTCTGGCTGTGCCAGGTAATGGGTTCTCAGTCCTCACCTGCTTGCCCAATCTTCAATTATGTTATCAAATGCATGCATGTGGCTTGGACTGAGGTCTTTGATGGATTCCAACCAGGATCTTTGTTCCCCATGTAGCCGCCTCGCTCCTGCCGCATCGCTTCGTGACAGTTCGGCGAGGCAGCCCGGCCGCAAAGAGCGGTCAGATCCGGCCCGGTGATCGACTGGAGGCGGTGGAAGGACGCTCCGTGGTCACCCTGCCTCACCGCGAGCTGGCGCAGATCCTTCGCCGTGCGGGGAACACTCTCCGCCTCACCATCGTCCCGCGGCCTAGCACATGTAAGCTTAACATACACTATATACATACAGTGTATATACATATGCAGTGGGGCAAATAAGTATTTAGTCAACCACCAATTGAGCAAGTTCTCCTACTTGAAAAGATTAGAGAGGCCTGTAATTGTCAACATGGGTAAACCTCAACCATGAGTGACAGAATGTGGAAAAAAAAACAAAATCAAATTGTTTCATATTTAAAGAATTTATTTCCAAACAAGAGTGGAAAATAACCATTTGGTCACCTACAAACAAGCAAGATTTCTGGCTGTCAAAGCGTTCTAACGTCTTCTAACGAGGTCTAACGAGGTCTAACGAGGTCTAACGAGGCTCCACTCGTTACCTGTATTAATGGCACCTGTTTAAACTCATTATCGGTATAAAAGACACCTGTCCACAAGCTCAGTCAGTCACACTCTGAACTCCACTACGGCCAAGACCAAAGAGCTGTCGAACGACACCAGAGACAAAATTGTAGACCTGCACCAGGCTGGGAAGACTGAATCTGCAATAGGTAAAACGCTTAGTGTAAAGAAATCAACTGTGAGAGCAATTATTGGAAAATGGAAGACATACAAGACTCTGATAATCTCCCTCAATCTGGGGCTCCATGCAAGATCTCACCCCGTGGCGTCAAAATGATAACAAGAACGGTGAGCAAAAATCCCAGAACCACACGGGGGGATCTACTGAATGACCTACAGAGAGCTGGGACCACAGTAAGAAAGGCTACTATCAGTAACAAAATACGCCGCCAGGGACTCAAATCCTGCACTGCCAGACGTGTCCCCCTGCTGAAGAAAGTACATGTCCAGGCCCGTCTGCGGTTCGCCAGAGAGCATTTGGATGATCCAGAAGAGGACTGGGAGAATGTGTTATGGTCACAGGTACACAGGTTCTCGTGTTTGGAGGAGAAAGAATACTGAATTGCATCCGAAGAACACCATACCCACTGTGAAGAATGGTGGTGGAAACATCATGCTTTGGGGCTGTTTTTCTGCAAAGGGACCAGGACGACTGATCTGTGTAAAGCAGGGGTGCCAAAGTCCGGTCCTCGAGAGCCCCTATCCAGTTTGTTTTCCATGTCTCCCTCCTTTAACACACCTGAATCAAATGATCAGCTCATCAGCAAGTGCTGCAGGAGCCTGATAGTGATCCTGATTATTTGATTCAGGTGTGTTGGCGGAGGGAGACATGGAAAACAAACTGGATAGGGGCTCTCTGGGATCGGACTTGGGTACCCCTGGTGTAAAGGAAAGAATGAATGGGGCCATGGATCGAGAGATTTTGAATGAAAATTTCCTTCCATCAGCAAGGGCATTGAAGATGAGACGTGCCTGGGTCTTTCAGCACGACAATGATCCCAAACACACAGCCAGGGCAACAGAGGAGTGGCTTCGTAAGAAGCATTTCAAGGTCCTGGAGTGGCCTAGCCAGTCTCCGGATCTCAACCCCATAGAAAATCTGTGGAGGGAGTTGAAAGTCCGTGTTGCCCAACGGCAGCCCCAAAACATCACTGCTCTACAGGATATCTGCATGGAGGGATGGGCCAAAATACCAGCAACAGTGTGTGAAAAGCTTGTGAAGAATTACAGAAAATGAAGAGTACATAACAAAGTATTGAGATGAACTTTTGGTACTGACCAAATACCTATTTTCCACCATGATTTGCAAATAAATTCTTTACAAATCAAACAATGTGATTTTCTGTTTTTTTTCCACATTCTGTCTCTCATGGTTGAGGTTTACTTATGTTGACAATTACAGGCCTCTCTGATATTTTCAAGTGGGAGACCTTGCACAATTAGTGATTGACTAAATACTTATTTGCCCCACTGTATGTATATACGATACCAATAATTACCAACCAATAAAACCAAGAGCGATGGAAGCAAATTTTTTTCCTGACAATACACACTTGAAAAATTCATGTCATTTTGGGCCACCAGACTCAAGCGGCCTTACGGAATCGGCCGAGAACGAACTCGGGCGGAGGAGCGGGAAGGCTCAGCGCTGGCGTCCCAAGCGCGATTCCAGGTACTACAGCATCAACTTGGATCGCGGACCCTCGGGCTTCGGCTTCAGCCTCCGAGGGGGCAGCGAGTACAACATGGGACTCTACGTCTTGGGCCTGATGGAGGGGGGACCCGCTTCACGAAGCCAAAAGATACAGGTGAGTCGGGGGAAAAATATATGGCTCAGTCATAGACTTCATAATTGTATTGACGGGTCACATCCGTCAGCCACTGCGCAACACCTTCAAGTAGGGGGCTGTCCTACAGTCCGCTTCAGTTATTCACAGTCGGTAGCAGTTAGTCAACACATGCAGGGATCCAACGCCGGATTTAGGTTAAAAAAATAAGAAAGCTGTACCGCATACAAACAGGAAGGATTGTCTCAGGAGTGATTTGTTCGAGGATTCAAGGTTATTATTATATTTTTCGTACCATGCGTGCATTTTGAAACGTGAAAAAAATCAATGGGAGATAGTAGCCGCAGCATTGACATTATATTTTGCAATATTTATGTAAAATAAATGCTACCTGCACGTTTTTTTTGTGCTTTTAACCAAGAATCGGGACTCTTTTACGTCCATATCTCTAAAGAATTCAGGGATTTAAGCATTATTCACAAGAACTTTCAACGGAAAAAGCTCTTTGTTTACATATGGCGGCTGCTAATTTCCTTACTGACTAGCCTCATAGTTCGCAATATTTACGTAAAATAAATGCTACCTGCTCGTTTTTTTGCTTTTAACCAATAATCGAGACTGTTTTACGTCTATATCTATAAAGAATTCAGGGATTAAAGCATTTATACACAAGAATTTTCAACAGAAAAAGCTCTTTGTCTGTGTTTCCACTCGGTCAGCTTTGATGGAGATAGGCCCCCCTATGAAACAGCCCCGCGCCCCGTGTCCCGTCAATACATTATGAAGTCTATGGCTCAGTTAAAGGTCGACCGATATATCGGGCTGATATACGGAGGTGTTCAAAATCGTCCGATATATAGCCGATAAAATAGGATCACTGTTATGTTCACTGTTTTGGTGCGGAATTTTTCTACTATGATTTCGCACCAGCTAGTGGCCAGGAAGTCAAAGAAGAAGGGAAAAAACATCAAAAATATTGCTGTACATTCCAAGGGCGTAGGTTTGGTCTCAATAATGATATGGACGATACAACAGCATAAGCTTAATGTACCCTTTTTGCTGGGGACAGGACATTAATAAGACCAAACAGATTGGATGAACGGCGGTCAGGGCTACATTTCTCCCCAATAAGAACCTAATTAATTGATAGGCTAAATGATTAATGCAAAATAAATCTGTATTGACTTTCAAACTGCAAATTTTACTGTATAATGTCTTAATCTGATCATTTGTCTTAAATCTAGTCGAATATTTTTTTCATTTTGTTTTGAGTTTTAAACACTAGTTAACAGATAATTGCATCAGATTCTTCCACTTACTTTTAGTATATATTACTATTTGTTCTTATTAGGCCCATACATCTAAAAGTCGGTCGTTTTTCACCTAAATCAAGAAAAAAATGGTGGTCAAGTCGTCAGCCAATCAAACGTGCCTTTGAGGAAAAATAGCGGCTTCCTACCCAAGTTTTGCACTTTAGCAAGTCCACACAGTTTAATGTTATGTTAACTCTAATGCAGGTCGGACTTTCAGTAGAAAAATTTGTGGTGTGTTTCCCACCAACACAACATTGGCATCTTTTTAAATTACTTACAGTGGCTGCTGCTGGTCGGAAAAAAAACTTCTAATATCCCTCCTCTTCGAAGGAGGCAGCATGTTGTTGACATGTATTTCTGTCGGGGCTGTGTGAGTGTAAACGTATGTGTGTGTCGGGGGTGGGTGAAGTCATCAGCCAATCGAGCGTGCGTTTGAGAGGGGGATGGTCTGGCACATTCAGCAAGTGAAAAAGAGGTAAATATAAGTCTGAACATAATGAAAATAATTCATTGATAATGCTAGGGTCAATTTGTTACAAGATATGGGAAGACAATATAAATGACCAACATAACTGAACAAATTATATAATGCAAATAAGGTTGCTTAAAAGTTGGTGGGGACAATTTGAGCATTCTGTAAAGTTGGTAGTGTTTTGTCCCTACCGTCCCTATGCAAACCTACGCCCTTGGTACTATAATGAGTGTTTCACTTTCCTTTCATAATAAATTGCTTTTATAAAAAGTATGTTTGCCTCAAATATCGACTCAATGCATATCGGCAACAGCCTTTGAAACCCCGTGTCGTTTGACCTCTACTATTAGAATATCACCCAATATTGTCAAACAAAAGCTTTAATTTGCTTTTCATAATCAACATCCTTTAAAAAAAAAAAAAAAAAAAAGTATCGGCCTCAAATATCGGCTTACAAAATCAACTTGAGAAATTGGCAATTTGCTGAATTTGACCCAAAAAATCAGTAACGGCTTTTGAAAATATTGGTTAGCTAATATTGGTTGAGCTCTACTATTTGAATTTCGCCCAATATTTTGGTGTATCGGATTACAAAATCAACTTGAGAAATCGGCAATTTGCTGAATTTGACAACAACAACAAAAAATCTGTAATAGCTTTTGAAAATCCCATGTCTGTTGATCTCCATTTGAATATCGGCCAATATATTGGTGTAAAAAAATTAAGCACTTAAACTTTTTATTATAATCAATATCGTTCTTCGTCCTTGAATATTTGCTGGATAAATTCCATATCGGTCACACTATTTGAATATCCATCCATTCATCATCCGAGGTCGGGTCACGGGCGCAGCAGCTTTAGCAGGGAAGCCTAGACTTCCTTCTCCCCAGGCACTTCAACCAGGTCCTCTGGCGACATCCCAAGGCATTCCCAGGCCAGCCAAGAGACATGGTCTCTCCAGCGTGTCCTGAGTCGTACCCGGGGCCTCACTCCGGTGTGACATGCCCGGAACACTTCTGTAGGGAGGCGTCCTGGAAGCATTCGAACTGGATGCCCGAGCCACCTCAACTGGCTCCTCTCAACGCGGAGGAGTAGCGGCTCAACACCGAGTTCCCCCCGGATGACTGAGCTTCTCACCCTATCTCTAAGGGAGAGCCCGGACGCCCTGCGGAGGTAGTAACTCATTTCCCCCACTTGCATGCAGGATCTTGTTCTTTCGGTCACGACCAACAGCTCGTGACCTTAGGTGAGACTATGAACGTCAACCGACTGGTAAATTGACAGCTTCGCCTTTCAGCTCAGCTCCGTCTTCACCACTACGGACCGAGTTCGCATCACTGCAGACGTTGCAAAGATTCGCCTGTGAATCTCCTTCTTACCCTCACTGGTGAGCAAGACCCCAAGATACTTGAACTCCTCCACTTGGGGCAGGATCTCATCCCCTAACTGGAGAGAGCACTCCACCCTTTTCCGACTGAGGACCATGGTCTCGGATTTGGAGATGCCGAACTTGGCTGCGAACCGCTCTAGTGAGAGTTGGAGGTCACGGCTTGATGAAGGCAACAGCACCACATCATCTGCAAAAAGCAGAGATGCAATGCTGAGGTCACCAAACCGGACCCCCTCAACGCTTCGGCTGCGCCTAGAAATTCTGTCCATAATAATATGAACGGAATCGGTGACAAAGGGCAGCCTTGGCGGAGTCCAACAGTCACTGGGAACAAATTCGACTTACTGTGCGAAACAAAATATGACACCGATCGGGACCAAACAGCCCTTATCCAGTACTTCCGGAGCACCCCCACAAGACTCCCTGAGGCACACGGTCGAACGCCTTCTCCAGATCAACAAAACACATGTAGACTGGTTGGCCGAACTCCCATGCACCGTCGTGGACCCTCCCAAGGGTGTAGAGCTGGTCCGCTGTTCCTCGGCCAGGACGAAAACCACACTGCTCCTCCTGAATCCGAGACTCGACTTCCCGATGGACCCTCCTCTCCAGCACCCCTGAATACAGTCCCTGACAAAAGTCTTGTCGCTTATCCATTTTGTAGAAACAATTGCTAATAACCTGACTTTTAATTATTCAATTGGTTTCAGAAATGGCTCATACGAAAGCTAAGACCCTCCCAAATTATGTTGAATGTACAAAAATATCTGAAAAAAGATTTATCATTTAATGAAGACATAAAGGTCAAATTTTGGCAAGACAAAAATTATGACGCCTACAGAAAGTAGTGTGAAAATTGAACAAAAAATGTACTTCAAATACAAAAATATGTTACATAACATAAGCAAATTTAGTAGTGGTGCTGTGAGATCCAATTTGAATATTTTGTATGACTTCCATTGGCTTCGGCAAGGATTCATACAATTTATTGATGAAGTCATCAGGAACATCAAAGAAAACAGTCTTGCATGCCTCCCAGAGTTCATCAACATTCTTGGGTTTCGTCTTCCATGCTTCCTCTTTCATTCTGTTCACGTCTGGTGACTGGGCTGGCCAGTCCTGGAGGATCTTGAGCTTCTTTGCCTTGAGGAACTTTGAGGTAGAGATTGAAGTATGCAATGGAGGCCCCATCCTGCTGCAGAATTTGTCCCTTTTTATGGTTAGGAATGTAAGAGGCAGCTAATATTTGTTGATATTTCAGACTATTTATGTTGCGTTCCACCCTGCAGATCTCTCGCATACCCCCATACTGGATATAAGCCCAGACCATGATTTTGGTAATGATGTAACCACCAAACTTCACTGTTCTCTGAATGAATCTCGGATCCATGTGGGCTCCACTAGGTCTCCTGCAATATTTGTGGCGACTGTGGTGTAATTCAATGGAAGATTCTTTTGAAAAATCCACCTTTTGCCACTTTTCCAGCGTCCATCCGTTTGACAGGCTGTGGGCCTTGGCAAATGCCACACGGTTTTTTAATTGTCTGCACCCTGAGAGATAAATAGTCTGAAATATCAACAAATCTTAGGGGGACCACCACCCTGGTTTGCCAATACAGAGGCACTGTCCCGATATCCACGCTGTGTTGTAGAGGTGTGTCATATTTGAATACCGCCCAATATTTTGGTATCAAACAAAAGCACTTTAATTTACTTTTAAAAATTAACGTTCTCTGTCCTCGAATATCATCTGAAAAAAGGGGCTTTAGACATGAATCAATAAAAAGAATCGGTGCTAGCCTTTGAAAATGTCGTATGGGCGGACCGCTAATCCGGTGCAGGTGAGCGACCAACTGGTGGAGATCAACGGCGACAGCACAGCGGGGATGAGCCACGCCCAAGCGGTGGAGCAGATCCGCCGAGGGGGACGGCGCGTCCACCTGGTCCTCAAGAGGGGAAACGGATACGTGCCCGACTACGGTGAGAAGAACGCCTGCCCGATTGCCTCCCTTGATGCTTTCCTTCTCGTTTCTGGCCTTGACGTGCTTTGCTGTCCTTTCTTCTTTCTTCTTCTTCTTGTCTTTTTTTCCTGTCAGTGGAACTCTCCAGTTTGTCTCTTTGCATGACCAACTCCAAATTAGGCGAGCCTTGCTTCTATGTGATTGGACGGACAGAGAATACGCGGTTGGTAATGGTTCCTGTTAGTTCTCCCATTTTCTGGCTCTCTACATTCCACCACTCAGGCCACGTTTACACGACAGCGGTTAAAAAAAAAAAAAAAAAAAAAAACGCTAATTATCTTTGTTTCTGTTGCGCGTACTCCGGAACAGTAGGTGGTGGTCATGCTGTGATTATTTTTAGGGTCGCTTCCTGTTAATTTTGGGTCACTTACGGTACATATTGGGACTTTTTGTGGTGGCCTTCTGTACATTTTGGGACCATTTCCATTTACTGGTAACTCCATGGTCATTGGTCACTTCCTGTTGATTTTGGGTCACTTCCTGTACATTTTGGGGCATTCTGGGGTCACTTCCCATACATTTTGGATCATTTCATGTAGATTATAGGGCTTTTACAGGTCAATTCCTGTTCATTGATCATTTCCAGTACATTTTAGGGGCACTCCGGGATCACTTCCTCTACATTTTTTGTTGACTTTGGGTCACTTCCTGTTCATTGGTCAATTCCTGTTGATTTTTGGTCATTTCCTGTACATTTTTGGGACATTCCGGGGTCACTTCCTGTACATTTTGGGTCACTTCCTGTTGATTTTGGGTCATTTCCTATCCATTTTTTGGGCATTCTAGGGCCACTTCCTGCACATTTTGGGTCACTTCCTGTACATTTTGGATTATTTCCTGTCGATTATAGGGCGTTTACAGGTCCCTTCCTGTTCATTGGTCACTTCCGGTATATTTTGGGGGGGATTCCGGGGTCACTTCCTATACATTTGGTGTAATTTCTTGCTGATTTTGGGTCACTTCCTGTTCATTGGTCAATTCCTGTTGTTTTTGTGGCATTTCTCGGTCACTGTTTGTTGATTTTGGGTCATTTCCTGTATATTTTGGGGCATTCCGGGGTCACTTTCTGTACATTTTGGTCAGCTCCTGTTAATTGTGGGTCACTTCCTGTTCATTGGTCACTTCCTGTAAACTTTTGGGGCATTCCATAGTCACTTCCTGTAGATTATTGGGTGTTTACAGGTCACTTCCTGTACACGTTTGGGGCATTCCAGGGTCACTTACTGTACATTTTGAATCACTTCCTGTTCTTTGGTCACTTCGTGTTGATTTTGGATCACTTCTGGTACATATTGGGGCATTCTGCGGTCACTTTCTGTACATTTTGGGTCACTTCCTGTCTATTTTGGATCACGTCCTGTACACTTTTGGCGCATTCCAAGGTCACTTCCTCAGGGTACCCGCAGGTTATTAAAAGTATTTAAAAAAGCATTGAATTTAGTTTTCCATTATTAAAGGTATTAAAAGTATTAAATTAGCTGTTGTAAGTCTGGAATTTTTTCACCGTGGTCTTAATTTTCAAGAACATCTCAATGCAACCTAAATTATATCCGTGACGTTTTTTTTTTTTTTTTTTTTTTGTAAATCCGTAACGAAGATGATGCATAGAATTTTTACGATGCACTGCACTACAAATCGAAATGCAACTCGTGCGTGCCAAACCACCACAACCGGCAAAACGGAGAATCCAGCCACCTCTGCATCGGGAATGCGTCCGTTTGTCGGGGGAACGAAAACCCTGCAGGCAGAAGTATTGTGGATTCTGAACACCAAAACAGACCACCATTCATATACTTCAAATGAGTCCATTGGTGATCTGTTTCGGATATTACGTCATTTTTGGTCGGCATCGGCTGTCACAATGTTGGTCATATTGCGTTGTTTTGTTCCAGAGGGAGCGTTCCCGATGTCTTAACTGTCTTTTGTAACGAATTTTCAGTTGGCAGAAAAAAAAACCCACACATTTTCTTAATGTTTAAATAGTCTACATATTTTTATGACCATTATAACTGCATTTACACAATGAAATAACGCTGGAAAAGTTTGTTAAACATAATGTTGCTGAAATCGTGTTTTTTTTCCCGGAGGGAGCATTCCCGACTTCGTAACTGCAGCCAATTTAAGCTCATCAAGACTTTAAAATAGAGGTAAAATCGGGCCTAAAAAGTCCAGCCCGACCCGAACTGGTCCGCGGGTATTAAAGCCCGACCCGCGTTTTGTGTAATAACATTTGTGACGATGTCTGCATAAAAGCCTGTCTTTTATAAATTCTCAGTTGGCAGAAAAAAAACCCACACATTTTCTTAATGTTTAAATAGACTACATATTTTTATGATAATTATAAATTTATTTACACAACGAAATAACGCTGGAAAAGTTTGTTAAATATCAATAAAGAGATGCGGTTTTGCGAACTCGCAGAGGGGAAGATTAAAAAGGGCGTAAAGGCACACTCTGGCTCTGCAATGACCATACAGTGCCTTCTCTTTTTTTTATCCAAATTATTTGTTTTATAGCAAGTATTCTTTGGTTTATCATTCATACATCGTTAATATATAGTTATTTTAAAAAGTTAGCGAGAAAGAACCCTGGCCCGGCCCGATGTAATAATTGACATTTTATTTTGGTCATGTTTTCAGTTAAATTTAGCTGTTTCCACTTTCCAGCTTGCTATGTTTATAATTGCGATGTTTGTTTACCGCTTTTCCTCTTACTGCGAAGAGGGAGGAAGTTACATCGGCCGCCGCTATGATATTTAAGTCATCAGCCATCTGCTGTGACCCGGGAATTTGACGCCTGCTTTAAATTTAATTTTAAAAATTTTTAAAAAACACTGCTTCCCATGTCAGTCGACACGGGAAATTGTTTTCACACACAACTGCTGCGAGGTTAAGTCCCGCGATATTCCCGTTGTTTTGGAGTATGTGATAGGGGCTCAAGTTACATCCAGATACTTTAGGTTGCAGTTTATGGGTCATGCGAAGGCAGTGGACCTGCTTAAACATTTCGGTTTGCCTTTCGAATGAATGTGAATTTCGCCGTTTTAACTCGAGAGTTAGCCATGTTCTCTGGGGTCTTGGCAGGTGCACTAGCGGCTAGCCTGTTACAGAAGATGGCTGGTCTGAGTCCTGTCCTCCTCCTCTTTTTGTCCATAATTATTGTGTGCGTGTGTGTGTTTAAAAAAATTCTGACAGACTTTGTAATGTTACTTTAAATGTGTTTTAATTGTATCTTCAATATATGTGCATTCTTTTGTCAAACACACTTAGTAATTGAGGTTAAATTTGATGTTCAGTGCTTTATTTATTTAATATGATTCAATATGATCTAAATAATGGGTGCGAGAAAAGTATTAATTTTCAGTTGAAATGGTATTAAAAAAAGGTCTTAAAAGTCTTGAATTTAGATTTATCAATCCTGGGGGTACCCTGCTTCCTGTACATAGGTCACTTCCAGTACATTTTGGCGGTATTCCGGGGTCACTTCTTATATATTTTGGATCACTTCCTGTTCTTTGGTCACTTTGTGTTGATTTTGGGTCACTTCTGGTACATATTGGGGCATTCCGGGGTCACATTCCCTATATTTTGTGTCATTTCCTATTGATTTTGGGTTACTTCCTGTTCATTTGTCTCTTCCTGTTGATTTTGGGTCATTCTGAGGTTACTTCCTGTACATTTTGGATCATTCCCTGTTGATTTTGGGTCCCGTCCTGTTCGTTAGTCACTTCCTGTTTATTTTGGGTCACTTCCTGTACATTTTGGGCCATTCTGGGGTCACTTCTTGTACATTTTGGATCATTTCCTGTACATTATAGTGGTGTTTACGGGTCAGTTTCACGCACTTTTGCATCTTTCCGTCGTACAAACTATTTTTACAACAAAACGCCACTGTGGCGTTTTGGCTTCAGACCGTTGTCATGTAAACGTGGCGTTAGAGATCATGATCTCAAAAAAAAAAAAAATCAGATCCTAAGTAGTGTTGAACCGATATTGATTTTTTGGGCTCCTGATAGCAATTCCAACATTGGTGATGCTATACTGATACCATGTGTTTTGAAAAAATAAACATTTTTCTTTGTTCTTTTAATACTAAATTACTTCATGCGCACCACTACGACAAGTAATTGCTATCATGCCTTGGTCAAACACAACTTAACTCATTGGCTGCGATTGACAGAAATCCACGTCCAATGCCCCTCTTTTTAAAGATATCTTTCCTTCTCTCTGCTTCCCGTCCAGACCGTGAGTCCCGAATCGCCTCCCCCTCCCGCCGGCGTCACCCCAAGGAGCAGAGTTTGGCTGCAGTAGATGCTGGCAGGCAGAGGGGGCGCCATTCCCGGAAGAAGAAGAGAGGCGAGTCTTCGGACGGACGCGGGAAAAAGACGGGTCAGGGGAGAAGACCGAAGAACGCCAAGAAAAAAGCGGCCCGGAAGAAAGAGGAGAGGAAGGAGGAAACACCAAAAGAAGAAGAAAAAGAAGAAGAAGTGGTATGGGAAAGCACAAATGGTAAAGAAGAAACTCTGCTTCCCGTTCCAAGTCGGGATAAAAACTTAGA
Organism: Corythoichthys intestinalis; assembly: GCF_030265065.1. NCBI lineage: Eukaryota > Metazoa > Chordata > Actinopteri > Syngnathiformes > Syngnathidae > Corythoichthys > Corythoichthys intestinalis. The sequence goes on from NC_080396.1 coordinate 70,603,096, forward strand.
GGAGAGCGTGCGGGAGGCGGAGCACTCAGGGGACGTGGCGGAGGGCTATCGTGAGATGAAGCGGCTCGGGGATGGAGACTCGAATGAAGATCGGAGCGGAGACAAAAAGGAGCCCTTCGCTTTCCTCGCTTCCGATTTTTCCGGGGAGGAGGAGTCAGAGTCAGAAGGCGGCCCGTCGGACGACGACACGTCCGCCGCCAGCGTCTACGGCTTCTCAGCGCCGGCGAATGGGCGCGGGGGCGTTCCAGTGCCGGGACCTTGGCTCCGGCCTAAACACTGCAGGACAGACAGATGAGAGCGTTAAAGTCTGGACGTAGTCATCTTTGTCGTGGGCCATTATGTTGGCTGGTCCAGAGAAATATTGAGGTTGCATGGCAGCCATTGACGACGCAAGACGTCTAATCCGTTTGTACTGGGAGGGGCCAAGGAGTCTTCCTTCAGGAAATAACTGAAAATCAGCAGGGAGTGACTTAGAATTGAAGCTAAACAAACAGCAGGTAACCCAAAAATGATCAGAAAGTGACCTTTAATTCAAGCTAAATCAACAGGGAGTGACCTAGAATGCCCCAAAATCAATAGAAGTCACCTAAAGTTGACAGGAAGTGGCCTTAAAATTAAGCTAAACTAATAGCAAGTGACCCAAAATGACCAGGAAGTGGCCTAAGACTGCTTCGAAATCAACGGTAAATTACCCAAAATCAACAGCTGGAAAGGTACCAAAATCATCAGCAAGTGACCTGAAATTCAAGCTAAATCAACAGGTAGTGAGTGACTCAATACCCTAAAATTAACAGGAAGTGACCAAAAATAAACAGGCACTAGCTTGAAATTGAAGCTAAATTACTTTTTATTATTATTATTATTATGAATTACTTTGTACTAAATTACAAGTGACCCAAAATGACCAGGAAGTGACCTAAAAATGCCCCAAAATCAACAGGTACTGACCCCTAACCCTAATTGGAGATACATAAACAGGAAGTGGCCTTGAGTTGATGCTAAATCAGCAAGAAATGATCCAAAATGATCATGAATTGACCTAGAAATGTACCAAAATCAACAAGAAGTGACCTCTAAATGCCCCAAAATCATCAGGAAGTGACTCAAATCAACAGGAAGTGGCCTTAAAATGAAGCTAAACTGTAACTGTAAGTTACCCATAATGACTAGGAAGTGACCTAAGACTGCTTCGAAATCAACAGGAAGTGACCCAAAGCCAACAGAAAGTCACCTGTAAATGTATCAAAATCATCTGGAGGTGACCTGGAATTCAAGTTAAATCAACAGGTAGTGACCCAATACCCTAAAATTAACAGGAACTGACCAAAAATGAACAGGAAGTGACCTGGCATTGAAGTTACAGATTTAAGCTAAATTACTTTTTTTTTTTTTTTTAATTGTTATGAGTTACTTTGTAAATGACTTTGTACTAAATTACATGTGACCCAAAATGACCAGGAAGTGACCTAAGAATGCCCCAGGCTTTGAGTTGATGCTAAATGAACAAGAAATGATCCAAAATAATCATAATTTGACCTAGAAATGTCCCAAAATCAACAGGAAACAACCTGTAAATGCCCCCCAAATAAACAGGAAGTGACCCATATCAATAGGACATGGCCTGAAATGTTCAGGAAAACCTGTAAATGCCTCCAAAATAAACAAGAAGGGACCCAAATCAACAGGAAGCGACCATGAATTGGAGCTAAACTAATAGCAAATGACCAAAAATCACCAAGAAGTGAGCTGGAATTGAAGCTAAATCAACAGGAAGTGACCTAGGAATGCCCCAAAATAAACAGGAAGTCGCCCATAAATACCAAAATCATCAGGAAGTGACCCAAATCAATAGGAAGTGGCCTTAAATTGAAGCTTAACTAATAGCAAGTGATCCAAATTGTTCATGAATTGGCCTAGAAATGCCCCAAAATCAACACAAATTCACCTGTAAATGTACCAAAATCAAAAGGAAGTGACCCGGAATTTAAGATAAACAGGAAGTGGCCTTGATTTTAAGCTACATCAACAGGAAGTGATCCAAAATGATCATGAATTGACCTAGAAATGTACCAAAATCAACAGGACGCAACCTGTAAATGCCCCCAAAATAAACAGGAAGTGACCCAAATCAACAGGAAGTGGCCACAATTGATGAGAAAGTGACCTACAACCTTCCATTCCAAATTGAATGGCCGTCTAGCGCCGTCAGTGGCAGCCAGGTGAGTTCGCCATATTTCTATTGGTTGGCTAACATAATGACCCCGAAAGAAGAAAAGCCAAACTAAAACACGACCCGCGACAAAGATTACTTTGACCCCTTGACAGGTGGAAAACATTTAACTTTAAAATTGAAATTGCTTCCTTTACTGGACTCACTTCCGGGTTTTTGAGGTCTTATACTTTGTGCCTTTTTTACCGTCTGATAATAAAAACTATCGTTAGCCGTTTTACATATCAATTTATCGTCTGTTATGCTGTATGAAATAGCCGACGATGTTTTTTTCCATGGCGTGATAAATTGCACGTCATCAACAATCATTGGCGTTGCTTTGTTCAATGTCTCTCCCGTAAGCTCATTAGCATTCTAGCATATTTTGGCATCCATGTTTGTACAGGAACATTCTTCTTCTTCTTCTCCTGTAAAGTATCTGCTCCACTTTGGACCTCATGCAATACTAATGCACACACTTGATGACGTCCGTCCGTCCGTCCGTCAATATAATGACGATCTTTTTACTCAGTCATATAATCTGTAAATATGTTTACGTGTACGCTATGTAACCAATCGTCCCTGCCTATTCTTCGCGCAACGTTGGTATAATTTGTTGCGTGTCGAGTTTTTGTGCAGGACATGAAAGATTTGTGCTGTGAAAAAGTATCTGCTTCGTCTTTCATTAGGATTTTATTTTAATACCCATGATAGCAAAAGTAATGGAGGATATTTTCCTTCAAGAAGTGGCCTAGGAATTCCCCAAAATTAATAGGAAATGACCCTAAATGAGCAGGAAGTGACCCATAAATGCCCCAAAATCAACATAAAATGACCTTGAATTGAAGCTAAATACATGTGAAATTACCTCAGAATTCACCAGAATCCTCCAGAAGTGACCTAAAATCAATAGGGAGTGCTGTAAATGTCCCCAAATTAACAGGAAGTGACCCAAAATCAACATAAAGTGACCTTGAAATGAAGCTAAATATATGGAAAATTACCTCAGAATTCCCCACAATCCTTAAGAAGTGACCTAAAACCAATAGGAAGTGACCTGTAAATGCCCCTAACTCAACAGTAAGTGATCCAAACTAACCAGGAAGTGAACCAACCAACAGAAAGTGACCCTCTAAATGCCCCAAAATGAACAGGAAGTGACCAGGAATTGAAACTAAATCAACAGCAAGTAACCCAAAATGATCCGGAAGTGACCTGAAATTGAATTTAAATCAACAGGAAGTGACCTGTAAGTGCACCAAAATCAACAGGAAGTGACCTGTAAATGTACCAAAATCATCAGGACGGTGGCCTGTAAATCCCCCCAAAATCAACAGAAAGTGACCTGTAAATGCCCCAAAATGAACAGGAAGTGACCTGTAAATGCCCCAAAACGAACAGGAAATTACCTGTAAATGCTGCAAAACCAATAGGAAGTGACCTATAAATGCCCCAAAATGAACAGGAAGTGACCTGTAAATGCCCCAAAATGAACAGGAAATTACCTGTATATGCTCAAAAATCATCAGGAAGTGACCCAACCAACAGGAAGTGACCTGTAAATGCCCCAAATTGAACAGGAAGTGACCCGTAAATGCCCCCAAATCATCAGGAAATTACCTGCAAGCGATTTTAATTTAATCTGAATTCTGATTGGAAATCTACAAGTGACAAACTCATTCAAATTCACCGCAGGAGTTTGACTGGACGCCACGTGACTGGCCGCCTTGTCATCCTAGAGCCATCTCATTTGGAATCGTTTTTCCTTCCAAATCTTTTGACGGTGAGTTGGGTAACCGTTGATTAAAATTTCCCTAATTTCTTCAACATGAAATTGTCATTTGGTACGGACGCACATACTTTTTCACACACTGAACTATATGCAACCCCATATGTGAACTTGCAGCTAAAGTGCGAAATGATATTTCAAGCTCATCTGAAAATCCGTCATCTACCTTTGTATTTTGTCGGAAATTGTGTTGCCGCAATATTGTGAGATGATATTTTTATATGAAATGAGCTTTTGTTTTAACGACTCAGGTTATCAGATACTTTTGATTGATAAGCCATTCCCGTTTTCTAACAGATGACAGCAAGAGACAAAATGCTCTCGTTGCACTCAAAATGATTTCATCCCCGAAACTGTTATTTCCGTTTGAATTTTAGGTTCCAAATGGAAATACGTTGAAGCGTCATCGCATTCTAGCAAACAAATAAAGTGGAAAATCAAGTTGAGGTTTGTCTTGTTGCTTTGGTGGGTTGCAACGCCAGCGTTGGACAGCAGGTGGAAGTAACGCAACAGTCAGTGTTCAAAAAAAAAAAAAAAAAAAAAAAACATGCTGCACATTACACGGGCCCCCGATTATAATACCAATACGCTGTAATGGTAAGTGTATGGTCAAAAATCACAGCCACACATTTTTCTGCCATTTAAAATGAATGGAAAATTTGGACGTGCATAACCGTCAGTGGCATGGACGTGCATGGCCTGCAAAAATGCCACATACCAAAAAAAAAATGCTACATACTGTACCAAAATCCAATTTGCCACATTCCATAAAAAATGCCACATGCCCAAAAAAAAAAATGCCACATGCCGCCAAAATTCATTTTGCCACAATCAAAAAACCACAATCAAGACTATTCACATTTTTATTTATAAAGGGTATAATAAGAATTCTTAATGCTTAGAATTACAAAAATATCTATTAGATATTTTTTTGTTTTTTGGGGGGGGACATTTTTTTAACCTGTCCTGTTCAGCTGCCTGACATGGACAACGGAAATCTGAGTGTCTGATTGGTCTGAACAGTTTAATGTATCACATGGGAGTATGACATACTCCCATTGTGATCATTCAACATGCCTCGTTTATTCGTAGAAAGTGACGAACAGGACGGGGTCATGGGGGACAGAAGAAAAGGGGGAGAGACAGAAAAAGTACAAACAACATCAAGAAAGTCATTGAACACCCACACAAACTATGAATATGTTGGTGCTATTGCTAGCCAGTTGTATTTCCAGTTGACACCATGTGGGGGGCCTGATGACCAAGGAAAAAAGAAGCGAGGGGGTCAGAAAGATGAGTGATTGGGAGGGGTGGTGTGTACACAAATCAGCCATGTGAGGTGTAGGACCCAGTATTTGTGTTAATCAATTGTGAGTGTGAGTATGCTGGCATCCTATTCTATGCTATCTGATCGCTAATCCTGACACCGAGTTTTACTACTTGAGTGTGTCTAAATGCACCTAGTCATGTGTGAATCCCATCAGACATGTGATAGTCTTGCAGACGAGTGGAAATGCTGGCGGGAGCCGTGCCAGGGCTGCGGCCCTTCCCCAACCAACCGGGGGGGGGGGGGGTTGGGGGGGGTCTGCCAGCGTCCTCCTCCCGCAGCCAGGCAAGGGGGCCGCTGTCATCCTACCAGGATCCAGGATGGTCTCCCGGCCCTTAAGGGATGGGACGAGGGGACGCGCCACCACGCCCAAAGCAATTTCCCGGGTGGACTGACACGGAGACGACGTGGACATTTACCGAGTCGCGTCTTCGTATAATGTCCGGAACTTTCCCGGGAAGCGGTATATGTGAAAGCAGAGGTTAAATTCACTGGTCACAGCACAATGCCTGATGATATAAATATCATGGCGGGCAGATTGTCATTTCCTCTTTCTTCGCAGTAAGATAAAAAGCGGTAAACAAACAAAACTGGAAATACCGTATTGGCCCAAATATAAGACTGCCCTGATTATAAGACGACCCTCTCTTTTTCAAGACTCAAGTTTGAAAAAAGACTTTTTGAAAACCAAATTAATTTTTATACAGAAAATAATTACAGTATATCCGAAACAAATGATTATAACAATATATTTGAGAGAAAAAGCATGTTATTTTGCCTCATTCAAATCTTAATATCTAAACATTTAAATATGTAAAGTTCAATCACATTCGTAAATGAATGGCTTCTGGTTTTTGAAATGTAAATAAACAAATCTATTGTGATAAAACAACAAAATTGCAATAACTGCATTAACCATCAAACTGAAGTCTAACTAGTCTGGAAATAAATCTGAATAAGGAAAAACATTGCGATAAAATAATGCAAACTGGTTAAACTTGAGAGTAGCTGAGATCTGTCATGACAGAACATCGCTTCAATGATATTTTGCGCCATCTAGCGTCGTGAATGGGTATAACGTCTAGACCGCGAATATAAGACAACCCCCTCTTTTTCAATCTTATTTCAATGCAAAAAAACACCGTCTTATATTCGGGCCAATATGGTAGCTCAATTAAACTGAAAACATAACATTCATAGACTTCATAACCTATTGATCTGACACTTTGTCATCCTTTGCCCAAATTATGAATAAAAACCGGAATAATAACATCATAATTATAATAATTCCTGTAATAATTAACGGGTTCTGATGTGACGGACGTTTTTTGCTGTCCCTGAACGCACCGCGCCCGAGAGCGGTGAGCTTGAGTTTCCCTCTCACTTTCAATGTTTTCTTGAGAACACCGTCAACTTCGTGATCAGGAGGCGTTTTGTGTTGAAAAAGTTATTAAATAAATGATAAAAAACATGACATAGCTGGCGATTTCTTTGGCAATGTTACCACAATAGTAATTGTCAGCTTCACTTCTAAAGACTAGCGAACGGTGGTCGGAGGAGGACCGTGGAGATGTATTGTTGAGCCAGTTCATAGATGCGCACCCCACGCTCATATTTTTATATAAATTGCATCTTCATTTAGAAGGTAAGCGTCACCTTTTTCCTTGTTTCACCACCTTTACCAACCTTTTTGAAACCTGTGTTGATTTCTCACACAAGAAAATCCACCATGCGTTCCTCTGCGGTGGTGTCATGTCGTATTTCGAGCATGTCGTCGGATGTAGAAACAAATGGAGAGTCAAATTTTACGTCGGATGTCGAAAAGATCGTGTGTCAAAGCGATCGTATGTCGAGGTACCACTGTTTATGGAAAAGAGATCACTCCTTGATGTCTGCGATTTATGCATCGCGACCCTTGTTATATGCATGTTTCACCTAAATCCCCCAAGAATCCGGCTGTGGCCATTCACAGCTGTGTCTTGACACTTGGCAATACATGCTACGTGGAGTTTTTGGATCGAAAAAAGTAAGTGCGTGATAATATCTCGTTAAAATCTTGGCGTCTTTAATTGTGCTCTATCATGCTCACGCCTTAGGGTTTTGCTGTTTTGTTTTGTTTTGTTTTAAATGCCCTCCTTTTCAAAATTTTTCTTCCCCCAGAAAATTGAGATTTTAAATTTCCAATGATGTAGCACGTGCATATAAGGACAATTTTGAAATTTTGCCAAATTGGGGGTCTCAGAGCGGAACTTCAAGTCACCTGAGTGTTTTCCGCCATACAGTATATATACAGTGATCCCTTGCCGTATCGCGCTTCAAACTTCTCACCCTCAGTCTATCGTGGATGTTTTTCAATTTAAAAAATAAATAAATAAATACAACATTTTATTTAAAAATACTAAGATATATGGATGTACACATCATTGTTTTCTTTTGTATGTATATATACAGTATATATACACAGTGGGGAGAACAAGTATTTGATACACTGCCGATTTTGCTGGTTTTCCGACTTGCAAAGCATGTAGAGGTGTGTAATTTGTATCATAAATTCTCTTCAACCGTGAGGGACGGAATCTAATAAAAAAAAAACAGAAAATCACGTATGATTTTTAAATGATAAATTTGCATTTAATTTCATGAATTAAGTATTTGGTACATCACAAAAATCGAACTTAATATTTGGTACAGAAACCTTTGTTTGCTATTATAGATATCAAACGCTTCCTGTAGTCCTTGACAAGGTTTGCACACACTGCAGCAGGGATTTTGGCCCACTCCTCCATGCAGATCTTCTCCAGAGCATTCAGGTTTCGGGGCTGCTGCCGGGCAACACGGACTTTCAGCTCCCTCCGTAGATTTTCTATCGGGTTCAGATCTGGTGACTGGCTAGGCCACTCCAGGACCTTAAGATGCTTCTTACGGAGCCACTCTTTAGTTGCCTTGGCTGTGTGCTTGGGGTCGTTGACATGCTGGAAGACCCAGCCACGACCCATCTTCAGGGCTCTCACTGAAGGAAGGAAGTTGTCAGCCAAGATCTGGCGATACATAGCCCCATCCATCCTCCCCTCAATACGGTGCAGTCGTCCTGTACCCTTGGCAGAGAAGCAGCCCCAAAAAAATTATGTTTCCTCCTCCATGTTTCACGGTTGGGATGGTGTTCTTGGGGTTGTACTCATCCTTCTTTTTCCTCCAAACACGACGAGCCGAGTTTAGACCAAAAAGTTCCATTATGGTCTCATCCAACCACATGACCTTCTCCCATTGCTCCTCTGGATCATCCAGATGGTCAGTGGCAAACTTCAGACGTGTCTGGACATGCACTGGCTTCAGCAGCGGGACCTTGCGTGCGCTGTAGGATTTTAATCCATAACGGCGTAATGTGTTTCTGATGGTTTTCTTCGACACTGTGGTTCCAGCTCTCTTCAGGTAATTGTGCAGGTCCTGCCGTGTAGTTCTGGGCTGATCCCTCACCTTCCTCATGATCAGTGATGCCCCACGAGGTGAGCTCTTGCATGGAGCCCCAGAACGAGGCAGACTGACCGTCAACTTGAACTTCTTCCATTTTCTAATAATCGCTCCAACAGTTGTTACCTTCTCACCAAGCTGCTTGCTTATTTTCCTGTAGCCCATCCCAGCCTTGTGCAGGTCTATTATTTTATCACAGCTCTTTGGTCTTGGCCATTGTGGTTGGAGTTTGTTTGTTTGAGCATGTGAACAGGTGTCTTTTATACAGGTAACAAGTTCAAACAGGTGCAGTTACTTCCGGTAATGAGTGGAGAACAGGAGGGGTTCTTAAAAAAGAACTAAGAGCCGAAATATTTACTAGTTGGTAATGTATCAAATACTTATTTCATGCAGTTAAATACAAATTTATTATTTAAAAAGTATACAATGTGATTTTCTGGATTTATTCCGTCCCTCACAGTTGAAGAGAACTTGTGATACAAATTACAGACCTCTACATGGCTTGCAAGTGGGAAAACCAGCAAAATCGGCAGTGTATCAAATACTTGTTCTCTCCACTGTATATGCCGGAAAACACTCAGGTGACATGAAGTTCTGCTCTGAGACCCCCAATTTAGCCAGCTTTCAAAATTGTCCGATATGCATGTGTGATACATCATTGGAAAGCTTAAAATCTCCATTTTCTGGGGGAAGAAAAATTTTGAACAGGAGGGCTTTTTTTTTTTTAAATGTTTTTTTAAACAGCAAAACCTGGAGGTGGGAGCACGCGAGAGCAGAATTACAGACGCCATGACTTTAATGAGATATTATCGCGTACTTACTGTACCTTGTTTCGATCCAAAAACTCCATGTAGCACATATCACTGAGTGTCAAAACACAGCTGTGAATGGCCACAGCTGGATTTTTGGCGGATTTTATGGGTGAAACATGGTAATATAACAAGGGTCGCGATGCAGAAATCGCAAACATCAAGGAGTGGTCGAGATTTTCTTTTTCATATATTTACCCTTTTAAATGTTTTTTTTGTTTGGATTGATTATTTATCATCTAACATAACGGAGAAAATGTGACAGTAACACAAAAAATACAATTAAGATATCAGTGACTTTTTTACAGACACCATTTTTTTCATTGTGACATAATTTGTTTAAAAGTTTAAAATATGTGAGTAAATAATTTTTCTTAAGTCGTTTTTTTTTTTTTTTAAACGAAATATGATACCCGCTACTGATGAGCCGCTACTCCTCCGCGTAGAAAGGAGCCAGCTGAGGTGGCTCGGGCATCTGGTTCGGATGCCTCCTGGACGCCTCCCTTGAGAGGTGTTCTGGGCATGTCCCACCGGCGGGAGACCCCGTGAAAGACACAGGTCACGCTGGAGAGACTATGTCTCTCGGCTGGCCTGGGAATGCCTTGGGATCCCGCCAGAGGAGCTGGTTGAAGTGGCTGGGGAGAGGGAAGTCTGGACTTCCCTGTTAAAGCTGCTGCCCCTGCGACCCGACCCAGGAACAAGCGGAAGATGATGGATGGATGGATGGAATATGATCAGTTAATGATTCTACGCTAAAAACGACGGACATTTTGAACAATAAATATAAATAATTACCTTCGTTTTATGGCTGGGTTGAAACAAAAGCGGTTGCGCAACGTGTGTAAACGGGGGTTTTCAGGGTAAAACGGACAAATTAAAAATAGTTCGGGGGCTTCATACGCCATGAATCTGCTATGGCAACATATAGACATTGTTCTATCAAACACAACAGTTGTTTTGGCTTATAATACTGTAGTTTCTTTTAAAGAGGAGTATATACATATATACCGTATTGGCCCGAATATAAGACGATGTTTTTTGCACTGAAATAAGATTGAAAAAGAGGAGGTCGTCTTATAACTGCGGTCTAAAAAAAAAAAAAAAAAAAAAAAAAAAAAAAAAACTGCGGCCTAGACATATACCCATTCACGACGCTTGATGGCGCCAGTCATCAATGAATCGAATGCTGAACGCGACTCGGGCGGCCAAAGCGAACCCCTGACACGAAGAAGAAAGTGGTAAGAAGGAAAAGAGAAGAAAATACCGGTAATAGAAGAGATAACCGAAAATGGAGAAACTTCGCGACAATTTGGAGAAAAGTGGGTCGAAGATTGGCCAGGTTAACCGGTGTTTGGCCATTCCTTACTACGCGGCGAAACGTCCTACACAATGCTCAGGGCGCTTGCATATGCATTCACACGCATGCGCACATCGGTTGGAAGCGGCGAGTACTCACTATTTTTGTTTTTATTTAGTTATTTAGAACCTTTTCACAGCCTCAAAGATACTTTTTGCATGTATTACCCTCTCATACTTTTAACCATTGTGTTTTTTTGTGTTAGCTTTGAAGCAGTTGACCACATTAGTCACGTAGCGTATTTAAATCGTCCTTATTTGACATAACTACATTTAAGTATTTTCTGCAGGCATTTCTTTAGTACGTTATTCCTGTATGCATCTAAACAAAACAAGTTTAGAGCGCACGGTAGTAATTTAGGTGTCAAATTCGACTAATGTAGACGTTTCGCCGATGTAGGACATTTTGGCAGAACACCGGCAGCTGAGGAGAAGTTATGACGCAAACTTCAAGTTGATGGTGATAAATGAGCCGGTGTCTTCAAACAACTGCAAAGCGGCTGTGAAATATGGTGTCACAGAGTGTAATGTACGGAGATGGAGAGCTCAAAAAGATCGCCTAAAAAATGCTCAGTCAGAGAAAAGCTTTCCGTGGTCGTTTCTGTATAAAAATTAATTTGGTGTTCAAAAAGTCTTTTTTCAAACTTAAGTCTTGAAAAAGAGGGGGTCGTCTTATAATCGGGGTCGTCTTATATTCGGGCCAATACGGTATATTATATATATATATATATATATATATATATATATATATATATATATATATATATATATATATATATATATTAGGGCTGTCAAAATTATCGTGTTAATGGGCGTTAATTAATTTTTTTAATTAATCACGTTAAAATATTTGACGCAATTAACGCACTCCCCCCGCTCAGACAGATTTAAATGACAGTACAGTGAACTGCTTGTTAATTGTGTTTTATGGAGTTTTGCCGCCCTCTGCTGGCGCTTGGGTGCGACTGATTTTATAGTCTTCAGCACCCATGAGCATTGTGTAAGTAATTATTGACATCAACAATGGCGGGCTACTAGTTTATTTTTTTATTGAAAATTTTACAAATTTTATTAAAATGAAAACATTAAGAGGGGTTTTAATATAAAATTTCTATAACTTGTACTAACATTTTTCTTTTAAGAACTACAAGTCTTTCTATCCATGGATCGCTTTAACAGAATGTTAATAATGTTAATGCCATCTTGTTGATTTATTGTTATAATAAACAAATAGTCCTTATGTACTGTATTTTGAATGTATATATCCATCTTGTGTCTTATCTTTCCATTCCAACAATAATTTACCGAAAAATATGGCATATTTTATAGATGGTTTGAATTGCGATTAATTGCGATTAATTACAATTAATTAATTTTTAAGCTGTAATTAACTCGGTTAAAAATTTTAATCGTTTGACAGCCCTAATATATATATATATATATATATATATATATATATATATATATATATATATATATATATATATACATATGTATATATGGCGGAAAACACTCAGTTGACTTTCCGCTCTGAGACCCCCAATTTGGCCAAATTTCAAAATTGTCCGATATGCACGTGTGATACATCATTGGAAAGCTTAAAATCTCAATTTTCTGGGGAAAGAAAATTTTTGAAAAGGAGGGAATTTTTTTTTTTTTTTTTTTTTTTTTTTTTTTAAAGTTTTTTAAACAGCAAAACCCTATCTGGAGGTGAGAGCACGCGAGAGCAGAATTACAGACGCCATGATTTTAACGAGATATTATCGCGTACTTACCTTGTTTCGATTCAAAAACTCAATGTAGCGTGTATCACTGAGTGTCAAAACACAGCTGTGAATGGCCACAGCTGGATTTTTGGGGGATTTTATGGGTGAAACACTGAAATATAACAAGGGTCGTGATGCAGAAATCGCAGACATCAAGGAGTAGTCGAGAATTTATTTTTCATACATTTACCCTTTTAAACATTTTTCTTTGTTTGAAACAATCATTTATCATCTAAAATATCGGAGAAAATGCGACAGTAACAAAAAAAAATACGATTAAGCGATAGTTATGAGGTTGATATCTGTGACTTTTTTAGTGAATAATTTTTTTTAAGTCGTTTTTTTTTTTTTTTTTTTTTTTTGACGAAATATTAGACATCAAAAAATGACTAAGATAAAAATGACAGACATTTTGAATAATAATAAATATAATGAATTACCTTCATTTTATGGCTGGGTTGAAACAAACGCGGTTGCACGACCTCTGTAAACGGGGGGTTCCAGGGTAAAACGGACAAATTAAAAATAGTTCGGGGGCTTAATGCGCCATGAATCTGCTATGACAGCAATGTATAGACATATTGTTCTATCAAACACAACAGTTGTTTTGACTTAAAATACAGCAGTTTCTTTTAAAGAGGAGTGCAAGAGCAGAAACTGCTTTTTCAGTCTTGTCTGTGTTTTCTGCCTTTATATATATATATATATATATATATATATATATATATATACATACATACATACATACTGTATATATAATAATAATAATAATAATAATACATTTTATTTAAAGGCGCCTTTCTGGCACTCAAGGTCGCCGTACAAACATTTAAAAATATTAAAAGTGAGAAAATGAAAGTATATAACGTATAAGGAAATTTAAAATACTAAAAGAGATATAGGGGCAGTTATGAAGACCAGAACTAAGTGATTATTGTGTATAGGCTAGTCTTTACAGGTGAGTTTTGAGTTTTGTTTGAAAAAGGGGGAGAGAATCTGTGTTCCTGAGATCGGGTGGGAGTGAATTCCAATGGTGCTAAGGCGAGCTTGGGGGACAGACAGTTGTATGGAGGAGGAGGATCTAAGGGCACAGGAGGGAGTAGTAACCAGTGTTGTTAATAACGGCGCTACAATATAACGGCGTTACTAACGGCGTTATTTTCTCAGTAGTGGGTAATCTAATTAATTACTTTTCTCATCTTGGCAACGCCGTTACCGTTACTGAGGACGGAAAGGCATGCGTTACTATGCGTTACTATATTGGTCGAGAAGTCTGAGGGAGACGGACTCACCGAGACGACAGAGCAGAGCAGGAGCGGGGAGGAAGCAAGAAAGTTGTGACGCCAAGCAAACGCGATGCTAGGTAGCTCCAATAATACATGTTGTAGCCGATAGCCGACAAACTACGCCCGCTTGTTATGGTAGATATGGTAGACATGGTAGATATCACATGTACTGTATATAGATATAACTAGATGCAAAAAGACAGACATGGCACTAAATGCGTTAGTAGACAGCCGCCATCTTAAAGCAGTAGGCTTTTTAGGATGGCTCTGTTGTAGAAAACCTTCCTAGCGAACCTAAGTAACTTTTTATCTAAAATACTTCTAAATCGGCAAAATCTTGACTTGAATCTATCTTTAAATGATGAAACAGTTTTAAAACTTTCATATGTCGAAAGTAGAGAGAAGGGAACTAATGCAATAATGGGAGCAATTTTAACAACTTTTAACAGTTGATTCAGGGTAAAGGGTAAATTAGGGTAAAGAATTGGGCTCGGGCCAATTGTACCAAAAACCTCCACAAAAAACTTGTGTGGTCAATGTTTTTTTTTTTTTTTTTTTTTTTTTTTTTTCTTTTTGAGGAAAAAAAAAAAAAGTAATTATCACCAATTACTTTGCCAAGTAACTAATTACTCTTACATTCAGGTAATTGAGTTACTAATGCAATTACTTTTTGGGAGAAGTAATTTGTAACTATAATTAATTACTTTTTTTCAGTAAGATTAACAACACTGGTAGTAACATGAATGAGATCGGACAGGTATGGAGGGGAGAGGTTATGGATGGCCTTGAATGTGAGGAGGAGAACTTTGAACTGTATTCGGAAGTGGACCGGGAGCCAGTGAAGCTGTTGGAGGACTGGAGTGATGTGGTGGATGGACGGGGTACGGGTTATGATGCGGGCAGCTGAATTCTGGACCAGCTGGAGTTTATGGAGAGTTTTACGAGGGAGGCCGAAGAGGAGGGAGTTGCAGTAGTCCAGATGGGAAGTGACAAGGCTGTGAACCAGGATTGCAGCAGAATGTGGTGTGAGGGAAGGGCCGAGGCGATTAATGGTGCGTAGGTGAAAGTGGGCAATCCGGGTAATGTTATTGATGTGCGATTGAAAGGAAAGTGTGTTGTCGAGGATTACTCCTAGGCTCTTGACTTGGGGGAGGGTGAAACAGTGGAGTTGTCAATGGTAATGGATATGTTATGGTTTTTCCGAGATGGTGAATTTAGAGCCAACGAGAAGCACCTCAGTTTTATTACGGTTAAGTTTTAGGAAATTGTGGGTAAACCAGATTTTTATTTCAGTGATACAGTCAGTCAGAGATGAGGGCGGGAGAGAGGAGGAGGGTTCAGAAGTGAGGTAGAGTTGGTTGTCGTCGGCATAGCAGTGAAAGTGGATGTTGAATTTACGAAAAATATTGCCAAGGGGAAGTAGGTATATGATGAAGAGTAGGGGCCCCAGGACAGAGCACTGAGGCACACCGGAGGTAACAGGGGAGGGTCTGGATTTAAATGACTTTAGATGGATATATTGACTGTGCTCAGAAAGATAGGACGAAAACCAGTTCAACAGGGTGCAGGTGATGCCAATAGTGGAAAGCCGGTGGAGGAGTGTGGTGTGACTAATTGTATCAAAGGCTGCAGATAGGTCTAGGAGGATGAGGATGGAGAGCAGGCCAGAATCAGCTGCCATGAGGAGGTCGTTGGTTATTTTAACGAGTGCTGTTTCAGTGCTGTATAGTGGGCGGAAACAAGATTGAAACTGTTCATAAAGGTTATTCTGGGATAAGTGAGAGTGGAGTTGTGAGGCGACTGTTCTTTCCAGGATTTTGGAAATGAAAGGGAGGTTGGATATGGGGCGGAAGTTATTGAAGTCGGAGTGGTCGGCACCAGGTTTCTTGAGGATTGGCGTAACG
Organism: Corythoichthys intestinalis; assembly: GCF_030265065.1. Classification (NCBI taxonomy): domain Eukaryota; kingdom Metazoa; phylum Chordata; class Actinopteri; order Syngnathiformes; family Syngnathidae; genus Corythoichthys; species Corythoichthys intestinalis. The sequence goes on from NC_080396.1 coordinate 70,619,010, forward strand.
GCTGCAGTTTTGAAAGAAGCGGGTACAATTCCAGAGGTGAGGGATGAGTGGATGATAGCAGAGATGAGTGGGACCAGGGAGGGTGAGCAGAGTTTAACTAGTTGAGTGGGCATGGGGTCCAGATGGCAGGTGGATGGACTGGATTTCCGGATGAGTTCGGCAATCTCAAATGGGGTGGGGAGGTGGAAGGAGGAGAATGGGTGTGGGGACGGGTGCCAGTCGGAAAATATGCTGGGATGGGGGGTTGATGCAAGGTCGTTGTGAATGTCTTAATTTTTTCAGTGAAAATTTTCATAAACGAGCTGCAAAAGGAGGTACTGTAACAGTGAGTGGGGAGGGAGTCTTTGGGTTGGGTGATGTTGTTGAGGAGTGAGAAGAGAGTTTTGGTGTTGCTTTGACTGGTGGTGATTATTCTGGAATAGTAGAGGGTTTTGGCCTCGATAATTGAAGCCTTGTAGGCTGATATGTGGTTTTTGTATATTTCTCTATGGATAGTTAGACCTGTTTTCCGGGAGAGGCGTTCCAGCCGACGACCCTTAGCCTTCATGTGACGTTGAGTGGGAGTGAACCAAGGGGCAGAGATAGTGAAGCGGACGGATCGGGTTTTCAATGGGGCGAGGGTATTGAGAATGTTGGCAAGTCCTTTATTGTAATGGGAAGCCAGATCTTTGGGGTTGGCTAGATTATGGAATTCGGGAAGACAGGAGGAGTGGATACTGGAGATGAGGGTGGCTGGGGTGATATTACTCAAATTCCGGAATGTGATAAGGCGCGATTTTTTGGGGATGGATAGGGTGAGACTGACTGTGAATGATATGAGAAAATGGTCAGTAATTGGGAGTTGATTGGCTGTGAGGTTCAAGGGGGTGACACCTGAGCAGCAGATTAAGTCCAGGATGTGTCCTTTTGAGTGTGTGGGGAAGGTGATATATTGCTGACAGCCAAAACTTTCTAAACAGGAATTAAATTTCTTGGTGAGAGGCAGGTTGATATTGTCTAAGTGGATATTAAAATCGCCCATTATTATTATATTTGGTGAAAGACATATTAAGTGGGAGAGAAAAGAAGCAAGGTCATTTAAAAATTCACTGTTCTGTTTAGGAGGGCGGTAAATACTGGCGATAATGGTGGGAGTGGGACCAGGAAGCTCAGACACGGTGCACTCAAACGAGCTTGGAGTTTTTACATTGACTGGCGAGACTTTCCTTTACTATATATATATATACAAGGGTGCACATATTTTTTTTCCCCAGGTTCTCAGAGGAGGACCTGGAGATGTGACTTGGTCCTCATTGAGCTTGAGAGCTAACCCGCTTGATGCGATAAAATTATGACATGCTTTACTTAGAGCCAATTAACTTTAATTAATTATACTAACAATTAATGCTTGATTATCAACTGGCACAAAAAAAATTACCATTACTTTGAAGTGAAATGTAAAGAAATAAACATAAAAGCACCAATTCAAAATAAAGGGCATTATGCGGCTCCCACATTAACTCCAAGCCTTTGTAAAAGTGGGATGTCCTCCTCGTAAGACCTCATTGAACGTGCATGTTTAGCTTTGTAAAATGCGAGCAAAAACACGTTTGTCAATGCATGGCGCTGTTTTCATTACCTTTATTCCGCCACTTGTCCATAGGGCAAGTGGGGTCCTGTCTGACATCGATAGTTTGCTTAATTGCCACATGCTCTGTTTTTTTCCTGCTTTTCAAAGTTTGGATGGCTGAAATTCTTTGACCCTACATAAAATGCGCTGCTCTTATCAGCGACATTGGGATTCTCATGGCACATTTTGTACCACATTTCCGTGCGAGCATCAGTTACTTCTAGCCATGGTACCTCCTGCAGCCACTTTTCAGCAAAAGTCCTTTTTTTCGGTAGCGCCGGTGACGTCTCTGTCATCTGTCTGTCTTTTGACGGGGGAACACGGAAATAATTACTCAGTTTGGCCTGCCTCTTCGACATTTTGAGAAGTTATTTTCTCGTGTCCGCCGCAAATACAGTGGTCAGCCATCGGTACGCAAAAGCATATGGAAGCCGTTGAGGGCCAGCGCGTTTGTCTACGTCCAGTACGCATGCGGACCACTTATGTGCACCCCTGTGTATATATATATATATATATGTGTGTCTGTGTGTATGTATAGATCTCATTTATATCATTATTACATTTGCATCTCCTAAAACCCATTTATTAATATATACATATTAGGGTTTTTTTTTGGGGGGGGGGGGTTACTTTTGGGAAATAAGCGGGAAAAAACATGTCTTGTATGTATCTCTTTCCAATGCTGTTAAATTTGAATAAATAGAGTACATTTTTTAAAAAAATTTTAAAAATCGTAAATGTTTTAATTTCGGGTGGGAGGGGTCCCCATGAACTGCGAAAAATGAAGGACTACTATTATAATTTTGGATTTCCTTAAAAAAATATATTTTTTAAAAAAATTCAAAACCAAAATTCGATATAAGACAAACACCCGTAAATATTCAGATTTTTGTAACTACATCAATTTTATATATACAGTGGTACCTCTACATACGATCACTTCGACACACGATCTTTTCGACATCCGACGTAAAATTTGAGCCGCCATTTGTTTCTACATCCGACGAGTTGCTCGAAATACGACGACATGACAGCACTGCAAACGAACGCACGGTGGATTTTCTTGTGTGAGAAATCAACACAGTTTTCAAAAAAAGTTGATACAGTTGGAGAAACAAGGAAAAAAGTGATGCTTACCTTTGAAATGAAGATGCAAGTTATAGAAAAATATGAGCTTGGGGTGCGCGTCCCTGAACTGGCTCAACAATACAGCTCCATGGTCCTCTTCCGACCACCGTTCGCCACTATTTATAAGTTAAGGTGACAATTATTATTGTGGTAACATTGCCAAGGAAATCGCCAGCTTCGTCACGTTTTTATCATTTATATAAGAACTTATCCAACACAAAACGCCCATTGTCTTAAGCAGTTGACCGCTCTCAAGAAAACGAAAGTATTATCTCTACCGCACCGACCTATCTCACTGAGACGTCACCTTCGCGGTGCGTTCAGGGACAGTAAAAAGTGTCCGCCATATTAGAATCCGATTCGTTACATTATTTACAGGAATAATTATTAATTATTCTTCTTATTATTATATTATTCTGAATTATTTATTTATAACTTATTTGTTTTTCTATGTTTAATTGCCATTTGTAACAGTGCCAGCAGTATTTATTAAGAATTTAGTGTATGTTTTTAGGCTTTGGAACGAATTAATGGAATTATAATGTATTCCTATGGGAAAATCCTGCTCGACATACGACCATTTCGACTTACAAACAAGGTCCTGGAACGAATTAAATTCGTATGTAGAGGTACCACTGTATTTTATTTGAGCAAAAAACAATTTGTCACACTTCTGTGGGCCACGAAAAATAATACAGCAGGCCCGATTTGGCCCCTAGGCTGCTACTTTGACACCCCAGACCTGTACTATAAATATTTTCCGCCAAAAGCAGGGATCCAAATTCCACTGACGGATTACTCAGAATTACATAACAGTACCATTTTACATGAAAAGGCTGTACAGCGGAAGTCATGTCCTCCCTGTCTTTTATTGTGAAAGTGCGGAATGCTGATGATGCTCAACGTGGGTGGTCTGGAATCCGCACCGAACAAGGACACTCGCTCCGCAGCTGACGAGGCGCGCGCGCGCGGGCGGACGGACGGAGGAGCGGGCAGCGCTCCATTTTGCGCACGTGACGCAAAAGTAGCGGAAAACAGACGGTGCGTGCGCAGGGGTTTTTTTGCATTTGGAATGAAAAGATGGAGTCTAGCACCTGAGGAAACGCTATGGACGCGCTGAGGCAACTTTACCCATTACTTTGCGTGCCGTGAAGACGCACGGAGCCATGGGTTGAAGCGTCTCGTCTTCAATGTGCATGGGAGGGACTTGATGAAGGGACCCGAATCGTCTTCTTGAATTGATTCCTTAAAATCTTGGAAAATGGCAGCCAACTATGAGATAACCAAGCAATTCCAGTGCTATAAGTATAACACCATTTACCATTTACCATTTTTCTTCAAGCCAGTGCAGGTTGAAAAACGCGCCCTCGAGATGTTCTAGCCGTCGCTCCGCTTCTCCGCTTTGAAGACATGTAGTCACCCGACGAGCGTCGCCCACGTGACTCCTTCATAGAGTTCATCCGGTCCGGGGTCCTCGCGACTTCCTCCCTCCCCCCCACTCATCTGGGCTGGCGGGGGGGGGACGGATCCGGATGATGGAGGCCAGCCCGGAGAGCCCCAACCGGGCGGTGGAGTACCTCCTGGAACTCAACAACATTATCGAGAGCCAGGCCAAGCTCCTGGAGAGCCAACGGCGCCGTATAGAGGAGCTGGAAGGACAGCTGGAGCGGATCAGCCGGGAGAACCGAGAGCTCCGACGGGACGACGGGAAGCGGCCTTCGCTCCCCGCCGAGGGAGGAACCGTCCGCGGGAGGTTGAGTCGAGGTCTCTCCTGCGGGGAGAAAGACGCCGGAAGAAAGTAAGTTGGGGGGAGTGGGAGGGGCGTGGCCTGTTTCACTTGTGGCAGGTGCGTGTTTTGGCGGGAAAGTCAGCAAACGTGCTGAAAAAGAACAAATCAGGGGTGTCGATGTGGCGGCACGGGGGCCAGATCCGGCCCGCCATATCGTATTGTGTGGCCCACCAAAGTCAATCTCAGGAATCAACTTCGTGTTTTTTGTTAAAAAAATAATAATAATAATAACAATTTACGTAAAAGATCTTAGTCCTAAAAATTGAAGACTAGTTACAGTTTTTCCCATTTTAAGAAATAAAATAATTGAAAAAATAAAGTTTTTATTGTTTTTTATTACTTATTTATTTATTTTTATTTAAAATATATAATTATTAAAAATTGTGAATGAATAGAAATGGAAATATTGATGAAAAAACGATTTTTTAAAAGATTTTTTTTAAAGCATATTTATCATTTTCTCCTGTAATGAAATCATTTTTATTTTTTTAATGATGAAGAAATAGAAAGAGTACTGTTTAAATTAAACCCAAAAGTGGAAAAACCCAGAACGTTTACAAATTGTTTCCTTTTTGTTTGTAAAAAATTCTAAATAAATAAAAATGAAAAATAATGAGGGATGTCCCAGAGCCGATCACGTGATAGGAAATTGGGCCGTTCACGCCATTTTTGAGAAGATCAGAATCAGGTGAAAAGGATCGTGTTTTAAATTTGTATTTTTTTAAAAAACTTTTTAAGACCTTTTTCCGTCGATACCCTTTTTTCGGGTATTGACAGCTTCTTAAACTCAGCAAAATCAGGTGACTCAGATTCGGGTGCAAAAATATGCGATCGGGACATCCCTAATACACGCAGTACCCGGGTTACGACGTTGCCGCCATTTTGTCTCCAGTAGGTTTTTGTTGGTTTTTTTTGTTTTTTTGGGACGCGTAAACAGTAATTTATTGTACCTCACAGTCATACGCGGAGATTAAGGGTGGAGCGGGGGGCATAGCCCCCCACTGGTGGCCTAAAATGTCATTCAATATAATTGACTTTCCAAAATATGAATTTGAAACTGAGACTTTGCCGGTAAAATGTTGTCTATAAAAAGTTGTAAAGCGATAAAACAAACAACAAAAATGAATGAAACAAAAATATTTTTATAATGGGTCAAAATTATTTTTCAAACAGATCATGTCACTAGCACCTTCGTTTATTTGCTTTGCTTAAAAAAAAAAAAAAAAAAACACCTGATGACAGAGGAGGCACGATGGATATACGTAATTTTTACAAGCATAAACATATATGTTCCTGGCTGGAATATTCAGTCATGCGGCATCTGCTTCTCCACTCGGTAAGACAGAAAAACGCGCGCGCTCACACATGCACACACACACATAGTTGGGATGCCTATATTTACGAGCATGGGCTAAACTACAATCTGAGCATATATCTTGTAAATTAATTTCATTGCTGACACTGCATTTCGGGGTCATCAACGCTCTTTCCGACAGTCCCGACACTGCCACAAAAGTCAAACTCTGCCTATGCTCACAGAATCTTATTTTTTACTTTAGTCCTAAAAGTCTCAAATGTCCTCACTATATGTGAAGTTGTTCAGCTTTACAGCAGCAAACAATGCAATTATGCTTTTTGAAGCTTTTTACTTCCTTAACTTTTGACAAAATGTAAAGCTGTAACACACATATGCACACTAATGTTCAAAACAACATACATTTAAACAATAAAACACTTGACACAAAACAACTGGTGTTGAAACGTCCATCTAGTCTGATCAGTATGTAAATTTGGTAGATTGAATTAGCCTAATTTGCCTAACGAAAGTCCTCTAGCGTAAATGCTACGAACGCGGACATATTTACAATTCTCATAAAAAATGACTCATGGCTGAATCCACAAACTGTAGCTCTAAACTTAATTGCAAATACACAAATATATATTAGCTTAAACGACTTACAGCCTTATTGTATATCTGGAGCCGCAAAAAATTAAAAGCTTTATATAAGCCTTATAATGAAGGCAACACATGCTGTATGTATCTATGTTACCTTACTATCAAAATTACTGTTAGCTACAAATACTAGTACATAATGAGCCTTCATGATTAACCCTTTAACACCTTGGATCTATTTCGTCCGAATTTGCATGCCTTTGATGTTGCCTTCATATTTCAAAGAAAGAATAGTTCACAATGGCCTGGTTAGTTCTCTTTTTTCAGGACATTATAACATTCATGTCCAAACTATTGTTTTCTTCACTGACCAATTATAATCAACATTTTGGACCCCAAAAGATAACACTAATATATATATATATATATATATATATATATATATATATATATATATATATATAGCATTTTTTTATTTTATTATTTATTTATTTATTTATTTTTGGTCAAAACTTGTAATGATGATGTCCCATTGACAACCAAACATGCTCAACCCACCGTTTTGAAGCTTGATAATATTTATTCAATTTGTTAGGATAAACATTCAACAGAAAAAAAATTAAAACTCAATAAATTTATATTTGATAATTCAATAGAAACAGCAGTTATGGTAATCCGCGTTTTTGTTCTTTCGGTCAAAACAGGTTGTAACAGTGTAAAATAGTGAAAATATACACTCACCTGCCACTTTATTAGGTACACCTGTCCAACTACTCGTTAACACTTAATTTCTAATCAGCCAATCACATGGCGGCAACTCAGTGCATTTAGGCATGTAGACATGGTTTAAGAAAATCTCCTGCAGTTCAAACTGAGCATCAGTATGTGGAAGAAAGGTGATTTGAGTGACTTTGAACGTGGCATGGTTGTTGGTGCCAGAAGGGCTGGTCTGAGTATTTCAGAAACTGCTGATCTACTGGGATTTTCACGCACAACCATCTCTAGGGTTTACAGAGAATGGTCCAAAAAAGAAAAAATATCCAGTGAGCGGCAGTTCTGTGGGCGGAAATGCCATGTTGATGCCAGAGGTCAGAGGAGAATGGCCAGACTGGTTTGAGCTGATGGAAAGGCAACCCCCCGTTACAACCAAGGTAGGCAGAAGAGCATCTCTGAATGCACAGTACGTCGAACTTTGAGGCAGATGGGCTACAGCAGTAGAAGACCACGCCGGGTGCCACTCCTTTCAGCTAAGAACAGGAAACTGAGGCTGCAATTTGCACGAGGTCAGAGGAGAATGGCCAGACTGGTTTAAGCTGATAGAAAGGCAACAGCGACTCAAATAACCACCCGTTACAACCAAGGTAGGCAGACGAGCATCTCTGAACGCACAGTACGTCGAACTTTGAGGCAGATGGGCTACAGCAGCAGAAGACCACACCGGGTGCCACTCCTTTCAGCTAAGAACAGGAAACTGAGGCTGCAATTTGCACAAGCTCATCGAAATTGGACAATAGAAGATTGTAAAAACGTTGCCTGGTCTGATGAGTCTCGATTTCTGCTGCTACATTCAGATGGTAGGGTCAGAATTTGGCGTCAACAACATGAAAGCATGGATCCATCCTGCCTTGTATCAACGGTTCAGGCTGGTGGTGGTGGTGTAATGGTGTGGGGAATATTTTCTTGGCACTCTTTGGGCCCCTTGGTACAAATTGAGCATTTTGGAACGCCACAGCCTACCTGAGTATTGTTGCTGACCATGTCCATCCCTTTATGACCACAATGTACCCAACTTCTAATAGCTACTTTCAGCAGGATAATGCGCCATGGAATCATCTCAGACTGGTTTCTTGAACATGACAATGAGTTCACTGTACTCAAATGGCCTACACAGTCACCTGATCTCAATCCAATAGAGCATCTTTGGGATGTGGTGGAACGGGAGATTTGAATCATGGATGTGCAGCCGACAAATCTGCACCAACTGTGTGATGCCATCATTTCAATATGGACCAAACTCTCTGAGGAATGCTTCCAGCACCTTGTTGAATCTATGCCACGAAGAATTGAGGCAATTCTGAAGGCAAAAGGGGGTCCAACCTGTTACTAGCATGGTGTACCTAATAAAGTGGCCGGTGAGTGTATATATCATCTAACACAAAAAGGGTTTGGAGGATATCTCTTTGTGAAGTTAGGTATTGCACCCATCACCTAAACAAAAGTTTATACATACAATCAGGCCTCTAGAAACACACATCTACATACAAATTTAAAAGAGTGACAGTTAAAAAGAATTAACTATAACACTGAAAAAAAAGTATTTTCAAAAATATTGACAATAAACTAGTTCAGTTCGAATTAAGTTCACCAAATTAAAACAAAAAAATATATTTCCCTCCCCCATCTTTTGTGACATCATTTTTGAAAAAGCTCCTGTTAGCCACTCGGGCAGCACTAATGAGCCGCATACGGCTTGAGAGCCGCAGGTTGCTGACCCTCATCAGGGAATGCCTACCTTAGTCTGCAATTCTGTTTGTGTCATCACAACCAGAATTGATAATCATGTCTAGCTTTCTAGCGCTAGCTGGCTAGCACATGTTGGCAGAATGGCAACAAGCAAAAAGCACGCCATGCTCACAGCTCATTCTGGGTGTGACATCATCTTCTGGGTGGAGATTTTTTTGTGGGCGGGGCCAAAGCAGCTGAGTACCAAAGACTAATTAACATCTAATTTCATGATTAAGCCATTTCTGTCACTTTTTCTGAATGGTTTTGTGTCCAAAATAGGATCTGCTATCATTTTGAAGTCCTTTTGTCACCTTTCATAGCACCTCTAAATACATTATTGTAGGAATCCATCTTGTTTCAAAGCAAAACCTTCATTTTAGGTACGTTTTTAGTTGGTAATAGACATATCACTTTGAGACTCCTGGGTTAGAGTCAATCTTCTGTCCACCGGGGATTTCCCTTCTCATCCCAGTAGAGGTCTTCGTCATGACACCCAAGAACATAAGAGCTGGATGGCTGTCAAATACCGTGACGCGTTGCTCCCCTGTAAAGTCGAGCCGAGCGCGAAATAACAAGGAGGAAACAGGAAAGGGCCACCATCCTGAAAGGGAAAAGGTGGAGCGCATGCTGACTCGCCATCTGTCAGAAGAGTGGCAGTGGAGGTCAGCCTGGCCTGGCCTCGCCTTCTTCAAACCGAAGCTGCTTTCGCTGTTATTCCGAGGCCATATGACTCACTCTTTTGGGGGTTAGCGATAGCGCTTTACCGCAGTACATGCAGAAATACTTGCATGTAACAACAGTGCAAGAACTTATCCAACTCTAAGGCTACGTTAGCACCACAAATTCTGTTTTCTTGCCCGTATGCAACATACATCTCACATTTTTCCCGCTGTATAAAGGATTCAATCAACTGTCCAATGCCTGAAATGTGCTCATTTAATCATATTTCTCTATTTTTGTAGTACTTAGCCAAGCTAAAGCTAGTTTAATTGTTGTATAGGGAAGTTGTGCTCTGACAAAAGTTCTGTGTTGTGTAAAGGGTCCGTGAATGGAACTTGACTTGGGATTGAAATGCATTAGTTTTTCTCTTTTGTAATTAATTACCATATTTTCTGGAATATAAATCGCACTTTTTTTCATAGTTTGGCTGGGCCTGTGACTTATACTCAAGTGCGACTTACCTGTTGCATACCTGTCAAGTTGTACGGTTTTGGCGTAATTTGTACAAGTGAGTACTGATTTTTAAATGTGTACGCCGTACGTTCAAAATCTGTACGTTTTTCGTGCATTACTTTTTTTTTCTCCGAATTATGTCACCGTTTCGGCAACGAGACAATGTGCGTTACTATGCATTACTACGTTGGTTGAATGACCCGAGAAAAGTCAGAGACACGGAGAGAGAAGAGTGTTTGTTGTGACGCTGTAGCAAACGCGATTCTAGGCTAGATGGCTCCAATATTTCCTGACTGTAGCCGACAGTCTACTATCTACGCCTAGATATCACATGGATATAGAACTACATACGAAATGACAGACTCGGCGGTGTTAGTAAACAGCCGCCATATTAAAGCAGTAGACTTCTCAGAAAGGCTCTGTTGTAGTGAACCTTCCAAGCGAATCTAAATAACTTTTTATCTAAAATACTCCTAAATCGGCAAAACATTGAGTTGAATCTATCTTTCTAAAACTTTCACATGTGGAAAGTAGACAGAAGGGAAGTAATGCAAAAATGGAGCAATTTCAACAACTTTAACAGTTGATTCACAACATTAAATGACTTCCAAACATAGCAAAGGTTACTATGTTTTTTTTTTTTTTTTTTTGGTTAAAAAAAAAACGAAAAAAAAAACATGAAGGGTAACACCAGTTACTTTGCCAAGTAACTAATTACGCTTACATTCAGGTAACTGAGTTACTAACTCAATTACGTTTTGGGAGAAGTAATTTGTAACTGTAATTAATTACTTTTTTAAAGTAAGATTAACAACACTGGTCATAAAGATGAAGTCTGCAGAATGAAAAGTGACAAAAGCAGAGATTTTATTCTGCCAATTTGTTGCCGAACACAATTTTTCCTGCAACTGTTGCTGATCACGTCTCAGAATTAGCAAAAGAAATGTTCCCTGGCTCAAAGATTGCATCGGTAAGTTGATTTTATCAATTGACCTATTTAATTTATAATTGGACCCGCTAACAAACTACCTTCAAGTCAAACTGAATTGCGAGCTGAAGTGCCATGAAGTGCAGCCATCAAGACATGATAGAAATTGCCAAAAGTGCTACATACAATTATAACAAAAGTCACTGTTAAATTTTAGGAATCATGATGTAGCTGAAGATATTGATTGTTCTTTGATTGCACCAGGTTATATGTTTTATATATATATATTATATATATATATATATATAAAACCAATAAATTCATATTATTTTAAAAATTGAGTTTTATTTTTGTTTCATATTTCACGCTATATACAACGTTGTAAGATTAGTCACCAACTTGTAAGGGCATACGTCACTATTTGTAAGATTGCCTTTGGCCTCGGGTTGACAGGTATGCTGTTGATACTAACAGTGGTATGAAAAAGTATCGTAACCTTTTGGAATTTCTCACATTCCTACACAAAATCACTATCAAATGTGTTGTGATCTTTGTCAAAATCGCACAGATGAAAAAAACAGTGTCTGCTTGAACTAAAACCACCCAAACATTTATAGGCTTTTATATTTTAATGAGGATAGTACGCAAACAATGAGAAAAGGGGGAAACATAAGTATGTGAACCCTCTGCTTAAGGAGACTTAAAGAGCAATTGAAACCATTTTTTACCAAACAATTTAAGTCAGGTGTGTGCCCAATCACTCATGAGTGGTTTAAAGCTGCCCTGCCCACTATAAACACACACGTGGTAAGAATTGTCTTGATGAGAAGTATTTTTTGATGTGCATCATGGCTCGGAGCTCTCTAAAGACCTGCGATCAAGGATTGTTGATTTGTATTCTGATTTCTTTGCCCGTATGCGACAAGCATCTGATATTTTCACTGGGTATAAACAGTCATATCATATGTACAGTATCCGATGCCTTTTCATTGTGCAATGAATTGTGCTAATTTATTTGGAGTTCTCCATTTCTGTAGCCATTAGCTAAATGTTTAGTCTAGTTTAATCAGTGTATCGTAAAATGCGCTGACAAAAGTTCCAAATGAACATCGTAATTTGGCGGCCATTTTGCATCAGGGCCGTTTGGTAGATATAGCATTATCGTCAATACAACGTGTTCTTTGAAATAACTCTCAAACAACTTTTCAAACAAAGATGCAGTAATTTTGCCACGTTAATACGTCTTGTAATGAACCAAAACGTTTGTAAAATCATTACGAAATCAGCAATTTGAGGATATTTTTAGTGAAGAAAATCACTCACCTTATATCAGCTAAAATCGAGCTTTCTGTAGGCGTCCTCTGACGCAAGATGGGCGCCGGTTACTAATGCCTCTGAGTCCAAATTTTTTACATTTCTAGTTAAAAAAAGACCAAAAAATCCACAGGAAGTGACCTGGAATTGAACCTAAATAACTAGGAAGTGACCCAAAATGAACAGGAAATGGCCTAGGAATACCGTAAAATTAACAGGAAGTGACATGGACCTAACTGAAAGTGACTCATAAATGTGCCAAAATTAACTTCGCTTTATGTCAGCTACAATAGAACCTGCAATAGAAGTCATCTGACACAAGATGGCCGCCAGTTACCAACGCCTCCGAACATGCCTTTTCTCAGTTCTACTTCTTTACTAATGTAATATGTGAAAATGTCCCAAAATAATTAAGAAGTCAACCTAGAATTGAACCTAAATAACCAGGAAGTGACCCAAAATGAACAGGAAATGACCTAAGAATGCTGCAAAATCAACAGGAAGTGACACGGAATTTACTGGTCGTGACACATAAATGTGCCAAAATTTACGAGTTCAGTTTACATCAGCTACGATAGAACCCGCCAGAAATGTTACCTGACGCAAGATGGCTGCTGGTTGCTAATGCCTCAGAGTCAAAATTTTCGCACTTCTACTTCAATGTGAAAATGGCTCAAAATCAAAATGAAATGACCTTAAAATGAACTTAAATAACCAGGAAGTGACCCATAAAGAAGAGGAAATGACCTAACTATCCTTAAAAACATAACAGGAAGGGATACGGAAAATACCGGAAGTGACCCATAAATGTGCCAAAATTAACGACTGCAGCTTACGTTATTTACAATAGAACCTGCCATAGAAGTCATCTGACACAAAATGGCCGACTTTTCTCTGTTTTACTTCTTTATAAATGTAATATCCATGTGGAAATGCTCCAGATCATCGAGAAGTCAATCTATAATTGAACCTAGATAACAAGGAAGTGACCCAAAATGAACAGGACGTGACATAAGATTGCCTCAAAATGAACAGGAAGTGACCTGGAATTGAACCTAAATAACTAGGAAGTGACCCAAAATGAACAGGAAATGGCCTAGGAATACCGTAAAATTAACAGGAAGTGACATGGACCTAACTGAAAGTGACTCATAAATGTGCCAAAATTAACTTCGCTTTATGTCAGCTACAATAGAACCTGCAATAGAAGTCATCTGACACAAGATGGCCGCCAGTTACCAACGCCTCCGAACATGCCTTTTCTCAGTTCTACTTCTTTACTAATGTAATATGTGAAAATGTCCCAAAATAATTAAGAAGTCAACCTAGAATTGAACCTAAATAACCAGGAAGTGACCCAAAATGAACAGGAAATGACCTAAGAATGCTGCAAAATCAACAGGAAGTGACAAGGAATTTACTGTTCGTGACACATAAATGTGCCAAAATTTACGAGTTCAGTTTACATCAGCTACGATAGAACCCGCCAGAAATGTTACCTGATGCAAGATGGCTGCTGGTTGCTAATGCCTCAGAGTCAAAATTTTCGCACTTCTACTTCAATGTGAAAATGGCTCAAAATCAAAATGAAATGACCTTAAAATGAACTTAAATAACCAGGAAGTGACCCATAAAGAAGAGGAAATGACCTAACTATCCTTAAAAACATAACAGGAAGGGATACGGAAAATACCGGAAGTGACCCATAAATGTGCCAAAATTAACGACTGCAGCTTACGTTATTTACAATAGAACCTGCCATAGAAGTCATCTGACACAAAATGGCTGACTTTTCTCTGTTCTACTTCTTTATAAATGTAATATCCATGTGGAAATGCTCCAGATCATCGAGAAGTCAATCTATAATTGAACCTAAATAACAAGGAAGTGACCCAAAATGAACAGGACGTGACATAGGATTGCCTCAAAATGAACAGGAAGTGACCTGGAATTGAACTTAAATAAACTGGAAGTGAAATGAACAGGAAATGTCACACAAAAATCACACAGAATCAACTGGAAGGAACCCCTAAATTCAACACTCCATCTTTGGAATGTAATTGAGTAAATTGATTCCAACGAAATTTACTTGAGTAAAAGTAAAATGACAGCTTTTCTAAAATACTATAAAAAAAAGAAAAAAACTTGTTTGTTACTTTACACCCCTGGTTAGCAGCTATAATTCATCTTTGCTAGTCTTTGGAGTTTTAGTTGCTTTTTCTTTTTTGGGTGTGTTTGCGTGCAGCTGCTGCATCTAAACAAAGCGTCTCCTCGACACCCCGGCCAGCGGCTCTTTTTTGCAAACAGCTGTCTTCCCGCGTCCTTGCCGCTCTCGCGTTAATGGCACGGTGAACAAAGCCTAACCCTCGGGCCGACTCGGTATCCTTAAGTAGCAGTGTGCTTCACCCTTAATAGGGCACTCATTGGCTGCCATTCAAGGCGCTAGATGTCCAATCCATTTGGACAGGGAACTCGCAGGGGCTAATGAGCCATGGAGTTCATTGACCCCTCCCAGTCCAAATGAATTGGACATCTAGAGGGCCGTGGGCAGAAGAAGGGTGTGTTTAGGATTATTGCCTGCTTGTGGATTGGACAGGAGGATTCGGGAGTTACTGTTGTCAGGGCAACAAGGGTTGTGGATTTTGCTCTTGGAGTCTTGTCAGTCGTGTTCTCCAGTGTTCCTTGTGTTGGGACAGGGCGTCCTGCCATTTGTTCTGGACTGTCCGGGAGAACTGATTGCAAGAGTTGGTGGTTCAGACGTGGGCTTGTCAGCGTCAATCTTGCTCAGTCAGTTGCATGACGCACACGTTGGGCTTCCGTGATAAGAAGGCGTCATGTATGTCTTATGACCAGTGTTGTCACGGATTACTTAAAAAAGTAATTTAATTACTGATTACTGATTACACCTCACAAAAGTAATCTAGTTACTTTACTGATTACTTTATTATCAACGTAACTAAGTTACTTTAAAAGTAACTTATCAGTTACCTTTTACCAATTTTTTTCCTTTTGCTGCCTCAGCATAAAAATAACAGAAAAATGTCATCGCGTGTAATTGCGTTTTTCACATAAGGCTTAATCTTTGAGTTAGCGGGGGTTTAATTAGTCGACCACCATTGACTCGCCCTAGCCTAGCCATTCCGGAGCCCTAAAACTAACAAATAACTGACAAACTGCACAAAATTTGTTGAAAATCAACTCCAACGACTAATTAAACCCCCGCTGACTCCAAGATAAAGCCTAATGTTAAAAATTCTGAACATCCCCTTTTAAATAAAGACCTAGCCGTTAAAATGTTGTCTCTAAAAGTTGTAAAGCAATAAAACAAACAACAAAACTTCATGAAATGAACATAAATCCTAAACGTAGTTTTCATAATGGGTCAAAATCATTTTCCGAACAGATCATGTGACTAGCCCCTTGGAGACTATCCTTTGCTTTGCTTAGCCAAAACTATATATATATAATGGCCAAAAGTTTGGAGACACCTCAAAGGTGGATACTTTGAAGAATGTAGAACACAAAACCTGTTTTCAGTTATTTCACTTTTTTTTTTTTTTTTTTGCCATTCCACATGTTCGTTCATAGTTTTGATGTCTTCAGTGAGAATATACAATAGTAGCAACAATATATAAAACGCAAAAATTATAAAGTGTGTCCAAACTTTTGACTTTCGTCTATAAACTCTTAACTATAAAATGTACATAATTACACATATTATAAAGGCTGGTTGCAAACTTTAGAAGTGCTGGCTGTCTCATTACCTGTCGGCTTTGTCTCGAGTTTTTTTCGGGACGCGTTGTGCTGTAATTCCAAGTGCTTCCTTCTTGAATTGGATGTCGAGTACAGTGCCTTGCAAAAGTATTCGGCCCCCTTGAATCTTGCAACCTTTCGCCACATTTCAGGCTTCAAACATAAAGATATGAAATTTAATTTTTTTGTCAAGAATCAACAACAAGTGGGACACAATCATGAAGTGGAACAACATTTATTGGATAATTTAAACTTTTTTAACAAATAAAAAACTGAAAAGTGGGGCGTGCAATATTATTCGGCCCCTTTACTTTCAGTGCAGCAAACTCACTCCAGAAGTTCAGTGAGGATCTCTGAATGATCCAATGTTGTCCTAAATGACCGATGATGATAAATAGAATCCACCTGTGTGTAATCAAGTCTCCGTATAAATGCACCTGCTCTGTGATAGTCTCAGGGTTCTGTTTAAAGTGCAGAGAGCATTATGAAAACCAAGGACACACCAGGCAGGTCCGAGATACTGTTGTGGAGAAGTTTAAAGCCGGATTTGGATACAAAAAGATTTCCCAAGCTTTAAACATCTCAAGGAGCACTGTGCAAGCCATCATATTGAAATGGAAGGAGCATCAGACCACTGCAAATCTACCAAGACCTGGCCGTCCTTCCAAACTTTCTTCTCAAACAAGGAGAAAACTGATCAGAGATGCAGCCAAGGGGCTCATGATCACTCTGGATGAACTGCAGATATCTACAGCTGAGGTGGGAGAGTCTGTCCATAGGACAACAATCAGTCGTACACTGCACAAATCTGGCCTTTATGGAAGAGTGGCAAGAAGAAAGCCATTTCTCAAAGATATCCATAAAAAGTCTCGTTTAAAGTTTGCCACCAGCCACCTGGGAGACACACCAAACATGTGGAAGAAGGTGCTCTGGTCAGATGAAACCAAAATTGAAATTTTTGGCCACAATGCAAAACGATATGTTTGGCGTAAAAGCAACACAGCTCATCACCCTGAACACACCATCCCCACTGTCAAACATGGTGGTGGCAGCATCATGGTTTGGGCCTGCTTTTCTTCAGCAGGGACAGGGAAGATGGTTAAAATTGACGGGAAGGTGGATGCAGCCAAATACAGGAACATTCTGGAAGAAAACCTGTTGGTATCTGCACAAGACCTGAGACTGGGACGGGGATTTATCTTCCAACAGGACAATGATCCAAAACATAAAGCCAAATCTACAATGGAATGGTTCAAAAATAAATGTATCCAGGTGTTAGAATGGCCAAGTCAAAGTCCAGACCTGAATCCAATCGAGAATCTGTGGAAAGAGCTGAAGACTGCTGTTCACAAACACTCTCCATCCAACCTCACTGAGCTCGAGCTGTTTTGCAAGGAAGAATGGGCAAGAATGTCAGTCTCTCGATGTGCAAAACTGATAGAAACATACCCCAAGCGACTTGCAGCTGTAATTGGAGCAAAAGGTGGCGCTACAAAGTATTAATGCAAGGGGGCCGAATAATATTGCACGCCCCACTTTTCAGTTTTTTACTTGTTAAAAAAGTTTAAATTATCCAATAAATGTTGTTCCACTTCACGATTGTGTCCCACTTGTTGTTGATTCTTGACAAAAAAATTCAAATTTTATATATTTATGTTTGAAGCCTGAAATGTGGCGAAAGGTTGCAAGGTTCAAGGGGGCCGAATACTTTTGCAAGGCACTGTATATAGCTGTCGACAGTCTTTCTGAGCCAGCGCAGAGTTTGCAACGCACGGAGATATTTTTGTCATCTTTACTGGACGGATTTGTGAAGTAATGGTTGTATCTCCAGTGAGCAAATGCAGCCGTTTGTTGTATCTCTCCGGCTCCTTTACTGTTAGCATCCTGGTAGGCAGCCACTAGCCAGGCTATGTTGTTGACCGCCGTGGCAGACGGCGCACGCACAGGCGTGAGATGTGATGTCACTCCCAAACTCAAGCGCAGTATTTTCTTTTCAAATGCTCTTCGTACATGACTACAATATTCTTCATTCTACATACAGTATGAGGAAACAACAAAATAGTAACGCACAGGCACCGAGGTACTTTAATCAGATTACTGGCTTGGAAAAATGAACGCGTTAGACTGCTCGTTACTGAAAGAAAGTAATCAGATTATAGTAACACGTGACAACACTGCTTATGCCCTAGAGTATATTCTGCTTGTCTTCCTTAAACTATGGTATCAGTGCTATTTATTTTATATTGGGTGTGTTAGCGTTACATAAACAGTCAAACAGTAAATACGAGAAAGGATGCTATTCCCTGATTGATTGTATGAAGCGTCTTAGAATAATGCAAACAGTTAGATGGTGCCTATGAGAAAAGATGCTGTCTCCTTCACTTTGGATGACTTCCTGTTCATTTGGGGCATTTACAGGTCTCTTCTTGTTCATTTTGGGTCACTTCCTATTTATTTTGGGGCATTCCCGTGTACTTCCTATTGACTTTGAATGACTTCCTGTTCATTTTAGAGCATTTCTGTATCACCTCCTGTTCATTTATGTCCACTTCCTGTTCATTTGGGGCATTTACAGGTCACTTCCTGTGCACTTTGGGTCACTTCCTGTTGACTTTAGGGAATTTCCGTATCGCTTCCTGTTCATTTTGGGTCACTTCCTGTTCATTTTGGGGCATTCACGTGTCACTTCTTATTGACTTTGGATGACTCTCTGCTCATTTTGGGAATTTACAGGTCACTTCCTGTTCATTTTGGGTCACTTCCTGTTGACTTTAGGGCACAGGTGTCAAACCGATTCCAGAAAGGGCCAAGTGGGTGCAGGTTTGCTTTCCTACCAATGAAGAGGACACCTTTTCACCAATCAGTTCTTTTAAATGTGTAATCAGTTAAACTTTGTCAGGTGCTGCTTGTTTCAGTAGGAAGTTCATTGGTTAAACTCTCTGCACGGTATCGGTTGGAAGAAAATCCAGCACCCGTTTGGCCCTTTCTGGAATCAGTTTGACACCTGTGCTTTAGGGAATTTCTGTATTGCTTACTGTTCATTATGGGTCACTCCATGTTCATTTTGGGGCATTCACGTGTCACTTCCTATTGACTTTGGATGACTTCCTGTTCATTTTAGGCAAAACAGGTCACTTCCTGTTCATTTTGGGTCATTTTGTGTATATTTTACGGCATTTCCGTATCACTTCCTGTTCATTTTGGGGGATTCACGTGTCACTTCCTATTGACTTTGGATGACTTCCTGTTTATTTTGGGGCTTTTACAGGTCACTTCCTGTTCATTTGGGGTCACTTGTTGATTTAGGGGCATTTCTGTTTCACTTTCTATTCATTTTGGGGCATTCACGTGTCACTTCCTGTTGACTTTGGATGACTTCCTTTTTATTTTGGGGCTTTTACAGCTGACCTCCTGTTAATTTTGGGTCACTTCCTGTTCGTTTTAAGGCATTTACGTCTCTCTTCTTTTTGACTTTTGATGACTTCCTGTTAATTTGGGGCATTCACCGGTCACTTCCTGTTCATTTTGGGTCACTTCCTGTTCATTTTTGTCAGCTTTCTTTCCTATTCATTTTAGGGTATTTCTGTATTCCTTCCTGTTCATTTGGGGACAGTCACGTGTCACTTCCTTGTTCATTTTGTATTATTTCCTGTTGATTTTAGGGCATTTCCATATCACTTCCTCCTTATTTTGGGTCACTTCCTATACATTTTAGGGCATTTCCGTATCACTTCCTGTTCATTGGTCACTTAATGTTGAGTTCGTGGAATTTCAGGGTCACTCCCTGTTGATTTGAGGTCACTTTCTGTTGATTTGAGGTCACTTATTGTACATTTTGGGGTGTTTTCTGTAGATTTTAGGGCATTTCCAGGCTTTCAAAGGTCATTTGGTCATATTGATTTTGAATGACTTCCTGTTGATTGTGGGGCACTTACGGGTCACTTCCTGTTGATTTTAGGTCACGCTCTGTTGATTTTAGGTCACATATTGTACATTTTGGGGCATTCTGTGGTCACTATCTATACATTTTGGACAGCTTCTCGTTGATTTTAGGCAGTCTGTACCTGTACATTTTGGACCATTTCCCATTGGTTTTACCAGGTCACTTCCTGTCGATTTTGGGGCATTTACAGATCACGTCCTTTTGATTTTTGGGTGACTTCCTGTTCGTTTTGGGGCATTCAGGTCACTTCATGTACTTTTTGGATATTTCCTGTCGATTTTAGGGCATTCCCGTTTCAGTTTATGTTCATTGGTCACTTCCTGTTGAGTTTGTGACATTTCAGGGTCACTTCCTGTGGATTTCAGGTCACTTCCTGTTGATTTTAGGTGACTTACTGTACATTTTGGACAGTGCAGAACGCAGGAACGCAGAGTACATATGACAGTGCAGGGATGACGAGACGGGTACAGGTGCTGGAACAAACACAGAAAATGGTGCTGAGAACAACACGCAAATGCCCATTTGCCATGTTGTGGGACTTACAAGCCTCAATTTCAGATAGTAGCCATGGTATAAATGTTATGTACAACAATTTACAGTTATTTAGGCTATACTCTGCACAGCACGGGCAATTGCCCACATAACCACAGGTGGGACTGACAGTAACGTACAGTCTACCTTGTAAAATATTTTTTTTAAAAAACAAATCAGAGATTGCAATAAATAACACAAAACCCATTCTTTTGTGAGTTTCACCCCCCCCCCGTCTTTTCTGGCCCCAAAGTTCCCGCCACCTTACAAATTGTGCGGCCCAAACCCGAATTTCCCATAAGGGTACTATCCTGTTGCTTCAGCTGTTGGTGGTTCACCTGGCTGACTGCTAGCGCTGTAGCTGGCCCCCACTCCGGGTGGCGCTGAACCTGACCAGCTGCTGCCACGGTAGCAGCCTCCCGCCCCGGCTTGGCTGGCTGTCCGTGAACCTGGCTAGCTTCTGCGGCGCCAGCCTCCTGCTGCACCCGATCCTGCCCGTTAGCACAATCGCTGCAGTTGACCTCATCGGTTGTTACTTTTCTGACTCGTTTTGAACCATCTTCCTTCTTTTTAAAAAAAGGCAGTAAATGCAACTGTCTTTTTGGCATGTTGAAATACCGTTTCATCCTGGCTGCTTGGTCCACAGATGCCGCAAATTTCAAGTTTTTTTTTTTTTTTATATCAGGGGCATGATTTGTTGGTCCAGCTCTTCAGCTCATCAACAAATCTCCGTCTCTTTCAAATGACGTTAAATTTTTATAAACAACATGTGATTCTTGGGATTTGTTCTGTAAATGAATTTATGCATATTATTTTATTTTATACATTTTATATTATTATTATTTTCTATACACGAGAGGTGCCGGATCTGCCCAAATAAGTCCCGGAACACAGGGAAGCCAAAATCAAGAGGTGCCGGATCTTGTTCCGGCAGGATCTGGCACAAATTAA
This sequence comes from Corythoichthys intestinalis, assembly GCF_030265065.1. NCBI lineage: Eukaryota > Metazoa > Chordata > Actinopteri > Syngnathiformes > Syngnathidae > Corythoichthys > Corythoichthys intestinalis. The sequence goes on from NC_080396.1 coordinate 70,640,528, forward strand.
CCCCTGATTTTGGGGCATTCTGGGGTCACTAACGATACATTTCGGAAAACGTCTTGTTGATTTTAGGCAATTTCCGGGTCACTTCTTGATCTTTCCTTTCTTTCTTTCTTTCTTTCTTTCTTTCTTTCTTTCTTTCTTTCTTTCTTTCTTTCTTTCTTTCTTTCTTTCTTTCTTTCTTTCTTTCTTTCTTTCTTTCTTTCTTTCTTTCTTTCTTTCTTTCTTTCTTTCTTTCTTTGTTTTGTTTCTTTCTTTCTTTCTTTTATTTTCCCTTCAGGCATGACAAATCCAACAAACATACAGCATTAACTGTATACGTGTTTACAATTAATTCAACCCAAAAAGAAAAGGGCAAACGGGAGAAGCCGAAGCTTATTGAGACCCGCCCCCAGTATACCATAGGACGCCGAGAGTATCATATAAACAATTTTTGACATTCAGATTGCGTAGTGATTACAAGGTTTTTTTTTTATTTTTGTTTTTTAATTTAACCATCCCCCTTGATAGTTCATTTTCCCAATAGTCCATTGTCGATCGTGTCCATGTGATCGTTATGGTGATTAGATCCAGTACATTAGTTCATAATTCAGTGGTTAGTTTATTCAGTTGATTCGATCCAGAAAATAGGGAATAGCTTAGGACCGATGGCAGGCTGTGTCCGCCACCCCCCTTTCGTCGACTTAATCCTCGTCGCAGTTTTCGTTCCTTGCTGCCTCCCGACGAACATTCATCTCAAGGTTGCGCAGCTTCGTAGTAAGTTGCATCGCCATTCAGGTTGTGGCAGTGTTGGATGTCGCCAGGTCATTCTTCACCTGTAATATATCATCACAGGCCTTGTTGAGGCTGACATTCACTCCAGCGATAGCACTGACCGCAGTAGTTGCCAATTCCACCGATTGCTATTGGCTATCCAAAACTTTGATGATGTTCCGACATCAAGTGTACTCCAAGCCCCTGCAGAAGAATAGCACTCCTTAGTGCTTTACTTTACTCCATAGGTGAGATTAAAATTGTCAAAATCCTTTTTGTAAAAAAAAAAAAAAAAAAATCCTTTTGGTGCTTCTAATTTAAATTTCGTTCTTCTTCTTCTTTTTTTTTTGTTTTTGTTTTTTTATGGTTTGGATGCCGTAAATATTCCCTTTTTTTTTTTATTTTTTAAATTATGGAAAATGCCATTTTACATAGATAGATATACTCATAATTATTTAAAATATTATTATTTATTTTCAGTTTGTCTTTAATGTGTTTACAATTTTTAATGAACAAAAAAGAGGGCGAAATCAGAAAACGTTCTCTTTTTTTTATTATTATTTATGATTATTTTAGCCTTCTTAAGGCAGGCGCAACGCTAAATGCTAATCACCACATGAATCCACAACATTATATGAGCCTTTTTTTATTCAAAAGTACAATTTTTCCACTTTCTGAAATCTAATTTGAGCCACAGAGCGTTAAAAAAATATATGATTTTGTTAAAAATATCCCATCCATTCCCTCTCCTCTCATTGTGCGGCTATGACTCAGACGAGCTGCGCTTTTCTAGCGTTCTCCTTTCTCCGGCAGCGGCGGCGGCGGGCACACTTAACGTGACGTGCCGATTGATTGACACTCCAGTCATAGAGGAGGGGGCTTTGGATTGCGGGAAAAGTGCGCAACCGTTGCTTTCTCCATTTGGAGCCGCCATCCAAACGTTGCAATGCTGCAACACATGAGATGACTTCATTTGAAAGGCTGCGTATGTGTGGGAGGGAGGGAGAGAAGGAGGCAACCTCAACGTGGGCGCTCTTTAGACACTATGCCTTCTTCTCCTCCGCTTTTGCACTCCACGTACAATATATACTGTATATTTTTAAATGTACAAAAATGAGTAAATAAGAGAATATTTACTATTAACTCATTGCCTGTCATTGTCATTGCCACATCATGACACAGCTCAACATTGTTATCATCACAACAAAAATAATTGAATTACTGTCCCATTTCTGTATTTGTTTTACCGCCGCTAGACACACTAAACACACTGGAGTTAACTCTCGTAGCTGGTGGGAAACGTTCATGACAGTGTTTAGTAACCCTTAATTTTGTATAAATGTGAAATCATATTGGAGGTGTTGCCGTATTCCTATACCAATGACTTTTTTTCTACAATGGGGGAAAAGTTCAGTTGTTTCACCTCCTCCGGCCATCCTGCAGCGCAGCTGACTCTCTGAGCAACAACCGGAGGGGGAGAGGTAAGCTCTGCAGCTGCAAGCGAGGGATTTCTACCTTTGGGACATACAAAATAGCTAATACCGTAGGGACAGTATGACGGAACATTTCAATGGTTTTGAAACCGTGACGTTCATACCACGGTATACCTTGAAACCGGTAACCGGCACATGTCTAGATGTGACCAATCAACAAGAAATGACCCAGAAATGTCGTAAAATCATCATGAAGTCATAAATGACCTTGAATATTCTAAAATCAACTGGAAATAATACAAAATGTACAGTTAGTGACCTGTAAATGCCTCAAAATGTACAAGAAGTGACACAAATCAACAGGAAGTGACCCAGAAATATCCTAAAATCAACAGGAACTGGCCAATGAACAGAAAACGACCTGAAATATCGTAAACTCAACGGGAAATAATACAAAATGTACCGTTAGTGACCTGTAAGTGCCTCAGAGTGTACAGGAAGTGACCGGATGTCAACAGGAAGTGACCCAAAAAGGCCCTAAAATCAACAAGAAGTGACCAATGAAGTGGAAATGACCCGGAAATGACCTAAAAGCAACAGGAAAAAATATAAATTGTACACTTCGTGACTCGCAAATGCATCAAAATATACAGGAAGTGACACAAAATCAACAGGAAGTGACTCAGAAATGGCCTAAAATCAACATAAAGTGACCAATGAACAGAAAATTACCTTGACATTTCCTAAGATCAACTGGAAATGATACAAAATGTACAGTTAGTCACCTGTAAATGCCCCAAAATGTACAGGAAGTGACTGAAAATCAATAGGAAGTGACCCGTAAGAACCCAAAAATGAACAAGGAAGTGATCCCAAATAAGCCAATTTAATGACCCAAATAAACCACTTTACTACCATTGAATATGACATACGTCCAGTTCATTTACAGGTCACTTCATGTTGATTTGGGGGTATTTACAGGTCACTTGCTGATTTTAGGTCACTTCCTGTTCATTTTGGGGCATTCATGGGTAATTTCCTGTTGATTTTGGATTAGGGTTCCTGGTAATTTTGTGTCATTTACAAGTCACCTTCTGTGTATTTAGCTCAAATTCAAGTTAGCTTCAAAATCTGGTCACTTCCTGTTGATTTTGGGTCACTTCCTGCTAGTTTTGGGGCATTTAAAGGTCATGTCCATTTTTGGACATTCCTAGGTAACTTCCTGTAAATTTGAAGGCATTTGCAAGTCACTTCCTGTTGATTTTGTATCACTTCCTGCTAATTTCGTGGCATTGACCTATTGATTTAGCTTCAAATCCAAGTTACTTCCTATTGATTTTGGGCAACTTTCTGTTAATTTTGGAAAATTCTGAAGGAACATGCCCTTTTAGCCAGGTTGCCGGAATCAGTTTCAGTTTATTCACACATCATCATTTAAGGTACACACAATACATGGTCATATACAAACAGTAAGAAAAGGCTCAAACATAGACAGAAAATGGCGTATGATAAAACCACTAGACGCTTGGAACCTCTCTTCGTGAATGACAATGTAAGGATCGAAGGACTGGATTGTTGGGACAGAAAAGCTACTCTGCTCAGTGAAATCAATCAAAGATCTTTCATTGTTGAGACAGATGGACACAGATTGAGAAGATATAGGAGGAGTCTGTTAAATGCTCATATGGCTACAGAGAGTCCTTCTAAGGATGCTGGTGCTAAAAAACGAGGTGACACACAACCATCTGAGCTTCCTGTATCATCTCCAATGACAGAACCACTGAGAAGATCTACTCGAATGAGAACGCCACCTGAAAGACTTATTGAAAATGTTTGAAATGTATTACTACATGGTGATATGTTGAAGTGTATATTTGCTAATTGTTCAACTAAACTAAACGTTTATGGCCATTTGAAAATTTGAATTAGCAGGTTACATACAGTGTATCACAAAAGTGAGTACACCCCTCGCATTTCTGCAGATATTTAAGTATATCTTTTCATAGGACAACACTGAAAAAATGACACTTTGACACAATGAAAAGTAGTCTGTGTGTCGCTTACTGTATATATAATAGAATTTATTTTCCCCTCAAAATAACTAATATAGCTATCAATATCCAAACCCCTGGCAACAAAGATGAGTACACCCCTTTGAAAAAAACGTACATCCCGAATTGTCCAAGTTGAGTACTGCTTGTCATTTTCCCTCCAAAATGTCATGTGACTCGTTACAGGAGTGCTGTCAGCATTGCTGCAGAGATTGAAGAGGTGGGGGGTCAGCCTGTTAGTGCTCAGACCATACGTCGTACTCTACATCAAATTGGTATGCATGGCTGTCACCCCAGGAGGAAGCCTCTTCTGAAGACGGTACACAAGAAAGCCCGCCCGTCTCATCAGAACATAGGACATGGTTCCAGTAATCCATGTGCTTTGTTGACATGTCTTCAGCAAACTGTTTGCGGGCTTTCTTGTGTACCGTCTACAGAAGAGGCTTCCTCCTTGGGTGACACCCATGCACACCAATTTGATGTAGAGTGCGGCGTATGGCCTAAGCACTAACAGGCTGCTCAGACCATACTCCATTTTGTCAGTGTTGTCCCATGAAAAGATATACTTAAATATATGCAGAAATGCGAGGGGTGTACTCACTTTTGTGATACACTGTATGTTATACAACACCGCTAGCTTTGGAAGGGGAATGTAATGATAGCTGTGCTACGAGTGCTACGCCCTATAGAGGGCGCTGTCTCTATTCTTATGTGCTTGTTTTACTTATTGTACTTTTCTTAGATCATGTGGTCACATGAGAATAAAGCTAGCAGCTCACAGAAGCTTGCCACACAATGTTCCAGCCAAACCGCCGGAACCGCGCTAGCGCAATTCTGACAACCTGGGCTGGTGGAACTCCGAAAACCTGGCCAAAAGGCCAAACTCTGCGCGCTCACCTTAGTCTTAACCCCTTGTACTGACTCAATTTTAAAAGCTGGAAAAAGGCTTCGAAACACAATTTGACAATTTATTCCAAGTCGGCAGCAACATACAACCCAAAGAGACCGAGGCGAGGAGGCAAACTGGATCCAGGGTCACCATATCACAAGTCAACAAAAGATTCCCGAGAAAAATGACAACGATTAGTTAAACATTCCGTTTTTTAAAGGATCTGGTGAGGCAGGCTGTGGTCAGGAAGAAGGGTGTGTTTGGGTGTTGTTTATTCTCTGCGTGGATTGGGCAGGAGGGTTTCAGGTGTTACTGTTGTCAGGGCAACGAAAGTTGAGGATTTTGCCACCTCAGCGCCACGTAAGTGCTGAGTGTCAACTTCTCAGTCACGGGTTCCTCATTAGCAGATGTTCCTTGTGGCAAGACAAGATGTACCACCATTTGTTCCGGACTGTCCAGAAGAGCTGATTGCGGGATTTGGTGGTGCAGACATGGGCTTGTAGATGTCTTGCCTATCAGCTGCTTGTTAGTGTCAATCTTGGTTAGTCGGCTATTTGACGCGTGCGTTGGGCTTCTGCATTTGGAAGGGGTACTGTATCTGTTCTGCCCTTATCTGGCCGGTATTTTGACGCTGCATATTCTACAGCCACCGTTAGTTAGTGTTAGACACACTAAGCCAAACGGTTTCTAATCGTCATATGCTATTGTTTAGCCACAACTGGATTCATTACCTGATTACTTTTCATCCTTCACACAGCCACTGGAAATAGAAATGTTGCTTAATCCTTCTGCAGGTTACCGGGGGATTGATTTTTTTATTGTTTTGATGATTTTTATGACACTGTGCGGGTGTGCGCTGGAAACGCAGTCTTCCTTAAGGCAAAACACTACCGCTTTTGTCCACCGGGGTCGCTAAAATGTGTGCTTTAAAGTGTTGCTTTAAGTAGTCATTCTTTGTATATTTAGGTATTTCTGGTGACGCGTTGTGAGGCATTTACAGTTCACGTCCTAATAATATTGGTCGCTTCCTATTGATTTTGCATCAATTCCAGGCCACTTCCTGTCAGTTTTGGGTCACTTCCAGTTGATTTAGCTTCAATTCCAGGTCACTTCTTGTCAATTCTTGCTCACTTCCTGGCTGTAAACTCGCATCTTTTAGCGGCACTGACAGGCCTAGGGGGTTAAAAAATTGTTAAAAATATCAATCATGACAAATGAATTCAAGAGAACAAACTTGTCGACATCAAACATTGAATTTGTACAGTACATGACATCACTAATGAGCGCTTTCCTAGCTGGCAAAATACAGGGAGCGGTTACCGTGGGAACGCTGTTGGCTCTTCTATGAACAACTCTGTGGGCGAGAGACAACGAGAGAGGGAGAGAGAAAGGGGAGGCGACGGGTCAAGACGACCACGCGGCTCAGACCCTCCATCACCCAGTTAGCAAAGTGCCACCGTGGCAGGTGACCCGGCAACCCGGGATACTTCATTTGGCAAGGCGCCACGTGTGCTCGGCCTTTCAGGTGCCTCCTCGTTGTCCGCCCACGCGTGCGGCCGCGCTGTTGCCAAGCAGCGGGAGACTCCGAGCGTACTGTTGAAAGTCAATGCACGGTGGAAACCTAACAAAGGTGGGTAGCCGAATAAAAAATGTACTCAAGTAAGAGTACAATTACTTCAAAATAATATTACTCAGGTAAAAATCAGTCATCCAAATAATTCACCCAAACCAAATGCAAGTGACCAGAAATCAACAGGAAATGACTTGGGATTGCCCCAAAATCATCAGACAGTGAGCAGTAGAGTGCCCCATAACGAAGAGGAAGTGACCTAAAATCCATAGAAAGTGTTGAAGGAGGCTATTTTCTTTCTTTGTCCTTTGCGTGTTCTTTGAACTTCAGGTGGTGAGAATGCTGGTAAATGAGAGGCTGGAGATGAACAGAATATTCTGGGTACAGATGTGACACAGACAAGGGCTGTGATCTCGCAAAAGTACAAGGAAACACAATACTAGGCGCAGTAAAAGTGTTTTATACTGTTTAAAGGGCCTTGCCGAAACTCTGGCCCAAGCTGGGGATTTTTTCATCAAAAAACATCTTAAGTTGAAACCTTGAGAGACTATCTTGGCTGGTACGAGCAGTGAGTCATAAGCACATTTTTTGATAAGCATGGTCAACAGATACCCATTGTGGGTGTTAGAAGTAATATTTGGAGCACACAAACATGGCCAAATATGAGCATGGCACAATATCCTATGATACCGTCTTCAGAAGTGACCATAAGTACCCTAAATTTAACAAGGAAGCGACCAACAGAAACCAGGAAGTGACTAGAAATCAACAGGAAATGACTTGGGATTGCCCCAAAACCATTAGAAAATGACCAGTAAGTGCTCCATAACCAGAGATGGGTGGTAACGCGTTACATGTTTATTTGCGAAGAAGAAACGCTACTCTTACTCCGCTACTTTGGGCTACACTAGTCGTTACATTTTCCCTCTTTATTCTACAATTAGATTTATTGCTTTTTTTCCCCAGCGATTCCAAGAGTAGCTCGACTACTTTCCCCAATGAGACGTCGCAACAATAATCACATGACTCCATTAAACCAATCAGACGCAAGCTTGCCGTTCTATGATCACGCCAGTCTGTTATATCACGTGGAGTCTTTAAAGCACTGTAAAAAATGAAGTATTTGACATAGAGCGCTGCCGTCATCATGACTCGACAGCGCGGATTCAAACCTCTCTCACAGTTTTGATTTGGCACCGATTGACCACGGAAAACCGAAGATATGATCGTTTTAATTTCATAATAGTAACTATGAAGGAACTACAGTATTTACTATTAAAAATGAGAACTATTTTCTCCTCTAGAGGGCAGGGCACTCATGCTTTTTGGATGAATAATACTTCATTTCTGTCTTTTTTTCTCTCGTGCCGGAATTCAGAGATTTTTTTTTTGTATTTCTTTGGCTCGATGTGGTTATGTAATGGGTTACTGTACAGAATCATCATAACAACAGTTAAACAAAAATAAGCTGTTACTCACAATGTTACTCATTACTTGAGTATTCTTTTCACCTGAGTACTGTACATTTTTTGGATGACTACTTTTACTTGAGTAATATTCTTTTGAAGTAACGCTATTCTTACTTGAGTAAAATTTTTGGCTACTCTCCCCACCTCTGCCCATAAATAATTGGAAGTGACCTAAAATCTATAGAAAGTGACCCATAAGTACCCTAAATCTAACAAGGAAGTTAACAACTGGTGTAGGTACACGATCTGCTTCGGCTGCACAATCTGCTTAGGGGCCTGCGCCTGCTGCTGATGTCACAACAACGCTCACGTAGCATTCAGGAAAGGTGGGAAGTCGGACATTTCCAACCTCCGACCAGGAAAAATATGATTGGAAGGCCACTCAAACTGGGAGAACTTAGTCGTAAAGTCGCGGTGGGAAAAGTACCACTTCATGAGTTGTTTCAATCTGATGTCACTTGACCAAATGGCACTCAAAACAATGTATTGAAGGAATCTGACCTTCTAGCCAGACTGCCAGAATCGCGCCAGCAAAACTGCCGGACCCGTGCTGGGGCAGCTCCAACGACCCGAGCCGGCGAGACTCTGACAATCCGGCCAGACGGCCAAACTCCGCACGTTGACCTTAGTCTTAATTGTTTGTGCTGACTCCATTTTGAAAGGTTTAAAGAAGGCTCACCGAAAACAAGTTGACAATTTATTCAGGTCGACAATGATCAAGGTCACCATATCACACGTCAACAAAAGGTTCACTAGAAAAATGACAACGCTTAGTTGAACATTCAGTCTTTTGAAGGCTCCCGCAGGGCGGGCCGTGGGCATGAAGTGTTTGGGATTATTGTTTGTTTGTGGATTGGACAGGAGGATTTGGGAGTTACTGTTGTCAGGGCAATGAGGGTTGTGGATATTGCCACCTCAGCGTCAGTCAGTCTTGTCAGTCGTGTTATCAGTTGGATATCAGGCATTCTCTGGTGTTCCTTGTGTTGGGACAAGGTGTCCCGCCATTTGTTCTGGATTGTTCGGGAGAACTGATTGCGAGAGTTGGTGTTGCAGATGTGGGCTTGTCAGCGTCAATCTTGCTCAGTCAGTTGCATGACCCACACGTTGGGCTTCCATGATAAGAAGGCGTCATGTATCCTTTATGCCCGATATTCTGCTTGTTTTCCTTAAACTATGGTATAAGTGCTCGCTTTACATACACATTTTTAAACTGGCACTATTAAACGAACATATTACTACGACTCTCAAGAACAACTGTCACACTTTTAAACAGGCATTATACAGGTGAGCACGATCTGGGCTTGCATTTCAACTCTTCGGCCAATCATATCGCGGGAATAAAGGAACATCACTGTCAAGCAGATTGTGCAGCCCGAGCGGATTGTATACCTCCACCGGAACCAGGAAATGACCAGAAATTAATAATAAAAATAATGATAATACATTTTATTTGTAGAGCGCTTTTACTAAAGCTCAAAACGCTTTACAGTTAAACAAAAACAGCAAACAAAGTGAACAGAACAAAACAATAAAGAAAATAATAATAAGTTAAAAGCTAGTTTAAAAACGTGAGTTTTTAACAGCTTTTTGAATGTAGGAAGGTCTGAGCATGTACGGATGGGTTTAAGGAGTGAGTTCCAAAGGGAGGGCACAGCAACGGAGAAGGATCTGTCCCCCCTGGTTCGGTGTGTTCTTTGTTGGGTCGGAGCGAGGATGTTTCCATTAGAAGAGCGGAGATGACTGGAGGGGATGTGGGGACAGAGTAGGTCTTTGAGGTAGGGAGGGGCCAAGTTATTGAGTGCTTTGTAAGTGAGAAGGATGATTTTGAACTGAATCCTGTATGAAATAGGTAGCCAGTGAAGTTTGTGGAGGCCGGGGGTAATGTGATTCCTATAGGGGGGTCCGGGTGAGAAGGCGTGCAGCGGAGTTTTGGATATATTGTAGGTTATTGATGAGTTTGGATGGAGTACCGTAAAGAATGCTGTTGCTATAGTCAAATCTGGAGGTGATGAAGGCATGGATGAGGGTTATTAATTAATTAACAAAATTAACAGGAAGTGACCAGGAATGACCATAAAATCATCAGGAAGTGACCTAAAATCAACAGAACGTGACCAATAAGTGCCCCGTAACAAACAGGGAGTTCACCAAAAATCAACAAGAAGTGACACAGAAATGCTTTAAAATTGTCAGGAAGTGACCAATGAACAGTAAGCGCTAAATTAACAGCTAATGATCCAATCTGTCTGGGTAGTAACCCCAGAATGAACCAAAGTGTACAGGAAGTGTCCAGTAATGACCCTAAAATTAACAAGGAAGTGACCCAATAATGCCCCATTATCATTGTAAAGTGAATCTGTGACCTAAAATCAACAGAAAGTGACCCTGAAATGCCCTAAAATCAACAGGATATCCAAAATGAACAGGAAGTGACCTAAAATCAAACTGTACATGATGTGCACATCTGTCCCTGTCCTAGGCAGGATATGAGTTAATTTTGGCTCACTTGTTTGTTAATTTAAGGGTACTTACGTGTTACCTCCTGTTGATTTTAGGTTATTTTAAGTACATTTTGGAGCATCCTGGGGCCACGTATCTTACATTTTGGCCCATTTCTTGTTGGTTTTAGGGCATTTCCTGGTCACTTTCTGTTTGTTGGTCACTTCCTGTTGGTTTTGGGGCGTTTCTATGTCAGTTCCTGTTGATTTGGGGGCATTTCTAGGTCACTTCCTGGTTGTTAGTCATTTCCTGTGGATTTTGTGGCATTTGTAGGTCGCTTCCTGTTCATTGGTCACTTCCTGTTGATTTTAGGTCACTTAGGCTAGGTTCAGACCGCAGGTCTTAATGCGAGGCATGAAGGCAGCATTTTTCTTATTTTTCCGACTTGAGTCAGGCATTAAAGTGCCTGCGACAGCATAAATAAATCTTAAATAGCATTATTATGTGAATTAGAATCATATTTTGAGACAATTCGAATATATACAACAATTTAACAAAGCGCAGATGACGAGAAATTAGTCTTTTAATCTGCAGTTTAACCCTTCCTCTCATTATAGGGCTCTAGCGTCTCCAGCTGGAGGATGACGTCGGCTGGGTCACGATTTTCATCTAATTTAGAATTCGGCCCATTGAGGGGGCATTAGTCAGAACCAGGAAAATGCGACGAAGACAGCAGCAAAATGTCATTGTTTCAATCCCTCTACCCCAATATTTTTACAGGATAATCTTTTCATCCAAGTATTTTTCCCCAATTGCTAAATAAATGGTATGGTCATGCCAAATAACAGTCTTGTGCTAAATGCAATATGAAATATATAAAATGCATATATTCTGTACGACATGGCAAAATTACTCCATAATGGTCAAAACTATCGACTTCTTGCACCTCCCGAACAATATTTTACGGAATTAGTCCGTCTTTTGTCATTTCCCTGCCCCAGCATCATAGAACGTAAACAAACCAGGAGGCTTGACAGACAGCATGCTAACCCGAACCGAGCGGCGTTTCAAAGCCTTATTCTCGCCTTTCGAAGCGAAAAATCACACAAAACTAACCCGGATCATATCACACGGCTGCGCGGTTGTCGATTGTCTTCACCGATCGAAGTTACAGCTTGTCGTTCCCCTGCTGCGGGCAGGAGAGCTCGTTTGCCGGAGAAGCAGCTGGAGAATGACCGCCGGACAGACCGGCCGACGTCGGAGAAGCACGTAGCTGCCCGAGACCAACCCGTGGATTGTGGTCTATTGCAGGGCACACGAAGAGTGCAGAGGGGGCTGGAAGTCTGGACGATATGGAGAACCGCACGAGCATGAGCCTAGTATAACACTCTCCGGCGGGCATGTAAAGAGGACTGAGGGGGAGGTGCGACAAGCCGTCGGTCGTCGGCGGAGTGGCATTCTCTGTGGACAAGAAGCATTGTCAGCCACAAAATGCAATCCACCTCCGTATTAAAATGTGTGCCATAATGCCAGTATTTGATAATACAAAACACGATGTTTACTCACTTCCTCATAAGTCCAATGGTCCCACAGTTGTCAGACTTCTTTTGGCCAATCTCGTGGTGGGTGTTTTTGAAACTCAAAAAGGCTCACATGCCTCTCCCTGGTGCAGCAACAAAACCCTGCAGCACATAAACGATTTAATCCTCAAAATCAAGAAATGCTGTATTGTGAGATGCTGACCCAGGTGACGTCACATTCGCATTCCTTCCCAAAACAGGAAGTTATTCATTTTTCATGGCGCAGGATTCATAAAATTGAATATATATCAATCGATCGCTTCCACACACATCCAAGCTGTCCATTTCATTCAGGAGCATAAAATACCGCGTGAAATATGAAATAAACATGCTTTTTGCTGTCATAGACACTTTAAGTTGACGGTCTGAACGGGACAAGTTGCATAGATTTCAAATCCGATCTGAGTCACTTTCGTATGTGGTTCAAATCCGATCAGGGCACATTTTCCTGAAGGGGGCAGCGGTCAGAACTGACAAGTCTCCCAAATCAGAATTCATGCAGCAATTATGTCAACAAAGAGTGAGAGTGGCAGGCAGGACGGCAGCGATGAAGCTGTGCATTAACAATAGCGCCTAGCTTGAACCAGACCTTTACGCAGACATAAAAAAATAAATAAAATGAACAACAGGACAAGCCTGATAATCAATTGATATCTGGTCACTCTCTGTTGTTCTTACAGTAAGTCAAGTTCATCCGCCCCTCCTGGTCCAAATAGATTGGACGTCTCACTACATCAATGGCATCAGTGAATGGCACTTAAGTGAGAACCTGTATATCATTCCTCATGCTTGAGTCATTATTTGAATTTGGGAACTCATTTGAGGGAATAACGTCACAGTACATCTTGTCGGCCTTGAGGAATTCAAGCAGAGTTGATGATAAAAAAGAAGGCAGAGAGGAGCGGGGACGTTATGCTCTCGCTGCTGGTGAAATACAAATATGTGCGCAAAGGCTTACATAACAGCACCTCCGCTAGCTATATTCCACTCGTGAGATCTGGCCACTTGTCCTTTCAAGCTTTTCAATTCGTCTTGTTTCACGCTAGAAAAAATACTTGCTACGCTAATTGCATTGCAGCGCAGTAATACTGTCACAGTACTTCCTCCTGACAAGCAACAAATGAGTACCATTTGAATATCGCCCAATATTTAGGTGTCAAACAAAAGCACATGCCATTCTTGAGAACATTAGCAGCCGAGAGCTCAACATTTGAGTCACGACCGGCAAGTGTGAAGGACTCGAAAACAGACTCGGAGACGAGTTAAGTCCATTTTGTTACAAAAGCGCCTTGGTACCAGGGGTGCAAAAGTACCAGAAACATTCATTCATTCACCCAAAAACCATCAGGAAGTGACCAATGAACAGGAAATGCTCTAAAATCAATGGGATATTATCCAAAATGTACAGGAAGTGGCCTGTAAATGCCCTAAAATCACCTGTAAATGCCCTAAAATCAAGAGTAAATGACTCAAAATGTACAGAAAGTAACCCAAAATCATGGGGAAGTGATCCATTAGAAGCCTAAAATTAACAAGGAAGTGATCTGGGAATGCTCCAAAACCAACAAAAAGTGTCACCAAATCAACAGAAATTGACCCAAAACCAACAGGAAATGACCAGAAATCTTTAGGAAGTGACCTGGAAATGCCCTACTGTCTACAGGAAATAACCAATGAACAGGAAGTAACCTAGCAACAGAGGCGTCCTGTCACATTAGCCAAACCAGGCAATTGCCTAGGGCCCCCAGCCAGCAGGGGCCCCCAGAGGGCCAACAGATATATCACACGCATCTTTACTGCACTGTCGCAGTGACAAGTGTAGGGAGTGTTTCAATATCATGGAATCATTTGGCAGTAGATCTAACGATTCAGTTATCAATCCCAATCAGCACTAATCATGTCATGTAGATTATGCATGTTTAAGAAAGTCTAATCAGCTATTAATACCACATGATTGTGTAAAGAGTGACTCATAAAGTACTCTCTGGAAAGTCCTTGCTGAGTTGTTGTACGTTGATTTTCACAGGCCACCTCATTATTCATGTGACTACTTAAGAAATGGTGATTTTTTTTTTCAAATAAGTTTATTAATGGGTCTATCGTATTCCTCGTCAAATACTCAATAAGAAAAATATAACATATATGCGTCTAAAATAATCCTAAACTATTTTCTTAGCAATTTTAATACTCCTTTTAGCAAGGTTTCTTGGGTATGCGTACGTTCCCATAGCAACCAGTCCTGTTATTGTCCTACGTCACAAGCGCTGCGTATTCTGGGAGCGAGAATAGGCGTAAGGTGCGCATTTCGAGCAGAGGACGGCCACCTGTTCAAATGTGTGCGTCCATGAACGAATGTAAGTACATCCATATGAGTCAGTGTAAAGTGCTTAGTTTTGGCCACTTTTATGGCCAAGATGACCGCACGTGGAAGCAGCACGCACTCGCGCCCCCCCCCACCTTTGTGTTCATTATGCTGCGCGAGTATGTATGTGTGTCACGTGACTCGGAAGGGCCCCATGTTGCTTGTTGTCTGGGGACCCTTGCTACGCCTCTGCCTAGCAATGCCCTAAAATCAGCAGGAAATGTTTCAAAATGTTTAGGAAGTGACCCTAAAATGAACAAGTTGGTGACCGGCCATTGACAAAGACGAGAACTAACTTTGAATGCTCATGTTTGAATGCTAGACGTCCAATCCATTTGGACTGGGAACGACCAATGAAGGAATAGAAATTTCTGCCCATCTCTTGCTTGCTGACATTTCATCTGTCCTCGTCGCTCGCATTTGTGTGGCTGCTTCTTGTGCTGATCTTTTGTTGTGTCTCTGCTTTGTGTGCGCATCCTTCATCTTGCCACTCGCCGTCAGCACGCCGCCGCGGTCCGCCTCGGTTCCCGGCACCCTGGCCGTCTCGGTCGGCTCTCCGAGCTTCTTGGGCGGCACAGTCGGCCTCCATCAGTACTGCTGCCTCCCCGCCGAGGTGGCGGGACGGCGGCTGGACAGGTAAGGAAAACAAAGGGAAGGACAAGGGGGGGTCCTCTGGAGTTTTCCAGCACGCTTCTTAACTATGTCAACGCTGCAGTGGAACCTCCAACCCTTTATAGGGGACTCATTTAAATACTATACCAATTTAAAAAAAAAAAAAAAAAAAACTTAGAGCAAGGGTGTCTTACTAAGTGTTGTCATGGGTAAACAACTTGATAACTCTATATCTCTTAACAGAAACTTTAAACTCATGAGATTAAAGTCGTAGTATTACGAGACTAAAGTAAGAGCATTAGTACAAGAATAAAGTCAAAATAGAACGAGATGAAAGTTATGTAAATTGGTACGATAAGAAAATGGTAATATGACAAGATTAACGTTGCAGTATAAGAATGAAGTCTAAGTACAATTAAAGTGGAAGTATTAGTACAAGATAAAAAGTCATAATATCACGAGATTCAAGTCATGGTATTAGTACGAGAAAAAAGTAATGTAATGACAATGAAGTCATGCATTGCAATATTATGTGATTAAAGTCGCAATATTAAGTGATTAAGATAATAATATTAAAGTTAAACGGAGGTTTAGGGACCAACTAAAGGAGAAGGGGAAAAAAAGGACGACGAGATTAAAGTCGTACTGGTACTACGAGAAAAAAAGTCATAGCACATACATACTACATAACTACCCACTTTACGTACGTGTACCTTAGCTGGGATTGATCATAATTTGATGTAGATGAGCCTGAAGATTAAGGATTTCCTTATTTATAAAGCAGATTCTAAAATATAGACTCAGGAGATGCACAATATAATTCCAAATCACTATCATGTCACTTATGTCGTAAAGCTACTACCCTCAGTGGTATGAAAAAGTATCTGAACCTTTTAGAATTTCTCACATTTCTGCATGAAATCACCATCAAATGTGATCTGATCTTTGTCAAAATCACACAGATGAAAAAACTGCTTTAACTAAAACCACTCAAACATTTATATCTTTTTAGATTTCAATGAAGATAGTATGCAAACAATGAAAGAAGGGGGAAAAGTAAGTGAACCATCACATTTAATATTTTGTGGCCTCCCCTTTGGGAGCAACAACTTCAACCAGACGCTTCCTGTTGCTGCAGAACAGTCTGGCACATCAATCAGGACTAATCTTGGCCCATTCTTATCTCCAAAACTGCTGTAGTTCAGTCAGATTCCTGGGATGTCTGGCATGAATTGCTGTCTTTAGGTCATGCCACAGCATCTCAACAGGGTTCAAGTCTGGACTTTAACCTGGCCACTCCACAACGTGTATTTTTTTTCTTCTGAAGCCATTCTGAAGTTGACTTATTTCAATGTTTTGGATCTGGTCTTTTCGCAGCATCCATGCCCTTTCTAGCTTCAACTGTCTGACAGACAGCTTGAGTTTTCCTGCAAAAAATCCTGATAAACTTTTAAATTCATTCTACCATTCATGATTGCAAGTTGTCCAGGCCCTGAGGTAGCAAAACAGCCCCAAATCATGATGTTCCCGCCACTATGCTTCACGGTGGGGAGAAGGTTCCATTTTTCCTTCACACATGACGTTGTGTGTTACCCTCAAACAATTCAACTTTGGTTTCATCAGTCCACCAAATATTTTCCCAAAACCTCTGTGGAGTGTCCAAGTGCCTTTTTGCGAACATTAAAGGAGCAGTAATGGGGTTTTTTTTAGACAGCAGGGGCTTCCTCTGTGGTGTCCTCCATGAACACCATTTTTGGCCATAGTCTTACATACTGTATAGTTGATGTGTGCACGTAGATATTGGACTGTGCCAGTTATTTCTGTAAGTCTTTAGTAGACACTCTATAGTTCTTTTTTACCTCTCTGAGTATTATGTGCCGAACTCTTGGCGTCATCTTTGGTGGACGGCCATTCCTTGGGAGAGAAGCAACAGTGCCAAACTCTCTCCATTTGTGGACAACTTCTGAGACTGTCGAGTGATGAACATCCAGACTTTTTGAAAGATGGTTTTGTATCCTTTCCCAGCTTTATACAAATCAACAATCCTTGATCGCAGGTCTTCAGACGGCTCTTTTGACCGAGCCATGATGCACATCTGGCAATGGTTCTGATCAAGACAATTCTTACCAGGTGTGTGTGTTTTATAGTGGGCGGGGCATCTTTAAACCACTTATCAGTGATTGGGCACACACCTGACTTAAATTGTTTGGTAAAAATTGGTTTTAATTGCTCTTTAAGTATCCTTGGGCAGAGGGTTCACTTACTTATTTTTCTCCTTCTGTCATTGTCTGCATGCTATCCTCATTAAAATATGAAAGCCTATAAATGTTTGGGTGTTTTTAGTTAAACCAGACAGTTTTTTTCATCTGCGCAGAAGTGAACCAAACTTCACCCAATGGTGTATTGTGTCACATTCTAGTAGTTACATTTGGAAATTTGGTTCTAGGACATTTGGTTTGTGCGCAATGCTTAAAATGAGTTCAAATGGCCAATATCACCTTTAGAGCGTGAGATCTATGCGGTTTGGCCGACAAATGTGATATTGATGATAACTCCCAAACCGCTGCGCAGAAGTGAACCAAACTTCACCCAATGGTGTATTGTGTCACATTCTAGTAGTTACATTTGGAAATTTGGTTCTAGGACATTTGGTTTGTGCGCAATCCTCAAAATGAGTTCAAACGGCCAATATCACCGTTAGAGCGTGAGATCTATGCGGTTTGGATGATAACTCCTCTGTGTGATTTTGACAAAGATCAGATCACATTTTATGGTGATGTTATGCAGAAATATGAGAAATTCCAAAAGGTTCAGATACTTTTTCATACCACTGTAGCTGGGAGCTGCGACGAAGTGTTGGTAGCTTATAAATCAGTCTGTTGATAATGATTTGATGTAGATGAGCTAAAACATGAAGGATTTCCTTTTCCTTAATTGTAAAACCGATTCTAACCCACGAGATGCTTTCAATATGGTGGATTTTAACGGAGGCGAAGCATTACGTAACGTCAGTAGCAGTTTATTCAGCTACTTTAGCCTAAATGATGAGATACAACTTTTATTCTCGTAGTAATAGTTGGACTTTTTTTCTTGTAGTAATAGTATGACTTTTTTCTCGTACTATTACTACAAGAATAAAAGTCGTATTATTTCATGTATTTTTATTTCGTTCCTCATTCCTTATTTGGAGGTTCCGTTGCACTGTTGGAAGATGTTGCCAATCCATTTCCGGCTTCCACCATTCTTGGCATTGCTTGTCACGGAAGCGTATCGCTGCCTTAAAACCACACCCACAAAAAACTTTAACGCCACTATTTTTTTCATTGTAACGTAATTTGTTTAAAAGTTGGAAATATGCAAGTGAATACTTTTTTAAAGGTGTTTTTTTTTTTTAACTAAGTATTAGACATCAATTAATGATTCTAAGCTAAAAATGATAGACATTTTGAATAATAAACATAATTACTTACCTTCTTTTTACGGCTGGATTGAAACATAACAGGTTGCGCAGTGTCTGTAAACAGAGGTCTCCAGGGTAAAACGGACAAATTAAAAATAGGGGGCATAATGCGCCATGAAACTGCTATATAGCATAGACATATTGTTTCTATCAAATACAACAGTTGTTTTGGCTTAAAATACATTATTTTGAAGAGGAGTGCAAGAGCAGAAACTGCTTTTTCAGCCTTGTCTGTGTTTTCCGCCAGATATAAAGTAAAAAAAAATCTACCATTAGAACAAGTAAAATGATCTTAAAATAAGCATTTAAATCTTACCGAAATTACGCTTTCTAAGAAATTTGATCTTATTTTTTGTGTGATTATTTTTTTACAAGAAACTATTGCTAAGACTTAATTCATTTCCCGTGTTTTGTTAACCCACAAGAAACATCAAAAGGCCCTTTTTTCGTTTTTTCTTTTTCCGATACTAGAAGATGGTAATTTAGAAAAATGCCCGAAAGGTACTCAGACCATTTTAACATTTAATTGTGTCACCTTCAAATGATTCTACTGTGAAAGCTAGCACATGATCAAGTGTTTTTGTGTGTGTGTGTGTGTATGCGTGTGGCAGCAATACGCCTCCGTCGTCTGCGTCTGGCGCTTGTCTTGACTTTCTTCTTTGCTGTCCTTTGTCCTCCTTTCTTGCGTGTGTCCCTTCCTCCCAGAGCGGAGGCGGAAGACGAGGCCGCCCACCTGTTTTGCTGCTCGGCTTCGGGCTGCAGCAGCCCCTCGTCTCGTTGAGGCCACGCGCCCAGGACTCGCCTCAATGCGTCTTAAGTAAAGTCAGGACTGGGCTTGAGTCACCCGGATGATATTTTTGTCAAGTCAAAATACAGCTGGATACTGGCCGTTATGTCGGCCAATGAGAGTTGCCATGATTAATTGACGACCATATTTTGCGGACTATAAGGCGCACTTGAAATCCTTTATTTTTCCTTAAAATATACAGAGTACACTATAATCCAGTACACCATATGTTCAGTAGGAATTCTGTTTGTGCCGGACCTATGTAGTGTGGCCCACAAAAGTAAATCATGTGCATATACTTGTTTTTCACAAAAATCTCATGTTAAAAATCCGTAGTCCAAATATTGGAGAATATGTTGTTTTTTCTTTGTTTTTATATTCCCTTTTTCCCAAATTTTGTTTTTTAACTAAACGGCCACCATTGATGGCGCTATAGATGTCCAATCCATTTGTATTGGGAGGGACGGCAGCGAATGAACGAACGTGCCACCCTCCCACTTTAAACAGATTGGGCATCTACTAGTGATAAATTAATTTCAATTGGCAGGAGAAGCATGAAAAGAGCTTTCTTTGACCCTACCAACATGGCCGCCCTGAGGCGGTGTTCCTATCAATGTTCTGACATTAAAATTAAGTCATAACTAGCTTATTTCTCTACCATTTGTTTTATCACTGTCAAAGCATCTGCTGTTTACTCATTTGGCTGCCATTGATCAGCGCTAGACGTCCAATCCGTTTGAAGTGGGAGTTAATTCACTGTCAACCTCCCACTTCAAATGGGTTGGACATCTACCAGTGATAAACTCACGCCACATGTCACTTCCGCTCATTAATATTCATGACGTAAGCTACTGTTGCTAAGGGAGGACACGCTGCCGTTTGTCCCCAATAGGAAATGAATGGAAATCGTGTACGAAGGAGATGTTTACAAAGCTAAACCTACCAATTCTCTCCGAAAATGATGTCCCTGGTGCCAAATTCACTTTCAAAGATGTGGAAGTACAACAGAAAAGGCAACAGTGGCAGTTAGATAGCCTACCATTTTAATTCTTTTCAGGTCATTCACTGTCAGACAGAAGCAGCACGGCACAACGTCACGCTAAAAAATAAGTTAAAAATATAAAAATTGCTAACACCTTTGTCCTCTTAAACACCATGCCAACCCAACAAAATGTTTACTGCATATGAAATGTGAATGGATTTACCGAGCTGGTGTTAAAAATCCGCGCAAGTTGGTTCATTCTTCACATTTTTTCCTCCCAAGTTTTTGGTTTCGGGAAACGTATGAAGAAAACATCCTTCATATGTCGTAATGTCTAGAGCCGTTTCTACAAGTTCCAAAAAAGTAATGTGTGATCGGCATGTTTGTTTTTGAAAGATTACCAGAGAAAAGTAGCAGAATTAACATGGTTTCTATGCGAGGGCGGGTCCATAATGTTCCACTTGTGCTTTACGATGCGACGTCACGGTCTAAAAATAGCATGCCATTGGTACGCCATTGAAGCCAAAACCTTCCTCAGGGCGGCCATTTTGGTAGGGGCGACGTTGCCATCAAAGTCAATGTATTCACATTGAAATTTAGTCATAACTATCTTAAAAGATTATGTTATCAATGTGCAAGCATCTGCCATTTACACATCGGCTGCTAGACGTCCAATCCATGTCCATGTCCTCCCGCTTCAAGCAGATTGGACATCTACTAGTGATAAACTCATTTCAAATGACGGCAGAAGCGTGAAAAGAGTTCCCCCCTCCCAAAATGGCCTCAGGGCGGCCATGTTGGCAAAGGCAACGTTCCCGTCATAGTCAGTTCATAGACATTGAAATTAAACGACAATTATTAGCTTATTTATTTGTAATTTACTTTATTAGCTATTAGCTTATTCCTCAACCATTTTTAAAAGATTTGCTCAATGTCAGAGCATTTTCTATTTACTTTACTGACATCCAATGGCAGTCCTTGCTGTGTTTCTTCCAACTCTTTCCTATTGTTGATTTCATTTTAAAGAAAATAAAGATAGTGAGTTGCATTCCACCATTTCTTTCTCATTGTCGTTGTTCCTTGCAGCAATCAACAACAATCCAGCCAACCACACTAAAAGATAGGGTCGGGTACTGAAACACGGTATAAATTGGGTGCCGGTTCCGAAGCAACCGATGGTAACCGGACCGAATTAAAACACATTCGGCGCTTGTTCCGTAAACAAGCGTGACGTCAGTGGCGCTTATACAGCATAAATTAGATAGGCTCGAGGACCAACCCTTGCAGCACACCATAACTGACATACGGTGATGATTGCTGGTTTACATTGACAAACTGGTACCTATTAGATAAATAGGATTTAAACCAGCAGAGGGCTGCTCCTCTAATGCCTATGTCACATTCTAGTCTCTGCAATAAGTGAGCTAAGCTGTGCTAGGCATTAGGGGAAATGTACAGCGTATCACAAAAGTGAGTACACTCCTCGCATTTCTGCAGATATTTAAGTATATCTTTTCATGGGACAACACTGACAAAATAACACTTTGACACAATAAAATATAGCCAGTATGCAGCTTATATAATAGAGTTCATTTATTTTCCCCTCAAAATAACCCAAACTATAGCCATTAATATCTAAACCCCTGGCAACAAAAGTGAGTACACCACTTTGAAAAAACGTACATCCCTAAGTGTACAAATCGAGTACTGCTTGTAATTTTCCCTCCAAAATGTCATGTGCCCGCCCGTCTCATCAGACCATAGGGCAGGGTTCCAGTAATCCATGTGCTTTGTTGACATGTCTTCAGCAAACTGTTTGCGGGCTTTCTTGTGTACCGTCTTCAGAAGAGGCTTCCTCCTGGGGTGACATCCATGCACACCAATTTGATGTAGAGTGCAGCGTATGGTCTGAGAACTAACAGGCTGACCCCCCACCTCTTCAATCCCCGCAGCAATGCTGACAGCACTTCTGTAACGAGTCACATGATATTTTGGAGGTAAAATGACAAGCAGCACTCAATTTGGACATTTAGGGATGTACGTTTTTTCACAGGAGTGTACTCACTTTTTTTGTCAGGGGTTTAGATATTAATGGCTATATTTTGAGTTATTTTGAGGGGAAAATAAATGAACTCTATTATATAAGCTGCACACAGACTACTTTTCATTGTGTCAATTTGTCATTTTGTCAGTGTTGACAAAGATATACTTAAGTGTCTGCATAAATGCGAGGGGTGTACTCACGTTCGTATTACACTGTCGTTTTAAACTGCTGCGTCAGTTTATTTCGTTTATTGTTTGCATGCGATCTAGAACATTGAATGAGAATAAAAATTGATTGGGACTAACAATCTGTCAACGACAGATTTTTTTTTGTTCTTTAATTTTTTTTTGTTGGATTTCTATTGTTTGAATATCTTTTAGGAATAATAAAGCCCGTTGAGTAACCTCTGAGAATTTGAATTTGTGTCTTTGGTTATTTACTATATGGCTAATTTTTTTATATTAGTATATTTTTCTATCCAGACGGAGGAGGCAACTTTAAAGTGCCTGTGACAGCATGAAAAAAAACTTAACTAGCATTATTATGTGAATTAGAATCATATTTGGAGACGATTCGACTATGTACAACAATTTGGCAAAGCGCCGATGACGAGAAATTAGTCTTTTAATCTGCCGTTTAACCCCGCCTGTCATTATAGCGCTCTAGCATCCCCAGCTGGATGATGATGCGGCAGGGTCACGATTTCATCAGATTTTGAATTCAGCCCATTAAGGGGGAAGATTTAGAATGAGGAAAATGCGACAGAGAGCAGCAAAATGTCATCATTGTTTCAATCGCTCCACTCTCTTCTTTTTATCTAAGTATTTTTCCCCAATTGCTAAATAAATGGTATGACAAATTACAGTCTTGTGCTAAATGGAAGATGAAATATTAAAAATGCATTTATTCAGTACGACAGGGCAAAATTACTGCATGATGGTCAAAACCTCTCCAGAATGGTAATTTGTGCCACTAGAGTTAGTCCGGCTTTTGTCATTTCCCTGACCCGACTTCGGAGAAGGAGGAAAGAGCGTATACAAAACAGGAGGCGTGACAGCTAGCCGACATGCTAACCCGAACCGAGCGGCTTTCCCAAGTCTTATTCTTGCCTTTCGAAAACGAAAAATCACACAAAACTACCCCGACTCATGTCACACACAGCGGCGGGGTTGATTGTCTTCACCGATTGGCCAGCCCCTGGCGGCGAGCAAGTTATAGCTCGTAGTTATGCTGCGGCTCCGTCAGGTAGGCAGAGAGGGGAGAGAGGGGAATGAACCCATTATCAGTGGACAAACCGGCTGACGTCGGAGCGAGTGGCTGCCCGAGCCCAAGCCGAGGATAGTGGTCTATTGGCAACCACATGAAAAGGACCGAGGGAGTGTAAGTGACCACGGTGTGTGACAAGTCATTGGCCGCGTGGCCTTCTCGATGGACAGGGAGCATTGTTACCCACAAAATGCAAGCCACCTCCTTATTAAAATGTGTGCAATGATCCCAGGATTTGACGTAATACAAAACACGTAGTTTACTCACTTCCTCGTCGGTTCAATGGTCTCACAGTTGTCGGACTTGTGTTGGCCATTCTCCGTGGTGAACGGGAACTTTTTGAAACCCAAACAGGCTCACACGCCTCTCCCTGGTGCAGCAACAAAAGCCTGCAGCACATTGGGCTGGCGTGATGTGAAAAATAAACAAATCCGCAAAATCAGCTGTATCCGCAGTCCATCTGCATGCTATATAATAATGGCTGTATTATGAGATGGTGACCCAGCTGACGTCACATTTGCATTCTTCCACAATCCAGGAAGTCACTCATTTCCATGGCGCGGGATTAAAAAAAATTGAATAAATAAATCGATCACTTCCACACACATCCAAGAGGTATCAAGTATCTCGAGGCCGGGCCGAGTGTCATCTTTTTGGGAAATCAAAGTATGGTCACCCTACACTACTCACCAACCGTTAGCTCGTACTGCTAATCACTAGCTAGCTTTAAAAGAAAATTTAAAAGAGTTAGCAACTTTCAGACCTACAAACTAATTATAAAAACCGTTTCAACACTGAAACCCTCTTCAAAATGATGACATTAGAGTATTTAACTTGAATTTTGAGACCTTAAAAGGAATGTGACTGGCTGTGTTAGCCTGCAGCTATTTTGTTGTACATTATTTAACTTTTTTTTTTTTACATTTTTAAATTTTAAATAAGATTTTGCTGCGAACTAATTTCTTGGGAAAAGGGACAGATATATTAAGGTGATATGTGTATATGTTAAGTATTGTTGATTTTTAAACAAGGAAATGCCACTATTACAATTCCAATAGGCCCTATTGGCTAAATTTGACACAACCAACAGTTGCTACTGTCTATCTCCTACATTTTTAGCGTTCATGAGCGGTGAAGCATTTTTCAACACTTGAAATGAGTTGCTATTGTGTCAAAATAACAGCAAGTGCGAACAGACACGGGAAATGGCTTGGCCCTTTGCTGCTGACTTTAGCCTGACGTGGCAAAAAAAAAAAAAAAAAAAAAATCTGCTGAAAGCCATCAGAAAAAGAGCCTCAAATGACTACTGACAGAGATGGAAAGAGTACCCTAAAAAATCTACTATAGTAAAAATACTGTGACATTGATATTAGTTTGGATTAGACGTCTATTGCTGTCAGTGCCTACCAATTAGTTAAAACCACCAATTAGTTTATCACTAAGGGACGTCCAATCCATTTGAAGTGGGAGGGTTGGCAGCGAATGAACGTTCATTCGCTGCCAACCCTCCCACTGTCGCTGTCGTTGGCAGCCAATGACGTCAAAATATTTTCTCAAAACTAAATCCTTAATGGTCTATTATTAAGCTAATTGTGACAAGTCCCCTGTCCCAGAATGGCCACCAGTTACTCACACAGCTTCCACCTTTAGATCTTTAATCCGTAACAGACATTTTTATAGTATAATTGCGGAAATTACCTCCAAAAAAATTTACTTCAGTAAAATGACTGAAATTTAAAAATATTCAAAAAATTACGAGTTACACAATAAAAAATAATAATAATACTTATTTTCATTAACGAGAGTAAGAGTAAGTCATTACTGGGTCTGTTTTGGGGTGTTTATTTTCATTTTAAAGACCAAAACGATCAAATAAGTGCCCATGTTTGCCATGTTAGACAGAAAATCTTTACTGACTCACGTATCCGTGCTTCTTGTGACTTAGCGTGAACGCGTCTGCCACCTGTCACGTCTGGCTTGCTAACGAGGAGCGAGGGAGGAATTACACTGTAAGAAAACAACCCATAAAATTTACTCAATAAAATTGAGATAACAATTTACTCTCAGTTTGATAGTGTAAAGCTGAACCAATTTTACTTAGTAAATATTAACTAAATGCATCAACAATAACATACTCAAATAATTTGGGTAAGGTTTATTTAACCTTTTGTAACTGATTATATCACTTAATACCAATAAAAAAATTATTATTTACTCATGATTGTAGATTCTTTGTATTGTATATTTTACTGAATGTTTTTTTTTAATTAATATTTATATATCAACTTAATTACAATTGTAGATAAGGTTTGTTTTACCCTATAAAGTCATTGCACACAAGAGAAACATTTGATTCGCAACTGTTTTTATTGACAATTTTCTCATTAACATTTAACAAATTGTCTGCCCAATATAAATTGCATGCAAATATTTTTTCCTCATAGTGTGAGTTCAGTGCAGTACAGTATTAACTGATGAGTGAAGAACACGAGGGCATCAGTACAAAATAAGCAATATGCAAACAACATGTGTTTAAGAACAGTTTTAACAGAACGGTGAACAACACCAGTGCATCAAGCATGTTTCAGTTTGAGATACAGTGGGGCAAATACGTATTTAATCAACCACCAATTGTGCAAGTTCTCCGACTTGAAAAGATTAGAGAGGCCTGTAATTGTCAACATTGGTAAACCTCAACCATGAGAGACAGAATGTGGAGGGAAAAAAAAAAGAGAAAATCACATTGTTTGATTTTTATTAAGAATTTATTTCCAAATTAGAGTGGAAAATAAGTATTTGGTCACCTACAAACAAGCAAGATTTCTGGCTGTCAAAGAGGTCTAACTTCTTCTAATGAGGTCTAACGAGGCTCCACTTGTTACCTGTATTAATGGCACCTGTTTTAACTCATTATCGGTATAAAAGACACCTGTCAACAACTTCAGTCAGTCACACTCCAAACTCCACTATGGCCAAGACAAAAGAGCAGTCGAAGGACAACAGAGACACATTTGTTGACCTGCACCAGGTTGGGAAGACTGAATCTGCAACTGGTAAAACGCTTGGTGTAAAGAAATCAACTGTTGGAGCAATTATTACAAAATGGAAGACATACAAGACCACTGATAATCTCCTTCGATCTGGGGTTCCACGCAAGATCTCATCCCGTGGTGTCAAAATGATTACAAGAACGGTGAGCAAAAATCCCAGAACCACACAGGGGGACCTAGTGAATGACCTACAGAGAGCTGGGACCATAGTAACAAAGGCTACGATCAGTAAAACATTGCGCCGCCAGGGACTCAAATCCTGCACTGCCAGACGTGTCCCCCTGCTGAAGCCAGTGCACGTCCAGAATGAAACCAAAATAGAACTTTTTGGTAGAAACACAGGTTCTCGTGTTTGGAGGAGAAAGAATATTGAATTGCATCCGAAGAACACCATACCCACTGTGAAACATGGATGTGGAAACATCATGCTTTGGGGCTGTTTCTCTGCAAAGGGACCAGGACGACTCATCTGTGTAAAAGAAAGAATGAATGGAGCCATGTATCGAGAGTTTTTTGAGTGAAAATCTCCTTCCATCAACAAGGGCATTGAAGATGAGACGTGGCTGCGTCTTTCAGCATGACAATGATCCCAAACACACAGCCAGGGCAACAAAGGAGTGGCTTCGTAAGAAGCATTTCTAGGTCCTGGCGTGGCCTAGCCAGTCTCCAGATCTGAAACCCGTAGAAAATCTGAGGAGGGAGTGTAAAGTCCGTGTTGCCCAACGACAGCCCCAAAACATCACTGCTATAGAGGAGATCTGTATTGAGGAATTGGCCAAAATACCAGCAAAAGTGTGTGAAAAGCTTGTGAAGAGTTACAGATAACGTTTGGCCTCCGTTGTTGCCAACAAAGGGTACATAACAAAGTATTGAGATGAACTTTGGTATTGACCAAATACTTATTTTCCACCACGATTTGCAAATAAATTCTTTAAAAATCAAACAATGTGATTTTCTGTTTTTTTTTTTTCCCCACATTCTGTCTCTCACGGTTGAGGTTTACCCATGTTGACAATTACAGGCCTCTATAATATTTTTAATTGGGAGAACTTGCACAATTAGTGGTTGAATAAATACTTATTTGCCCCACTGTACAAATAAGGCAAAAATGCTGTACCATCGATGTTTGAACCCCATAGGAGTGCTATGTTGTTGGGTGATAAATTACAGTGCAAAATAGTTTCATGATTGGTGTCCAACTTCAACTCATTTGCTCTCAAAACATATGAATACGTTCTATTTTTAATTAAGTTTCAGTGTCCCAAAGAAGTATTTATACGTCTTTTACAATTTTTTTTTTGTTTGTTTGTTTGTTTTTTATATAAGCGACATCTCTGGGTTCCGATTCATTTTCACCAAAGCACAAAGCTGAAAATCCATTTTAAAGCAATAAAACTGGCCACTGGAGAGCAGTAGCGCATTTGGTAAGAACCACAGCCCGATTCAACGGCAACGAACGGCCGGGCCGCACAACCAGGGCGCCGGGGAAGCCGACCGAATTGCGTCCAGGATGACAGGCGGTGGACGACCGGGCAGAACGACCGGGACCACCAGTGCAGCGGGCGATGCCTTTGAGTACGTGCTGCTCGCCAAGCAGACCCCGCAGAGACTAAAAAAAATCCATCTTTATGAAACACGTGGCGATGAAGGAAAAGTGTACCCGCCTGTCGCAGCCACAACAGCGTCATCTCTCAGTTAGTTATGTGTAAATAAATTGTTACTTTGCTATCAAAAGCTCTATTTGTTTTGTTGCTTATGTTATTTTGTGAAAGAAAAACATTCAGATGTTTGGGATGTAACTAAAGCAAAAGATAGCTGTGTTAAAGTCAAAGTTATGTTTCAAATGTATGCTTTCTCAAAAAGCTCAATTTCTCTTGTTTTTTCATCAGAAATTGGAAAATTGCTCAAACTAAGCGATTTTTTAATGCTGATTTCTAAAGAATGGAAAAAGATATGATCTTACTTTTTTTCCTGCTGAAAGAAGAGAGTCTAATCTTTCTTTTGGTGGGTTCCATGTTTATATAGCAATAGAACAGAATTTTCTGTGGAATTTGCAAAATTAGTCAAAATCCAGTAAAACAGCCGGGAGCGAAGGGGGTTGCACCGGTGAAAATGGCTGGGAGTGAATGAGTTAAGAAACAAATGTAAATGAAATACATTATTATCAGCAGAAAAGACTTCCCAGAGCAGGGGTCACAAAAAACAGTCCTCGAGGGCGCCTATCCAGTCTGTTGTCCACGTCTCCCTCCTCCAACACACCTGAATCAAAAAAGAATCGAAAACAAACGCAAAGATTTCCTAATTGACAGACAGTCCTACCAGTTTCAATGAATTGGACGTCTATTGAAGTCAATGGCTGGCAATGAGTTGGAGTCACTTCCTTATTAATGTTAGGTTATGCACAGGTCACTTCCTGTTGATTTTGGGTCAGGGGTTTTTTTTGGGGGGGGGGGCTGTAAGTTTCGGGACTGGGGTCACTAACTGTGAATTTTGGATCATTTGCTGTTGATTTTAGGGCAATAATGGGTGACTTCCTGTTTATTTTGTTTTACTTTCTGTTGGTTGTGGGGCATTTACAAGTCACTTTCTGTACAATTTGGATTTGATTTTATTGCATTTCTAGGTCACTTCTTGTTGATTTTGGGGGCAGTCCGGTTCACTTACTATAGATTTCATGTAAACTTTTTGTTAATTTTGGGGCATTCCTTGTGATTTTAATGCCACTTCCTGTTGATTTGGGGGATTTTACAAGTGACTTCCTGTGTGTTTTGGAGTATTTCCTATTAATTTTAGGGCATTTCCCAATTTACTTTCTGTTAATTGGTCACTTCCTGTTGATTTTGTTGAATTTCCAGGTCACTTCATGTTAATTTTGGGTTACTTCTGGTACATATTGGGGCATTGCAGGGTCACTTTCTGTACAAAATGGGTCATTGCCTGTTGATTTTGGGTCACCTCCTGTTGACTTTAGGGTGATTCTTGGTCACGTCCTGTTCATTGGTCACTTCCTGTTCATTTTGTGGCATTTCTAGGTCACTTTCTGTACATTTTGGGTCACTTCCTGATGATTTTGGGTCACTTCCTGTTCACTTTTGGGGCATTCCAGTGTGCATTCCTGCACTTTTTGGATCATTTCTTGTTGATTTTAGGACATATCGTTGATTGTGTGTCACTTCTTTATGGATCATTTTCTGTTGCTTTTGGGGCATTTCTTGGTCACTTCCTATTAATTTTGGGACACGTCCTGTACATTTTTTATGATTTCCTGTTAACTTTAGGGCATTTCAGTGTCACTTCCTATTCATTGGTCACTTTCCTGATCAGTTCCTGTTGATTTTGTGACACTTTTTGTTGGTTTAAGGGTATTTACAGGTCATTTTCTATTCGTTTTAGATTATTTCCTATTCATTTTAGGGCATTTCCCAGGTCACTTCCTGTATATTTTGCATCATTTCCTGTTAACTTATTGCATTTCCGAGTCACTTCCTGTTCACTGGTCAGTTCCTGACGATTTTGGGGGCATTCTGGTTGACTTCCTATTGATTTGCTGTAACCTTCTGTTGATTTTGGGGCATTTCCAGGTCATTTCCTGTTCATTGGTCACTTCCTGTTGATTTTGGGGGATTTCTGAGTCACTTCCTGTTGATTTCATGTCACTTTCTGTTGTTTTGGGGGGATTTACGGGTCATTTTCTGTACATTTTGTATTATTTCCTACTCATTTCATAATTTGGGGGCTTGGATAACTTCTTTTTCAATGGTCACTTCTCATTAATTTGGGAGCATTCCTGGGTCACGGCCTGTTGACTCTATTGCACGACCAGTTGGTTTTGGGGCACTTATACAGTCTTGTGAAAAAATATTGGACACTCTATGGAAGCCTGTGTGTTTTCTAACATATTTGGTCATATGGATATTTTAACCATCTTGAGAGATTCAAGTGAGAGAATTTGACAATTAAAACTGAAAAAAAGATTTTTTTATAACTTTCTGTTAAATATAATTTTAAATAAATGCAATTTCTTTTGAGGAATAAATTAGGACACCCCTACATTCAATCCCACTTAAAATGGCTAAAATCACACACAGGGGTATCACATTAGGTGCACATGATTAGAATATCATTACCGAGTGTTTTGAAGGAGGCTTGCCTTATTTAAACCTCACATTTAGTTTGGTGTGCCCCTGACTGTTGAAGTGAGATAAAACCCCGTAGTGAGATCAAAGGAGCTGTTTGGGGCCTTTAAAAAGAAGATTGTAGACACTTATGAGTCTGCTAAGGGATTTCAAAAGATCTCAAAAGAATTTTAAATTAGCCATTCCACTGTTTGGAAAACCGTCTACAAGTGGATGACATTCAAAACAACTGCCAACATGCCCAGGTCTAGCCATCTAAGCAACTTCACTCCGACAGCAAACCGGAAGATGCTAAAAGAATTCTCCGAAAACCCTAAAATGTCATCACTGGACCTACAGCAGGCTCTTGCTACTGTTGATATGAAAGTGCATGCCTGTACAATCAAAAACAGACCACGCAAGTTTAACCTTCTTGGGACGTGTGCAAGGAGGAAACCTTTGCTCTTCAAGAAGAATATAAAGGCCAGACTGAAGTTTGAAAGAGTGAATGTAGACTGTTAGAGTTGAAGCTAGGTTTATGTACACCTAGCTTGGCTAAAAAGAACACGCAGGAAGTCGATGTAGCTTTTGTGGAGGTTGGTTGCTGCTCCCCCCAAGCTGCTGTGAAGCAGCCTTATTTATTCAGGGGAAAACAATAGGATGGGAGGGGTCAGGAAGGCATCATGGGACATTGAGTAGATCACATGAGGGCCACATGGCCCAGAACAAAGGAAAGGCTAACTAGACAGAGGTTATCCTATCTGGTACCTAACTATAAGGAAAGCATAAATGTTAACTCTATGCACAACAATTCCAACATTTCCCCCCTGTTTAACATTTAATGCGTAAGACATCATGTATAGTAACATCTTCTGAATTTAATACTACACAGTCATAAGTAAGCATTTAGCACAAAATAGTTGGTGAGACTCTTGGAACACTTAAAGCATGAGTTAACATATAATTCAAAATCATTATATAAATCAGCAACATCAACACATATACCCTTCGTTTTGGTTGCAAGTTGAGAGGACTGTAAAATTAACGTATATATGTTTAATCTTGCTGTACTTTATTTTGAAATGGAAGGAATCAAGGAGGCAAACGAAATCGACCAGGACCTTCATCAAGAAACCAAGGAAAACACCATCTTTCTTCTCTTGAGTGGACCCATCTTTGTTTGGCAGCTGTTGGTCAGTTCTTGTATACAGTTCGTCATGTTCCACCCAGGAACCACATAGACAATGTTTCTCCATCTCACTGGCCACCAATCAGCTCCGCTAGCCACAGGTGAATCCTGCCAGCTCCATCACGGCAGTACGGGTTGGATGATGGCTGCCGTCATGGCTGCCGTAGCAACTGTTGCCGTGATGCCGGCCCACATCCTTCTCCGAGGCAGGGCTCTCTCAGGTCGCGCTGGTGGATGACATTGTCTGTGGGGATGAGCAGTATTTTGCGGTACCAGTGTTCGTACTGACCAAAGGTTTGAAGCAGGTGGTCCGGCAAAGAATGTGGGTCAACGCTTCCTTCTGCTTTCATTGATGAACTCCTGTCTGGATTTCTGTACCTCGATTCCTGTCCATTTCAAACTTCCCTAGCCGATGCTAGCTGCTAATTCAGGAACTGTCTCTGCATAGATCTGAACTTTTGCATTACAATCACATTTGCATGTTTTGTCTTTATTCATAATTGCAAAATTATAAATAAACCCCATTTGCAAAAGTTAAAATCACATGCATTTGGAATTTAACTCCCAAAATTCCCTTTAAAGTTGTTTAACAAACAAACAAATAAATAAACAAACAAAATTCATAAAGTTATCATTAACTATAAATCTTTTCCCCCCGCTTTAGCCTTGTGTATCTATTACAGAAACACAGGGCTAAATCAAGTCTTTGTTTCTGCACCATTTTTTTTTATTGTGCAGCAAACCACATGTACCTTTGTACATGCACATTAAATACCAAATCCAAATTATCCTTCCTCAAACTGTGAAGGCAAAACATTTTTAGCTGTTACCATGTCTGCAATTGGTTGCATTGCTTTATATTTTGCTACTTTGTCAGCAAATGCCTTCCCTCTTGCAATCTTGTCTGTGACGTTGGTGTGCACGTCACATTTGCATACAGCCAATTGTTGAGGTAATTTGATCGCGTCAAGTAGATTGACGAGCAAGTCCTTGTGTGTTACAGGTTTGCCAGTGGAAGTGATCACGCCTCTATTGTCCCAATATTCCGCAAAAGTAAGAACAGAGGAAAAAGCGTCTTCACTATTCGTATAAATAGTGACTTTTTTACCTTTCATTAGTTTACTGGCTTCTGTTATCGCCACAAGCTCTGCAGCTTGAGCTGAATAGGAACTGGGAAGCGACCCAGCTTTCAGAATTTTATCCGAAGTCACGACCGCAAACCCTGTTTGAGTTTTACCTATGCAATCTGTTTTAGAGGACCCGTTGACAAACAACTCCACTCCTTCTGGCAAAGCTGTATCGGTCAGGTCTAATTGCGCTTCGGTGGATTGCTCGGCAACCTCCTGGCAATCGTGTGATTTTCCGTCACCTTCTGTGGGAAGAACAGTAGAAAAATTTAATGTCGTACATCTTTCCAAGGCCAAATTTGCTGTACAAGACAAATGTCTTGCTGGCGATGTTGTAGACACATGTAACTTAGTTTGCATATCCTCTTCAACAGTGACCATTTTGCCAATTAGGGTGTCGCATTCACTGTTTTCTTCTTTGAGGGAACACAAACTATTTGATGAACTAGAATGAACAAAATCATCACCATCTAGTAATTGTTGTCTCCGTTTGATCAACAATTGTCCATCTGGTGTGGGTACTAAGGCCAATTGTAATTTTGTCAATGCATCACGTCCTAGCAAATTAACTGGACATTCAGGATACAGCAAGACACTGAGAGAGCATGAAAGGCCTTTCGGGTCTTTCATATGTACGTGGTTTGAGACAGGGATGGGGGAAGAGAGACCATTTGCTGCTCTGACCATCACTGTCCCCCCACTCGGTTTCACACCTGGAATAGGGTCACAGCATGTGGTCCTGCAAGAACCTGAATCACAGAGAAACGTCATCGGGGTGCCATTTACACATAATGTAATTTCTGGCTTACTTGGCATGTCATTTAAAAACAAATCTTCACAATATTTGTCGGCTGGGCTATTTTCTTCCAATTTGAAGTCATCTTCGTCAGAAAATAGTTGCGGTGAAACTAGTTGCAGTTTCATCGAATCGGCTAGATTTGTCTCTATTAATTTGCATTCATCTTTGCCAGAAGCTAGTTGCGTTGAAGCTACTTGCAGTTCCATTGACTCTAGTCCTGCATTAGTCTTCTGGCGCTTTTTGCAATTTCTAGCCCAGTGCCCTTTTTGCCCACAAAACCAACACTCATCGTTAAATCCCCTTCTATGACCTTTGCCAAAATTTCTCTTATTTGTATCTCCTTTTTCTAGAAACCTCTTTCCCCTTGAGTTATGCCCTGTTTTGTGTGCTACTTGAAAAAGCATTTCAACACCACCTTCTTTTGCAAATAGGTATACACCTGCGTTTTCTTTTTTGCAATTTCTATCAGCATGGATTGCATGTGTTATATACTCTTGTAGAGTACTAGTTGGATAGCCAATCTGGTGTTTCGTGATCCAATCATGAATTCTCTTAGTGCTGTTTGCATGTAGAGCATTCTTTAATTGTTGTCTATACGGACCAGCATCGTCATTATCCTCCATTAAACCACTGTGCTGTTTAAAAACTTCCGTCATACGAATAACAAAATCCTCAAATGATTCATCATTTCTTTGTTTTGTTTGACCAATTACACTATAATCGGCTCTCAGTTTGAATTTGGTTCTCAAACGCTGATTTAATTCGGTAATTCTCCTTGCGAGCTCTCTGTCATCGTGCGCTAAAATATTCTCACCTCGTGTGGGAATATAATCACCTCGGACATGTCCCCAATCTTTGCCTAGAAGTGTCATATACACTTGTTGAACCTCTACACCGTTCAAATGGTAAGATTCAATTAAGTGTTGCAAATCTTCAATACAATGGTTTACATTAATTTGAGGTTTTGTGACACCGTCTACCGCTTTTTTGACATCTTCAATTGTCCATGTACGATAAACTAACATTGTGGGTTTTCGTCCATCAATGCAATTGGGATTCGCAACTTCAATCATTGGAAATACATCGCTTACAATTGGATTTCCTCCCATTTCTGGAAAACTATGTTGCATTTGGCTATGCGTCATAGTGTTACATTGAATTGGTAGCTCTGGATACAGTTTGGATATTGGAGGACAGACAGGGGTAGAGACGTTAGCACAGAGGGGTGCCTCTTGTGCATTAGGTGAGACCTCCTCATTTACAAATCCCCCCTTCCGCAGCGGAGATGCAGGACTTTGATTAGATCTCACAGTCTCATTGTCCCTTTCAAATTTATTGTATACTAAGATACTATTTGTCTTTGTCCGTTTCTTTGCTTCAGAGAGCCACCTATACGCCTCACATAAGCCAAGTTTTTTCTGTCTATCTCTATTGCCGCACGCTTCTGCTTTGATGCAATTTATGATAACTTCAATCTCTTCCAAGTTCAGTTTGCCATTAAAATTAAACTTTTCCCGCCATTTCATTATGTATTTGTCTGAACCTGGGTAATGTGACTTCATATATACCCAATCATTATTTTCAAACTTCGCCGTTTTATTCCCCATGTTATCGATTTGGTGACTGATTAAACTCCAGATGAGTTAACGTTACAGTTACTGAATCAACAAAGAAGAAGTAACACGCGAAGAAAAATTGTAAAACGGCGTAGAAAGAGAATCAAAGATGGTGGTGTTTGCCACAAGCTACGCTAGCGCTATGCTACAACGACTTAAAACAAGCACGTTTTCAGAAGAAACAACGGCTTTAAAATAGCGACTACAAGGAAGAGTAAAACGAGTTATAAAGACAGAGTTAGAAACACCTAGTGAACAGTGCTAGCTAAGATCGCTAGATAGCTAAGAACATAAAGCTACTGCACGTTCGCAATGGACTCTAACACCACGTGTCGCTACAAAACAATACAATCACGCTAGTTAAGCTAGCTTCAAAAACCATGTTAGACATGTTTTAATTCAGAACGAGCACCCTTGCAAACGTTTTAGCTAACGAAATACACAAAGGAATACAGGCTACGTTAGCAACTAAACATTACAAGAACACGTGTTAGCAGCAACCATGTGCTCAGCAACACACACACAGTGAAACAGTTTAAACCAACCAAACTTTTTCATACATACCCCCTATTAGACTAACCGTCGTTCGGGTATTTATTCAAGTTCTGAGAGAATCTTGAAAAGGCTTTTATACTCTTGCATAAAACCTAGTACTTTTTTGAGTAACTTCTCAAGGATAGAATACCAAACCCAACTAAACCCCCTATAAGACAAAAGTCCTTCAGGTATTCTTCCAAGCCTTAATGAGACCCTTGGAAAGGCTTTTATACACGTATATAAAACCTAGTAATTTATGAGTAACTTCTCAAGGAATACCAAACCCAGTTTCTGAGAGTTACCGCTCTCAACGATTACACGAACCGTCCTAATTTTTACGAGTTACCGCTCGAAGGAAACCGTTGCAAAACCTATTTTAGTACGCTTTTACGAGTTACCGCTCGAAGGAATTTAACCTATTTTACACACACATTCATACAACAAAAACTAAACCTACCTCCCGCTTGTTCTTTTGCTGTACTTCGGCAACGCGTCAATCCTTGGACGCCAACAAACCAGAAAAATCACCTCACCTCAGTAAAAAGTTGAAACTTGGAAGTGAACATTCATGTTGGCTGGCGTCGTCCAGATATGTTGCGTCCCGGCTCGAAAGGACCAAGAAAATGTTAGAGTTGAAGCTAGGTTTATGTACACCTAGCTTGGCTAAAAAGAACACGCAGGAAGTCGATGTAGCTTTTGTGGAGGTTGGTTGCTGCTCCCCCCAAGCTGCTGTGAAGCAGCCTTATTTATTCAGGGGAAAACAATAGGATGGGAGGGGTCAGGAAGGCATCATGGGACATTGAGTAGATCACATGAGGGCCACATGGCCCAGAACAAAGGAAAGGCTAACTAGACAGAGGTTATCCTATCTGGTACCTAACTATAAGGAAAGCATAAATGTTAACTCTATGCACAACAATTCCAACATAGACAAAGACCAGGACTTCTGGAATAATGTTCTTTGGAGTGGACAGATGAATCTAAAATTGAATTATTTGGACGCCAGGAGAGAGGACATGTTTGACGTAAACCCAATACAGAATTCCAGGATAAGAACCTCATATCAATTGTGAAGCATGAAGGATGAAGTGTCATGGTTTGGAGATGCTTTGCTACAGCAGGACCTGGCCAACTCACCATCATAGAATCCACCATGAATTCTATCAAAGGGTTCTTGAGGAACATGTTAGATCATCTGTGAAAAAAATCAAGCTGAAGCGAAACTGGACCCTGCAATATGACAATGACCCAAAACATACCAGTAAATCCACCAAGGACTGGCTGAAATGGAGAATCCTGGAATGGCCGAGTCAAAGCCCAGATCTTAATCCCATTGAGATGCTGTGGGAAATGCAAGAAACCCTTCAAACATCTCAGTTACATATTCTGCGTTGAGGAGTGGGGCTACAAAATGTGTCTCACTGAAGTTATTTCAGCCAAAGGGGGTAGCACAAGCTATTAGGTGGTAGGGTGTCCTAACTTTTTCCTCAGTTAGAATATGCATTTTTGTTGATATATTTGGTTTAGTGAGTAAAACAATGTAATTTTTGTTGTTTACTTGCAATTAAATAACTTTCTTTTCCAGAAATAAAGAAAAAGAAGATCAGACATTGATATGTGAACATTTCTTAATAAAGAACTGAATATTTCATGAGGTGTCCTCATTTTTTCACATGACTTCCTTTTCCATTTTGGGTGACTTCCTTTTTAATTTTATCGTACTTATGGGTAACTTCCTGTTAATGTTCTGTCACTTTCTGTTGATGTTAGGGTCACTTCCTGTTGATTTTGGGGCATTCCAGGGTCACCTTCTGAATATTTTGGTTGGCTTCCTGTTAATTTTATAGCATTAGCGTGTCACTTCCTGTTAATTGGTCACTTCTCGTTTATTATGGGGCATTCCAAGGTCACTTCCTGTACATAATGGGTAATTTCCTGATGATTTTAGAGCATTTTCAGGTCACGCCCTGTTGACTTTGGGGCATTTACCAGTTCACTTCCTGTTGATTACTGGTCACTTACAGTACATTTTGGCATAAAACCAGGCAATTCTGGTATAAAAATGTGGTGCCACTTGAAACTCGGCAAAATACGTTCCCTTTCCTTACCGCGCCCAAAATGACGGTCGTAGGCGTGGTCCAATTGGGTGATTCCAGTCGGGGAGGGCACTTTTTGGAAAACCTCAAAGAATGTGGCAAGGCGAGTGTGTTCTGAAAGGAAAACGGAGAGTAGGCGTGTCAGACATGGCGCTCCGGCCGGCACTTTGCTTGGTGTGAGACCGTCGTCTCGTCCGTCTCATCTCGGCATGGTAAGAAGCTTAAACAACATTATCGCGTAAATCTAACCAAAGCGGTGAGCTTGTATTTGTAAACAGCTGCTTTTTTTGTGGTTATTTTTGCATTTGTTTTTGTTGTAAATAGAATTATTTAACATGAATCTAACAGCCACGACACCGTACCAAGGAGGTGTCAACGTTTCGTCATCACGGGCAACACTGTAGGTATGGTTTTCTTTGGAGGGCTGTGAATCTTCAGAATGTGACCCCTAAGGCTACGTCTACACTAGGACGGATAATGGTCTTAAACGTGTAATTAGACGATAAAGCATGTTGCCTATACTAATGTACCTCTTGTCCGGAGATTGTACAACTCTGAGTGGGGAACCATGTAATTTCATAAACTTCAGACCTGCCACCCAGTATAGACGGGTTATCCGTATAATAATCAGATACAAGGGAAGTGACGTCACAGACCGCGCCGTTGCCATTTTTTGTGTGGCATTACGGCATTGTAAACAATGGAGGCAAATGGTACAGAGGCGGCTTTCCTGCTCCTCCTTTTAAAACTGAAAGAGCTTTCAAATTTTAAGCTGAAGAATGTCCGGAAAATAGGAAATGACCAGGAATGCCCCGAAATCATCAGAGAATAACTCAAAATCAACAGGAAGTGACCTGTAAGTGCCCCAAAAACAAAAGGTGACGCCAAAATCAAATGAAAGTGCCGCGGAAATACCCTAAAATCAACAGGAAATGATCCAAAATATACAGACAGTAACACCAAAATGCCCCAAAATTTACCAAAATCAAAATTGTAACCCAAAATCAAAAGGAAGGGACTCATAAGTGCCCCCAAAACCAACAGAACATGACACAGAAATGCCATAAAGTTAGCAAGAAATACCCAAAATGTACTGGTGTCATAAATACAACAGGAAGTGTCTTGGAAATTCCCCCAAATCAACAAGGAGTGATTAGGAAATGGCCCAAAATGAATAGGAAGTGATGCAAAATCAAAAGTAAGTGTCCCATGAGTGCCCCAAAACCAACAGAAAGTGACACAAAGTTTAATAGGAAGTGACACACGCTAAAGTGATGCACAAAAGTGACCCTAAATTATTTGGAAGTGACACAGAAATGCCCCCAAAAGCAACAGGAAATGATCAAAAAATGTATAGGAAGTGACGACAGAATGCCCCAACATGTACAGGAAGTGAACCGTAAGTGCCCTAAAACCAACAGAAAGTGACGCGAAGATCAATAGGAAGTGACACAGAAATGCCATAAAGTTAACAAGAAATATCCAAAATGCACAGGAAGTGACATAAATACAACAGATCAACCTGGAATACAACCTGGAAATACTCCCAAATCAACAAGGAGTAACCAGGAAATGGCATAAAATCAACAGGAAGTGATCCGAAATGTACAGAAAGTGACTTCAGAATGCCCCGAAATGTACAGCAAGTAACACAAAATCAACAGAAAGTAGGCCTGAACGATATTGGGAAAAAAACTACCATTGCGATTTTCGGTGGGGTCGCGATATAGTGCGCTATTATATTGCGATATCAAAACTACAAGAATTTTCACCAGATACCGTGGTATGAAAAAGTAACTGAAACTTTTGGAATTTCTCACATTTCTGCATAAAACCAGCATCAAATTTGATCTGACCTTTGTCAAAATCACACAGATGTAAAAACAGTGTCTGCTTTAACTAAAACCACCCAAACATTTATAGGTTTTCATACTTTAATGAGGATAGCATCCAAACAATGAAAGAAGGGGGAAAAATAAGTAAGTGAAGCAGGGGTCGCGTTAACCGAATATTTTCCGTCGTTGACCGATTTTTTAAAACGGTGACGGAAAAAACTGAAGTCCATCTGTCATTTTGACAGGTTGCAATTCACACCCCAGACCACAGGGTGGCGAGTGAGCATATTAATTAGCTATTGTCTCTCTTGATGCATGACGTCGTTGGCCTTACTCTGAAAAATGTCAAGGCAAATGAGTGTCCCAAGTTTTTTCAAAAAGCCCCAAAACGACGATAGTGTTGATAAAAGAGGTGAAAAAACAGGGACTGCACAAGCGGGCACGCAACTCAAGTCCATGCGCACCAGGAGGAAGGTGTAAGACTCCGTTCAGGCCACAGCAGGTGAACTTAATTTCATTGTTCCATATGTAGCCTACCTACTGGGGCCACAGTCAGCCGTTTTTGTCACTGCGGAGAAAAAGTTACATATTCATCTGCTTGATGTGTGATGGCACGGTGTGGATTCTCTGTTAAGCTTGTTCGGACAGAATATTCATTTAAAATGAATGAAAACTAAATACTATTGAATATGTTGAAGTGGTATGCAATGTTAAGAGTCTTGTTAGCTCGAATTGCTGTGTCCAGCCGCTGTAGCTCTGCTGCTCTCTGTGAACTCTCTATTCAAGCCGGAACACGCGCGGCTCTTAACTGTCTCTGTCACGTGACTGTGTCGTAGCCGGTAACGCGCTCGGCCAAATGGACACACAAGTACGGAAGGTGAATTATGCCAAACAAAGGGTCACCACAATGTCATTATCATCATTTTAAAAATTTAAGTGACAGGTAAAAATAGATTATGACCGGATTTTTATTACCCTGTCAGTCAAAATGACAGACAACGAAAAAGTCTAGCGCAACCTCTGAAGTGAACCATCACATTTAATATGTTGTGCCCCCCCCCATCCCCCCTTAGTAGCAATAACTTGAACCAGACACTACCTGTAGCTGTAGATCAGTCTGGCACATCGATCAGGACTAATCTTGACCCATTCTTCTCTACAAAACTGCTGTAGTTCAGTCAGATGCCTGTCTATAGAGCGCTATCCTCGGCTTGGGCCCGGGGTGCCCCCCGCTCTCGTGTCCGCTTCTTGATTGTGTTGAGACTTCCACTCCCTCGGCCCCGCCTAGGGAGCACTATACTCGGCTTGGGCAGACACTCGCTCCAGCCTCGGCCGGTTTGTCCACCGAGAATACGCCATTTTCAGAGTTCATTGTCCTCTGCGTCCCCGGCGACAAGCACTGCCTGCCTGCCGGGCCGCAGCAGAACGCCGAGTCGAAACTTGCTCGCCGATGGGTCTGGCTGATCGGTGAAGACAATCACCTCCGCCGCCGTGTGTGACATGAGCTGGAGTAGTTTTGTGTGATTTTTCGTTTTCGAAAGGCAAGGAAGAGACTTGGAAGAACCGCTTGGATCGGGTTAGCATGTCGCCTAGCTCTCACGCCTTCTGTTTTGTTTACTCTCTTTTCTCTGTCTCTGAAGCAGGGGCAGGA
Source organism: Corythoichthys intestinalis (assembly GCF_030265065.1). Lineage (NCBI taxonomy): Eukaryota > Metazoa > Chordata > Actinopteri > Syngnathiformes > Syngnathidae > Corythoichthys > Corythoichthys intestinalis. Next base: position 70,682,234 of record NC_080396.1, read on the forward strand.
AAATGACAAAAGCCGGACTAACTCCGGTGGCATAAAATAAAGTTCGGGATGTTTAAGGAGACAGCAGTTTTGACCATTATGCAGTAATTTAGCCCTGCCATACTGAATAAATGCATTTTTAATATTTCATATTCCATTTAGCACAAGACTGTTACTTGTCATGACCATAGCATTTATTTAGCAATTGAGGAAAAATGCTTAAATAACAAGGATATCGTGTAAAAATACTGGAGAGATAAAAACAATGATGACATTTTGCTGCTCTCTGTCGCATTTTGCTTGTTCTGAATCTTCCTCCTCCATTGGACTGAATTCATGAATCAGCTGAAATCGTTACTCTGCCAACATCTTCACCCAGATGGTGGCGCTAGAGCGCTATAATGACAGTCGTGGCTAAACGGCAGATTAAAAGACTCATTTCTCGTCATCTGCGCTTTGCCAAATTGTTCCATATAGTCGAATCGTCTCAAAATATGATTTTAATTCACATAATAATGCTATTTAAGATGTTTTTATGGTGTCAGGCACCTTAACGCCATACTTTTAATCATTATGCATAAGAATCATATAATTCCTTTATTTTTTCTTTCTTATTTTTTTGCTATGAGCGAGTAACCCAGAGAAAACCCACGCAGACATGGGAAGAACATGCAAGCGGAGTTGCACCCACAATCCTAGAACTGTGAGGCGGACTTGCAAACCACTGTCCCATCGTGTCACCTTCAGATGTAAATTTTTTTTAAACAAAAACAACGCAGAAAAATTCTTGTCTTTATTAAACGCTGCATTAAGTGAGTCCACACACGCTTTGACGTTCACACTGCCGTGAACAGCCTCTCACTTACACAAAGAATGAGTTGGCACGTTTATAGGGATCTTTGCTCTTAAAGACATGTAATTCTTAAAAGATAAATGTTAGTATGAGTTGTAATAATTTTATATTAAAAGCCCTCTTAATGTTTTTGTTTGAATAAAATTTGTAAAATTATTTTAACTGATAGGTCGCCATTCTTGTTGATGTTCCGTTGCGGTGACGTCACATGGCCCACTGCCGACCTTCCAGTGTGTCCACTCGTTAGCTACCTCAACATGTCGGCGGTTATGCCCTTCCAATTTGAACCAGAGCGGAAAAGTGAAGCGCAGGACAGCACTGTCTGTCGTTCACAAGACGAGCAGCAAAGGCAAAATGCAGAGCAGGAAATTGTTAGCAGATCTTCAAGGTGAACTATTGCGTGATCAAACTTATCCAATATAATTATGTAGATTGTTAGCATCCGGAGCTGTCGAGTGCTCTACATACAGTACACGCTAACAGTTTGAACACACCTTGTCATTCGTGCATTTTTAGTTTCATGACTATTCACATTATAAACTGTCACTGAAGGTAATAAAACTATAAATGCACACGTGTGATAGTCAGGATCGGAACTGTGTCGTGGCTGACTGTCCTCATTAAATTCGTCATCTGACGGGATCAAATCCTGCGATCGAGTGGCCTCCATGTCTTGTACATCCAACTCACGTTTAGCTACGTAAGGGTGGTCCATATTAAGTGTTCGGCGCATATCAGCTGGCCACTGTACCGCAGCATCGGACGTGTCTGGATCAGTTTGAGTGGCAGCATCACTCACATTAGGTGAATACTGAACAGACACACTTACTGCCTGATGAACTGACAGTAGAGGGGAATTATTAGCTTCCTCTGTGACGAGCCGTACGCCCAAAGGTTCGCCTACCGCCAATGGCGTAGGTTTGGTCTCATCATTGGTAGGGACGATATATAACAGCATAACTGTACATGTACACTTTTATGCTGGGGACGGGACATTAGTAAGACCCAACAGATTCGGTCAGCGGGGTTCAGTGCTACATTTCTCACGAATATGAACCTAATTAATTGTTAGGTTAAATGATCAATTCAAACTAAATCTGTATGGACTTTCATGTGTATTGGTTCAGGTGACTGTCACACTTAGACAAGATGAGCGGACTCAGATGCAGAATTCATTCTTAATAACATAAAATGGTCACAGGCAAGTACAAACTGAGGGCGCTCCAGTAGCAGGAAATAACGGGCTATGAAACAAAAATAATAAAAACGAGAAACAAGAGAGCCAGGCAAAATGCACTGGCGTATACAATTACAACAAAGGGGTTTGCATGAGGCAGAAAAAAACAAAGAGCTATGGCAGAATACTATGAACAACTTACTACTTATAATATCTTTGGCTATGGTGGCAACGAAGGGCGAAGACACTTTGGCACAAGACTAGGGAGTGACAAAAAATTTAAGCACATGAGGAATGGGGCACAGGTGGGAACAATAGCTAATCAGAATCAGAGACAGGTGAGACAGCAGGAAGGGTGAGTGGTGGAAACAGGAGGTTGAGCCTTCAAAATAAAGCAGGAAGAGACAACAATATACCAAGACATGACAACCCACACCCAGGCGTGACAGTGATACACCATTCGATTGAAACTTTTGTTTTCAAAAACTACCGGTACTAGACAAAACATTTTGAAAACTTCTAGAATAAATGTCTGTATTTTATTAGCATTCCAACATTGGAACATAAGTTTGTGTATATTAACATACACAATAAATACAAACTTGTGAATATTCTCTTAACTATCAAGGAATGGGGGGGGGGGGGGGGGGGGTCAACATTTGTCTTAAAACCACTCAATATTGTCTGTCTAAATAATAAAATATAACTGAAAAAAGTTTTTAGCCGGGGAATAACAAAAATAAATAAAAATAGAGCCTTCCTTCAGGTGAAACACTCCTGCTTTTGTCCACAAGCACAGCCAAACTCAACAAAAAATGAAAGCTCCTTTGGGCTACTTTAAGACAATGTAGATAAAATAGAAATGAAATGAAATGAAATTGTGGAGGAAGGGGATTAACCTCGGTTCACTACATTTCTCACAGTTTAATTAATGTTAACAGTAGAAAACGCATACAGGACACCTCTCTCAACAGCTTCCTACTTGAGTTTTGCAGGTTAGCAAGTTCACACAGTTTAATGTTATGCGAACTGTGATGCAGGACGTACTTTCAGTAGCAAAATTAGTGATGTGTTCCCTACCTCCATAACATTGATGTATTTTTACATTACTTACAGTGGCTGCTGGCCAAAAAAAAACCTTCTAATATCCCTCCTCTTCGAAGGGGGCGGAGGAGGCGCCACATTCTCGACATGTCTGTGTCGGGGCTGTGTGTGTCCAGCCATCAGCCAATCAAACATGCTTTTAAAGGAGGGGGGGTGGACCGGCACATCCAGCAACTGAAAAGTGGTAAATATAAGTAAATAATTCACCTAGTGTTAGGGTCAATTCTATTCTTACAACAGTGGTATTATATCCCTACCATCCCTATGAAAACCTACGCCCTTGCCTACCGCTGTAGCGACAGGACCGGCTTGGCTTCTTAAGAGAGCGGCCAGAGTTTCTTGTCTTTTGTGCTTTATTGCGCGCATTTCACTCGCTATCCAAGGGCGTTGAGGCTTCTTCTGAGGGAAAATAGTTGGAACAGCATTTGATTTTACAATGGGGCAAATAAGTATTTAGTCAACCACCAATTGTGCAAGTTCTCCTACTTGAAAAGATTAAAGAGGCCTGTAATTGTCAACATGGGTAAACCTCAACCATGAGAAACAGAATGTGGGAAAAAAACAGAAAATCACATTGTTTGATTTTTAAAGAATTTATTTCCAAATTAGTGAAAAATAAGTATTTGGTCACCTACAAACAAGCAAGATTTTTGGCTGTCAACAAGGTCTAACGAGGCTCCACTCATTACCTGTATTAATGGCACCTGTTTTAACTCATTATCGGTATAAAAGACACCTGTCCACAAGCTCAGTCAGTCACACTCCAAACTCCACTGTGGCCAAGACCAAAGAGCTGTCGAAGGACACAAGAGACAAAATTGTAGACCTGCACCAGGCTGGGAATACAGAATCTGCAATAGGTAAAACGCTTGGTGTAAAGAAATCAACAATTATTAGAAAATGGAAGACATACAAGACCACTGATAATCTCCCTCGATCTGGGGCTCCATGTAAGATCTCACGTAAAAATGGCGTCAAAATGATAACAAGAACGGTAGGCAAAAATCCCAGAACCACACAGGGGGTCCTAGTGAATGACCTACAGAGACCTGGGACCACAGTAACAAAGGCCACTATCAGTAACACAATGCGCCGCCAGGGACTCAAATCGTGCACTGCCAGACATGTCCCCTGCTGAAGAAAGTACACGTCCAGGCCCGTCTGCGGTTCGCTAGAGAGCATTTGGATGATCCAGAAGAGGACTAGAAGAATGTGTTATGGTCAGATGAAACCTAAATAGAACTTTTTGGTAGAAACACAGGTTCTCGTGTTTTGAGGAGAAAGAATACTGAATTGCATCCGAAGAACACCATACCCACTGTAAAGCATGGGGTTGGAAACATCATGCTTTGGGGCTGTTTTTCTGCAAAGGGACCAGGACGACTGATCTGTGTAAAGTAAAAAAATGAATGGGGCCAAGGGCATTGAAGATGAGACGTGGCTGGGTCTTACAGCATGACAATGATCCCAAACACACAGCCAGGGCAACAAAGGAGTGGCTTCGCAAGAAGCATTTCAAGGTCCTGGAGTGGCCTAGCCAGTCTCCAGATCTCAACCCCATAGAAAATCTGTGGAGGGAGTTGAAAGTCCACGTTGCCCGACGACAGCCCCAAAACATCACTGCTCTAGAGGAGATCTGCATGGAGGAATGGGCCAGAATACCAGCAACAGTGTGTGGAAAGCTTGTGAAGAGTTACGGACCCAAAGGTACAGGAATTGACTTGAAATCAACAGGAAGTGACCTGTACACATCCTAAAATGAACAAGGATGTGACCTATAATTCAGTCATTACTCGCCATTGACAACAATAGATGTCCAATTCATTTAAGATAGTAGGACTGTCTGTGAATGCTCATCTTGCTGTGCCATTGACGGCTCTAGACGTCCAATTCATTTTAATTTGACGTTAAATGAGTGCTCTGTAGGGGTTCAAAAAATAAAAAAGCAAAAGTCTGGTTGAGACTCATTGACAACCTGTAGCACATCTTTCAACACCCACTTGAGTAGTGATAACGGTCAATACGTTGCCACGGCAACTACATTTTCATCTGAACAACTGCCTCGCCGCCCACAAAAGGTCCAACTGCAATCCGGCACCCCCTCCCTTCCTGGAGCTTTTTTCTATTTAAGGAGCCAAGGAGGAGGAATTACAAACACCGAAAAGAAGAACTAGAGGAGGACTGAAAAACTGAGATCGGTACAAACCCCCGGTGCCACGTTAGTTAGCTCAATGTTCCAGCTCGTCTGGTATCATGTCCATATTAACAAAAAAAAAAAAAAAAACACGTGTCCGAATTCCGCGAGGGGTGTCAAAATGGCGGCCCAGGAGACAAATCTGTCAATCACGTGCATCAACATGTTTATTGCTAAAGTTAAAATTTCCAAAAGTTAGAGAAGATTAACAGTTTTTTCCCCCATTTTTTAAAAACTAAATAAATACATTTTCAAAAAATGAATTTTTACTGTTTTTTTAACTTTTTTTTTCCACTTAATTCCTAATAGGAAGTGAAGAGAATGGAAAAATTTACTGTTGAATTTCTACCCATAACAAAATTAATAATTAATAAATAAATAAATGAATAAACGCTAATATTTATTGTTTTTTTTTTCCTTTTTTAATTTAAATCCAAAACTGAATTTGCCTTAACAAATTAATAAATTAAAAAAATATTCAAACAGAAAATATTAACTCTTTTCCCTTAGTTGTTTTAATTGCAATGCAAAAATGAATTTTCTTCAGCAATATAAATGATGAAAAAAAATGAAAAAAATTAAAAAGAATACTTTTTTCCCATTAACAAATTCATAAATTAAAAGAAAAAATTTAAATGCCAATATTTACTGTTTTTTTCTTAAACAATTTTTTACTTAACTTTAAAAAAGAAAATTGACTATATAATGAATATTGAAATCCAAAAAAGTGTTTTCTTTCACAATTTAAATTTAATTAAAAAAAAATAAAAATAAAAAAGACAATATCGACTGTTTTTTTCCTTTGACAAAATAAATAAATGAAAACAAAAATTCAAAAAGAGATTATTTACTGTTTTCTGTGCTGTTTTTTATTTGAAATCCAAAAATAAGTTTCAATAAAATAAATGTTAAACTTTAACAAAAGTAATAAAACAAAAAATTTAAAATGGGAACATTTACTGTTTTTTTCCTTTAACAAATAAATTTAAAAACAAAGTAAAAAGGGAACATTTACTGTTTTCCCTGTCTTTTACTGAAATCCAAAAATGACTTTTCTTTGACAAAATTAATTTATTTAAAAAAAAATAACATGAAAAAGACAATATTAAATGTACTTCCTGTTTTTTTCCTTTTCTATTTTTTTAATCATTATTAATTGTTATTTTATATTTATTATTTATTATTATCATTTATTAAATGTATTCATTTTAACAAAATTAAACAAAAAAAAAATTAAATGAGAATACCGTACTTACAGATTTTTTTCCTTTAACAACATTTTTTTTTTTTTATTAAAAGAAAATGTTTCTTGGTTTTTTCTTCCTGTTTTTGATGGAAATCCAAAGATGAATTTTCTTTAACAAAATAAACAATACAAAAAAATACAATTAAAAATTGAGAATATCTACCGTTTTTTTAACCCTGAACAAAATTTTAAAAATTAAAAAAAAAAATCAAAATCCAAAAATGAGTTTTCTTGCACAACAATTAAAATTAATTAATTAAAATGTGATAACTCTAAGAAAAAAATAAAACTAAAAAAAAAACTCAATATTGACTTTTTTTTTTTAATTAAGAGAACATTTTTTCGGTTTAATTTTTTTATATTTTGACTTAATTGAACAAAATATTGAAAAAAAATACAATTTAAAAAGACAATATTTATAGGTTTTTTTTCTTTTAACAATTTTTTATTTTTATTAAAAGAGAATAGTTCCTGTTTTTCATTAGTTTTTACTGAAATACAAAAATGAGTTTTCTGTAACAAAATTAATTGAATGTATTTTTAATACATTTTAAAAAAGAGAATATTTAATGATTTTTTTCTTTAACAAATTAATACTTACATTAAAAAGATTAAAAAGAAAATATTTACTATTTTTTTTATTGAAATCTCAAAAAATAATTTTAACAAAATAATTTAAATCATAAAAATAATAATTAATTAAAAAAAGACAATATCTACTGTTTTTCCTTGTTTTTTTTTTTGTTTTTTTTGTTTTTTTTCCTTAAATCCAAAAATGAAAAAAAGAATGTTTACCACTTTTCCTTTTTTGTTCATTAAAAATTGCAAATAAATAAACGCCAGTTTCTGCTGGTCAATTATTGCGTTGATATCAATATTAACGATTTTAATAATTTAATAAATTCAAATTCAAAATTCCTTTTTTAAGATATAGTACATTTTTTATTCTTTGAAAATAGAACTGGAAAGGAGGAAAACTCAATTCAACTTACTTCAGTTAAAGGCGGACAAATTGCTCCCTCTGTTGGACAAAATTCAAATTGACAGACATGAGACAAAGTTGTTGCTTGCTTATTTTTCAATCAGTTAAAAAAAAAAAAAAAAGATTCTAACGTGGACTTCATTTTGGTTTGTTGCGTGGGCAAACTGTTTTAATACATCTACTAAAACAAAAAGAGAAGGCATTAAAAAAAAAAAAAAAAAAAAGGTACGTTTTTATGTGTAACTGAACGTTTTAACTACCACTTAAGTTTATAAATGTGTACACTACTGCTAGCGTAAAAAGAATGACGATGAATTTTCTTTTAAAACTTATAGTTTCTTGCCATTTATGAATGAGTGAATGAATGAATGAATTAATGAATGGATGAATGTTTTATTTGGACATGAGGAAAAAAAATAAAATAATAGACAAACAAATCAAACGAAAAACAAAATTTTAAAAAATCAGACAGAACCAATGACATTCTAGAGATAACAGCAACAAGAGTTAATAAAGCTGTAATGTGAAGTAAGGTTGGCCAACCATGTTTTTGAATAATATTAATGGCTAAACAGTTAAAAGCATATTTTCATTATTTTTTTTAACGCAACCCTTCCAGATTCTTTGTTTAACCCATAGCAACGCCCTTGACAACGAAAATGCTTTTGTTCGGCAATCTTCGGAAATTACGTCACACCGGGAAGTGCGAGGGAAGTCCGCCATAGAACAGTATTGTTTGTTGCATTGCTTCTCGGTAAGATGCCACGGCGGTGTGTGGCGATGTTTTGTTCTCACTCAAACGAAAAGTTGTATGAGTGGCCAAAGGATAGCAGGGCACGTAAATGGACATCTTTCGTTCACATGAAGCGAATGAATTTCATGCCATCATCGAGTAGTGTTCTCTGCTGCAAACACTTCGAAGATGCCTGCTTCCTTAACCGGTCTGCTTATGATCAAGGATTTGCCAAAAAGTAAGTGTGATTTTTGGATAGATGACTGACGACTGTCAAAGCAGAGCTGCCAACTGTTGTGGAATGAACAGTATAAGCTAGCGACGTTAGCCTAAAGTTAACGCGTGGCAATCCCCGATCATAGTTGTTGTTGCGTCCGCTAGGTTAAGCGTGTTTAAATTGTGCGTCATCTACGATCTTGTCCGAAAGGGTCAATCCACTGTCAATCGGGAAAGGGGTGTGGATGTGCACATAAGCGGGTCGGCGTCGCGGTAATTCACGGTCACGTTGCAGTAAGAGACACACACCGCCGGTGAGTTTGTGCACATTTATTTGTATTTGTATTATGTATTTCCACCTTCATGCTTCAAGCATTGCATTGCATTTGTACGGTTCGCTGTTTCTTTCACGGTGATCGCTTGATAGCCTTCTAGTTTGTGTTTCGCCGATAGGGATTTCTTTGTGTCAATCGGAAACCATCAGTCAGACCGAACCAAATTCACGTGTGGAGTCCCTCAAGGGTCAATTCTTGGACCACTCTTATTTAACATCTATATGCTTCCATTAGCTCAGATAATGGAACAGTATGACATCTCCTATCACGCCTATGCAGATGACACACAACTGTACATTTCTGTGTCCCCACATGATTATAGTCCCTTAGTCTCCCTGAGTAAATGCATTCATCAAATCAATGAATGGATGTGCCAGAATTTTCTCCAGTTAAATGTGGAGAAGACAGAGGTGATCATTTTTGGGCCAAAAAAGGAAAGGTCAAAGATAAGCAGGCAACTTAGCACAATGTCACTTACAGTTACAAACCAAGTCAGAAACCTTGGCGTAATTATTGACTCAGACCTAAAATTGGATAGCCATCTAAAGTCCGTCACTAAATCCGCACATTGTTTGCATCCTGATTAGCATCTGGCTAATACATGTGAGGTCCAACATAAAATTCCAAGCTCCTCTTCTTCCTCCAACTCTTCAAAAACTTGGATCTCCTCCCTTGCGCTCGATCTATCGCTTATATCGCTGTTTGAATCATTGTTTGAAGGGCTTTGTATGGCGGCCGTATATATGGAGGTGCCATCGCGTTCCCGGTGTGACGTATCACTTCCGGGTTCGTCCCCTTTCAGGCTCGAACTTCGGAAACGCGATTATTTTGTCAAATATACAACATATAAATGATTTTTTATGATTTTTTCATGCTTTATTTGTTGGACAATGTTTAATTACTTTACTTGTAACCCTATTTGGCATGTGAAGAAATTACTTCACATTACTGCACACAATAATAATAATAATAATAAACAAGATCAGAATTTATTCATTGTGTCCAAAAAGGAGTAGGATGAAGCATTTGCTTATTAAAGCCTACCCCCCATTTCTACTCCTTAATTATATCTATCCACCCTATGTAACTAGTATTAAAATTAACAAAGAAATAAACTAAATAACCGTATAGATAAGATGCAAGATAAACCAAAATAAACGGGATTTAGCCCATATAACTTCTTGTTCGCGTTCCGCCATTTTGAAAAGTAAACCGTCGTCCCCCAAGTTTCCAGTTAAAATAATACGATTTTAGGGTCTTCCACACATGCAATTTTCCGCTCGACGAGTGGTATTTAACATCAATACGACATCACATGAAGGTAACACTATTTATTCATCTACAAGGACAGTGCATATTAGCGATACAACTCATTGTAAAATATGCCAGAATTAGCCAAAAGGCTAGTTTTTATCCGTCTTCCTAGACCAGACTTACATAGGTATTTTCATTAAGAACATGATAAAAATCACAGTGGATAGCATTATAAAATGTTTGGCGGGGGGGAAGAACAATAATCGCCAGAACAGTACAAAACTGAAGAACAAGACTATTCGGGTCACAATAACTGTCATTTGATACTATTGAAAAGTACGGATACTTCAGTATTCAGGGTTTCCGTAGTGTAGTGGTTATCACGTTCGCCTAACACGCGAAAGGTCCCCGGTTCGAGACCGGGCGGAAACAGTCTTTGCTTTTTTATATATTAATATATACATTTGATATATATCACATATATTATATATATTTTTTAATTTATTTTTCTAATTCTTGCAACTTACTTTATATGGATCAAAAACATGCTAACTTGCTCAGTAAACGCTTGTATGTACTCATCTTAACCCTTTAACACCGAACGTGTCGGCAGCGACGCGTTTACGCATATCGTCTTTGAAGCTTCGTCACGCTGTAATTACGTCACCCACGTGCCGCTGGTTGGTCTTATTTGAAAGTGCAGAAGTTGATGTCCACACCAGTTTTTCTTTGAAGTCAATCGACCAAGTAAAACGGGAGATAATGTCATTTGAGTTTTATAGTTTTATTGCACACATAAATATGCATTAAAACGCTGCATGGAGCATGTGTCTATCTCCATATTTCCATTATTTCTTGTCCTTTTTCAAAACAGAAAGCAGCACAAAAGACTACATATCCCAAGAGCCGTTGTGATGTCAAGAAGAACCAAATGTGAACATTTTTACTAAATTGCCGATCGAGGCGCCAACTAAGGAAAGTGAGGCATGCGAAGCAAGCGACGACTGGTTGGATTGAGCGATCGACTTTGAAACGTGCAGAATGAATCTAAAACTAAATTTAGCGCAAGCTAATGCATTATTTCATTAACTCAAGGAAGAAGATGAGCCGTATTTGTCGTTGTTTTTCTCAGATGAGTCGGCGTCTCGGCGAGTAGAAGTGACAGCAGCGCGCAAACGGCGGAAGAGCACAGAAGAGTAGGCTGTGTGATGTTGTGTGTGAGACACAGTTCCGTGATCTGTTCAAGAAGAAGCTTTAATGAGTGTGGGGGCGGGGGACTTTATTAGCTTGCATGCCTGAAAATTTTGAATTGAACTGAATTACTTGTCAATATTTTTGAAAATACTTTTTTTTCAATGTTATATATTTTTTTTCTTCACTATAATCTTTTCAATTTTTATATAGATGTGTGTTCGAGAAGCTTGATTGCATGTACGTACATACTTTTGATAAGGTGATGGGTACAATACCTGACTTCACAAAGAGATATCCTCCAAACCCATTTTGTGTTAGATGATATAAATATAAATATATACATAAATCAGGGCTGTCAAAATTATCGCGTTAACGCGCGGTAATTAATTTTTTAAATTAATCACGTTAAAATATTTGACGCAATTAACGCACATCTCCCGCTCAGAAAGTATTCTGCCTTTTGGTAAGTTTAACAGCAAGGCTTTTTGTGCTGTCCAACAGCGAACTCTTGTGGTCGCTTTGCGACATGGTTTATTGTTTTCTTGCCAGTTCATTATGGCTGCACGTCTCGGGCTGATAATGTTGTGCTTATATGATCCTTGGACAAGATTTGTCCGTAAGTATGGTTGTTGTAAAGAATGTACATATTATGTTAGTAAGCGAAATGTTATATTTTTTGTATGAGACGCTTTTTGTTTGTGTTTAGTAAACCTGTATAGCGTGCTAAGCTAACGTTGTTGCTAATGCAATGCTTGTGTACTTTTTTTTGTCGTTTTACGACGGTCTAAAGAGGACAATGGTTTGAGGCCATTTTATTAATAAATCAGATGAAAAAGGAAGAAGTCTAATTATTAAGGCGTCGTTCACTAGCTGTCTAGCTTTGGAAAAAGTAGACGCTTCGGAGTGAGGACAGCATAGACAGATTTAAATGACAGTAGAGTGAAATGCCCACTATAGTCCTTATGTACCGTATGTTGAATGTACAGTATATATATCCATCTTGTGTCTTATCTTTCCATTCCAACAATTTATTTTACAGAATATATATATAATTTACAGAAAAATATGGCATATTTTATAGAGGGTTTGAATTGCGATTAATTGCGATTAATTAATTTTTAAGCTGTAATTAACTCGATTAAAAAGTTTAATCGTTTGACAGCCCTAATATAAATATATAAATTGTTTTTCTCACTATTTTGTACTGTATATAACTTGTTTTGACCATAGTATGTGTAAAGACCAAAAACGCCTATGACCATACCCGCTGTTTGTGTTGAAGTGTCAAATATAAAACTATTCAATCTTATGTTTTTTTCTATTGAATGTTTATCCTAACAAGTTGAATATTATCAAGCTTCAAAACGGTTGGTCGAGCATGTTTGGTTGTCAATGGGACATTAACGTTACAAATTTAGAAAAAAGATTTTGGGATTTTTTGGCTTTTTGGGTCCAAAATGTGGATTATAATTGGTCAGTGAATAAAACAACAGTTTGGACATGAAGTTCAAGGTGTCCTGAAATAAGGGACCCAACTTGGTGAACAATTTTTCCTTCGAAATATAGTGGCAATGTCCAAGACATGCAAATTTGGTTCAAATCTACAACGTTTCCGTAGTGTAGTGGTTATCACGTTCGCCTCACACGCGAAAGGTCCCCGGTTCGAAACCGGGCGGAAACATGTTTTCTGGAGAGGTATTTTATTATTCTTGCTAGATTTACTGCAATTTGCTTGATTAATTGAAAAAATATATCGCACAAAACAGGTGTGCGATTCCCGGTCGTGTCGCTCCATTTAATTGAGCAACTGTAACTACTGGAGGGTTATATAATGGGATATAAATAAAGACAAAACTGTACTTTATCACCTAATAAGCTAGCTTTAAACCCGCATTGACTCTGTTACCATGCATTAATTATTAGCAACGTTTGTATTTAATTGTATCACTTATATATGTTATTTCTGTTTTGGATTTATGGATTTATCAGTATTTTCCGTCCCTGCTGTTTTTGTTGTCATTTTCAAAGCATTTTGGCCCATATATGTTGTTGTAAAATGTGCAAACCAACAATAACTACATGTCAATGAAGTTAACACAAGATAACATTTTAATCAACAATCGAGTACATTACTAGGGTAGAGGTTCGGTCTCGTCATTGATAGAGACAGCATAACCTGCATGAACTCTTTTTGCTGGTGATGGAACATTAAAGAGACCAAACAGATGAGGTGAACGAGGATCAGGGCTACATTTCTCACGAATATAAACCTAATTAATTAATGTGCTAGGCTAAATTAACAACACAGATTAAATCTGTATTACTTAATTTCATGTGAATTTCTGTGAATTGGACCGAGTTTATCACTTGTAGACGTCCAATCCATTTGAACTGGGAGGGTTCAAATGGGGCAGACGCCTAACGCAAAAGATATCATGTTCGAGACCGGGCGGAAACAACATCTTGTGTTTTTTTTCTCAAATGAGATGTTGTATATTCTTTTTAATTTATTGTTAATATGCTTGCTAGATTGATTGCAAATTACCTGGTGTGGATCAAAAACCTCGCTGTGACCTTTCTTTCGATACATTGAGAACTAGTGCTGACATTGACCTCAACGTTTCCGTAGTGTAGTGGTTATCACGTTCGCCTAACACGCGAAAGGTCCCCGGTTCGAGACCGGGCGGAAACAGTTTTTCTCTTTTTTTCCTCAAATGATATGTTTCATATTATTTATGATCTATTGTTATTATTTTTGCTAGATTGATTGCAAAGGAGTTTATTTGGATCACAAACCTGCTACTGGCTCAGGATACAGTTGTAAATCAGTGCTGTAACCTTTCTCTGGTTGGACTGAAAAGTAAAGTTGCACCGATACCGATACCAGTAACGGCAGGGGGCGCCGATCCGGCCCGAATTGGTGGTATCGGTATCGACGAGTACCAACATTTAGGGCGCCGATAACCATCTACTGGCATCACTTGGACGCAAATGTACTGTCCTCCCCACGTGAGGTAACTTCCCAAACCCTGATGCATGACATTTGTATGGCTTTGTCTCAATTTACCAATCGAAATTAACACCTTCGTTTTCAATATTAAGGCTGTTAACTACAACGCATTTCCGCGATGTTACACTGCTCATCTAACATGGCATTCACAATCGATCAGCATGCGTAAGCTAACGCCTGTTGACATAATGCTGATGGGATCAGAAAGGTTAACACCGTGGGAGACTAAGCAAACTCATGGTTTCATGATGAACAATGAGTGGCAAATTAAGAGCGGCGTACTGCAAACTCGTTCTGTTTATGAAACTCGAATGTCATATGCTGGTGTTGTGCAGTCATGAGCAGAAGTGACTTCTGTGGCCAGAAAACACTCTAGCGGCGCAGCGCGCACACTAGATATAATCAAATAGCTACCTAGATGTCCTATGTTAGATCCCATGCCAACTCTCGCACGCACACACTAGATATCATCAAATAGAAACCTAGATGTGCTACATTAGATCCCATGCCATTAGCTGCGTGAGCCCAGCGCGACGCGTAGTCCATATACTACATTGATGAATTAGAAACCGCCATGACTGAATGGAAGTTAAGCAGGCCAAATCAATCCATACCAGTGACGATAGATAATGCTGCAAATACTGTTAATTCAGTACATGTTACAGATGGACTCGGACCACAAATAGGATGTTTTGCTTATATGGTAAATATAGCTGCTAAGAGAGCTGCAGCAATCAACAGTGTGCCCCACTTTACAAACAGTAAAGATTGTTCTCAGCACTTAGATACAAAATTTCTACAGCTCAGTAAGAAGTAAGCACATAAATATTATGCACTAAAATGCTTGTTTACTGTTTACTGCACTGTTATTTTTGGTTGTTAGCAAATAAAAAAAAAATAATAATAATCATAATAATAATAACAGTTGTATTTTCTGTTTCAGAGCATTAAATGTATTGAATTGTATCGAAAATAGTACCGAACCGTGACTTAACTGTATTGTTGCATCCCTTATGTATGTATGTATGTATGTATGTATGTATGTATGTATGTATGTATGTATGTATGTATGTATGTATGTATGTATGTATGTATGTATGTATGTATGTATGTATGTATGTATGTATGTATGTATGTATGTATGTATGTATGTATGTATGTATGTATGTATGTAATTTTTATTTTTTGCAAACAGAGTGGTATCGGAATGGTATCGGTATCGGCAGATACTGCACAGCCAGGTATCTATATCGGTATCGGGCCCAAAAAATGGTATCGGTGCAACACTACTGAAAAGTGGTGTAGACTGGGGTCCCATGGTTTCCGTTGCGAGTGGTTATCACGTTTGCCTAACACGTGAAAGGTCCCGGTGCAAAACTGGGCGGAAACCTGCTTATTATTATTATTTTAATTCTTGTTATATGTACTGCAACTTGCATGATTGGGGACAAAAAGTGTTTTTTAGCGGGGTTTATTGTAGTACTTGCAAGGAATAATTACTGTCTACTATAGGATTATACAGAGCCTGTAACGTAGGGTTGCCACCTTTTAGAAATAGAAATATGGGACGCCCCCCCCCCAGCGCCCAAAACTGTACAGCCAGAAAAAAAAAGACATCCCCAGAAACTCATAAAATGCATAGAAATGTATATATTGTATATAAATGTATATATATATATATATATATACACATATCTTCCGGATTGGTTCAATACGGAATGCAAATTTTAATTCGCAAACACGGATCGTTCCTTATTTCAAGGGACGGGTGGCAAGCCTACTGTAAAGGGACATTGACAGAAATAAAATAAACCATGTGGTGCGCACCAGGTAGTATGTGGTGCACACTAGAAACTATCTGGTGCGCACCAGAATGGTTCTAGTGCGCACCAGAAACAATCTGGTAAACATTAGTATTATATAGCATTTAAGCTAGCAGATTTTTGCTATGCAAGTTAGCCAATTGTTCTTTTTTAAGATCCTCATTTATTTTTTTTATATCGTTTGAGGCTAAGGTCAGGCGTGCATCGGACACCAGCAGTTTCTGTGCGCTAAAGATGATAATACAGGATTTAGTTGCGCTTTACTTCAATCTTGGACTCAACTAGTGCCTGAGCTTAGCCTCAAACGATATAAAAAATAAAAAAAATAAATCAGGATCTAAGTACAACAAAAGAACAATTGGTTAACTTGCATAGCAAAGGTTCGCTTGTTCATGGTTTAAATGTATTTTATTTCTGTCAAAGTCCCTTTAGGGTCTCCGTAAGATTACTTAATTTTAAGTACAAATGTGCTTACTTAGTATATTATTTTCTCATTGTATTATATTATTATCCTTCTGATATTGACTGCAAATTTCTTTTTTTTTTTTTTTTTTTTTTTTAAACCTGTCCTGTTCAGCTGTTTGACACGGAGAATGGAACTCTAAGTGTCCGGTTGGTCTGAACAGATTTAATGTTTCACATTGAGAGTATGACATACTCCCATTGTGATCATTCAACATACCTTGCTTATTATGGCAACGCAGCGAACAGGAAGGGGTTATATACTTCAACTTTCTTTTGAATTAACAAGTCTGTAAACATTGTTTTTTATTTTTGGATTTTGGATTTTAATTTAAAAAAAAAAAAAAAAATGAGGAAAACATAATAATCTTAAATATATACTTACAGTGCCTTGCAAAAGTATTCGGCCCCCTTGAACCTTGCAACCTTTCGCCACATTTCAGGCTTCAAACATAAAGATATAAAATTTAAATTTTTTGTCAAGAATCAACAACAAGTGGGACACAATCGTGAAGTGGAACAAAATTTATTGGATAATTTAAACTTTTTTAACAAATAAAAAACTGAAAAGTGGGGCGTGCAATATTATTTGGCCCCCTTGCGTTAATACTTTGTAGCGCCACCTTTTGCTCCAATTACAGCTGCAAGTCGCTTGGGGTATGTTTCTATCAGTTTTGCACATCGAGAGACTGACATTCTTGCCCATTCTTCCTTGCAAAACAGCTCGAGCTCAGTGAGGTTGGATGGAGAGTGTTTGTGAACAGCAGTCTTCAGCTCTTTCCAAAGATTCTCGATTGGATTCAGGTCTGGACTTTGACTTGGCCATTCTAACACCTGGATACGTTTATTTTTGAACCATTCCATTGTAGATTTGGCTTTATGTTTTGGATCATTGTCCTGTTGGAAGATAAATCTCCGTCCCAGTCTCAGGTCTTGTGCAGATACTAACAGGTTTTCTTCCAGAATGTTCCTGTATTTGGCTGCATCCATCTTCCCGTCAATTTTAACCATCTTCCCTGTCCCTGCTGAAGAAAAGCAGGCCCAAACCATGATGTTTGACAGTGGGGATGGTGTGTTCAGGGTGATGAGCTGTGTTGCTTTTACGCCAAACATATCGTTTTGCATTGTGGCCAAAAAGTTCAATTTTGGTTTCATCTGACCAGAGCACCTTCTTCCACATGTTTGGTGTGTCTCCCAGGTGGCTTGTGGCAAACTTTAAACGAGACTTTTTATGGATATCTTTGAGAAATGGCTTTCTTCTTGCCACTCTTCCATAAAGGCCAGATTTGTGCAGTGTACGACTGATTGTTGTCCTATGGACAGACTCTCCCACCTCAGCTGTAGATCTCTGCAGTTCATCCAGAGTGATCATGGGCCTCTTGGCTGCATCTCTGATCAGTTTTCAAATCTACCAAGACCCGGCCGTCCTTCAGTTTGGAAGGACGGCCGGGTCTTGGTAGATTTGCAGTGATCTGATGCTCCTTCCATTTCAATATGATGGCTTGCACAGTGCTCCTTGAGATGTTTAAAGCTTGGGAAATCTTTTTGTATCCAAATCCGGCTTTAAACTTCTCCACAACAGTATCTCGGACCTGCCTGGTGTGTTCCATGGTTTTCATAATGCTCTCTGCACTTTAAACAGAACCCTGAGACTATCACAGAGCAGGTGCATTTATACGGAGACTTGATTACACACAGGTGGATTCTATTTATCATCATCGGTCATTTAGAACAACATTGGATCATTCAGAGATCCTCACTGAACTTCTGGAGTGAGTTTGCTGCACTGAAAGTAAAGGGGCCGAATAATATTGCACGCCCCACTTTTCAGTTTTTTATTTGTTAAAAAAGTTTAAATTATCCAATAAATGTTGTTCCACTTCACGATTGTGTCCCACTTGTTGTTGATTCTTGACAAAAAAATTAAATTTCATATCTTTATGTTTGAAGCCTGAAATGTGGCGAAAGGTTGCAAGATTCAAGGGGGCTGAATACTTTTGCAAGGCACTGTAATATTGAAACACAGTAAAAACAGTAATATATATATTTTTTTTACAATTTTATTTATTTTTTGTATATAAAATTAGATATATATAATATCTAATTTTGATATTACATATTATATATACTTTAATAGCTAATTATATATATTATATATTTTTTATAATATAGTACTGTATAACATAACAAAATTGTAATAAAAAATAATAATAATTTGATTGATTAATAAATATAAAAGTGATATATTTAATACAAAATAATACACCGTAATTTCTGGACTATAAAGCGCACCTGATTATAAGCCGCACCGGCTAAATTTCACAAAATTTCATAAATAAATCCACATATATGCCGTAACAGATAGCCCCGGGTGTCCATATCTTAACATTGGATATTTACATAGATGTTTCATAGAAATATTTGATTGATCAAAAATTTTATTAGCCAGATAAACACACATCAACGTCACCAACTCGTGCTGTCTGAATGCTTCAAAACAAACTAACTTTAAAAAACAGGTCACTATATGTAGAAAGCTATTTAATCCACTTTACCTTGTCTTCTAAACTTGAAGTGGATGAAATCCTCTTAAAACGGTTGTAGCATACTATGGCAATAAAGTCCTCTGATTGCCAGTTGAAAACAGCTACCATAATTTTCGGACTATAAGTCGCTACATTTTTCCTTCATTTCGAATCCTGCGGCTTATAGTCCAGTGTGGCTTATTTGTTTATTACAGGTAACACTTTATTTGACAGCGGCGTCATAAGACTGTCATAATTATGACATGACACGATCATGGGCGTTACTGAATGCTTATGAAAGATGTCATAAAGTGTCACTCGGCAAATTATGTCACCAACTCCATTTATGTCCAGCTAGGATCTTTTAGATCGATTCAAAAGTGAGATAATTTGCTGGATAACACTAAATGACATCTTTTATAAGCATCCTTCATTGCTCATGACAGTGTCATGTCATAATTATGATTGTCTTACGGCGCCACTGTCAAATAAAGTGTTACCAAATACTATAACTAGCATTTAATGAAACAACTGGAACAGTAACTGCAGAAATAATTAGCACAGAACATGAATTTTGATTGTTATTTACATCTGTAGCGCTGCAATGCATGCTAGAAGACATGTTGGACAACAACAGTGGCAGCAGAGGTGGAATGTCTCCCCCTAGGGAGCAGTGATGGCCAAAGCTTTGCAGCCCATTGGTTCAAAGCTTCTTGATGGTTCATTTGGTCTTATGACAGTCGTATGATGCTGCTATCAAATAAAGTGTTACCAGTTAATATCTTTTGGTGTAAAAATCCCATAATACAGTGATAAGTGCGGCTTATCTATGAACAAATGCTGTTTTTGTGTCAAATTTGTTTGGTGGGGGCTTAGTCAGTTGCGCCTTATAGTGCAAAAATAACGGTAATCAACGCTAGCATCGCGTTCTCTTGTCGTAGCAAATTGTGGATGTCCATCAATTTGACATTTTTCTTTTGTAGAAGCATATTGTATCAGATGGAACCATATTCATCTATAAAATCCTGAGTTTTGAGTAAGTCTGAAGAGCTTCTGGCAAGCTTTATATGCTTTTTCTATGCTAGTGTAGCAGCAGAGAGCTATGGCATGGCAAAATTGGAAAGCCATTCTTTTACGATATATCTAATTATCATTTTTTTGTTATTTATAACAAGAAAATATGAAGCTCGTTTGTAAAAAAAGTAATAATAATAAAAAGCCGTTTCCTTATAAAAGCCTCTGGGCAGAAATTCCGAGAAAAAAGTAGTTGCTTATAGTCCAAAAAATACGGTAGATGTAAAAGAATAAGTTTTTTATTTGTTTTTTTTTTTTTTTTTTTTTTTTACAATTTTATTTATACTTTTTGACATTAACAATAATCATTGCTGTATAAAACATTTCTACATTTTTCACCACAAAACCCATGTGAAAACAAAACGAAACAAAAAAATACACAAACACGCAAACATTAAAAAAATAAACAATAATAAATAAAGTGCATTGAGAATCATTTGAGCAGTTAAATTGTTGTAAACTGTGGATTTTTTTTTTTTATATACAGGTTGGGCTGCAGCTAATGACATGACACTGTCATGGGCATTAATGAATGCTTATGACAGATGTCATCAAGTGTCATCCGGCAAATTATGCCACTATCTCTATTTATGTCCAGCTCGGATCTTTTACATCCATTCAAAAGTGAGATAATTTGCCAGATGACATAAAATGACATGTGTCATAAGCACTCAATGATGCTCATGGCAGTGTCGTGTCATAATTATGATGGTCTTTTGACCGTCTTATGGCGTCGCTGTCAAATAAAGTGTTTGTAAATTCCATAACTAGCAATTAATGAAACAACAAGAACGGACACTGAAAAAATCATTAGCACAGAACATGAATTTGATTTGTTATATACATCTGTAGCGCTGCAATGCATGATAGGATGGCAGCAGTGGTTTACTGTCTCCCCGCAAAAAACATTGATGGCCAAATGAAGCCTCTTGAAGCAATCATGGCTGTTCATTCGGTCTTTTGACAGTCTTATGATGCCGCTGTCAAATCAAGTGTTACCGGTTGATACCTTGTGGTGTCAATATCCCATAATACAATGAAGACAGCTGCGGCTTTTAGTCCAGTGTGGTTTATGTATGAACAAATGCTGTTTTCGTGTCAAATTTGGTGGGTGGCGGCTTATAGTCAGGTGCGCCTTATAGGGCGAAAATTACAGTAATAATCGAGTGAATAATCGAGTAATCAGGATTAAGAACATTTAATGCGTTGCAGAATCAATTGCAGAATCCATTTTAGAAGATGTAAAACAACTACACTAGAGGGCAGTGTATCCACCCAAATCAATAAAACTAATTGCAAACACTTTCAAAACAAACCATTACAATGCCACTTTAAACGACTACTCGAAGCAGCAAAATTTGATTCGAAGCTCTTTTCTAATCGAATTACTCGAGTTGATCAATTAATTGTGGCAGCACTATTGGCAGGTAGTCCCCAGGTTACGACAGACCCGCCTTACACGATTTCGACTTTACGACACCTGCATCTTGTTTTTTTTAAATATTGACTTTTGTTTTGTGATGCATGCTTTTATTTTAGCGCAGGAACCGTAAAACAGGAAGCGAGGGCATGTATGGACGAGCCAATTGTGGCCGAATACTTGAGGCGAGTTTATGTAATTGTTTTTGATAATGTGTGGACGCTAACTGATAAATGCTATTCGTTTATTATTGCTGTATCAGCAGCTACTTGTTTGAATGTAAATCTGAATTGGTGTTCTTGAAGATGAGACTGATTTAATTTCATTTTATTTTAGTTCCATTCTGCAAGTGTTGATGTCATGAGCAGCTGAATAATGCCAGCATACCACACGGATGTCTGAAATTGTCATTTCGGAGCTTAGCTCGCTGCCTAGCGAGGACTTAGCTCCAACGTATTGGCGAGGACAGTACAGTGATGTATAATCCATGTTTTTGAATAGTTTTTTTTTTTTTTTTTTTTAATTTAGAGGGTTTTTTGAGGTATTGAAAGGGTTAATTCCGACTTACATGGCAATGCGGGTTACATCGCCAGCGCAGGAACGGAACTTGTTCGTAAACCGGGGACTACCTGTATTTGTTTTTTTTCTCCAATAATTTATTTTGTTATTAAATATAAATATTTTCCCCATTTTTGGACAGTGGAAATTGGATATTAACTTTATTTTAGCGAAAAACACAAGTTCCATGCACTTTTGCGGGCCACACAAAATGAAGCAACGGGCCAGTTCTGGCCCCAGGGCCGCCACCTTCGCACGGATTTAGATGCTTTTTGTAGCGTTGACAAATCGATCCACCCTTTCTTCTCCAGTGCGGAGGTGGAATCCCAGTTTCCGGGGGAGTCTGGCGCCCGCCGGCCGGCCCCTGCCTCCGTTGCCCCGTCCCCCGCCTCCAGGGCCCCGCCCACCTGCTCTTCGGCCGACTTGGCCTGGGCCTTGCGATCGCGCCACCGTCCCGCCAGCCTCGCCCTTCGCAAGCAGGAGGAGGAAGAGAACAAAAGATGCAAAGCGCTCTCTGACAGTTATGAACTCTCCACAGATCTGCAGGATAAGAAGGTAACCAACTTTAGTTACGGAACGCAATTGAAACTGCTTTGCTCTATGGTTCACTTCCTGTAGATTTAAGGTCACTTCCTGTTCTTTTTGGGTTATGTTTGGTACATCAGACATCTAACACCGTCAATGGTACTCAAAAATGAGGATACAAAGCCAGTCCTCAAAATTTAAATGAATCGGACGTCTATCGTTGTGAATAGCAGGCAACGACTTCATTTTGGGTCACATCCTAGTTCATTATAGGCTAGTCAAGAGAAACCTCCTGTTGATTCTAGGCCGCTTCCTTTACAATTTGGATCATTTCCTGTTGATTTTCGAGCATTTCTGTGTCACTTCCTGTTGAGTTTCAGGCATTTCCAGGTCACTTCTTGTTGACTTTGGAATATGTCCTGTTGATTTTCGAGTATTTCTACGTCACTTCCTGTTGATTTTTAGGCATTTCCTAGTCACTTCTGGTTGACTTTTGAAGATCTCTTGTTGATTTTAGAGCATTTCTGGCTCACTTCCTGTTCATTAGCCACTTCATGCAAATTTTCGAGCATTTCTGGGTCACTTCCTGTTGATTTTCAGGCATTGACAGGTCAGGTCTTGTTGACTTTGCATAATTTCCTGTTGGTTTTAGAGCATTTCTGGGTCACTTCCTGTTCATTAGCCACGTCATGTTGATTTTAGAATATTTCTGGATAACTTCCTGTTGATTTTTCAGGCATTTCAAGGTAACTTCTTGTTAGCTTTGGATGATTTCCTCTTGATTTTGGAGCATTTCTGGTTCACTTCCAGTCTATTGGTCACTTCCTGTTGATTTTCATGCATTTCCAGGTCACGTCTTGTTGACTTTGGATAATTTTCCTTTGGTTTTAGCACATTTCTGGGTCACTTCCCGTTTATTAGTCACTCCCTGTTTATTTTAGAGCATTTCTGGGTCACTTCCTGTTCATTAGCCACTTCATGTGGATTTTCGAGCATTTCTGGGTCACTTCCTGATGATTTTCAGGCATTTCCAGGTCACTTCTGGTTGACTTTGGATAATTTCCTGTTGATTTTCGAGCATCTCTGGGTCACTTCCTGTTTATTAGCCACTTCATTTTGATTTTCGAGCATTTATGGGTCACTTTCTGTTCATTGGTCACTTCCTGTTGATTTTCAGGCATTTCTTGGTCACTTCTTGTTGACTTTGGAAGATTACATGTTGATTTTAGAGCATTTCTGGGTCACTTCTTTTTTACCTTTTATAATTTCCTGTTGAGTTTTGGACATTTCCTGCTCAGTTTTTGTTGAAATTGGCTCACCCCCAGTTACTTTTGGCTTTGGGGCATATAAAGGTAACTTTCTGATGATTTTGGGCTATTCCTGGGTCAATTCCTGTACTCTTTAGTCCACGTCCTTTTAATTTGGGTACAATTAAAGGAAGGTTGTTGTTTTTTTTTTGGTCAAAAATAATGACCACCAATTGAGATTTTTTTTTTTCAGCTCCGGATTGAATTGAATGGAAATGTTTACGTTAGAGTTGAATGTGCTGTTGAAAATGAATGGGGATTTTTTTTTTCTAATTTTGGTAGAATGGTACGCTTTTTTGTCAATAACTGGCTGAGCAAAGTAACCAAGTCATCCAAACTATCCATCTTCTCTTTGCAGGTGGAAATTTTGGAGCGAAAGTACGGGGGCTCTTTCGTGAGTCGGAGGGCGGCCAGGATCATCCAGACAGCCTTCAGGCAGTACCGCATGAACAAGAACTTTGAACGGCTCCGAAGCTCCGCCTCCGAGAGCCGCATGACGCGTCGCATCATCCTCTCCAACATGAGGCTTCAGTACTCTTTTGACGAGCGCCAGCCTCAGCAGCAGGCACAGACGCAGACCAACTTCACCCACAGCGTGGCTATCGGACCCCCACATTCCCCTGACCCCCACCGCCCGGGAGACTTCTCCCGCTTGGAGGATACCTTCTCCAAACAGGTCAGTCGTCGAGTAGTTTTACCACACCGTACTTCATACTTATACTACATTATTTTGAAGTAACATTGCTTTTACGCGAGTACAACTTTTGGC
Organism: Corythoichthys intestinalis; assembly: GCF_030265065.1. NCBI lineage: Eukaryota > Metazoa > Chordata > Actinopteri > Syngnathiformes > Syngnathidae > Corythoichthys > Corythoichthys intestinalis. Next base: position 70,706,974 of record NC_080396.1, read on the forward strand.
TACTCTACTCTACCCACCTCTGCACTCAGGTCAAGTCCCTAGCCGACTCAATCGACGACGCTCTGACCTGCCGCGCAGGTCGCGACGACTCCCGAGAAGGCGGTGGTCCAGTTGAAGATTTCGGGGAGTGTTTATGGGGCAGGGGTGGCGACCCGTCCTCTCAACGCAGTTCGAGCGAGCGAGCCCGGGGTGTCGGCGGGGGGCTCAGCATGCACGGAGACAGCACGGCAACTTCCTACAGCGATGTCACACTCTACATGGATGATGGGGCGCCATGCTCCCCACTCTCTCCGGACCGGGCGCCTAGCAGCACCGACACAGAATACTGGGGCCCCGGCGGGGGCGCGGGAGTTCGTGAAGACAGCAGGGACACAGAAGGAGGGGGCAGCAGTAACAGCCGGCGCAGTACCCCGTGCACAGAGTGTAGGGACTACCGTCTGAGGGGGGCGCATCTACCCCTCCTCACCATTGAACCGCCCAGCGACAGCTCAGTTGACATGAGCGACCGTTCCGATCGGGGCTCTCTAAGCAGGCAGCCGGTCTACGAGCGGGAATCCGGGGCGGGGGCCGGCTCTCCTCAGGGAACCCTCAAACAGTCCACCGACGCACGAGCCCAGGGTCAGATCCGGGCCGCCGGCAGGGTCATTCCGGCGCACGTTCCCCAACGAGTGGCCACGCACCACCAGCGCCACCACCACCACTCTGTCCACCGGCACCAGTACCCGGACGGTCCCTCGCCATCTCCGTTGCCCCAGAACCCCCCCGCGGCCCCTCCATCGTCCTCCTCGTCAGCGGCTCCGCCCTCCGGGGGGGGTTCAGAGCAACAGTGCTGCTCGGACGGAGACAATGACTCTCTCAACTCCAGCAGCAACTCCAACGAAACTGTCAACTGCAGCTCGGGTTCCTCGTCGCAAGACAGCCTCCAAGAACCGCTGCCCCCTCTAGGGAAGCAAACCTATCAGAGGGAGAGTCGGCACAGCTGGGACTCACCGCCTTTCAATAGCGACGTGGTGCAGAGACGCCAATACCGCATCGGCCTCAATCTCTTCAACAAGTAAGAATCTGTCCATTTGGGGGCACATTTCAGGATCTGTCGTATTATCAACAGGTACAATATATCAATATGACGATTGCAATCATTCCAAAATGTTATAGACATGCTCTCGCCTATAATCGATATCGTATTAAACTAGTGTCACTGTTTAACCCTTCATAGGGCATTCGGTTAAATACTATGATATATTTTTAAAGTTCAAATGAACAGGAAGTGACTCAAGATCAACAAGAAGTCACCACAAAATTCCACAAAATCAACAAGAACTGACCCAAAATGAACATATGACTCTGAAATGGCTCAAAAGCTGATCAAAAGTGCACCAAAACCATACGCAGAGATTAAAGGGCGGGAGGGACATCATGTAATTGACTTTATAATGTAGAAATTTAAAATTAAGACTTTGCCGGTAAAATGTTGTTTACAAAACAAACAACAAAAATGAATGGAATGAACAATTTAAAAAAAAAAAAATTTTTTATAATGGGTCAAAATTCATTTTCGAACAGATCATGTGACGAGCAGCTTCGAGACAGTCATTTGCTTTGCTAAGCCAAAACCACCTCAGGATAGAAGAAAAAAGATGTAATTATTTTCAAACCTAAGCTTTCAAAAGCGACAACAACTACTGAGCGAGAACCAAGGATTGAAGATGTGGACCATGAAATGCCGGAGAGCACTGCCAAAATGGTGAGCGGAGTTTCAGTTTGTCCCACTAAAGACGCTAATTGTACAACAGAGCCACAACCGGGCATACCATATTCAACAGATGACGTCCTTGGCCCAAAGCATAGCTGTCCTAAGCAGTCTGATTTAGAATTCCCCTCAAAAATGATGGGACACGAAAAAACGCTCATTTTGAATGAATGACTAGAAACTGAAATTTCTGGAGATATTACTATGGGACTTTGCTCTGGGGAGATACAGATCTTAACCCCATCAAGGTTGATTTGGGGACATTTCAGGGACATGTCCTGGTCATATCAGGTCAATGTAATGTAAATGCTCTTGAAAATGAATGTGAAATTTGGACATACATAGAATGGAATCCAAGTACATTGGCATCAATATAATCAACATACATACATTGGTATGAAAATGTTTCTGAACCTTTTGGAATTTCTCACATTTCTGCATAAAATTACCATCAAATGTGGTCTGATCTTTTTCAAAATCAGACAGATTAAAAAAAAAACTGTCTGCTTTAACTAAAACCACCACCACCAGGTTTTCATGTTTAATGAGGATAGCATGCAAACAATGACAGAAGGGGGAAAAATAAGCAAGTGAACCATCACATTTAATATTTTGTGCCCTCCTTTTGGCAGCAATAACTTCAACCAGACGCTTCCTGTAGCTGCAAATCAGTATGGCACATCGATCAGGACTAATCTTGCCCGATTCTTCTCAACAAAACTATTGTTGTTCAGTCAGATTCCTGGGATGTCTGGCATGAATCGCTGTCTTTAAGTTATGCCACAGCATCTCAATGGGGTTCAAGTCTGGACTTTGACTTGGCCACTCCAGAACATGTATTTTGTTCTTCTGAAACCATTCTGAAGTTGATTTACTTCTGCGTTTTGGATTATTGTCTTGTTGCAGCATCCATCCTCTTTTTAGCTTCAACTGTCTGACAGACGGCCTCAGGTTTTCCTGCAAAACATCCTATTCCTATTCTCCCATTAATGATTCCAAGTTGTCCAGGCCCTGAGGTAGCAAAACAACCCCAAATCATGATGCTCCCTCCACCATGCTTCACGGTGGGAATGAGGTGTTGATGTTTGTGAGCTGTTCCATTTTTCCTCAACACATAACCTTGTGTGTTACTCTCAAAACAATTCAACTTTGGTTTTATCAGCCCACAAAATTTTGGCCAAAACTTCTCTGGAGTGTCCAAGTGCCTTTTTGCGAACATTAAACGAGCAACAATGTTTTTTAGACAACAGTGTTTTTCTCCGTGGAGTCCTCCCACGAACACCATTCTTGGACATAGTTTTACATATAGTTGATGTGTGCACAGAGATACTGGACTGTGTCAGTGATTTCCGTAAGTCTTTAGCAGACACTCTAGGGTTCTTTTTTGTCTCTCTGAGTATTCTGCGCTGAACTCTTAGCGTAATCTTTGGTGGACGGCCACTCCTTGGGAGAGAAGCAACAGTGCCAAACTCTCTCCATTTGTAGACAACTTCTTTGACTGTTGATTGATGAACATCCAGACTTACAGAGATGGTTTTGTATCCTCTCCCAGCTTTATACATATCAACAATCCTTAATCGCAGGTCTTTTGACCGAGCCATGATGCACATCAGACAATGATTCTCATTAAGACATTTCTTACCAGGTGTGTGTTTTATAGTGGGCAGGGCAGCTTTAAACCACTCATGAGTGATTGGTACTTAAAATGTTTGATAAAAATTGGTTTCAATTACTCTTTAAGTCTCCTTAGGCAGAGGGTTCACTTACATATTTTTCCCCCTTCTGTCATTGTTTGCATGCTAATCTCATTAAATATGAAAACCGATAAATGTTTGGGTGGTTTTTGTTAAAGCAGACACTGTATGTTCATCTGTCTGATTTTGACAAAGAGAAGATCACATTTGATGGTGATTTTATGCAGAAATGTGAGAAAATCCAAAAGGTTCAGATACTTTTTCATACCACTGTAGCCATCAATGGCATCTGTGTACATGGTCGTCAGTGCAATGTAAATGTAATTGAAAATGAATGGGAAATTTGGACGTACATGGACGTCAATGGCATCGACTTACATATACGTCAATGGAATCCAAGTAAATTGGCATCAATAGAATCGACATACATGGGGTACATGGGCGTCAATGCAATGTAAATGCCATTTTCTTATATGTACCTGTTGTTGACTCCTGTTTCTTGTCACGCAAGGAAGCCTGAGAAAGGGATTCAGTACCTGATTGAACGAGGCTTTGTATCAGACACTCCGGTCGGAATCGCCCGTTTCATCCTGGAGAGGAAAGGTCTGAGCAGGCAGATGATCGGAGAGTTCTTGGGGAACAGGCAGAAGCAATTCAACAAGGACGTTCTCGAGTAGGTCCCATCACGTTCAACTTCTTGCTTTTGGTCGACACGCAAAGAGCCTCCGTCTTCTCCGTTTCAGCTGTTTGGTGGATGAGATGGACTTCTCTGGAATGGACCTGGACGACGCCTTGAGGAAGTTCCAAGCTCAGATTAAAGTTCAAGGAGAAGCACAAAAAGTGGAACGTCTCGTCGAGGCCTTCAGGTCAGTGTTCTCGGGGATGGCGACGCTACGGCTGGTCGAACTAACGTTGCGCATCTGCCGCGCAGTCAGAGATACTGCGTGTGCAATCCGCTTCTGGTTCGGCAGTTCCAGAACCCGGACACCATCTTCATCTTGGCCTTCGCTATCATTCTTCTCAACACCGACATGTACAGCCCCAACGTCAAAGCGGAGAGGAAGATGAAGCTGGAGGATTTTATCAAGAATCTAAGAGGTGATGCAACAACAAGCACCGTTGCGCCATGTTTTTGTTGACGTTGTTGTGTTTTCCTCTCCCCAGGTGTGGATAACGGTCAGGATATTCCAAGGGACCTTCTGGTTGGGATCTACCAGAGGATCCAGAAATGGGAGCTGAGGACCAACGATGATCATGTGTCACAAGTGCAGGCGGTGGAGAGAGTTCTTGTCGGCAAGAAGCCTGTGAGCATCGCAAATCACCTGGATGGAGGATATTTTGACCTTTTTCGTGTTAACTTGTTCCAGGAACTGAAATCGACAGGAAGTGACCTTGCATTGAAGCAAAATAAACAGGAAGTCTTCGAAATGATGACCAAAAAAATTCACCAAAACCAATAGAAAGTGACCCAAAGTCAATAGCAAGTGTCCTGGAAGTGCCCCATCGTTAACAGTATATCACCCAAAATCAACAAGAAGTGACATGGAATTTGAGGCTATAGCAACATGAAGTAGCTTGGAATTGAAACTCAATCAACAGGAAGTGACCCGAAATGATTAGGACAAGACCTAGGAATGCCCCCAAATCAGCAGGAAGTGGGTTAAAAAATCAGCAAGAAATGAAATGCTCAAAATCAATAGAAAGTCAGTGGGAATCAAAGCTAATTGAACAGGGCCTGTAATTATTAGAAAGTGACCTGTAAATGCCCTAAAATTAACAGGAAACGGCCCAATATCAATAGGAAGTGACCATGAATTGAAGCTAAATCAACAAGAAATAGCCCGGAATAGAAGCTAAATCAACAAGAGTTGATGATCAGGAAATGACCTAGGATTGCCCCCAAAATCAACAGGAATTGACTTAGAATCAATAGGGAGTGACCTGTAAAGGTACAAAATTAACAGGAAGTAACCCAAAATCAACAGGAAGTGACCAGGAATCGAAGCAAAATCAAGAGGAAAGTTCTGGAATGGAAACTTAATCTAAAGAGAGTGACTTGAAATGATCACGACGTGACCAAAGAATGCCCCAAAATCAACAGGAAGTGACTTAAAATCAACAGGGAGTGGCTTGTAAATTTGAAAAGTTAAACAGGATGTGAGCCAAAATCAACAAGAAGTGACAGGGAATCAAAGCTAATCAACAGGAAGTGACCTGAAAATATTAGGAAGTGACCCCTAAATGTCCTAACATGAATGGAAAGAGACCCAAAATCATCAGGAAGTGATCTGGAATTGCAGCTAAACCAACTGAAATGGCTTGGAATAGAAGCTAAATCAACAGGAAGTGAGCCAAAATGACCAGGAAGTGACCAAGTATTGCCCCAAAATCAACAGTAAGTGACCTAAAATCAACAAGGAGTGACCTGTAAATGTGCAAAATTAACAGGAAGCGACCCAAAACCAACAGAAAGTGACCTGTAAATGCCCCAAAGTAAGCAGGAAGGGGCTGGATATTAACAGTATGTGACCCATAAACGCTCCAAAATCAACAGGAAGTGACCCAGAATCATCGAGAATTAACATGTAAATGCCTGAAAATAAATAGGAAGTGAGCCTAAATCAGTCGGAAGTCACCTAGAAACAATACCAAAAGACCTAGAGCAATTGGTGTCCACCAGCGCGAGCTTCAAGAAGTAAGGTGATCAAACTTGCGACCTGGAATTGAAGCTAAATAAACAGGAGGTGACCTGTTAATACCCTAAACCTAATAGGAAGTGACCCAAAATCAACAGGAAGTGACCTGTAAATGCCTCAAAATAATAAGAAGGGACCTTTAAATACCTCAGGAAGTGACCTGCAGAAGTTCTTGTAGTTTTAATCATTATTCATCCATTCATGATTGTTGGTTAAGTTTTAGTTGAATATTTCTTTTAAGTTGACGTGGCATTTGTGTTGTTAGGTGCTGTCCCTCCCCCATCGCAGGCTGGTATGTTGCTGCCAGCTGTACGAGGTGCCCGATACCAACAGACCGCAAAGAATTGGCCTCCATCAGCGTGAGGTCTTTCTCTTCAATGACCTTTTAGTGGTAAGGTGACATTTTCTTTTCCTCTTCACCTTGCAAATGTTGGCTTAGGGCAATGGTGTTATGGGGGGGGCTATTGAATTCTGATCCCATTCTATTGAATGGGATCAGATCTGACCCAAAACAAAGTCAATCACGTGTACTGACTTCAATGTTTTTCACTAAGATAAAATTAATGTCAAATTTACATTGAAATAGCGAATATTTTTTCTTTTTTTTTCATTTTAAAATAAATAACATGAAGAGAATATTTACTGTTTGTTTCCGTTGTTTTTTTTAATCAAATCCAAAAATGAAAAAAGTGCGTGCATGCATACATTTGTGCGTGCGTGTAGATGACATATGAGATAACACGCCGTAGAATTACAGTTGAGACATACAAAATAAGGAAACACATGTATATTAAACACTGTAAACGTTAGCATTGCTACATTGAGACTAATGGGGGAAAAAGACAACCTACTTTAGCCTGCTATAAAACATTGGCAGTCCTTCTCCAAAACGCAAACTTGCGGTTAAGAGGTCACACTTCAAACATTAAAAATCGATGGTTAACAGCATTTGCAAACGAAAAAAATGAAAGAAAAAAAATCTACGAGTGACACCACAAGCAATGACGAAAAGTGCTGAAAAAAAAGCTGAAAAAAATAACGCAGTTTGTAACACCGTTATACTCTAACGCCGTTATTAACAACACTGCTAATTGGGTATGGGACACAAGCGCAGGCATGATCAACCTGTCGCTGGTCACCATCGATGAGAGTGCCTAGTGATATAAAGGCCGAAAACCCTATGACTCATTGGAACACTACTGATGATGGGTCCCAAATTTACATCTTTCCCATTACGGCGACACAGCTCCCAAGCCACTCTCGACATCAAGGCTAACCTCATGTAAATACCATCTACAGTGGTATGAAAAAGTATCTAAACCTTTTGTAATTTCTCACATTTCTGCATAAAATCACCATCAAATGTGATCTGATCTTTGTCAAAATCACACAGGTGAAAAAAACTGTCTGCTTTAACTAAAGCCACCCAAATATTTATATGTTTTCATATTTTAATGAGGATAGCATGCAAACATTGACGGAAGGGGAGAAAAAGTAAGTAAACCCCCTGCCTAAGGAGACTTAAAGAGCAATTGAAATCAATTTTTACCAAACTATTTCAGTCAGATGTGTGCCCAATCACTGATGAGTGGTTTAAAGCTGCCCTGCCCACTATGAAACACACACCTGGTAAGAATTGTCTTGATGAGAAGCATTGTCTGATGTTCATCATGGCTCATTCAAAAGGGCTGTCTGAGATCCTGCGATCAAGGATTGTTGACTTGTATAAAGCTGGGAAAGGATACAAAACCATCTCTAAAAGTCTGGATGTTCATCAATCGACAGTCAGAGAAGTTGTCTACAAATGGAGAGAGTTTGGCACAGTTGCTTATTTCCCAAGGAGTCCACCTGAGATGATGCCAAGAGTTCAGCGCAGAATACTCAGAGAGGTAAAAAAAGAACCCTAGAGTGTCTGCTAAAGACTTACAGAAATCTCAGACACAGTCCAGTATCTCTGTGCACACATCAACTACAGTATATGTAAAACTATGGCCAAGAATGGTGTTCATGGGAGGACTCCATGGAGGAAGCCACTGCTGTCTTTTAAAAAAAAACAAAAAAAAAAAAACATTTTTGCTCGTTAAATGTTCGCAAAAAGGCACTTGGACACTCCTCAGAAGTTTAGCCAAATATTTTGTGGACAGATGAAACCAAAGTTTCATCATCAAAGTTTGGGAGTAACACACAACATCATGTGTGGAGGAAAAATGGAACAGCTCACCAACATCAACACCTCATCCCCACCGTGAAGCATGGTGGAGGGAGTATCATGATTTGGGGCTGTTTTGCTACCTCAGGGGCTGGACAACTTGCAGTCATTAATAGAAGAATGAATTCAAAAGTTTATCAGTATGTTTTTCAGGACAACCTGAGGCCTTCTGTCAGACAGTTGAAGCTAAAAAAAGAGGAGGGATGCTGCAACAAGACAATGATCCAAAACACCATTGCCATGTGGTGCCATGTTGGAACTTTCAGTGACCAATATGAGAGAGTGTGAGAGCTGCACAACAAATTTGAACACACCTGCTCCCTATGCACACCTGGACCCAGTAACACTAACGAGTCACATGCCATTTTGGAGGGAAAATTACAAGCAGTACTCAATGTGGACATTTAGGGATGCAGTTTCTAAGGGGTGTAGTAACTTTTGTTGCCAGGGGTTTAGATTTTAATGGCTATATTTTGAGTTATTTTGAGGGGGAAATAAATTTACTCTGTTACATAAGCTGCACACAGACTACTTTTCATTGTGTCAAAGTGTCATTTTGTCAGTGTTGTCCAATGAAAAGATATACTTAAATATTTGCAGAAATGCGAGGGGTGTACTCACTTTTGTGATCCACTGTACAATAAGTGTACTCAATGCTAATTTTGAATTCTTTATCATAATGTATGACAATGCGATTAATTTCAGTTAATCTCACATGATGGATAGGTCGAATACACGTTTTATTTTATATTTGATTTTATAATAGGTGTGCCCAATGCTACTTTTGAATTCATCATCAAATTATAGAACAATGGGATTCATCATACGTCTTTTACGTTTTTTTTCACAAGAGACATCTCCGGGTTCTGATTCAACTTAGCTCCAAAGCACAAAGCTGAAAATCCATTTTAAAGTAATAAAACTGGCCACTGGAGGGCAGTAGCATATTTGGTAAAACCCGCAACCCGATTCAACGGAACGAACGGCCGGGCCGCACGGCCGCGGCGCCGGTGTAAGACGACCGAATGGACGTCCAGGATGCCAGGCGACGGAACAACCGGGGGGATGCCCGGGATGCCAGGCGCGGGACGACCGAGCAGAACGACCGGGACCACCAGTGCAGCGGACAATGCCGTTAAGTCTGTGCTGCTCATCGAGCAGAGCCCTCGCCGCCGTGCTCGGCTGCTCATGTCCCCCGCACCCTCCAGTGTCCCGTACGGGAACGCGCACGGCCAAACCATTTCCCCCCCAGGAACACAAGTTCCCCAGGCGAAGTCTGCCACAAGGCACTGGTCACCACAACAGAAATACTCAAAAAAATCCATCTTTATGAGACAGGCGGCGATGAGGGAAAACTTTAGCCCGGCTGTCGCTGCCACAACGGCGTCATCGCTCAGTTAGTTATGTGTAAATAAATTGGTACTTTGCTATCAAAAGCTCTATTTGTGGCGTTGTTTCTGTTATTTTATAAAACGAAAACATTATTCAGATGTTTGGGAGCAAAAAATAGCTGTGTTAAAGTCAAAGTTATGTTTGAAATGTATGCTTTCACAAAAAGCTCAATTTCTCCGTTTTTTAATCAGATATTGGAAAATTGCTCAAACTAAGCTATTTTCTAACGGTGATTTCCAAAGAATGGAAAAAGATATGAATTTACCTTTTTCCTGCTGAAAGAAGAGAGTCTAATCTTTCTTTTGGTGGGTTCCATATTTCTATAGCAATAGAACAGAATTTTCTGTGGGCCTTGCAAAATCAGTCAAAATCCAGTAAAACGGCAGCGAAGGGGGCTGCACCGGTGAAAATGGCTGGGAGTGAATGAGTTCATCGGTATTTTGAATTATGATACACAGTTCTACTGACTTTTGTAATAGGTGTGCTCAATGCTACCTTCGAATTCATTACCAGCTTTCATGACACTGCGATTAATCTCACGTGATTAATAGGTAGTTTAAATTCAAATACATGTTTTAATATTGTAATAAGTACTAAATGCTACTTTTGCGTGCATTATCAGATTATACGACACTGTGATTGATAGGTATTTTAGATAAAAATACATAGTTCTATTAACTTTTATAATTGGAGTGCTGAACGCAACTATTGAATTTCATTATCAGATTATGCATATTTCTATGTTTTTTTTTTTTGGTGTCCAAAATGCTACTGTCTAATGTCGGCCAAATGCAAGACATCCCGCAATTCATCAATCAGGAGCAAACATCTGACAGCTCCTTCCCTGTCCTCATTAGGTGACCAAAATCTTTCAGAAGAAGAAAAGCTCAGTGACATACAGTTTTAGACACTCTTTCCCTCTGGTGGAGATGCAAGTTCACATGTTCCAGAACTCCTGTAAGAAACTTTTTTTTTTGGCATGTGAAGCATTTGCGCCCTCGTTTCGCCTCACTCTTCTTCTCTCCTTCTCTAAGACTATCCTCACGCCATCCGCCTGACCTCGGCAGTTTTGGGCGGGGAGAGAAAAGTTCTCATCGTTTTCTTGGCCCCAAGTCAGCAAGACCGCACGCGATTCGTTAGCGATTTACGGGAGAGCATCGCTGAAGTACAAGAGATGGAGAAATACAGAGTGGAATGTAAGTGCGCTATTTGCTGGCCACGTTGCAGAATAACGGGATTTTTACACAACGCTCTGGAATTGGAAAGATTGATTTAACAAATATAGTCCATAAAAATAGTATCAATAAAAAAAAATACGAAAGATGAAACAGATGAAAAATACAGCTGAAAATAAGCAAATCCTAAAATTAAACAAATATTGAAAAAATGAATTTTGACAATTTTGAGGTGAACGATGGAAGACCATTTATTTACATTTTTATTTATTTATACATCTAAAAAATAAAAGTCAACAAAGGAAATTAATTCAGTATACAGTATATCAATTAAAATTAAATAATAATATTTGGCGGTACGATGGCTGAGTGGTTAGCACGTCCGCCTCACAGTTCTGAGATCAAGGGTTTAATCCCGGGCTCTGGCCTTCCTGCGTGTTCTCCCCGTGCCTGCGTGGGTTTTCTCCGGGAACTCCGGTTTCCTCCCAAATCCCAAAAACATGCGTGGTAGGCTGATTGAACACTCTAAATTGTCCGTAGGTATGAGTGTGTGCGTGAATGGTTGTATGTCTCATTGTGCCCTACGATTGGCTGACAACCAGTTCAGGGTGTACCCTGCCTCCTGCCCGTAGTTAGCTGGAATAGGCTCCAGCACCTCCACGACCCTCGTGAGGAAAAGCGGCATGGAAAAATGACTGAATGAAGAAAAATAAATAAATAATACATTTCAAAAATAATACAAGGAGAATGTATTCATAGCTCAGCCTTATATTTTTGTCTCCCCCGAAAAAAAATGCTTTCATTTTTCATATATACAGTATATGGCGGAAAATATATATAGACGTATTTATGTGTGTGTGTGTGTATATATGTATATCAGGGGTCGCGTTAACCGAATATTTTCCGTCGTTTACCGATTTTTTAAAACGGTGATGGAAAAAACTGAAGTCCACCTGTCATTTTGACAGGTTGCAATTCACACCCCAGACCACAGGGTGGCGAGTGAGCATATTAATTTTTTTTTTTTTTTTTTGCGCATTTATCTACTTTTTTTTCTTTTCTTAATTGAACACTACACTACATACAAATAACAAATAATACAAAACAACTAGTTCACATAGAATACAACCATCTCAATATATTTACATCACAAGACATACAAAAAAAAAATAAATAAATAAATAAAAATAACTCAAGAGGAAATTAAGTACTAAACAATTTTGCATGAGCTTCTATAGTAGACTTGCATTCATTATTTTGTATCATATTAAGTGATGTGAAATATGATTCAAATTCAACCAAAAAAATCTTAAAGTTCGGATTTACTTTTTGAAATTTAGATTTATGAATATGAAATTTCCCTAGCAATATATAAAGATTTAATACAGTAAATATGTTTTTATCTTTGGATTCAAATACAGTAATGATCGCTTTTCCTGTCAAGTCAATGTTTTGTTTAGTTTGACATAAAATATATTTCTGAAGATCTGTCCAAAACTTTACACTAATGGGGCAACCATAAAACAAATGAGTCACGCTTTCAGGTTCAGTCATACAAAATGTACAGTTGTTGTCAATATCCTTAAAACGAGACAAGTACACGTTAGTCGGGTATATATTATGTAAAATTTTCAAGTGCAATTCCCGTACTTTGTTGGAAACAAACAATTTAAAAGGAACAAGCCACGCCTCCCTCCATTTTATATTATCAAACTGTGCATTCCAAAAGAATTTCCCACGAGGTACAATTCTCCTCTTACTATAGAATGATTCCCTTATATGTTTATTTGTACATTTCTTGCTTAAAAGATCTATATTATTTAAATAAAGGATCTCATTGTCAGCTAGGTCATTCTGTCCTGTGTACTCTTTCATTAGTTCTAATATTCCACTGGGGACGGAGTCAAACACAGAATGAAATTCTTTAAACTTAATGGGAAATCCCTTTTCTATTAGAAATTCTTCATAAGAAAGAAGCTGTCCATCAGCTTTAAATAAATCTTTCAAGTATATAATAGTTTTTATCAATCCAATTTTGTATGAAGAGCGATTTGTTCCTTTTTGTTATATACTCATTATTCCAGATAATACATTTGTGTGGAGAAAAATTGTGAGAGTGACATAACTTCCAAGACAACAAGGCTTGTTGATAAAAACCTGACATTTTAACAGGAAGTTTCGAGACCTTGTAATTACATGGCAACAGAAATCGAAGACCTCCAACCTTGTTAAAAATATTATTCGGGATGAAATACCAGATGGAATTTGGTGCTTTTAAGCATTTTTTTAACCATTTGACTTTAAAAGTATAATTCAAGTCCATAAAGTCCAAGAGTTCAAGTCCACCTTCAGTCCTGGAACCAGAAAGCAGAGTTCTTTTGAGATGATGGTGCTTATTCTTCCAAACAAAATCAACCAGCATTTTATTAATTGCTTTGCAAGTAGAATCTAAGACTTCGTTGCGTTGGATAGACAAACCTGGAAACACCTTCAGCTTTCGTTAAGAGAACCCTCCCTAAAATAGATAAGTCCCTTTGAAGCCACATATTGAGTATTGTTTTAGTTCTTTGTAGTCTGTGGGAGAAGTTAAATTGTTGATGCTCCTTAGCATTCTTACAGACATGAATCCCAAGGTACCGAACACACTCCTTAACAGGCATATCATGCAAAGTTTTCACGTCATTTTGATACAGACATAAGATTTCACACTTAGACTTATTAAGTTTCAATCCTGAGGCAATTGAAAACTCATCTATTTGAGAAATGGCATATCCAATCTGTTGTTTATCTTCTAGAAATAACACCGTATCATCAGCTAGTTGAGTCATTTTGATCTCCTTACCAAAAATGGACAACCCCCTAATACAAGGATTACGTAAAATACTTAACGAAAGTAATTCCACTGCAATCAGAAATAAAAATGGGGAAATTGGACAACCCTGTCTTACAGATCTGAGGACAGGAAATCTCCTAGTTGTGGCTGGATATTACAAAACACAACTATCAATACCAGTGTAAAACATTTCAATAGTTGAAACAAAATTTTCTCCGAAACCAAATGTTCGAAGAGCTTGGAACAAAAAGTAATGTTTCACTGTATCGAAGGCTTTATAAAAATCAAGAAATACCATAAGTGAATCAGTTTCTATATTTTCAGAGTATTCCAGTAAATCTAAAACAAGTCTAACATTTGAGCTGATATGTCGATGAGCCATAAACCCAGTTTGGTTTTCACTTATAATCTCATTAAGACCACTTTTTAACCTTTTAGCAAATATTGAGGACAGAATCTTATAATCCACGTTTAACAATGTAATTGGTCTCCAATTCTCTACTAATAAGTGATCCTTGTCAGGTTTAGGTATTAAAGTTATTATGTCTTGTTTCATACTCGTGGACATTTCCTTTTTAATCAAACATTCCCTGAACATTTCAAATAAATGATCTCCAATAGTATCCCAGAAGAATTAATAGAATTCCACCGATAAGCCATCCGCACCTGATGCTTTCCCCTTTTTCATAGCGAGAGTGGTCTCATAACTTCATTTTGGGTCAAGTGCTGTTCACAGCTTTGTTTAAAGTGTTCTGAAATATTAGGAGTAAATAATTTAACATTCTCAATAAACGTATTGCAAGCTTGAGCATTACAATTTGATTTATATATATTGGAATAAAATGATTCAACATATTGTGAGATTATCAGGTGATCAGTGATTATAACGTCATTAATCCTAAGGGCTGAAATAGTATTTCTTATCCTATTTCATTTCTCTAAAGCAAAAAAGTACCCAGAATTCTTTTCACCTGATTCAAGCCACTTTGCCCTTGACCTTATAAAGGCTCCTTTAGCCAAATTAATATAAGCATTGTCAACATCTTTGAGCATATTAATTATCTATTGTCTCTCTTGATGCATGACGTTGTTGGCCTTACTCTGAAAAATGTCAAGGCAACTGAGTGTCCGAAGTTTCTTCAAAAAGCCCCAAAACGACGATGGTGTTGATAAAAGAGGTGAAAAAACAGGGACTGCACAAGCGGGCACGCAATTCAAGTCCATGCGCACTAGGAGGAAGGTGTAAGACTCCGTTCAGGCCACAGCAGGTGAACTGTTAATTTCATTGTTCCATATGTGGCCTTACCTACTGGGGCCACAGTCAGCTGTTTTTGTCACTGCGGAGAAAAAGTTACATATTCATCTGCTTGATGTCTGATGGCACGGTGTGGATTCTCTGTTAAGCTTGTTCGGACAGAATATTCATTTAAAATGAATGAAAACTAAATACTATTGAATATGTTGAAGCGGTATGCAATGTTAAGAGTCTTGTTAGCTCGAATTGCTGTGTCCAGCCGCTGTAGCTCTGCTTCTTTCTGTGAACTCTATTCAAGCCGGAACGCGCGCGGCTCTTAAGTGTCTCTGTCACGTGACTGTGTCGTAGCCACTAACGCGCTCGGCCAAATCGACACACAAGGTGAATTATGCCAAACAAACGGTCACCACAATGTCATTATCATCATTTTAAAAATTTAAGTGACGGGTAAAAATAGATTATGACCGGATTTTTATGACCCTGTTGCCGACCATTACGGTACGTGACGTCACCATTTTGTTTCGGTAATACTTCACTCTAATCGGCCGAATGATTTCATCTGTGTTAAATTCAGCTTTTTTTCACTCTTCATAAAGCACAGAATTTAGTTTCTTGAACTCAGTTGAGTCAACGTTTATTGCAGCTCCGCAACTCTGACCATCACAAACGTAAGCACACTAGTGTTGTATCGGTCGCGAACGATTCGTTCTTTTTGAACGAATTGTTTGGGTGAACGAGACCGAACTAATCACCATCTGCACTGATTCGTTCTATGAAGTTAGGGCTTATTCCCTGCGTGGGAGGGCGTTGAGCAAGCTGCAGCGTCTTCTGACATCGCACACGACCAATCAGACGCCAGCCTCATCACGGGCAGGGGAGGGAGCGGAAACAGAATCAGGGCGTCTGTCACTCACTTCCACGTGTAACCAATAAGCAGCCAGCGTGCACGCAAGGGGGCAAGACTGAGTTATGTCACTTCCCGTTCAGTGACTCGGTCCTCCGGTTCCTGACCTAGCTTGCTGCTAACTTGACTTTCCAGTAATGCGGTGAACGAGTCAAAAAATGGAAGGAAATGACTTTGTCAC
Organism: Corythoichthys intestinalis; assembly: GCF_030265065.1. Classification (NCBI taxonomy): domain Eukaryota; kingdom Metazoa; phylum Chordata; class Actinopteri; order Syngnathiformes; family Syngnathidae; genus Corythoichthys; species Corythoichthys intestinalis. The sequence continues at coordinate 70,723,063 of NC_080396.1, forward strand.
ATATTTGTTAATGTGGAGCCTATCAAATGCTGCTCAAACAGACAAAACACCACACAAATCTAGCGAGCATGGTTTAGTGTACTACTTTTCTCAACAGACTCGGGACTACCTGTGACTGACAACATACTATCAAATTTACAGTAGTTAAAACACGGGTAGCTAAAAATAAATTTAAAAAAAACACGGGCAGCTACGAGGCAAGCAAAAGTGAGCTGCGGTCGCGTGACGGCACTCACGGCAGTGAAGGGGGCAGAGAACTGTCACTATATGGAGGCTTCATGGCAGCGATATTTACCTCATATGTGCACAGAAAAAAAGAATATTTAGTATGATCACCATAATACTGATTTGCAATGAAACTGTATATACATGTCAATTTTTTCCGACTGTTCTATTTTTTTTTTTTCGTGTCAGAGCGTGTCGGGTGTTGGTTGGTTTGACAAATTATGTCCATCGTCCATCATGTGCTACTCAAGCACCCAAAAACAACGCACGCGGACACGGGAGATGTTGCAATGTCTACATTTTTCTTAACACACTAATGAGAGTAAAAAGGCAACATCGTAAAGAGCAAACAATTATTTCTCGTCAGCATTTGACGATCTGAGATGAGGGGACGACAGGGGTGCTGACCGGATTATTTTATTTGTTAATACCAGTGCAAAAACTCAATACGATCATCTTAATACTGATTTGCAATTAAACTGTCAAATATCAAAATGTAGTATTGTTTTTATTTCAGAGCAGCACATTTGACAACTAGCTTTTTACACTTTAGTTTTAACAATAGTGACCTAAAATAATAGTGATGAGCATAAAAACTAAAATACAACAGAGCGAGAGGTGAATATGATGTGTTGGTCGTTCCATATTTAGAAATTAAACTTTCGATTTATTTTTATTTTCGTGACAGCAAGCATGCCGCGTTGGCTGGTAGCAGCAGCATTGTACAGTGGGGAGAACAAGTATTTGATACACAGTCAATGGGAAAACCCATTGGCAGTATATCAAATACTTGTTCTCCCCACTGTATATGTGATCAAGATCATGCTAAAGAAAGTCCGTGAGCCCCCGACCCCAAACCCCCACTCCCCCCACAAAAGGAAAATGTTTAACCGTGTCCTAAATCGAAATGCAAGCACGAGCAATGACTTTGATCCCATTGAACTAGGACAGACGACGCGGACGTTCTCCCTCGCTTTTGCAGCCACAGGAGGGAGACGAGGCTGTCTGTGAAAGCAGAATGATATCGCCTGTCACTCATTTCTGAAACTACGACGAGTGGTCAATGAGGAGCCTGTGTGCAAGACAGGGAGGGACCAAGCAATGTCACTTCCCGTTCAGTTATACTGCGAAGCGGTCTTTGGTGATTCGTTCGCCAACGTCACTTCCCGTTCACTAACCGAACAATTCATTTGGGCGGGGAGAGAGGTGAAGGGGGCGAACGATTCGTTGAACGATTTGTTTGAACGAATCTTTTTACTGAACGAACCGGAATGGATTTGTTTACTCAAGTGAACGACAGATCCCGTCACTAAAGCACACAGACTTTCTGTGTCCGTCAACTATATCTGTCCCTCGGGAAACTCAAACCCAAATAAAAAAAGTTCCTATTCTTACTGTCGTGTTGACAGCGATGAGCTCTCACGGATTTCCGACTTACGTTCTCACTTTCATTTTACCGTATCAATCCATGGAAGAAACATTTATTCATCATGATGAAACGAGCAAGTTATACAGCAGCCTTTAAAAGAAAAGTCACATCTGTTTTGTTTTCTCCTAGATTCTGGTAAGTTGGAGAAGTTGTCAAATCATATTATTACCGTGAATATTGTCAGTTTACGGTAATGTTTTGAACTACTAATGTGCTATGCTTGTGCTGTGTTTCACCAGTCAGTAAAATGACATTCCTGTATCTGTACACGAGCTCTGTTTTCTTGTATTCTTCTATTTATTGGTACTAAAATTAGGGTGCGCGTTATAAACGGGTACAATAATTTTTCCTAGATTTTACAAGAAAATTTTGGGTGCGCATTATACACGGGTGCGCCTTATATTCGGGAAATTACGGTATTAGGGCTGTCAAACGATTAAAATTTTTAATCGAGTTTATCACAGCTTAGAAATTAATTAATCATTCAATTCAATCAATTCAAACCATATCTAAAATATGCCATACTTTTCTGTAAATTATTGTTAGAGTGGAAAGATAAGACCGAAGACGGATATATACATTCAACATACTGTACATAAGTACTGTATTTTTTTTTATGACAATAAATCAACAAGATGGCATTAACATTATTAACATTCTGTTAAAGCGATCCATGGATAAAAAGACTTGTAGTTCTTAAAAGATAAATGTTAGTACAGTGGTACCTCTACATACGAAGTTAATCCGTTCCAGGAGCTTGTTTGTAAGTCGAAATGGTCGTATGTCGAGCAGGATTTTCCCATAGGAATACATTATAATTCCATTAATTCGTTCCACAGCCCAAAAACCTGCACTAAATCCTTAAAAAATACTGCTGGTACTATTACAAATGGCAATTACATATAGCAAAACAAATAAATAATAAATAAAAATCGGATTAATAATATAATAATAATTCCTGTAATAGTGTAACGAAACGGGTTCTAACAAGGCGGACGTTTTTTTCTGTACCTGAAGGCACCGCGGCGTTGACGTGACAAAGAGGGAGGGGAGCGGGTGAAAGTTTACTTTCGCTTTCAATGCTTTCTTGAGAACATCGTCAATTGCGGCAGACAGCAGGCGTTTTGTGTTGAATAAGTTGTGGAAGAAATGATGAAAACGTGGCGAAGCTGGCGATTTCTCTGGAGATGTTACCACAATAAGAATTGTCAGTTTAACTTATAAAGACTGGTGAACGATGGTCAGAGGAGGACCGTGGAGATGTATTGTTGAGCCATTTCACAGATGCCCACCCTACGCTCATATTTTTCTGTCATTTGCATCTTCATTTAGAAGGTAAGCGTCAACTTTTTCCTTGTTTCACCACCTGTACCAACCTTTTCTGAAACCTGTGTTGATTTGTCACACAAGAAAATCCGCCATGCATTCGTCTGCGGTGCTGCCATTGTCGTCGTATTTCGAGCATGTCGTCGGATGTAGAAACAAATGGCGAGTCAAATTTTACGTCGGATGTCGAAAAGTTCGTGTGTCGAAGCGATCGTATATAGAGGTACCACTGTACAAGTTATAGAAATTTTATATTAAAACCCCTCATAATGTTTTCGTTTTAATAAAATTTGTAAAATTTTCAAACAAAAAATAAACTAGTAGCTCGCCATTGTTGATGTCAATAATTACACCATGCTCATGGTGCTGAAACCCATAAAATCAGTCGCACCCACGCACCAGCAGAGAGTGACAAAACACAAAAAAACACAAGTAACAAGTGGACATCACACTGCTGTCATTTTAATCTGTTTGAGGGAGGCATGTGCGTTAATTGCGTCAAATATTTTAACGTGATTAATTTAAAAAATTAATTACAGCCCGTTAATGTGATAATTTTGACAGCCCTAATATATATAATATAAACGAATAGGAAGTGACTCAAAATAAACACGAAGTGACCCATGTTCATTCGGCCCATCCCAGTCAAAATGAATTGGACTTCTAGTGCCGTCAATGGCAGCCAATGAGTTAACTGAGACACTATTCCAGTGGAAAATTTTGCTAGCAACCTGTTGGTTCATTTTCTTTTAAACGGTGAGACCTTTTTGAAAGGATATATGGATTCTTGGCGAGAATATATGGATTATCTTTTCGGATACAAATTATCACCATTTCGATACACTGTCAAACCCCTAATTTGGATTCACTCACTACGCTTTTTTATTTGCAGCGGAGTTGGAGAAACAGAAAGGCGTGACGCGGCCCGGATTGCTGAGTGGAGGCACGGTCGGAAGCACGGCCAGCGTCAAGAGCGACATCGTAAACGGGACGGGTTTCGACGATAACTGCTCCATCGGCGAAGGGCTCAAACGCAGCGCGCTCAGCTCGTCTCTCAGGGACTTATCGGACACAGGTCAGGTCGTGAATATCACCTTTTAGCCGTGCCTAGACATACTGTATTATGTAAAGTACGCAATGTTACGGCTTTAATAAAATGTTAAGTTACGTAACATTACGATTCTGATCTCGGAGTAATGCGGCTCGTAATATTAAGTAACTTTACCTAATATTACTTCATTAATCTTGTAGTAGAACATATAGAAAATTACATAATATTACAACTTTAATCTTGTAATATTATGAATTTTATCTCGTAATATTACGAATTGTAATATTACATAGTTTATGTAATATTCCATCTTTAATCTCATAATATAAAACATAAAATTACATAATATTACAACTTTAATATAATATATAGTAATATTCCATCTTTAATCTTGTAATATAATGTAAAATGACATAATATTACAACTTTAATCTTGTAATATTATGAATTTAATCTAGTAATATTACGACTCCTAATATTATAAAGGGTATGTAATATTACGACTTTAATATTGTCATAACACGTAAAATATCTCGTAATATTATGCAAAGTTATTTAATGTTACGAGTCATAATATTATGAGAGTATTAAATTCATAATACTATGTAATTTGATTTTAATCTTGTAATATTACTTTTTTTCCCCATAATATTACAACTTTATTCTTGTACTATTACTACTTTAATCTGGTAATATTACGACTCATAATAATACATGAATAACTTTACGTAATTTATGACTTTAATCTTGTACGATTTTTCTTCTTGTACTAATATGACTTTAAACCCATAAAATTTAGATTTTTTTTTCCTGTTATATTACTTTAATCTGGTAATACTACCTTAATTTTACGTAATATTCTGTCTTAAATCTTAATCGTAATATTACTAGGGCTGCAGCTATGGATTCTTTTAGTAGTCGATTAATCTATCAACTAGTCCGAACAATCGAGTAATCGGATTAGGAACATTTAATGCGTTGCAGAATCAATTTTAGAAGATGTAAAGCAAAGGTTTGCTCATTTTGCACTTTCAAAAAAGTATTAAATGCGAATACAAAATAAAATTTTTAAGTGTTTCGTCAAACTATGCAGAATTGCGCTTTCATTTAAAAATGAATTAAAATACTGTAATTTTCGGATCTCCTAAAGCTCATTCTGCAATTAATTCTGCAACGCATTAAATGCTCCTAATCCCAATTACTCGATTATTCGAACTACTGTAATTTTTGCACTATAAGGCGCAACTGACTATAAGCAGCCACCCACCAAATTTGACACGAAAACGGCATTTGTTCATCGATAAGCCACACTGGACTATAAACCGCAGCTGTCCTCACTGTATTCTGGGATATTTACCCCAAAATGTATTAACCGGTAACACTTTATTTGACAGCGGCATCATATAATTGTCATAAGACCAAATGAACCACCATGAAGCTTTGAACCAATTGGCTGCAAAGCTTCATTGCATCAAGAAGCTTCATTTGGCCATCACTGATCCCTTGGGGGAGACAGTCAACCTCTGCTGCCACCTGCTGTCAACACTGTTGTCGTCCAAAATGCCTCCTAGCGTGCATTGCAGCACTACAGATGTAAATAACAATCAAAATTCATGTTCAGTGGTAATTATTTCTTCAGTTACTGTTCCTGTTTTTTTCATTAATTGCTAGTTATGGTATTTGGTAACACTTTATTTGACAGTGGCGTCATAAGACTGTCATTAGACCATTATAATTATGACATGGAACTGCTATGAGCAGTAATGAATGATGGCATTTTGTGTCATGATCTCTTTTTTAATCTCTCTTTTGAATGGATGTAAATGCTGGACATACTGTAAATGGAGTTAGTGACATAATTCAAAATATCATTAATGCCCGTGATAGTGTCATGTCATAATTATGATGGTTTTATGGCAGTCTTTTGACGCCACTGTCAAAGAAAGTGTTACCAAATAACCCAAATAAATCAACAAATAAGCCGCACTGCACTATTATCTGCAGGATTTAAAATTAGGGGAAAAAGTAGCGGTTTATAGTCCGAAAATTACGGTTCCTAAGCCTCCCCTCAAACAGTATAAAAAAAATGAATGAGGATCTACGTACAACAAAAGAACAATTAGCTAACTTGCATAGCAAAAGTCCTCTAGTTTAAATGCTATAAAATGCAAACTTTTTTTTTTTTTTACATAGCACTGAACAAATCGTTCAAGCACATATTCCTACAAAAAACGGCTAAATATACCTATAAACTAAATTATGAATGCAGTCAAAAGCATATTAGGTCAAACAAAAACTTACCATATGTTGGTCTTAACAGGGAGCAGCTGGATTCAGCCATGTTAAACTAGTTATATCATATTCACTGTTGCCACTAGAGGGCAGTGTATCCGCCCAAATCAATAAAACGAAATGCAAACACTTCTAAAACAAACCATTCCAACACCAATACTCGAAACAGCAAAATTTGATTCGAACCTTTTTTTCTAATCAAATTACTCGAGTTAATTTATTTATCGTTGCAGTACATAATATTACGTAAAATTAGAGGATGTTACTACTTGAATGTCATAATATTTCGACTTTTTTGTATTGTTATGACTTTAATCTTGTAATATTACTTTTTTCTTACTACGAATTAAACACTTTCGTTACATAACTTGAGTAATATGACTCGTAATGTTACACAATGGAATTTTACGAGTCATAATATTATGAGAATATTCAATTCGTATTCATTACGTATTTGATGAGATTGAAGTCATAATATTACGACTTTTTACTCCGTTATATAACTTTATTCTTGTAATATTACTATTTTAATTTGGTAAAATTGCGACTCGTAATATCACATAAATAACTTTAGGTAAAATGACGACTTTAATCTGATAATATAACATAAAATTGGGAATTTAATAATCTCATAATATTCCGATTTGTAATATTTCGACTTTATTCTTGTAATATTTTGACTCTAACCTCATACTATTATGACTTCAATCTCATAATATTAGGACTTTAGACTTTTAATATTACGACTTTATTCTTGTTGCCGATTTTTTTCTTTCTTTTCTTTTTTGTAAAAATTCAGTGCTACTTTCAATGTGATGTAAATTATGTTAGCTATGCAAATTAGCAAGATTATTTCCTTAGGTATATGCCATAGCATTTGATTCACCAATGCTAGACATCCTGATTCGTAGCTAGTTACAAATGCTATTTAAAGACAGTGATTTTTTTATACAGCACATGTACTTATTGGTGCCTGTGTTGCCTATAGATTACGAGTTAGCCAGCAGAGGGCAGACTTTACCCTGTAGTATCACATAAATGTATTTTATTAGCATTAGCATTTACTTTTCTGCCACTGTGCTTCTAGGATATGTAGTTTTTTGTTTACGTGCAAACAATCCTCTGCATTTTCCTCTCTTTGCTAACTTGACTCTTCGTGGGGGCACTGCAGGCAAGCGCGGTCGGAGGAACAGTGTCGGTTCTCTGGACAGTACTATGGAAGTAAGTCTCCAAAGAATATATGAAGAATTCAAATGCAGAGGACCTCTCCATTTTTTAGTCAATTAGTTAGGATACCTCCAAATTGTTTTCAACGACATTTGAACTCTTCATATGTGGACGTCCTCTTCCCTAGTGTGTCTGTCTGTCCGTCTTGCAGTTAGTGCTTTGCCTTTATCTGAACGTTCATAAAATCCTCACGTGTGTACATGTCGAGTCTTTTCCATCCACACTCTATACTTATGAAATGGCTATTTCTTATTAAGTCTTCAGTGCGTTTTACAAAGAACTTCAATATGTTTGTCACTACTCGATGTATAATCCATTTGAACGAGAAGGGCTGTCTGATCTCTCACTCCAAATGGATTGGACATCTAACACTGTCAATGGTAGCCAATGACTGAAACTAAAAAGTCGTGCAAGTCACTTCCTGTTAAATAAATGTTACTGCTACTAAAATTTACAGGTCACTTTTCCATTGATTTCGGGTAATTTTAGGTCACTTCCTGATTTGATTTGATTTGATTTGATTTGATTTGATTTGATTTGATTTGATTTGATTTGATTTACCCTAAAACATAGACTCCACCATCAGTCGACAAGACAATTCCCACAGACATTGCGCCGTAGGGGGCCGTCCTAGGCAGAACGTTGAGTTGGCTTTCACTGTGATAAACTGAAACACATACTGCGTTCTTACGCCCAATTTAAGTGGAAATAGGACAAAAGTTTTACTGCATACAAGCAGGCAGGAGTGTCACAAGAGTGATTTGGTCGAGGAGTCAAGCTAATTATTATATTAAATAGCACCATGCGTGTACTTTGAAACATTGTGAAAAAAAATCAATGGATAAAATTAGTGTAACTTTGGCTTGAAATATTTACATAAAATGAATGATAACTGCCCGTTTTTTTGGCTTTCAACCAAGAATCTACTGGACTGTCTCAGAAAATTAGAATACACAATATTCTAATTTTTTGAGACAGTCCTGTGTATATATACAGGACTGTCTCAGGAAATTAGAATACACAATATTCTAATTTCCTGAGACAGTCAGGAAATTAGAATATTGTGTATTCTAATTTCCTGAGACAGTCCTGTATATATACACAGGACTGTCTCAAAAAATTAGAATATTGTGTATTCTAATTTTCTGAGACAGTCCAGTAGACTGTTTTATGTTCATATCTGTATAATTTCCGCAATTTAGGCATTTATTTGTAAGAATTCTCAACTTAAAAAGCTCTTTGTTTCGTGACGGCCGCCATGTTGGATTAAACCAGTGCTTCTCAATTATTTTCTGTAACGCCCCCCCCAAGGAAGACGTAAATGTTTCGCGCCCCCCCTCCAACTCTCTGCCGCCACTGTAAATAGTATCATTTGTCTATAATATTACTATTATAAGTACGCCTCAGCCTAACATTGTGTCCTTTTTTTCTATTAAAGAAAAAAAGTAACATAGATCAACTTATAATAAAGTATAACTTTATTAACATTGTTTTGCTTGTAACCGAAAAGACAACGCGCATCAATTTGCCTGAAGTAAAAAAAAAAAAAGTCACATCCAAACTGTAAAAATACACTCAAGGTACATTTTTGACCATTTGATACTGAAAAATAAAATGTAATAAAATCAGTAAATAATAACAAATTCAAAATGGTTAGAAATATTTACTCTTCAGGACAACATGCCAAAAAATTTGAACAAAAAAAACAAAACTGAGTGGGGGGGGGTGTCTTTGGACAGAAGGAAAGTTTTTATTTTCGCTGATTCACCACAGTGCTCACTGTTTTACTGATATAACACTGACAAAGCGGGACGATTGTGACAATTGGCAATATTCGGCACGTTTTCGCTGAAAAACAATCAAGCGGCTTATCAATGACATTGAGGTCTAATGTCTTTAAGTGGCGTCTTGACTGATTTGGGTTCAGACTCTCCGCTATAAGCATTTTTAGACTCAGTAAACAGTGGTCTTTCCTCATTTCCCACTATATCAAAAGTCAAAGCCAAAAGGCAAACGGCCCGAAAAAAGCGCGTTCTCGGCGGCCGAGGGAGAACCGTAGGTGAGGGCGGTGGTCGTGACGATCCCAAGCCGAAAACGGCACTTCTCGGCCGGACACGTGAGAACCGGAGAAGACATTGGGTCGCTGCGTGTGCGTGAGTCCAGCTCTGCATTAGTGTTGTATCGGTCATGAACGATTCGTTCTTTTTGAACGAATTGTTTGGGTGAACGAGACCGAACTAATCATCTTCTGCACTGATTCGTTCTATGAAGTTGGGGCTTGCCTTGTTATCTGCGTGGGAGGGCGTTGAGCAAGCGGCAGCGTCTACTGACATAGCACACGACCAATCAGACGCCAGCCTCATCGCGGGCAGGGGAGGGAGCGGAAACAGAATCAGGGCGTCTGTCACTCACTTCCACGTGTGGCCAATAAGCAGCCAGCATGCAGGCAGGGGGCAAGACTGAGTTATGTCACTTCCTGTTCACTGACTCTCCGTCCTACCGAGAATGTTTAGATGATTCGTTCTGCTAGACTGCTACGCTAATTTATAGTCAGCCTACACCGGCAGTCACGCAGCAGCGCTGCGGCAGTGAACGAGCTAAGGACTGAAAGGAAAGGGCTTTATCACATATTCTTTCATGTTGAGCCTATCATATGCTACTCAAATGCACAAAAATCACCACATAAACACAGTGAGCAAAGTTTACTGTGCTTTTCTCAACAGACTCGAGACTACATATGACGACATTGTATCCACTTTACAGTACGTTAAAACTTTCGCCAGTAGCTACAAGGCGATAAGGCTAAGCTATGGATACGTCGCGGGGGCGGGCGAGAAAGCTGTCAAGAGACTAGCTGGACTTCATGGCAGCGAAATTTATCTAATCTGTGCCCATGGAAAATGACTATTTAGTATGATCACCATAATACTGATTTGCTATGAAACGGTAGTTTCATGACATATTTTTCCGAGTTTTTTTTTTCTTCCGCGTCACAGCTTGTCGGGTTGGGGTTGCAAATTAATTAACGTTGAGTCCATCAGTCGATCCTGAGCGACTAAAGCGTCCAAAAATTAAACGCGCGGACGTAGGATGTATATATACATGTATGTCTCCATTTTCTTAACATACCAATGAGAGTGGAATGGTTACATTGTAAAGAGCAAACGATTCTCTTTTCGTCAGCATTTGGCGATCTGAGATCAGGAGGGGATGACTGCGTGGAGTTGATGGGATTATTTATATATTAATAAAAATGACAATAAAAATAAATAAAAAAATAAAAATGACATTTCAACACGATTTTTAGGTAATATTTTTTCGAGTGTTGTTTTATTTATTTATTTTTGTGTCAGAAAAGCCAAATAATAATAATAATAATAATAATAATACATTTTATTTATAACGCTGATTTAATATTTATTAATATACATATTAAATTGATTATTTATTAATATTTTTTATATTTTCTTATTTGTGTGCAATAAATCTCACTCAACCGGAAAAAATAGCCGAAGACAGTTTATTTAAATTCCACATTTATTTGTTCTTCAGCCGAAATGATTTGGTGGTATATCAAATGGCTTTCACGAGCAGCCAGCTCACATAAACACGCATTTAAACTACGAATACGGAAGGGAGCGTACACGTAATTTAGCGTGATTGAAAAAGTTTGTGCTTAAAAAAAGGGGAAATGTTGAACCGTTTCCTATATGAAAGTGAAGCAAGCACAAGCCATGGCTTTGATCCCATAGAAATATGATAGACGCGGAAATTCTCTTTGCTGCAGCGGCTGGGCTGCAGAGACGAGGCAGTGAAAAAAAAAGACAGAAAAACACAGTCTGTCACTCACTTCTGAATCTACGAAGAGAGCGGCCAATGAAAAGCCTGTGTACTGTGCAAGAGGGGGAGGGACCAAGCCTTCCTGTTCAGTTATATATGCTAAGCGGTCTTTTGGTGATTCGTTTGCAACGTCACTTCCCGTTCACTGACCGAACGATTCATTTGGGCGGTTGTGGGTGGGGGGGATGAGGAGGGCGAACGATTCGTTGAACGATTTGTTTGAACGAATCTTTTTACTGAACGAACCGGAATTGATTCGTTTCCTCAGGTGAACGACTTTTCCCGTCACTACTCTGCATGAGTCTCTTCCGTGTGCTCTTGCTTACTTCAAAAATACTGCACGCACTTTGAAAATGAGAGCGCCACTGCCACCCACGGAGTGGATGTGCAAGTACACTTTATTCTAGTACGGCAAAAAAATAAAAAAAATAAAAAGGCATGTTCCCCGAGGTCCCTCGCGCCACCCCTGGCATCGCTCTGCGCCCCCTCAGGGGGGCGCGCCCCACCATTTGAGAAGTACTGGATTAAACAATACCGTAATTTTGGCTTGAAACATTTACAGTGGGGTAAATATGTATTTAGTCAACCACCAATTGTGCAAGTTCTCCTACTTAAAAAGATTACAGAGGCCTGTAATTCTCAACATGGGTGAACTTCAACCATGAGAGACCGAATGTGGAAAAAAAAACAGAAAATCACATTGTTTGATTTTGAAAGAATTTATTTCCAAATTAGAGTGGAAAACAAGTATTTGGTCACCTACAAACAAGCAAGATTTCTGGCTGTCAAAGAGGTCTAACTTCTTCTAACGAGGTCTAACGAGGTCTAAAGAGCTGTTGAAGGAGACCAGAGACATGTTGATTTCAGGTCACTTCCTGTCAATTTTGTGGCACTTACTGGTCACTTCCTATTGATTACAGGTCAATTCCTGTTAATTTTGCAGCATTGTAGTTCACTTCCTGATCATTCATTCATTCACTCCCTGTAGATTTAGCGTCAATTCCAGGTCACTTCCTGTCGATAACGGGGCATTTAAGGGTTACTTTATATTGATTTTGGGTCATTTCCTGTTAATTTTGTGTCATTTATAGGTCACTTCCTGTTGATTTCAGGTTAATTCCGATGATTTTTCAGTCAGTTTCTGGCTGTGAATCTTGCAGCAACTTTGACGGCACTTGACATCCAATTCATTAAAACAAAAATAAAAAAATTTAAATCCGTTCAATCCTCCTGAATTTTAACTTGGACCTCCCAAAAAATCTTTAGTGTTAGTCATTATTTTCTTACCAAAAAATGTCCTGAATCTGCCCCAAAATGAACAGGAAGTGACCTGGGAATGCCCCAAAACCGTCAGAAAATGACACAAAAATTAACAGAAAGTAACACGGAAATGCCACAAATTTCCCCATTTTCATTCACTCAATGTTCAACTCTGACCTAAAAAAAAAATCTATAGATGGTCATTATTTTTGACAATATTTTTAAATGATTGAATTGCCCCAAAATTAATAGGAAGTGACCCAAAATCAACAGAAAGTGCCACAAAATCAACACAAAGTGACCCCAAATCAACAGAAAATGGTAATGAAATGCAACAAAATCCACATGAAGAGACCAAAAAACAGGTAGTGACCTGCAAATACCCAAAAATCAATAGAAAATAATAAAAAATGTACAGGAAGTGACCCACATATTCCCTAAAACCAACATTAAGTCACTGAAAATCAACAGGAAATTATCCAAAAAGTACTGGAAGTTACCGTGATATGCCCCAAAATGTAACAGAATGCCACAAAAACAACAGGGAGTGACCCAAATTCAACAGAAAGTGCCACAAAATCAACACAAGTGAGCAGGAAATGTCCCAAAATCAACAGGAAATTATTATAAGGTCAACAAGAAGTGACCTAGAAATGCTCTAAAATCAACAGGAAATCTTCGAAAATCAACAGACGATTACCATGAAATGCCACAAAATCCAAAGAAAGTGACCAAAGAACAGGAAGTGACCTGCAAATACCCAAAAATCAATAGGAAATAATCCAAAATGTACAGCAAGTCACTCATAAATTCCCTAAAACCAACATAAAGTCACCCAAAATCAACAGGAAAGTATCCAAAATGTACAGGAAGTTACCTTGGTATGCCCCAAAATATACCAGAATGAAACAAAAAACAACAGGAAGTGACCCAAAATTAACAGGAAGCAACCTGTATGCACCCTAAAACTAACAAAAAAGTAACCCAAAATGAACTCATTGGCTGCCATTGATAACAATAGACATCTGATTCATTTAAACTGGGATTGCTAATCTTTCAGTGTCAATGACGCCGTGAGACGTCCAATCCATCTGGACTGGGAGACTCTCGCACCGTCAACGGCAACCACTCGTGACTCTTGTGATGCAAATGAGCTTTTTTTTTCAGGGTTCCATCATTAGCAGTCCGCAGCCCCACCAACGCTACCCGCCGCCCGGCGCGGTCCCCGGCCACTACGCCACCGAAGACTTCCGGCCTCACCGCCCCATCTTGAGCCCCGGAACGGGGATGGGGGGTGGGCCGGGGCAGCAACACATCACTGCTGGGACGGCGATCGCGGGTGGCGTCCCCGGCAGCTTAGAGAGATCGGCGGCGGCCAGCTGCCCCGGGGGGAGCGCCAACAACAGCGGCTCCTTCCTGGGCTCACTTTTCAGCAGCAAGCGCGTCAAACTTCCACCTGGGCCCCCACCGGGGCCACCCTACCCCGCACCTGTCCCCCCGCCCACCACGGGGGGGCCCCCACCTCTCTCCCCTTCATCCCTGTTGGACGGGGGGCCTTCCAAGATCCAGGCGCTGCACGCGCAGTACTGTCATGCGGGTACCGCCCAGCCCCCACCGCCCTACTACCACCACCATCGCTACCACGCCCAAAATATCCAAGCGGCGCCCCCCCACACTACGCTGGGGAGGGGCCCCCCAGCCTGCCGTATGCCCGTTTGCCCCCCGCTGGTGCATCTCTCCGGTCTAGCGGGTCGCTACACCAACGCGTCGGTCGGGCGTCCCCCGCCCCTTTCTCCTCTCTCCCAGCATTCCCCCAACCCACAGTCGGCCCCGTACCACGCGCAGCCCCTGCGAGGGTGCGGCAAAGCGCCCCTAACCTTGTCTCTCTCCCAACCGCACTCGCAAACCCACCCTGGCCACGCCCACACGCCGCACCCGTCCGCACCGTTGGGCCACTTCATTTTCGGCACCCTGCCCCACAATCTGCCGTCCGCTACCGTCAACGCGTATCACGCGGCCCCCGTCGGCCCGTTTCTGCCCCGGTTCCCTCCTCTCTCTTCCATCCCCCCTCCCCCACCGCACTCCCCTTTACCCCCCCCTTCGTCCCCCCTTACCCCTCTTACGCCTCTCTCCCCTCTCCCCCTCCCCCCCCCAGCACCCCGCGCAGCCTCAGCCGGGGCCGCAGGCGACAGGGGCCGGAGCCACGGGTACGGCGGGCGGCTCCAAGTCCAAACCCGTCAATCGGATCAGCACCGTAGTGTGAGCCGGGCCCGTGCCTCCTCCGATCACCGACCCCGGGCGGGGGCCGGATCGTTCGGGCCCGAGAGCGACAGGAAGAAACGCAGCCTGCTTCGTCTTTGCTACTTTCACTTGCGTTTCCCGCATACATAGGCGGATCTCCATCAGCAATATTCAACACAAAGACTCGGATGAAATGTTTTGAGACCCTTTCACATTTAAATAAACGGGGAAAAGTCTCAAAACCTATGATTGCCGTGTCGCTTTGTAGTGACGTGCGGTCAGGGTAGGCGAGTGAAGCACTCACTGCTCTCTGATGGTCTTTCCTCTCCACTGCGTGTGAATCATTAAAAAAAAAAAACTTATGATTCCATGAAACTTTTCCATTTTAGTTCTATGAACCGTACATTGATTTTCATTTTCAGTCAATGAACTCATTGGCTGCTACACCCAAAATCAACAGAAACTGATGTGGAATTGCAGCTAAATCAACAGGACGTGGGCTGGAATTGAAGCTAAAGCAATAGGAAGTGACCTGAAATTATCGGGAAGCGAACTGTAAACGGCTCAAAATTAACACGAAGTAACCCAAAATCAACAGTAAGTGGTCCGTAAATACTACAAAATTAAAAGGAAGTGACCCATATCAACTGGGAAGTGACCTATCAAGGGTGAAAAATCAATATAAGTAACCCAAAATCGACAGGAAGTAACTTGTAAACGCCTCAAAATTAATAGAACGTCACCCAAAATCAATAGGACGTGACCTGTAAATGCCTCAAATTTCACAGGAAGTGACCCCCAAAAAACAGGAAGTGACCCATAAATGCCCCAAAATTAACAAGAATTAATACAAAAACAACGACTGACCTGTAAAACCTCTAAAATTTATAGTAACTGCCTTGGACTCAAGAAGACTGACCTGTAAATGCCCCCAAATCAACAGGAATTGACCCAAAATAAGCAGGAAGTGATCTATAAATGCCCCAAAATCAACAGGAGTTGATACAAAAATGACGCTGAGTGACCTGTAAAACCCCCAAAATTAACAGTAAGTGACATGAAGTCAAGAGGCAGTGACCTGTAAATGCCCCAATATTTACAGGAATTAACCGAAAATAAGCAGGAAGTGACCCAGAAAACAGGAAGTGACCCATAAATGCCCCAAAATCAACAGGAATTGATACAAAAACGACAACGAGTGACCTGTAAAACCCCCAAAACTAATAGAAAGTGACTTGTGCTTAAGAGGAACTGACCTGTAAATGCCCCAAAATTTACAGGAATTGACCCAAAACAAACAGGAAGTGACCTAAAAAACAGGAAGCGACCTGTAAATGCCCCAAAAATCAAGAGTAGGTGACACGAAATTGACAGGTAGTGACACAAAATCAATAGGACGTGACCTGCAAATGCCCAAAATTTAACAACAAGTAACTCATAAATGCCCCCAAATCAACAGGAATTGATACAAAAATGACAATGGGTGACCTGAACAACCCCCCCCCAAAAAAAATCAACAGGAAGTGACCCAAAATAACCAGGAAGTAACCTGTAAATTCCCCAAAATTGACAGGAATTGCTTCAAAATAAGCAGGAAGTAACTTGTAAATGCCCCAAAAATCTACAGAAGCTGATGAAAACATGGCAGGAAGTGACCCAAAATAAGCAGGAAATGATCCGTAAATCCCCCGAAATCAACAGTAAGTTACCCAAAATCAACAGGAAGTGACCCAGAATAAGCAGCAAATGAAACGTAAATTCCCCAAAATCAACAGTAAAAGACCCAAAATTGATAGGAAGTGACCTTTGAATGTCTCAAAAACAACAGGAATTGATACAAAAATAACAATGGTTGACCTGAACCCCCCGCCCCCAAATTGACAGGAAGTGACCCAAAATAAGCAGGAAGTACCTTGTAAATGCCTCAAAATTAATTGGAAGTCACCCAAAAAACAGGAAGCACATCCCATAAATGCCCCAAAATCAACGGTAATTTACCCGAAATCAACAGGAAGTGACCAGTAAATGCCCCAAAATTAAATCGCCAGTCATGAACCACCTCACCGAAGTGACCCAAAATAAGCAGGAAGTACCTTGTAAATGCCTCAAAATTAATTGGAAGTGACTCAAAAAACAGGAAGCACATCCCATAAATGCCCCAAAATCAACGGTAATTTACCCGAAATTAACAGGAAGTGACCAGTAAATGCCCCAAAATTAAATCGCCGGTCATGAACCACCTCACCGCACGTCACTGCCACTGCCTCGCTTTGAACTCTTTCGCCGGCAGCCATTTTGCCAAAAGATGGGGTCCGTTTCATACCCGCTCACGCGATATTGTATTTTATGACCGTGTAAGCACAGTTTAACATGAAATTCATTCATGTTTATCATTTTTAAAAAGTTTGTTTCTACCTTAACCAAAACAGGGGTGTCAAAGTGGTGGCCAGGGGGCCACATCTGGCCCACTGCCGCATTTTGCATTGCCTACGAAAATCAATCAGGTGCGTCGATTTCATGTTATTTTTCTTAAATTGATGTAAATTCAGAGAATATTTCATTTTTCTCACTTTAACAAAATAAATATAATAAATGTTTACTGTTTTTTTCCTTTTTTTTGATCAAATTTAAATTTTTTCCCATATTTTTTGTTAATTGAAAATAGCAAACAAATGAGTAAATGAATATATAAAAAAGTATATTTACATTTTTCCTTTGTATTTATTTTAAATAAAAACAAATGTAAAAATAAATTTAAAAAGGAGAAAATGTATTTCTTATTGTTTAAAAAAAAAGGAAAATAAAAGAAAGAAAATGTTATTTATAGGCACATAAAAAACGGATTTTGACTATTTTGAGGTCAACTACGAAGGAGCAGGAGTACCAACATTAAATGCATTAATACACAATTAACTAAATATTTATGTTTCATTAAAATGTCAATATTTCAATATCAAGGCTGCAACTAATGATCACTTTTATAATCCATTAATTGGAATATTAATGAAACGATTAAGCGGATAAATGTCACTTTTTAATTACCTTCACAATTAACTTGAAGTTGTTTTAGGCATGTTGTAAGTACCCATGCAGAAAAAATGGATGACTATTTCCTTCAAATATAATATTTTAGTACAGCTTCCCATTGTAAAACTGTACTGTTATAAGTACATCAAACTTTAACAAGTTTATAATAAAGGTTCTGAGTATAAAACATAAAAAGAATTTCTCAGACAAAAGCCCTGTTTATTCAAATAAAAACAAGTGCTGCTGATTGACATTTTTCTCTTGTGGACAAAGGGCTGATATCAATTGTGTCAATGACTCATTTATTTTCTTTAAACAAAGTAAACAGCACAATCAAAGAAGGAGGAGGCAGACCGTAATAAATCAGTTTTCTCTATCAAACAGTTGTTCATAAATACAGTCAAAATCCAATTTCAAAGCACACTCTCTTGTATGACAATGTACAGTTTGAATGGGAGTTTGTGTTGAAAGGAAGACTCTGAACTGGGTTTATGTGTGTGGTTTCTTTATAAAAAAAAAAAAAGAGACAACTTTACTATCTAATAACGCAAGTGCTAGTATACTTCTCCAAAACACAATAGAAACAGACACTTAAGTAGCGCTTCGTGCGTTTCACCAACAAAGAATACAAACAATACAATTGGCTTCATTTACTCACCTCTGATGAAGGCACACTGGATATAACGAGACAAAAGACAATCTAACTCTCAACACTTCGTAATATTATGGAGTCAGCATCCCAACCTGAGTGTTGCAGCGAACTCTCTCCCCCTCTCTCTCTCTTGCTCTGATCACTGGTGCGTACGCCGCCTCACATTACACACAAGCAAGGACTCAAACGGGACCGCTAAAAAAATGTAATCGATTAGTTGTTGCAGCCTTATTCAATATTTATTTCAACCTGCACTTATTTAATTCCGTATTTATTCATTTATTACAATTTCTAGATGACGATTAATTTGCTAATCGATTCGTCAATTCAATGCGACAGCGCTAGTTTCAACGCCATTGTCGGCGCGTGACGTCCATTCTGTTTTGACACCCCTGGGTTACTGATAATTTACCAAAAAAAAAAAAAAAACGGCGTCCAAATCATCCCATCACCGTTTAGAAAAGTCGTCTTTCCCCCCTCGCTTTTTTTTGTGATTTGCACGTGATGTCACCATTAACCTTCATCTTATTCTCTCACTTTTCTAAAACTCTCTTAGCACACCATTTGATGCCGCGGCATCCCACGAGGGCTTTGTAATCTATGATAAACACAAGAATTAAGAATGTAAAAAAAAAATAGGCATTCTGTGTTTTTCTGCAGCCTGTTGCATCTGCAATATTTCAACTTGCGAGTACTGATAGTCAGCAAAAATGGAGGTTTGGAGAATGTCAAGAATGTGAGATGAAGGTTTTCTATGTACGTTTTGCCCTTTTCTTTGATGCTATCATTTGCATGGATATATATCGGCTTTTATTGAATGGATTGTACTGTATAAAACTGAATGTAAATAATATACGATAGGCTTGTTGTCAACCGCGGGACAAAGCGCTCCCTGTCTTTATTCAGGTGCGTGCATGTGACTGATGTACATGAAAAACAGGGGTGGAAAGAGTACAAAAGATATTTATTCAGGTAAAAGTACTGAAACATTGGTGAGGTTTTACTCAGGTTAAAGTAGTGGTGTAAAAATTCACTCAAAGTAAAAATTTTGGGTGAGATTTTTGCTTTTTCTATCGTTTAGATAAGGGGTCTCCAAACTACAGCCCCTTCGACTGGGCCCATGCAGGAATCATCTTTGTAATTTACAGAGTGTCCATGAATGCCTCGATAGCTGTGCACTTTGTGCCATGCAGGGTTTGAAAATACTCAAAAGTACGAGAGCAATTCTTCTTAAGTAAAAGTACTGGTTTAAGAAACAACTCAAGTTAAAGCAATCTTTATGTTGCTGGCTCAAATCCGGCTCGAAGGACCATTAAAATGTCAAGTTTATCCTCAGGAAGACATTTATAAACATTACAAAAATAAGGAAACAAGGCACTAAAACCATTTGAACAGCTTTCAAGGAGACCAGAGAGGACGTACAATACAATACTAAGGCTGCATAATACTACATTCTAAAGTCACACCTCTGAACCCTCTCTTTTTACTTGACTGGGAGGTCCCGAGCAATAGGAGGGTGTCAACCTTAAAAGGGTTGGGGAAGCAACCATGGGTGACACCCATTGTTTTTGTTGTCTATGTTGGTACATGTGGCACACATGTTAAGTCTCACGATTTGGTCGGGAGACTACCGCTTTGGCCACGATTCTCCCGCCTACCGATTAGAGAGCAAAATCTACCGATTTTCAAAAAATTGTCAATTTTTTTTTTTTTTTTTTTTTTGTCGCCGAAATTTTGTCACCGAAAAAGTATGTGAACGAAATTGTGCCGATTGAAAAGGTGCCGAAATATCCATAGCCTTTATCACTGCCTTTTTTCTCGCAATATACCGGGAAAGGATTTGATCGAGACTCGTCAATTATAATCTCGCACAGCACGTGAATCTCATTCCTTCGAGAACAGCAGACGAGTAAACATGGCGGACAATAACAGTAGCGTGAAACAACCTGCGAAAAAAAGAAGATATGAGTGTAAATATCAATCTAGTTGGCAAAGTGACTATTCCTGGATAAAAACAAGCGATAGAGGAGTTGGATACGCATTTTGTTTGGTGTGCTGTATTCATATTTCAATAAGTCACGGTGGCAAAAACGATGTGGCAAAGCACGATAAAACTTCCCAACACGTGGAATTAACAAACGCTCGCAAATCAAGTAAGAAGATAAACTCTTTCTTTACCAACACGAAAGAGGAGACTGCAACAGAAGTTACTAAAGCTGAAGTTCTGTGGGCCAATTTTGTCGCGGAGCACAACTTGCCTTTCGCAATCGGGGATCATTTTTCAAAACTGGTGAAAGTCATGTTTCCGAAGTGTGATGTTGCGAAAAAATTCTCCTGTGGCAGGATGAAAACAACGATGCTACTGAAAAATGCCATTGCCCCAGAAGTGCTAAATCCTGTAGCACAGATGTGTAGAGATCAGCCATTTTCACTGATGATTGACGAGTCAACAGATGCTGGAGCAGAGAAAAATCTAGTGATATTGGTTCGCCTATTTGATGCTATACTTGGACGAGCTGTAACCAGATTTCTAGATATGCCTGTCTGCAACATTGGTACAGGAGCTGCAATCTTTGATGCATTAGACAAGTCCTTGAGGTAATTTATCTTTTTTTTTTGTTTTTATTAATCACAATAAAAATATAATAATTAAATACTGAAATATAAATGCCGCATAAAGTACCATATTTTTTTATATTAATTACAATGTAATACTATAATTTAACAAAATACTACAATATAAATGCTGTACATCCTAATTTTCTTTTATTTATATGTATATATTTTTGGTTTCAGTTCTTTCAACATCCCATGGTGCAACCTCGTATCCTTCACCAGCGATAACTGCAACACGATGAAGGGTAGAAACAACTCTGTCTTTTCAAGGATCCTGGAGCAGCAGCCTGCAGTACTTGACATGGGCTGCATTGCACACCTTGCTAATCTGTGTTGTGTGGCAGGAGTAAAGCAGCTTCCTCTTCCCATAGATGATTTCCTTGTAGACATATATTATCATTTTCACCATAGTGCCAAAAGAAAAGAAGATTACAAAGAATTTCAAGAGTTTGTAGAGGTGGAGGCTGCCAAAATTATCAAACACTGCAACACTAGGTGGTTAAGTCTAGAAAAATGTGTGAAAAGAACTTTACAACAATGGCCAGCACTCAAGAGTTACTTTTCTAGCCATGAAATGTGTGAAAAGCCAGGCAGGATAAAAAGAGTTGCAGAATACCTCAATGATCCTGAGATGAAACTGTATTTTCATTTCTTAGATTTCATTTTGGGGCCTCTCAACCAATTCAACACATTGTTTCAGTCAGACAAGACTTTGATCGGTGTTCTCGTCCCAGAAATGAAGATGCTAATGAAAAAACTACTTGCAAAGTTTGTCACCATGAGGGTGATAAAAAATGCAGAAGAGATTACCGATGTAGAATTCAAAGAACCTGAGAACTGGCACTCCAATGACAAAATTGCTATAGGCCTTGCTACAAGAGATTATTTGGATGAAGTTGAAGATATCATAGGTAACACTTCTAAAGCAAGATTTTTCCAAAGTGTCAAAGGCTTTTATGTAAGTGTAGTGGAAAAAATGATCAAGAAATTCCCCTTTGGTGACAAGACTCTAGAGGATTTAGCTTTTATTAATCCCAAAGAGGCAATTGATAAAATGGACACAGATGTTTTGATGCGATTAGGAAAACGTTTCAACGTGATTAAAACAGAACAGTATGATGAGCTGGAAGAGGAGTGCCAGGACTTCCAGCTTATGTCAAAAGATGAAGTGCCATCTTTTGATGAGGAAGAAACAAGGCCGGATCAATGGTGGCATCAAATAATGAGAATGAAGACCCCAAGAGGAATTGTGAGATACCCACTTTTGAGCAAAATTCTACAGGCTATTCTCACAATACCTAACAGCAATGCAGACAGTGAGAGAGCTTTCTCAATGATGAAGAAAGTTCATACCTCTTACAGATCCCAAATGAACAATGAAACACTGTGTACACTTATGGCTGCAAAAATGAACACAGATGTTGAATGCTTTAATTATAGTGTTGACAAAGAACTGTGCAAAAAAGCAAAAAGTGCAACATGGGATTATGTTAAAGAACACCAGTAAATATATTGAACATTGAACTGATTTGTAATGCAGCCAAATCTATCTAAACATGAAATTATAGCAAAATAAATTGAAAAAACAAAGTATTTTATTGTTGTATTTTCAAATGAAAGTCACTTTGATGATTGTCTTAAATTGCAATTCTGCTGACCACATGTGTCACGTAGTTGTTTGCGCGGCGCGTCGTCCATCGCATCTGAAAATCTCCCTATTTGCCATTTCTGAAACTTAACATGTATGATGTGGGTGGAGGCTTAATACATGTGTGTCAAGACATTCCATTGTAGCAAGGCTGTCCTTGTCTCGAGCAGGCCTGTTGGTGCCGATCTTATCATTTTATCAGTTTCTTCAAGGCAAAACATTTCTGTAGTTTGGAGACCCCTTATCAAAACGACTTTGACAAAGTTATATTGTGGTCTAAGGAAAACAGCTAATTTTTAAAGCAAGTCTGGTTCTGTTATCACTGTGAATTGCAGCCAACGAGTTAAAAATATTTGAAAGATTTTCTCAGCCTGAATCATTAATACAGTTTGTTATAAACTAATTTGTTTGTAAATCCCTCAAGAATTCAGAAAATCGTGGGTATTTAAGTAGAGAAAATGGCTCACCTTCCACTAGAGGGTGCCATAGAAATCACCTGAAACGAGATGCTAGCTATCTACTTGCATAAAGATAAAATGTATCTTTTCTGCCCTCCCTCAACAGAATGTTAGCATTATTAGCATATATTAAACATTAGGATTATATAGCATTTAAGCTAGCTGACTTTTGCTATGCAAGTTAGCCAGTTGTTCTTTTGTCAGATCCTCATTTAAAAATTTTTTTTTTTTTTTTTTAATCGTCTGAGGCTAAGGTCAGGTGTGCAAACACCAGCAGTTTCAGCGCGCTAAAGATGATAATACAGGATTTAGTTGTGCATTACTTCAATCTTGGACTCAACTAGCGCCTTAGCTTAGCCTCAAATGATATAAAAGAAAATAAATAAATGAGGATCTAAGTACAACTAAAGAACAATTGGCTAACTTGCATAGCAACAGTCCGCTAGCTTATATGCTATATAATGCTAATGTTTACCAGATTGTTTCTGGTGCGCACAAGATAGTTTAAATTTATTTGATTTCTGTCGATGTCCCTTTAGAGGAATTTACCTGAGTAAAAGTAAAATTCCCAATTACATGTTACTAAAAAAAACTATTTTGTAATTCGAATAAATATAATTTGTTACTTTCCACCGCTGCAGAACGCCAGAAAATGTGGTGTGTTCAAGGACTTTTGACCTATTTTGGATTCTTGTTTGTGGCTGAAGAAGAGAGAAGGAATTACGAGTAATACAGTGATATGTCAGTGCACCTATGGATATTCTTTGGAAGCATTTATTTAAATTTTTTGTTGTGAATGTACTAAATGTACTGAAAGAGATTTAATATGTCAATATCTATTGCTTCAGATCAATTAAAGTGTCCTTGCAGTGATGTTTCCTTTGCGTTCAAGTGGTTTTTAAGCCTTCACAATGTCAATGCCAAGATGGATGGAAAGTTGCAACAGGTTTAACCTGTCAGATGCCGCTGACGGCTAGAGACATCCAATTCAATTGAAGCGGGAGGAAGCAACGAATTGGCTTTAAATTGATTAGACGTCTATTAGCGACAAACTAATTTAACTCCTTGATGCCTGATGCCTTTACATTTAACAAATAAACATCAAAAACTATACAAGTACATGAAAATAATAATTAATAAAAAATAATAAACATAAAAAAATACTGAAATATAGTACATCTAAGAATGGGAAAATCCTACATTTTAAAAAATTAATAAAAGTATAAGGAATTATTTACTTTGTATCTCACATTTTGAATGGCTGTAAAAGATCCAAGCTGGACATAAATGGAGTTAGTGACATAATTTGCCAGATGACACAAAATTACATCTGTCATAAGCATTCAGTAATGCCCAAGATTGTGTCATGTCATAATTATGACGGTCTTATGACAGTTTCATGACGCCTCTATCAAATAAAGTGTTACCAATCAACCCAAATAAATCAACCAATAAGACGCACTGGAGTATAAACCGCAGGATTCAAAATGAAGGGAATAAGTAGCGGCTTATATTCCGAAAATTATGGTGATTAAAAATTTTGAAAATATATTTAGAGATATAATTCAATAAAAAAAACAAAATTAGAAATGTATTTATAAATTCCCCTTTATTTACATTTTGTTTTCATAACAATGTTGCGTTAAATTGTTTTTATAAACTTTTTAAATTGTATTTTTAATTTAAGTCTATACATTTTGTTCTATTACTCATTAATAAAATAAAAAATCGAATATTTATTAAAAATAAAAAATCATAGAAAGATATTGAGAATAATGAGGCAAAACAGTATATATATGTTTTTTTTTTCATTTAAAATTGTTTTAGCTACATTTAAAGTCTTAAATGAATCCATAATTATTACATAATGTAATATTAGGACTTTAATCTCGAATATTAAGACAATTTCTTCTTAAAATTTTAGGACATTTAGGAAATTTGAGACTTTTAACTCATAATATTATGACATTTTTCCTGTAATATTGCGAATTTATTCTCGCAGTATTACGGCTTTTCTCTTGTAATATTACGACATTAATTTCGTAATATAACGACTTTTTCTCGTAATATTATCACTTTAATCCCATAACAGTGCAGCGTAACACTTTATTCTCATGATATGACTTTTTTTTTTGCGTGATATTACTATTTCTTGTAATTATACATTCATCTCGTAATATTACCTTTTCACGTAATATTACGACTTTTATCTCCATAGATGACAATATACGATTTTATTCTCCTAATAATACAACATTATTGTCATCGTATTACAACGTATGACTTTCTTCTAGTAATATTACGACTTAAATTTTGAAATATTATAACTTTATTCCCTTATCCCCATTGGTTTTTGTTTTTTTTTCTTTCGTTATGTCTTTGTATCAACGGGTTAAATTCACAGCGGAAGGATAAAAGAGCATGACTGACGATTGGACGTCTATCATCGTCAATTGCGCTGAGAATTTAAAGTGCTTGGACGAAAAAAAAATGACAATAAAAGCTTTTGATTTAAACCCCTAAACTCAGTAATACGTGTTTGGCTTGTGAAATTGGGTCAAATTGCCGCTTTAGGTTTGCGTGCGGACGAACCAGCAAACGGACGCATATCGAAAGTAGAGCGCGTCGTTTTCCTATCCGCCGTCGTGAATTGGCGTACGTGGGCACTACTTTCCAAATAAAACAACGTAGCGGACGCATTGAGGGGAACCGGAGTGGTGCTTCGGTGGTGTGGCGGAAAAAAAACTAAGATGGCGGTTCGTCAAGAAAGATAGGATGGCCTGAAGGGAGCGACGGTGAAAAATGCTTGTTAATGACACGACTGTCACTTAAAATGCGTCACCTTCGCATTCTGAAAGCGTCTTTTTTGTCACAGTTGAGGACCTACAGGGTGAATTGACGCGGCCAACTTTGCTTTTAGCCATTAGCCGGTAGCAGCGGCACCAAAGCGGCGCAGCCTGGCCCTCGTTAGCCGACCGACACCGGCAGGCAACAGCCACCAAACAGCAACGCAAGAGGACCGGCAACGGTAGCCCGGTACGTCGAGGGCTCTACGGGTTAGTCGACAACCCCGCCGCCGTGCGTACGTGTCTCCTAATGAGCTAGCTCACAATGATAAGCTAGCTCGCTTCGGTTATCTAACGTCAGAACGCAGCGTCTACACGCCTGTTGGCGTGACAACACGGTTGCCAACTTCCAATTAGCACCTTTTAGCTAACTAATGCTAAGCAAAATGGCATCAGGCCGTGGGAAATTAAAGGCCTCCGTGATGCTAACGCTAGCGTCGAGGTACAAACACGTAAAAGAGCAAGTCCGAACCATCAAAGAGATGATAGACTTGTTAGCGACCACTCCGACGTCAATTGATAAACACGAGAGGGCAGGACGGACGATTGTTTTGACTGCTTGGGGAGCTTAACAGAGTCTCTCGTCGCTGATGTCGATAGAAAATCGGGCCAAGGCAGTCGTCGTCATTTAATCGTGAGTCCTAGGAACGATTTTCAGTTCTTTACAGGACGTCTTTGGCCTTGTTTTGAGTTGACGGGCCTCCACGCCATTGTTCGGCTGACGAATTGGTACCTGACTCGTCTTGAAAATCAATTCTCGAGGTTTCTAATATATTTTTGAAGTATTTGTCAAGATTTGTCGGTGCTTGTGAATGACAATTAGTAAGTTACTTTTCTTGGCTACTTTGGGCCGCAAAGGAGATGGATTTGTGTTGTTGCGTCTTGAGTTGGGGGAAGGGGCGATTGAACCAAGCCCCCATCAAGGCAAAACAAACACTTCCTTTCTCTTCTCCTGTTTAGTAGTGTTGCACCGATGCCATTTTTGGTGCCCAATACTGATTCTGTGTATCATCAGCCAATACTGATAACACCTTTTTTAAGAAGTATACTATTTTTTGAATGTAAACTAATTACTATCGTGCTTTGATCAGACTTGGCCTAACTTTTTTCTGCCATTGACGGTGCTAGACATCCAATCGAATCAAGCAAATGTTCATTCGCTTCCACCCTACTGATTCAAATGGCTTGGACTTCTCGAGTGATTAGTCATTTGAAGTCATGGCAGAAACATGAAAAGACCTTTCAAAATGGCCTAAGGGTGGCCATGCTGGTAGGAGCGGCATTCCCATCAAAGTCAATGCATTTTAATTAACATGAAGTCATAACTAGCTTATTTGTGAACGGATTTTAAAAAAATATTTACTCATTGGCTGCTATTGACAGCGCGAGATATCCAATCCATTTGAAGTGGGCGCGCTTCATAGATTGGATGCCACACGATTGGATGTCTATAATCATCTTGTCGCCTCTTTTTTTATGGTGGTGCTCATAATGTATTGATGGGGTGCGGGTCCAATAAATGGGGGGCCTGCATTGTTGGCGAGGCCATCAAAGCTGACAGAGTGGAATCACAAACGAAGAGCTTTTTTCGTTGAAAATTGTTGTGAATAAATGCTTAAATCCCTAAATTCTTTATAGATATGGACGTAAAACAGCCTCGATTCGTGGTTTAAAAAAAAAAAAAATGGGCAGTTAGTATTTTACGTAAATATGTCGAATGTGCTGTTAAGTCACTGTGGCAGCCCCCTTAGTAGGGATGTCCCGATCCAGGTTTTTGCACTTCCAATCCGATACCGATATTGTTTTGCACTTCCGATACCAATACTGGCCGATACCGATACCGGCCTATCTGAGCATGTGTTAAAGTTTAAAGTTATTTAGCCTCCTTACTTAGTTGTCAGACTCATGTTGAAAAGAGTTTTAGTATTCTTGATAACAACTAGCCAGCTGAATTAGGTGAGTTTGAATAACAACGGTTGGTAACAAGAAACTGACCTGTTTATTCGGTGACAAACACAAAACATAATTAACAAACAGAAATGGCATAGTCAGTAAAACGTGCAAATAATATTGTAAAACTGTCTTAAAAAAGCAAAACACACAAACAACCTCAGTGGAAAATCCCACAAACCTCCCGCCCCAAACTATTAGATGCTTTTAATGTTTCGTGCATTAGTTACAATAATTGTATAAAAAGCCCCTCAGGTTTAGATAAATGACTATTTCAGTATCAAGTTAACATTTTAAAACGGTAAATAAAATACTCAAGTCCCCATTCTGTATCAGCAGCTTTAAACTACATTCAATTCATTTAATTTTGCAAATCAACTGTTGTTAAAATTGCTCCCGTTATTCCATAATTTCCCTTCTATCTACTTTAGTAGAGGAGTAAGGAGGCTAAATAACTTTAAACTTTAATACATGCTCAGATAGGCCGGTATCAGATTATCGTGAGGTTCCCACCCCTACTCCCCTATACTGATGGTCATTTTAATGCCGTATCATTACTGATATGCACGCAAGACAGTTGAAAACGGCAACAAAATTTGTTCCAATATTAATAGCTTTAATTAATAATTTAATCCTAACGTAATATACTTGTAAAAGTATTAGTCACATGTATTGGTAGATAATTCAGTGTCTACATTTGAGCGAAAATTAATGATCCTGCAGTGCGTCTGTTTACACTGGGTAGTTTTAGCTTGCAGCACTACACTTATTCATTTTTATTTATTCATTTTTTTCAGTTTAGCTATGTTTCCAGGAAAGTATCACTTGCAATTTTTCGCCTACTGAATGGATTTGCTTTCAGGGCAATGGAAGGGGAAGAATTTGTCGCTCCTCCGGAGTGTCCGGTTTTCGAGCCGTCATTGGAGGAGTTCCAGGACCCTCTGGGCTACATCGCTAAAATCCGTCCAATCGCAGAGAAGTCTGGCATCTGCAAAATTCGACCTCCGCAAGTAAGTCTTTGCTATGCCTGAAGGCAGTTAAAAGTTCATTTTTGGGTATTTCAGGTCATTTTCAGTTGATTTTGGGAGACTTCCTGTTGATTTTGGAACATCACTAACTGTCACACACCTAATTGACTGTAGGCCTGCAGCTATTGATTATTTAGGTAATCGTTAGGTCATCAGTTAATTCGAATAATCGAGTAATCAGATCACGAACATTTAATGCGTTGCAGAATAAATTTTAGAATATTTATTTTGGCTTGCTAAAATTACTTTCAAAAGAGCATAAAATGCAAGTACAAAATATAATTCCTGAGTTTCTTGAAACTGCAGAATTTTACTCTCATTTCACAAGTATGGATGGATGGATGGATGAGCAATAAATGCATTTAAAAATGAAATACCTGAACTTGGCCTCAAATGATATTTGTTTTTTTGTGTTTTTTTAATCAATGAATGAAGATCTAAATACAACAAAAGAACAATTGGCCAACTTGCATAGAAAGGTCCACTAGCTTAAATGCTACAAAATGCATGCAAAATTAAAACTAGTGATGGGTCTGTGAGACCTCATGAAGCGTGTCGACACAGTGACACACTGTGTCATGGAATACTGACACCTGCTGGACATAAAAAATCCCTACAGGCAACCCACTTGACAGACTGACACTGAATTGATGGCATAGCATGTAAAATCAAATCATTTAAGCGTCTGCATTCATATTGCATTTTTCCATATCTTTAAATTATGTGAACATATAATGTGAAAATGTAAGTAATAATGAATGGGTGAATGAGAATGCTTGTGGACTTTTTGTTCTGATAAAATTTTATTCAAAAACTTTTTTTTATGTTTAAAATTTGATTGGTTCCTTTTTATTTTTTAACCCTTTAAGGTCTGGGCCTATTTTGTCTGATTTTGCATGCCTTTGAATTTGCCTTTATATTTCAAAGAAAGAATCGTTTACGATGGCCTGGCTTCGTCCCTTTTTTTGTGACACCTTGAACTTCATGTCCAAACTGTTGTTTCCTTCACTGATCAATTATAAATCATCATTTTGGGCCCAAAAAGACTAAAAATTCCAAAATCGTTTTGTCAAAATTTTCAATATTGATGTCCAATTGACAACCAAACATGCGTAACGAACAGTTTTAAAACTTTGTAATATTTATTCAACATATTACAATGAACATTCAACCAAAAAAAAATTGAATAAATAGTCTTATATTTGACAATTCAACATAAACAACAGGTATAGCCATAGGTGTTTTTTGCCTTTATACATGCTCTAGTCAAAACAGGTTATATACAGCAGACCAAACAGTGAAGAACAGTGAAAAAATATATACCATCTAACACAAAAGGTGTTTAGAGGCCATCTCTTTATGAGTTTAGGTATTGCGGCCCATCACCTGATGAAAACTATGTACACACAAGCTTCTTGAACACACATTTATATACACAAATTGAGAAGACTGATCGTGGGGAAGAAAAAAAAATATATATATATATATAACATTGGGAAAAAAAAGTATTTTCAAAAATATTTACAATAAACAAGTTAAATTTTTTTCAGGCATGCCACTCCGAAAAGCAGTTTTCGTCCTGGAATTAGACACAGGGCTACATCACACAGCCCACACTTCCATGGGGTGTCGGTCCTCTTTCCACCCTTCCATTTTCATTTCACTTTACTTTCATTGTCACTATAAATGTACATGAAAAAAAATGTCAGTATTTATGAAAATAATAAATTAAAAAATAAAAATATATACATCAATAAATAATAATGGAAATCTATATGTATGACAATAGAAACAATACCATAGCTGAATATGTGCTACATCCCTAATCTTCATATAGAAAGAAGAACACCACAAATTCTAAATTCCTGCCTGGGATACACACAGTGCACGTACGACTTTGATCTGATATGCACATTTTATTATTATATACACAAAAACACACTTATATTGCATCAAAATTAACTTTGTCTTGCAATATCAATAGAAACTTTCAAAAGAAACTTTTTCAGCATTAAAAAAAAAAGTGAGTTGCTTACCTCTGCTCGTCGATGGCGTCACCCACGTGTTCAAATCCGTCACTATCTTCACTCGAGGACTCTTCCGAAGAAGACGACGATGACGAATTTGGACCATCCTCTTCCTCAAGTTGATCAAAAAGCACAATTGCTTGCGCTAAATTTAGTTTTCCGTTCATTCTCAAAGTCACACAAAGTCGCTCGCTCGAGTCAAACGGCCGTCGCTCGCCACCTCGCTGCTTCAGAACACCCCTCCCTCTCGTTCGGTGGAACCTCGCACGGCAGTTATATTTATTTTTTTTTTTAAACGCATTTTGTGCTTCTACTGTGACTTCGAAAGGGTTCGTTTGATTTGTGTTTTTTTCACGGAGCTTCCGTTTTGAAAAAGGACAAGAAATGATGGAAATATAGACATAAACAAATGATCCATGCAGCGTTTTAATGTTTTTTTTGAGAGGACAATAAAACTATAAAACTTAAATGACAATATCTCACGTTTTAGTTGGTCGATTGACTTCAAATAATAACGAGAGTAAACCGCAACTTCCGCACTTTAAAACGAGACCAACCAACGTGAAGAAACGTGAGGGCGCTTCAAAGACGACGTGCTCTGAGGACGCGCCGGTGCGTCCTTCGACTCTCAAGGGTTAAACAAGAAATTTCGCCTGCTTTGGACAACACACACTCGCAGGGAACAAACGATGCCAGCATGCACAAGAATTTCTTAGCCAGTTGAAAGAGGTTTGGATAAGATGTCCATTGGCTCCTCCAGTGTTGAAGAAAATCTGCATTGCGTACCATGTTCAGCTCAACCATGCATCGTTGCACTTTTGCAGTTTCATCTGCAGTTGCATTGCCTCCTTGACTCCCCACTTCGTCATCTAATTGGTACCATAGCCCATCAGAAAAAAAATGAAGTGGTCAATTAATAAATTATAGCTTAATTACCAATTTCTAACAAATTACCAAAAAAGCTACTGTGGGAAAGTAAAGGAATGGCTCTATAGCTGTGTTTATTTTGGGATTATCAGAAACTTCGTTCTCATGCTTGGCCCAATAATGCTTCAGCATTGAGGAGGTGGCTACTGTTTGTATATGACTGGTTGAAAGTACAAATGCAACATTTCACCTGCAAAAAAAATAACCGCTGACTTTGGAGCCGCGCCGTGCAACACAATCTGTTCAGGCCAGGAGTCGTACCCGCACGCACGACGCATCGAGGACGAAAGGTGATTTCGCTGACCATTAAACTAACTGCCAACGCCTTCTCTTGAAGGCATCAAATGTGTTATTTCCACGCACCGCAAATGACGGACCCGCGTGTACCCGTCACACTAATAAACTAAGAGTTACCTTAAAATAAATAGTATTGCGAATGGAAGACGACAAGTCCGTTTTCCCTGTGTTACGTACATTTCCACAGCATGTAGACAACGAAGTTACCAATGAGATGTGGAATGTTTGATTGTAATTGTAGTGATAGGCGCACCGACGCAGGGGTTGCTCCATGAGCTCAGCGCGCGCTGGCGCATTAGTGTCACTGGACCCATCACTACTGAAAACTTTTTTTTTTCTTACAATGCTCTTAATGAATTGTTCAAATATTTCCACAAAAAATGCTAAATGTACTTCTAAACTAAGTAACGAATGCATAAACTTATTTGCTCAAACAAAAACATACCTTATGTTGGTCTTAACAGGGAGCAGCTGGATGTTAGAAGAGTTATGGCATATTTACTGTTGCCTTTAGAGGGCAGTGTAGCCACCCAAATCAATACAACTAAATGCAGCACTTTCAAAACAAACCATTACAACTTCACTCTAAACGAATCCTTGAAGCAGCAAAATTTGATTCTAAGCTTTTTTCCCTAATAGAATTACCGAGTTAATTGATTAATCGTTGCAGCACTAATTGACTGTACCACAGTATTTTGTATGCAAGGTTGTATTCTATCCCCTTAACCTTATTGCTTATGAGGAACAAAGAGACTTCTCCTCAGCTGAACTTAACGTTGGATCTGTCCATGTTGTAAACAGGACTGGCAGCCACCATTTTCAGTGGAGCTGGATACCTTCCGATTCACTCCACGCATCCAACGGCTCAACGAACTGGAGGCGAGTTATTTCCCAGCCGCCTGTCTGTTCAAGTCAGGTGTCGTTTTTATCTATTTTTTTTTTCCCCTTACAGGCGGAGACGAGAGTAAAGCTGAATTACTTGGACCGCATTGCCAGATTTTGGGAGATTCAGGCGTCCTCCTTGAAAATTCCGCACATCGAAAGACGCATCTTGGATCTCTTTGGTCTTTCCAAGGTAGATTTTCAACTCTTAAAGGGTATGATAACACCTGGGGAAATGCTAATATTCCATCATTTATCCATAAACGCATGCCTTTTGGATTCATATCATGCCACTTCGTGTAATTACACACATCGCAACACCAAGAAAATGATAGAAATTTGGATCGATTGTCAAGCTAAAACGACCCGCCTCCGAGATCCCGGAAATCTAGCAGATTTTGTGTGACGTCACTACAAGGAAACAACCGGCTCAGTGCTTAGTACTGAATGGCGGCGATTAGAGGTGTGCAAAATTTCCGATTCTTAGATTATTCGCGATTCGGCCGTGGAAGATTCGAGAACGATTCATAAACATCCAAATTCCGATTATTGAAATATGCCAAGTAAAGCGGAAGTACAACACACTCAGCGCGCCGCGCGGTCAATGAGCAACAGAGCGAGAGTAGCTAAACATCATGCTTCTCATTACCCGGCCCCTCGGGTAATGCCAATGCTCAACTCACGGCTCTAGCTCAACTCATGCCACGAGATAAAAAAACACAACAACATACCTGAAGCTGCTACAAAAGTACGTCATCCACATAATGTTACGGTAGATATCATTTATATAAGACTAGATGCACTACGGTAGCGGTAGCGTTTGCAGTACATCTACAAAAAGCTAGATGCAGACGTAGTAAACGGCCGCCATCTTAAAGCAGTACACTTCTCTGCAAGGCTGTTGTAGCGAACCTTCCAAGCAAACCTAATTAACTTTTTATCTAAAATACTCCTAAATCGGTAAAATATTGACTTGAATCTATCTTTAAAATAGTTTTAAAACTTTCACATGTCGAAAGTTGACAAAAGGGAAATTATGGATTAACGGGAGCAATTTAACAACTTTAACGGTTGATTCACAACATTAAATTAATTGAATGTAGTTTAAAGCTGCTGATACAGAATGGGGACTGGAGTTTTTTATTTACTGTTATTTTTGTATATTTGTTTACTGCTATATGTTAACTTGATACTGAAATAGTAGTTTGGTTTAGCCTGAGAGTATTTTTGAACAATTTTGGAACAAATGTACAAAATATTAAAAAAAAAAAAAAAAAAAAAGTAGGGGGTGCATCAATAATCGTTTTAGAATCGAATCAGACCATCTGAATCGTAATCGTAATCGAATCGTTAGGTGCCCAAAGATTCGCAGCTCTAGCGGCGATGATAGCGGACAATTTTGTTTCTAGTTGCAGCGACGAATCCGACGTAACGAACATTCTTCTAATGGTGACGAGGAGAGTTATGAACCTTTCTTTGGTGTTTTAGGTTATCAATTTGAGCCCAAAGGAAAGCCAATGCAGCCTAATGACAGGATAATTGAGGGGAGCAATCACAATGATGAAACACCGGCAACAACAGATCGTGTGGGAAACACCGAATTGCTTGTTTTGCATTTCTTTTTGTGAAGCTGATACACCGTGACCGCAAAATTAAGTAATGTATAGAATAATTATCATTTATTGTGCTTTCATCGGTTTTCGCTCTGCCAAATGACACAAATATGAATGGGATTAGAGGATTTGTTCTATATATTTTACGAGCGATAATTTATACATGTGTCCAGTCCTATATCCAATGCGCGATATGTTTTTTTATTTTAAAAGAGTACTCACTCTGGCCATTTCCCTCCTTTGCTTTGCCTGGGGTGGTGGGGTGGTCTCTTCAGAGCCAGTCATCATCTTCTTTCTTGATATCTCGGGACATTTAGGTGGCTGCGCGTGTAGGTGGGCACCGCATCTGCTTTCAGCAGCAATTTCTTAGCAAAACCTGATTTAATTTGTCCATAGTTCGTATAGCTTTCAGCTGTAAAATGCGCACCACACAAAACCGTGCCGGAGGCTGGGTCTGCAAAATTAACCCTCTTAGCACTGACGAACTTTACTCATTGTCTGCGTAGTCCAGCTCTTTTCCTCGCGTTCGGGAACTCATGGGTACTACATTGCGACAAATTGCTATTTGTACACCACATAGCTTGACAGGTTTTAACCATTTTAGCGATTTTTTTTGATAAAACAGACGCAACTCTCTCGTCGATAAACAACGATCGCACCTGCCTCGACTTTTTGTTTCCTTGTTATGACATCTCCGCCCCATTCGGCTGTTTCCGGAATACTTTGGGAAATGTTCGTAATTTTCGATCTATTTTCGATAATTGCTCATGAATGTGATTTATTTTTTTGTTAACTTTATTAATATTTGTTATCTTGCCACATAACGGTTCTATTGATATCTCACAACCCCTTAGTGTTTTAATACCCTTTAACTGGTTCTCATATTACATAAATTTAAAAAAACTGGGGTTTTTTTGTTTGTTTTTTTTCCCCAGTTTTCACGGTTGTTATCCAGAATTTTGCAGTTTTCCGCAGTGTTTTAATTTTTTTTTTTTATAAGACTCGTGATATGCGACAAATTATCACACGGTAAATAAAAATGAGGTCGGTAATTTTCCCGGCTGCGATATATCGCTGCGTGCGTACGTGGGTGTGCTCGGCACACATCCGTGTTGATTACATATTAGACTCCAGTAGCTTACACAGATGTTTATTGGCCATCAACACGCCGTGGAATTAAAGGTCAGACATACAAAATACGGAAACACTTCTATATTAAACATTAGCCACGTTTACATGCTGACTTTTATTCATAGCGATTCAAATCATTCCGAATGGAAATTTCACATCAGCTGTTTACATGTCACTTCATCTATTCCGATCCAGCGTTTACATGTGACTGCCTTTATTCCGAAAGGACGTTTGACAACTGCCGTCTGACATGAGCAGATTAATCAAAACAAAGCGTCACGTTGCAAAACATGGAGATCGATCGTCAGATCAGCTGATGTTTTAACTTTTCGAGTGGAAACAAAACTTCAGAAGCGTACGCCATTCATTTAAAAAGTTGTGTGGGTGCGCTGTGCGTGTGCTTGGAAGCCATGTTGCAAGTGACGTTACTTATGTCACCAAGTGACGTCACCACGTCAGTACGGAGCATGCGCAGAAAGAACGCAACCAGACACCATTCCGCTTCCCTGTTTACATGATATAATTTTACTTCTAATCGGTTTGGGAAAAGGAATATTCCACCCCTGTGAATCGGAATGAAATTCCATTCGGTTTGGGCCTGTTCATTCCGAATGAGGTGTTT
The DNA here is from genome assembly GCF_030265065.1 of Corythoichthys intestinalis. Classification (NCBI taxonomy): domain Eukaryota; kingdom Metazoa; phylum Chordata; class Actinopteri; order Syngnathiformes; family Syngnathidae; genus Corythoichthys; species Corythoichthys intestinalis. The sequence continues at coordinate 70,759,678 of NC_080396.1, forward strand.
ATATGGAACACATTTATTCGGTTTGAACAAATATTCCGATTGTAATTGGAATATTTGGCTCCATGTAAACGTGGCAATTGTCAAACTTTAGCGTTGCTACATTGAGGCTAATGGAAAAAAGACAAATGTACTAACCACTTTAGTCGGCTGTAAAACATTGACAGTCTTCTCCACAAGGCAAAATTGCGGTTAAAAAGTGACACATCAAAAATGAAAACTTGCTGGATTAAAGAATTTGCAAGCGATGTGAGCAAAAGGAAAAAATCTATTACTGATATGACGAAAGAGAAGTGCATTTTGTTTTTTTCTTTTTAATGAGTGTAAGTAAAGCTTACGGTTAGTGGCTTAGCAAATGTTCCACGAACATTTCAACATGTGAACATTTCAACATAAAAGCATGTCATGTTCAGATTTTAGAAGGCAGTCGCATATACTTAAGCATAACTTCAGATTCTACACTAAGAATAAATTTAAAATGACACCCATTATGAAAAATCTGATTGGCAATGATAATATGATGTAATAAATGATGATAATTTGGCTTCAAATTTGTTGCACGTGCACTTTGCAGGACGAGATGACATTCTGGATAAAATTAACGTTTTAATGGGCTCTAATTGGCAGACAACAAAAATGACAGTGCGTTTCTCACTTATTTCATATTCCGCACCTAACTAGCTTTAAAATGACTCATTACGCATTGTTTTTTGTAATATCTATAAATTTTAATATAGTTTTTTATTTAAGAATAAAAATTTATTGCATTTCATTAGGTGATTTTTTTGGGATGTATTGTCACTATATTCGTGGTTGAATAGGTTAAAAAAAGGCAATAATATCGCAATAATTTATGAGACAATGTATTGCCTTCTAAAATTTGTTATCGTGACAGGCTTAATATCCAAACAATACAATTGGCTTCATTTACTCATCTCTGATGGAGGCACACTGAATATAACAACACAAGACAATCTAACTATCGACACTTCGTAATATTATTGATTTAGCGATTAAACCTGAGTGTAGCAAACAAGCGGTGAACTCTCTCTTGCTCTAATATTTGGCCAGCGCGCACAGCCTCAGAATACATACAGAGACCCAAACGGGACTGCTAATAGCTGCCGGCAAAAAGGGGTTACCAAATTCGTTTTGCAACTAATTTATTAATCGATTTTAATCAAACAGTTGTTGCAGCCTTTGTTGGCTGCCATTGATGACGCTAGAATTCCAATTCGTATAAAGCAGGAGGTTCTGGCAGCAAATGAACATCAATTCCATTGCAGGTGGTGTCGGACGAAGGCGGTTTTGAGATGGTCTGCAAAGAACGGCGTTGGGCCCGCGTGGCCCAGAGGCTTGGCTACCCTCCGGGCAAGAACATTGGTTCTCTTCTGCGCTCGCACTACGAGAGGATCGTCCACCCCTTTGAAATGTTCCAGTCCGGCGCCAGCTTGCCGGTACAATCTTATCGTTCATTTCCTTGTTGTTTTTTGGGGGGGGGGAAGCGTGACAAACATTTGCTTTTTCTCCTAATGTAGCACTGCAAGCCAAAACACTATGACGGTGAAGATGTGGATAAGGAGTACAAGCCTCACTCCATCCCCCTGCGTCAGTCCGTGCAGCCGTCCAAAATGAGCAGTTACGGACGCCGGGCAAACCGATGCCAGCCAGATGTAAGCAAGCTTGTCCTAATCACATATTTGTGCGTCCCTGACCTGAATCCCCTGATTTTGATGTGTCGATACAGTGTCCTGATCAGATACATCGGCAAAGTGTTGATTCAAGCACATGCAAGATGAATAAAAATACCAACACGTATTATCCACACAGACAACACAATGCGTTTTGATATCAGCAATAACCCTTTTACGCACGAATGTTGTTTGGTCTTTAAATTTTATTCAGAAGTTTTTTTACTTTTTTATAAAAGTTATTTTGTTCTTGCTCTAATCTTGAGCAACTTGAGCTGTGGCTCTGAGTATAGTATATAAGTTATATTTATTTTTATTTATTTAAAATATTTGTTTTATCATTGATAATTTATTTATTTTAACAATATATTCATGTTCAAATTTGCAACTATGTTCTGAAAAAGAAAAAAAAATCCTGTTCAATGGAATTTTTTTTTTTTTTTTTTTTTTTTTTTTTAACCCATACATCTCAAAATGTCACATTTTGGAGCTATAATCACAATACCGTGAAACCGCGGTATTTTTGCTCACGGTTATCGTACCGTCAAAATCTCATACCGGCACATGCCTAGTACCACTTTATTTAAATAAAATGAATGAAATGAAGCCTCCATTGGTTCCATATCCCTTTTGACTAGTGACTACTGTCCTTGAAAGAGTTAATGTATTATTAACCCTTTCAGGGAGAGTGGTTACTACGGTAGGAATGCATTAAAAAGTAATCCTTAGCTTAACTCATCCACTGCTTGCCAAGGTCACAGAGTATGTGTTGTAGTAGTTAGAGAAAGAGTGAAATTGTTATTGGAAAGTATCTTTTGACAGAAATAGACGTCCAATTCATTTCAACTGGGAGTGATGGAAGATGGAACTCTGGGCGCATCCTCACTTGCTCTATTGCTTAACTGCCATCCTGCAATGCACCTTTGCCTTGACCTGACATTGTTCGGGCCTTTTCTCTCTGCACTTTGTTTTTTTGTTGTTCTAAGTGCCAGCTTGCCCGTATTTAGAAGCCAAGGAAGTGGAGATGGAAAGACTACCAATTAAGGAATACATTTTTTAAAAAATCTTAAAACACAATCTTTTTATGGGGTTTTAATAGATTTTTTGTCGTTTTTAATTCAAAATACAAATAAAGTGTAACCGGGGGGAGAAAAAGAATAGAATATTTACTGTTCTTTTTTTGACTTAAAGAATTTTTTTTTTTTTTTCCCCGCTAAGCTTGCCTGTATTTAGAAGCGACGGAAGTAGAGGTCAGAAGACTACTAATTCAGGAATAAAAGATTTTTTTAAATATAATATTTTCCATTTTTGCAGTTCTTTGGCACTGTTTTTGCTTCTTTTTAATTAAAAATAATAATAATAAATGAAAGCTAAAAAATGAATATAGAATATTACTGGGGTTTTTTTCCCTAAAAATGAAACCTTTTTCTTTTGTAAATACCAGCTTGCCTGTATTACGAAGTGAGCGAAGTAGATTTTAAAAGACTACCAATTAAGGAATAAAAATTAATTCAAAATAAATTGAAAAATGATTTTTTTTTTCTTGACTGAAGATAATAGTCTCTACACTTTGTGTTTTATAAAGTGCCATCTTGCCTGTATTCAGAAGCAAAAGAAGTAGAGATCAAAAGACAGCCAATTAAGGAATCAAAATGTATTATTATTTTTTATATGACAAAACATTTATGTCCAGTCCGCATCTTTTACATCTATTCAAAAGTGATATATTTTGCTGGACGACCCTTAATGACATCTGTCATAAGCATTCATTTATGCTCACGACAGTCATGTCATAATTATGACGGTTGTATGATGCCACTGTCAAAGAAAGTGTTACCAGATATTTTTCCCGGGATTTTTTTTTTTTTTTGTTAGCAAATGTAAATAAGTGAAGTCTTTCTGTACAACTAGGACATCGAGGTGGAAAGACTACCAAAAAAACTACTCAAGTAGCATTTATTTTACTCAAGTAAAAGTACTGGTGTAAAAATCTACTGAGAGTAAAAAGCATATCGGTACATGGACTCTTAAGTCAAAATTAGCATCTTTTTTGTGTGCCTGTATTGGGACGGGGGTAATGCAAAAACACTTTTTTTGCTGTCTCCAAAATGACTCAAAAAAACGATAATAGTGCTATATGTCAGCGGAGCTGGTAGTCAACTCCTCTCCTGGCTTAGTTTGTGGTTGCTGTTGTGTCCCCTTTTAGGGTCCAGAGGATCCCAACCCCCACCCCCTCACCGCTGGCTCTCAACTCATCTCAGCGGTACTGCCCTCCTCTCTCCAGCTTTTCTTTTCTCTTCCCACCGCATCCTTGCTAGCATCTGCTCGCAACTAACCATGTCGACACTTGAATTACCGCACGCATTTCTCACTAATGGGTTGTTGCTTTAACACACTTTTAAAGGTTGACCGATATATTGGCTGGCCGATATAATAGGATTTTATGTTTGGGTGATAATCTTTCGGGATGATATATGGACTTTTTCGTGATCCGCCAATATACAGTGGTATGAAAAAGTATCTGAACCTTTTGGAATTTGTAACATTTCCATTTCATTGTTTGGGTGATAAGATTCATTATTCCATTTGACGTATGCACTTTTTTTTTTTTTTTTTAAGAATAGTAAATGTATAGCCGATATAACAAGACAACTGTTATGATCACTGGGTGATGATCTTTCAGACCGATATATGGGCCTTTTAAAGATCAGCCGATATAATAGAATTACTTATGTTCACTGTTTGGGTGATGATCATTCCTTTAAAGGTCAACCGATATATTGGCCAGGCAGTACAATAGGATAAGTGTTATATTCCCTGTTTGGGTGACGGGCTGATAAATGGTCTATTTTTTTCAAAGATCTGCCAATATCAGACGATATATAGCCGATGTAATTGGATAACTGTTATGTTCACTGTTGTTGAATATATTTTTCTCTCTCCTTGATTACTCTTACTAAAAAATTGCGGTACAAGAGTGGATGGACCAATAGAATGGTACGCTGTTATGTCAGAGGTGTGAGTAAAAATGAAGTCACATTTCTCCAAAAATGTCAGTAACCACAGTTAATTTAGCATGGTGGTCACACAGGGATAAGAACTGTTTTGCCTGTTATTTCAATTTGTTTGCGATTTAAAAAAAAAAAAATTTGAAAAAGGACCATACCCTCCCACAGCACTGTTGGCGTCTGATAACGAGTTTTTCCTTTGCTTGTGAGCTTCTCGATTCCCGCTTTTTTCCCACTTTTGCTTTGCTCTGTGTGCTTTTATTTATTTTTTTGTTGCAACATCACTCTGTCCATGGCACCGCAATGACTTTCCGCTTAAATTCTTCGCAGCCTGAACCTACTGAGGAAGATATTGAAAAGAACCCCGAGCTGAAGAAGCTGCAGATCTACGGCGCAGGGCCCAAGATGATGGGACTCGGACTCGTGGCGCGGAACCGAGGCCTCAGGAAGAAAGGTAAGGGAGACCGTAATCTACTGCCATCCCGCATGGTTTTCCAGGTGCAGAAAGAAACCCCCACCCCAAAATATAAAAATTACTCGAGTAAAAGTACTGGTATATTGGGGAAATATTACTCAAGTTAAGGTACAAGTATAAAAATCTGCCCAAAGTAAAAGTACTATGGAAAAAAGAAATTTTACTCAAGTAAAAGGACTGATGTAAAAATCTACTCACTGTGAAAGTACTGTGACATTACAAAATTTTTACGCATGTTAATTTACCGGCCTAATCATCTTCAGAAAGTAGAAGTACTATTATGTTAGTGAATTTAAAGTACTGGTGTAAAATTACTCAAAAGTAAAAGTACTTTTTATTGAAATGTTAGTCAAAATACTGGTATAATGTGAAATGTATGGGTTAAAAAAAAAAAAATTACATTGAACAGTATTTTATTTTTCACAACATATTTGCAAATCGGAACATCAACAAGAATATGTTAAAATAAATGACAAATATTTTTAAATAAATTTGAAATAAATAGAACTCATAGACTAAACCCACAGCTCAAGTTGCTCAATATTAGAACAAGAACAAAAAACAACTGAACTTAAACAATCCATGATCAAATTGATTTAATGTATAAAACATACCACTACTACGTTTAATATTAATTGAACATTAACGGTGAGCGAGAGCAAGAGACAGAGCACGTGTATATGACTCGTGTTATTATTTACACATTATACACACACACACCCTCTCAACACAAAGTCGCCAGGGAGGAAAAAAAAACACTACAGGCTGTATTATGAAAATGTTATTCTGAACAGATGTTTACAATGGCAGAAGACTTTACAAAAGTAGGCTAATGGTAGAGAAGAAACTAGTTAACCGCTTGGCATGCTAACTAGCCACGTTATCTGCCTCGTTAACAAGCTTACGTTATAGTATTTGTTTTACCATCGCTAAACACGCTGGAGGGAACTCTCATAGCTGGTGGGAAATGTTCATGACAGCGTTTACGTAAGTTAAATTTTGTGGAAAGTGACGGATGATGGTCACATAAATGTGAAATCATGTTGGAGGTCCTGCTGTCCCTCCTCTAAGCTGGGCCGTCTGTTTCTTTCTGGTAGCCAAAGTACTCCCATGCTAGGACTTTCTTTTTTGAGGGGGGAAAATGCTCAGGTGTAGTGTCAACGACAGCAACAACAGGAGAGTGGGAGGGGTTAGCGTTGCCACTCCTATCTACAGATTCTCGCTGTATTTTTGGGACATAAAAAATAGCTAATACCAAACCTACCTTATGACCAGGGGTGCACATAATTTTTTTGCCCAGGTTCTCAGAGGAGGACCTGGAGATGTGACTTGGTCCTCATTGAGCTTGAGAGCCGACCCGCCCGATGCGATAAATTTATGACAAGCTTCACTTAGAGCCAATTAACTTTAATTAATTATATTAACAATTAATGCTTGATTAAAATCAACTGGCACAACAAAATTGTCATTACTTTGAAGTGAAATGTAAAGAAATAAAAAGCACCTATTCAAAATAAAGGGCATTATGCGGCTCCCACATTAACTCCAAGCCTTTTTAAAAGTGGGATGTACTCCTCATAAGACATCATTGAACGTGCATGTTTAGCTTTGTAAAATGCGAGCAAAAACACGTTTGTCAGTGCATTTCGCTGTTCATTACCTTTATTCCGCCACTTGTCCATAGGGCGAGTGGGGTCCTGTTTGACATCGATATTTTGCGTAATTGCCACATGCGCTCTGTTTTTTCGTGCTTTTCAAAGTTTGGATGGCTGAAATTCTTTGACCCAACATAAAATGCGCTGCTCTTATCGGCGACATTGGGATTCTCACGGCACATTTTGTACCGCATTTCCGTGCGAGCATCATTTGCTTCTAGCCATGGTACATCCTGTAGCCACTTTTCAGCAAAAGTCCTTTTTTTCGGTAGCTCCGGTGACGTCTCTGTCGTCTGTCTTTTGACGGGGGTGGGGGAACACGGAAGTAATTGCTCAGTGTGGCCTGCCTCTTCGACATTTTGAGAAGTTATTTTCTCGTGTCCGCCGCAAATACAGTGGTCAGCCATCGGTACGCAAAAGCGTATCTAAGCCGTTGAGGGCCAACGCGTTTGTCTACGTCCAGTACGCATGCGCGCATGCGGACCACTTATGTGCACCCCTGGTTATGACGGAAAAATTTAGTGGTTTTGAAATCGTGACGTTTTCATACCACGGTAAACCGTGAAATCGGTTACCGGCGCATGCCTACTTCAGACATCTCCTGACGCAAGATGGCTGCCAGTTACTTACAGTAGCTTTATGAAGTTTATCTCTGTGCACACATATCCCCCCCCCCATCTCTTTTTATTTATTCTATTGCACTGTAACGGAAGTGTGAAATTCAACATAATTTCAGTTAAAGGAGAATTACCGATATTTAAATACTCCAAAAGTAATAGTTTCAGCAAAAACTGCTTATTCATAGTAATGATAAAGTTACAGCAAAAAAACAACGTGTTTACAGTAAATAGAGTAAATTTAACTGTTGACTTTCCACCCCTGCCCATTACCAGTTGAAATCTTCTCTTCTAGATGAACTGCCTCAAACGGTGACCGTCAAGGACTGTGCGGCTTCCGCTCCTGGCGTCACGTCCGTCAAAGAGGAGCCTTTAGTCTCGCCGGAGAAACAGAGCGACGACTGCTCGGCACCAACGCCCCATGTCCATCCCGCCGACGTCGCCATTCCCACTAAGGTCCAGGCCGAAGTGAAGAAAGAAGAATCGGAGGAGGTAGAGATCCTTCGCAAAGAAAGCCGTCAATACTTGACCGATGGCCCGTGTACCAAAATGACTATGAGGCTACGACGCAACCTCAACAACATGCAGTCTGTGAGTCGAACTTGATTTTCCCAAGCGGGGATTTCAAACTGATGGCCCCGGGACCAGATCTGACCCACAAAAGTTAAATTTTTTACAGTATTTTTTAATTATATCCAAAAAGGAAAAAAAAGTTAATGTTTGAAACTCCTCCCTTTCATTTGTTCAATGCTAACTGATTGTACAAGCTTAAAACAAATGATTTTTTAAACAAAAAATTTTTTTTAATTAAGAGTTCAAAAATGGAGAACAAGGAGTGCCGAAATTTCATGAAAATACACAAATATTTAAATTTGTCGTTAAAATGTTATTTCCAATATTTTGATATTAATTCCAACATTATTTAAATTTTTGTCTATTTCAACATTTATTTCAGTTAATGATTTTAATTTTTTATTTACAATTCATTTCCTTAAGGATTAGTTTTCGGGCGTTCCTGTTGAATGGGACATTTCCAGGTCACTTCCTGAGGATTTTTGGTTCACCTTCTGTTGGTTTTGGGGCACTATGGGCATAGACGTCATAATGTAATGACGTGACACGGGGCCATTTCATAGGAGGTCTATCTCTGTCAAAGCTGATCTCGTGGAAAAACAATAAATGTGAATACTGTAAATGCTTAAATGTCTATATTCTTTATAGATATGGACGTAAATAGTCTCGATTCTTGATGAAAAGCAAAAAAAAAACTCCAGTTAGCATTTATTTTACGTAAATATTGCGAACTATGATGCAAGTCGGTAAGCAAATTAGCGGGCGCCATATGTAAACGAGCTTTTTTCTTTGAAAATTCTTGTGAATAAATGCTTAAATCCCTGTATTCTTGATAGATATGGACGTAAAAAAGTCTCGATTCTTGGTTAAAAGCAAAAAAAAGTTCAGTTAGCATTTATTTTACGTAAATATTGCGAACTATGATGCTACCCAGTAAGCAAATTAGCGGCCGCCATATGTACACAGAGCTTTTTCCGTTGAAAATTAATGTGAATAAATGCTTAGATCCCCGAATTCTTCATAGATGTTAAACGTAAAACAGTCTTGATTCTTGGTTAAAAGCCAAAAAACAGTTAGCATTTATTTAATATGTAAATATGTCGAATGTGCTGCTAGTCTTTAAGTCACTGTGGCGGCCCCCTTAGTACAACAAAGAGTTTTGCGTTAAAAATTCATGTGAAGAATTGCTTAAATCCCTGAAATATATATAGATATGGACGTAAAACAGTCTGTTTTTGGTTAAAAGCAAAAAACCGGGCAGTTAGCAGTTATTTTACGTAAATATTACAAAGTATAATGTGAATGCTGTCGCGACTAATTTCTCCCATTGATTTTTTTCACGTTTCAAAATGCATGCATGGTAAGAAAAATATGATAATTACCTTGAATCTTCGAACAAATTCCTCCTGAGACAATCCTTCCTGTTTGTATGCAGTACAGGTTTCGTACTTTTTCCCAACCTAAACCCGGCGTTATATCACTACATGTGACCGACTGCTTATAAATTATGGGATGAGTGTGGGACGGCCCCCTTCGGAAAGGCGTGACGCGGTGAATGGCGAATGTGTCACATCAATACATTATGAAGTCTATGCTTAGGGTCACTTCCTGTTAATTTTTGGCACTTCCATTACATTTTGAGATATTCTGGATTGACCGCCTATACATTTTGTTTGTTCCATTTCAGGACATTTCCAGGTCACTTCATGTTGATTTTGCGTCATTGTCTCTTGTTTTTTGGGCACCCTGGGGTCTCTGTCGATTTTAGGTCACTCACTGATTTTGGGGCATTCCCAGGGTCACTTCCTGTTCATCTTTGGAACATTTCGAGGGTTTTTTTTTTCTTGTTCAAAAACAACCACCATAGGATCAACACTTGAATAAATGGAAACAATTTTTTGTTGTCGCTTTTTATTTCAATATTATCAAAACTACCATCTCTTATTTTATAAATGAGAACAACCGTAAGAATAATCCCGCCAATCACCTCCCATTTCGACTATCCCAGGTGGAATCCTTCGTTTGTCGGATGTGCGGTCGAGGAGACGACGACGACAAGCTCCTTCTCTGCGACGGTTGCGACGACAACTACCACACTTTCTGCCTGCTGCCCCCACTCACTGATCCTCCCAAGGGCAATTGGCGTTGCCCCAAGTGCGTCGCCGAAGTAAGTGCCTTAGCGGCCGTTAGCGGAGTCCAATGACCCCACCCTGACAGCCACACTCCTTTCCAGGAGTGCAAGAAACCTTCGGAAGCATTTGGCTTCGAGCAAGCGACGCGCGAGTACAGCCTGCAGAGCTTCGGGGAGATGGCCGACGCCTTCAAAGCCGATTACTTCAACATGCCAGTCCACGTGAGCGCGAGCGAGCGGCTACAATAGGCTAGGATAGGACAAGAGCTTGACCGATTCTCGCTTCCTTTTTCAGATGGTTCCAACCGAGCTGGTGGAGAGGGAGTTCTGGAGGTTGGTCAGCAGCATCGAGGAGGACGTAACGGTGGAGTACGGCGCGGATATTCACTCTAAAGAGTTTGGCAGCGGATTCCCCATGAACAACGGAAAGAGGGTTCTCACAAAAGAGGAGGAGGTCAGTTCATTTCACGATGATAGTAGGCCAATCACGTGGCGTCCAATCATGTGTCAGTCAGTGTGAGTTCATCACTAGTAGATGTCCAATCCATTTGAAGCCAAGTTTATGGTGGCTGAGAGGTGTCAGGTGAAATGCAAAGCACTTTGCAAAAAGAAAAAAGCACTAACCCCAATTTCAAACGCTTTGCAAAAGAAAAAAAGCGCAAATTATAACTGCCACAACACGATCCCCAATTGCAAAAGTACGATTGCAAATTGGCAAAAGCACGAATCCCAGTTGCCACAGCACGAATGAAAATTGCCACAGCACGACAGAAAATTTCCACAGCACGACAGCAAGAACAGAAGGAAGTAGACTACATTTCACGAAAGTAGACATGAGGACAACAACTCCCGCCCACCGCAACTCATCATTTCCACAAATGTACAGAGCTGGGAAACACACATTTACACTTTGAATATTGCTATATGTACTTGGTGACCATCTCTACAGACCTACAGAAGTCCTCCCCCCCAACGCAAATTTATATAAAAATGATTTCAATCGTTTGTGCTGTAAAAGTTTTGTGTGTGCTGCTGTCATTTTATATTGATATAGATATTTACAATTCTTTTATAGGTAAATCTGAGGTCAGCTAGCCCCCCCATTTTGATTAAAAAATTATGTTAATTGTATGTGCTGCAACGGTTAAGTAGATCTTATGCTGTTATTGCTAAATTTTGAGTGGTGATGTCACTCGTAGCTTTTTTGTAGCCTCGCTCCCGCAGCTAATGGAACGTACCAAATTGCTCAACAACAGAGGGGTGTCCAAACAACTAGCATGAACATAGTACAAACGAATGATACCACTTGCAACGACAACGTTTTGCAGTAAATGAGAGGCTGAGAGTGACGTAATCAGTCGAAACTAATATCTCAAGCCCCCCGTTTAGCAAAACGGACCCTAATTTGTTTGTGCTATGTTCGTATTAGTTTTTGGGACACCCCCTCTGTTATTGAGCGATTTGGTACCCTCCATTGCCGTGGGAGCTAGGCTAAGCCTTAGCCTAGATGAGGCTAATTTAATTATAGAAGCCTATACCTACCTTAACTATAAAAGAGTTGTAGATACAGTGTATTACAAAAGTGAGTACACCCCTCGGATTTTTGCAGATATTTAAATCTTTTCATGGGACAACACTGACAAAATGACACTTTGACACAATGAAAAGTAGTCTGTGTGCAGCTTAAATAATAGTTCATTTTTTTCCGGTCAAAATAACTCAAAATATAACCATTAATATCTAAACCCCTGGCAACAAAAGTGAATACACCCCTTAGAAACTACGTACATCCCTAAATGTCCAAATTGAGTACTGCTTGTCATTTTCCCTCCAAAATGTCATGTGACTCGTTACAGGAGTGCGGTCAGCATTGCTGCAGAGATTGAAGAGGTGGGGGGTCAGCCTGTTAGTACTCGGACCATACGTTGCACTCTACATCAAATTGGTGTGCATGGCTGTCACCCCAGGAGGAAGCCTCTTCTGAAGACAGTACACAAGAAAGCCCGCAAACAGTTTGCTGAAGACATGTCAACAAAGCACACGGATTACTAGAACCAAGTCCTATGGTCTGATGAGACAGGCGGGCTTTCTTGTGTACCGTCTTCAGAAGAGGCACAACAGGTCACCTTTAAATGTCCCCAAAATGAAGAGGAGTGACCATTTTTATTCACCCCCCTCACAGTCAAAATTAATTGAACTTCTAGCTCCGTCAATAGCAGCCGATGAGTGAACACACTATTCTAGTGGAAAATTTTGGCAGCAACCTGTTTTTTAAATGGTGACACCGGTCTAAATCGATGTATAGATTCTTTGCAGAAGCATATCGCTTACCTTTTGTGATGCAAAGTATCGCAATACATCACCATTTCCGTATATTGTCACACCTCTACAAGATAGAAAAGTGTTTTAAAAATGAATACGGTAGCATTTAAGCCTGAACGATATATCGTTTAAACATCGCCATTGCGATGTGCGTGCGCGCTAGTCCCATCGCAAGCACGTGCGATAGTTTACTCCTCACTTTCTGGTCTGCGCACAGCCTCCTACCCTCCCTCTCCCAGCCTTTTGATCCTCTCAGTCACTGCGGCACAACGATGGCTTTGATCTGGCCAAGGAAGCAGACTTCACACGGGCATCTGTCAATCATCGTTTAACTTGTTAAACACTTGCAAGGAAGCCGCGCTGGAATGAATGTGTGTACTGTGGGGACGTTGGAGACATTTAAATGCCAGAAGTGATCATGAGGAGTGTGAAATTTCTACATGTCACTTCAACGGTCACAGCTAAAGTAGATAAACAGAAGCATTTAATAAAGCCAAGCATTTATCTGCTACAGTACTTTATTCTTGTTCAAAAATGATTTGGCTGGACAGTTATGTTTAAAACTTATCATAATTATGACATTTGAAGTGCTTAAAAACCATTTACATTTTTTAAATCACTTTGGGGGGAAAAGTGAGGAAAAAAACATGTCTTATATGTATCTCTTTCCAGTGCTAAATCTGAATAAATACATTGGGCACAAAAAACACACACACACACACACAAAAAAAAAAAATGGGGGGGTGCGCTACTTCGCGGTTTTTCACTTATCGCGGCGGGTTCTGGTCCCCATTAACCGCGAAACACAAGGGATGACTGTACACTGTGGTGATGGTGAGTCATCTAAAGTCTTTCCAAACAGCTATTTAAGTCATCTTGTGAAAATTTCTTGAAAAAAAAAAAAATACATTTTTTTTTAATATCGCAATATAATATCGCAATATATCAAAAACCCCCAAAAAATTGCAGCAATAGTTTTTTCCAATATCGTTCAGGCCTAGTAGTAGTATTCCAGGATTTGACTTTCATGCTCTTAAACATTCAGGAGTACGCTCGCAGCGGCTGGAACTTGAATGTGATGCCGGTGCTGGAGCAGTCTCTCCTCTGCCACATCAACGGCGACATCTCCGGCATGAAGGTGCCTTGGCTTTACGTGGGCATGGTCTTCTCCGCTTTCTGCTGGCACATCGAGGACCACTGGAGCTACTCCATCAACTACCTGCACTGGTAACGTGCCTGGACACCGCTTTTCCCCATTGATTTCTTGTCAAAACGGTCGGGTATGGTTTGGCTTTTACCGTATATAGGTTACTACTAGGTACTTTGTGAAACCGCTTCAGTCAGTGTTGTTTTCGTCAAAGATGACGACAACTAAAATATTTTATCAATTAACACTTTTTTCATGACGATAACGAGCTAAAAACATGTTTTGGGACACTAAAATATACACTAATACCAGTTTTTGTCTGACGAGACGAGAATGAGACGAAAATGCGCAATCGTTTTTGTCACATGTTCACAATGTGACATTTTATGTGTAGTTAGCCTGCATTGTAGCGGTGTCTGGTTGTGTCACTCGTGACGTGCCTTCCTGACTCACCAGTGTGTCGTTTCCATACATGCTTGCACACACGGTAAAATTTGTTTTCTTGGCCAGAGAGAATATGTACTGTTGTTTTAGCCCTAAGGTCTGTGCTGAGTGATTATCACATACTAAATGTAACTCGTAGCGATAGCATAGCATTAAGCTGATGCTAATGGCGAGCGTCCTCTTAAATTCTCTGACAACTTTTTTGTACTAACAGCTCGTGGCATCCAGGTAATTATTAATTGAAAGTACCGTATTGGCCCGAATATAAGACGGACCTGATTATAAGACGACCCCCTCTTTTTCAAGACTCGAAGTTTCAAAAAACTTTTTGAACACCAAATGAATTTTTATACAGAAAATAATTACAGAACATCTGAAACAAATGATTATAACAATATATTTGACAGAAAAAGCATGTTATTTTGCCTCATTCAAATCTTAATATCTGAAATTTTAAATATGTAAACTTAAAGTGCCTGTGACACGAAAAAGCATGTTTATTTCATAATACACGCGGTATTTTATGCTCCTGAATGATATGGACCGCTTGGATGTGTGTGGAGGCGATCGCTATATTTATTTAGTTTTTTGAATCCCGCGCCAGGAAAATGAGTGACTTCCGGCTTCGGTCTTGCATTGAGGAGGAGGGCGCTGTGACGTGTACGGTAGAAGACGTCCTCTTCACTATACAGCGTACTGTTGTGTATGGGGACGAATGATTCAGCTGATTTTGCGGATTAATACGTTTATTTTTCGCATCACGCCAGCCAAACGGCTGCAGAAAAATCATTCTGTATGAGGGAGAGGCGTATGCGCCTTTTTGGAGTTTCAAAAGGTTCCCATTCACCGTGGATATTTACTGTGGGACCATTGGACTTACGAGGAAGTGAGTAAACATCTTGTTTTGTATTATGTCAAATACGAATACAGCGATTACAAAGTAAACACTACAAACTTCCTTTAAATGAAGGACTACTTACGTTTGATCATTGATAGGCATGTAAAAAGCTGTCCTAATGGTCATTAGCAGCAGCCCGTTAGCTGCACAACAACTCCAGCCACCCTCCTCCGGGGAACGAACTGTAAATTGCTCTCCGCCGGGCGGTTTGCCGATCCACGACAACAATAGACAACCGGGTCGTCATGTCAAATAATCCAGGATAGTTATGTGTGATTTTCCGCTTTGAAGACTTTGAAACATCACTCGGTTCGGGTTAGCATGTCGGCTAGCTGTCACGCCTTCTGGTTTGTTTACATTCTCCGAAGCTGGGGAAGGGAAATGACATATGTCCGATTTAGGTGTCATAAAATATAGTTCGGGAGGTGCGACAGTAAAGGTGAAGTTGACAGTTTTGACCATTATGGAGTAATTTTGCCATGTCGTCCTGAATAAATGCATTTTTATTATTTCATATTCCATTCAGCACAAGACTGTTATTTGTCATGACCATGCCATTTATTTAGCAATTGGGGAAAATACTTGGATAAAAAGAATATCCTGTAAAAATATTGAAGTAAAGAGACAGAAACAATGACATTTTGCTGCTCTCTTCGTCGCGTTTTCCTCATTGTGAATAGTTCCCCCTCGACGGGCTGACTGGTCCTTTTCAAGCCATTTATATAGCTATTGGGGAAAAATACTTGGATAAAAAGAATATCCTGTAAAAATATTGAAGTAAAGAGACAGAAACAATGACATTTTGCTGCTCTCTTCGTCGCGTTTCCTCGTTCTGAATAGTTCTCCCTCGACGGGCTGACTGGTCCTTCTCAAGCCATTTATATTGCTATTGGGGAAAAATACTTGGATAAAAAGAATATCCTGTAAAAATATTGGAGTAGAGAGACTGAAACAATGACATTTGGCGGCTTTCTTCGTCGCGTTTTCCTCGTTCTGAATAATTCCCCCTCAATGGGCTGAATAGTAAAATCGATGAGACCAGTCTACCGCTGACGTCATCCACCTGTTGGGGACGCTAAAGCCCTATAATGGTAGGCGTGGCTAACTGGCAAATTAAAAGGCTAATTTCTCGTCATCTGTGCTTTGCTAAATTGTTGTATATAGTCGAATCGTCTCAAAATATGATTCTAATTCACATAATAATGCCATTTAAGACTTTTTTTCTCGTGTCGTTTGCTCTTTAAGTGCAATCACATTCGTAAACGAATGGCTTCTGGTTTTTGAAATGTAAATAAACCAATCTTTTGTGATAAAACAACAAAAATTACAAGAACTGCATTAACCATCAAAGTGAAGTCTAACTGGAACTGTAGTCTTGAAACAAATCTGAATAAGGAAAAACATTGCAATAAAATAATGCAAACTGGTTAAACTTGAGAGTAGCAGAGATCTGTCATGACAGAACATCGCTTCTATGATATCTGGCGCCATCTAGCGTCGTGAATGGGTGTAATAGCTAGACCGCGAATATAAGACGACCCCCGCTTTTTCAGTCTTATTTTAATGCAAAAAACACCGTCTTATATTCGGGCAAATACAGAAATACACACGCAGCAGGAAAACAGTACACTATCACCAAGTTGGTGTTGTCCCTGTAGAGAGACGCTATAGTATTCAATTGTCAGTCAATGTTAATTCGAAAAAGTTGGAAAACCTCTATTTTTGAAGTTAAATTTTACAGACGAAAACATTTTTAGCAAACGTTGACAAAAACTAGACAAAAATTTACACATATTGGGACGACTAAAGTATGACGAAGACTAATAAGTATTATCTTTCAAAAGACTAAGACAAAAATTAAAAGGGCTCCCAAACACAACACTGGGTTTACTGCTTAAATAGTTCTTGAAACCATTACTTCAACAAACAAACAAAAATACTAGTTTTGACATACACCGTGCCAAATTGAGTAAAACTTGGAGTCAAAACTATTTTCTGCCCCCTGATAAGCCAGTTAAGATTAGGGCTGCTGCTATCGATTATTTTAGTAGTCGATTAATCGATGAACTAGTTAGTTCGAATAACTAGTTAGTTTGAGTAATCGGATAAGGAACATAAAAAAATTTAAATTACTTGAGCTGAGCCTCAAATGGTATAAAAAAAAATAATAAATAAGGATCTAAGTACAACAAAAGTACAATTGGCTTACTTGCATAGCAAAAGTCCGCTAGCTGAAAAGCTTTTTATTTTTACAATGCTCTTAACAAATGGTTCAGGCAATATACCTATAAAATAAATTACAAATGCATTTTAAAACATTAGATCAAACAAAAACTTAGCTTACTTGGTCTTAACGTAAATCTTAACTTGGAGCAGCTGGATTCAGCCATGTGAAATGAGGCAGACCAGGGGGCATTGTATCCACCCTAATCAATAAAACGAAATGCATACACTTTCAGAATAAACCATTACAATGCCACTTTATTTAAACGAATACTCGAAGCAACAAATTTTAATTCGAATATTTTTTTTCTAATCGAATACTCGAGTTAATCGATTAATCGTTGCAGCACTAGTTAAGATTGATCATATCTGTGTTGACCAGTGTTGGGCACGTTACTTTAAAAAAGTAATTTGTTAATCACTACTTCTTCCAAAAAGTAACTGAGTTAGTAACTGAATTACTCTATAGTAGAAGTAACTAGTTACCACGGAAAGTAACTATTTCCATTACTTTAAAAAGTTGTTGTATTTCAAAGAATTTGATATTTTCTGAGCAGTATTCGAGTCAGTTGAATAGAGGAGAACAGACAGGTAGTTGTGTTATAGAACCTTGTAATATTTATTGCACCTCACCAGCAACAGATTTATCCTAGACTTGAAGTGCAACAAAAATAAACAGATTTGAATTGCTTACCACAAATGTCGACAAAAGCTTTGCCCCGGGACATGAATTACACTTTACATGCACGTTCTTTCCTTTAATTTCGACCAACTTGAAATAGTGTTTATATCTCCACCTCGTAAAGGGCAAATTTTCCTCTGAATGCTCTGCCATCATATCCCTCTGCATCTGTTTTGCTTGTGTGTGTTTGCCGCACGCGCTGTTCCGGTTTGTTTGTGAAAACACCGGCTATGAAGTTCGTGCGCTGTTAGGCTCGAGCGTTTACGTCACAGAATGGGGGATCACGTGAGATTTGACAACAACGCAGCCGTATTGGAAGCAGGTCTGGCTCGCAGGACATTAAACTTTAACTTGCCAGTTCGATAAAGAGACAAACTCGTTACTAAGGCAAAGAACAGATATGTGATCAAACTTAAGGATGTGAACAATGTTGACCCTTACGAGCAAGCCGAAGACAAATGGAGTAAAGATGTCAACGGGCTTCCACAATTACGCAAAATGGACATTCTGCTGTATTTATTGTTTGGTATATGTTACTAAACTCATCAGCGATTCCGAAATTACAAATCGCTACAAAGCTATGAACAGTTTTGCTGCGGATGGGTGCAGGACCTGCATATTATGACCGTATCAAACGGCAACTCCATCGTTCTTGCAAAGGTAGGCAATGCGTGTTTACTATTTTCATTGCCATGAACCTGAACGCACCCAAAGTCCTGGATGACAAACAGAGCAGAATAGACTCGCTACGGCTGGTAGTTTCTTTAGTTTATTCAAAGTAACGCACCGCTTTTGACCGTCAGTAACGGCGGAAAAAATAATCAGTTAGATGACCCCATTACTAAAAAAATAACGCCATTATGTTATTTATAATGGCGTTGTTCCCAACACTGGTGTTTACAGAAGAGTACATTCACATTCAATTGTGAAAGGCAAAGGGGATGAAGTGATGTTATGCACTTCCTGTTTAACGTCTCAAACCACTCAAAGATGGCTGCCGCTCTATATTCTGAGTCTGTACATATGTATAAATACTACTGTTGTCAAGATACTACATAAGATTTAATAATACTCAATACCGTTTTTGATACTAGATAAATATATCATTTTTTATTAACTCTTTCAGTGTCATTGACAATGATAGACGTCCAAACTAAATCAGTGTGTCACGAACAGATGTCCAATCCATTTGAACCTGATGCCTGATGAGCTGACAGCGAATAACTATGCAACTTCGAGTGGCTTGGACATCTACCGCTATCAATGGCAGCCATTGAGTTAATATTTAATTAAAAATCCTGCAGATAACTTCGTGTTGAATTTTTACTTCTCTTGTGGTTCATTTTGGGGCATTTACAGGTTGCTTCCTATTGATTTTGAGGCTTTTACAGGTCACTTCCTTTTGATTTTGGGCCACTTGCTGTTAATTTTGGGGCATTTATATGTTTCTTTAAGTTGATATTCTGGTCACTTGATTTTGGCGTGTTCCTAGGTAACTTAATGATAATTTTTGGGTAATTTCCTGGCTTTGAATGCACATCTTTCAGTACAATTGACAGTGCTAGACATCCAATCCATTTTTGACTGGGAGGGGTTCACCAGTCACCAGTCAAAATGGGTTGGGCATCTTGTAGCGTCATTGGCAGCCAATAAGTTCATTAATCATAACGATTATTAAAAGTAGTAAAAAATCAAATTTCACCCGAGGTTGTCACAAAATAACTAGAGTATCTGTACTTTTGCTATTACATATAATATTCGGAATTCTCATCCAATATTTCAGTCACTTTTCCATACTTTGGACAACCTTAGATCCTGGTACCTACCCCTAAGTTGTGAATATCATATACTAACCTCAGCGATCCTCTTCAGGGGCGAACCCAAAACCTGGTACGGCGTCCCTTCGGTCGCCGCCGAGCGACTGGAGGAGGTGATGAAGAAACTGACTCCGGAGTTATTCGAGTTCCAGCCCGACCTCTTGCACCAGCTTGTCACCATCATGAACCCCAACATCCTCATGGCTCACGGCGTACCGGTTAGCTAGCGCCTGATCGCATGTGATCTCCTAGCTCCCAGCTAGCGACCCTTCGCAACATTCATCCTTCTTCCCGTCGGCAGGTCGTGCGGACCAACCAGTGTGCCGGCGAGTTTGTCATCACCTTTCCCAGAGCCTACCACAGCGGCTTCAACCAGGGTTACAATTTTGCTGAAGCCGTCAACTTCTGCACGGCAGACTGGGTGAGTTTCTCGTCTCATCGTACCGAAGTGGCAAAAAGTCTAGCGTGACCCTCTCCACTCGTTGTGGTTTTAGCTGCCCGCCGGTCGTTCCTGCATCGAGCACTACCGACGCTTGCGGAGGTATTGCGTCTTCTCTCATGAAGAACTAACCTGTAAAATGGCGGCCAGCCCAGAGAAACTGGACCTCAATCTGGCCGCAGCCACACACAGGGAGATGTTTATCATCGTTCAGGAGGAGAGAAAGTTACGAAAGGCCCTCATGGAAAGGGTAAGCGATGGAAAACATTTTTTTTTTCTTCCCCTTTTTCTCACTATGTCAACTATGCCTAGTGCTGCAAAGATTAATCGATTAACTCAGGTAATTCGATAAGGAAAAAAAAGCTTTGAATCAAAATTTGCTGCTTCAAGGATTCGTTTAGTGTTGTTGTAATGGTTTGTTTTGAAAGTGTTACGTATAGTTTTATTGATTTGGTTTGTGGATACACACTGCCCTCTAGTGGCAACTGTGAACATGCCATAACTTGTTGAACATGGCTGAATCCAGCTGCTCCCTGTTAAGACCAACATGAGGTATGTTTTTTTTTTTTTTTGAGCTTATATGCTTATTTATGCATGTATTTAGTTTGGAAGTACAGTGATACCTCAGCTCACGAACGCTTAAGCTCACAAACTTTTCGCCTCAAGAACATTAAATTCGCGAGCATATAGTCTCTGCTGACGAACTAGTTTTCGGCGGACGAACCAATTCACGCGGTCGAAAAGCGCCACGAGAAGCTGACGCACCCTCACGGCGTCCCAGTTCGTCCCCTCACTTTCGTTGAGTGCGGACGTGGTTTGTGTTTGATAGACATTTTGGACCATATTGAGTGTACTTTTGCTATTATGGGACCGAAAAAGAGTTACCTACAGTCCTTATGGAAGGTGACTCGTGTTACCAATTCGCCCTCGACTGGTAATTGGCGGTGCTTTCAGCTTCCCACCGTAGTGAGAAGTGGACCGGCGAGTCACGTTGGCTCGTTGTCGTCGGTTGTCTTCGGTTCGCCCGATTTCCTCTCCAGAAAGGTGGCGGCGTGCATACAAACACCCAGAGGCGTCTGATGGCTTTTTGTGGGCACTTTTATTAACAACCAAAAGCATGTGGGGGGCACAGCAGTGGAGTCTACGCTAACTGCGCACTTTGCCGGTAACACTCTCCTTCCAAACAGTAACTCCCTCCCTCCCTCCTCCTCCCACTCCATTCCATCAAGCCATCTACTACCATCACAAAGGTAAATAAAACGACTTTATTATACAGTACAGTTTATTTCTTTAATTATAATACAATAGCACATTTATTATACATAAAATAAGGTATATTTTTGTATAGTTTTAAGGCTTATTTAGTAGAAAATTATGTTTTATGGGGACCTGGGAACGGATTATTCTCATTTTAATGGTTTCTTATGGGAAATAAATGTTCGGAAGACGAACTTTTCGCCTTACACACACTTTCTGGGAACCAATTATGTTCGTGAGCTGAGGTATCACTGTATACTGAGCAGGTTTTTTTTAAATGGGAATATGTTTTAACGATTCCTTAAGAGCGTTGTTGAAAAAAAAAAAAAAAAAAAGTTAATAAATGTAGTCCGTCGACTCAATTATTCGAACTGACTAATCGATAGATTAATCTCTTACCTAAATAATCGATAGCTGCAGACCTAATGGCGCCACTAGAAATGTACTCCGTGTGCAGGGCATCACCGAGGCTGAGCGCGAGGCATTCGAGCTCCTGCCCGACGATGAGCGGCAGTGCGACAAATGCAAGACCACTTGTTTCCTCTCGGCGCTGGCTTGCTCCAACTGCCCAGAGCGTCTGGTGTGTCTCTATCACACTCAGGATCTCTGCAACTGCCCCACTGACAAACTCTACCTCAGGTATTACAGTCTTTCTCCTGGTTGAACCACAGTCGCCGAACATCCGTTTAGGGTCTGGTGTTGTTTGGGTTTTAGCAGATACCGGTTACTACTAGGCCTGAGTGATATTGGAAAAAACTATCATTGCTATGTTTTTTAGTCACTGGGTTTGTGATAAATTGCCAGTGGTGGGAAGAGTAGAGTAGCGTTACTTCAAAATATTACTCAAGTAAAAGTAGTCATCCAAAAAATGTACTCAGGTACAAGTAAAGTATTTGGTAAAAAGAATACTCAAGTAATGAGTAACATTGTGAATGCTTTATTTATTTATTTATTTATTTATTTATTTTAACAACAATTTCTCAGCTCTGTTATCTATATGAACGATTATTATACTGTACTATATTACATAACAACATTAAGCCAAAGAAATACAACAACAAAAAACAAATTCCCTCAAGAAAAAAGAAATTACAAAAATTCAGCCTATATGTCACTAAAATGATCGTATCTCCAGTTTCCGTGGTCAATCGGTGCCAAATAAAAACGGGGAGAGACTCAAATCTGAGCTTTCGAGTCATGTTGACGGCGGCGCTCTATAACAAATGATTTTTTACTGTGCTTTAGACTTCACGTGATTGAATAGGCCTGCGTGATCATAGAACGTCAAGCCTGATTCTGATTGGTATAATGGAGTCGTGATTATTGTTGCGACATCTCATTGGTGAAACTGATTGAGCCACTGTTGGCACCACTGGCAAAAAAAACAACTTTAGAATAATGAGGAAAAATAAAGACAAGTGTAGCCCAAAGTAGCGGCATAAGAGTAACATTTCTTCACAAATCCATCCATCCAAAACTATGGCTAAGTAAAATACTCTTAGCAGTACATATTTCTCAAAACGTTACTCAAGTAAATGTAACCCGTTACTGCCCACTTCTGTATATTGTGATATTGAAACTAAAAGAATTTTCACCACAGTGCTGGCCAAAAGTATTGGCACCCCTGCAATTCTGTCAGGTAATGCTCAATTTCTCCCAGAAAATGATTGCAATTACAAATGCTTTTGTAGTAATATCGACATTTATTTTGCTTGCATTGAAAAAACACAGAATGAAAAAAAATATTTACCGTATTTTTCGGACTACAAGTCGCACAAGCCATAAAATGCCAGACGAAGAGAAAAAAAACTTAAGTCGCACCGGAGTGTAAGTCGCATTTTTGGGGGATAAAATCCAACACATAGAACAGATATGTCATCTTGAAAGGCAATTTAATATAAAAATACAATAGAGAACAACATGTTGAATGAATGTACAGTGTACAGTGCATTAACAAAATGCGAATATACTGTCCCCACCACGACGCTACAGCTCGGTCTTGGCTATACAGCGAACTCCCAAATGACGATGCTGAATCAATTTGGTCCTCAATACCAAACAGGTTCGCATCAACGTAAATAAATGATAATTAGGTTGTTTTACAGCAACGACATAAACTGTTAGCGTGTGTTCGCTAGCATTGGCACATCGTTCAAACACCCACACAACTGGCTCTAAGTGTCCGATCGCGTGTGGAAAACACACAACAACAGAAAAGATACACACAAGCGTTGCCTCTGTAGAGATATTTTAAAAGCATAATCAATAAACGTAGGTTTGCAGCCGTGTTTCTCTCTCGCTAACTCGCCCACTCACTCAGAGCTACGTAACTGTCTTCTTCTGGCGTGTGAGCGCTCTTCACGTAAACAAGTGCGAGTGCGCCCCCACGTGGACGTGAAAGCGCCACAAAAAGCATGCATTTCAATATAAAAAAGTCAATACAATTGAACACACATTGCCAAAGCAGAACGCAAACGGGGCCATAGCTATTAAGTTATTCAGATAACTATAGCATAGAGAACATGATAACAAGTTTACCAAACCATCAGTGTCACTCCAAAACACCTAAATAACATGTGAAATGATATCATAATGTGTTAATAATTTCACACATAAGTCGCTCCTGAGTATAAGTCGCACCCCCAACCAAAATATGAAAAAAAACGCGACTTAGTCTGAAAAATACGGTAAATAATTATCATCTTATCCAAAACTCCAAAAATGGACTGGATAAAAGTATTGGCACCCTCAGCCTAATGCTTGGTAGCACAGCTTTTACACAAAATAACTGAACAACCACTTCTGGTATCCATCAATGAGATACTTACAATGCTCTGTTGAAATTTTAGACCATTATTCCTTGGCCAACTTCTCCAGGTCTCTGAGATTTGAAGGGTGCCATTTTCAGATCTCTCTACAGGTGTTCTATGGGGTTCAGGTCTGGACTCATTTCTGGCCACTTACGAAGTCTCCAGTGCTTTCTCTCAAACCATTTTCTAGTGCTTTTTGAAGTGCTTTTTGGGTCATTGTCCTGCTGGAAGACATATGACCTCTGAGGGAAACCCAGCTTTCTCTCACTCACACCTGACATTATGCTGCAAAATTTGTTGGTCTTCAGACTTCATAATAACATGCACACAGTCACACAGTCCAGTGCCAGAGGTAGCAAAACAACCCAAAACATCAGGGAACCTCCGCCATGTGTGACTGGGGGGACCGTGTTCTTTTCTTTGAAGGCCTCGTTTTTTTCCTGTAAACTCTGTTGATGCCTTTTCCCAAAAAGCTCTACTTTTGTCTCATCTGACCAGAGAACTTTCTTCCAAAACGTTTTTGGCTTTCTCAGGTAAGTTTTGGCAAACTCCAGCCTGGTCTTTTTTTATGTCTCTGAGTCAGAAGTGGGGTCTTCCTGGGTATCCTAATATAAAGTCCCTTTTCATTCAGACGCCGACGGATAGTACAGGTTGACACTATTGTACCCTCTGACTGTAGGACAGCTTGAACTTGTTTGGATGTTAAGTCAAGGTTCTTAATTCACCATCCGCACAATCTTATGTTGAAATCTCTATCAATTTTTCTTTTCTGTCCACATCTTGGGAGGTTAGCCACAGTGCCGTGGGCTTTACACTTACTGATGACACTGAGCACGGTAGATACAAGAACATTCAGGTCTTTGGAGATGGACTTGTAGGCCTTGAGATTGCCCATGCTTCCTCACAATTTTGCTTCTCAAGTCCTCAGACAGTTGTTCGGTCTTCTTTCTTTTCTCATGCTCAATGTGGTACACACAAGGACACAGGACAGAGGTTTAGTCAACTTAAATCCATTTCAACTGGCTGCAAGTGTGATTTAGTTATTGCCACCACCTGTTATGTGCCACAGGTAAGTAACAGCTGTTGTGAATTACACAAATTAGAGAAGCATCACATGATTTTTTAAAGGGTGCCAATACTTTTTCTGGCCCATTTTTGGAGTTTTGTGTAAAATAATGATTTTTTTTTTCATTGCAAGCAAAATAAATGAAGCTATAACTACCAAAGCATTTGTAATTGTAATGATTTTCTGGGAGAAATTCAGCATTATCTGACAGAATTGCAGGGGTGCCAATGCTTTTGGCCAGCACTGTAACTTGAATAGCTCTGTTTGGAATAGGCGTGAACGATATTGGAAAAAATTAACATTGCGATGTAAATTGCCAAGGCTCCACACTTAATTTTTGAAATGGTTGCACTGGTGCGCCTAACTTTTTCTTAAGGTGCAACAGCACAAAATGGTGGCGCACCAACATTTTTCTTGTAACGCCTTTAATGCCATCTGAACAGCCTATCCTCACTAGGGTCGCAGGGGTGCTGGAGCCTATCATAACTAACTCCAGGCAGAAGGCAGGGTACACCCTGCACAGGTTGCCAGCCAGTTGCAGAGCAGATATAGACTCACAACCATTCACTCACATGTACGGACAATTTGGAGTGTTCGATCAGCGTACAATGCACAGTTTTTTGGGAAGTGGTAGGAAACCCACGCAGAAACTGGGAGAACATGCAAACTCCACACAGGAAGGCCAGAGCTGGGATTGAAGCTACGATCCCAGAATTGTGAGGTGGATATGCTAACTGCTTTTCCACCGTGCCACCGTCATAGTATGAAATCATTTTAAATAAGAATAACGTCGGAAAATGCTTG
The DNA here is from genome assembly GCF_030265065.1 of Corythoichthys intestinalis. Lineage (NCBI taxonomy): Eukaryota > Metazoa > Chordata > Actinopteri > Syngnathiformes > Syngnathidae > Corythoichthys > Corythoichthys intestinalis. The sequence goes on from NC_080396.1 coordinate 70,785,734, forward strand.
TCTTTACTACATGCTTCATTGAATGAGTCCAAACTAATTCACTCACACTGCTGAAAACAGCCTCTCACTTACACAATGAATTAGGTGGCACAGCACATTTCAGACTGGGCTGCCGCTAGTGTGTAAGTAGTTTAACGATGATTAACACATTCGTGCCTTTGATCATAGAGCTACAGCGCCTTCTCTGGCCAGATCAAAGCTACACATCTGTCAACCATGGTTAACTTTAAGTACCAAATGCCAGCTGCTCTGGTGACCAAGAAAAAGTTTGGTCGCACTGCATAGTAGGAATAATGGCGAGAGACTGTAGTTATGTACGAGCATGAAGCAGAAAAACAACTTTGTTTGTTCAGAAAAAATATATATCGCATGCCGATGCGATTATTGCGCGTGAGCACATCGCGGTGACGATGTTCAAACAATATATTGTTCAGGCCTAGTTACAAAATACTTTTTAAAATCCGGTGTTTAACCCCCTCAAGCACTGAAATGTTTTTTTATTGGGTCCGGAACCAACTGTTGCTTCTGAGAATTGGAACCGATACTAAATTGATCCCAGGTTTCAATACCCAACACTCATGGACCTATTTGGCTTCTCGTCCGGACAGGTACCGATACACTCTAGACGAGTTGTTGGCCATGTTACACCGCTTAAAGGTTCGCTCCGAGGCCTTCGACTCGTGGGCCAACCGGGTGAAAGAGGCCCTTGAGCAGGAGGAGGGAAACAAGATAGGTAGGCAACCGCCACTTTTGTTTCTAACCCCGTCTCGCAGGAAACAGGAAACACATCGTTGTATGTTATCCATTCCCAGGACCGGAAGATTTGGAGAGCCTCAAGACAGAAGCGGCGGAAAGAAAGTTTCCCGACAACGAGCTACTGCGGAAACTCAACGTCGTTCTCAAAGACATGGAGCGTTGCCGAGAGAAGAGTGCTCAACTCCTTTCCCACTCCGACGGCAGGTAAGATGAAGGTAGTGGCAGGGGTATCCAGCCCGCAGTGTTATTTTGTGTATCGACTAGAAAATTTTCCGCAAGTAAAATTTGCGTAGTCTGAAATCTTTTCTAATGATTACAAAAAACAAAAAAAATACCGAGAATATTTACTTTTTAAATTTTTTGTCCATAAACGAAGTGTTTATGTTCCCTTTTTTTGTTTATTAAAAAAGTAAAAATATAAAAAATTAAATGAAAATGAAAAATTATATAATTTTGAAATATACTTTTTTTTTTTTTTTTTTTTAAATGGTGGCCCGAGGGCTAGATCTGGCTCACCACATCAATTTGGCTAGGTTCATACCGCATGTTTTAATGCACAATTCGAATTTTTTTGTCATATCTGATTTTTGGCATGCCCATTCAGACTGCCTTTGTCCATTGAGCCCATTTAAGTGTTACGCATGCGCACTAATTCGCAGTCGGACACGCGCTGTGCAAACTGACCCGCCTGCGCAGAAGCATCAAAACAAATGACTACACACGCTGCCTCTACGTCATTCCATGGTGATCATATTTTGATCTTCAAAAAGAGGACACAAATAACAGACATAAATAATCCCTGTTTATTAAAGTTTATATGGACTGATAGAACACGTGCATGACACACACACATACGGTCGGTTTGCCCCGACTCGGCCATGTAAGTAATATTGAAATATTGCTCATTTAGCGCACAGAAAGAAAACTGAGCATTCTCGGGCTTATCCTTTTTTTTTTTTCTTCATTTTTTTAAAGACTGGTCAAGCTCGCCTACCGCATAAAAGCTAAATTCAAGCTAGGTGCTAATGCACAGCTCTCTCGCTGCCGTCCTACCTGCCTCTTTTGCGCCTTGCTGACGTAATTGCTGCATGAATTCCCTCGACTTGAGAGTTCAGACCACAGCCACATTCTGAAAAATTGTGGCCAAGATCGGATTTTAACCACATACAAAAGTGACCTTGATCAGATTTGAAATGTTCCAATTCGATGCGACTTGTCCCGTTCAGACCGTCAAATTAATGCCTCCCACGAGTTGGATAAACACCAAAACAAAATCGGATTTGAGCATTAAGACCTGCAGTCTGAACCTTGCCCTAGTGCAGTACTTCTCAAATAGTGGGGCGCGCCCCCCTGGGGGGCGCAGAGCGATGCCGGGGGGGCGCATGTGTCCTCGGGGAACATGCTTTTTTTTTTTTTTTTTTTTTTGCCGGACTGGAATAAAGTGTACTTGCACATGCACTCAGTGGGTGGCAGTGGCGCTCTCATTTTCAGAGTGCGTGCAGTATTTTTGAACTAAGGAAGAGCACTCAGCACACAGAAAACAGACATGAAGAGCAGTGCGCCGCCGCAGTTTTCGAAAGCCGTTTTCCGACCGGACTCACTCACACAGCGACCCACTGTCTTGTCCGGTTCTCACGTCGCCGCCCGGGAAGTGCCATTTTCGGCTTGGGATCGTCACGACGACCGCCCTCACCTACGGTTCTACCTCGGCCGCCGAGAATGCGCTTTTTTCGGGCCGTTTGCCTTTTAGCTTTGACTTTTAATACAGTGGGGTGATGAGGAAAGACTACTGTTTACTGTGTCTGAAAATAATTATAGCGGACTGCCAGAAGCCAAATCAATTAAGACGCCACTTAAAGACATTCGACCCCAATCTCATAGATAAGCCGCTTGATTGTTTTTCAGCGAAAACGTGCCGAATATTGCCAACAATAGTCCTGCTTTGTCAGTGTTATATCAGTAAACCAGTGAGCATTGTTAGCATGCTCATTGCATAATGACTCCACACCATTGCAAAGGAGGTAATACTGAGTGTGAGCAGCAAAAATAAAAACTGTCCTTCTGTCCAAGGACACTCTTTTTTTCCTTTATTCATTTTTGTTTTTTCGGTCAAATTTTTTGGCATATTGTCCTCATGAGTAAATGTTTCTAATCAATTTGAATTTGTTATTATTTACGGATTTTATTACATTTTATTTTTCTGTATCAAATGGTCAAAAATACCTTGAGTGTATTTTTACAGTTTGAATGTGACTTTTTTTTTTTAAATTCAGGCAAATTGATGCACGTCAAGTCTTCTCTGTTACAAACAAAACAATGTTAATAAAGTTATACTTTATTATAAGTTGATCTGTTACTTTTTTTCTTTATTAGAAAAAAAGGACACAATGTTAGGCAGATGCGTATTTATAATAGTAATTTTATAGACGAATAATACTATTTACAGTGGCGGCGGAGAGTTTGGGGGGGCGCGAAACATTTACGTCTTGCTTGGGGGGGGCGTAACAGAAAATAATTGAGAAGCACTGCCCTAGTGTGACCCACAAAAGTAAATCACGTGCATTGACTAAATTGATATAAAATGTCTGTAGTCCAAAAATAGGACAATATTAACTTTTTTTCATCCTTTAACAAAACATATTTAATACATGTGTCTGTTTTTTTTGTTTTTTTTTTAATCAAAAATGATATTATGCACCCCCCACCATTTTTTGGTTCTTAAAAATTTTAACAGAATTCAAGATTAAATAATGTATGTACATTTGTCCTTTTTATTTTTTTTTCATTATTTTTCTCACACATGAGAATATTTACTGCTTCCCACCATAAAATGGGAAATGAAAATTTTAGAGGCACAAAAACAAGCATTTTGACAATTTGAAGTAAACGCTTTAGGAACAGGAGTTCCAACATTAAATTAATATTGTGCACAATTAAAAATGTCATTAACCCCAAAATGTATAAAATTAAGATTAAAATCCTTCAATTTATGTGTTAATGTTCAAGTAGATGCTAAAGAAGATTAAGAATCTTAATGAAAATTAAGTATTTAGTATAAAAAAATAATAATAATAAATAAAACCTCTGTAAATAATACACTAATAAATAATAAACAAAATTTCTAAAAAAGGAATATGTAAATTTTCATATGTTGCAAAATGGCTACAACTTGTATCTATGGTGTAAAAAAAAAAAAAAAAAAAATTGGGAATGTCACCAATTCTCAAGAATCAGCATGTAAGGATTAAAATCTTAATATTGCAGTATTTAAGTGAATCTTTAATCATATAAATATTTGAATTTTTATGTATTTATTTGTGAACCAATCAGTCGATTAATTGTGCTCTAATTGACCTGTCGTTGTCAATGCGAGACATCCAATCCATTTGGGTGTCCTCTCAGTCAAAAATGAATTGGACGTCTCGCGCCATCAGTGCCAGCCAAATAACTTTCTACGGCTCAGCCAACATAACAAAGAATTTTCTGCATTCCAGTGACCCCAAAATGACCGTGTCCGAGCTGAAATCCTTACTAGACACCATGCAAAACCTGCCCTGCGTGATTAACCGCCTGGACGAAGTGCAGGTGACCAATCTTTGACAAAATGTCCGACCTTTCTTGGATTTTTTTCCTCAACGGGCGACCTGTCGTCCGTCCCCCGTCAAGGCGGTTCTGCGGACGGTGAGCGCGTACCAGTGCCGAGCTCAGGAACTCCTCAACGAACGTGACTGGCGGAGGAACTCTGCACCCGCTGAGCTCTTGCAGACATTGCTGGAGCAAGGGAGCCGACTGCCTGTGGTCGTTCCCGAGTGCGCTCTGCTCCAGGGCCTCCGGGAGCTGGGGCGCTGGCTGGCGGAGGTCCGGCGCACCTTGGGCGCGGAGGGCGGCGAGAGGCCTGAGGTCACCCTGGACGTCCTTCGCGAGCTGATCCAGGCGGGACGCCACGTGCCCCAGAGCGCCTCTGTGGACACAGCCATGGCCGAGCTGCAGGAGCTGCTCACCATTGCTGAGCGATGGGAGGAGAAAGCGCAGATCTGTCTGGAACAACGGTAAGGAGTGAGGCTATAAGTGGCATATTGACTAGTGTTGTGCCGATATTACTATCGGAAGGGGTCCTTATCAGCTAATATTAAGAAATAACGCCTTGATCTCTGCGCAATGTGTACTGGTGGTCGCCCTTCCCAAGATGGCAGGCAGTTACAAAGTAAAAGAAACAGCACAGATCTGTCTAGTACAAGGATAAAGAGGAAGAATATGATTGAAAATGTAAATTTTCCTTACTGAAATCAATAAAAACTAGGGCCGTCAAACGATTGATTTTTAATCGAGTTAATTACAGCTTAAAATTAATCGTAATTAATCGCAGTTCAAACCATCTATAAAATATGCCATATTTTTCTGTAAATTATTGTAGGAATGGAAAAATAAGATACAAGATGGATATATACATTCAACATACGGTACATAAGTACTGTATTTGTTCATTATAACAATAAATCAACAAGATGGCATTAACATTATTAACATTCTTTTAAAGCGATCCATGGATAGAAAGACTTGTAGTTCTTAAAAGATAAATCTTAGTACAAGTTATAGAAATTTTATATTAAAACCTCTTAATGTTTTTTTAATAAAAATTGTAAAATTTTCAATCAAAAAATAAACTAGTAGCCCGCCATTGTTGATGTCAATAATCATACAATGCTCATGGGTGCTGAAGCCCATAAAATCAGTCGCACCCAAGCGCCAGCAGAGGGCGACAAAACTCCAAAAAACAAGTGGACATTGCACTATTGTCATTTTAATCTGTTTGAGCAGGACATGTGCGTTAATTGCGTCAAATATTTTAACGTGATTAGTTTAAAAATTTGAATTACCGCCCGTTAACGCGATAATTTTGACAGTCCGAATAAAAACCTGAATTTAAGGTTAGGTTGTTAACTCGGAGTTAATTCAAATATTAACTATAGTTGCACCGATACGGCATTGACATGCCGCCACCGGTACTGGCGAGTACTAACAAATAAGGTGCCAATGCTGTGCATTATGTAATCTTTGAGTAGGTCGCCCTTCTCAAAATGGCTGCCAGTTACAAACGCTGCTTTAAAATATGTAGCGCAGATCTGTTTGGGACAATGGTAAGGAAAGAAAACTAAAATTTTGTTAACTGAAATGATAATCGAACAAAGCCCTCAATGCTGTGCGAATTAACTCAGATTTAATTCACATATTAACTAGTTGCACTGGCTTTAGTATTGGAAATAGGCCTCGGTACGGCATTAAAATGCCAATATCTGCTAATATTATTAAATACCGCTCTGATGCTGCGCAATATGTGCTCGTTGAGATTGTTTCCAACCGCTGGTTGCCCTTTCCAAGATGGTCTCAAGCTACAAATGCTGCAAATGCATCAGCGACACGATAGAAAATAGGAAATTATTCTATTTCTGTCGCTGTCGCCTGGCACTACAACCAATCAGCAACAGATTAATCTGCAAATCACTTTGCGAGGACACTGGCCAACCCAGAAAATTTGAAGTGGCCTCCAATCAGAGATGAGCAATGACACAAAGCAAGAGGCCTATGCGTGTCGCTGTCGCTACAGTTGCATTGCGCCCCGTGTGTTGTATTTGAGATAAATGGCGATTGACTTTCGCCATCGCTCATCACCTCCTGTGTGTTTTGCCCCTAACGTGTTAGGTTATCAACGAAAACAAAAATGTCAACTGAAGTCAATAAATACTCTTAATTTAAGGCCGGGCGAGTTAATTCTGAGTTAATTCACATCTTGACTATAGTTGCACCGAAATGGCATTAAAATGCAGGCAACGTCAGCTAGTACTAACAAATAAAGCGCTGTTGCTGCGCAATATGAACTCTTCAAGATATTGTTTCCAACTGCCGGCCGCCCTTCCGAAGATGGCCACCAGTTAAAAATGCCACTATAAAAGAAGCAATGCAGATCTTATGGAATAACGGTAAGGAGCAAGGTTTTCGTCGAAAACGAAAATTTTGTTTATTGAAATAAAAAACTTAAGTCTACGTGCAGAGTTAGTTCACATATTAACTCGTTGCACCGAGACTCATATTGGAAAGGGGCCTCGGTACAGCACTAAAACATATCGGTGATGCTGCGCAATTTCGAGATTATTTCCAACCCCCCTTTGCAACATGGCCACTAGTTACAAATGTTGCTATCGAATTCCAAAGAAATGGCGAATGTCAAAATTGAATCAACTGCACTGATGCACTATTTAACATGTAGAAAACGAATTTGCCCAAATCTGGCTGGTTTTTACTATTTCACATTTGTTCTACTCAAAACAATGCATCAGGAACCACCTACTTTTTTCAGCAAATCTGGTTGTGACATCACAACCAGAAATGATGATCGTGCCTAGCTTTCTAGTTCTGCGCTAGCTAGCACATGTTGACAGAATGACAGAATGTTCACATAGCAACGACTACTGAAATAAATAAACGAGGCCTGCCTTCTCAGTTTTTTCTCTTAACTGGACAGTTGTCTTTCCAGACAAAAGCACCCCCTCTCCACACTGGAGGCCATCGTGAATGAGGCGCAGCTCATTCCCGTCAAGTTGCCCAACATTCAAGCTTTGCAGGGCTGCCTGAGCAGAGCGCACGCCTGGGTAACGGACCTGGAGGAAATCCAGGTCGGCTAACGTCTCCTCGTCCATCCCGTGTTTAGCGCACAGCCCCCTGTCTGAACGCTTTGCTACATAATTGTAGAACGGGGAGCATTACCCGTGTCTTGATGACCTAGAGGGCCTGGTGGCCGTGGGAAGAGACCTGCCCGTTTTCATGGAGGAGCTTCGGCAGCTGGAGCTCCAGGTGGCCAGTGCTCACTCCTGGAGGGACAAGGCAAGCAAGACCTTTTTGAAGAAGAGCAGTCAGCACAGCTTACTAGAGGTACGCCATCAAAACAGGCAACGTCATTCTTCTGCTGTGGAAAAAAATGACTTTATTGCTAGTAGACACCCAATCCATTTGAAGCAACGTGAAATGAATCTGATGTCTAGCGCCGTAAATGGCGGCCAATGAGGTAAAAACAAGATTTAAATACTCCCTCAGGTCACTGTTTGTTTATTTTGGGGGATTTGCTGATTACGTCTTCGTTTTGGGGCGTTTATAGGTCGCTTCTTTCCTGTTGATTTTTGTGTCACTTACTGGTGATTTAGCTTCAATTTCAGGTGGTACTTCCGGTTAATTTCCGGCATATACAAGTAACTTCCTGTTGATTTTAGGGCACTATTCATTTTTGGTAGGGCTGTCAAACGATTAACATTTTTAATCGAGTTAATTACAGCTTTAAAATTAATCGTAATTAATCGCAAGTCAAACCATCTATAAAATATGCCATATTTTTCTGTAAATTATTGTAGGAATGGAAAGATAAGATACAAGACGGATATACACATTCAGCATACGGTACATAAGTACTGTATTTGTTTATTATAACAATAGATCAACAAGATAGCATTAACATTATTAACATTCTGTTAAAGCGATCCATGGACAGAAAGACTTGTAGTTCTTAAAAGATAAATCTTAGTACAAGTTATAGAAATTTTATATTAAAAGCCCTCTAAATGTTTTCGTTTTGATAAAATTTGTAAAACTTTCAATCAAAAAATAAACTAGTAGGTCGCCATTGTTGTCAATAATTACACAATTCTCGTGGTGCTGAAACCCATAAAAACAGTCGTACCCAAGCGCCAGCAGAGGGCGACAAAACACCAAAAAACACAAGTAACAATAGGACATTACACTGTGCTGTCATTTTAATCTGTTTGAGCGGGGCATGTGCGTTAAATGCGTCAAATATTTTAACATGATTAATTACAAAAATTAATTACCGCCCATTAACGCGATCATTTTGACAGCCCTAATTTTTTGGCATTCCTACATCACTTCCTGATTACCTCAGGTCACCTTCAGTTGTTTTAGCTTCAAATTCATATGATTTCCTGATGACTCTAGGTCACTTCATGTTAATTTTTGGGTCACACTTGTTGATTTTGGGGCATTACTCGGCCACTTCCTGATCATTCTGGATCACATCCTGATAACTTTGCAGCATTTATTGATCATTTCGAATCAGGTCCTGTTGATTTAGCTTCAAATCCAGGTCACTTCCTGTTGATTTTTGGTGACTTCCTGGCTGTGAATGCTCTTTCAGTGCCATAAGTTAACAAGGAAGGGACCTGAAAACAAGCCTGTCGCGATATGCAAGAAGTAGAATTATAACACGGAGATTATGCGTGTGCTGCATGCTTTCGGCGCACGTGCATGTTGATTTCATATGAGACTCTAGTAGCTCTCACAGATGTTTATTGGCCATCAACATGCCGTTGAATTAGAGTTTAGATATACAAAATAAGGAAACACTTCTATAATAAACATTGTAAAACGTTAGCATTGCTACATCGAGGCTAATGGAAAGAAACAATGTACTATCTCCACAACACAAAATTGCTGTTGAAAGGGGTCACATCAAACATGAAAACTCGCCGGATTAAAGAATTTGAAAGTGATGCAAACAAAAGAAAAAACATTTATTACTGATACAACATGCATGAAGAAAGAGAAGTGCATTTTGTTTTTGTTTTTACTGAGTGTAAAGCTTTCTGTTTGTGGCTTAGCTAACACTTTCAGTGAACATTTCCAAAAAAAAGCATGTCATGTTTAGATTTCTGGAGGCAATCACATATACTTCAGATTCTACACTAAGAATAAATTTGAAATGACACCCATTATGAAAAATCTGATTGGCAATGATATTATGATGTAATCAATGATAATTATTTGGCTTCAAATATGTTGCATGCGAACTTTGCAGGACAAGATGAGTTATTTTGGATCAAATTAACCTTTTAATGGGCTCTAATTGTAGACAACAAAAATGACAGTGTGTTTCTCACTTATTTCATATTCTGCACCTAACTAGCTTTAAAATGAGTCATTATGGGTTTTTTAAATATTTTTCAATTTTAATAGTTTCTTTTATTTAAGAGTAACAATATATTGCATTTCAATAGGTGGTTAATTAGGATGTATTGTCACTATATTCGTGGTTGAAAAAAAAGAATCAGGCAATAATATCGCGTGTCTATAATTTATGAGACAATATAACGCCTACTAAAATTTGTTATCGCGACAGGCCTTCCTGAAAATGCCACAAAATTAAAGGAAGTGATTTTAGGGCATCTACATGTCACTTCCTGATGATTTTAGGTCACTTCTTATTGGCTTTGGGTCACTTTCTGAGTAATTTAGGACATTCCCAGGTCACTTTTTATTGATTTTTTTTTTTTTTTTGGGGGGGGGGGTCACTTTGTTAGTTTTGGGACACTTAGGGTTCATATTTTATTGATTTTGAGTCTCTTTCTGAATTTTACTTGCACTTGCAGGTCCCTTTTGGTTGATTTTGGGGCATTTCTGGGTCACATCTTGTTGGTTTTGGGGCATCTACGGGTCACCTCCTGTTGATTTTGGGTCAATTCCGATTAACTTCCCATTGATTTTGTTCAAAGTTTTAGTATCGTGACAACAGCCCTACAACATGTCTCTGTTTTGTGCATTCCACGTAATACACAGTGCTAATTGACCCTGCAGGTATTGTGTCCGTGCGCGAAAAGAAGACACGACGAGACGTCAGAGGAACTCGACGACGTCGACAGCAACACTCTGGGCCTCTCGGCCCAAGACCTGAGAGACCCCGCGGCTATTGTGAGTTTGCCAAGAGCCTCTGAGCTCCGCCCACTTCATCTTTGGCTATGTTCATACTCGTAATCAATCAATTAATGCTATGGGGGGAACAAAAATCATGTTTTTCCCCTTTGCTTTGCTTACTCATTACTTATCAGTATAAAGAAAATAAAGTCAATCTAAGTGCCTACGTTTCCTCAAGGCAACATCATAGGGAGATGCGTAAAGAGGCTGTCACAAGCCCATACGCCGCGATCTGAAAGTGAATAAAAAATCTGAAGGTGAACAAAACATGACTGAAACCAAGAAGTGAATATTTGATCCTGAAAAAAAAAGTGTTATGTTTTAAAATATTCGAAAACAAACTTTAAAGGTACTACGAAATGGTAACAATGTCAAAAAAATGAAAATGACTGCACTGTCATTTTGTATGTTGAAATCGAACTGTGCATTCAAATCTTAATTCTTTTATAATTTCATGGTTATTCCATCTAAATCGATGCATCAGTCTGGTTGTGATCTCTTAACCAGAATTGATGATTGTCTAGGTTTTTAGTTCTGCACTAGCTAGTTCATGTTAACAAATTGACAAGAGAATATCGCGCCTATGGATAGCATGCTAGCAGAACTCTGCAGCTCATTCTGGGTATGGCATCATCTTCCGTTAGCCCGTTCCAGCAGGCGGGGCCAATGCAGCTGAGATTAATTAGGATCTAATTTCATTAAGAATGATGACTTTTTTTTTATGTATTTGTGTTCAAAATATGTTCTAATTTTGAATTCACTTGTAGCGTTTCATAGCACCTTTAAACATTCAGTTTCCCAAAAATCTTTTTTAATTGACAATAATTTAGCCGTTGGTTTAGCGCCTTATGAACCTAGCCTTTGTGATATGCGCTTTTTCCCCAAGGTGATGGCGTTCAAAGAAGGCGAGCGCAGGGAGAAGGAGGCGCTACTCAGGCTGCGCAAGGTCAACATGGGGAAGGCGGGACTTCCCGACGACGAGCGCCGCATGGAAACGGACGTCAAGGAGAACGGGAGCCACCCCGCCGCGTCGGTGTGCGTGTGCGGCGGGAGCCCGCGCGCCCCCCAATTGCGCTGCCACCTTTGCAAAGACTGGTTCCACGGTGATTGCGTTGCTTTCCCCTCGCGCGGGGCGCCAAGGAACCCGCGCTGCTGGTGGGACTGGGACTGCCGCTTCTTCTGCCCACGCTGCCAGCGCTCGCGGCGACCCCGCCTGGAGACCATCCTGGCATTGCTGGTGGCCCTGCAACGGCTGCCCGTACGCTTGCCCGAGGGCGAAGCGCTGCAGTGCCTGACCGAACGAGCCATCAACTGGCAGGGTCGTGCGAAGGAGGCACTGGAGACGCCCGAGCTGAGGCGGGCTCTCCGCACTCTGAGAGAACTCAAAGAGAGTCTCCGTCCAGGCGATGGTGAGGACGGCACCAACAAAGAGGCCGACTCTGTTATCGTTTTGTCCGACTCAGAGGGAGGCGACGGGGACGACGCAGTCATTGATCTGACGGAAGATTCGCCCAGAAAGAAAGAAACCCGGGACGTTCAGGTATGGGAATGATCTACTCTCCCAAGGGTGACCAACTGTAGGTTTTGAGACATTTTCAAGGTCATCTTGGCTTACTGATTGCCTGCCATTGATGGCCTTAGACGTCCAACCCATTTAGGCTGGGAGTCATGAATGAACTTAGGTCGATAGGACGTTAAGATGAGCCTTTACAGCCACTTTTCCCAGTTTAAATACAAATAGCTGTCTTTCATTATCAATGGCAGGCAATACGTATTTACAGGTCACTTCGTGTTGATTTTGGGACTTTTCCCTGTACCTTTCGTGACATTCTAGGTTCTGGACATTTTGTATAATTCCTATTAATTTTAGATTGAAAGTATTAATTAAAAAAAAAAAAAAAAGCCAATATACGACAAATTTCCAAATATCTGCACCGATAATCGGTCTATCTAATTCTGGGTCACTTTCTGTTGGTTATGGGTTACTTATCACTTCGTCTAGGTTCATACCGCATGTCTTAATGCACAATTCTGATTTTTTGTCATGTTTTTTTGGAGTGCCCGTTCAGACTACGTTTGTCCATTGAGCCCATTCAAATATTACACATGGGCAATCACATGCAGTCCGACACGCGTTCAGCAAACTGACCTGTATGTGCAGAAGCATCAAAACAAATGACTATACACGCATCTAGAGTGATCATATTTTGATTTCCCAAAAGAGGACATAGCAGACATAAATAATCCCCGAATATCTCCCATTTTGTATTTAAAGTTTTTATGTATTGATAGAACGCATCACAGTCATACCTCCAGTTTACCCCAACTCTCGGCCATGTAAGCAACACTGATGTGCAGTACTGCTCATTTGGCGCACACAAAGAAAACCGAGCATTCTCAGGCTTACCCCCAAATTTTATTTTATTATTTTATGACTGTTGTCAAGCCCGCCTCTTCCCTAAAAGCAGAGTTCTCGCTTGGCGCTAATGCAAATGTCATCGCTGCCGTCCTCCATGCCTCTCGCTCTTTGCTGACGTATTTTCTGCATGAATTTCAATTTGGGAGACTTGACAGTTCAAATTCTGGAAAAATGTGGCCCACAATGGATTTGAAAATATGAAAGTCGCAAACTATGCAACCGGTCCCGTTCAGATCGTCAAGTTAATGCCTGGCTCGAGTCGGAAAAATTACTTTTTGTTTTTGGGCCACTTTCTATTGATTTTGGGTCATTTTATGATGATTTTAGGGCAGATCTGTGTCACTCTGTTCATTGGTAACTTCCTCTTTATTTTGGGCCATTTCTGTTGGTTTTTGGTCACCTTCTATAGACCCTACCCACGTGACGTCACAACTCCGCCCTCCTGACTGGTGCCGCCCAATTGTCTGTCAACACATCGTGTTTACCTGTTACGGCTACGTACATTCCTCCTAATTACGGCGTGGTTTTCTGATCGTTAACATTAATAATCAAAATGGTGAAGGCGTGTGTGGCGGTCTGTTGCAATAACAGAGAAGATAGACGGAGAGACTTGAAGTTCTACCGGATTCCGAGAGACCCGGAGGAGAGAGCGAGATGGGCTGCTGCAATTCGACAAGAAAACTGGGCTCCAAACGATTACCACAGATTATGTAGTAGTCATTTTATATCTGGTAAGATGCATTTAATATATATTTAGAGGGTTTTGGGCTGACAACCACAATTAAGATCATTGCTAGGCTAATCGCTGACAACATACACGTATGTATGTAGTGAGAGTGCTATCGCTAAACCATATAAACATTAAAAGCCCTAGCTCCATTGGCAAATGACATGAAATACATTAGACTTGACAGTGGATGTTAGCAAGAACAAAAGATTTTGAATTGAAAATTTCTTAACTCACCTTTCCAAGCACAAGATAGATTCCTGCCGAATTTTCGTGGACGAGGACCTGTTTCACCCAACCAGCAACGAAGTATTTATAAGCCTCCAAGCTCTTAAAGTTTTTCAAGCTTTCGTGAGAATAGGCTGATTTTGTGTGGACAAGATAGTTGTAAATATCAGGGTAGCTAGCAGATGTCAGGCAAATACGGCGGAGACAGCGGGTCGAAAAACATCGATTTAGGCATCAAATATGGATCTGGCGAATGGATAAACTGAAGCTTTTCCACATAACGCCTTTTATGCAACGCATCCAGTGAGTTTACGGCATCCGAAAGCACCGGGTCTTCCATGAAATGCATTATAAACTGCTCGATCAATTGAGACCATTGATAATACAGACACAAAATGACGGACAAGGGGGCGGAACAATACAGCGATCACGTGATTTTGTGACGTCAGTGGGTAGGGTCTATTGATTTGAGGTCATTTTATAATTTTTAGGGTATTTCCGCTTCACTTGTTTATTTTGAGGCAATTCCAAGATTAATTTTTGTCAAAGTAACGACCACAAATAGATTTTTTTTGTTTTTGAGTTTTGGTTAGTTGAAAATCAGTAGAATTCAATGGAAATCCTAGTGGGAGTTGAATGCGGGGCATTAAAAATGTATGGAGAGTTTTGGCGCTTCTTGTGGACTTGATTTTTGGGAGTTTTTTTGGCGTGCGAATTCTGTGAATTGGGACAAAAACTGTAGGACAAGTAGCATTTTGAACATTGGAAATGTTTTTACAATTGAAGGTAAATTGGGCTTCTTTGTTTTTGGCGCAACCATAAACATTCTATGGACCAAATTGAAAATGGGTGGAAAAAATATATTATACAGAATTTGTTTGTGCGTGACTAGTCTTCTGGCGCCCCACAGGCGGCTGGCGAGAACGGCTTGGGCGGCAACGGCGCTACCGGTAAGTGGGAGCGGCTGCGCGGCGAGCTGAAAGAGCCGCCTAGGTGACGTGGTGTGGCGTGTACATTTGCTCAGGCGCGGGCGCCTTGCTACCGCTGCTGCCCGAGCTCCGGGGTCAGGTGGTGCAACTTTCGGCCGAGGCCCGGGAGCGACTGGAGGAGCTGCAGCTGGAAGGAGACCTGCTAGAGGTTTCGCTTGACCAGACCGGCGCCATCGCCAAGGTCTTGCGCGCCGTCTCCGATCCCCCTATGGCCACGCTGCGCACACTCATTCAGGTTAGCAAACCCCAAAAGGCGCACGAAATGGAAAAATAGTACATGGAACAAATAAATGTTTTTTGCGTAGATGGAAGTAGAAGAGCACCAGCGGAACGGTCGAGGTCGGATCAAGGAGTCCAAGAGGAAGCGAAAGGGCCACCGAGGAGGAAGTGCGGACAGGGCGGCGGCGCCGGACGCATCAGACTCCAAAAAGAGTTGCCCGTCGCCTCACCTACCCGGCCAGCTTCACGCAGACGTAAGCTTGACTATCTGCTTTTTCCTTGAAAACTCTTTATTTGGCATTAAAATCCAATGCCTTAAAAGTCTTCATTTACGGTCTCTGCTACATGGAGATATCACGTTAGCGGAACTACTAGAATCGCTACTATTTAAGACGCGAGATGTCCAATCCATTTTGACTGGGAGGGGGCTAATGAATGAATAGCTTGGACATCTCACATTGTCAATGGCAAACAAATGACATCAACATTCCTTCGGCATTTGCGGGTTACTTCCTGTTAATTAGGAGTCACTGTTAATTTTGGGCATTTACAGGTTCTTCCCGTTTATTTTTGGGTCATTCCTAGCTCATTTTCCAATCATTTCGAGTCACTTCTTCTTAAGCTTCAATTCCAGGTCATATCCTGTTAATTTTGGGCATTAACAGGCACTTCCTGTTGACTTTGGGTCATTCCTAGCTCCCTCCTTGATTATTTCAAGTCACTTGCTGTTGATTAAGCATCAATTTCTTTTGATCAAGCTTCAATTCCTGTTAAGCATCAATTTCAGGTCACTCCCTTTCAATTTTGGGTCATTCCTAGCTCACTGCCTTATTAAAAGTCATTTCTTGTCACGCTTTAATTTCTGTTCATTAAACCATAGTCTTCACTATCAGTTGACGGGGCCGCTGGTAGGGGGCCTTTTTCAAAAACTTGAAATAAAATTCAAGTATTTTCAAAACCAAAGCCGCTGGCGACCTAAACCCAAAACAGGCACCTGCCGGAGGCTTATTTGAGTCTTCATGAGCTTGCCTGGCACGGCCAGACTGTTCTCCCTGTATTTTTCAAACACTGGGAGAACAGTCTGGGACCCAGCGCAGTTTTGAGAAAACTGTGCTGTTGGTGGCTCAGTGACCATCTGATGTTCTCAGATGAACAACAAGTTGAGGAAGTTTTGATGTAGAGGTTGAAGAAAAGAGGGAGTGACTGAGTCACAGCCAGAAAGTGTTGATGACAATGTTGATTTCTATTCACTGTTGCCCCCTCCCAATTAAAGTATGTCACAGTGACAGCCAATTATAATGTAAAGCTGGTTAAAATTGAACTCATGTTGTTGTAAGGTGTATGAAATACTTGTTCATGTGCCCCTTTTGATCTATGAGCACCTGCCCCTCCACCGGTCTCTGCACAGCCTTGCTGAAACACAATGTGGGTCGACAGAGCTCAATATTTTGTTGGGTTTTACAGTGTACCGGAACATATTTCCTCCACACCCTTGTCACCTTTTTAACCCCTGACCCATTTTCATGTCTGTATATAATACTTAGCTTGACGCCTCGACCAAATCACTCTTGAGACACTCCTGCCTAGTTATATAAACTAAAACGTTCATCCTGTTTCCACCTAAATGCGGCGTTAGAACGCAGCTTGTTTGAGTTTATCGCAGTGAAATCAGTCACGACGCTCTGCCTGGCCTGGCCCCCTACGGGAAGCCATGACACAATGTCTGTCGGAGCTGTCTCGTCAACTGATAGTGAAGTCCATGATTAAACTTCAAATCCAGGTCACTTCCTGTTCATTTTCGTTCACTTGGCTGCAACTGCTTACTTTTCAATGCCTCATTCTCCCCTCCCAGTCAAAATAGATTGGACGTCTCGCGCCGTCTATGGTGGCCAAATAACAACATTTCTACACGTCCAACCTTGCATTTTGTCTGTCTGTTTTTATCCAGATTCTCTGAGAGTCAACGGTGGATCTGCCAAAGAAACGAAGTGAGCAGACTCCATTTTGTGACAAAACAAAAGATGCGGGACATTCCCTTAGCCTACCCTACCTTTCCCCTCTGCCCCACCCCCTGGGGGACTTCCCCCAACCACCTCCTTCGTGGGATAACGTGGGGACTCCCTGTGATAGCAGTGTGCGTGCTCTATCTAGAATTGTTTCCCAGGTAAGTCGCTATGTCTCGTTATTCCCCACCCTCCACAAAATAACGTATTAAACGGAGCCCCTCCCCCGGTCCTGGGATAAGCTATTCACTCGGGTCACTGGTTTCCACGAGGCCACGATACGACGCAGACTGGCGTCCAAACTTTTTATTTTTCTAGCCGGTGTCGGGTGTTGTTTCGGAGGTGGGCGACGATCCAAACAGGCATTCATCTTTTTTGGTGCTACTTTCCCCAAAAATGGACACTGTCTGAACCCCACCTCAAAGTGGTCCTCATCTGGAAAAGAATCTGACTTTACTGTAACACTTCTGTTCCCTTTTCCAAACATTATTCTTGTTATTATTATTATTATTGTTATTGAAGAGACACACTGTTATCTTTTGTGTATAAACTTTTTATTTGGATGTTGCCTTTGTTTCTTTTCACTCTTGTTAGAAAAATAAAGGTTTAGAGTTGTCTAGGAAAGGCAGAGTTGTTTTTTTTCCAGCATCCAACAATTGTTTCAATTAAAAAATTCTGGAAAGCACAACATCGAGAAAACAACTACGTTTTTTATATTGCTGGACGTCTTGCGCCGTCAATGGTACTAAAGAGCTTCCTCCTGGTTCAAATCAATAGCGTACCGCACGAATGCTATTTTTAGACCAGGACGTTGGCGGAAGTGGGTCATTATAGACACGCCCTCGCATGCAATCCATGTTATTTCTGCTTGTTTTCTCCAGTAATCTTTAAAAAAAAAAAACATGCCGGGTCACCACTGGTGCTATGGAACTTGTAGAAAGGACTTTACACATTACAACATATTAAGGATGTTTTCTTCATACGAAACGAAAACCTTGGAGGAAATATTGTGAAGAATGGATCAACTTGCAAGGACGTCCATAAGACCAGTTTAACGCCAGCAAGGTAAAGCCATTCACATTTGATATGCAGTAAACATGTTGTTGGGAGCCATGGTCCTACAGAGGACGAAGAAGTAAGCCATTTTGATATTTTACTTATTTTTTAGCGTGGCGTTTTGCCGTACTGCTTTTGTCTGAAAATGTATGACCTGCAAAACATTAAAATGGTATCTGACTGCCACCGTTACCTTTTCTGTTGTAAAAAGCATCATCAGTAAGGGGGAAGTGTAAATTATAGTTAAGATTCGTTATTGATGAAAAAATTAAGTGTTTGTTCGCTGTCACTGAGTAACATTTGTGATGGCTGCAAAAAATAGCGATGTAAATTACCCCAAGAACGGTCAGAGACGTAAGACAACCAGAGGATATATCTAAGCCGGGGCAGGGGCATATGGTGGTGAAGGATGTATTGTTGAAACGGGGAGAATGTCATTCTTGGTGGCGTAAGGCAAAGCACACAAGAAAAAGGTGTCGATAAAAAAAAGCTACTTCTGGATCAGATCTGCTCTTTTTCAGCCCTCGACACTCAAGCCATCTCTTTAACTGAACATTTGTATGTTCTTCCACATCTTTACCAGTGAATTTGGCACCAGGGACATTTTCGGACGGAATTGGTAGGTTTAGCTCGTACACTATTTCCATGCATTTACTAATTAGGGACAAACGGGAGGTTGACCCGCCTAGCCAGAATTGCTGTCATGAATATTAATAAGCAAAAGTGACATGATGCGTGCGGTATGCCATTGGATCCGTTCAATGGCAGGTAATGAGTTGATTTTTGGGTCACTTCCTGTTGGTTTTGGGACATTTCGATGTCACTTCCTGTTCAACAAACATCATGCAAATATTAGCGTCGGGTCACCGCCGGTTAACACTAGCCGATGCTAACTTCTAGTAATTTCACATGCTAGCAACGAAAGGCCATAATCTGCACAAGTTTTTTACTGGCATAACCACACTGATAATGGTTAGCGTTTTTTGGGTAATATACATGATTACATTTGTCAAATATTTGGGGTGTAATTACACGTCACGGTTCGGTACAACAAATTACAAAATTGATTTTTGTTTTATCGGCTAAAACTAAAATCCAGCCCTTATTAAAGCACAAAATAGAATAAAAAACATTAAATTTATGATATTTGTGTTTATTGTTCTAACATTCGTCATTTTATGTGCAAAAATAGAGTGGATCGACTATGGTAACCGTTAAAGTCAGGTAGCACTTGCCAGCTGGTAGCTTTTTTTTTATTAAAATAACTACCATATTCAGTGTTGGATTACGCATTTATCTGTAAACCGTTACCAGTGACCATACTCCCACATAAGCTATATTGGCTAAAATAAAGTGCAAATCGTTTTTAAAAATCTCTCGAAATACTGTTTCAATGACTTCGCCTACGGCTAGAACAAAATGAACATTCCTGATTTGAAAATATAAACACATCAAAAAGTTAGTAATACTGCATTTGATAGCTTCCACGCTGTACACTCGCCATAACTTTCATAGCAGCGATCAATGATAACTACTTAATTAAATCGAGTAATTCAATGAGAAAAAAGCTTCGAATTCAATTTTGCTGCTTTATTTGTTTAGACTAGTGGTGCAATGATTTATTTTCAAATTGTTGGAATTGATTTGACTGATTTTGGAGATATATTGCCCTCTGGTGGCAAAAGTGAATATAACGGCTGAATCCAGCCGCTCCCTGTTAAGGCCAATACAGTATAAGGCGAGAAGTTTTTGTTTAGGCTAATGTTTTTAATGCATTTGTAATTTCGTTTTGAGGTATATTTAGCTGTTCTTTGTTGAAATTTGAACTTTTTTATTTTTTGGGGGGAGAATGGTGGGGGGGGGGGGGGAGCATTTTATATCATTTCATTCAATCTATTTAGACATTTAAACTCCAAAAAGACAGTAGGCATAAAAAGTACCAAATGGCTAAATGGTTGTTCTTTAATACATTGCCATAGTTTTCAGAAAATATTCTTATGTTGTACTTAGAATACTTTTTTTTTTTTTTTATACCATTTAAGGCTTTAAGCACTTGTTTCTTTGTTTTACATTTTACAAATATATAAAATAAATAAATACAAATACAAAATTATTCTGCAACGCATTAAATGTTTATCAGATTAATTGATAGCTGCAGACCAATACAGGTTGAATACAAATACCGTTACTACTATATATCTATATAAAGGGTGTAACCGTTCATGTGGATGTACTGAACAGTTTTGCATGTTAAGTTCAGTTCACTTGTGAACTGTTTTAGTTTTCTTTTTCCTCATGAAATTTATTAGCGTGAAGCGCAACGTGCGGAACGGTAGTCCTGTGGGAGTTTCTGCACAATAAGTAATTTAGACTTTATAGCCTGTAAAAAACAGGCCTGTACAAATGTAAGCGAGAAGCTTGCGCTAAAAGACCATTTTGCTCTACTACTGTTGGGTCGGCCTGCCTCGAGCTGCTGGTGACGGTTGAGACCCTACTGCCAGTGCTGTTAAACACTTTGGCTTCATCGTTAAATTTACCAATGGACAAAGGCAAGTGGATAAATCCATAGTTATGTCGACAATTGCTGGATATTTTAACTTGAACCGAAACAATCAGTCAATGAATGCTGAATCTACATGTAAGATTATCAGCTAGTTATTGTCACTGAAACCAGATATCTCACTGGAGAAAACTTGAATATGGTAATCTCTCCCCAAAAATGTTAAACTCTCATAATTTGTTTAGGTTGTTGCTGCTAAGGATTCAAAGCTTAGTTTTGATTGTTTATTCATGATTTAAGATCTTACTTTTACAATTGTTTAATTTTATGAACTACGTATTTTATTTGAAATGTCACCCAAAATGGTCACTTTTACTCTTTTACGAAAGTTGTATTATGACATTTAAAGAAAAAAAAAAATTCCCCCTACCTTTTTTTTTGGGCCGAAAATAAACCGAAGCGAACACTTCAAAAATTGAACCGAAATCACATTTTAGTGTACCGTTACACTCCATATATATGTATAATGTGTGTGCGCGTGCGTATGTGTGTGTAAATATCTCGCAAAAACCTGTTTTATTTATATATATATATATATATATATATATATATATACAAATTGTACCTATTTATAAGTTGAAAGCCCTATAAATAGACAACAAAGCAGGCTAGTTCTTCTTAGTGTACTCTTGAGTATACATATTCAGAAACTCGCCTTGAGCGCATGGACATCAAAATACTTGACTTGAAAGCTCTTTCATTCACTGGGCCCCGCCTGCCCGTAGGGGGCTGTCTATGTTCCCTCTAAGCTGCGCGCGTGCGCAATCGCACACTGCTGGCACCTACTCTGCGCACAAGAAATACAATGCTGCGCACAAAAAAAAAAAAAAAAATCAACAGAAACGTATGTTGTAACTCGGTAGAGTGACAGGTGTCCAGCAAATGATACGATAAGGTTCACTTCCGCTACGCAGCCAATCACGCGCGGTGTAGGTTAGCAAGCTGACAACAGTGCGTGAGTGCGGCGGAGTTGAAAGACGTAAAGGCCAACCCCTTATCATGGCGAAACGAACGGGCAGCGACACATCCACTCACCAAGCCAAAGTAAAAAAGAAATGCGGTTCACATAAGAAGGAGTGGCTGTCGGAGCATGTGCAAATAGACAAACAAGCGGTGAAACTGAAGTCAAAGTACCAAGTGAGTTTTCAGAGGGAAAAATGTGGACTGAATGAAAGTTGGACTACCTCAAGCGTCATATTCAACAGAAAAGTCATTTGAAAGCTGTTGAAAATTACAAAGACTCAAGATGCGACAGGGGATTGGTACATTATTGCGGGAGAATGCAAAAGACCGACAGAAGAGAAACGAGCTGTCCCACAAAACAAAATCTGACCCAGAGCAAGTTCAAGTTCTCATTGACAATATTTTACTTGCCATCAAAATGAATGCGTCAATGGTGTCAGTTCAACAAATCCGCAATCACATGGCAAAGTATGTGAGTATACCAGAAAGCTGGCGAAGTAAAAACTATGCCTTTGAATTTGTAAACTCAATCAATGATATAGTGGAGAACGAGACTATGTGCAGTGTTAAAAATGCACCCTGGCATACACTGATAGTAGATGAGAGCACTGACATATCAGTACACCAAATGCAAGTCCTATATATTAAGACGTGAAAAATAAGGTACAATTTAAGTCAGATTGGTGTGTTTTCCAGTGACATTAAGATATTTTAATTATGGATATTAATCATTAAATGCTCTTACTACTAAATAATTTATGGGCAGTAGAAATGCTAATAGGCGTGATACTGATGTGTGGCCGCTA
Organism: Corythoichthys intestinalis; assembly: GCF_030265065.1. Lineage (NCBI taxonomy): Eukaryota > Metazoa > Chordata > Actinopteri > Syngnathiformes > Syngnathidae > Corythoichthys > Corythoichthys intestinalis. The sequence goes on from NC_080396.1 coordinate 70,808,210, forward strand.
TGTACCGTATTTTTCGGACGATCAATCGCAGTTTTTTTCTTAGTTTGGCAGAGGGGTGTCTTATTTTCTGGAGCGACTTATATGTGAACCTATTCACACATTATTATATCATTGTTGCTAGTTAGCATGTTCTTTATGCTATAGTTATCTGAATAACTTTAAATAGCTACAGTGCCTTGCAAAAGTATTCGGCCCCCTTGAATCTTGCAACCTTTCGCCACATTTCAGGCTTCAAACATAAAGATATAAAATTTAATTTTTTTATCAAGAATCAACAAGTGGGACACAGTCGTGAAGTGGAACAACATTTATTGGATAATTTAAACTTTTTTAACAAATAAAAAACTGAAAAGTGGGGCGTGCAATATTATTCGGCCCCTTTACTTTCAGTGCAGCAAACTCACTCCAGAAGTTCAGTGAGGATCTCTGAATGATCCAATGTTGTCCTAAATGACCGATGATGATAAATAGAATCCACCTGTGTGTAATCAAGTCTCCGTATAAATGCACCTGCTCTGTGATAGTCTCAGGGTTCTGTTTAAAGTGCAGAGAGCATTATGAAAACCAAGGAACACACCAGGCAGGTCCGAGATACTGTTGTGGAGAAGTTTAAAGCCGGATTTGGATACAAAAAGATTTCCCAAGCTTTAAACATCTCAAGGAGCACTGTGCAAGCCATCATATTGAAATGGAAGGAGCATCAGACCACTGCAAATCTACCAAGACCCGGCCGTCCTTCCAAACTTTCTTCTCAAACAAGGAGAAAACTGATCAGAGATGCAGCCAAGAGGCCCATGATCACTCTGGATGAACTGCAGAGATCTACAGCTGAGGTGGGAGAGTCTGTCCATAGGACAACAATCAGTCGTACACTGCACAAGTCTGGCCTTTATGGAAGAGTGGCAAGAAGAAAGCCATTTCGCAAAGATATCCATAAAAAGTCTCGTTTAAAGTTTGCCACAAGCCACCTGGGAGACACACCAAACATGTGGAAGAAGGTGCTCTGGTCAGATGAAACCAAAATTGAACTTTTTGGCCACAATGCAAAACAATATGTTTGGCGTAAAAGCAACACAGCTCATCACCCTGAACACACCACCGTTGGTGGTGGCAGCATCATGGTTTGGGCCTGCTTTTCTTCAGCAGGGACAGGGAAGATGGTTAAAATTGACGGGAAGATGGATGCAGCCAAATACAGGAACATTCTGGAAGAAAACCTGTTGGTATCTGCACAAGACCTGAGACTGGGACGGAGATTTATCTTCCAACAGGACAATGATCCAAAACATAAAGCCAAATCTACAATGGAATGGTTCAAAAATAAACGTATCCAGGTGTTAGAATGGCCAAGTCAAAGTCCAGACCTGAATCCAATCGAGAATCTGTGGAAAGAGCTGAAGACTGCTGTTCACAAACACTCTCCATCCAACCTCAGAGCTCGAGCTGTTTTGCAAGGAAGAATGGGCAAGAATGTCAGTCTCTCGATGTGCAAAACTGATAGAAACATACCCCAAGCGACTTGCAGCTGTAATTGGAGCAAAAGGTGGCGCTACAAAGTATTAACGCAAGGGGGCCGAATAATATTGCACGCCCCACTTTTCAATTTTTTATTTATTAAAAAAGTTCAAATTATCCAATAAATTTTATTCCACTTCACGATTGTGTCCCACTTGTTGTTGATTCTTGACAAAAAATTAAAATTTTATATCTTTATGTTTGAAGCCTGAAATGTGGCGAAAGGTTGCAAGGTTCAAGGGGGCCGAATACTTTTGCAAGGCACTGTATGTTACATTGACATACCAGGCATGTTCTCAGGTCATTGTTTATGAGTCATGTAATGTTATCATACCGTACACTTATTCAGCCTGTTGTTCTCTATTGTATTTTTATTCTAAATTGCCTTTCAAAATGACATGTCTGTTCTTGGTGGTGGATTATACCAAATAAATCTCCCCCCAAAATGCAGTTTATACGCCGGAGCGACATATGTTTTTACCTTTTCATTGCGCATTTTTTGGCTGGTGTGACTTGTAGTCCAAAAAATACAGTGCAAATCTGATGTTGCTCACCGTGGGCCGCAGTGTGCTCAGGGAGATTGTGTGTTTGCTCAGACACATTAAAAATTAGAGGGAACATTGGGGGCTGTGTGACTCAGCTTCATTTATTAGAAGTCGGTGGGAGTGAAACTGTCACACATGCTTTTGCGCACAAAGCCGGATTTACATTTAAAAAGTACGAAAGCTGGAATACATACTAACAAGGATTGTCTCAGGAGTGATTTGTTCGAGGAATCAAGGTAATTATTATGTTTCATATCATGCATGCATTTTGAAACGTGAAAAGTCAATGGGAGAAATTAGCTGCTCCATACCTCGGAATATTTACGTCACTGCCAACTCCCCGATTTTTGCTTTTAACCAAGAATCGAGACTGTTTTACATTCATATCTATAAAGAATATAGTGGGTTAAGCATTTATTCACATGAATTTTGAACGGAAAAAGCCATCGTGGCAATCCTTTTATCATAACAAAGAGCTAACAGACTAGCATCATTCTTCGAGATATTTGCGGACAGTAAATTCAAACTGCCCGTTTTTTTGCTTTTAACCAAGAACTGAGACTCTTTTACGTCCATATCTATTATAAAAAATTCAGGGATTTAAGCATTTATTCACAAGAATTTTCACCGGAAAAGCTGTGTTTACATCAGGCGTTTGCTAGCTTCATTCGCTAACAGATTAGCATTGTACTTGCACATATTTACTGGGACTGTCAAATTTATCGCGTTAACGGGCGGTAATTTTTTTTTTTTAATTAATCACGTTAAAATATTTGACGCAATCAACGCATGCACTGAATGACGCGCTCACGCATTGCCTCAGATTACAATGACGCCGTTTATGCAGATTAAGAGTGAAGACAATAACACCGGCCGCTTGGGGGCAGCCCCGTTCCATACTAATGTTATTCCTTCTAATAGTGGGAGAATTAGTAGTTGTGAGACGTTTATGCTGTTGCATTGTGCTATTTGTGCTCCACACATATTTCTGTAAGTTTTATTACTTTTGGTGGCAATTATGTGTCTCTTGTTGTATTTTGGGTAAGATATGTACAGAGATATGTTTTAAAGGCGATTGGACACAGGCGTTCATTGGACCACACCGTTTATTGGCATAAGCTTCGGCAACTCCTTCACAACAAACATAAGTATCATTTAGTGAAAGCACAACAAAAATAATATTCCTCTCTCTCTCAAAAAAAATAATGTTCACAAAAAGAAAAGCACTTCAGTCTGTAGTAACGAGGCCCTGTTCTCACACAGTTAAACAGCAATGCAAAGTGAACTGGCTATGCAAAATACATATAAAACTTACTCAGACTTGGGCACTCTATTCTTATTATTGTTAGTTTTATTCTTATTATTATATCACCTCTACTTTTGATTGAAAATTTTACACATTTTATTAAAACATGAACATGAAGAGGGATTTTAATATAAAATTACTATAACTTGTAACTATAACATTTATCTTTTAAGAACTACAAGTCTTTTTATCCGTGGATCCCTTTAACAGAAACTATGTTAATGCCATTTGTGGATTTATTGTTATAATAAGCAAATGCAGTACTTATGTACAGTATGTTGTATGTACATATCCGTCTTATCTTTCCATTCCAACAATAATGTACAGAAAAATATGGCATATTTTAGAGATGGTTTGAATTGCGATTAATTACGATTAATTTTTAAGCTGTGATTATCTCAATTAAAAATTTTAATGGTTTGACAGCCCTAATATTTACTTAAAATAAATGCTTACTGCACTTTTTTTTTTGTTTTTTTTTTTGTTTTTTTTGCTTTTAACCAAGAATCGAGACTGTTTTACGTCCATATCTGTAAGGGGGATTAAGCATTTATTCGCAAGAATTTTTCCCGGAAAAGCTGTTTACAACAGGCGGCTTCTCGCTACATTCACTAACAGAATAGCATTGTACTTCGACATATTTACGTAAAATAAATGCTGACTGAACGAATTTTTTTGTTGTTTTTGTTGTTGTTGCTTTTAACCAAGAATCGAGACAGTTTTACGTCCATAATTATAAAGGATTCGGGGATTTAAATATTTACAAGAATTTTCAGCAGAGAAAGCTCTTCGTCTGTTTTTCCACTCAGTCAGCTTTGACAGCCACGCTAACAATACTGGCTACTACGCCAACCTTGAGCTCCCAGAGGGCACCTGGTCCAACACCAACTCCTACGCTGACGGCAACAAGCAGATAATCTACTTTGACCCCGTGCACCTTTGGAAGAACATCTACAGCAGCTTTCACAACAACGGCTGTATGGTGCTGCCCTGGTGTCCTGGGGCTGAAGTAAGGGCCCAGCATTATTCACTTTATGAAAAAGATTAATCAAAACACCTATCTTTCTCAAACAATATGTTTTTAGGAGCCTGAGAGGATGAGGACAGTCAGATTCTCCAGCCTGAAGTTGCTGGCTAGGAGGGAGAACAACAAGTTGACCCAGAAGGTGCTGGCGCGCTCGTCAATCGAGTTGCAGCGCGTCGGGCTCATCATGGCAGTCGTCAACGCCAACACAGTCGCCGGGCTGAGGCGCCTCGCCATGACCATGGGCAAGGAGGAACACACGGACACGGAGACAGGCTGGGCGCTCCTCAAGCGGCCATCTCTCCCCACGTTGCGTCCTTCGGAATGTCGCTGTGGGACTCCCTGATGTGCAGGAAGCACAAGAGCACCTGCTGTAGTTCCTAGCGGTCCCTGTTCAACTGTTTTGGTGTGAACTTTTTCAAAGATGTGACTTCAGAATTGAGGAAGAACAAGGCCTTGGAATGGCCAACCGGCAGGACAGGAAAGCAGGACTCTCATACGCATTTTATATTTGTTTATTTAGATTTCATACTTGCACGTCACTTTTGAGTTCTTAACATATCCTGCACTGTAAAGGGATGCTCCACAATTTAATTGTATAACTGTATAATGATAAAGGGTTATTCTATTCTATAATAAATTGTGATTGTATATAGAATTTATAAATAATCTATTATTTATAATTGATTCTGCATGTTTTCCTCAAGTATTGAGTTTCTGATGTTGAGTGATTTATTAGCTGTTGAAAACTTGCAGTAAATTTTAAAAAAAAGTTGCTATTTTGGTCAAAAACGTGTGTGTGTTTTTTATATATATATATATATATATATATATATATATATATATATTGCTATTGATCTTGAAATTATAGGTGATTATCTCTGAATTTTAGAGCCATTTTAAGTTATACTTGTATAAAAAATAATTAATCGGGAATTTATAAGGGAACGACTTTGAATTTTTTTTTTTTTTATGCCACTACTCATGGAGACTCATATATGGCTAAGGTAGGTGCCTGTTTTTGTTTTTAGGTTGGTAGCAGCTTGGGTTTCGAAAATATTTGAAGTTTTTGAAAATAGGCCCCCTACGAATCGGCCATGTTTCCCATGTCATGTCAAGTATTATGAAGTCTATGCCTTCAGCCTGTTGACGTTAAACAGCAGCGCCATCTACTGGTATCTACCTTTGGGTACACTGAAAGGATGCTGTTTACTAAAAGTCTCGCTTTTGGTTATTTTTTGTCAGAAATGGCATTTATTGTCAATATTATGTTTTCAATCCGTAAGGGTGTAAGGCAGCCGCATTTTAAAATAACAACAGCGTCGTATCACTGCCGGCTAACATTAGCCGACGCTAACTTCCGGTAGTTTGGCGCGCCGGGGGTGGATGCTAGCCTAGCGACGGAAGCCGACACGCTGCAGACTCGCTCACTGGAAGAAGAGACACAGAAGTCCACTCCGAGGAAAAATGCACGTTTGCTGCGTGCGGGGCTGTTCGAACAGCAGTTCCTCCGGCGCCAAAGTAAAGTTTTACCGACTGCCTACGTCGTACAGACCGTTTCAGGCCAAACGGCGGAGTTTGTGGCTCCAAGTGCTCCAAAATGCCAACGGCGGCACCGAGGAGTTTCACGAAAATGCTCGCATTTGCGGCGCTCATTTCCTCTCTGGTAAGTTCAGCTCTTTTCATTATTTGGCTCACTTTTTGCTTGGGTTGAAGATGTTGACGAAGTGCGTTTGCAGGACAAGTGTCCATGGATCCCGAAGATCCCGACTTTGTGCCTACTCTCTTTCCAACGTTGGAGAATAGCCGCGTTAAGAACAACAGAAGGCAAGAAAAGTTCACGTTCTCATCACTTCGTCGTTTGTTTTGTGAAACCTGCTTTGTTCATTAAGTGAAAAATCAAAGGATGCCACTTGAAAGCCTTCCACTTTCATTTGTTACAGAGGATTGGAATCGGTTTAAAATGTATTTACTATTGAAAGATACGGTGGCCCTGAAGTGCAAAACACAACGGCAAATCCAAATAACACAACGCACATCACAACAAAATAAATAAAGAAAAACAACAACAACGAATCACATTTTTAAAAAAATGAAAACCACAACAGCAAATGAAATTCAAAAAATAAGAAAATCACACACAACAAAAAAAACATTCAAAAACCACAATGACAAAAAACGTAACAAAACAAAACCCCAAATCACACAACAAAACAGTAGATTAAATAAACACAACGCCAAATCACATAACAAAAAAAAAAAAATTCAGAAGATACAACGACAAATTAAAAAAACAACGCCAAATCACATAACAAAAAAAAAGACAAATCCAAAAATGAAATCACGTTAAGGAACCGGAAGAGGTAGGTACCACTGATTGGATAACATCAATTAATGTAATTATAATAATATATGTCTTAATATGAATGACATTAAATGCGATGCTCCCATTGGTTGAGTTCGCAGGCACAAAGACTTGTGTGTTATCTGACACCACGATTGTAAATAGCAATGAATAACTGGGAATGTGCTTCCCTGAATTAAACACAAGAGTCAAGCTCACATTTCACATATACAGTGGTATGTAAGAGTATCTGAATCTCTTGGAATGTCTTACATTTTTGCATAAAATCACCATCAAATGTGATCTGATCTTTGTCAAAACCACACAGATGAAAATACAGTGTCTGCTTTAACTAAAACCACCCAAACATTCATAGGTTTTCATATTTTAATGACAGGGTACCCGCGGGTTATTAAAAGTATTAAAAAAGCATTGAATTTTTAATTTTTAATTTTGAAGAACATGTCAGTGCAACCTAAATTATATCCGTGATGAAGTTTTTTTTAATTTTTTTTAATCCATAACGAAGATGACGCGTAGAAGATTTACGATGCACTGCACCTCGTGCGTGCGTGCTGTTAGCATCATTAGCCTGAACATCACAACAGCAGGCAATCGCACAGTACTGTGTGCTAATGTAAGGAACTGCTCAGATGCCTTAGTTGTTATGTTCGACGAAAGCCTCAACAAGACAACCAAGTCCAAACAGTCTGACCAGCATGTGAGGTATTGGATCGGCGACCAAGTCGCATCCAGATCCTTTGGGTCGCAGTTTATGGGTCATGCGAAGGTAGTGGACCTGCTTAACATTTCAAAGTAAGTTGCCAATTTCTCCAATTAAAATGTGTTAGATGCAATAATGTATTTCTGCACGGTTTGCCTTTCGAATGAATGTGAATTTCGTAGTTTTAACTCAAGAGTTAGCCATGTTCAATGGGGTATTGGCAGGTGCACTAGCCTTAGCATGGATAAACCGGAGTCGTAGATCAACAACTGTTGTGCCGAAAAATAGCCGCCTCGCGTGAAATGTCCCCCCCGACGGGAACACTTATTTATAACGCTTTATGGAGCGTTTATTTTATTTTATTTATTTGCTTATTTATTTTATTATTGAGCGCCCACACGTCACTCGTACAAACAGCTTTTTCTTACCAAACGACGGACATGGAAATGATTTTCTTGTACCGTGAATATGTATTATTTTACTCTGCTTGAACTAATAAATGTCATACCTTTGTTATTGTCATTGGGATATGGTTGTGAAAACCTGTAGACTAATACATTTCTGTTCAAAGTTGGTTATGTGGCCCAGTCCACGATTTGTTACTAAAATACAGTACTACTACTTTGTGTAATTTATTTATTTAAAACTGATTTTACAGTCGTAAATCCATTCCAGTAATGCGTCGATGAAAACATTTGATGTTTTCACCTCAATAAAGCGTTATAAATAAGCGTTTTTCGGCACAACACCACCATCACGCTCAAATACACAACACAGTTGACACTATTATTGGAACGAGTGCGGAGTAACGTTGATCTGAATAACATGGCATGGTGATAGGCAAATTATGATGTAGGTGATAGTAAAAAGGATTAACATGTGTTTTGTATACTTGTAATGTGATCAGGAAAAAAACAATTACCAAGGGAAATGGTCATGTGTAGCTTTTTTATTTTGTGGTAATTAATGGTAAACTACTGCCATTTAGTGGCTGTTCTTTAAACTTTCCCAAGCACTTTACAGTTAAGGTGACCAACTTGACAATCACCAACCTACCACCTTGACTAGGTCCTCTTAAAAGGGAAACCTGTTGTATTGCAAATGTAATTTCTGAAGTTGCTTTACAAAAATAGTGTATAATCCATTTTATCCTGGGGGGGAAAATCTGAAAGACCTTATATTTAAATGTGTTTTAATTGTATCTTCAGTAAATGTGCATTCTTTTGTCAAACACACTTGGTAATTGAGGTTAAATTTGATGTTCAGTGCTTTGTTTTTTTAATATGATTCAATATTATCTAAATAATGGGTGCGAGAAAAGTATTAATTTTCAGTTAAATGGCATTAAAAAAGGTCTTAAAAGTCTTGAATTTAGATTTATCAATCCTGGGGGGACCCTGAATGAGGATAGCATGCAAACAATGACAGAAGGGGGAAAAATAAGTGAACCCCCTGCCTAAGGAGACTTGGAGCAATTGAAACCAATTTTTACCAAAAATTTTGAGTCAGGTGTGTGCCCAATCACTAATGAGTGGTTTAAAGCTGCCCTGCCCAGTGCCTACTATAAAACACACACCTGGTAAGAAACATCTTGATGAGAATCATTGTCTGATGTGCATCATGGCTCGGTCAAAGGAACTGTCTGAAGACCTGCGATCAAGGATTGTTCGTTTGTATAAAGCTGGGAAGGGATACAAAACCATCTCTAAAAGTGTGCATGTTCATCAGTCGACAGTCAGAGAAGTTGTCTACAAATGGAGAGAGTTTATCTCTGTTGCTTACCAAAGATGACACCAAGAGTTCAGCGCAGAATACTCAGAGAGGTTTAAAAAAAAAAAAAAAAAAAGTGTATGCTAAAGACTTACAGAAATCAATGGCACAGTCAAATATCTATGTGCGCACATGAACTATATGTAAAACTATGGCCAAAAATGGTGATCATGGGAGGACTCCACGGAGGAAGCCACTGCTGTCTAAAAAACATTGTTGCTCGTTTAATGTTCGCAAAAAGGCACTTGGACACTCCACAGAAGTTTGGGCAAAATATTTTGTGGACTGATGAAACCCAAGTTGAATTGTTTGGGAGTAACAAACAATGTCGTCTGGAGGAAAAATGGAACAGCTCACCAACATCAACACCTCATCCCCACCGTGAAGCATGGTGGAGGGAGCATCATGATTTTTGGCTGTTTTGCTGTTAGGGCCTGGACAACTTACAATATGAATGGAAGAATTAATTCAAAAGTTTATCAGGATGTTTTGCAGGAAAACCTGAGGCCGTCTGTCGGACAGTTGAAGCTAAAAAGATGGATGCTGCAACTAGACAATGATCCAAAACACAGAAGTAAATCAGCTTTAGAATGGTTTCAGACAGAGAAAAATTCACGTCCAAGTCAAAGTTCAGACTTGAACCCCATTGAGATGCTGTGGCATGACCTAAAGACAGCGATTCACGCCAGACATCCAAGAAATCTGAGCTACAGCAGTTTTGTAGAGAAGAATGGGCCAAGATTAGTCCTGATCGATGTGCCAGCATGATCTGCAGATACAGGAAGCATCTGGTTGAAGTTATTGCTGCCAAAGGGGGGCCACAAAATATTAAATGTGATGGATTACTTATTGTTCCCTCAATTGTCATTGTTTGCATACTATCCTCATGAAAATATGAAAACCTGTAAATGTTTAGGTGGTTTTAGCTAAAGCAGACCGTTTTTTCATCTGTGTAATTTTGACAAAGCTCAACTCACATTTGTTGGTGATTTTTTGCAGAAATGTGAGAAATTCCAAAAGGTTTAGATACTTTTTCATACCACTGTACTTTATTTAGACTGCACTCACCCATGTCATGCAGTGTTTCCCACAGGATTTTAGGAGACTGTGGTGGGAGGGTCTCTGACCCTCGGGGTAGGGTGTGTGTGTACATTTTCAAGCCTGGTGTATCTCTTTAGGGCATTTTGAGACCCCTGAATGTAATATAAATTGCTGTATGCGGTGTCGCCGGATCGCGCCAATAGCCCATATAGTCCCATAGCCTGGTACACCAGACTCAGCAGCAATATGTTCCAATCCGCGGTAAATTCGGTTTTACATGACCAAAAATACATTGAGTCGCTAAAACCAACAGTCTCTCGCGCTAGCCATGTTGAATATGTTGAAATGTCTCTCGCTAGTTTCTTGTCGCTTAACCGACGTCGCGTCAGCCCGTCGCTGATTGGCCCGCTCCGCTGTCTATTTGCTGTGTCTGGCTCCGCCCTGGAAATTTTTTTCTGCTTAATGGTGGCCAGACTCATACTCTCATAGCCAGGCATGAAAATGGGTCGGGGTTAAAAAGGTGAGAAGGGTGTGGAGGAAATATGTTCCAGTACACTGTACACCCCAACAAAATATTGAGCTCTGTCGACCCACACTGTGTTTCAGCAGGGCCATGCAGAGACCGGTGGAGGGGCAGGTGCTCGTAGATCAAAAGGGGCACATGAACAAGTATTTAATACACCTTAAAACAACATAGCTTCAATTTTAACCAGCTTTAGATAATAATTGGCTGCGACTGTGACATACTTTAATTGGGAGGGGGCAACAGTGAATAGAAATCAAAACTGTCATCAACACTTTCTGGCTGTGACTCAGTCAGTCTGCCTCTTTCTTCCTTCAACCTCTGCATCAAAACTTCCTTCCTCAACTTGTTCATCTGAGAACAAACCACATCAGATGGTCACTGAGCCACCAACAGCACAGTTTTCTTAAAACTATTATTTCATTATTATCCATACTTAACAACTCTAGCACCTAATGATTAATAAAGCAATGACATAAAATCTTATAGAAAAATAACATTGTAATTAGGGCCCGAGCACTAAGCGTGCGAAGGCCCTATTGTTTTGCAAAGGATTTTTTTTTTTTTTTTTCAGGGCAAATGAAAACAGCCAATTTGGAGGCCTGAACATGCACAAAAAGTCACCAAAATTTGCACATACGTGCGGAAAATTGTAAATTTCAATAATTTTGCAACGTTGCAAAAAATATAACAAAATGGCTCAGTGGCGCCCCCTTGAAATTTTAAAATTGGCCTATAACATTAGGGTCTGTCAGCGTAGAGCAATGAAATGGGGGGTCTATACCTTGTCCAAAACCGCTCCAAAAAAGCATTTACACCCATATTCCAAACCCAACAGGAAATCAGTTGTTTTGGATCAAATATGAAATTTTTATCGATTTACAGGGTGCACATTTGAGACCTTTTCGCCGAGGGAGTTAGTTGGATCATCTTCAAAATTGGTGAGACTGTTCAGGAGACATATGAAATCTTAAGTTTTGAAAATGGTGCGTTTTCATTCACGGGTCTGACCTGGGCGTGGTGCCAAAGTCGGCCATTTTTTCGGCAAAATGACAAATTCAGTAAATGACTAGTAGTTCCTTGACACAACGTTCAATCTTTTTCATATTTGGCATGTATGTGTGGTATCCCACCCTTAACACGAGTGCATTGAAATATTACCCATTAGGCCTAGCGCCCCCTAGTGAGAACAGGAAATGCCTTTTTTTACGAGACAGGTTCCTCCTCCAAGGGAAAAAAAATCTGTTGACCTCAAACCTGCATCAGGGGAGCCTTAAGACCTGTGTTCAGGTGCCTGATGAAAAATATTGAGGTTTCGTTGAGGCGGAGGGGTCCAAACAGGAAAGTGAAAATGACCGTCAACAATTTGTCACGCAAAAAACTTTGAACAGTCATAACTCAGCAGATATACAACATATCTGCACAAAACTTCCCGTGCTTGTTGAGAGTCATACCCTGAAGGGTCTTGTAGGGGTCATTTGCATCAATTCTACAGTGCCAACTAGTGGCGACAGAAAGGAGTTTTAAAAAAGGCCTTTGCTATTGGGTTTTTTCAACGTAGAGCAATGAAATTTGGGGAGTCCATACCTTATGCAAAACTGCTCCAAAAAGTCTCTTGCACCCATTTTCCAAATCCAACAGAAAATCGGGTATTTTGGATCGAATGTGAAATTTTTATCCATTTGTAGTACAGTTTACATTTGGAGGCCTGAACATGCACGAAAACTCACCAAATTTTGCACATACATGCGGCTTTGCGTGTGTTTCGATAATCTTGCGACGTTACAAAAAAATGTAACAAAAGGGCTCAGTGGCGCCCCCTTGAATTTTTCAAAAAGGTGTTTCCTATTAGTTTTTTTTAACGTAGAGAAATGAAATTTGGGGAGTCGATACCTTGTGCAAAACTGCTCCAAAAAGTCTCTTGAACCCATATTCCAAACCCAACAGGAAATTGGGTATTTTGATCGAATGTGAAATTTTTATCAATTAACAGGGTGCACATTTGAGACCTTGTAACAAAGGGAGTTAGTTGGATCATCTTCAAAATTGGTGAGACTATTCAGGAGACATAAGAGATCTAAAATTTTCAAGAAGTGCGTTTTTATTGACATGTCTGACCTGGGCGTGGACCTAAGTCGGCCATTTTTTCGGCAAAATGACAAATTCAGTAAAAGACTAATAGCTCTTTGACACAACGTTCAATCTTTTTCATATCTGGCATGTATGTGCGGGATCCCACCCTTAAAAAGAGCGCATTGAAAAATTACCCATTAGGCCAAGCGCCCCCTATTGGGAACAGGAAATGCCTTTTTTTACTAAACAGGCTCCTCCTCCAAGGAAAAAAAATATATTCACCTGAAACCTGCATCAGGGGAGCCATAAGACACGTGTTCAGGTGCCTGATGAAAAATACTGAGGTTTGGTTGAAGCAGAAGAGTCCAACAGGAGAAGTGAAAATGACTGAAGCCATTTCGTCTCACCACAAGTTTTGAACAGTCATAACTTCTACAACATATCTGCGCCAAACATCTCGTGCTTGTTGAGTCATACTCTGAAGTAGAGGTGTGCAAAATTTCCGATTCTTAGATTATTCGCGATTCGGCCGTGGAAGATTCGAGAACGATTCGCAAACATCCAAATTCCGATTATTGAAATATGCCAAGTAAAGCGGAAGTACAACACACTCAGCGCGCCGCGCGGTCAATGAGCAACGGAGCGAGAGTAGCTAAACATCATGCTTCTCATTACCCGGCCCCTCGGGTAATGCCAATGCTCAACTCGCGGCTCTAGCTCAACTCATGCCACGAGATAAAAAAACACAACAACATACCTGAAGCTGCTACAAAAGTACGTCATCCACATAATGTTACGGTAGATATCATTTATATAAGACTAGATGCACTACGGTAGCGGTAGCGTTTGCAGCACATCTACAAAAAGCTAGATGCAGACGTAGTAAACGGCCGCCATCTTAAAGCAGTACACTTCTCTGCAAGGCTGTTGTAGCGAACCTTCCAAGCAAACCTAATTAACTTTTTATCTAAAATACTCCTAAATCGGTAAAATATTGACTTGAATCTATCTTTAAAATAGTTTTAAAACTTTCACATGTCGAAAGTTGACAAAAGGGAAATTATGGATTAACGGGAGCAATTTTAACAACTTTAACGGTTGATTCACAACATTAAATTATTTGAATGTAGTTTAAAGCTGCTGATAAAAGGGGGGGGGGGTGCATCAATAATCGTTTTAGAATCGAATCGGACCATCTGAATCGTAATCGTAATCGAATCGTTAGGTGCCCAAAGATTCCCAGCTCTACTCTGAAGGGTCCTGTGGGGGTCATTTGCATCAACCCTACAGCGCCAACTAGTGGCAATAGAAAGTCACTAATTTTTCTAATATATGTCCAGTTCTTTTCAGGTTGGTCACTATAGTTTCAAGACCTTTTGAAATATTTATTTTACGGCCCATGTCCACATGTCTCTGTCTGTTGCCGTGACGACCCTTTATTCGCTCCTTTTTTGTAGTACTCTGTCCAATAGGGGTTTTTATCTCTTAGGTGTGTGAATGTAAAGAGGCAACGTTCAAGCATGTTAGGTTCTAATGAGATGATTAGGGAAGACGATCTGCCACCAACCTGAACTGCTCACTGTCCGAGTTGCGCTAGATTGCAAGGGCCCGTTCAGTCCTGCTTGCAGGCCTAGTTGTGTTTATAATTGTATTCAATACCAGACTATCCTTGCAAACTTGTTCTTACCAGGTCTGCTTTTCACCCAGCTGAGGAGGTATCCACTGCCTTTAGCAGCCTCATCTAACTCCTTTTTTTATCCCTCAATCTCCCTTCCCTACGAGGCATGTCTATGTAATGAAATATAAATATTTAAAAAAAAAAACAAAAAAACAGACTCCCCGGTGGCTTTTAGTTTTAAAGCTTTAATTTCTTTCTCTCTCAATAACGATGGAGGTAGATTTGTGTTTTTATTATTCAATCAAAAAACAAAGTTACTTCTATCAAAAACAAAGTTGCTTCAATCAAAATACAGTATATGCTTTTAATCCCCATAAAGTCACTTCAATAAAAAAAAATTGTTTTTGATTGCAAAAATAAATTTGAGACAAAAAAAGCATTTGAAAACTATTTTTCTTGATTGAAACAATTTTTTCCATTGAAGTAATGTTGTTTTGCGTTTGAGCCACATTTTGGCTAGGACATTTGTGTCTTTATTATTCAATGAAATAAGTTGCTTCAAACAAAAAAATATATATAAAAAGAAAAACTTTGCACATGTGTCAATCACCGTTTACCAAAGCCTGAGAGGGTTTGAGTAGACTCACTATGAAGCATTTAATAAAGCCAAGCATTTTCTTACTACTTTATTCTTGTTTAAGAATAATTCGGTGGGGCAGTAACATGTTTAAAACTTATCATAATTTTGAAGTGCTTGAAAACCATTTATAAATGATACTCGGTGAAAAAAGTGAAAAAACATGTCTTATATATATGTATCTGTTTTCCAATGTAAAATCTGAATAAATGCATTGAACACGCACAAAAAAATGGGGGGGGGGGGGCTACTTGGCGGTTTTCACTTATTGCGGCGGGTTCTGGTCCCAATTAACCGCGAAAAATGAGGGATCCCTGTATTTCTGAAAAGCTTAAGCAGGACTCATTCCCACCACTCGTCGGGCCGGTGTTGTGCCGACACCGGCCGTCAGCTCAAATCCCAGCCGAAAATAACGCGTCTCCGGCGGACGACGGGAGCGATGTGAGGCGCCCCCTCCATCCGAGAGCATGCCGCTTAATTTAACTCAACAGTGTGTTTCTTCGTTTATATTACCGCTAAATACACAAGCTTGACGCCAATTTAACGGGAGCTATTTTTCTTCATGGGAGATTTGGCTAGCTCTGGCAGTGTTCAACGCAAGCTGCAACGAATGGCAGTAACTTTTTTATATCGCAAAATGTGAAAACGATTGAAACCATCACTCACAAACGAAACTGTGGTGGGCCCAAACGAGACTGTGGGGGGCCGCCACAGTCTTATTCATTGGTGGGAAACACTGTCATGCAATCAACAACTATTTAGAACTAATGGCAGCGTAGTTGTTTTTTTCTCTGATTTGCCATTTTTTCAATTTGTTGTTGTGTTTTGTGACTTGTGTTTTTGTTGTGATTTGCTGTTTTTTAATTTGCCGTTGTTTTTTCTTTTTTTTTTTTGTTGTGTGATTTGCCGTTGTTTTGATTGGTCGTGTTTTTTAGTTTTTGTAACTTGATGGTTTTTTAAATTTTTTTTATTTTGTTACGTGATTTGCCGTTGTGTTTTGCACCTCAAAGCCACTGTATGAGCATGTGGAAAAAACGTAAATTGCTGCACGATTATCATTTTACATATAGAAACCGAATGTGGCACTCAATTTTTTTTTCTAAACCATTTCATATTTATTCCAATCAAAACAATACCTGTGTCACAACCCAATGTGAGTACCGACAGGATCTGAGTGGGGCATGCACAAGTTAAATGAGCACGGTTTACGGCAGGCAACTAACCTTGGTCCGTGTTTCCCCTAGGATTTTTTTAAGCTGTGGTGATGGGCCGCGTTAGTCGGACAACCCCATCATGTGCCGCGGCGAATTTGTTTCATATCATGACAAATAAGATTTTTTTTTACAACATTTAATATCATTATTTTTTTCCTAAGAACCTTAACCTTTGCAAAGTTTGCATCCTGCCTGCGGACATTTGATTTTACTGGACTAAAAAATAAATAAATAAAAAGGGAAATCAGCAATAAATGGCAAAAAATGAGATCTAGGAAATGAAGACACTCGAGCATCTCTAATGCCGCTTTCCCACTGAAACTAGTGGGTCAACGCGCGTTTTTTCCAAGCCGATGCAACCCACTAGCAATTGGCATTTGGCACCTTTCCCATTGACAAAAAAAAAAGCAGTGTCTTTTTTTTTCCCCTCCTCAGCCGTGCGTAAGGTTACGTGACGTTACCACGCTAAGATGTACTTCGAAAAGTGCGACCGAATTCATTCAGTTCAAGGAAGTAAACAATGCAGAGCAACATGGAAGCCTCGTTTCCGTTTGTGTTCTCTGTTTTCATGCTTTTTACTGCCCTCAAAATGGTCGAAATGCAGCAAAGGATCAACACTGCTTGTGCTGAGGCAACGTACGCTACGTGAATTTTGCTTTGATCGACGTATACGCATCGACGTAACTACGGTTGTGGGGCGTGTTAAATGGGAGGCGACTAGCCCGTTGTTATGACTCATCACGTAAGACCTTACGTCACCACGTAGATTAGGGTGTTGACTGTTGACCTGGGGTTTTGCTTTCACACTGCATGACGATCAGAGCCGAGGTGATTTTAACGCGAGTCGCTTGTCGGGTTGATTGACACAGGTCGAGGCGGGTCGCTGCACCTTTCCCACTGCCACCAAAAGCCAATTGTTAGTGGGTTGACATGGGTTTTTTGGCCAGTGGGAAAGGGGTATATCTTACATTGTACAGTTGACTAAATGTCTTACTCTGTTCATTGCAGACAAATCTCTCTCACAGTTCACTGTTGAGATGGGCACTGTCAACGCAATGTCCGACAGTTGCCGTCAGCAGCACTCCCCATTTATCAGTCTGTGATGCCATTTTTGACATCTGACCTGGTCCATATTCTGAAACACATTCAATGTTTTACCCATTTGGATTTAAATCAAATATGTCTTGTCTAATTTACATTAGTCAATCTGACTTCAGTTCTAACTGAAGTCTTTGTTGGAGTTACTTTTCTGATTGTTAGTGCAAATTCATATAATGATTTGTTTCAATGAGATGAAAAATACTTCTTTCAATGTAAATACGCCATCGGTCTTTAAATTTTTTGTATAAGGAATATGCCAGGTTATAGACAATAATAATAATGATTTCTATAGTTTATAGACAATTAACCTTTTTCAACACCAGAATTTAAGGTAAAATAATACAATTATGAATTTATGATTAATAAATATAATAGGTGCAGGATTCTTAAAACTCACCTTGATTTGTGTGGTACAGCCATGACTTGAACTTTGCCATTTCTGTCCATGTCGGGTCCCAGCTAGATTCTCTGTTTGCTATTTTGCTTAGTTGGGAGTTCTCCTACGCTGAGCTGTGCTCTTTCCTGATCTGCGTCTACAGCTGTGATCTTGCTTCATTTGAAAACTTTGTATAAACATTAAAATACACCGATTGCCATAACTATTTGGTTATTTCTACTCCTCAGAACGTGAGAGCTAATACCTTCGGAACCAGGGAGCGTGTGCCTCACGTTCTGAAATATTTAATTAGCTTCAGACGCTAATTAGAAACGTGACGGTCTAGATCACCACAACAATAATAATGGTAATTTTGGTAGCGGACCCTCGTATTAAGGAACTTTTGTGTTTCCAAAATACTGTACTTCAAAATCCTCATCTGAAATTACAACGATTGACGTCAGCGCCGAGCAAATGCTATGCTAGGAGGCGACGATTCGGGTCAAAGACACGCCGTAAACCATTACACCACCACCACCAGCCTGAACCTCTGCTGGCGCTTGGGTGTGACTGATTTTATAGGTTTCAGCACCCATGAACATTGTGTAAGTAATTGTTGACATCAACAATGGCGGGCTACTATTTTATTTTTTGATTGAAAATTTTACAAATTTTATTAAAACGCAAACATGAAGAGGGGTTTTAATATAAAATTTCTATAACTTGTACTAAAATTTATCTTTTAAGAACTACAAGTCTTTCTATCCCTGGATCGCTTCAACAGAATGTTAATAATGGTATTGCCATCTTGTTGATTTATTGTTATAATAAAGAAATACACTACTTATGTACCGTATGTTGAATGTATATATACATCTTGTGTCTTATCTTTCCATTCCAACAATAATTTACAGAAAAATATGCCATATTTTATAGATGGTTTGATTAATTGCGATTAATTACGATTAATTTTTAAGCTGTAAATAACTCGATTAAAAATTATAATCGTTTAACACCCCTACAGTATATATATGTATATATATGTGTGTGTGTGTGTG
Source organism: Corythoichthys intestinalis (assembly GCF_030265065.1). Taxonomy (NCBI): domain Eukaryota; kingdom Metazoa; phylum Chordata; class Actinopteri; order Syngnathiformes; family Syngnathidae; genus Corythoichthys; species Corythoichthys intestinalis. The sequence goes on from NC_080396.1 coordinate 70,827,079, forward strand.
TGTGTGTGTGTGTGTGTGTGTGTGTGTGTGTGTGTGTGTGTGTGTGTGTGTGTGTATATATATATATATATATATATATATATATATATATATATATATATATAAATATAGGCGCACCCGTGTATAATGCGCACCCTAATTTCAGCACCAATAAAAAGAATACAAGAAAACAGTTTGTGTACAGATACAGAAATGTCATTTTACTGACTATATGACTATGGGACAACAATTAATGATTCTAAGCTAAAAATGACAGATATTTCGAATAATAAACATAATTATTTACCTTTTTTTTTTTTTTTTTTTTTTTATGGCTGGGTTGAAACAAAAGCGGTTGCGCGACGTCTGTAAACGGGGGGTAAAATGGACAAATTAAAAATAGTTAGGGGGCTTAATGTGCCATGAATTTGCTATGGCAGCACATAGACATATGGTTCTATCAAAAACAACACTTCTTTTGGCTTAAAATACAGCATTTTATTTTAAAGAGGTTTTCAAGAGGTATTTTTAAAGAATTTTGCTTGTTGGCAAAATAAAAAATATCGGAAAAAATAACACTTGTATTTTTGTTTCAGAGTATTAAATGTATTGAATCGAAAATCATATCCCTCGTATCGAAAATGGTCACGGTTATATATATATATATATATATATATATATATAAAAGGGCTGTCAAAATTAACGCGCGGTAATTATTTTTTTTAATTAACCACGTTAAAATATTTGACGCAAATAATGCACATGTCCCGCTCAGACAGTATTCTGCCTTTTGGTAAGTTTTACAGCAAGGCTTTTTGTGCTGTCTAACAGCGAACTCTTGTGGTCGCTTTGCGACATGGTTTATTGTTTTCTTGCCTGTTCAATATAGCTGCACGACGTCTTGGGCTGACGCCCACGTTGTAATGTTGTGCTTATATGATCCTTGGACAAGATTTGTGCGTAAGTATGGTTGTTGTAAAGAATGTACATATCATGTTAGTAAGCGAAATGTTATATTTTTTGGATGAGACGCTTTTTGTTTATGTTTAGTGAACCTGTATAGCGTGCTAAGCTAACGTTGTTGCTAATGCAATGCTTGTGTACTTTTTTTTGTAGTTTTACGACGGTCTAAAGAGGACAATGGTTTGAGGCCATTTTATTAATAAATCAGATGAAAAAGGAAGAAGTCTGATTATTAAGGCGTCGTTCACTAGTTGTCTAGCTTTGGAAAAAGTAGACGCTTCGGAGTGAGGACAGCATAGACAGATTTAAATGACAGTAGAGTGAAATGCCCACTACAGTCCTTATGTACCGTATGTTGAATGTATATATCCATCTTGTGTCTTAGCTTTCCATTCCAACAATTTATTTTACAGAATATATATATATATAATTTACAGAAAAATATGGCATATTTTATAGATGGTTTGAATTGCGATTAATTACGATTAATTATTTTTTAAGCTGTAATTAACTCGATTAAAAATTTTAATCGTTTGACAGCCCTGATATATATATATATATATATATGTATGTTGTTTTTTTACAGACATTCAGCGTTTTTGGGCAGTTTTGGATTTTTTTTTTTTTTTTTTTTTTTTGAAACCGTTATATAGGAGAGAATCTGTGATAGGTTATTAAATGAAATTTTTATTCTTTTTCATACTTTATTCAAATCTGATTCGAATCTTGCCGAAAATTTCTAATCAAGTGATGGCAACATGGACATTCCTAATAATGGAGAGATGCCGACTGATCATGTAAATGCCGGTTTTGCCATCTTTCAAAGGACCTACAAAGGACTGCGTGGAAAACGTTGCAGAAACAACGAAGAACAGTCAGATCATCAAGAAACATCGTCAGAAACATCAAGGGAAGATGGCGGGCCCAAAGCGGAGCGGCCCGCCCCGGAAAAAGCCCAGAGTCCACATTCGCCAGAAGTGGAGACCGCCGATTGTTTAATGGTACAATGTCAAAAATAAATAAGAAAATGCCATTTCTGAAGAAATTGAGTTCGGACGCTATGCTGTATCATGGGTCATTTCTATAAATTTTGGAGTAACTTTTAGAGGTGGGAATCTTTGGGCACCTAACGATTCGATTACGATTCAGAGGCTCCGATTCGATTATAAATCGAATATTGATTTTAACCCCCCGCGCCTTTAACGTGTTGTACATTTGTTCCAAAATTGTTCAAAAATCCTCCCAGGCTAAACCAAACAAGCCAAATAAAAATAAAGTATACTTTAATACTTGGAGCGGCCGTGGCGCAGTTGGTAGCTGGAGTTGTCCTTGGACCGAAGGGCGCCTTGCATGGCAGCAGCCCCATTGGTGTGTGTGAATGTGTGCGTGAATGGGTAAATGTGTGCTAATGTAAAGCGCTTTGGGCATGGTAACCATGCAGATAAATGTGCTATATAAGTACTGTCCATTTACCATTTTACTCAAGTTCCCATTCTGTATCAGCAGCTTTAAACTACTTTAAATTAATCTATGATTTGAATCAACTGTTAAAGTTGTTAAAATTGCTATCATTATTCCATAATTTCCCTTCTATTTTCGACATGTCAGTGTTTTAAAACTGTTCATGTTCTTCATGTAAAGATAGATTCAAGTCAAGATTTTGTCGATTTAGGAGTATTTTAGATAAAATGTTATTTAGGTTGGCTGCAACAGAGCATTCTAGAGAAGTCCACTGCTTTAAGATGGCGGCTGTTTACAACGCGGGAACTACTAAATGGCAAGTCTGTCATTTTGCATCTAGTTCTCTTTATATGTTTCAACACCGCCATCGTCTGTCATTTTGCATCTAGTTCTACATATATGTGATATCTATTAAAGCCGTATGTTTTTAGCAACTAGCAAATGGGCGTTGTTTGAAGCAGCTGTCGGCCGCTGTCAGGTTTTTTTTTTTTTTTTTAATCGACCGGCATGAGTTGTACATGATATTTACTCTCGTTCCGTTCCTCATTGCGTCCCGAAGACGGCGCTGTGTTTTAGTTCTGCTTTATCTGGTATAAATCAATAATCGGAATTTGGATGTTTGTGAATCCTTCTCGAATCAGCGCGAATAATCTAAGAATCGGAAATTTCGCACACCTCCAGTAACTTCCTTGTTACCGTAATTTTCAGACTGTAAGCCGCTTATTTTATCATTTTGAATCCTGCGGTTTATAGTCCATTGCAGATTATTTGTTGATTTATTTGGGTTGATAGGCAAAACTTTATTCAACAGCGGTGTCATAAGACCATCATAATTATGACACTGTCATGGGCATTAATGAATGCTTATGACAAATGTCATTAAGTGTCATCCGGCAAATTTTGTCACTAACTCTATGTCCAGCTCGGATCTTTTACATCCATTATAAAAGTGAGATAATTTGCCGGACAACACAAAATGATATGTCATAAACATTTATTTATGCTAATGGCAGTGTCATATCATAATTATGACTGGGATATGGCGCCACTGTCAAATAAAGTGTAGCCAAATACCATAACTAGCACTTAATGAAACAACTGGAACAGTAACTGAAAAAATAATTGACACAGAACATGAATTTTGATTATTATTCACATCTGTAGAGCTGCAATGCATGCTAGGAGACATGTTGTACGACACCAGTGTTGGCAGCAGAGTTTCTGTCTCAATGGAGCAGTGATGGCCAAATGAAGCTTCTTGAAGCAATGAAGCTTTGCACCCAATTGGTTCAAAGTTTCATAGTGGTTCATTTGGTCTTACAACAGTATTATGATGCCGCTGTCAAATAAAGTGTTACTGGTTACTATCTTTGGTGTAGATCTTTTTTTAAGAAAGACACCTCGATATATCAATTCTTGGCAGGAGAATATCGCTAACCATTTGGGCTACAAAGTATCGCGACACCTTTTTGATATACTGTCACACCCTTACCATCAATAGTAGGTAAACTAGGGCCTCCGTGAGTAGGGTTGGGCATCAAGCATTGAGCATCAATGGGACCCGGTTCTAACACTCCGGTTCTCCCGGAGCCGTTCGAATGTTTAAATTGAGAATAAATCATATTATTACGTCGGGCTGTGGTTGATATCACATGTAAATAGAACTAGATGCGAAATGACAGCCTCGCTGGCCATAGTAAACAGCCGCCATCTTAAAACAGTAGACGCTTCTGTTAAAATCAACAGAATTAAAAGGATTTTTGTTTTGGAATCTGATGTGTTGCTTATTTAGAAAGAAGCAGCCATATGAAGCCTTCGATTACGTTTTTAATGAACTCGTAGCAGTGAAAACATAGCGTCACATCACAAAGCATCTCTCATCTCTTCTTCTCCGCATTATACGTACACACTCCTACAGCACCACTCACTGGCCTAACTGGTATTGTCACAACATAAGCATTGCACTTGTCTGTAAACACAACAGAATCTTTTACAAATAAGTAAACCTTATTATTTTGCCTCATCTACATCAAATTATAATCAATAGAAGAATTTATACTAATGCTTCGTTGTAGCTCCCAACTACGGGGCATGTATGGCAAAAGAATATAAGTAAATGTTTTTTCTGTGAAGCTTTTGAAAAATAAACATCTTTGTGGAAGTGCACTCCTGTGGAAAGAAATTTCATCACATTCGAGTTCAAAGACTGATATTTATATACACGTTAAAAATAACCCTTTGAGAAGTTCATATAATTCATACATTTTAAATTCATATAATTTTTAAAAAATCGAAAAATTAAGACATTAATATAAACTAATAAACTTTTAAACTATGGATTTTTTTACCTTGCCTATTTTTGGGACCCCGCTTCTTAAAAGAATCTGAATCGAGAATTGTTCGGAACCGGAATCGTTCAATTTCAAACGATGCCCCACCCTATCCGTGAGTAATTGACTTATTGATATGGTAAAGAAATTTCCCCTAAAAATTGAAATATGAATATTTTAGTGACACATTTAAACACCATACTGTATGTTATGTACTATAATGCCAGCCAATGAACACCTGAAAATGACTGAGGGTGTTCCATTATTTTTCAATTATTTGTGATATTACGCAATTTTAGTCTGGTTCTTTTTCTTTTTTTCGGCAAGGTTTTTTTTTCTTTCTTCAGTTTAGCCGTTTTTTCGCTTTTTTTTTTTTTTTGCCTTGGTTTAGGGCATTTCGGGCTCACTTCCTGCTAATTGGTTCTTGTCAAGTTCAAGGCTTTTTGGGGGGTATCTTACTTTCTGCTGATATTTTGTCCTTTACTCCATCGGAAAGGAATGGGTGTCTTTTTGTCAAACCTGGGTATAAAATTTTGGCGTTTCTTTTTTTGTTGTTGTATTTTTAGTTGGTTTTTTTTTTCACACACACACACACACACACCGTTTTTTTGTTGTTGTTTATTTTAGGCCTTTTCAAATTACCTTCTGTTAACATCGTGTCACTTTTTCCCCATTGGAAAAAGTGGGGATATTTTTGTCGGAATTATGGTCAAACCATGCATTTTGGGCGAAAACAGCTTTCATACGCCTCAATTTCTTGATTTTATTGATGTGTGAATTGGCTAAAAAAAAAATTAATTCCCCATTGGAAATGAATGGGGCTTTTTCTTTGTGGGGGAAAAAAAAACATTTTTGCCCCAATTGTTGGCAAAATCCAAAGAGATTTTTGGAACCTTTCAAAGTTGGAACGTGAGAATCTGTTATAGCGTGTAAAATCACTTTCACTTCCAGAAATACTTGATTAAAAAGACTACCCATTTTTTGTGTTTTGCATGTGTTTCGCAGACTGAAGAAATGGTGACGGAAGAGACGCCGAACGACAGTGAAATGAAAGAAGTCCCTCTGTCGCCCCCTTTGGAGAAAACGCCGTTGCAAGAATTGCAAACGTCAAAGATCAAGCCGGTGGTGATTCTCAAGCAAATCGTGGTGGTTCGCGCAGGCGCTCATTTGGGCGACCGAAGCTTCAAAAATGGCCAAGAAGAGCCACGAGAACCAGGCGAGGAGGCCGAGGAAGAGACCCCCTCCGCGGCGGTTCAGGTACCTTCCTTCCCGTGCAACTTGTGTGACCGAAGTTTCCCTGACCCCCACCTCCTGAAGCGCCACAAACTGCTCCACGTCAAAGACGGCAGAAAATGCACGACGTGCGGCGCCCTCTTCTGTCGGCTTCACGGACACGCGCCGACCGCCGCAGTCACGCGCCGTCGTATCCAGCCACCTGCTGACTCGGACTACGTACCAGGTGAGGCGGCAGTGATCCGACCGGCGCGAGCGATTGAGTGCCACCAAGTCCAGCGTGTCGCAGATACGCGTCACGTGCTGGGCGAGGCGGCGCAGGCTTGTTTCACTCGCGAGTACCGCCACTTCCCACCCGACTCGGACTACGTACTGGAACCGGGCGAGGTGGTGGAGCGGGTGGAAGATTTTGAAACCAGTTGGAATTTCATCCCGATGATAAGTAGCCCCATTTCTCAAACGAGAGAAGGTGAGGTCGCCGAAGTCGTGGTTGCCGAAGTCTCGACGAAATCTGCGCCGGAGCCCGTCGTTCCCCCTGCTGTTCCGGAAGACTCCGACAAAGTGTCGAAGACGGATGAATGCGAAGCGTTGTCGCGGGCCTGTCAAGGCGGGCGGCAGAAGCTCCCCCCGGCGTTGCGCATGTTCTCTTCACAGTACCTGACTTCGACCTTTCTCCACGTCAAAAGAAACCACCGATATCTTTTTAGCAAGGGAGTGGACGTCCCGGCCGTGAAGAAGGAACCAGAAGCTGATGTCCGTCCACCTCCGCCGGTTCGGAAAGAGCAGCCGCGAGTGAAGGAAACCACTGCTTTTGACCTGCAGATTATGCTCTAAATTTGTCAAGTTGACGGAACTTTGCTGCTTTCAATGCCATTTCTCCCTTTCAGTTACCTTTGAACACCGTGTTGAAATTTTAAATTTGATACTGATACTCCAAAAATACTCCACTGCATTAATAAAGAGAAACTAAGTGTTTTTTTACTCTTTCGTTGTTTCTTCATTTGTGGTCATTATTTTTGAAAAAAAAAAGAAATTGCCTCAATTGCCCCCAAATTAAGAGGAAGTGACCATACCGTGAGATAGCTATCGTTAGCTTTGTATCGCGGATGGTATTGTGAGGTAATGTTGAAGGATGCTGATTTCCCCTTTCATCCTTTGCGTGTTCGTTGAATTTCAGGTGGTGAGAATGTTAGTAAATTAGAGGCTGGAGATGAACAATTGCTTTGAAGGCTTTATTACAGAATATTCTGGGCACAAATGTGATATAAGCAAGGGCTGTGATCTCGCAATAGTGCAAGGAAAAACAATATGAGGCAAGTCTTTTATGCTGTTGAAAGGGCGGTGCCGAAACTATAGCATAGGCTAGGGGTTTTCCATAAGGAAGATTTGATGTTGAGGCTTGAGAGCCGGTTCTAGCTGGTTTGAACAGTGGGTCATCTGCCCATTTTCTGATAAGCGCAGTCAACAGTTGCCAAAATTAACAGGGAAGTGACCAGTAAATGCCTAAAATTAACAAAGTAACTCAAGATCAACAGGAAGTGACCTGTAAAAGCCCCCAAATCAACAGAAAGTGACCTGTAAAGTTTGCAAAAAAAATCATTGGATAGGAGGTGACCCAGAAATGCCCTGAAATTATCAGACCGTGACCCAAATTCAACAGGAGGTGACCTGAAACTAACAGCAAATAAACCCGAATCAACAAGTGACCTACGAATGACCCAAAATCAACAGGAAGTGACCTGGAAAGTTCCCAAAATCAACAAGAAGTGACCATTGAGTTGGGAGGGACCCAGAAATCCCCTAAAATTATTAGACCGTGGCCCAAATTCAACAGGAGGTGACCTGAAACTAACAGGAAATAAACCCAAATCAACAAGTTACCCATGAAAGACCCAAAATGAACAGGAATTGACCTTAAACTAACAGGAAGTAACTACAAATAAACAAAAAGTGACCCAAAAACGAGAGCGTGACCTGGAAATGTCCCAAAGCCAAAACAAAATGATGAATGTTCATTATTCGCTGCCTGCCTCCCCCTTCAAATAGATTGGACGTCTACCTGTAATAAACGCATTAGCTGAAGATTGATTGGACACCACATGATACAACGTCACTTTGACATTTTAAAAAATTGTTTGTCAATAACCGTTACTGATGCCAGGAAAGCCTGATTTTTTTTTTTTTTGAAAACGTCAATCCTGTCATTGGACTTGACCAATTGTAACCAGGGAGGGATCCATATACTTAAGCATAATAGGTCAAAAATAAAATTTTTAAAAAATGCTATTTCAACATATTCTGAATAAAAGTCACGTTAATATGGTTTGTTACCGTTTGAAAAAATGCAAATTGAGATTATTTTCTGCGAGAAACATTCACTAGCATAGAAATCCTCTGACTCAAGATGGTTGCCAGTTACTGACGCTGTCAATATATGTAGTTCTATATACATGATGATTGCTCCCCGTGAACGTTTCCCGTTTCCTCTGCACACGACGCCTCCCATTGGTCGAGAGGAGTTGTGATTGGCCAAGAGTTCTGTCGATTACGGACGCGTGCACCGATTGGCCGCGAGGTGTCACTGAAGGGCTACGCGGACGATGACGGCTCAGTGCTGATGCTGATGCTGCGCGTCATCAAGTTGAGCATCATCTGGACCGAGGAGAGAACCTCCAAACAGGAAGGAGATCGACAATCGGTAAGCGTCCTTCCTGCGGACAGATGAGCGCGCGCTTTTTGGGGGAGTTAGGGAGGGGAGGGTTGCCGCCCTTTTGACCGGGCGAGGGCGTCATTCCACAGTGGTCGGAAAAGGATTAAGTGGGTCTCCAGGGGCTTCCGGCGCAGGCCGCTTTGTGTCAGTGGGGGTCGCGGTGGGTGCAATACCCCCGCCCCCCTTGGTTGAGTCGGGTCGGGAGTCTGCATTGCGGAGCCACACTCAACGTCACCGTACTTAAAAGCTTTTATTTCCTCCACCCAAATTGGCAGTGCGCCTTATGCATGAATTGTGGCTGTGCTTAACTCACTGAGTGCCATTGACGGCGCTAGACGTCCAATCCATTTAGACTGAGAGGGATGTTCATTCACCCCTTCCCAGACCAAAAGGATTAACTGTCTAGCACCGTCAATGGGACCGAAAGGCAAGCATTCGCTGGTAATAAGTGACCCAAAATCAACCGAAAGTGATTTGGACTTAAAGCTAAATCAACAAAAAGTGGCTTGGAATTAAGGCAAAATCAACAGGAAGTGACCGAAATGATCAGAGGTGACTTAGGAACATAATTAGCAGGAAGTGACCTATAAATGCCCCAAAATTGACAGGACGTGACTTGTAAGTGCCCTGAAATTAACAGGAATTGACCCAAAATTAATGGTAGGGGACCTATAAATGGGGCAAATTAACAGGAAGAGACCAAAAATCATTAGGAAGTGACCTGCAAATACTCCGAAATTAATAGTTACCTGCAAATGTCCCAAAATTAACAGGAGGTGACCTGTAAACGCCTCAAAATTAACAGGAAGTGACCGAAAATCAATATGAAGGACCTATAAATGCCCCAAAATTTACAGGAAGTGACTTGTAATTGCCTCAAAATTAATAGTGATCCAGAATAAACAGGAAGCAACTAGTAAATTACCCAAAATTAACAGGAAGTGACCTGTAAACATCCCAAAATTATAGGTGACCTGTAAATGCACCAAAATTAATAGGAAGAAAATTGTATGTGCCTCAAAATTAACTGAAAGTGACCTGAAATCAATAATAGGGGACCTACAAATACCCCGAAATTAACAGTAAATGACACAAAATCAAAAGGGAGTGACCTGTAAATGTCCCAAAATTAACAGGGGGTGACCTGTAAACGCATCAAAATTAACAGGAAGTGACCCAAAATCAATATGAAGGGACGTATAAATGTCCCAAAACTATAGGAGGTGACCCATAAATGCCACTAAATCAATAGTAGGGGACCTATAAATGCCCCAAACTAACAGGAAGTGACCTGTAAATGCCCCAAAATTAACTGGAAGTGACAGGTAAGTGCCTCAAAATTAAGAGTAACTGCCCCAAATTTACAGGAAGTGACCCGGCACTATCCCAAAATGAATCTTAAGTTACCCAAAATCAACAAGAAGTGACCCGTAAACATCCCAAAATCAGAGGTGACCTGTAAATGCCCAAAAATTAATAGGAAGTGACTTGTAAGTGCCTGAACGGTAATAGGAAGTGACCTGTGTCCAAATTATAGGAAGTGACTCAAAATCGACAGGAAGTGACCTGTATAAGCCTAAAAGTAGCAAAGTGACCCAAAATCAATAGGAAATAATCAGTAAATGCCCCAAAATCAACAGGAGGTGACCACTAAATGCCCCAAAATTGATAGTAAGTGACCTGTAAACTTCCCAAATTATTGGAAGTGACCCAAATTAACAGGAAGTGACCCGTAACTACGCCTAAATTTATAGTAAGTGACCCATAATCATCAGGAAGTGACCACTAAATGCCCCAAAATTGATAGTAAGTGACCCAAAATCAACAGGACGTGACCTGTAAACTTCCCAAATTATTGGAAGTGACCCAAATTAACAGGAAGTGACCCGTAACTACGCCAAAATTTATAGTAAGTGACCCATAATCATCAGGAAGTGACCACTAAATGCCCCAAAATTATAGGTGACCTGTAAATACCTCAAAATTAACAAGAAGTGACCCAAAATCAATTGGAGATGACTTGTAAATGCCCCAAAATAAACAGGAAGTGACATGTAAGTGCCCCAAAAGTAACAGGCAATGACCCCAAATCAACAGGTCCTGGAAATCGGAGAGATGTCAAGAACCAAAAGTGGTATTTGCCATGTGGCAAAATTGATTTTGCCGTGTGGCATTATTTCTGCAATGTGACAAAATTTATTTTGTCATGTGGCAAAATTGAAATTGAAAATTGAAATTGAAAAATTCCACATGGCAAAATCAATTTTGCCACATGGCAAAATCAATTTCTCCACATGGCAAAAAAATAATGCCACATGGCAAAATCAATTTCTCCACATTGCAAAAAATGCCACATGGCAAAATAATTTTTGCCACATGGCAAAAAAATGCCACATGGCAAAATCGATTTCTCCACATGGCAAAAAAATGCCACAAGGCAAAATCAATTTCTCCACATGGCAAAATGAATTTCTCCACATGACAAAAAATGCCACATGACAAAATCAATTTTGCCACATTGCAAAAAAATACCACATGGCAAAATACATTTTGCCACATGGCAAAAAATAAATGCCACATTGCAGAAAACAATGCCACATAGCAAAATCAGTTTTGCCACACTGCAAAAAATAAATGCCACATGGAAAAATCCATTTTGCTACATTGCAAAAAAATGCCACATGGCAAAATCCATTTTGCCACATTGCAAAAAAATGCCACATGGTAAAATCCATTTTGCCACATGGCAAAAAAAAAAAATAAAAAAAAGCCACATGGCAAAGTCCATTCTGCCACATGAAAAATACCACTTTTCGATCTCGGCCTTGCAGGGAAATCAACCTAAATCAACAGGAAGTGACTGGAAATAATCAGGAAGTGACTTTTAAATGCCCCACATGAACAGAAAGTGACCCAAAATCAACTGAAAGGGACGTGTGGGCAATTCCACAGCAGTATAAAACAAGCATTCCCACACAATTTCTCAGAAATGGCATTTTCTGGTGTTACTGGAGTGACGTTACCATTTGTAATACGGGCCCGAACGTGACTAGCACTTGTCCAATGAAAAAGAACATCACAATGGAAAATAGCAAAATACCAAGAATGCATTTGCACGGAAAGACGTCGGCTGTGCGGTTTCAGGTGTGCGAGGATGGGAGCGTGGAGCCGCCAGAAGTTCTTCCGGGAGCTGGCCGCCGGCTGCCTGCTGCCCACGGCCCAGCAAGGTGTGGAGCAAGTGTGGCAGCTGCTGCTCATCTGCCTGCTCTGTCGCCTCCTCTGGATGACCGGTACGCCTTGGTCGCGAGCAACGCCCGGCTCCCGTCGCAGCTCAAAACCATCTCCTTTACAGGCCTACCCCCGCTTTTCAAGCATCTGTCCACAGTGGCGGGAGGGTTCTACGTTCTCTACCTGTTCTTTGAACTGCACATGATCTGGGTAGTCCTCCTTAGTCTCTTGTGCTACCTCTTCCTGTTCCTGTGCCGCCACTCCAGCATGCGAGGCACCTTTCTCTCGATCACCGTGCTCATCTACCTGTTGCTGGGGTGAGTATGACCTTTGACCTGCAATGGAGAAAAAAAAACATCCTTCACATTGTGGGCCATTTTATATCACGATACCCCACAAGATAATACATTTGAATCATTTAGTAACATTAAAGTGATGTTAAAAACGTTTCCGTTCACTCGCATTGATTTTCAACTTGGATCTGCAAAAAAAAAAAATCTAACCCGGTGGTCATTATTTTTGACCCCCCAAAAAATTCCGCTAATTAGCCCAAAATTAACAGGAAGTGATACAAAATGTACTGGAAGTGACATGTCAATACCCCAAAACATGTCATTTTCCAATTCAACCTACAAAAAAATCTATATCCATTGGTGGTCATTACTTTTGACCAAAACAAAGCTTCCTTTAATTGGCCCAAAGTTAAGCAGAAGTGTTCCAAAATGTACAGTGACCACAGAATGTGTCATTTTCAACTTGGCCCTGCAAAAATATCTCCATTGGTGGTCATGATTTTTGACTAAAAATAAACCTTCCGCCATATGGCCCAAAATTGACAGGAAGTGATCCAAAATGTGCTGGTTGTGACATGTGAATATCCCACAATGTGTCATTTTCCACTCAGACCTGCAAAAAAAAATCTCCCCTGTTGGTCAGTATTTATGACCAAAAAAAACTTATATTGCTAATTGGTCCAAAATTTACAGGAACTCATCCAAAATGTACAGGAAGTGACACGTGAATACCCCAAAAAGTGTCATTTTCCACTTGGACTTGCAAAAAAAAAAAATAAATAAATAAATAAAAAATAAAAAACTCCCCCAATGGTCATTCTTTTCGACCCATAAAAATCTTTGTCTAATTGGCCCAAATTTAATGTGAAGTGATCCAAAATGCATAGGAAGTGACATGCCAATGTCCCAAAATGTTCCGTTTTCTCTCCCCAGGCGGTTATTATTAAAAAAAAAAAAAAAAAAACTTCCGCTAATTGGCCCAAAGTTAAGAGGAAGTGATCCAGAATGTACAGGAAGTGAGATGTGAATACCCCAAAATCTGTCATTTTCCACTCAGACCTGCAAAAAATAAATATACATTGGTTGTCATTACTTTTGACCAAAACAAAGCTTCCATTAATTGGCCCAAAATTAACAGGAGGTGATCCAAAATGTACAAGAAGTGACATGTGAATACCCCAAAACGTGTCATTTTCCACTCGAACCTGCAAAAAGAAAACAAATCTCCCTTGGTGGTCATTATTTTTGACCCCCGCAAAAAATTCCACTCATTGGCCAAAATTAACAGGTAGTGATCCAAAATGTACAGGAAGTGACATGTGAATAGCCCAGCCAGGATGTGTCATTTTCCACTCGGACCTGCAAAAAAAAAAAATTCCCCTGGTCGTCATTATTTTTCACAAAAACAAGAACAACTTCAGCTAAATGACCCAAAATTAACAGGAAGTGATCCAAAATGTACGGGGAGTGACCTAGAAAATGACCCAAAAGGTATTTGCGCCACTAAAATTAGACAAAAACATCCCCACTTATTTCCAGTCGTGAAAATTCACCTGATAACAGGAAGTTACCCAAAAAAGCCCCCAAATCTGCAGGAAGTAACCCAGAAAAACCCTAAAATCAACAAGAAGTGACCTTTAAGTACCCAAAAATGAACAAGGAAGTGACACAAAATGAACTTGTTTGTCATCCAATGAAAAAGATGCCAATATCCAACCTTTTGTGCTTGATTTGAACAGAGAGCTTCACATGATGGACACTAGCAATTGGCACAAGATGAGAGGTAAGGCGTGTCAGTGCATTTTCATTATTTCAATATTATTTGCATTATTATAATTGGTCGACCGGACCAGGTTCGCAGATCGTGGTGGCCATGAAAGCCGTCTCGTTGGCCTTCGACTTGGACAGAGGCGTGGTCAGCGAGGTCCCTTCTCCTATCCAGTTCATGGGTTACATCTACTACGTGGGGACCATCATCTTCGGTCCGTGGATCAGCTTCAATAGCTACAAGGAAGCTCTAGAAGGACGGCAGCTGGTAGGCGACGTCGCCGTTTCCGAGTTGCGTCCCGAGCAAGAAAAATGTCTTTTTCCTCCTCAGAGCTTTTCGTGGTTATTCAAAGTGTCTTTGAGTTGGCTGAAAAGCCAGAGTTGTCTGATTGTCTCCAACTGCGTGGCACCCTACCTCTTCCCTTATTTCATTCCCATTTACGAAGACAAGCTGCTGAGGAGGTGAGCGTTGGCCCTGCGTTAGTTGCAGGCCCTTCCTTTGTTTGCATACTGCTGCTACTGAGCTTTTTCTTTTCGCAGCAAAAAGAGGAGGAAAATCAGGTAAGGAGGTATTCATCAACCACAGCTCACTACATTGGAACTCAACTTGTGTCTTCTGTTTCTGCTCAGAGGTTCACTCCCAAAGTAAGTATGGAATGGACTTGATGGCTAAACTCTGCTTATTGCTTTAAATCTCTTTGTCGTCCAATCATCCATTGTGCGTCCATCCAACCACCAAATCCAACCTCCACTTGTCCATCTACCATCATACTATTCAGCCACCAATCAATCATCAGTCCATCCAAACTCCAAATTCACACATCCATCCATCCATCCATCCATCCATCCATCCATCCATCCATCCATCCATCCATCCATCATGTATCCAAGCACCAAATACACCCAACCATATAAATGTCTAACCACCTAATTCAACCAATTAGTTCATCCATCAACTTGTCATCCATCCGTTCATCAACCTGTCATCAATCCACCCATTCCCCACCTGTCAATCCATCCAAATGTCCAACCTGCCAGCATCCATCAATCATGCATCCAACCACCAAATCCACCCATCCATCCATGTATTCATCCAACCACTAAATCCAACCAATTAATTCATCCATCCATCCATACAACCATCCACCCAGCCAGCATCCATCAATCATGCATCCAACCACCAAATCTACCCATCCATCCATGTATTCATCCAACCACTAAATTCAACCAATTAATTCATTTTTATTTTCATACATCCAACCATCAAATCCAACTATCATCCATGTATTCATCCAACCACCATATCCACTTTTGATCCATGTATTCATCCAACCACTAAATCCACCAAGTTAATTCATCCATCAACCTGTCATTCATCCATCCAACTGTCCACCCAGCCAGCATCCATCCATCATGCATCCAACCACCAAATCCATCCATCCAACTGTCCACCTAGCCAGCATCCATCCATCATGGATTAATCCACCAAATCATCCATCTATTCGTGTAACCACCATATCACTTACCACCCATGTATTCATCCAACCAACAAATCCAACAAGTTAATTCATCCATTAACTTGTCATTCATCCATTAAACGGTCCACCCAGCCGGCATCCGTCCATCATGCATCCAACCACCAAATCCACCCATCCATCCATGTATTTGTACAACCACTAAATCCATCCAATTCAGCCATTAACTGTTCATCCATCCATCAATCAATCAACCCGTCATCCATCCATCTATCCATCCATGTATTCATCTAAGCACCAAACCCAACCAATTCATCCATCAACTTGTCATCCATCCATCCATCCATCAACCTGTCATCCATCCACCCACCTGTCCATCCATCCAGCCATCCATCAAACCCATTTATCCAACCATCCATCCACCTGTTCATCCATACATCTATCCAACCACCAATTAACCCGTTAATCATCAGTCCATCCATTCATCCATCCAGCCACCCGCTGTCCATCCATTCATTCAACCACCAAATCCCCTGACCCATTTAACCACCCAATCTTGTCCGTCCATCCATGTATTTGTCCAAGCACCAAATCCAACCAATTCATCCATCGACTTGTCATCCATCCATCCATCCATCCATCCATCCATCCATCAACCTGTCATCCAAACACCAATCCACCCACCTGTCCATCCAGCCATCACTCCGCCATCCATAAACCCATTAATCCTACCATCCATCCACCTATCCGTCATCCATCTATCATCCATTCATTCAAGCATCAAATCCACCCACCCATCCAAATATCCAAACTGTTCCATCCTGAATCCAACAGCCAGCATTCATCCGCCCACCAAATCCCCCCTTTCATCCATCCGCCCATCCATCCAACCCATTAATCCATTCATTGATTGAGCATAGCTCACTGTCTCCTATCATTAAAATCAATGTTCAGTTTCAAGTCAGAACATTTTTTCTTGTTTTGTCCCCTAGGTGGTTGTTGGCTTATGAGAACACGTTGTCTTTCCACTCGAGCAACTATTTTGTGGCTTATTTGAGCGAAACCACCACCACTCTGGCCGGGGCGGGCTACAGCCAAGAGAAGGACAAGCTCAGATGGTCAGCCAGCGCTTGCCGGCCGGACCCGGGCGCCTCCCTGACGGCCCCGTTTCTTGCAGGGATCTGACGGTGTCCGAGCCGCTCGACGTGGAGTTCCCTCGCTCCGTGGCCCAAGCCGTGGCGTCCTGGAATCTGCCCATGACGCGCTTTCTACGAGCTTGTGAGTCCCCGTTTTCAGCCGTATCCCCAGATACGAGGAGACGTTGAAACTGAAAGAGAGTGAAATTTTGGAGTGTTTTCAAGCTGGAACGGTTTCAATGCGTGTGGGTTGTGCGGCGTGCTAGAGAAATCCCAATATTACACTGTATGTGGGGAGCTTTGCTTTGAATAGCATCTCCACACGCAAGCACCGAGAAATCGCTTGCTTTGCTTTCAATCTGTGTCAAACTTCAAATTTCAAATGGATCATTTCAAACGATGAAAGATGAATGTTTTTTTCTTGTTGGGATAGCATAAATAACATGATCTATCACTGCCTGACAGCTCTTCTTTTGTAGATGTATTTGAGAGGGCTGTGAAATTTGGGACGTTCTCTGCCATCATGGCGACCTACGCAGCCAGCGCTCTTCTGCATGTGAGTAGCAAAACTGTTCACCTTCTTTCCTTCTTTTCTGTCTTCCCTTCTGCCTTCCCTTTTTCCTTCCATTATTCCTTCCTTCCTTCCATCCCTCCTTCTTTTCTGTCTTCCCTTCTCTCCTTCCGTCCTTCCTTCCTTCCTTCCCTCCCTCCCTCCCTTTTTTTGTTGCCCTCCCTCTTTCTTATTTTCCTTCATTCCTTCTTTCCTCCCATTCTTTCCTCCCTCCCTTCCTTCAATATTTCCTCCTTTCCTCCCTCTATCCTTTTCACCTTTCCTCCCTCCTTCCCTCTGTCCTTTCTTCCTTCCATCCCTCCTTCCTATTTTCCTTCCTTCCTTTTTTCCTTTCTTCCTTCATTCCTCCTTTCGTCCTTCTATCCTTTCCAACTTTCCTCCCTCCTTTCCTCTGTCCTTTCTTCCTTCCCTACCTCCTTCCTATTTTCCTTCCTTCCTTTTTTTCCTTCATTCCTTCTTTCCTCCCTCCCTCCCCTTCCATCCTTTTGTCCATCCTCCGCTTCTTCCTTCCTTCTTTCATTCCTTTCTTCTTTCATTCCTCCTTTCCTCCTTCCATCCCTTTCTCCCCTCGTCCTTCTTTCCTTTCCTTCTATCCTACTTCCATCCTTCCCTCCTTCTTTCCTCCTTCCCTCCCTGTCCTTTCTTCCTTCCCTCCCTCCTTCCTATTTTCCTTCCTTCCTTTTTTCCTTCATTCCTTCTTTCCTCCCATCCTTTCCTCCCTCCCTTCCTCTCTTCCATCCTTTTCTCCCTTCCTTCCTTTCATTCTATCCTACTTCCATTCTTCCCTCCTTCCATCCTTTTCTCCCTTCCTTCCTTTCATTCTATCCTACTTCCATTCTTCCCTCCTTTTATTCCTTCCTTCCCTCCCTCCTTTCCCCCTTTCATCCTTCCCCTTTCTCCCTTTCCATCCTTTCTTCCAGTCTTCCCTCCTCCTTTCTTTCCTCCCTCCCTTTCCTTCTATCCTACTTCTATACTTCCCTTCTTCCACCCTTCCTTACCCCCTTCAGTCATTTCCACCTTCCTTTTTTCATTCCTTCCCTAGCATCCTTCCCCCCTTCCATCATTCCCTTCTTCCTCTGTTCCAACCTTCCCACCTTCTTTCCTTCAATTCTTCCTCCCTTCCCACCATCCTTTCTTCCTCCCTTTCTTCCTTCCAAAAGTTGACGTGTGCTGGTCCCCACTAGGGTTTGAGTTTCCACCTGTGCGCAGTTCTGGCCTCTTTGGGCTTCATCACATACGTCGAGCACGGTGAGCTCTCTTCCCGTCTTTTTTAGCGCGCCAACGGTTGCACTTCGAATGCCATCAATGTCAACCATTAATATATGACTAAAGTACGTGACGCGAGCGCACTCCATTTCCAATGTCAGTGCTGCGGAAGAGACTGGCGACAGTTTTGAACGCCTGCGTCCTGTCCAAAAAATGTCAGCCAAACTGCAGCCACCGGAACAAAAAGGTGGATAACTGCTTCATCCTCATTCCAATAAGAATTCCAAATAACAGCAGTAATAAAAATATCATGTGCAGGCCGTGTGGGTGTACATGATCAACCTGGCCTTCAGCGCTCTGGCCATACTCCATCTCACCTACCTGGGTTCCGTCTTCTCTTCCAGTGTGGACTACATGGAGGAAGATGAGGTCAGCTCCAAATGTCATCGTTGTGGTTATGATTTCCTCCGGAGCGACACCATTTTATTGATAGGTTCCTTTTCTTCTTCAACCCACAGGATGACTTTAGCCATTACGCCATTCAGAAGTGGTCGGAGCTGGGTTGGACGAGCCACTGGCTGACATTTGCGTCCTGGATATTGTACCGCCTTGTTCTTTAGAGCGGACGACTAGCAAACCAAGCAGCAATAACGGAGCGAAGCGGCGGGTGGACGTCCGACTCCAAGCCGTCACGTCACCCCAACCCGCCGGGGACTCCTTTTGATAACTCCCTTGCCTCCTTTTCTACGGACGCCGTCCCCTATCTGACCCCCGATGCCGTGAAATCGGTTCCTGAGGAGCATCCGATCTTATTGCCGCACCTAGTTGTGCTTTTTCTTCACCTTCATAATCCAATTTTTCCTGATGATAATGATGATCGTGCACAATGTCGTCAGTGGTTTCCAAATAAAGAACCAGGGGTGGAAAGTAGCGTTGCACCGATACCATTTTTTGCTTCCTGATACCGATTACGATTGTGTGCTATCGGCCAATCTTACATTGACGGTGCTAGACGTCTAATCCACTTCAAATAGATTGGGCGACTTACTAGTATTAAACTCATATCAATTGACAGTAGAAGCATGAAAAGACCTTTCAATCCCATTACTGTAAGTGCATGGGTGGGGAATAAATCTTATAAGTTTACGCTCTTCACTGTCATTAAGTAACATTTTGTTTAACTGGTCATTTTTAAAAATCCGTCATTTTACTTTTACTCTAATAAATTATGGAGGAATAAGTTTACTCGATTACATATTAAAATGCTTCCATTACAAAGTTTTTTTTAAAAAAAAAAGTTTTTTTTTTCCTAAGACTAGGTGTGTTAGCTCAAAGTTAATTGGCATAAACTACTTCAAATGTGCATTAAGTTGTCTTATTCTGAGTTATATACAGTAATATATACATACATACAGGTCGTTCCCAGGTTACGATGTACTCGACTTGCGCGATTTAAACTTTATGACGCTGGAATCTCGTCTGCCATTTTGTCTCCAGTTTTTTTTTCCTCTTTTTTTTAGTCGGACAAACAGTACCTATTTGTACTTCACAGTATTTTATTTTTTACTTTACTTTATAAACATGGCTTATTCTGTCCTCACTAAACATGAAGTTGTTCAGCTTGACAGACAGCAAACTGTTGTCACTTAAATTAGCCTAATTTGCGTCACAAAAGTCTGCAAGCTTAAATGCTACAAATGCTAACGTATTTACAATTCTCATAGGAAATCGCTCACACGTAACTTCACAAACTGTAGCTCTAAACTTAATTAGAAATACGTACACAAACATTTATTAGCTGAAGAAACTTACAGCCTAATGTGGGCCAAACCCGACCGGAGCTATCCTTTATCCATGTGAGACGTTCGAGTGCTTCTATATGGAAGCATAACTGAACCACAGTCCAGCCAGACCCAATGCTGCCACCAGAGGGTGGTGTATCCTCCACCATTAAACAAAATACAATACTTTTGGACTTTTTGGATAGTTATTTAGAAATTTTAAAGGGTTAATTCCAATTTAAGCAGAAATTCGGGTTACATCACCAGTGTTGGAATGGAGCTTGTTCGTAACCCTCGGACTACCTGTGTAATATATATATATATATATATATATATATATATATATATATATATATTTATATACACACACAGTATATATCTATATATATGTATCTCTCTCTCTCTCTATCTATCTATCTAATATATATATATATATACAGTGGGGAGAACAAGTGTTTGATACACTGCCGATTTTGCTGGTTTTCCCACTTGCAAAGCATGTAGAGTTCTGTAATTTGTATCATAAGTTCTCTTCAACTGTGAGAGACGGAATCTAATACAAAAAAACTGAAAATCACGTTGTATGATTTTTAAATAATAAATTTGCATTTAATTGCATGAAATAAGTATTTGATACATCACAAAAATCGAACTTAATATTTGGTAAAGAAACCTTTGTTTGCTATTACAGATACCAAATGTTTCCTGTAGTCCTTGACATGGTTTGCACACACTGCAGCAGGGATTTTGGCCCACTCCTCCATGCAAATCTTCTCCAGAGCCTTCAGATTTCGGGGCTGCTGCCGGGCAACACGGACTTTCAGCTCCCTCCATAGATTTTCTATCGGGTTCAGATCTGGTGACTGGCTAGGCCACTCCAGGACCTTAAGATGCTTCTTACGGAGCCACTCTCTAGTTGCCTTGGCTGTGTGCTTTGGGTCGTTGTCATGCTGGAAGACCCAGCCACGACCCATCTTCAGGGCTCTCACTGAAGGAAGGAGGTTGTCAGCCAAGATCTGGCAATACATAGCCCCAGCCATCCTCCCCTCAATACGGTGCAGTCATCCTGTACCCTTGGCAGAGAAGCAGCCCCAAAAAATGATGTTTCCTCCTCCATGTTTCACGGTTGGGATGGTGTTCTTGGGGTTGTACTCATCCTTCTTTTTCCTCCAAACACGACGAGCCGAGTTTAGACCAAAAAGTTCCATTTTGGTCTCATCCGATCACATGACTTTCTCCCATTGCTCCTCTGGATCATCCAGATGGTCAGTGGCAAACTTCAGACGTGTCTGGACATGCACTGGCTTCAGCAGCGGGACCTTGCGTGCGCTGTAGGATTTTAATCCATGACGGCATAATGTGTTTCCGATGGTTTTCTTCGAGACTGTGGTTCCAGCTCTCTTCAGGTCATTGACCAGGTCCTGCCGTGTAGTTCTGGGCTGATCCCTCACCTTCCTCATGATCAGTGATGCTCCACGAGGTGAGATCTTGCATGGAGCCCCAGAACGAGGCAGATTGACCGTCAACTTGAACTTCTTCCATTTTCTAATAATCGCTCCAACAGTTGTTACCTTCTCACCAAGCTGCTTGCTTATTTTCCTGTAGCCCATCCCAGCCTTGTGCAGATCTATTATTTTATCCCTGATGTCCTTACACAGCTCTTTGGTCTTGGCCATTGTGGAGAGGTTGGAGTTTGTTTGTTTGAGCATGTGAACAGGTGTCTTTTATACAGGTAAGAAGTTCAAACAGGTGCAGTTACTTCCGGTAATGAGTGGAGAACAGGAGGGGTTCTTAAAAAAGAACTAAGAGCCGAAATATTTACTAGTTGGTAATGTATCAAATACTTATTTCATGCAGTTAAATACAAATTTATTATTTAAAAATTATACAATGTGATTTTCTGGATTTTTGTATTACATTCCGTCCCTTACAGTTGAAGAGAACTTATGATACAAATTACAGACCTCTACATGGCTTGCAAGTGGGAAAACCAGCAAAATCTGCAGTGTATCAAATACTTGTTCTCCCCACTGTATATATACTATATATATATATATATATATATATATATATATATATATATATATACTCACCGGCCACTTTATTAGGTACATCATGCTAGTAACGGTATGGACCCCCTTTTGCCTTCAGAACTGCCTCAATTAATAGATTCAACAAAGTGCAGGGAAGCATTCCTCAGAGTTTGGTCCATGTTGACATGATGGCATCACACAGTTGGTGCAGATTTGTCGGCTGCACATCCATGATGCGACTCTCCCGTTACACCACATCCCAAAGATGCTCTATTGGATTGAGATCTGGTGACTGTGGAGGCCATTTGAGTACAGTGAACTCATTGTCATGTTCAAGAAGCCAGTCTGAGATGATTCCAGCTTTATGACATGATGCATTATCCTGCTGAAAGTAGCCATCAGAAGTTAGGTACATTGTGGTCATAAAGGGATGGACATGGTCAGCAACAATACTCAGGTAGGCTGTGGCGTTAACTTCCAACGATGCTCAAGTGGTACCAAAGGGCCCAAAGAGTGCCAAGAAAATATTCCCCACACCATTACACCACCACCACCAGCCTGAACCGCTGATATACGGCAGGATGGATCCATGTTTTCATGTTGTTGACACCAAATTCTGACCCTAGCATCCGAATGTCGCAGCAGAAATCGAGACTCATCAGACCAGGCGACGGTTTTTACAATCTTCTATTGTCCAATTTCGATGAGCTTGTGCAAATTGTAGCCTCGGTTTCCTGTTCTTAGCTGAAAGGAGTGGCACCCGGCGTGGTCTTCTGTTGCTGTAGCCCATCTGTGTCAAAGTTCGACGTACTGTGCGTTCAGAGATGCTCTTCTGCCTACCTTGGTCGTAACGGGTGGTTATTTGAGTCACTGTTGCCTTTCTATCAGCTCGAACCAGTCTGGCCATTCTCCTCTGACCCCTTTCTTCCCCATACTGATGCTCGGTTTGAACCGCAGGAGATTGTCTTAAACCATGTCTACATGCCTAAATGCACTGAGTTGCCGCCATGTGATTGGCTGATTAGGAACTAAGTGTTAACGAGCAGTTGGACAGGTGTACCTAATAAAGTGGCCGATGAGTGTGTGTGTATATATGTATGTGTGTGTATATATATATATATATATATATATATATATATATATATATATATATACACAGTGGGGAGAACAAGCAAACTGTTGTCACTTAAATTGCCAATGGGTTTTCCCATTGTCAGTGTATCAAATACTTGTTCTCCCCACTGTATATGTATATATATATGTATATATATATACACAGTGGGGAGAACAAGCAAACTGTTGTCACTTAAATTGCCAATGGGTTTTCCCATTGTCAGTGTATCAAATACTTGTTCTCCCCACTGTATATGTATATATGTATATATATATATATAGTTTAATACGATTGCACATCCGTCAGCAAACGTCTGCTGCCAGCCCTCCCGCTTCAAATTGTTTCGATGTCTTGCATTATCAATGGCAGACGAGTTAATGGTGTTATACTTAAATAGCGCTTTTCCACCTTTCAAGGCGCTCAAAGCGCTTTACACTATCTCGCCATCCACCTACTGGTGACGCAGCACCAGGAGCAATGTGGGGTTCAGTGTCTTGCTCAAGAACACTTAGACGAGTTCATCAGGGCGGAGACTTGAACCCACAACCTCTGGGTTGGGGGACAACTACTCGACCACTGAGCCACGCCACCCAATGAAGTAGTAAGGTTTACTTCATTACTATGGCAAAGTTAAATTAAAAGTATGCAAATTACTATTTTCAAATTCATCTTTTCACAGAATGCGATTAATCACGAGGTATTAATCAAGATTAAAATGAATAACACTTTTCAAAATAAGTGCTGATTACTACTTTTGAATTCATTATTTCACAATGTAATTCATCGCAATACATAGCGCGCAATTAATCGCGATTGAAACGAGTAACCATTTTTAAAATAAAAGTTTGCCCAATTTGAATTATTTCGCAGAATGCGATTTGTTTAAATTAATCTTGTGCGATGACCAGTTTTAAAGTAAAAGTGTACAGATAATTACTTTTGGAGTTCATTCATAGACTTAATAATGTATTGAAGGGACACGGAGGGCGGGGCCTATAAATTGGGGGCCTGCATTGTTGGCGAGGCCGTCAAAGCGAACCGAGTGGAATCACAGACAAAAAGCTTTTTCTGGTGAAAATCCTTGTGAATAAATGCTTAAATACCTGAATTCTTTATAGATATGGACGTAAAACAGTCTCGATTCTTGGTTAAAAGAAAAAAAAAAAACATGGAGTTAGCGTTTATTTTACGTAAATATGTCAAAGTTCAATGCTAGTCTGTTAGTGAATGTAGCTAGCAGCCACCTGATGTAAACAGAGCTTTTCCGGTGAAAATCCTTGTGGATAAATGCTCATATCCCTGAATTCTTTATAGATATGGACGTAAAACAGTCTCAATTCTTGGTTAAAAGCAAAAAAAAAAACATGGAGTTAGCGTTTATTTTACGTAAACATGTTGAAGTGCAATGCTAGTCTGTTAGTGAATGTAGCTAGCGGCCGCCTGATGTAAACAGAGCTTTTCCGATGAAAATTCTTGTGAATAAAGGCTTAAATCCCCGAATTCTTTATAGATATGGATGTAAAACAGTCTCGATTCTTAGGTAAAAGCAAAAAAAAAAAACGGGCAGTCAGCATTTTTTTACATAAATGTTGCGAACTATGATGCCAATGCCGTAGCAGCTAATTTCTCCCATTGATTTTTTTCCATAACGTTTCTAAATGCCTGCATGGTACAAAATATTTTAATAATTACCTTGAATCCTCAAACAAATCACTCCTGAGACAATCCTTCCTGTTTGCATGCGGTACAGCTTTTTCCACAGCTTTTTAAAATAAAAGTGCTCTTAATACTACATTTGAATTGTTTTACAGAATGCAATTAACCGCGATTATTACCATACTATTAATCACAAATAAAATGCGTAACAAATTTAAATATAAGAAGGGTGGAAAAGCGCTATATAAGTATTGACTGATTGATTGATTGATTGATTGATTGATTGATTGATTGATTGATTGATTGATTGATTGATTGATTGATTGATTGATTGATTGATTGATAAGTCTGCTGCACATGATTAAGTGCAATTAGTATCCATACCAATTTTGAAAATAAAAGTGTGCTGATTACTACATTTGACATTTTTTTTTTACTGAAGGTGATTTAACTTGATTAATTGTAGACTATTAATGATGAATATAACGTGTAACATTTTAAAAAATAAGTCCGCTGCACATGATTGATCGCAATTAAAATCCGTACCAATTATTTCAAATAAAAGTGTGCAGATTAATTGAATGAATGATGAATTGCAATTAATCTCATTCCATTTATAACGATTAAAATTATTAACTAGCCTGAAAGTAAAAGTGCTGATAACTACATTGGAATGCATCATTTTACATTATGCCATTGATAGCAATTAATTTCACATGATTAATTACGATTAAAATTTGAACCAATTTTGAAAATAAAAGTGTGCCGATTAATTTATTTTAATCAATTATTTTACAAAATATGACTAATTGCAATGAATTTCACGCGATTAATTACGATTAAATTAGTAACCAGTTTAGAAGTACAGTATAAGGGTTAATTACTACTTGGAATTCATTATTTTTCTGATTGCGATTATTCGCAATTAATCTCGTGTGACAAGATTAATCGCGATTAAAATGTGCATCCTTTTTCACAATTAAAAAATCCTTCTTTTACAGAGTGCGATGAAATGTGATTAATCTCACGCGATTATTTGATTTGTATTGTATTTGTTTCAGTAATTTTACATCAGTAAATTTTGCACAAAGGACAAATTAGTGTGATAAGAAAATGATCAATGCAGCATGGAACGGGTAGAGGAATGTTTCACTTATGGCCACATGAGGGAGACAAACAGAAGGGAATCAATCGTGCTGGCGGTTACTCACAATATCGAACGCAATTTGTTAATCTACACATTCGGGCATGAAATTAACACTAAGACCCTCGTGTTTTACGTAATTTTCCCTAAACATTTACATTACCTGCCCAATTTATGAAAAAAGATAAAATTGTGAGTATTAATATGTTGGGAAAGACCAAATTCGGGGGAGTGATATTTGTAGCGCTTGACTCGGGACACGTTTTTCGGCGAAATCGCCTCTTAGCTTGACGACAAGTATGAAGCAGTCTTTCACTTCACAGTGAATGAAAGAAACGCTTCCACTTCAGCGTAGGGAGCTGTAGTTTTTTATGTTGTTGTAAAGTGGCTTTAGTTCTAGCTGTACACTTCATTTCCCATAAGCCCTCACGGTAGCGCCTCCTCCCTCGGTTTCCCTGCCTTCTCTCCCACTCGGCTGGGCCGCGAGGAAGTCGCAAGATGGCCGATGTCGCTTGAAAGTAATGTTCCCCTCCCCAACATGAAGCCGTGAGCGTGGACGACAGCGAAGGAGGCGCCATTGGACTTTTCTTTTTCTTTTCTTTAACTTTGTTTTCTTTTATTCCGCCAAACATCCATCCCATTCCGCGTCGTATCCGCCCCGGACTTGACTCGGGGAGTTGACGCGTCAAAATCACACCGGGGACCCTGCCAAGCTAGCCAGCCAGCTACAACACTTGGCCGACACAAGTGCAACTAGACGCTCGCAAACACGACGTTTTGGGGTGCTTTTTCTCTTCATGCGGGCCACCCAATGCGGACATTGTAGTCGGTTCTGAGTTTTAGCCGGTGGCAAATTGTCAGTTGAAAGAGTTCGGCTAGCCGCCGCGTTTAACATGTCGGCCAAGTGGCCGTCCAGCTTTGCTAACTAGTGCGCAGTATCGCGTCCATTTCACGCGCGTGCATTTCTCGACACCGGCCACTTTTTCACCGCCGCCTGCCATGTTGTGCGCAGACTGAACATCGACCAGTCGTCGTAGCTCCACCGGCCCCAGATCTACGGAGATGGACGCGACGGTCGGCGGCCACGTCTGAAGCGGACCGAGTCATATTGAGGAGCGGACGTCAGGCGGGCGGCGGGCCATCGCGCTTGACCGGTTCTGGTGTCGGCTACTCGGCAGGCTAAAGCTCACTCATCCTCAGTTCGGGAATTAGCTCGCTGTCTGTCGGCTAGCTCGTCTGGCCGCTCTGCCCCGTCGGCGAGACGGCGTACAGAACGTATTCCGAGCCCGCTCCCGGCCACACGCACAGGCTTAACACCACCGTCATGGGAGTGCAGGGCTTCCAGGAGTACCTGGAGAAGCGCTGTCCCGGCGCTGCGGTCCCCGTGGACCTGCTGAAGCTAGCCCGGACCGCGGCCCGCCAGCCGCCACACCCGCACCCTCACCACCCGCACCATCCTGGGCCTCACCACCCTGGGCCCTTGCCGCCGCCTCCTCCGCCGCCGCCCCCGCCCGCTAGGATCCTGGTGGACGCCGACTCCGGCCTGCAGCGCCTCTACGGCGGCTACCAGACGGACTGGGTGTGCGGCGGGCAGTGGAACGCCATGCTGGGCTATTTGGCCGCACTCTCCCAGGCCTGTTTGTTCCAGGGGGGCCTGGAGCTCGTGGTTGTGTTCAACGGCACGCTGGGCAAGGAGCGCTGGCCCGAGTGGGCGCGGCGAGCTCAGGGCCAGCGACAGACCGCGCAACTCATCGTCAACCACGTCGGCAGCAAGGCCACCCCGCCTCCCCGGGCATGGTTCCTGCCCCCGGCCTGCCTCAGCCACTGCGTCCGCCTCGCCATGTTCCGTTTCCGCGTGCGGGTGAGCTAACGGTCGTTGCTCTTTTTGACTTCCAGCCTCTAATTGACGAATTGAACCTTTATCGATCCTGTTGACAACAGATTCTCATTAGCAATGCCGACCTAGTTGCTGAGTGACAAATGACCAAATAAGAATACAGTCTGGTTGCGACTAGTTTTGCAACGATAACTATTTTTTTAATCCCCGTACCGATTCTCGGTCTACCGTTACTGTACCGATACCATAATTGACCAAAAAAAAATACAGTATATTATGCAATACATTTAAAAATATATATATTTTTTTGTTTTATTTAATATAGTGGTACTTCTACTCAACGAAATTAATTGGTTTTAGATGTAGTCTCGGAACCTGAAAATTCCTTAATTAAAGATGCGTTCTGCATATAAATGCCCTAATCTGTTCCAAGCCCTTCTGAAATGTCACATTAAATTTTATAATCCTGATAACATTTGAACAAAACAATAGCAAAAGACATTTGAATCATTCCATATACCTAACTTAACCAATAATACTTGTGATGAAGTAGATAATAGAACATAATGCAAAGGAAAATTGCAAAATAAACAATTTACCAGGGCTCCAGACTGCGACCAAATGGTTGCATTTTGCAACTATAAAAAGAGCCAGTAAAATAACAAATAACTGAGATAAGTCGTACTATTGCTACAAGGGAAAAAAAGTTTTATTACGTAGGAGCTGGAAGCCGCTATGCACTTACGTACATTTACCTGCGCTAGGACCTACGACGAAGCATTAGATTAAAAATCATTCTATTGATGATAATTTGATGTAGATAAGCCAAAATATTAAGGATTTCCTTGTTTGTAAAACCACTTCTAAAACACAAGATGACTGCACTATTGTTGATTTTAACAGACCGCAACACGCTCTGCAAAGTACATAGCTGCTTATTTAGCTGCATTACCCCTAAGTAACAATACTTCTATTCTTGTAGTAATAGTACGAGAAAAAAGTCAAACTATTACTATATGAAAATAAATGTGGAATTAATAATACGACAGTAAAAGTTGTATTATTACTGCTCTCGTTTTTGAGATATTGAGATACAGTGGTACCTCTGCATACGAAGTTAATTCGTTCCAGGACTGTAAGTCGAACTGGTCGTATGTCGAGCAGGATTTTCCCATAACAATACATTATAATTCCATTAATTCGTTTCCACAGCCTGAATACCTGAACTAAATTCTTAATAAATATTAATGTTACAATTGCAAATATCAATTACAAAGATTAAAACATAAATTATGAATAAAAATCGGAATAATATAATAGTAATAATAATAATACCTGTAATAATGTAACAAACTGGGTTCTAATGTGGCGATTAGAGCTGAAACGAACACTCGAGTAACTCGAGTTTAAAAACTGATCCGGGTAATTTTATTCACCTCGAGTAATCGTTTATTTTGACAGCTCTAAGCATCACGTTTTGCTCGGACAACTTTTAATGCGGGACAAGAGGAAGAAGCAAAAAAGAAAGAAAGAAACAACTTACTGCAGCCGACAGCCACTACAAACGACGCCGACGTTGCTAAATACTAGCCCGCACGATGCTACATTGGTAGCAGGTAGCGTCCGATGAGTCTCATAGAGATCACATGTATGTTGAACTAGATGCTAAATGACAGACTCGGCCACGTCTGGGCAGCGTTAGTAAACAGCCGCCATCTTAAAGCAGTAGAGCGCTAATAAAGAGCGCTAAGCGCTAATAAATAAGATTAACGTTACTGTTACTAGCTGAAGTAACGTTAGCCCTGCGGAGGGCTAGGTTTCTATTAATTATGACCACTTTCGATGCGTGGCTAACGTGTCTTACATACAGGCTTTAACATAACATAGCGTTATGGAGTGATGAGGGTGTAAAATAAAAACTCAATAATGCTAACTATCAATTTTAGCTCAGTAGTCATTGCTGGATAAAACACCAAGTAGCACTGGTCCCTAATGTGCTCCAATACAGCCTGTATCATACATTTATTTTGAACACTGCAAAAACACTTTTTTTTTTTTTTTAATAAGATCTAAAGTTTTTTTCACTGAAAGCAGTGAATTAGTTTTTTATTCTAGTTACATCTGAGATGCAATTGTTGGCTGTTTTCAACAATATACATTGAAAATAAAGACATTGACTGAAAATGGTTCAAGATTAGATGAAATGTCTTGTTTTCTCATGTATATTTATAATTGCTCTTCACCTAAAAATATATTTGTTTTATCTGATTACTCGATTAATCGAAAGAATTTTCAGTCGATTACTCGATTACTAAAATATTCGATAGCTGCAGCCCTAATTTAAACCAAAAGATATCAACCGGTAACACTTTATTTCGCAGCGGCATCATAAGACTGTCATAAGACCAAATGAACCACCGTGAAGCTTTGAACCAATTGGCTGCAAAGCTTCATTGCTTCAAGAAGCTTCAATTTGGCCATCACTGCTCCCTTGGGGCAGACAGTCAACCTCTGCTGCCACCTGCTGTCAACACTGCTGTCGTCCAACATGCCTCCTAGCATGCATTGCAGCGCTACAGACGTAAATAAATCAAAATTCATTTTTTGTCATAATTATTCAGTTACTGTTGTAGTTGTTTCATTAACTGCTAGCTATGGAATTTGATAACAATTTATTTGACAGTGGGGCCATAAGACTGTCATAAGACCATCATAATTATAACATTACACTGCTATGAACATGAATGGATGCTTATGACAGATGTCATTTTCTGTCATCCAGCAAATTATCTCCCATTCGAATGGATGTAAAAGGTCCGAGCTGGACATAAATGGAGTTAGTGACTAAGGATGCAACAGTACTCTGTTTTATATTGAACCGTTCGATACGCCCTCTTCGATTCAATGCTCAAAAACATTCGATCCAAATGAAAAGCTCCCAAAATGTATTTTCCGAAAAAACAAACTCTGCCACTAGCAGCCCCCCTCCTCCACTCCTCCCCCAAACTGCATGAAAGGTGGGAGTTGTGGCACACGAGGATCGTTGCTCGTGAGGAAAGACATAAACGTAAAGAGGCGGCTTGCCGGCTTCAATATCGTGTAGATCTGTTGTTTGGTAGCATTTTGGGTGAGCTGATATGTTATTCCCACTCGTACATATTTAACAAACACTGTCATTACTAGAGGCATGCGAAATTTCCGATTCTTAGATTATTCGCGATTCGGCCATGGAAGATTCGAGCACGATTCACAAACATATCAATTCCGATTATTTAATTATACCAGGTAAAGCGGAAATAAAACACAGTCAGCCCGGTCTTCAGGACGCAATGAGGAACGGACCGAGAGTAAATATGTTCAACTCATGCAGCTAGATAAAAAAAAAAAAAAAACAATACCTGACTGCGGCCATCAGCCGCTACAAACAGCGCCCAGTTGCTACAAACATACGGCAACATACGGCTATGGTAGATATCACATATATCTAGAGCTAGATATGAAGTGACAGACGACGGCCGTGTTAGATCATATACCAAGAACTAGATGCGAAATGACACTTTCCCGCGCTAGTCAACAGGCGCCATCTTAAAGCAATAGATGTCTCTAGAAGGCTCTGTTGTAGCGAACCAAATTTTTATCTAAAAAAAAAAAAAAAAAACTTTAAAAAATCGGCAAAATCTTGACTTGAATATCTTTAAATGATGAAACAGTTTTAAAACTTTCACGTCGAAAATAGACAAGGGAAATTATGGAATAAGGGGAGCAATTTTAACAACTTTAACGGTTGATTTACAACATTAATTGAATGTAGTTTAAAGCTGCTGATACAGAATGGGGACTTGAGTATTTTATTTACTGTTTTTAACTGTTAACTTGATACTGAAATAGTAGTTTGTTTAGCCTAAGAGGATTTCTGAACAATTTTGGAACTAGTGTACAAAAAAATGGGGGGGGGGGTTGTGATGCATCACTAATCGATTTATAATCGAATCGGAGCCTCTGAATCGTGATCGAATCGTTAGGTGCGCAAAGATTCCCACCTCTAGTCATTACGGATACGTGCAACAGAGACCGCCAATATATTGTTGCAATTTGGCTGCTACGAATTACCTGCCTTTGACAACAGACAGGTTAAGTGTGGGTCACAGAGAGCTAACTCACGGTTACATGATGAACAATGAGTGGCACATTAAGAGCGTTGTTCTTCAAACTTGTCCTGTTTATGAAAGTCGATTGTCAAGTGCTTGTATTGTGCAGTAATGAGCAGGCGGGACTTCTGTGTTATTAACTATTTCTAATGCCCGACATCACTCGCGCGCACTCACTAGATATCATCAAATAGCAACCTAGATGTGCTACTTTAGATCCCCCCAAGTCCCGTGCCATTGGCTGCTTGAGCCCAGAGTGATCATGGGATGCGTAGTCCATATACTACATCGATGAATTAAAAACCGCCATGACTGAATGGAAGTTAAGCAAGCCAAATCAATCCATACCAGTGACTATAGATAATGCTGCAAATATTGTTAATTCGGTATGTAACACAGATGAACTCGGACCAGAAATAGGATGTTTTTCTCGTGGTAAACGTACCTGCTAAGAGAGTAATAGCAATCAACAGTGTGCCCCGCCTCACTTTACAAACAGTAAAGATTGTTCTCAGCACTTAAATACAAAATTTGTTTGGATTAGTAAAAAGTAAGCACCTAAATATTATGCACTATAATGCATTTTTATATGATGGCATTGTTATTTTTGCTTGTTAGCAAAATAAAAAAAACTTGTGTGGTTTTTGTTTCAGAGCAATAAATGTACTGAATCGAATCAAAAATCGTGTCCCTCGTATCGAAAATCGTACCGAGCTGTGACTTAACTGTATCGTTGCATCCCTAATAGTGACATAATTTGCCGGCTGATAATCTGTCTGTAATGGCTGGTTTATTAGGATCTATTGTCACTACATTAGTGGTTAAATTTGTTAATTTTTTGGGGGGGGGGGGGGTGATGATATCGCAAATCGGCAATAATTTATGAGAATATCTCGGCCACTAAAATTTGTCATGGCGACAGGCCTCGTAGTAGCGCGTTATAAATTGCGCCGGGCCTTCGATACAAGTGGACGGCGAGGAATTGCATAACATGAACTGGCTGAACTTGACATACATTGTTGAAGACTTGCTGAGTAGGAGCTTTGTTTACCCGCGCTTATTTTGAGTGTTTCATTCAGCGCGGGCGTGGGATGATTCTTTCATTTCATATTTAGTGACATTTGTAGGAAAATTGGACACAGGTGGGTGTTTGGCTGCTGCTGTTATCTGTGATTTTATATACATATTTCAGTAGGAGTAAGCAACTAGAAAATGCGATTTCTGGTGAAATTACACGGGGATGCTTTGCTCTCACTTCCTGTAGGTTTTTGGTCATTTGCTATTCATTTTCAGATCATTTTCTTGATAACTCGTTTGTTGCCGTTGACGGCGATTTGATGTTGAATTCATTTAGACTGGAAGGGTTTTATCACACGTAAATGTGAGGGGCAAAGTCAAAAGAGAGCCTGTGTAGTGTGAATTTTTGGAAAGGTTCAAAATTGGAACGGTAAGAATTGGTAAAAAATGCGCCCAAAAAGTGGACAACAGAAAAAAGCTAGGAA
Source organism: Corythoichthys intestinalis (assembly GCF_030265065.1). Taxonomy (NCBI): domain Eukaryota; kingdom Metazoa; phylum Chordata; class Actinopteri; order Syngnathiformes; family Syngnathidae; genus Corythoichthys; species Corythoichthys intestinalis. Next base: position 70,860,646 of record NC_080396.1, read on the forward strand.
GTGCCATTTATTTTTATAGGGTGTCAGTTGGACGTGAGAGAGTGGACACAAACAGTCGGCATTTTTTTGCTAAAGATATCCCTCAGTTGAGCTGTTCGATTTTACCTAACAAAAAAATCCCGATTGTTTTCTCTCAAGCCCAATTTTCCAATATCGATTACAATTTCTTGTAGTGATGCAGAATGATGCACTTTTCAACCGATGCGATAACCAATCATTTCCTCCTCCTTCCAGTCTATAACCGATAATGTCAAGCCAATAATTATATTAAAAGGTATATACAGTAGGGGTGTGCCATCTGAGGCACCCCACAATTAAATTAAATTACGATTCATGGTGCTACGATTCGATTTTTGAACGATGATCACGGTATTGACGATGATCACGGTTATCGCGATTATCACTTATTATCGATGCATCGTAAATTACTGATGAATAAAGTTGCGAAATGAATTTATGGCCATTATTTATTTAAAATATCCTTATGATTCAACAGGAAAGATGGAAACTTGCCCATACAACGAAAAGCTGCACTTAAGCTGCTTTTTTAATTTTGTACAAGAAAATGCAAAAACATTAAGGATTTTAAAGGAAGTACTTATTTTTCTCAACAATATAATAAAATGTGCACTGGTGGAATTAATTCCACATTTTCTGGACACAAAGTGTCTTTAGAAATAAGATTTCTTTTAACCAATACACTTCGATTTCACAGTGTTACCTCCCTTGTGTAACTCTTGGAGTGACAGGTGGAAACCCCAACTGCTCTTGATAACTTTTAACTTGTGGCGTTTATTGCCGAGCACATAAAAAAGCCTCCAACATTGGCACACATAGACACTCATTGCAGCGCGCGCACTTTCTTCGCTCCCTACCCACCCACGCGCACACGCACCTGTCTGCTCCCAGGCAGCACTTGCAACAACAGATTTCTGTACTATTTCACATGTTTGTAGTGTTACCGCTGTACTTAATCATGGTTTTGCACGTTCTGCATATGAAATCCACGTTAGTGAATTAGCTTAGCGCTCGGCGCTAACTATTAACATCTCAAAAGCAACAATAAAGGCTAAACAGTACAAGAGGATTCGTGTACTCACCTCTTATAGACGCACACAGGTCTTAGCAACACAGGACATTTTTCAGTTGAAATGCCTTAAAACTACTGCTGGACATTTGAAAGACAAGGAGCAATGAACTATCCTTCTCTCGCTCTAAAAAATAACTTGGGCACAGTCAGTCGTGCTTCTTTACCTGCCTATCTCATACACCAATTTATTTTCCAGTCTTTTAAAAAGGAGTAAATCTCTCTCCCAGTAACCGGGAGCATCTATCATAATGTTGTGCGTGTGTCCGTTAACGTTGTCCGGGCGGCAGACGTGAATTTCGTTCCGCTAGGAGCAGCTGTCATAAAGTTATGAGGGAACCTTTATGAATCGTAATCGAATCGTCACGTGTCGAATCGCGATGTATGTAATAATCGATTTTTTGGAACTCCTCTAATATACAGTACTGGCCAAAAGTTTGGATACACCTTCTCATTCGTGTGTTTTCTTTATTTTCATGACTATTTACATTGTAAATGCTCACTAAAGGTAATAAAACTATGAACACGTGGAATTATGTAATTAGCAAAAAAAAAAAGGGTGAAATAACTAAAAATGTATACTCGAGCATCTTTAAAGTAGCCACCCTTTGATTACTTTTTTGCGCACACTTGCCGATGAGCTTCAAGAGAGTCACCTAGAATGGTTTTTGACTTCACAGGTATGCCTTTTCAGGGTTGAATAGTGGAATTTATTGCTTCATCAATAGAGTTGGGATATTCATTTGTGTTGCATTGAATGAGGTGTGTCCATACTTTTGGCCTACTGTATGCAATTTTAAACAATACACCACAAAAATTGTTTCTGGAGCAAAATAGAATTGCTACTTTTTCCACATCAAATGCGAACTAGGAGTTAACACCAACTTCTAAATGTATATTATAATAATATTTAGGGCTGTAGCTATTGAATATTTTAGTAATCAAGTATTCTACTGAAAATTGCATCGATTAATCAGAACGGCACGGTGGCTGAGTGGTTAGCACGTCTGCCTCACAGTTCTAAGATCAAGGGTCCAATCCCGGGCTTCGGCCTTCCTGTGTGGAGTTTGCATGTTCTCCCCGTGCCTGAGTGGGTTTCCTCCGGGAACTCCGGTTTCCTCCCACATCCCAAAAACATGCATGGTAGGCTGATTGAACACTCTAAATTGTCCGTAGGTATGAGTGTGTGCGTGAATGGTTGTATGTCTCCTTGTGCCCTGCAATGGGCTGGCAACCAGTTCAGGGTGTCCCCTGCCTACTGCCCGTAGTTAGCTGGGATGGGCTCCAGCACCTCCGCGACCCTCGTGAGGAAAAAGCGGCGTGGAAAATGAATGAATGAATAATCAGATAAAACTTTTTTTTTTCAGGCAAAGTGCAGTTATAAACATGACATTTCACCTAATGTTAAACCATGTTTAGACAATGTCCTTTAGATGTACATTGTTGAAAACGGCCAACAATTGCATCTCAGATGTGACTAGAAAAAAAAACATTCACTGCTTTGACTCCAAAAACCTATGATCTTATAGGGGGGAAAAAATTATTAACGCTTGATAACACACATCACTTAAGTTAGGTTTTTTTCCCCAAGTGTTTCAATTGAATTTCCATTTGTGTCAAGCTATTTATAAGTTTCAGTTCAAGTTTGATTTAGTGTAAATTGTAAGTCCTGATTGGATTTTGAGTTTTTGCAGTGTTCAAAATAGATGTATATTTGCTGTATTGGAGCACATTAGGCACCAGAGCTACTTGGTGTTTTATCCATCAATGACTACCGAGCTAAAATTGACAGTTATCTTAATTGTTTTTATTTTACACCCTTATCACTCTACAGCGCTACGTTTTTACAGATTACATAGAGCTTGTATGAAAGACACGTTAGACACGCATTAACAGTAGTCATAATTAATAGAAACATAGCCCTCCGCAGGGCTAATGCTACGTTAGCGTTACGTTAACTAAATTTTTCCTTGTCCCCACTATCGCTCCTCCGATCTCGGAGTAAATGGGGTGCCTCTGCCTTCGGTGGAGTGGGGGCTAGGCGGGCGGGTCGCGCGGTGGTGCCCGGCCCGAGTTTCGGGGGCAGTCATCGGTTGCGGGGTCCAGCCGGGGTGCAGAAGCGTCGGCGGGGTAGCCGGGGCCGGGTGGGGGTAGTGTTATGCAAACGCTGTGTTACATTAAAAACTTGAAACAGTGTTCGCGTTGGTCTTCATCTTGAAATGCTCCCACACTTTTGACATTTTCTGTTTTTCTTGGTGCCGTTCTCTTAGTAGGCTTCTTTGTAGGTACCTCTATTATCATGCGTGGTTGAAATCAAATGTATCCGCCGCCTCTCTTCTTCCTGTACGCATGTGACGTCAGCACGTTGTGCCGCATTGAAAGTAGTCAGAGCAAAATGTCATGCTTAGAGCTGGCAAAATTAAACGATTCTTCGAGGTGGGGAAAATTCCTCGATCAATTTTTTAAATCGAGTTATCCCAATTATTTGTGTGATCATTTTAGCTCTAATAATGTTAACAAAGTAAATAGTTGATTGCAAAAAAATGCCTTTAGGAGGGGTTGACGTGCCGACGCAGAATTAGAGAAAACTACGTCGATTGCGCACATTTGGAGGCTAAATCGGGCATATACCGTATTTTTCGGACTACAAGTCGCACCTGAGTATAAGTCGCACCAGCCATAAAATGCCTAACAAAGAGAAAAAAAACATATATAAGTCGCACCGGAGTATAAGTCGCTTTTTTGGGGGAAATTTACTTGATAAAATCCAACACATAGAACAGATATATCTTGAAAGGCAATTTAATATAAAAATACAATAGAGAACAACATGCTGAATAAATGTACAGTGTACAGTGCATGAACAACGAAATGAGAATGTACTGTCCTTACCAGGACGCTACGGCTTGGTCCCGGCTATACAGCGAACTCCCAAATGACGATGCTGGACGTCCGTATAATGTGCTGAATCAATTTGGTGTTTGATACCAAACAGGTTCGCATCAACGTAAAGAAATGATAATTAGGTGCTCTTAGAGCAATGACATTAAACGGTTAGCATGCGTTCGCTAGCATTAGCAAATCGTTCAAACAACCACACAACTGGCTCTAAGTGTCCGATCGCGAGTGGAAAACACACAACAACAACAGAAAAGATGATACACACAGGCTTTGCCTCTGTAGAGATATTTTGAAAGCATAAACAATGAACGTAGGTTCGCAGCCGTGTCTCTCTCTCGCTAACTCGCCCACTCACTCTTACCTACGTAGTTGTCCGTCTTCTTCTGGCGTGAGTGTGCTCTTTTTCCACGTAAACAAGTGCGAGTGCGCCCCCACGTGGGCGTGAAAGCGCCACAAACTAAAAGCATGCATTTCAATATAAAAAGTCAATAATACAATTGAACACACATTGCAAAAGGCTGAACGCGAACGTGGCCATAGCTATTGAGTTATTCAGATAACTATAGCATAAAGAACATGCTAAAAAGTTTACCAAACCATCAGTGTCACTCCAAAACACCACAATAACATGTGAAATGATAACATAATGTGTTAATAATTTCACACATAAGTCGCTCCTGAGTGTAAGTCGCACCCCCCAGCCAAAATATGAAAAAAATATTTATAAAAATAAATAAATATAAAATTTTAAAATCTGGTTTATCGGCCGATAATTCTCAGTAAGCGATATTATTGTGCGTCTTTAATTTCTTGGCGAAATAAAAATTATGACAAAGTACTAGGAATGTCTTCTGTTTGAACTTATTTTTTTCTCAATCAGAACTCAAAAGTGCCAGTGAATTTGACTCTTTCAATACACATAGAACAAGCCCTTGGGATTAAGAGAATTTTATTGATGCAACGGACTCCAGCTCTGTTCTTAAAGTGATGCTTAAAGAAGAAAGTACATATACCAGTTGAAAGAAAATAAAAAATGAGAAAAGGTCGTCTTTCAGCAGGTCAGTCTGCAAACCAGCTAGCCAGTCAGTCAGGTGAGGTAGGTAGCAGCCAGGCTCAGGATGATGTGCTGTCATATTTCCCTCTGGTCTTACAACAGTTAATGATTAGTGCAAAATTGTCACTCAAAAACAACAATATGCAAAGTGGCAGTCACCTTGTCTAAAGAAACACAAATATGCACCCCAGTGAAGGTAACAATCAGAATGATCCCTTAGGTTTATGAGAACCTAATCTTTACAAAAGACATCAGGTCAAACGTGCATATACATATACTCCCCACTGTAGATTCAATTTCCAAATGCAGACCTATGCATTTTGCCAAAATGTTGTTGTATTAAAACAAAAAAAAAAAACATGGCATGCTTTTCGTTATTGTAATCTAGTAGCAGCATCTTGACAGGAAAACGAGACAGACGCACACGCATCAACTTTCATACTTGTGGTATAGTGCAAAATACACAGACGTGGTGCTGTAATACTGTCCGTGTTGTACATGAAAGTGTGCAGACAAATGAAGTGTTGAACATCTTATGGCTGCATATTTTATTTGACAATCCACTGCAATCCTTGTATATTTACTAGGGCTGCAGCTATCGAATATTTTAGTAATCGAGTAATCGACTGAAAATTCTATCGATTAAACGAGTTATCGGATAGAACAAATATATTTTTAGGTGAAGAGCAATTATAAATATACATGAGAAAACAAGACATTTCATCTAATCTTGAACCATTTTCAGTCAATCAATGTCTTTTTGATGTATATTGTTGAAAACAGCCAACAATTGCATCTCAGATGTAACTAGAATAAAAAAAAAAAGACTAATTCACTGCTTTCACTGAAAAAACCTTTAGATCTTATTAAAAAATATATATATACCTAAAAATGCCGTTACGCTTGATAACACACATCACTTAAAAGTTAGGATTTTTTCCCACGTGTTTCAGTTGAATTTCTATTTGTGTCAAGCCATTTTTAAGTTCCAGTTAAGTTTTAAGTTAGTCTAAACTCTAAGTCCTGATAGGATTTTGAGTTTTTGCAGTGTTCCAGGGTACCCGCGGGTTATTAAAAGTATTAAAAAAGCATTGAATTTAGTTTTCCATTATAAAAGGTATCAAAAGTATTAAATTAGCTGTTGTAAGTCTGGAATTTTTTCACCGTGGTCTTAATTTTCAAGAACATCTCTGTGCAACCTAAATTATATCCGTGACGAAGTTTTTTTTTTTGTTTTGTTTTTTTTTGTTGTTTTTTTTTAAAATCCATAACGAAGATGATGCATAGAATTTTTACGATGCACTGCACTACAAATCGAAATGCAACTCGTGCGTGCTAAACCACCACAACCGGCAAAACGGAGAATCCATCCACCTCTGCATCGGGAATGCGTCCGTTTGTCGGTGGAACGAAAACCCTGCAGGCAGAAGTATTGTGGATTCTGAACACCAAAACAGACCACCATTCATATACTTCAAATGAGTCCATTGGTGATCTGTTTCGGATATTACGTCATTTTTGGTCGGCATCGGCTGTCACAATGTTGGTCATATTGCGTTTTGTTCCAGAGGGAGCATTCCCAATGTCTTAACTGTCTTTTGTAACGAATTTTCAGTTGGCAGAAAAAAAAAACGCAAATTTTCTTAACGTTTAAATAGTCTACATATTTTTATGAATATTATAAATGCATTTACACAATGAAATAACGCTGGAAAACTTTGTTAAACATAATGTTGGTCAAATCGTGTTTTTTTCCCGAAGGGAGCATTCCCGACTTCGTAACTGCAGCGAATTTAAGCTCATCAAGACTTTGAGGTAAAATCGGGCCTAAAAAGTCCAGCCCGACCTGAACTGATCCGCGGCTATTAAAGCCCGACCCGCGTTTTGTGTGATAACATTTGTGACGATGTCTGCATAAAAGCTTGTGTTTTATGACGAATTCTAAGTTGGCAGAAAAAAACGCACATTTTCTTAATGTTTAAATAGACTACATATTTTTATGATCATTATAAATTTATTTACACAACGAAATAACGCTGGAAAAGTTTTTTAAATATAAATAAACAGATGCGGTTTTGGGAACTCGCAGAGGGGAAGATTAAAAAGGGCGTATAGGCACGCTCTGGCTCTGCAATGACCATACAGTGCCTTATTTTTTTTTTATCCAAATTATTTATTTTATAACAAGTATTCCTTAGTTTATCATTCATACATCGTTAATATATAGTTATTTCAAAAAGAACCCTGGCCCGGCCCGACGTAATAATTGACATTTTAATTTTGGTCACGTTTTCAGTTTAATTTAGCTGTTTTCAACTTGCTATGTTTATAATTGCGATGTTTGTTTACCGCTTTTCCTCTTACTGCGAAGAGGGAGGAAGTTACATCGGCCGCCGCTATGATATTTAAGTCATCAGCCATCTGCTGTGACCCGGGAATTTAATGCCTACTTTAAATTTAATTTAAAAAATTTTAAAAAACACTGCTTCCCATGTCAGTCGACACGGGAAATTGTTTTCACACACACCTGCTGCACGGTTAAGTCCCGCGATATTCCCGTTGTTTTGGAGTATGTGATAGGGGCTCAAGTTACATCCAGGTTGCAGTTTATGGGTCATGCGAAGGCGGTGGACCTGCTTAAACATTTCGGTTTGCCTTTCGAATGAATGTGAATTTCGCCGTTTTAACTCGAGAGTTAGCCATGTTCACTGGGGTGTTGGCAGGTGCACTAGCGGCTAGCCTGTTACAGAAGATGGCTGGTCTGAGTCCTGTCCTCCTCTTTTTGTCCATAATTATTGTGTGCGTGTGTGTGTTTAAAAAAATTCTGATGTACTTTATAATGTTACTTTAAATGTGTTTCAATTGTATCTTCAATATATATGCATTCTTTTGTCAAACACACTTAGTAATTGAGGTTAAATTTGATGTTCAGTGCTTTATTTATTTAATATGATTCAATATGATCTAAATAATGGGTGCGAGAAAAGTATTAATTTTCAGTTGAAATGGCATTAAAACAGGTCTTAAAAGTCTTGAATTTAGATGTATCATTCCTGGGGGGACCCTGTGTTCAAAATAAATGTATGATACAGGCTGTATTGGAGCACATTAGGGACCAGTGCGACTTGGTGTTTTATCCAGCAATGACTACTGAGCTAAAATTGATAGTTAGCAATTATTGAGTTTTTATTTTACACCCTCATCACTCCATAACACTATGTTATGTTAAAGCCTGTATGTAAGACACGTTAGCCAAGCATCGAAAGTGGTCATAATTTATAGAAACCCAGCCCTCCGCAGGGCTAACGTTACTTGAGCTAGTGACATTAATGTTAATCTTATTTATTAGCGCTTAGCCCTCTTTATGAGCGCTTAGCGCTCTACTGCTTTAAGATGGCGGCTGTTTACTAACGCTGCCCAGACGCGGCCGAGTCTGTCATTTAGCATCTAGTTCAACATGCATGTAATCTCTGAGACTCATCGGACGCTACCTGCTACCAACGTAGCATCGTGCGGGCTAGTATTTAGCAATGTCCGCGTCGTTTGTAGCGGCTGTCGGCTGCAGTAAGTTTTTTTTTGTTTGTTTTTTGTGCTTCTTCCTCTACGCACGTGACATCAGCGCGTTGTCCCGCATTAAAAGTAGTCGGAGCAAAACGTGATGCTTAGAGCTGTCAAAATAAACGATTACTCGAGGTGAATAAAATTACTCGGATCAGTTTTTAAACTCGAGTTACTCGAGTTGCTCGAGTATTCGTTTCAGCTCTAATATTTACAACATTAAGTACATCAGGAAATAATACACTTCCTCATGGCGTTATGCAATCTGTGTCCAAATTTGTAGCAGAATCGCCGATACCCATGGTTGTTGTTGTTCTTTAAGACTGCGAGCTCTCGTGGTAGGAAGCGGAAATGTAGAGGAAACTACGGCGGCTGAGATCAACCAAAATGATGCGGTATTGAAAATCGAACTTTTTTGACATTGTTTTAACTAGAAAAGTCTGTTTCGGTTCAAAATCTATTCATCCAACAGCCTTAGTCCTTAGGATAGCTTTGCTAGCATAAACAACTCTGTGTTCATGTAGTTATCGAACAATATTCTGTGGCGCTTGTGACATGTTTGCTAGTTAGAGAGCTCATCATGGGGAGCTTATTCCTGATTATTTAGATAATTTAACTCATTAGACTACCAAAATAGTTTGTGGCAGTCCAACCAGCTCAACAATATTTTCCCCTTCTCCACTTGGAGAAAGTCGTCTGGGTTTGAGTGAACCTCGCCATCAAGTAAGTGAGACGATGCCCCAGACTTGTGAACTCCTTAAAGCCAGACTTAATCCTGAGATTGTCACAAACAGCACATCTATTTGAAGCTCCTCCACTGAGCGTTCAGAAAAATATGCTACATTCTAACTGCTATTAGCCTGTCCGAAAAAATAAAACAGATTTTGTGAGGGAGAAATACATTTCTCCAGAAATGGCATTTTCTAGTTTACTATATACTAGTAGTTCTACAAAGCAAAAGCATACGTTTGTAAATATCTAGTCATAGACTTCATAAGACTTGACATGACACGGTAAACAGGGCCGATCCATAGAGGGCCTATTTTCAAAAACTTCAAATATTTTCAAAACCAAAGCTGCTACCGACCTAAAACCAAAACAGGCACCTAGCTTAGCCATATATGGCTACGTTCATACTACAGGTCTTAATGCATGAATCCGATTTTTTGTCATATCCGTTTTTTTGGCGTGCCCGTTCATACTGCCTTTATCCATTGAGACCGTTCAAGTATTACGCATGCGCACTAATTCGCAGTCCGACACCCGCCAAGCAAGAAGACCCGCATGCGCAGAACCATCAAAACAAATGACAGACGTCATCCGTCATTCCAGGGATATCATATTTTGCTTTTCAAAAGGTGGACACAAATAACAGACATAAATAATCCCCGTTTAGGCAAATATTCAAAGTTTATATGGATCGATAGCATGCACGCACTGTCCGTGCACGTCACACACACATACGGGCAGTTTGTCCCGACTCTCGGCCGTGGAGGCAATGTTGAAATATTGCTCACTTGGAACAGAGAGAAAACTGAGCATTCTCAGGCTTATCCTCAACCCATTTTTATTTTTTATGACTGTTGTCAAGCTCAGCTCTTCCTCAAAAGCCGTGTTCACTGCAAGCTAGGCGCTAATAACGCACAGGTGCATCGCTACGGTAACGACTCTCTCGCTATTTGATGACGTAATTGCTGCATTAAATCCGATTTGCGGGACTGGACAGTACAGACCGCCGCGACAGTCTGGGAAAATGTGGCCCAGATCGGATTTAGACCACATACGAAAGTGACCCAGATCGGATTTGAAATGGTCCCGTTCTATGCGACTTGTCACGTTCAGACCGTCAAGTTAATGCCTCACTCGAGTCGGAAAAACACGAAAAAATCGGATTCGTGCATTAAGACCTGTAGTATGAACGTAGCCTATGAGTCTGCATGAGCGGCGGCATCAAAAAATTCAAAGTCGTTCCCTTATAAAATCCTGATTATTTTTTATAAAAGTATAACAAAACTTAAAATGGCAATAAAATTATCAGATTTTACACGAGATGCACAAAAATCACCAAATGCAGAGATAATCACCTATATTTTCAGGATCAAAAGCAATATTTAACATGTATTTTTGACCAAAATAGCAACTTAATTTGCAGTAAATAGAAAAAAAATTCATCAGCTGATAAATCACTCAATTTAACATCAGAAACTTAATACTTGAGGAAAACATGCAGAATCAATTATAAATAATATGTAAATAGATTATTAATACATTCTATGTACAATCACAACTTATTATAGAATAGAATAGCCCTTTATTATCATTATACAGTTAAACAATGAAATTGTGGGGCATCCCTTTACAGTGCAGGATAAGTTAAAATCTCAAAAGTGACGTGCAAGTATGAAATCTAAATAAACATGAATATAAAATGCATATGAAAGTCCGATAATTCAGGCAGTGCAAATAATCGATGTGGTGTTACCAGGATGTGAGCCTCGTCTTTCAACAATCACATAGCCTTTTTCTATGCCTTGCATTTTCTGGCCACCTCGAGTTGTACAAGTCCCTGTTCCTCCCCATCTCCTCTCTGCCGTCCTCGACACTGCTCCATTTCCTGATGGCCGGCCACTCCAAGGCCTTGTTTTTCTTCGCTTCTGAAATCACATCCTTGGAGAAGTTTGCACCCAACAGTTGAAGAGGGACCGCCAGGAACTCCAGCAGGTGCTCTTGTGCTTCCTGCATATCAGGGAGTCCCACAGCGACATTCCAAAGGATGCCATGTGAGCCATGGCGAGAGATGGCTGCTTGAGGACCGCCCGGGCCGTCTCCTTTGTCCTCGGGATCATCTCCAGGATGTCGGCCCTGTGTGTCCCTGTGTTCCTTCTTGCCCATGCGACCGTGTTGGGGTTGACGACCGCCATTATGAGCCCGACGCTCTGCTTCTCGATCGAAGAGCCCACCAGCACCTCCTTGGTCAACTTGTAGCCGGCCTTGACTGACTTGTGGTTTTCCTACCTGGCCAGTACCTTCCGGCTAGAGAATCGGCCTGTCCTCATCCTCTCAGGCTCCTAAAAAACATGTTTTAGAAAGATAAGTGTTTTGATTCATCTTTTTTATGAAGTGAATAATGCTGACCACTTACTTCAGCCCCAGGACACCTGGGCAGCACCATACTGCCGTTGTTGTGGAAGCTGCTGTAGATGTTCTTCCAAAGGTGCACGGGATCAAATTAGACGAAGATCTGCTTGTTGCCGTCGGCGTAGGGTTTGGTGCAGGACCATGGTGTTTCATTGAACGTTATTAGATTGAAATATTACATAAATTAAAACACAAAATCTGATTGTTTTTTAATATGGACGCAGAAATGTCTAAAAATTAGTGATACAAAACCAACATGGCCACCGTAGCAAAACGAGCTTTTTCCGTTGAAAATTCTTGTGAATAAATGCTTAAAACCCTGAATTATTTATAGGTATGGATGTAAAAGTCTCAATTCTTGGTTAAAAGCAAAAAAAAAACGGGCAGTTTATTTACGTTAATATGTCGAAGAATGATACTAGCTCTTTGTTATAAAGGTGCTGCCACAATGGCTTTTTCCGTTGAAAATTCTTGTGAAAAAATGCTTAAATAACTGCATTCTTTATAGATATGGACGTAAAACAGTCTCCATTATTTGTTAAAAGCAAAAACCGGGCTGTTGGCAGTTATTTTACGTAAATAATTCGAGGTATGGTGCGGCTAACTTCTCCAATTGATTTTTTTCACAACGTTTCAAAATGCATACATTGTACGGAAAATATAATTACCTTGTATCCTCGGACAAATCACTCCTGAGACTATCCGTCTTGTCGATATGCAGTCCAGATTTCGTACTTTTTGAATGTAAATCCAGCATTGTGCTCAAAAGCATGTGTGAGAGTTTCACTCCCACCGATATCTAATAAATGAAGCTGAGTCACACAGCCTTTTACGGGCAGGCGGGCGCAGAGAAAGACGAAGCTTACCAGTCAAGTACCTTGATGTCTATGATCATGTTTTCATTATTAACATTGAGGATTACATAAATCAAGAGTATTTGCGGCGTTTTTCTTTTTTTTAAAGCAACATTAGGTAACTTCAACCTTTATGAAATATTTTCATAACATTTGTGATATATTGACTGACAACTAGTTGAATGACACTTCTTTTATATCTTGAGGGGGTCTGTATCGCTTTCACCGGCACTAATTAACTTTGAGGAGGGTGGCAGGTACCCTGCCACACCCAAAAAAAAAACTACAAATGGTGCTGACTGCTTTACAGCATACGTCACTTCCACCTTTCCCCATTCACTATAAAGAAGGAAGTCGATGCTAACGCTTTTATAGGAATTCTGCAAAGATAGCAGAGCAACAAAGAGACAAAAAGTTTTGTCTGAGGAGGAAAACGAAAGGGAGACTAGCAGGATATACAGGAAAAAACATTGGCCTGACGAGTTCGGGTGAGGTGGGGGGGTTTGCCACACTAAGCCACACGGTTGCTAACCGTCACATTCTACTGTTAAGCCACAGCTGGATTCATTACCTTATTATTTTTCATCCTTCACACAGCTGGTTGAAACAAATGTTTAATCCATCTGCAGGCGACCATCACGATTTTGCAACACTATGCGAGTGTGCGCTGGTGCAAATGGGAGTCGCAGTGCTGAGCCTCATGGGAAACGCAGTCTTAAGGCAAAACACTAAGCCTGTCGCAATATGCAATAATTCCATTCATCGTACGATAAATAAAAATGAAGGCGGTCATTTTTCCGCTGGGATTTATTGCCCTGCATCGCGCGTGTGGCAGACGTGCTGTTAAAAGTTCGGATTCCTTGTTACCAACTGCGCAAAATGCATCTTCGTTCCAGGTCCAGCAAAAAATGGCGCCGGAGCCAATCTTTCCCATTACATCCTATTGTTTAACGTATACCGGCCGCTTCAGTGCTCCGGATTGACTGCGGACCATCTCCGGCGTGCCGGTGCTGTTGACGTATGGGCGCTCCCGTCAGGGGTGACATTTCACGCGGGGCGGCTATTTTTCGGCACAACACCGGATATTTACAACGAAATTCGCCAAAACATTGTTACCGACTTGGCTATCTACGAACAACCTCGCTTTGACAATGGACATGATGAACACTGAGTGGCAAATTAAGAGCGCCGTGCTTCAAACTCGTCCTGTTTATGAAAGTCGATTGTCATATGCTGGTGTTGTGCAGTAATGAGCAGACGTGCCTTCTGTGGCGTTTGCTAACTTTTTCAATGCGCGAACACACTAGATATCAAATAGCAAAGTAGATGAGCTACGTCCCATGCCATTGGCTGCGTGAGCCCAGAGTGATTATGGGAAACGTAGTCCATATACGACATCGATGAATTATAAACCGCCATGACTGAATGGAAGAAGGCCAAATCAATCCATACCAGTTACTATAGATAATGCTGCAAATATTGTTAATTCAGTACGTGACACGGATGGATTCGGACCACAAATAGGATGTCTTGCTCATGTAGTAAACCTAGCTGCTAAGAGAGCTGTATCAATCAACAGTTTACCCCGCCTCACTTTACAAACAGTAAAGATTGTTCTCAGAACTTTTATACAAAATTTCTTCAGATCAGTAAGAAGTAAGCACATAAATATTATGCACTAAAATGCATGTTTATATGATGGCAAATGTTTGCTCGTTAGCAAAAAAAAAAAACGAAACAAAAAATACAATTGTTATTTTCTTTTCAGAGCAATAAATGTATTGAATCTACTCTAAAATCGTGTCCCCTGTATCGAAAATCGGACCGAAACGTGACTTAACTGTATCGTTGCATCCGTATGGAACACCATAGCAGAAGCTATGAGGGGAAAAGTTTTCATTTGCCTAAATGCTTAAGTTATTAAGTGCAATTTTATTTATTGAAAAACACATTTAAGTTATTCTGTGTTTCTATGCGGTATTAATATTGTTGTCTTTTACTTAAGAGGCATGGTCTATTGTTTTTAGTTGTGATTTCTTAAAAAGTATTGAATTTAAGAATAATTATCGCGTTTAAATGGGTGTACTTGATCTATTAATATATACTGAATTCTCACTGTGTTATTGTAAATTGGTTTTAAAAAAAATTGGCGGGACGCCTTAATATCGCAATAATTTATGAGATAAATTATCGCACACTAAAAATTTTTATTGTGACAGGCCTACAAAACACTACCGCTTTTGTCCACTGGCGTCGCTAAATTGACAAAATGAAAGGTTATCAAGTGTTGCCTTAATATAAAAAGCACATTAAAAATAAAATGCAAATAAATCGTTTTCAGCCATTTTTGTTTTTAAATAAACAATATAAAAATTAAAAAAGTAAAAATTGAGTTTTTTTTCTTTTGTCATTTTAAATATTAAATATATATATATATCATTTTTTAATTAAATATTTTTTGTATTTTTATTTTCAAAAGTTACTAAATAAATTAAAAGTTATGGATTTTTTTTAGGTTTTCTAATTCTTTAAAAAAAAATTACAAATATAATTTTTCTAGTTTTTTTTTTGTTTGGTTAAAACCTTCACCTTAATATCTTTTTTTTTTTTTAAAGAAGCCTTTAAAAATTGAGTCAATATTTACTATTAACAGAGTCAAAAAAGGAATTCGACAAATCTTTCAGGTCAGCAATGACTATATCAAAAATCAAAAAACTTTTAACAATTATTAGTCGATAGGTCAATTAATCATGGCAGCCCTAAATGACCATTAAGTTTCATGTACTTCATGTACTCGTGTATTTTACGCCTCCTTAATTTGCTCATGTCCCCAAAAACAAGCATGGTATGAACAATACACTAATCATTAGGAATTAGCCCGATGTGTTAAAACCAAATTACGGTAACTAGATGTCATTTTGAAAACGATGGTGCTGACTATTTGCAGGTGGTCCAGACATTGGAGGATCATCACCAGGAAGTGCTGTCCCTCTACAGGGACTATGGCTTCGCTGGGCTGATCGCTCAAGATTCGGAGTTTGCGCTGTGCAATGTCCCTGCCTACTTCTCCTCGCACGCGCTCAAACTGAGCTGGAACGGCAAGAACCTGACCACGCACCAGTACCTGCTGTCGGAAGCCGCCAGGCAGCTAGGGCTCAAGACCCAGCATCTGCCCTGCTTCGCCGCTCTGCTGGGTGAGGAACCGCCTCCGCGTTAACCGCCACGGGAGCTTTACACGTTTCAAAGTCTTTTCAAAATTAAAAAACAACAAAAGTCTTTTCTAAAGAGCAACTGATATATCGGCTGACCGATATATCGGGTTGATATTTGGACTTTTTTCGTAGATTGTCCGATGTAATAGGATAACTGTTATGTTCATTGTTTGGGTGATATTTCTTTATGAGGGTCGACCGATATAACGGCCAGCTGACATATTGGGCCGATAAAGGGTTGGTTTTCAATATCAGCTGATATCTGTCAATATAAGAGTCTTATGTTCCTTGTTTGGGTTATGATCTTTCTTATGTATCTTATGTATCTTTTTTCTAGATCGGCCGATATAATTGTATTATACTCACTGTTTGGGTGATGATCTTATAAAGGTCAATCGATATTCAGTTGGCTGATATATCTGGCTGATATATGGACTTTTTTCTAGATCGGCCGATATACAGGTAGTCCCTGGGTTACGAACCAGTTCCGTTCCTACGCTTGCAACGTAACCCGAAATTCTGCGTTAATCGGAATAAACCCTTTAAGTACCCCTAAATCTTTAACTGCAAAAAAAAGTGCAAAAATATTGTATTTTGTTTAATGATGGAAATACACTGCCGTCCGGTGGCAGCGTTTGTTCTGGCTGGACTGTCGCCTTGTATGACTGAGCAGCAAACTAAAGGTCAGCTGCGCTCTGTTTTGGCCCATATCCACTGTAAGTTGTTTCAGCTAATATGCTTGTGTATGCATTTGTAATTGAGTTTAGAGCTACAGTTTGTGGAGTTATGCGTGAGCGATTTACTGTGAGAATTGTAAATGTGTCAGCATTTTTAGCATTTAAAATGCTTGTGACATGACAAACAAAATCTTAAATAGCATTATTATTGGAATTAAAATCCTATTTTGAGACGATTTGACTATATGCAACAATTTGGCAACGCGCTGATGACGAGAAATACGTCTTTAAATCTGCCGCTTCGCTCCTCCTGTCATTATAGCGCTCTGGCACCTCCATCTTGGTGATGGCGTCAGAGAATGAGTGATTTCAGTGGATTTAGCATTGAGCCCAATAGAAGAGGAAGTGTTTTTCAGTGATTCTGATTTAAGTGTGGATTTTTCGAACGATATTGTCGATCCAGAGGAAATGTGTGACATACAATAGTATATGTTTGAGTCGGTTTTGGATGATGAGGAAGATTCAAAAAGAGAAAAAGGCGACATAGAGACTCAAACACGAAGCTGATGACTAGAGCAGACTGCAAAATATCATCATTGTTTTTATCTCTTTACTCCAATATTTTTACAGATATTCTTTGAATCTTAAGTATTTTCCCCCCCGATTGTTATATAAATTGTATGGTCATGAGTAGGGATGCAACGATACAGTTAAGTCACGGTTCGGTACGATTTTCGATACGAGGGACACGATTTTCGATTCGATTCAATACATGTAATGCTCTGGAACAAAAAAAATTTTTTTTTTTAAAGTTTTTTTTTATTTATTTTGCTAACAAGCAAAAATAACAATGCCATCATATAAACATGCATTATAGTGCATAATATTTAGGTGCTTACTTCTTACTGATCCGAAGAAATTTTATATTAAAGTGCTGAAAACAATCTTTACTGTTCGTAAAGTGAGGCGGGGCACACTCTTGATTGCTATTACTCTCTTTGCAGGTACGTTTACCACAGGACAAAAACCTCCTATTTGTGGTCCGAGTCCATCTGTATTACATACTGAATTAACAATATTTGCATATTATCTATAGGCACTGGTATAGACCCCTCTCACATGACGTCACAACCACGCCTCCGCGCCATATTGTCTGTCAACTTGTCGTGTTGACGCATTACCGCTACGTAAAGTCCTCCTATTATGGCGTGTTTTTCTGCTCGTTAACATTAATAATCAAAATGGTGAAGGCGTGTGTGGCGGTTGGTTGCAATAACAGAGAAGATAGACGGAGAGACTTGAAGTTCTACCGTATTCCGAGAGACCCGGAGAGGAGAACGAGATGAACTGCTGCAATTCGACGAGAAAACTGGGCTCCAAACGATTACCACAGATTATGTAGTAGTCATTTTATATCTGGTAAGATGCATTTAATATATATTTAGAGGGTTTTGGGCTGACAACCACAATTAAGATCATTGCGAGGCTAATCGCCGACAACATACAGTTTCAAATTCAAGATGCTTATTTCTTCCACCATTATTACATTTTGAATAATATTTAGCTGGTACCAAGTGAAAGAAGCTGGCCTCGTCTACGGATCATCAGTTAAACAGGTGTGTCCAAACCTTTTGCAAAGGGGGCCAGATTTGGTGTGGTAAAAATGCGGGGGGCTACCTTGGCTGATTTACATAGAACAATATATTTAAACAAATTTTAGCAAGCCCTTCTGTGTGTCACATTTGCTTTATTATTTTTTTTAATTCATAATTTCAACAGTCTCGTCTTTGTGGCGTTCTCTTTCGACACTCGGGCTCTTGCGAAATACTGCTGCTGTGAAATTAAACTAGCTTCAAGTTGCTATAATTTCTCGCTGCGTATCTTCCCTGTAATGTTGTCGTACATGTCAGCGTGTCTTGTTCGGTAATATCATTATCGCGTCACATCGAACTCTTTGAAAACAGCGACTGTCTCTTTGCAAATGAGGCACACACAGTTGTTGCGTGTTTTATTGAAGAAATAGTCCAATATCCACCTATCCTTGAAGCGTCGGCCATCGCAGTCAACTTTTTTTTTTTTTTGATTGTCGCCATTTTAGAAAATTGGAAGTAAAGGGGTAATGTTGCTTAGAGTGCTGCTCTTAAAGTTTTTCAAACTTTCGTGATAATAGGCTGATTTTGTGTGGACAAGATAGTTGTAGATATCAGGGTAGCAGATGTCAGGCAGAGAGGGCAAAGACAACGGGTCGAAAAATATCGATTTAGGCATCAAATATGGATCTGGCGAATGGGTAGACTGAAGCTTTTCCACATAACGCCTTTTATGCAACGCATCCAATGAGTTTACAGCGTCTAAAAGCACCGGGGCTTCCATGAATTGCACTATAAATTGCACGATAAATTGAAACCATTGAGAATACGGATAAACAATGACGGACAATATGGCGGCCGGATACAGCGACACGTTATTCTGTGACGTTGGTGAGTAGGGTCTATAGATTGATTTGGCCAGCTTAACTTCCATTCAGTTATGGCGATTTTTAATTCATCGATGTAGTATGTGGTCTATGCGTCCCATGATAACTATGGGCTCACGCAGCTAATGGCATGGGATTTAACGTAACACATCTTGGTTGTTATTTGATGATATCTAGTGTGTGCGCGCGAGTGTTTTCGGTCATTAGAAAAAGTTAACAAATGCCACAGAAGTCACGTCTGCTCATTACTGCACAACACCAGCATTTGACAATCGACTTTCATAAACAGGACGAGTTTGAAGTACAGCGCTCTTAATTTGCCACTCGTTGTTCATCATGTAACCGTGAGTTAGCAGTCTGTGACCCACAGTCTTAACCTGTCTGTTGTCAAACCGATGTCATGCGTTGCAGTCAAGTCGGCAACGATGTATTGGCGGTCTTTATTGTTCGTATCCGGAAAGACTATCTTTATTCAATATGTAAAAGTCGGGATAGCATATCAGCTTTCCCAAAATGCTGCCAAACAACGGATCTGTCCGATTTTGAAGCAGGCAAACCGCCTCCTGTCTTTCCTCACAGCTCCCAATCTTTCATGCAGTTTGGGGGAGGAGAAGAGGAGGGTGGCTGCTAGCAGCAGAGTTTAGTTTTTCAAGGCAAAGCTGCGCCGGACATTTTAGCGGGAGAGATGACAAAAATAAGTCGGAAAATACATTTTGGGAGCTTTTCATTTGGATCGAATATTTTTATGTATTGAATGGAAGAGGGCGATTCCATATAAAACGGTGTCATATAAAACAGAGTATTGTTCCATCCTTAGTCATGACAAATAAGTCTTGTGCTAAATCGAATATGAAATACTAAAAATACATTTATTAAGTACTACAGGGCGAAATTACTGCATAATGGTCAAAACTGCCAATTTCTTAAACCTTTCGACCTGTATTTTATGCCACCGGAGTTAGTCAAGCTCTTGTCATTTCCCTGCCAGCGACTCTGAGACGGAGGAAAGAGCGTAAGCAAAAGAGAATGGTGAGCGCTAGGCTACATGCTAACCCGAACTGAGCGGCTTTTTCTTCCTCGCCTTTCGAACACGAAAAATCACACAAAACTGACTCGTATCACACGGCGGTGGGGGTGATTGCCTTCACCGATCGGCCAGCCCCCGGCGGCGAGCAGTTTTGGGCTTGTCATTCCCTTGCTGCGGCCCCAGCAGGAGTGTTCGTCGGCGGGGACTAGAGGTGTGCAAAATTTCCGATTCTTAGATTATTCGCGATTCGGCCGTGGAAGATTCGAGAACGATTCACAAACATCCAAATTCCGATTATTAAAATATGCGAAGTAAAGCGGAAGTACACAACACTCAGCGCGCCGCGCGGTCTTCGGGACGGAACGGAGCGAGAGTAGCTAAACATCATGCTTCCCATTACCCGGCCCCTCGGGTAATGCCAATGCTCAACTCACGGCTCTAGCTCAACTCATGCAACGAGATAAAAAAACACAACAACATACCTGACTGTTGCCGAAAAGCTGCTTCAAAGTACATCCATATAATGTTACGGTGGATATCATTTATATAGTACTAGATGCAATATAGATTTGGTAGTGTTAGCACATCTACAAAAAGCTAGATGCGGGCATTATAAACGGCCGCCATCTTAAAGCAGTACACTTCCCTGCAAGGCTGTTGTAGCGAACCTTCCAAGCAAACCTAATTAACTTTTTATCCAAAAAACTCCTAAATCTTTAAAATAGTTTTAAAACTTTCACATGTCGAAAGTAGACCAAAGGGAAATTATGGATTAACGGGAGCAATTTTAACGGTTGATTCACAACATTAAATTAATTGAATGTAGTTTAAAGCTGCTGATACAGAATGGGGACTAGAGTTTTTTTATTTAATGTTATTTTTGTATATTTGTTTACTGCTAAATGTTAACTTGATACTGAAATAGTAGTGTGGTTTAGCCTGAGAGTATTTTTGAACAATTTTGGAACTAATGTACAAAACATAAAAAAAAAAATTAAAAAAAAAAGGGGGGGGGGGGAGGTGCATCAATAATCGTTTTATAATCGAATCGGAGCCTCTGAATCGTAATCGTAATCGAATCGTTAGGTGCCAAAAGATTCCCAGCTCTAGCGGGGACACAGCTGGGGAATGAATGCTGAAAATGGCGCATTCTCGGTTGATAAACCGGCCCATGTAGGCGGGCACGCGAAGAGTCATAGTTTGGCTGGGGGTGCGACTTGTACTCTGGAGCGACTTATGTGAAATAATTAACACATTATATCATTTCACATGTTATTTTGGTGGTTTGGAGTGACACTGGTGGTTTGGTAAACTTGTGAGCATGTTCTTTATGCTATAGTTATCTGAATAACTCTTCTAGCTATGTTACGCACCGGCCATGTTCGCATTTTGTTTTTCATGCTTCATGTAACATTATCATACTGTACACTTATTCAGCATGTTGTTCCATATTGTATTTTAAATTGCCTTTCAAGATGACATATCTGTTCTATTTGTTGGATTTTATCAAGTAAATTTCCCCCAAAAATGCGACTTATACTCCAATGCGACTTAAATGTGTTTTTTTTCTCTTCGTTGGGCATTTTATGGCTGGTGTGACTTATACTCAGGTGCGACGTATAGTCCGAAAAATGCGATACATATTGCTGACACTAGATTGACGTTTGAACACCAATTCTTTTGCATCGAGTATTTTTTTTTTTTTTTTTGGTTAAAATACTTGTCGTTTTAAACTTAAGTGCACATATGTGTGTTACAGCTTTTCAAATGGTCAAGAGTGAAGGAAGTAAAAAGCTTGAAACACCACAATTGCCTTGTTTGCTGTCTGTCAAGCTGAATAACTTCATGCTCTGTGAGGACAGAACACATCATATTAATAAAGAAAAAAATAAGATACTGTGAGGTACAATAAGGTCATGTTTACGTGACAAAAAAACCCCAAAATGACTGAAGACAAAATAGCGGACGAGATTCCGGCATCGTAAAGTCGTAACAACGTCGTAACCCGGGGACTGCCTGTAGTAGGATAACTGTTATGATCTTTCTTATGAATGTCAACCGATATTCAGTGGCCTGATGTATCGGGCTGATATATAGACTTTTTTTCTTGATCGGGTGATATCCGCTAATATAAGGGGATAACTGTAATGTTCACTGTTTGGGTGATGATCAATCTCATGAAGGTTGACGGATAAATTAGCCGGCCGATATATGGACTTTTTGTCTAGATTGGTCGATATCGTAGGATTACATTTGTTCACTGCTTGGGTGATGATGACGAAGGTCAACCAATACATGGGCCAGACAATATATGATGATATTTTTTCAAGATCGGGATTCGGTTGATATCAGCTGTATAATACGATGTGTTTGGGTGATGATCTATGTTAATTGAGATTTTGCACCACCTAGTGGCCAGTTTTACAAAAGGGAAGTAGCAGAAGAAAAAAATCACTTCTAATACATTGCTTTACTGAGTCTTTTAATTGTCTTTCATAATTAACGTGCTTTAGGAAAAAAAGTATATCGGCCTCAAATAACAGCTTACAAAATTGGCTTTGGACATCTATAATCAGCTTATTTACAAAAAAATCGGTATCAGGATCGTCCTTTGAAAATCCCATTTTGGTCAACCTATAGTCTATTCTGCTCTCTGAAGGAAATCATATTCTGCCTGATGAAGACCTGGCTGCCTTCCACTGGAGCCTGCTGGGACCAGAACACCCACTAGCATCTCTCAAGGTAGCGTATTCCTGCGCCGAGAAAATACACTGGAAAATTAAATGGTATTTCTTAGTCGTAGTATGGAAGAAGCACTACGGAAATGTTGTATCGGGATACGATACTTTATTGCAAAAGTCTCAATGCTCAGTTATTCATTCGTTTTGTTGTTGTCATGTGGGAAGTTTGGTTTTGTACTACGGTTGATAGAAATAGTAATGGAGGAAGGTTTTCCATCTTAAAGGGCAGCTGAAGTGGTTTTCGGATTTCGTTCTGAGTGTTTTACTCTGTTAAATTGTATTAAATGCATCATTTGCTGTCTCAAAACTCATATTTAAAAAAAATAATTGACCGCATAGTTTTTGAGTGACTGCCATAGCAACACCTTAGCAACGAGGGATGCACCTTGCTGCCGGCTGCTACCTGATGACGTCCATTCTAGAGGACCCCGGCAGCACTCTAAAACGAAAGTATAGCACCACGCTACCCTCGCCATATATTGCAAACATTTTCTGGGTTTTACTTGTGAGATTCGTCATGCCATCTAGATGTGTAGCAATGTATTGCTCACGCGAAGGCTAGAGACGCTATGAGTGGCCCAAATAAACGTCTTCTGCAAAGATTTAGACCACTTTTGTGAGAGTAAGCCGGAAGAACTCCCCGGCCATTTCGGCGACGACAGCTTTGGAAACCTACAACAGTACAACCTTGGTTTTACAAAGATGTAAGTAGACCTGAACTGGCCTATCTAATTCTAAAATTTGATATTCGAGATAGCTAGCTGACATGTCGTCAATTCATGTGAATTTGATACATTTATTACTAGATCTATAGGTATTATGTAAATTAAAATGTCCCCAGCACCAAATAGGTCTTTGCCTAGTTATTTTTTTGGCCTATCACAGGGTAAATATAAAGCCTAGTAGCCTAGCAGTGAATTTGGATAGAGCTTGATCAGTGTGTCATCACTTAGTTTGGTTGGTTATGATTGTGGGATTTGGGTTGACATAACTACTCAACTGTTTTTGCAGTGACCGCTAATTATATCACATAATCACTGGTGAAAGAAAGTCTCATAGAAAAATTACGATGCTGGACACAGGCTGACCAGTCTTCCACTCGTGAATGTCGAGCTGTCAATCGTTGTCGTCACCAATGTCTGCTGTGCCAAGTAAACTCAATCATCATCTGACACTTCAGGTTCAAACATGTAGGGATGAAAAGTGTACGGCAAGCAACACGTCACTTTTAGCAATTGTTGCTAGGCGGGTCAACCTCCCGTTTGTCCCAAATAGTAAATGCATGGAAATAGTGTATAAACAAGATGTTTACTGAGCTAAACCTACCGATTTCTGTCCGAAAATGATGCCCCTGGTGCCGAATTCACTGGTAATTATGTGGAAGAACATACAAATGTTCAGTTAAAGAGATGGCTTGAGTGTCAAGGGCTGAAAAAGATGGGGAAAAAGAACACCGACCTGATACAGAGGTAGCTTTTTTATCGACACCTTTTTCTTGTGTGCATTGTCTTACGCCAATGAGAATGACATTCTCATGTTTCAACAATCTATCGTTTACCACCATATGCCCCGTCTTTCTTATATATTATATCCTCTGGTTGTCTTACGTCTCTGACCGTTCTTAGGGGCGATTTGCATTTATTTTTGTGTAGCGATCACAAATGGTACTCGTTGACAGCCAACGGATAATTTTAATTTTTTCATTAATAACAAATCTTTTAATTCTATAATTTATTTCCACTTCCCCCTTACTAAAGTTTTTTTTTTTTACAACAGAAAAGGTAGCAACAGTGGCAGTCAGATACCATTTAAAAAACATTTTTTTTAGGTCATTCATTGTCAGACCGAAGCAGCACGGCAAAACGCCACGCATGAAGAAAACATCCTTCATATGTCGTAATGTCTAGAGTTGTTTCTACAAGTTCCTTAGCAGCAGTGTTGACTCGGCATGTTTTTTTGTTTTTTTTTTGGAAAGATTACCGGAGAAAACAAGCAGAAATAACATGGATTGTATGCGAGGGCATGTCTATAATGACCCACTTCCGCGTTACAATCGCGACGTCACGGTCTAAATATAGCATTCATGCAGTACGCTATTGTAGATCATCTTTCCTGGGAGCCCTTGCCATCGTTAGCGTCACGAAAGAGCAATCCTGAACGGCTACTTTCGGTGGAAATAGCACTGATATCGCTGCTGTTGCTGCTGCTGCTTCTGCTGCTATGCTCGTTGTGGATTGTCTTCTGTTGTGTTCAGGAATTTATGTCACACCTCCGGCTTTAGGAAGGGACTATTAACGGAGTGCAAAAAAACTAAGGGGAAAAAATAAATAAATAAAAAAAAAACGCAAATTATCCTCGCAGTTACGCGTTAAAAATGACGTTTGTTTTGAGGAACTCGTCCAATGCTTATATTCATAAAATTACACCGAAATCCAAAAAGCTCTTCAGCTGCCCTTTAGCTCATTGGTTGCCATTCACCTCTCCCAGTCCAAATGAATTGGAATCTAGCCCCGTCAGTGGCACTGTAAGATGAGAGTTCACAGGAATTGCATGTCTATTGTTATCAAAGAGAGGCAATGAGTTAATTTTGGGTCACTATCTTGTTAATTTAAGGGTACTTATGGGTCTTTTTTCATTGATTATGGGTGGCTTCCAGTACAATTCGGGGCATGCCGGGGTCATTTCTTGAACATTTTGGATCATTTCCTGTTGATTTTAGGACTTTTTTGGGTCTCTTCCTGTCCTTCAGTCACTTACAGTTGATTTTGGGACACTTAAAAGTCATTTTCTGTTGATTTAGGGTCACGTTGTAAAAAAATGACCACCAATGGAGAAATAGTTTAAAATAATAACATTTCGTTTCAAGGTATTCTGGGCTCACTTCCTCTACATTATAGATCATTTCCTTTTAATTTTTAGGGCAATTCCAGGTAACTTCTGATTGATTTTGGGTCAGTTCCTTTTGATTTCAGGTCACTTTTTGTTGGTTTTGGCACACTTACGTGGTCACTTTCTGTTAATTTTGCGTCACTTCCTTGTTAATTTTAGGGTACTTATGGCACACTTCCTGTTGATTTTGGGTGACTGCCTGTTGATTTTTGGGAAGTTCGAGGAAGTTTTTTTGTGTGTGTGTCAAAACGTATGATAACAGATGCAGAATTACTGCAAGAGTTGATAAAAATGACATATAGTTTTGGGGCATTCTGCAGGGCATTTTTATTTGATTTTTGATTTGTCAAAAATAATGACCACCAGTGGAGAAACACTGATAGTGAATTTTTCTATTTAGTAGCAAAAAATTGTTATCAATGATTATTTTCAGTATCCATATCGAGTTTAACACTTAAGCATCTTGATAAAAGTATGAGCCGCACAGTATTTGCTTATGGCGTGAAGAAGTCTGACATTGTTGTCACTTGACAAACCGGTCCATCTTGCTGTCACAGGTGCGAGCCCACCAACTGGTGCTGCCGCCCTGCGAAGTGGTCATTAAGGCCGTGTCGGAGTACGTCTCATCCATCAAAGACCTCGGAAACCTTGACGCCATCGCCAGAGACGTCTTCAAGCAGTCGCCGGTGGGTCACCTTCATCAATGGTGCTAAAATATAACATCAAACTCGCACTTGATGTCCCAGCAAACCAGAGGCTTGATAAATCACCACACGACACAAACTTTGGTGCATAAATATACTAAAAGGTTAATCAGCTCATTGGCTGCCATTGACACAGCGGGATGTCCAATCCATTTGAAGTGGGAGGACTGGCACCGGATGAAGAAACGTTCATTCGTTGCCTGCCCTCGAATGACTTTCATGGATTAGGGGTCACTTCCGGTTGATTTTGAGGCAAATATGGGTAATTTTCTGTTTGTTTTGTGGCATTTACAGGTCACTTCCTGCTTTTTTTGGGGGCAATACCCGGTCACTTCCTCTTAATTTTGGGTCATATCCTGTTGGGTTTGGGCCAATTCCAGGTCACTTCCTCTGTGTGACGTTACTGGGTCACTTCTTGTTGATCTCTAGTCACTTCTTGTTTATTTTGGTGTAAAATAAAAGGTAATTTCCTGTTTGTTTTGGGGCATTTACACGTCACTTCCTGCTTTTTTGGGCCAATTTTAAGTCACGTCCTCCGCGAGGAATTACTAGGTAACTTCCTGTTGATCTTTAGTCTTTTCCTGTTTATTTTGGGGTAAGTCCAGGTAACTCCCAGTTGATCTCACATCACATCCTATTGATTTTTGGGGTCCAAAAATTTTCTCACAATTACTGTATTTTTCGGACAATAAGGTTCACCTGACTATAATCCGCCACCCACTAAATTTGACACAGCATGTTCTCACTGTATCATGGAATATTTACACCTAAAGATATTAACTGGTAACACTTTATTTGACAGCGACATCATAAGACTGTCATAAGAACAAATGAAACTTTGAACCAATAGGCTGCAAAGCTTTATTGCTTCAAGAAGCTTCATTTGGCCATCACTGCTCCCTTTGAGGAGACAGTCAACCTCTGCCGCCACCTGCTGTCAACACGGTTGTTGTCCAACATGCTTCCCAGCATGCATTGCAGCACTACAAATGTAAATTACAATCAAAATTCATGTTCTGTGCTAATTATATCCTCAGTTACTGTTCTAGTTGTTTCATTAATAGCTAGTTTTGGTATTTGGTAACACGTTATTTGACAGTGGCGTCATAAGACCATCATAACTATGACATGACACTGCCATGAGCATTAATGAATGCTTACGACAGATGTCATCCGGCAAATTATCTCGCTTTTGAATGGATGTAAAAGATCCCAGCTGGACATAAATGCAGCTAGTGACATAATTTTCCGGATGACACTAAATGACAACCGTCATTAGCATTCATTGATGCCCATGATAGTGTCATGTCATTATTATGAAGGTCTTATGATGCCGCTGACAAATAAAGTGTTACCTATTGACCCACATATTTAAAGAAATAAATCACACTGCACTATAAGCCGCAGGATTCAAAATGAGGGGAAAAAAGTAGCGGCCTATAATCCGGAAATTACGGTAGTATTGTATTTATCAGAGTATATGAGCGTTAAAACAAGTTTTTAAAAATTTTTTTTTTGAAGAAGTTTCGTTTTGCTTCTGTCTCCCCCGCAGTCTCGCATGGAAGACAAAGTGGATAGATTTAAGAGAGCTGTGGAATATTTCTCAGCGGCCTCCAAACCACGATCGCCTAACATGGGACCTCCCTCTTTCATTTGTGAGTAAATTGTCGTTTTGCACACAAGGTTTTTCACACACTAGAGGTAGTGGTATCCCTAATTACCGTGTTTTGGGTTTCTTTGATCAGTACCTGGGTTTGGGCCCACTCCATTCGGGGGACCACCTGGCCACATGGGACCGATGCATCCTGGAAAAAATCAGGTAGAATACATATTTGTCTGTTGTTATATGTTGTTTTCAACATTCTTGTTTTTTAGTCACAGCAATAAAATTTGGCACACATCTTCCACAAAGATACCAACCTGTGCGACCGTCATGTATGAGGGGACATGAAACATGACTCTGAAACATGGATACAGCAAAAAAGACCTATACATACAAAACAAAAAGAAAAAATGCGCACAAACAGTACCTCAACAGTCATATAATATAAGATTTTCAATGTGTCGTGTAGGTAGGCCTGTCGCGATAGCACATTTTAGTGGGCGATAAATTATCTCATAAATTATTGCGCGCCCCCCACACCCCAAATTTTTTATTTTTGTTTTTATTTATTGTCATCATCAAGCATTTAGGAATATAGGTATAAAGTTGGAGTCACAATAATTGCACTTCAACAACGAAAAATAGACTAATTAAGTAGCAATAACAAAAATTTGGCTCCCAAAGGTATCAAATATCATTTAACAGAGGTAAAACGGTCTCATTTCTTCAGCAATGTAGCGGACTTCACTTTCCGTCAGGGAACGCTATTTTGCGCGGTGTCGTCTGTATTTCTCACATCAAGCGAATACCTCTAATTGTCAATTAACATGACGAGGAGGCTCCGCTTGTTGCGATGCAGTTTTCTTACTAAGCAGTGAAAACTGGAGAGGATAACAGTGTTTCAAATGAGCATGTAGATTTATTCTGTTGGCCATCTTTGTTGAAACAACCTCCAAAAACATTTTGCAGACTGGTTTGTCCTCTTCCTCATTCCACTCGCTCATTGCTGTGCGCCGACAGTGCACTCGGCCCTGCCTCCATCCATTAAATGACGGTCACTCAAACTCAAATGTATAAAACGAACATACCCAGAAGTCAATAAAACAGAGTGGCACAAGGAAGCTGAACTTTAAACGGCGCTGTCAAGCACGTCTGCCACACATCTGCCGCAAGCGCGTGCGTCGCGCACGCACGCACGTGACAAGCACGTGCACGCGAGGCGATAAATCGCAGCACGAAAATTACCGTCTTTATTTTTATATACCGCGCGATAAATGGAATTATTGGATATCGCGACAGGCTTACGTGTAGGTCAAGTATCCACCCATAAATCAAAGTACAACAATACACAGTGGTACCTTGACATACAGTAAGAACGCATCGATATACGATCCTTTCGACAGCCAACATATAATTTGTTTTGTTTCATTTCATTTGTTTTGACATATGACGCAATACTCGAAATACGACGATTTACTCCAGCTTCGCAATTTCATTTTTTTCCTGCAAGACGACAGCACGGGGGATATTCTTGTGTGAGAAATCAACATAGTTACCCAGAAGGTTAGTGCAGGTGGTGAAATAAGGGAAAAGTGTGACACTTATCATTGAAATTAAATTGGGGAAAAGCGGCATGGAAAATGAATGAATGATAGAAAAATAAGAGCGTGGTGTGCACGTCAATAACCTGGCTCGATAATACAGCGGGAATATGTCTTAATATCTCGACAGTCCTCTTCTGACCGCAGTTCACCAGTCTTTTTAAGTTAAGGTGACAATTATTGCAACATCGCCAAGGAAGTCGCCAGTTTCTTGAGGCTTTTAATAATTTATTTCAGAACTTGTACAATACAACACTGCTACTGTCCGTAGTAGTCGACGCCAACAACAGAACATGAAAAGAGAAAACCTTCTAACTCTACCGCACCTCTTTCACTCTCATCAGGAACAGCATGCAAAACTCAGCCGCCAGTCCGTCACATTAGAACCCGATTCGTTACATTATTATTACTAAACCGATTTGTATGCATAATTTATTTGCTTTGCCATGTGTAATTTTACCTGCAGTATTTCTGAATGATTTACTAGCCACTCCGGAGCCCTGAAACGAACAAATAACTGACAAACTGCACGAAATTTGTTCAATTTAACTTAAACTCTAAGATTAAGCCTAATGTCAAATTCTAAACTTCCCCTTTAAAAAAAAAGACCATTAAATATAGCATTGAATATATCCATTAAAATGTTGTCTATAAAAGTTGTAAAGCAATAAAACAAACAACAAAAATGAACCAAATGAACAAGAACTATGTCAATATTAGCACAAATATAGAAAATGCACAAATGATGAGGTGTGGCCAAACGTTTGACTTTTGTTTCACGGTCATCAACATCCCCCCCCCCCACACACACACACCCACACACACGTGATGTCACTCCCAAACTCAAGAGCAACATTTCTATTTGAAATGCTCTTCGTACATGACTACAGTATTCTTCATTCTACATACATTATGAGGCAATAACAAAACAGTAACACACAGGCACTAAGGAAACTAACTTTAAGCAGATTACTAGTTTAAAAAAATGAACGCGTTAGATTGCTCGTTACTGAAAGAAATCAGATTACAGTAAGGCGTTACTAAGTAACAACACTGGTCAATATTGAAGAAAAATAATCTATTTGGAATATAAGGGAAGTTTAAGGCCCTGGAATTCATCAGGAAAGAAGAGGTCATCTGAGATGTGTGTTAATTACAGGTGGAACAGTTTATGTGGATACACTGAGTTTGGTTCATTTGCGTACTGTTTTGGTTATGATTTATGAATGTAATGCAACTTTCTGTACATAATGCAACTTTCTGTACATTACAGTTCAAGATAGGAATTATTTTTTTTTTCAACTCTACTACAATTTCATAATTATACCGAGGTGTATATTTTTAGTGGTGTTGCACCGATACCATTTTTTGGCCCCGATACCTGGCTGTGCAGTATCGGCCGATACCGATACCACCCCGATTATATATATATATATATATTTATCCCCCCCCCCCCCCCCCCCCCCAAAGAGCTACATAATTGGATGTGAAATCATTGCTATCAAGGCTTTGTCAGGCTGTTGCTCATCTTTGCAAAATAGGAAAAAAGTACACTAATCCCTAGTAGACAATAGTTGAATAAACCTTCCGCTCTCAAAGGCCAAAATAGTGCTAAATTTGTGAAATTAATAAAACATGTATAATACTAGCCCAACAGTAAGAAAGTAAAAATAAATTCATAATAATAAACTCTGAATGAACTGAATAAACTTTTTTAAACCTCTCAAAGTCCAAACAGTGCAACTTTCTGCTGGTTAGATTGTGTTTTGTTGCTGGGCGTGGGGGCGTGGCACTTGAATCCAATTCAGACTCATCAACGCAGCATTTAAGCACGGGTGATCTCAGAGAAGGCTGCCGAGATATTTACATTGCTGATCGCTATTTGACATCTGGCACAATAATCTTGCTACATTTGCTTGTTATGCCCCTGCATTGGGTTTTTCTGTTAGTGTGCTGCTCTCGTTTGTAACCGCTGCCTATCGTCTTAGTTTGTCCGTCGACCTGCTGTTACGGACTCCTTTTGTTATTTCTACTGTCCTGCGATCGCGTGTTATTTTTTGTTTGCAATCATTAAACCCTTTTATGTATCCCCCGATTGTTGTCTGCTTCAAGGTTCAACCTTCTTTCCGCATTTGCGGACGCTAACAATTATAAGTAATAATAATTGACCACAGCATCCCGTCTCTCCTTTTTTTCGGGAGGTGGGAGTCCCTTATTTCTATTTCTGAAAGGTGGCAACAATACTTTGGAAACACTTCCCAAATTACTGCGGCATTTCTTTCAGTGAAAGACAATAAAAGTAAAGTAGACAAAGTGAACTGACCAGAGATTGTTGCTCCGGTCCAGCGGCCTTTTTCCTCTGGATAGCAGTCCTGCTCTCGCAGGCTCAAACTCGTTGTGTTCGTTCACGTTTCATCTTCAAATGTTTTATCAAGTTCGAGGTATTGAAACTGGCCGATTTGACTCCACATCTCCAAACTTTCAGGCCGCAAATCTTGCATGCAGCCATTGATTTTAATCGACGGGATTTCTATTTGGAAATATTTCTCGACCGCCGCGGCGCCGCCATATTTCCTGGTTTGTTTTTCGTCCATATGAAAAAGCCCCCTTTTGATTGGTCAGGAGTGGCTATTGGCCCGCTCTCATTGGTCTGGAGCAGGCCAATAGCGATAGCTGCTTGGTGTTCACGTGTCATCACACAACACAGAGACAGAGTGTAGTGAGCGCCAGGAGGAGAAAAAGGCTGTGGTCAAATGTTATAATAATGGACCGGTAAATGGTATCGGCGCCGTCTTTGTTGGTACTCGCCGATACCGATACCACCATTTCGGGCCGGATCGGCGCCCCCTGCCGATACTAGTATCGGTATCAGTGCATCTTTAATTTTTAGCATTGAAATTGGTTCCAACGTTGATACTTAACCACGCCCATTTTTCAATATTTTATTATCCCACCGAACAAGCCTTTTTCACACAGGCCTATAGAGCCTTTTTGCATTGGTTTGGGTCAAAAGTGAAAGTGTAAATCCAGTTTGTTTGGATGCCAAAAAATTATTTAATAATGATAATTATTAATAAAAAATAATTTATTGTGTTGTTTTTTTTTTGTGTGTGTTGTCTTTCTTCAGTTCCCTCACCCCCAGGCACCGGCCGGCTTCAAATCGCCTTTTGCAAATGCTCCATTCGGACACGGCTCGGCACCTCTGTTTCAGAACCCACCGGCGCCGTCCCAAGACTGCAACGATTCCCCGACTGGAAAGATGGGCTTCTCCGACTGGTCGGCGCCATATGATTCCTCTCAGGGTGGAGGGCGTTTGCCCAATCATCATGCCGGCGCTCAGTCCGGCCCTTCCCCGTCACCGTCCTCTTCGTCGGACGGCGACGAACCCAACGACAGTAACGCAAAGTAAGTTTTCATATCAATGTATTTCGCTGCGTAGTACACGATATTTGATTCCAAAAGTATCGATACTCAGTTATTTATTTTTGGTTACCAGAAACCTGTTTTCATGGGGTGAAATTTGAGCCGTCAGTGGCACTAAAAGATGAGCATTCACCGTCAGTCCTCCCAATTCAAATGAGTTGGATGTCTATTGTTGTCAATGGCAAACAATGAGTTGATTTTGGGTAGAGGCGTGCGAAATTTCCGATTCTTAGATTATTCGCGATTTGGCCCTGGAAGACTCGAGAACGATTCACAAACATCCAAATTCCGATTATTGAATTACCGTATACCAGGTAAAGTGGAACTAAAACACAGTAAGCGCGGTCTTCAAGACGCAATGAGGAACGGACTAAGAGTAAATGTCACGCTCAACTTATGCCGCTAGATAAAAAAACAATAATACCTGACTGCGGCCAACAGCCGCTACGAACAACGCCTAGTTGGTAGTTGCTACAAACATACGTCCACAATAATGCTACGGTAGATATCACATACAGTGCCTTGCAAAAGTATTCGGCCCCCTTGAACCTTGCAACCTTTCGCCACATTTCAGGCTTCAAACATAAAGATATAAAATTTTAATTTTTTGTCAAGAATCAACAACAAGTGGGACACAATCGTGAAGTGGAACAAAATTTATAGGAAAGTTTAAACTTTTTAACAAATAAAAAACTGAAAAGTGGGGCGTGCAATATTATTCGGCCCCCTTGCGTTAATACTTTGTAGCGCCACCTTTTGCTCCAGTTACAGCTGCAAGTCGCTTGGGGTATGTTTCTATCAGTTTTGCACATCGAGAGACTGACATTCTTGCCCATTCTTCCTTGCAAAACAGCTCGAGCTCAGTGAGGTTGGATGGAGAGTGTTTGTGAACAGCAGTCTTCAGCTCTTTCCACAGATTCTCGATTGGATTCAGGTCTGGACTTTGACTTGGCCATTCTAACACCTGGATACGTTTATTTTTGAACCATTCCATTGTAGATTTGGCTTTATGTTTTGGATCATTGCCCTGTTGGAAGATAAATCTCCGTCCCAGTCTCAGGTCTTGTGCAGATACCAACAGGTTTTCTTCCAGAATGTTCCTGTATTTGGCTGCATCCATCTTCCCATCAATTTTAACCATCTTCCCTGTCCCTGCTGAAGAAAAGCAGGCCCAAACCATGATGCTGCCACCACCATGTTTGACAGTGGGGATGGTGTGTTCAGGGTGATGAGCTGTGTTGCTTTTACGCCAAACATATCGTTTTGCATTGTGGCCAAAAAGTTCAATTTTGGGTTCATCTGACCAGAGCACCTTCTTCCACATGTTTGGTGTGTCTCCCAGGTGGCTTGTGGCAAACTTTAAACGAGACTTTTTATGGATATCTTTGAGAAATGGCTTTCTTCTTGCACCTCTTCCATAAAGGCCAGATTTGTGCAGTGTACGACTGATTGTTGTCCTATGGACAGACTCTCCCACCTCAGCTGTAGATCTCTGCAGTTCATCCAGAGTGATCATGGGCCTCTTGGCTGCATCTCTGATCAGTTTTCTCCTTGTTTGAGAAGAAAGTTTGGAAGGATGGCCGGGTCTTGGTAGATTTGCAGTGGTCTGATGCTCCTTCCATTTCAATATGATGGCTTGCACAGTGCTCCTTGAGATGTTTAAAGCTTGGGAAATCTTTTTGTATCCAAATCCGGCTTTAAACTTCACCACAACAGTATCTCGGACCTGCCTGGTGTGTTCCTTGGTTTTCATAATGCTCTCTGCACTTTAAAGAGAACCCTGAGACTATCACAGAGCAGGTGCATTTATACGGAGACTTGATTACACACAGGTGGATTCTATTCATCATCATCGGTCATTTAGGACAACATTGGATCATTCAGAGATCCTCACTGAACTTCTGGAGTGAGTTTGCTGCACTGAAAGTAAAGGGGCCGAATAATATTGCACGCCCCACTTTTCGGTTTTTTATTTGTTAAAAAAGTTTAAATTATCCAATAAATGTTGTTCCACTTCACGATTGTGTCCCACTTGTTGTTGATTCTTGACAAAAAAATTAAATTTCATATCTTTATGTTTGAAGCCTGAAATGTGGTGAAAGGTTGCAAGATTCAAGGGGGCCAAATACTTTTGCAAGGCACTGTATATGTAGAACTAGATGCGAAATGACAGACGACGGCGGCGTTAGAACATGTATAGAGAACTAGATGCGGAATGACACACTTGCCGACGTTAGTAAACAGCCGCCATCTTAAAGCAGTAGACTTCTCTGGAAGGGTCTGTTGTAGCGAACCTACCGTAATTTCCCGAATATAAGGCGCACCCGTGTATAATGCGCAGCCCAAATTTACTTGTAAAATCTAGGGAAAATTATTGTACCCGTTGAAAACGCGCACCCTAATTTTAGCACCAATAAACAGAAGAATACAAGAAAACAGAGCTCGTGTACAGATACAGAAATGTCATTTTACTGAATGGTGAAACACAGCACAAGCATAGCACATTGGTAGTTCAAAATAGGGCTGCAGCTATCGAATATTTTAGTAATCGAGTAATCGACTGAAAATTCTATCGATTAATCGAGTAATCGGATAAAACAAATATATTTTTAGGTGAAGAGCAATTATAAATATACATGAGAAAACAAGACATTTTATCATTTTCAGTCAATCAATG
Source organism: Corythoichthys intestinalis (assembly GCF_030265065.1). Classification (NCBI taxonomy): domain Eukaryota; kingdom Metazoa; phylum Chordata; class Actinopteri; order Syngnathiformes; family Syngnathidae; genus Corythoichthys; species Corythoichthys intestinalis. Next base: position 70,896,268 of record NC_080396.1, read on the forward strand.
TCTTTATTTTTGATGTATATTGTTAAAAACAGCCAACAATTGTATCTCAGATGTAACTAGAATTTTAAAAAATGACTAATTCACTGCTTTCACTCAAAAAACCTTTAATCTTATTTTTTAAAAGTATATATATATTATATAATATATATATATATATAAACACATCTAAAAATGCCTTTACGCTTGATAACACACATCACTTAAAAGTTAGGATTTTTCCCCACGTTTTTCAATTAAATATCTACTTGTGTCAAGCCATTTTTAAGTTCTAGTTAAGTTTTAAGTTAGTCTAAACTGTAAGTCCTGATAGGATTTTGAGTTTTTGCACTGTTCAAAATAAATGTATGATACAGGCTGTATTGGAGCACATTAGGGACTAGTGCTACTTGGTGTTTTATCCAGCAATGACTACTGAGCTAAAATTGATAGTTAGCCTTATTGAGTTTTTATTTGACACCCTCATCACTCCACAACGCTATGTTGTGTAAAGCCTGTATGAAAGACACGTTAGCCACGCATCGAAAGCGGTCTTAATTAATTGAAACCTAGCCCTCCGCAATGCTAACGTAAGGTGAGCTAGTAGTGACAGTAACGTTAATCTTATATATTAGCGCTTAACGCTCTTTATTAGCGCTTAGCGCTCTACTGCTTTAAGATGGCGGCTGTTTGCTAACGCTGCCCAGACGCGGCCTAGTCTTTCACTGAGCATCTAGTTCAACATACATGTGATCTCTATGAGACGCACCAGATGCTATCTGTTACCAATGTAGCATTGTGCGGGCTAGTATTTAGCAACGTCGGCGTCGTTTGTGGCGGCTGTCGGCTGCGGTAAGTTTTTTTTTTTTCCCCCCTTCTTCCTCTCCGCACGTGACAGCGCGTTGTCCCGCATTAAAAGTAGTCCTAGCAAAACGTGATGCTTAGAGCTGTCAAAATAAACGATTACTCGAGGTGAATAAAATTACTCGGATCAGTTTTTAAACTCGAGTTACTCGAGTTGCTCGAGTATTCGTTTCAGCTCTAGTTCAAAACATTACCATAAACTGACAATATTTACGGTAATAATATGATTTGACAACTTCTCCAACTTACCAGAATCTAAGAGAAAACAAAACAGATGTGACTTTTCTTTTAAAGACTGCTGTATAACTTGCTCGTTTCATCATGATGAATAAATGTTTCTTCCATTGATTGATAAGGTAAAATGAAAGTGTGAACGTAAGTCGGAAATCCATGAGAGCTCATCGCTGTCAACACGACAGTAACAATAGGAACTATTGTTATTTGGGTTTGAGCTTCCCGAGGGACAGATATAGTTGACGGACACAGGAAGTCTGTTTGCTTACGTTTGTTATGGTCCGAGTTGCAGAGCTGCAATAAACGTTGACTCAAATGAGTTCAAGAAACTAAATTGTGTGCTTTATGAAGAGTGAAAAAGGCAGAATTTACCACAGACGAAATCATTCGGCTGATCAGAGCGAAGTATTACCGAAACAAAACGGTGACGTCACGTACCGTAACGGTCGGCAACGGGTCGCCGCATACGTTTCTTCAACACAACGTGGCCGTGTCAATAAAAAAAAAAAAAAAATCGGTTTATATATATATATATATATATATATATATATATTTCTGCCTCCATCCATGTGCCCGTTTATAATGCGCACCATGATTTTGCAAGTTGATTTTGGGGGGAAAAAGTGCGTATTCGAGAAATTACGGTAATTAACTTTTGATCTAAAATACTCTTAAATCGGCAAAATTTTGACTTGAGTCTATGATGAACAGTTTTAAAACTTTCACATGTCGAAAGTAGACAGAAGGGAAATTATGGAATAGCCCTAACCCTAATGGGAGCAATTTTAACAACTTTAACGGTTGATTCACAACATGAAATTAACTGAATGTAGTTTAAAGCTGCTGATACAGAAAGGGGACTTGAATATTATATTTACTATTTTTAACTGTTAACTTGATACTGAAATAGTAGTTTGGTTTAGCATGAGGGGATTTTTGAACAATTTTGGAACTAAACAGCTAAGAGCTCGGGGGGTCCATCAATAATCGATTTATAATCGAATCATAGCGTCTAAATCGTAATTGTAATTTAATTGTTAGGTGTCCAAAGATTCCCACCTCTAATTATGGATCACTTCCTCATTAATTTTAGGGTACTATGGGCTCACTTCATATTGATATTGGGTCACTTCCAGGACATTTTGGACATTCTTTGGCCACCTCCTGTGCATTTTGGATCTTTTCCTGTTAATTTTAGGGCATTTTGGTTCACTTCGCGTACATTGGGCACTTCCTGGTGAATTTGGGGCATTTCCGGTTGACTCTGTATATTTTAGGGTAATTTGAGTAAGCGTCTTTTGTCCAAGATAATGACCACCAATGGAGAAGCACTTTTAGAGTTATTTAATGTTACATAATGTAGTGCAGGTAGTCCCCTGGTTACGAACTAGTTCCGTTTCTACGCTGGTGACGTAACCCGAATTTCCATGTGAATCTGAATTAATCCTTTAAAAATTCAAAATAACAATCCAAAAAGTCCAAAAGTATTGTATTTTGTTTAATGGTGGTGTATACTCTGTCCTCTGGTGGCAACGTTGGGTCTTGCTGGACTGTCGTTCAATAATGCTTCCATACAGGAGCACTCAGACGTGTCACATGGCTCAAGAATAGCTGCGCTCAGATTTGGCCCACATTAGGCTGTAAGTTGCTTCAGCTAATATATGTTTGTGTATGCATTTGTAATCAAGTTTAGGGCTACAGTTTGTGGAGTTACGTGTGAGCGATTTGCCATGAGAATTGTACTGTAAATACTTTAGCATTCGTAGCATTTAGGCTAGCGGACTTTTGTGAGGCAAATTAGGCTAATATCTACTAAATTTACATATTGATCAGACTAGATAGGCCCTTGGAAATCAATTGTTTGGTGTCGAGTGTTTTAATGTTAGAATGCGTCATTTTGAACATAAGTGTACATATGTGTGTTCCAGTTCTACAAATTGTCAAAAGTGAAGGAAAAAAAAGCTTCAAAAAACACAATTGCTTTGTATGTTGTCTGTCAAGATGAACAACTTCACGTTTAGTGAAGACAGAACGAGTCATGTTCATAAAGTAAAGTAGAAAATAAGATGCTGTGAGGTACAATTAGGTACTGTTTGTGCAAAAAGAAAAAAAGACTGGAGACAAACTGGCGGACGAGACGCCGGCGTTGTAAAGTCGAAATCGCGTAAGTCAAGTACGTCGACTCGTAACCCGGGGACTACCTGTATTGTTAGATTTGAAGCTAAGTTTATGTACACCTATCTTGGCTGAAAAGAACATACAGGAAGTTGATGTAGCTTTTGTGGACCAGCAACCCTCTTTACTCAGGGGAAAACAAAAGGATGGGAGGGACAGGAAAGCAACATAGAATATAGAATAGAATACATAGACTACATGGGGGCCAAATGGCCCAATACAAAGAAAAGGCTGACTAGACAGAAGTTATCCTACATAAGGAAAGTATATACTTAAGTAAAGCATAAATATTAACTGTGTGCACAATAATTCTAACAATTATTGAATATTATATTGACAATTTTTTGTGTCGATATAGACAATTTTAGTAATGTGATAACAGTAACAACATGTGACAGTCGTATGTGAAGCTCATTCTTTGTTTTTCTGGACCTGCAACTTACAAACCAGAGTGGCTTTAAATGTTTTTAAATTAGTAACTTTGGCTGACTATTATTTACAACACTGAAAATAAGGAAAATATCAACAACCTTCCTTCTGTTCAATCAGGGCTGGCATGTATTGGTTTCAAGCCTCAAATTGGCTTATTTCTCAATGGAGTTTGGTCAGGTTGCATCGTTTTCTCACCTTGTGTCACTTTTAACTCATTGGCTTCTGTTGACAATGATAGACGTCCAATCCACTTGGACTGGGTGGCTGGCAGAAATCGAATGATTGATGGAATGTACGTTCATTCGCTGCCAGCCCCTACAGGTCAAAATGGATAGGACATCTCCCGATGTTAAATATGTACAGTATATGGGTTGTTTGATAACATAACTCCAATGTGGATCTTGACCTTGTCATCCCCTCGCAGCCATTTGACAGACAAGCCGTCCCGCTGGGAGGATCCCGCGGGAAGGGACGGCCCAACCCCTGGAGACGCTTCCCAAGGCAACGGCGGTGGGTCCGGCATCCCGTCACTGCTGTCCATGGCCACGCGCAGTCACATGGACATAACCACGCCCCCTCTGCCTCAGGTCAGTTTCAAAGTCTTTCAACTGGCTCATCTTGATGAACGTGTGCACTGCCATCTTATGTAAATCTGAAGCGTACGTGCTGTGGTAGGTAGCAAATGTTAACACATTGGCTTCCATTGATCGTGACAGCTGTTCAAGCGATGATTGATTTGGGGAGGCTGGGTGACTTCCTGGTTCATTTTGCGGCACTTTTGATTATTTTGCTATTTCTGTGTCACTTCCTCTGTTGATTTTGGGGCATTTCCATGTCACTTGGTGTTAATTTCGGGTCACATTCTGTTGGTTTTTGGGTACTTATAGGTTACTTCCTATTGATTTTGGGTCACCTCCGGGACATTTTGGGCATTCCGTGGCCAATCCCTGTACATTTTGGACATTTCGTTTTTTATTTAAATGCATTTCTGGGACGTGATTTTGGGTCACTTTCAGGACATTTTGGGGCACTCTGTTGTCACTTGATGTACATTTTGAATATTTCCTATTCATTTCAGGGCATTTCCTAGTCACTTCATGTTGATTTTTCTCTTCCTGGTTATTTTGGGGCAATAAGAGGATTTTTTTTTTTTTTTTTTTTTTGTCAATCGTAATGACTACGAATGGAGAATTAATCATAAAAAATAACATTTAATCTTGGATTTTTTTCATTTATGAAGTCTTCAAAATGCTCTCGAGCATTTGTTTAATTATTGATATCAAGTTGAAAATTATATGATCATGACAACTATGTACTGTTTTAAGACATGAAATTGTGTTCTGAGAGACAAACCAAACTGTTTCAGGTTAGCGCCGAGGTCCTCCGCGTCGCCGAGCACAGACACAGAAGAGGGTTGATGTACCCGCAGATCTACCACATCTTAACCAAGGTAAAGTCCAATTAACCCGTGCTTTGGTTTGGCCAAAAATAGTTTTGCACAAAAGATAATTGACTTTCTGCAAACTACGCCCCCAAAACGGCCGTTGACCAATTATATGTCCTAGTAAGTGTTGTGAGCATGATCCGACAAACCCCATTCCTCCATTGGCGGAGCTTTTGCGAAAGTTCAATTGGGAATTTATACAAAAAATAAAAATAAAAACACTTGTGCACATAAAAGACATTGTTGTGTGCGTCACACACATTTTATGTGCGCAGGATTTCCAATTCTGCACATGGAACTGTGGCATGAATATCAAGCAATATTTTTTTTTCCCACAGGGAGAGATGAAAATGCCGGTGTGCATCGAGGACGAGTGCAATTCGGAGCTTCCTCCTGCTTCAATGCTGTTCCGCGCCGCCAGACAATACGGTTACGGGGTCCTCTTTAGTTTGGCCGAAACGCAGCGGCGCCTGGAAAGGCTGGCCCTCCGCAAGAGAGCTCCCTTGGAAGGTTGGGGCTGGGATGGTCAAGCATTTGGAGGTGGAAAACCACAGTGTCTCTTTTTATCTTTTTAACTCGTTCGCTGCGGTCGATGGTGCCAGGCGTCCAGTTAATTTTAACAGGGAGGACTGGTTCATGTATCAGCGCCATTAATGGGGTCAGACGTCCGATCCATTTTGACCGTGTGGGGCTCTTGTTCATTCGCACTTCCCAGTCAAAATGGATTAGACATCTAACACTGTCATTGAGGTAAATATTTTTTTTTAAATTATTTTCTTAGTGTAATATTTTAAAGTTTTAACCAAAAAGGGGAAAACGTACATATTTTGTATATTTTTGTAATTCTTAAAGTAATTTTAAACAGTCTTCTCTATATATAAATTAAAAATAAAAAATTTGAATGTAAGTTATAAAAACTTAATGTATTTTGAATTTTTAAAAAAAAAAAACAGAATTATTCATTAAATATTGCCTTATTTCTTGTTTCATATATTTTAAATTACTATATATGTATGTATTGTTTTACCATAGACTTCATCATTTTATATATATGATGTCTGTTTTTACATTTATTATATTACATTTTTTTAATTAAAAACTGAATAAAAATTATTCTTTTTTAATGTTAAATATTCTAAATTTCAAAAAGGAAAAATTACATTTTAAATTTAGTGTTATATTTTTATCTTGAACCGCAATATTCTTATTCTTTTGCAAAATATTTTTATAAAATAAGAAATATTGTCTATATTGGTTATATCAAAAAGGTGTCTTTTGTAATTTTATATTTCATTGTTTTATATATAATTTCTATTTTTATGAATCAAGTATATGAAACAAAAAAGTTTCTATTAATTAAAAAAAATATATTTAAAAAAAAAAAAAAAAATCATATACCCTTTGGTTGCCATTAACGGCGCGAGATGTCCAACTCATTTTTTTCATTCATTGCGTGGCATAAAAAGCGCTCTAGAAATAAAATGCATAGATGTACTATATTTGTCCCAAATGGCTCGGACGTCTAGCGCCATCAATGGCACTGAAAGATGAGCTTTCACAGCCAGTCCTCCAACTTTAAATGAATTGGATGTCTATTGCTGCCAAATGGCAATGAGTTAAGAACCCCCCACCCCTAGTAAATATTCTCCTGTTTAAAATTTTTATTTTTTTTTTTACTTTGAAGACGATCCTTTTATTTGTTCCATACCAAACGTCATTGACATGACAACATTGATTAAATTCATGCTTGTAATTATTGAACTGAACGCTGCTGTTTCAGTTCCTCCGGTGATCGTGAAAGAGTGGAGCAGCGGCAAAGCCAAGTCTGCGCTGACTCCTGAACTGGTCCCGGCTCTGTGTTTCCGGGAGTGGACCTGCCCCAACCTGCGTCGGCTTTGGTTGGGGCGTGCCAGCGAGGACCGCTCACGCCGGACCAGGGCCTTTCTGGCCTGCCTGCGCTCCGACTGCCCAGCCCTTCTCAACCCGGCGCAGGTCCCACAACATCTGCTGCTCATGTGCTGCGTCCTCAGGTAGGAATGCCTGCCAACAGAAAAGGGAACCGAGGACAGACTTGTTCTTAAAAGATAAATGTTGTATGAGTTAAATGATTTGATATTCAAAGCCCTCTTAACGTTTTCATTTTTATAAAATTTGAAAAATTAATTTATCTACTAGGTCGCCCTTGTTGACGACGCAATGCACTCTGGGCGGTGACGTCACGCTCGTTAGCCACATAAACATGTCTTCAGTTCTGCCCTTCCAATTTGAACCTGAGCGGAAAAGTGATGAGAAGGACAGCACTGTTGATATTTCGCAAAACAAGCAGCAAAAGCAAATAAATGAAGGTCTCAAGCGGGATTCAAACCCGCGTTTCACGTGCGACAGACAAGCGTGTAGACCACAGGACTGTACTTCCGTGTGACATTGGAGTCATGATTTTCCTTATAAAGCAATCAATCGCAAGCCACATGCGTTGTCTGTCGGTCTGCGGTAAAAGCTGAATGGGAAATGCAGCTGAGAAGAAAGTGTGGCTTACTTCAGACAGCAAGCACACATCAGTAATATAGGGATTGTGTAAAAGGGTTTATTGAACACACAAAAAAACACGCGATCATGAAAAGGGAGACACAAAAAGGGTTTCTGACAGAAGGTCGGGAACAATTTAAAAAAAAAAAAACTGTCGGGAAACCACCGTATGAGGCAGACAAATGAAAAAACAAGGCAATGATGCAACTCTCAACGAAAGGATATACAAACTGTCAAATAGCAGTCAATATCTTGGCAAGCCGCCTCGGATCGGTTTAAACACACTTCTGATGAGCTGGAATTGGATGCAAGTGTGACGTTAGGAACCCATCCCACAGCAATACAATACAATACAATACAATCTGACCAGCATGTGACAAAATCATGCCAGTCGTCATACTAGCTTCGTTTGCTAACGAGCAAAGCTATTCTCCCAGTCCAGCCTAACCACGTCATCACCCCCAGCGTGCATTGCACACTTAAAACATGGTGCCCTCCGTAGGTCAAAACATTTACTAAATATTGTAGATTTTTAAATCAATGGCAATAATATATATGTTTAGTAAAAGAGAACACTTGTGGCTTCTTAGAGCCTACAAGTCTACAAGTCCAAGGTTCCCTTTAAGGATGATTTGTAGAGGTGCTAGGAAATCTTGAGCATGTCAAAAAATGAAAATGACTCCACTAATGCCATCTTACATGTAGAAAACCAATCTGGCACTTTTTTTTTTTACAATTTGATAGTTATTTCAGCCAAAATTGCATCAGGGAACGCTCACTTTTTCTCCCCAGCAATTCTGGTTGTGACATCACAGCCAGAATGGATGATCATGTCTAGCTTTCTAGCCCTGTGCTAGCTAGTAAATGTTGAAGGTGCTATGCAGACAATTGGACTCGAGTCACAGGGACTCTGACATGAGCCGCAAATTTGATGACTTGCAACTCGACTCGGACTTGGAAGAAAAAAAAACCGCAGACTTGTACTTGACTCGCTTGAGCTGGGTGAGTCCAAGACTCGATTTGACTTCCGAGGCAGTAACTCGAGACTCGACAAGCTGACTCTTGCCACCTGCCAGTGACCTCCTTGGCCGCTCTCGCCACGCCCTCACAGAACATCAAAGCAGGATTAGTTTTAGTCTTTTGGACGAAAATACTTATTAGTCATATTTGAATAATTTCTAAATGTTTTCACAATCCACAATTGGATTTATTACTATTACAATTTGCTGGAAAGAGAAATGTCGTTTAATACATCTGCAGACGGCCAGTAGATTGATTTTTGATTGATTGATGATTTTACGACACTGTGCCGGGTGTACGCTGGTCCTCATAGGAGACGTAGGGTGAATCCCATGTCATCCCTTGGCCCTCCCCCTTACCCCTTCCCCCTACCACTTGGCCCTTCAAACGGAGCAATAAGGGGTAGGGGCTTGAAACGTTAGCCCTACGAATTGGGACACCCCTTCACACTCACGTACGTCATAAGTCCATTCCGCCAGTTATGACGTCATCAAAAAGCGACAGAACCAAACAGACACGCCTACATCAGTTATCACAACTTAAAACTGTTAAAATAGTTAAATTAGGGATAAACAGAGCTACTTACATTTGTGTACTTCTTTCCTTGGCTCCGCCATTTTGGAAATGATTCTCGGGGTAATCGCTTTGCACCCTGGGAAATTTCGCGTAACCCTCCGTTTGGAGTGAGGGTAGTCATGGCCCTCCGTTTGGAGGGGTGGAAAGCCCTCCCCCTTACCCCTACCCCTGCACATTAGCGTGAATTGGGACAGCCCTACCCCTACACGTGAACGCGCAAAACGGAGGGGAAGGGGTAAGGGGTAGGGCCAAGGGGTGAAATGGGATTCACCCGTAGTCTTCCTTAAGGCAAAACACTCCTGCTTTTGTCCACCGGCGTCGCTATAATCGACCAAAACTGAAAGGTTACATAGTGTTGCTTTAACTATGGCCATTTAAGAAAAAAAATCTACTTTTTTTTCTAACCCCCACCCCACACCACCACCCCCTGTGGCATGACACTGAAAGAGGTGATTAAAAAAAATCAAAATTTTGTTGTTTTCATTTTTGTAGTATCGAAAACTGTATGGAGTCGTTTTTGGGTATCGATAACGAGTTGAAAATTTTAGTACGGTGGCAATTTTGCAGTGCATATATGTGCAAAAACTGCAGAACTGAGCAGCCTTTGTTGCTGCGTCTCAGGTATATGATGCAGTGGCCCGGCGGACGGATCCTCCAGAGAAACGAGCTGGACGCCTTCTTGGCCCAGGCAGTCTCCAACCAGCTCTACGAACCGGACCAGCTTCAGGAGCTCAAGGTCCGACGCCGGCCACCGTGGCGTGACACCCGTCCGCCTTCCCTCTCGCCGGCCTGCACAGCCAACTCCATTTTGTCCTCTCAGGTGGAGAAGGTGGACGCACGCGGCGTGCAGCTGGCTGCCCTCTTCATGGCCGGCGTGGACACGGCGCTATTCATCAACGACGTGTGTGGGCAGCCGTTGCCGTGGGAACACTGCTGCCCCTGGGGCTTTTTCGACGGCAAGCTGTTCCAGAGCAAGCTGGCTCGCGCCGCCCGCGACCGTGCCGCCCTGCTGGACATGTGCGAAGGACAGGTAGGGGAGGGGTACTTCGAAAGTGAGATTTTTCTAAATAAAGAGGACTATTTTTTACTAATTTCAAAAACCTAAATTATGACTCTTGTAAGCCACAGTATTAACATTTTCTATGCAAGTGTGTCGTCACCAGGACATTTATACATGATAATTATCACATTTATGTATGCTAGTTATCTCGTTTTTACATGATAGTGATCACTTTTTTTTTTACATGATTATAACATTTTTACATCATGATCGTTTTCAATGATAATTATCACGTTTATCGTAGTCATCAATATTATAGCGTAGTTATCTTGATTTCCACGATATTTATCACGTTTGTATATGCTAATTATTTACATGCGTTATCACATTTTAGCGTTGTAATTATCATGTTTTACGTGTTAATTATAACACTTATATCTGCTTGTTATCTTGGTTTTGCATGATTCTCATTTTCACACGTCATGTTTTAAATGATAGTTGTCACGTTCTTACATGGTAATTATCAAGTTCCTGCATAGTAATTACCACGATTTCAAATTTTAACATTAAAATTGTTTTACGTGGTAATTATCACGCTTATATTTGCTGGTTTTCTCGGTGTTACATGATTCCTTATTTTTACACGTCACTTTTTAAATGATAATTATCACTTTCTTACATGGTAATTATCATGATTTAACATGATAAAACATCATTAAATGATAATTATGTTAAATCGTTATAATTATCATGTAAGTACGTAATAATTATCACGTTTTTACATATGCATCTCCTTTTTACATGGTAATTACTAGTGTTGCACCGATACCATTTTTTGGCCCCGATACTGATAGCTGGCTGTGCAGTATCGACTGATACCAATACCACTCCGTACATAAATATATATATGGCGGAAAACACAGACAAGACTGAAAAAGCAGTCTCTGCTCTGGCACTCCTCTTTAAAAGAAAGTGCTGTATTTTAAGCGAAAACTGCTGTTTTTGATAGAACAATATGTCTATTTGCTGCCATAGCAGATTCATGGCGCATTAAGCCCCCGAACTATTTTTAATTTGTCCGTTTTACCCTGGAAACCCCTGTTTACAGACGTTGCGCAGCCGCTTTTGTTTCAACCCAGCATAAAACAAAGGTAATTATATTTATTATTCAAAATATCTGTCATTTTTAGCTTAGAATCATTAATTGATGTCTAATATTTAGTTTTAAAAAAAAACATAAAAAAACGACTTAAATTATTTACTCGCATATTTTAAACTTTTAAACAAATTACCTCACAATGAAAAAATGGTGTCTGTAAAAAAAGTCCCTGATATCTACCTCATAACTATCGCTTGATGGAGTTTTTTGGGTTTTTTTTTTTGTTACTGTCACATTTTCTCCGATATGTTAGATGATAAATGATCAATCCAGACAAAGAAAAATTGAGAGAGAAAAAACGTTTAAAAGGGTAAATATATGAAAAAGAAAATCTCGACCACTCCTTGATGTTTGCGATTTCTGCATCCCGACACTTGTTATATTACCATGTTTCATCCATAAAATCGCAAAAAAAATCCAGTTGTGGCCATTCACAGCTGTGTCTTGACACTCAGTGATAAATGTACATGGAGTTTTTGGATCGAAACAAGGGAAGTACGCGATAAAGTCATGGCGTCTTTAATTCTGCTCTTTCATGCTCTCACCTCCAGATAGGGTTTCGCTGTTTATTTTTTTAAATGCCCTCCTGTTCAAATTTTTTCTTCCCCCAGAAAATTGAGATTTTAAGCTTTCCAAGGATGTATCACACATGCATATTGGATCATTTTGAAAGTTGGCCAAATTGGGGCTCTCAGAGCGGAACTTCAAGTCACCTGAGTGTTTTCCGCCATATATATATATATATATATATATATATATTTTTTTTTTCCCTTCAAAGAGCTACATACTTGGATGTGAAATCATTGCTATCATGGCTTTGTCAGGCTGGTGCTTACCTTTGCGAAACAGGAAAAAGACTAATAACAAGTGAATCCAGTAGAAATTTTTATTGCATACTTGGTAAGGGTGACAGTAGTTCAATAAACCTTTGGCTCTCAAAGGCCAAAATAGCGCTAAATTCGTGAAATTAAAACATGTATAATACTAGCCAAACAGTAAGAAAGTAAAAATACAGTCCGAATAATAAACTCTGAATGAACGGAACTTTTTTAAACCCCTCAAAGGCCAAACTTTCATGAAATAATAAGTAATAACATTAATAATTGACCACAGCCTCCTGCCTTTTTTTAAGCATCCCTCTTTGTGCACCAGCAGGGCCAGGTGGCCCCAAAATGTCAATTATCTATGTTCGGGTCGGGCCAGACTTCTCTCTCGCTAACTTTTTTTAAAAAATAATTATTCATTTATATATGTATACTAAAATGATGTATGGATGTAAAACTAAGGAATACTTGTTATAAAATAATTTGGCATGCCTGCGCACGTGAACGCTTTTAACTTTTTGATCTTCTCCTCCACGAGTCCGCATCCATTGCATTTTTGACATGGTATTTCCTTTTCGTTATGGAGCAGCAAGACGTGAAAAACAAACTAAAGACTGGGTAATGGAAAAGGCCAACATGCACCGGTAGGAGTGGGGTATGGAAAGGCTTCAAATTGATTAAGATGCTATACAGAAACCTGTGTCGGCTTCGCTGAATGTAAACGAATGTGGCGCTTTGCTCTCATACGAGAAATATATTTAACCAACTTTTCCAGCGTTATTTTGAGTACTATTTAAACATTAAGAAAACTTTAAGAGAAGCGGGTTTTTTTCTGCCAACTCGAAGAAATTGAAAAAAATGTCAAATCCACTATCCGCCTGATAGACCACGCACACAAATATAAAAGATATAAATGTTTATTGAATATGCATCTTAGTCTTGTTTAACTGAATTTGTTACAAAAGACAGGCTTTAATTTGCTATCATTATGCACAGGCATCGTCACAAATGTGATCACACAAAACGCAACCTTTTTCCAAGCAGTGCTCTGTCCAGGTCTGACTGACGCACTGCGTTTCCTCCTCCTCCTTTGTCCTCACAAATAAAACATACAATTTCGTTGGGTTTTCGGGCTCTGCCCTACAAATAAAACATGACGACAACACAATTAAACAGCATGACACTGGACTTTTCTCGTGTAATAATACGCTTCCGTAGGTCTGAAAGTGAATTTCAAAAGTCATCAAAAAGGTTTTGAATTTAACATGGCTTGAGCTTTAGGAACCCTGTCTTTGCGCCCGGCAGGAGGAGCTGGTGTCCAAGGTGGAGAAGATGCGGCAGGCCATACTGGAGGGCGTCAACCTTTCTCGTCCTCCTCCGCCACCTCCTCCTCTTCCGCCCCCTGCCTTCTTACCACCCGCCATGGTGCCACCGTTCTACCCCATGCCGCCCCTCTACCCGCCTCGCCCCATGGGCGGCGTGCCTCCTCACCACCCGCATCATCCGCATCACCCAGCCCAGCACAGACCCAGAGCCTTCCCAGGTAGACTCGCCTGCCATTTTTCAAGTATATCTGCTTTTTGGGGGGTGAGAACCGATGCAAATATAATGCGTGACAATCCAAATAAAGACACTTCTTCATAAGGGTACCACATTTAGTCCACGACTGTGATTTTTGACTATGCTAGGGTTGTTAAAAAACATAGACGAATCGATACAGAAATCTTGTTTCCGAATGTGATAGTGGATTCCAAAAGAGGAGATACTCAGTTATTTGGTCACCAGAAATTAGTTCTCAAGAGGAGGAAATTTGATTCCATTAGTCTTGATAGTAATGCTAATGGAAAATAGTTTTGCATATATACTCATTCGCTGCCATTTATGGCCCGAGATGTCCAATCCATTTGGACTGGAAGGGGTGAACCAGTGTTGTTCATTCGCCCTTCCCAGTCCAATTGAATTGGACCCCTAGCGCCATCACTGAAACATGAGCATTCACAGGCAGTCCTCCCAGGTTAAATAAATTTGACATCTATACTGTAATTTTCGGACTATAAGGCGCACCTGGCTACAAGCTGCCACCAACCAAATTTCACACGAAAACGGCATTTGTTCATAGATAAGCCACAGCTGTCCTCACTGTATTGTGGGATATTTACACCAAAAGTTATGAACCGGTAACACTTTATTTGACAACGTCGTCATAAGACTGTCATTAGACCGTCAAAATTATGAAATGACACTGCCATGAGCATTAATGAATGCTTATGACTGATGTCATAAAGTGTCATCAGGCAAATTTTGTTACTAACTCAATTTATGTCCAGCTCTGATGTTTTACATCCATTCAAAGGGAGATAAAAGGGTATTGAGTATTTTTTTTGTGTATCACTATAGACTTTTATCCTGAAAGCTGTAATTAATACGCCTGTCTTTCTTATCCTAACGAACAGTTATCGGCCGAATTATTTATTTTGGGTGGGAGAACTTCGGTATCTATTTTGTTGTTTGTTCCCCACCATAGGCATCCAGTCCATTCCCCCTCAGGGAGGAAAGCTGGAGATCGCTGGCATGGTCGTCGGCCAGTGGGCCGGGAACAAACCCATTCGCGGCAGAGGGGGCTTCAACATGCAGGTGGTTTCGGTCGGAGCCGGGAAAGGGTGAGTCGCCCGTCGCTGTTCTGCCCCGTTGCCAAAAGTCGCTCCGGTAACACTCATTTTTGCTCACTGCAGCAGAGGAAAAGAGATCCCCACCAAGCTAAGGGGAGGAAAAAAAGCAACTGCCAACAGAACACAGGTACGCACGCTGGCTGGCAATAGTATGCAAACTTGTTACCTTATTTCACTCAAATGCCTCGATAACATTTTCAGTAGTGTTGCACTGATACAAATCTTTGGCTTCCGATTCCAATGCTGATACACGACCAATATCTAGGTTTGTAAAAAGGCATATATATTTTCTTAATACTAAATGACGACATGCTCCCTTGAATACGAAGTAAATGCTATCATGACTTAGTCAGACACTGCTTAACTCATTGAACAATGAACATTCACTGCCACGGTCCCACTTCAAATGGACTGGACGTCTGCTAGCGATAGATGCGACATTGCCATCAAAGTCGATGCATTCAAATTCAAATGAAGTCAGAAGTTCAGTGTTTCCCCTAGGATTTTTTGAAGCTGTGGTGGTGGGCTGCATCGGAGTCGGACAGCCTCACCATGTCGTGCCACAGCGAATTTTTTTTTCTTCATTTTTTCCCCCAAGAAGAACCATAACAAAGATATATTTGAAATATTTCATTAGCCAGGCTAATGTTGTACCTCTCAGCTACAGTACATGTATGTAAAATGCGTAGCTGATTACAGCTACGTTACCCGATGTACTAATGCAACTTTTTTTCTCGTGGCAATAGTACGACTTACATCTCGTAGCGACTCAGGGTTGGCAACCCAAACTGTTGAAAGAGCCATATTTGACCCCCAAAAAAACACAAAAAAAACTGATACAGTATGTCTGGAGCCACAAAAAATTAAAAGCCTTTTACAAGCCTTATAATTATCGATACTAGCTATATTAGCCTACTATAGAAATACGTAATTAGCCTTCATGATTAAATGTTTGTTTTCCCTGCAGTGGATCCTATAGAGAATGACGCACCACGTGACTACTCTGTTGTACTATGCCGCCACAAGTTTAACTTCATTACAATATTAATGAATTGAAAGAATGTTTGTGTCATGTTTGTCCTCCTAGAAATCCTATTAAAAAAATATATATATTTCCCTCCCCCATCTTTTTCCATTTAAAAAAAAAAAAAAAAAAAAAAAGCTCCGAAGCATCGCTAAAGAGCCGCATGCCGAGAGCCGCGGGTTGCAGACCACCGTCGTAGTCCTCCTTTTTCCTTTTATTTGACCCTCATAAGTACTACATTACCACAACAATAACAGTCCTTCTGTCAACTGACCCATTTAGAGCACTGGGGGAATTCTAATAGCCGTGTAAAGAGTTTTACTTGATTCGGTGAGAAGGTGAATAGTTTTTTCCCCGTTGTTCGTAAACTAAATTTCCACACAAAGGCACGTCGAGGTACCATTAACTTAGCAAGGAGAGGTATGAGAGTCATTTTTCGAGTGTCCCAGAGCTCGCGAAATTTGGGTGGGGGGGCGCATTTATCAAAGTTTCGTCAGCCGTAATTGTCTGAAGTTGGCGCGCCGGTGTTGTGCCGAAAAATAGCCACTCCACGTGAAATGTCCCCCCTGACGGGAGCGCCCACACGTCACTCGTACAAACAGCCTTTTCTTACCAATCGATGGACACAGAAACGACGTTCTTGTACCGTGAATATGTATCATTTTACTCTGCTTGAACTGATAAATCGTTTACTGTGACCAACGCTCTGAAAATAGAGCAAGGCTTTATTTTGGGCCCCGCCTCTCCGCAGTCTCTCAGCGCAAGTTAGTCAAAGTTTGCTTTCCGTCCAAGACGGCCGTCCACCGCTCACTTTCGCCGAAAAGTCCGATCCAAATTATTGTAATGCCCCGGATATGGGCAAGAAGGAGAGAAGTCTGTATTTGCTTACCCACTTTATTGTGGTAACAATAATAAAGAAAAACAATAACAAAATAACAGCGGGCTGCTACAACATGCGACCGCTATCTCTCGCTATCTCGCTCGTTCTCCCATTCTTCCTACTCGTTCCCCTTGCGTCTCTTAAGGGGGGGCCTGCATAGTTACGAACATTAGGCTACAATACACAATGAATAGGTGTCCGCTGAACTCCTCCCACTCGGCTGCCGCTAGTTTGAAGCGGCCTTAAAAAAAAATTTTTTTTTAATTTAAATAAATAAATAAAATACATCTCATTTGCCAGGCGTGGCGGCTTTCATTTTAGTGTGGCGGTGCGCCACAATCTGTTAAATATAGGGGAATCCCTGGAAGTTTATTTCTTTGAAGATTATTTTATCAACGTCAAATTATCTGCTGTTTACAGTGGTGTGGAAAAGTATCTGAACCTTATGGAATTTCTCACATTTTATATAGAATCAGATTTTTTTTCCCCCCTTCAAACACACGTTTGATTGGCGGATGACTTGACTCGCAGCCCCCTCCTCCCGCCACACAAACACACACACGCACTCTCACCCACAAGCAAAACCACTGTAAGTAATGTAAATAGACACCACCAATTTTGCTACTTAAAAGTCCGACCTGCATCAAAGTTAGCATTAAACTGTGTAAATTTGCTAACTTTCAAAACTTTACTGCAGTCAGGCCAGCCTCTACAAGGAACAATGAAGTCAAGCTAGCTGTCCCTCATTTCGATCATTGTTTGCAGGGTTTCCCCTACACATAACAGATTGTGGCGCTGCGCCACTCCAAAATAAAAGCCGCCACGCCTTGCAAATGAGATTCTTATTTTTTAAAGGCTGTTTCAAACTAGCGGCAGCGTGGTGTAAAGGGTTCAGGGGCAACCTATATATTCATTGTGGATTGCAATGCCCGTAACTATGCGTGGCCCCCTTAAGAGATGATCGGACTGGAGAGCTGTGACCTGGTGGGAAGCGAGTCGGAAAAATGGGAGAACCGCCGAGATACCGGCCGCATGTCGCGGCAGCCTGCTGTTATTTTGTTTTTCTTTATTATTGTTACCACAATAAAGTGGGTAAGCTCCCATCCGGGGCATTACAGTATTTTGGATCAGACATTTTGTGAGCGCTCGATGGCCGTCTTGGACAGAACAGCCAAATTAGAACGAATTTGTGCCGGGAGGCGGGGCCCAAAATAGAGCCCTGCTCTATTTTCAGAGCGCCGCTGCGCAAACGTCATCAGCGCATCGAATAGCAGAGGGGCATGCATACTTAGATCTGTGCTATCAGGCTGTTTTGGCAGACGGTTACGCAATCAAGGCTGACGAAACTTTGATAAATGCGCTTTTTTTCCCCAAGTTTCGCGAGCTCTGGAACACTAAAAAAATGACTCTCATAACTCTCCTTGCTAAGCTAAATGGTACCTCGATGTTTGTTTATGTGGAAATGTAATTCACAAACAACAACGAAAAAACTATTCACCTTGTCACCGAAACTAGTATAACTCTTTAAACGGCTATTTCGATTTCCCCCTACTCCTTGAAATGGGTACGTTAACAGAAGGACTATTATTGTTGTGGTAATGTTGTACGCATTCATAGTCACAAAGTGTACATAATCTCATAATGCTGAGCTAGGATCATGTGTGAGTCAGGTCTACTTAAGAAGCTACTCAAACCTTTTAGCCAGGAGCCTGCATACATTAAGAAAGTCATAACAAAAATTATAAGAACAGGAAAAAAGGTGAATTGTCGCATATTATAGTATCCTCATACAATAACATACTGTCAAACAATAACTTTAAACACTAAATACACACACACACACACACACACAAAGAAAGAAATACTTCCCCAGAAGAGGAGAATTTATAACGTTGGTATGTTGGAATTTTTACATTTTCTGATCAGAATGCTTTTTAGCATTGTTTTAAAGGTTGAGAATTTTCAACACTTTTAGCTTGTCGTCGAACTCATTCTAAATTAGGGGCAAATAAAAGGAAAAAAGAATAACTTCGACATGTAAGTCGTACTATTGCTACGAGAAAACAAGTATTATTATGTAGGGTAAGGTAGCTGTAATCAGTTACGCATTTTACGTACATGTACCATAGCTGAGAGCTACGACATTAGCCTGGCTAATGAAATATTTCAAATAGATCTTTGTTACGATTCTTCGTGGGAAAAAATGTAGAGAGAAAAAAAAATTCTCATTTGTCATG
This sequence comes from Corythoichthys intestinalis, assembly GCF_030265065.1. Lineage (NCBI taxonomy): Eukaryota > Metazoa > Chordata > Actinopteri > Syngnathiformes > Syngnathidae > Corythoichthys > Corythoichthys intestinalis. The sequence goes on from NC_080396.1 coordinate 70,915,308, forward strand.
ATATGACGCAATTTTGCCATGGCACGTGGTGAGGCTGTCTGACTCTGATGCAGCCCACCACCACACCTTCATAAAATACTAGGGGAAACCCCGGTTTGCATTACAGTGGTATGAAAAAGAATCAGAACCTTTTGGAATTTCTCACATTTCTGCATAAAATCACCATCAAATGTGATTTGATCTTTGTCAAAATCACACGGATAAAAAAAAAAAAACTAGGGCTGTCAAAATTATCGCGTTAACGGGCGTTAATTAGTTTTTTTAATTAATCACGTAAAAATATTAGACGCAATTAATGCGTGCACTGAATGACCCGCTCACGCATTGCCTCAAACAGATTACAATGACGCAGTTTATGGACATTAAGAGTGAAGAGAATGCCATCGGCCACTTGGGGGCAGCGCCGTTCCATACTAATGTTATTCCTTCTTCTAGTGGGAGAATTAGTAGTTGTGAGACGTTTATGCTGTTACATTGTGCTATTTGTGCTCCACGCATATTTCTGTAAGTTTTCTGTCTTTAGTGGCAATTATGTGTCTCTTGTTGTATTTTGGGTAAGATATGTACACACATATATATATATATATATATATATATATGTTATAAAGGCGAGTGGACACAGGCGTTCTTTGGACCGCGCCGTTTATTGGCATAAGCTTCGGCAACTCCTTCACAACAAACACAAGTATCATTTAGTGAAAGCACAACAAAAATAATAATCCTATCTCTCAAAAAAAAATAATGTTCACAAAAAGAAAAGCACTTCAGACGTGGTGAGATCTTGCATGGAGCCCCAGATCGAGGGAGATTATCAGTGGTCTTGTATGTCTCCCATTTTCTAATAATTGCTCCCACAGTTGATTTCTCTAAACCAAGCGAAGAGTGAATAGTTTCAGAAAACGTTTGGCCTTAACAAAGTATTGAGATTAACTTTTGGTATTGACCAAATATTTATTTTCCTCCATGATTTGCAAATAAATTCTTTAAAAATCAAACAATGTGATTTTCTAGTGTTTTTTTTCCACATTCTGGTTCTCATGGTTGAAGTTTACCCAATTACAGGTCTCTAATCTTTTCAAGTAGGAGAACTTGCACAATTGGTGGTTGACTAAATACTTATTTGCCCCACTGTAGTTAGTCTTTGTTTTACCATCCCTAGACACAATAAACATGCTGAAGAGAACTCTCGTAGCTGGTGGGAAATGCAAATGACAGCGTTTACTTACCTTCAGTTTTGTATAGTAAGTGTAAGTGACAGATGATGGACACGTAAATGTGAAATCAAGTTTGAGGTGTTGGCCCCCCCTTTGCAGCCACCCTCCGCAAGCAAGTCTTGCCTTCCTCCCCTATTCCGCGGCCGTCTGCTTCTTTTCGGTAGCCAAAATACTCCCATACAAGCAATTTGGTTGTTGTTGTTTTTTTGACGGAGGAAAAAGCTCACCTCCTTCAGCCATTGCTTCCACTCTATAGCATAGAGTAGCGTCACTGACGGACATAGCAACAACCGGAGGGGGAGAAGTGAGCGCTCCTGCTCCATTTCTCGCTGCATTTTTGGGACATAAAATGGGACACAGCTAATACCGTACTACGGTATGACAGAAAATTTTAGGGGTTTTGAAACCATGGCATTTTAATACCACGGTATACCTTGAAACCGGTAACCGGAACATGGCTAGCCGATACCTATGACATCATTTCACTGCCGTATGATGCTGATGCTAGTACTGGCTTCTGTATCATAATTTTTAGTGCTGGTTCCGTCAATGGCAGCCAGTGAATTAACAAGGAAGTGACAATGATGGACGTCGAATTAATTCAAACTGTGTGGACTGCCTCATGTTTACGTGTCGTTGACTGGCTTCTGACTGTTGACTCCGCCTCTCTCTGCAGACATCGCCGCCCCCTCCATCCAGCAGTCCCCCAAAAGCCTCAGAGGAGGCGGGCCCAGTGCCGGAGGTGGCCGCCCGGCATCTGAACGGCGGCTCGACGCCCTCGGACCCGCCCCCCCCGGCCCAGCCGATCCAGTGTGCCTTAGCCAGCAGAGACAACCAATCGGAGGGGGCGCCGGCCGAGGCCCCCCGTTGCCTTGACGACTGCCCGTCGGACGGAGCATTACGGAAGGAGGAGTGACGGCGAGCCGGTTACGTGTTTGACTGCCTTTCCCCCGTCTTTGTAGCCCCGCCCACCCGCCAACTCTGCACGCCGTCACGCAGAGCAGGAAGCCGCCGCATCCCACTGCTCCGCGTGACGCGTCCAAATGCTTGGCCGTCACCGTTCAATCCCATTTTTTCGTTTTCTCATGTGCTTTTAAGTTGTTGTTTTTTTGTTTTTTAAACGGAGGTTGTTGTTTTTTTCACCGCGTGTCTGTAAGTACGACAGAGTATTCGGGCCACGCAAAGAACGAAAGAAAAATTAGGCCCACAAAAATAGTGTGGTCATATGATGAGATTAAAGTTGTGCTAAATGTAATTTTACGTAATATTGCGAGGAATAAAAGTTGTAACATTAAAATGGTAATATTACGAAAATAAAGTCGTTCTAGTACGAAAATAGTCATTTGTTGCAGTCTTATGAGAAAAAGTAAAACAAGATTAAAGTCGTAAAGTTTAACATTACGTAATTTTATATTACAAGAAAAAGTCATGATTGTACGGATTAGGATATTACTTGTAACATTCCGAAAAAAGTCGGAGTATCACGAGAATAAAGTCATAATACAAGATTATAGTCGTAATACTATGTAACTTCACGTGCGAGAAAAACGTCATGATATGTAATTTTACGTAATGTTACAAGAGAAATGCATTTTACATCGCATTATAAATTAGTCAAAATATAATGAAGGGGGGAAAAAATGGTAATATTACGAAGATAAAGTTGTATTATGAGAAAAACATACGTTGTAATATTACGAGAAAGTCATAAAATTCCGAGATAAATTGTAGTACAATGTAACTTTACCTATAGTACGAGAAAAAAGTGATGTTACAAAATTTTACATAAGATTTGATATATCTTTATTATACTCTAGTAGTACTACAACGTTTAACCTTGTTGTATTCCGTAAAATTATGTAACATTACGTCTTTTTCAGTAAAACTGCCTAACATTACGACTTTTCTCATATTTTGTAGTTACGTAATATTACAACGTATGACTTCATTTTTTTTTAATATTACAACTTTTAATCTTTTAGTATTACATAAAATTACGACTTCATATTACAACATAAGACTATCCTTAAAATAACTTTTTTCTTGTATTACAACGTACAACTCAATTCTCGTAATATTTCAACTTCAATCTCAGAACATTACGCCTATTTTTTTTTCATTGTTTGTGTAGCCCTAATACTCGTTCGTCTGTAAGCGCCCCGCCCCTCCAAAAGTAGCCTCTCTTCCGCACACCCGCTCCGATAAGCTTCAAAGCCCCGCCCCCTTGGCCCCCCACGTGACCCGAGCGAGCCCCCGTAAAAGGTCCTCGCGTCGAGTTTGAACGGCCGTCGGTTCGCGCTCGTTGTCTCGACTCCCGGGAGCTCGGAGAGACATTCCCGTCGATCGGTTATCTATCGCCGCCGAGACGTTAGGATGCTATTTTACTTTGACCGATGTAGCATAGCCAAGAGCTTAGCCGTGCTAAGAAAGCCCGTCAATTTACGCACCTTAATCCTTCAAGTATGCAAGGTTTAACCCCTCCCCCCGCCCCGAAAATAGAGTGCATTATCATATGATATTCCCACCCTTTTGCCCCCTTTCTCCCAAAGCTTTGATTGTACTATCCCAACACTAGCACTTGATGTTGTATTTAAATGTAAAACGCTTTCAAGGGGCGATAAAAAAAAAAAGCCCCCGATAACCGATGAATTGACAGTTTTGTGGGGCGCGCGTCAATTTGAACTCATGGGCCGCCATTGACGCCGATAGACGTCCAACTGGGGAGCCGCATGTTAGCTAAAAGTACTATCAGGTTAGTAGTTGGTGAATCAACACAAAGTGACCGGGAAGTGACCCGATGTGAACAGAAAGTGACTTAAAAATGACCCAAAATCAACAGGAAGTGAGCTGATATCAAGGGCAAGCAACTCTGGAATGCTTTATTATACACAGGAAGTGACCCAGAAAAGCCCCCAATAACAACAAGTGACCCAATGTCAGTAGGAAGTAGGAAATGCTCCTGAAATGCTTCAAAACCAACAGGAACTGACCTACTACTAACAGGAAAGGACCCCAGAATTGGCCCAAAATTTACAGGAAATGACCAAATACAGGATGCAGCACCAGGAGCAACGTGGGGTTCAGTATCTTGCTCAAGGATATTTAGACGAGTTCATCAGGGCGGAGAATCGAACCCACAACCTCTTGGTTGGGGGACTACCACTGAGCCACGCCACCCCCAAAAACAATGGGAAGTCATTTGATACCAACAGGAAGTGACACAAGAAATGCCCCAAAATCAACCGGAAGTGACTGAATAGCAACATGATGTCACCTGGAAATTCGCAGAAATCAACAGAAATTGACTCAAAACCAACAGGAAGTGACCCCCAGAAATGCCCCAAAACCAACAGCAAGTCACTTGATACCAACAGGATATCACCTGGAAATTCCCCAAAATCAATAGAAATTGACTCAAAACGAACAGGAAGTCACTTGATACCAACAGAAAGTGATCTGATATCAACAGGAAGTGACCCAAGAAATGGCCCAAAATCAACAAGAATTGACCAAATATAAACACGACATCGCCTGAAAAGGCCCCGAAATCAACAGAAATTGACTCAAAACCAACAGGAAGTAACCCCAGAAATGCCCCAAAACCAACAGGAACTCATTTGATACCAACAGGAAGTGACCTGGTATCAAAAGTGACCCATGAAATGCCCCAAAACCAACATGAAGTGACTTGATATCAACAGAAATCAGCAGGAAGTGACTTCACTGACCATTGGACTGACGCATCCCTATGTAATTGTTTTGGAAATGGCACTTTATAGTTTGTTAAAACGGATTTTTAAAAATCACATCTGGTTCTTCTAGCCCTCCCTCTTCAAATCGATGTGTGACAAACTCCTTTCGATTCCCGACGGGACGATCGGACGCCACCGGATTGGACGCCTGTCGTCGTTAACGGCGCCCAAAGAGTTCATGACAGAAAACTAAAGTAGAAATCTATTTGCGAGACGTCAGAATGTGTACAGAGTGGTTCCAGACAAAGAGGCACTTTGTTTTATCCACGCGAAACCACACTGGATGGTCCTCCGTCGGGTGAAGGACACCCGGAGGCACCTTTCTACAGTTCAAGGCCAAAAAATAAAAAGAAAAGACAAGGTACAAGGCTAAAAAACCTTCCCGAGGACGACGCCCGATTCTTCTCTCGTCGTCACGTTTACAGAGTTAAATCGTGGCCAAAAGTATTGTCACCCGGAAAATAAAAATGGGGGAATCCCCATTTTAGTAAAAAAAAAAGTCATCCTAAATCATGCTAACATTAGTGTGTCATTCTAGACAATTCTTGTTACACAGCCAGAAGTTTGAAACTGAACAAAAAGAAATGAAAGTGAAAAAAGATTTTTTTTTTTTTACACGTTTTATTAGATTGAGGGTTATTTTTTTCATGCCACATAAAGATAGAGATGTTATTTAACATAAATATACTACTATTTCCCTCAGAATATTTGTCTTTTCAAGTAGATTCGGACAGCATTTGTTTCAATTAAACAGATGTAATGTGGTCTCGACACCACAAGAGGGTGCTGACAGTGTCCCTAAATGTGCCCAAGTGGTCAAAGGTTTAAACAAATGATGTGTCTTGGGTCTCGGACGACAATACTTTTGTCTTTGATTTATCTCCATACACGTTTGTGTCCAAAGTGTGTCACGACGCGCCTTGGTTTAGCCTCAAAGACCCCCGCCCGCCGATATGGGGCGGTGACGCTGTTAGCGTCGTCTCCACGCCGATTTGCGGCGTGTCACTTTACACCAACAGAATGCACTTTCCTGCCCTCGAGGAACTCCGCGGTCGGGAACGCGTTTGTAGACCGCGCTAGTCCCATTGTTTGGTTACAGCACTTATGTTCGTAGAGAAGCAGATATTCCCCCCGCCGTAGATTTCGCGGCTTGCGCGTTTGGCAGCCGCCGAACGAGAGCGTCCGCGCGTCACGGACGCGTAGGCGACACACCCAGAAAGCACCTTATTTTCATACTACGTTGACGATTTGCTGTCTAGAAGGAATAAAACACCGTAAGTGAAAGTATTGATGTCACGTCGGACTCGGGCTGGGCGATTTGAACTCGTTTGATGCCACTGACGGCTATAGCTGTCCAAGCAATTGGCGGCGAACAAACGTATGCTCCCACTGCAAAGTGATTGGACGTCTATTAGTGATACTCATTTTAATTGAAAGCAGAAGCATGAAAAGAGCCTTCATCGCCCTTGCCAAGATGGCCTCTATGCCGGGGCGTTCTCATCAGTCATTGACATTCAAATCAAGTCACAACTAGCTTTTCTTCATTCATTTTCCATGCCGCTTCTTCCTCATGAGGGTCGCGGAGGTGCTGGAGCCTATCCCAGCTAACTACGGGCAGTAGGCAGGGTACACCCTGGTTGCTAGCCAATCGCAGGGCACAAGGAGACATACAACCATGCACGCACACACTCATACCTACTGTCAATTTAGAGTGTTCAATCAGCCTACCATGCATGTTTTTGGAGGAAGCCGGAGTTCCCGGAGAAAACCCACGCAGGCACGGGTAGAACATGCAAACACCACACAGGAAGGCCGGAATTGAACCCTTGATCTTAGAACTGTGAGGCAGACGTGCTAACCACTCAGCCACTGTGCCGGCAGCTTATTTCTTATTCTTATAAAAAGAATATTTTCTCTGTGGCTGCCATTGACTGCAGAAGCAAGACCTTTCATGGCCCCTACTAGCATGGCCTCAGGGCAGCCATGTTGGTAGGGGCGACATTCCTATTAAAGTTAATCCATTGACACTAAAATCATAACTAAAAATTACTCTTTTGAAATATTACTGATCACTATTTACTGAATAGCTGCAATTGACGGAGCTAGCTGTCCAATCCATTTGAAATGGGAGAGTTGACAGTGATTGAACAAACGTTCATCTAAATCAACAGGAAGTGACCCAAAATCAGTAGGAACTCACCATGTATTTTTTGTACTTTTTTTTTTTTAAACTGCTCTATAATTGTTAAGTTCATATTTCTTTTTAATCATATTGCAATTATTAATCAACAAAAGAGGTAGAAGAACTGATTTTTCCATTTATGGATTCATTTAAAAACAAAAACAATCTAAAATTATTAGTTTTTATTTTATAAACTCCCTTAATTTTTTAAATTGTTCAAGAGGAGAAAGTAAATATTTTGATTTCTTTTTTTAATGAAAATTTTATACCAATTTTAGCTTCTGTTTAGCTTTTAGAGGCCACATAAAATGCTATGGTGAGCCAAATCTGGCCCCTGGGTCACCACCTTGACACCTCTGCATTAAACTTTTAAAAATAAAATTTATTTCAAATATTTGAAAATGAATCAAAATAATTGACTTCATTCCTTAACAAAACATGTAAAAGTTTTTTTTCTTTAAAATATTTTTAAAAAAAAAAAGAAAATCCCCTATAAAAAGTACACTAAAATTTTACATAGATTTCATTTGAGCAAAAAACAACGTCGATGCACGTGATTTGCTTTAGTGTGCTACACAAAACAATGTTAGCCACCAGTTGGATACCACTGTGTATTAAAAAAAATTTGAATTACTTATCCGTGTAAATCGCCTAGCCCTACGTCCGACATCCCCATCGTTACCAACACTGCGAGACAAGTCGCCGTCATCTCCGACACCGATCGATCAACTCTTCGCCGCCGGGTTTTTATCGGCGGACTAAACGGCCGCCACCTTAAACAGACTTCAACATCGGAGATGTCGCCACTAGGCTAGAGAAAACCTACGTAAAAGCATTCTACTAATTTTGACAGGATGGTTAGCCAGAGCGCCATCTGGCATCCGGCGCCCTCTACCGATTTGTGCGCCGCCGTTGCGCGTGCGCGCTAACACACACACAAACACGAATGGATCTTCAGTTGCGTTTGTTACCAGCCGCATTCTCTGCTTTCGTGCTGACGCGATGCCGTTTCCGTCGCCAGTGCTCATCAGTTCAATGGAGGTTTTTTTGGTAACACGTCAGACTGAGCCAATCCTTACACTCGCATGTTACAAGTTTCAAGGTAGGCACACACACACATACACGTAGACGGTAATCCCGAAGTTACACGGTAGTTAGTTGGATTCAAACAGCAACATAATACACGATTTAGAGTCCCGATTTTGTCCTCGTCTGTTTTCGTTTCCTAGATTTGATGAGTGATTTATTATTATTAATGCTTGTTAACCCCGCTTTTTAAAGGTCGTCCCTTCTTCTAGCGCCACTTTTTCGTTTTCTATGTTCTGCTCGATTTTTTTTTCAAAGTTCACGCAAACATGTACACACACGTTTTGGTCCCCGCAAAGTTTTATCTAAAACCAAAATTGGATACGCAAAAATTTGCGTAGCAAAGTGCTGGGCGATGTTATATCGCGCATAAATGATCAGAAATTTTCGATTATAATGCCCATCTATAGTCAATGTTGTCACTTCCCCAGAACAGACCACAGAATGGCCTCTCGGTGTCACTGAATCGCAAAACAGGTGTACACACATAACGACTATTACATTTTTGAAAGAAATAGCAACAAAACCAATTAAAAATGACATGGCTCGTTTTTTCAAGCTAATTTATTAAGCATCGTCCTCAGTGTGAACTGTACACCACGGAATGGCCTCTAGGTATCACTGAATCTTAAAAACGGATGACATAAGGCACCACACAACACAAACCTATGGTGCATTAATAAAACCGTAAGATTTCATAAATTATGAGTTGCTTGAACACGACTAGTCACTACTACTAAATGGGTACAGCTGCTAACAGCACACATTATTAACTCTCTGGCTGAGATCCAATTCAAGTGGATTGGACGTTTATCGCAGTCAATGGTAGCAATTTTTTTTTTTTAAACCCCATTTGGACATTTAAAAAGTGCCTATTAGTCTCACTTACACCATTTAAAGGTGCTCTTACATCTCATAATAGCCACTAGAGGTCACTGAATTTAAAAAAAAAAAAAAAAAACTGCGTAGCACACAACGCAAACTCATGGTGCATAAATGTTAGATTTGAAGCTAGGTTTATGTTAACCTAACTTGGCTAAAAAGAACATGCAGGAAGTTGATGTTGCTTTTTGTGGAGTTAAGTAGCTGCTCCCCCAGCTGCTGTGATAGCAACCTACTTTATTCAGGGGCAAACGATAGGATAGGAGGGGTCAGGAAAGCTGCATAGAACATAGAATAGAATACTGGTACATAGACTACATGTGGGCCACATGGCCCGGAACAAAGGAAAGGCTAACAAGACAGAAGTTATTCTATCTGGTGACGAACTATAATAAGGAGCGCTTAAATGTTTACTGTATGCACAACAATTCCAGCAATAAATAAAACCAAACATGATAAAATGTACAAAAGTTTTGAACCCCGTGAACACAAGTGACTACTACTACATTAAAAATTAGCTGCTAAAAAAACACAGTAACTCATTGAATGGGACGTCTGGTGTCGTCACTGGCAGCCAGGGTTTAAACAACAACAAAAAATAGCCTATTTAGCCAACATGCTAACTCTCAATATATTAATTCGCTAATATCTCTCAGCAGTACCGCAGATCAACCACTAGAAGTCACTGAATTGAAAAACTACGGCTTTCGTAAGGCACCACAAAACTTTAAACTAACTAAAATTTAATAAAATATGAGTCCAGTAATACTTAGCAACTACTGCTACGTCAAAAATTAGCCGCTATCAAAAGGCTACTTTGTAGCAAATTGTCATTTTTTTCCCCTGTATCGCCCAGCACTTGCCTATACATGAATAAAATTGAATTTTTAAGGTTTATTTTGGAAGGGACTCAACTCGAGAAATAACAGTTGCTTCAATTTAGTGTTTAACATTAATCTCGAGGACAGAAACATTTTTATTCCCTGATATTCACACACGCACACACACTATACTCTCGAAACGTTCCCGAATTTCTCCCCCGCTCGTCCCGTAGGCCTAGCGTCATTTGTATCGGCCGCCATTTCTCTTTGCCCCGCCCCTTAATCAACCCGACTAACAGTAAAGGTTATATTAACGTTAATAATCCGTTTCTGTATGTATTTAGCCAGAGTTTGAAAAAAAAAATCAGAAAAAAAAATAACTGTTCAATTCAGTTGTGCAAATGTGTTTTTCTTACTATTTTAATGTTGCGACATCTTCTAATCCTTCTACCATTGCTTCAGTTAGTACTGAAATACGCTTAGCCAAGCTAGAGATTGGTAATAATTGCCATTTTCCTCACCTTCTTTCTATGGCATCTTTAGGCAGTTTCACCATTCATGTACGTAAGTAAAAAAAAATAATCGCCCGTTACCGATTGAGAACCATCGTCTGCACTGTTGATTTTTATAATATCCCTGAATGATAATCTTGTGGTCGATTCAAGTTGAACTCTGCGTCGCCCCCTCCGGTCCATCCCGCATACGCCGCCCAATTTCTGTGCTTATATACGTTCGGCAAATGATCAAATTGCAGCACGTGGGATTTCCCGGAAATTTGTGCCGCCAGAATCTGAATTGGCATGCTAAAGTTGAATAGTCAGAGTGGAAGAATAATCATTGTCACGTGATCAGAAATTCATCTCACGTGACTAAAAAAAATTTTTTTTATTGTAATTATTGCACGGAACTGATAAATCTGATCTTTTTCGCCCGATTTTGTATTGTTTAGGGATGTCCCAGATAGGATCGCGTGATCGGAAATTATTCTCCCGCGATTAATCTCGAAACAATTCAAAAGTTGTAATTGTTGCCCAGTCTAGATGAATACATTTTAAAACACCGATCTTTTTCACCCGATTTTGTATTGTTTAGGGGTGTCCCCGATACGATCACGTTATAAGAAATTATTCTCCCGCGATTGATCTCGAAATAATTCAAAAATTGTATTGTTGCCCGGAACTAATAAATACGTTTTAAAACCCTGATCCTTTTCACCGGATTTCGTATTGTTTAGGGATGTCCCTGATACGATCGCGTGATCGGAAATTAATCTCATGCGATTAATCTCAAACAATTACAAAACTAATTGTTGCCAAGCCCTAAAAAATGTGTTTGAAAATCTGATCTTTTTCACCCGATTTCGTGTTTAGCAATGTCCCCAGATACAATAACGCAATTGGAATTGAATCTCTTGTGATCAATCTCAAACAATTACAAAACTGTAATTGTTGCCCAGCCCGAAAACATTGGTTTTAAAGCCCGGATCTTTTTAACCTGATTTTGTATTGTTTAGAGATGATCACGCGATCAGAAATTAATCTCACGCGATTAATCTCAAACAATTACAAAACTGTCATTTTTGCCCAGCCCTGAATAAATTGTTTGAAAACCCTGATCTTTGTCACCCGATTTCCTCTTGTTTAGGGGATGTCCCTACTACGATCACGCGATCAGAAATTAATGTCACGCGATTAATCTCAAACAATTAAAAAATTGCAATTGTTGCCCGGAACAGATGAATATTTTTTTTAAACCCTGATCTTGTTCACCCAATTTCGTATTGTATAGGGATGTCACTGATATGATCACGTGATCAGAAATCTCTCACAATTAATTTCACACAGATAAAAATTGTTATTCTTGCCCAGGCCTTGTTTCAGGATGTCGCCGATACGATCACGCGATCGGAAATTAATCTCACGCAATTAATCTCAAATAATTAAAAAAAAAAAAAAAGTCTTTGTTGCCCGGCCCCGATAAATACGTTTTTAAAAATCTTTTTCACCCAGTTTTGTGTTTTTTAGGGACGTCCCCGACTTGATCACGCGATTGGAATATAATCTCACATGAATGATCTCAAACAATTTTTCAAAATTCTTCGTTTTAAATGCCTGATCTCTTTCACCCCATTTTGGATTGTTTATGGATGTCCCCGATACAATAACACGATCGGAAATTAATCGCACACGACTAATCTGACACAGATTGAATTTGTTAATGTTTCCCGTCCCCAATAAATACGTATTAAAACCCCGATCTTTTTCATCTGATTCCGATCTTTTGAAAATGACACGACATCTTTAAAAACTGCCCATCCTCCATGATATAATTATAGAACACGTAATTTGTGTCAAACACGATTTATCTGCACAACCATCCAATTGAAATTCCGTTTCTGCTAGCGCAAATTTCAGACAACTGCGTCCCGTGTTGGATTCTTCCTCAATGATTTTTTTTTTTCCTCTAATGTGCTTGCTCGACAACGCCATTTTTCTCCCTCTCCGAGAATCTGAAGACGTCTGAAAATTTTCTCGGAAGAAAAATTTTGATTCTGCACAAAAATGTTAGCCAAAAATCCCACGAAACCAGCGCTAACATTAGAGAATGGGCGCTAGTTCTCGCGCGGGTTAGCTTTTTATCCGGGTTGAATTGAAATCTACACTGCAACCCCCGCATCAGCAGCCCTCCATATTGATACGTCCGCATCCCCCCCCCTTAAAGGTGCTCCATTTGATCAACGCGCCCCGTTGTTCAAACATGCCTTCAGCATAAACTACCCACGCAGCAAAAAGGGTTCCGATATATCCATGATATTATTGTTGTAGAGATATTATCATCATCATTATCGCTGTTATAATTATGGTCGGTATCATTTTTGTCATCTTTGTTAGCATTATGGAAGCACCAGATTGTTTGTGGAAAGATGAGAGGGAAGAACAAGTCAGTGACATTTTTTTTTGTCCGGGTGTGGGTGGTCCCATCTGACAGACAGATGGAGGGAGGGAGGATAGATAAGATAAGGGAAGGGAAGGGAGGAGGAATGCTGAGGAAAGAGACAACCATGGCAGTCATGTTTGTACTGGTTGGGAAATGACTTACAGTGCTGAAATAAAATTTATTCTTTTAGTAAAAAAAAAAAAAAGTCGAGTGGGGTTTTATTATCGTGAAACGTACCGATTGAAAGAATTTCATCTGTTAAGAACAAAGGATTTTAACCACCCATGATTTTTGCAATCGGTTGACTCATCGGCTCATGTAGACCTTGGTGTTAAATCAAATTTGTGCATTTTTTTTTATTTGCAGAGGATTAACCTTTTCAGAGTTGAATTTAATTAATAAAAGGGTAGTCCCTGGCTTGCGACATACCCAATTTACAGTGGTATGAAAAAGTATCTGAACCTTTTGGATTTTCTCACATTTCTGCATAAAATCAGCATCAAATGTGATCTGATATTTGTAAAAATCACACAGAAGAAAAAAAGTGTCTGCTTTAACTAAAACAGGGGTCCCCATCTGCCAGGCCTTGGACCGGTCCATGGCGTATTTGCTACCGGGCCGCACAGAAATAATAATTTATTAACGACCGCATTCTGGCCGAATTAAACCTGTGCCCCTGCTTAACACATCAATATCCCTGTCTACTCTAGATATAATACTACAGGATAGATTAGAATGTCATAGAAATCCATTGATTGGACTGCTAGCAGTACATCTAGTTTTGTGTATATAATATATCTATGTGCGCTCCTCGATAATAACGTATTACTAGGCCGTGGGCGCTGCACATTTGTTCTCAGAAATAATTAGCCCCCACACGAGCGAAGATGACTGGAAAACACGTCTTTGGAGATATTTTTTACGTCGAAAAGGGCACCTGACGAGCCAGAAGATGAACCTACAGCCTCGAAGACCCACGAACTGCGAAGGAGTGGATTCGTGACCTGTTTGTGAATAAACCGAGTGATTCGAGCATGTCTGTTCAACAGGAGGATCAGCTTGTAGAGATCGCAAATGACGGCGACCTTAAACGTACATTTGAGACAACTCTATCGAGGTTCTGGATTAAAGTCATTCCGGAATATCCTGACATCACTACGAGAGCATTGAAAACCTTGCTACAGTTTCCAACATCATATCTTTGTGAAGCGGGCTTCTTAATTAATGCTTAACGACAAGGCGAAGCCGTGTGCAGTTGTTGTATGCAGCTAACATGGCAGGATGTATCTGAGAACTTTTCTACATGTCCTTCCATGATCAAACGTAAGTTAATATTCCTTTCTTTAAAGAAAGTTTGTAGTGTTTACTTTGGAATCGCTGCATTGGCGGCCATGTTTAACGTTACGCGCATGCGCAGAACCGCATCGTTGCAATTTTAATGGGTTGCAAAATTTGTCAGAACACCGGTCCGTGAAAAAAAGGCCCAAATAACACCGGTCCGTGATGCAAAAAAGGTTGGGGACCCCTGAACTAAAACCACCCAAACAGTTACAGGTTTTCATATTTGAATGAGGATAGCATGCAAACAATGACAGAAGGTGGAAAAATAAGTGAACCCTCTGCTTAGGAGACTAAAAGAGCAATTGAAACCAATTTTCACCAAACAATTTAAGTCAAGTGTGTACCCAATCCCTGATGAGTGGTTTAATGCTGCCCTGCCCACTATAAAACACACGCCTGGTAAGAATGGTCTTGATGAGAAGCATTGTCTGATGTGCATCATGGCTCGGTCAAAAGCGCAGTCTGAAGACCTGTGATCAAGGATTGTTGATTTGTATAAAGCAGGGAAAGGATACAAAACCATCTGTAAAAGCCTGGATTTTCATCAATCGACCGTCAGAGAAGTTGTCTACAAATGGAGAGAGTTTGGCATTGTTGTTTCTCTTCCAAGGAGTGGCAGTCCACCAAGGATGATGCCATGGGTTCCGCGCAGAATACGCGGAGAGGTAAAAAAGAACCCTAGAGTGTCTGCTAAAGACCTACAGAAATCACTGGCACAGTCCAATATCTCTGTGCACACGTCAACTACCATATTGGCCCGAATATAAGACGACCCCGATTATAAGACGACCCCCTCTTTTTCAAGACTCAAGTTTGAAAAAGACTTTTTGAACACCAAATTTTTATACAGAAAATAATTACAGTACATCTGAAACAAATGATTATAACAATATATGTGAGAGAAAAAGCATGTTATTTTGCCTCATTCAAATCTTAATATATGAACATTTAAATATGTAAACTAAAGTGCAATCACATTCGTAAATGAATTGCTCTTGGTTTTTGAAATGTACAGTAAATAAACCAATCTATTGTGATAAAACAACAAAATTGCAATTACTGCCATCACCTCATCCCCACCGTGAAGCATGGTGGAGGGAGCATCATGATTTGGGGCTGTTTTGCTACCTCAGGGCCTGGACAGCTTGCAATCAATAATGGAAGAATGAATTCAAAAGTTTATCAGGGTGTTTTGCAGGAAAACTTGAGGTCATCTGTCAGACAGTTAAATCTAAAAAGAGGATGGATGCTGCAACAAGACAACGATCCAAAACACAGAATTAAATCAACTTCAGAATTGTTTCAGAAGAGCAAAATACACGTTCTGGAGTGGCCACTGCTTGCCTTGTGAAAAATCGAGCGAGTGACAGGCAGCCTCATTTCCCCTAATGGGGTGATCAAAAACTCTCCTCATCTCGTCAATGAAAGCAGGAAAGGGTTTGGTTTTGCAAGTTATCCAGGCCCTGAGGCAGCTAATCAGCACAAAAACAACATACGATCGCTTCGCACAAAATCTTTTTGACATCCGACGTAAAATTTCACTCGCCATTTGTTTCTACATCCGACGACATGCTCAAAATACGATGACTTATGACAGCACCACATTTACTTTGTTTTATCGCAAGACGGAAGCACACCGCATTTTCTTGTGAGAGAAATCAACATGGGTCCCAAGAATGTTATTTCAGGTGGCAAAAAAAGGAAAAAGGTGAGGCTTACCATGGAAATTATACAAAAATATGAGCATGGTGGGCATGTCCGTGAACTGACTTGACAATACCATCGTAGAATGTCTAGAATCTCAACGGTCCTCCGACGACCTCCGTTCGCCAGTCTTAATAAGTTAAGGTGACTATTATTATTGTGGTAACATCACTAAAAAAGTCCCCAGCTTCGTCAGGTTTTTAATCATTTATTTCAGAACTTGTGCAACAAAACATCCCTATTGTCCACCCCAGCTGAGCAAAGTGAAAGTAAAAAAGTCCTCCCTCACATTGTCAAGTCAGCCACGCGGTGCGTTCAGGTACACCACGCAAAACACATCGGCCATATTAGAACCCCATTTTTTACATTATTATAGTATTATTACTATTATTGTTATTACTCGTTTTATTCATAATTTATGTTTTGCTCTGTGTAATTGCTATTTGCTGTAGTACCAGCAGGATATATTAAGGATATAGTGTAGGTTTTCAGGCTGTGGAACAAATAGCGTACCGTACGAATGCTATTTTTAGACCGTGACGTCGCCATCGTAACGCGGAAGTGGGTCATTTGGACATGCCATCCATGTTATTTCTGCATGTTTTCTCCGGTAATCTTTCAAAAACGAACATTCCGATCAAACACTGCTGCTATGGAACTGGTAGAAACGACTAGACATTACGACATATGAAGGATGTTTTCTTCATAAGTTTCCCGAAACCAAAAACTCGGGAGGAAAAAATGTGAAGAATGGATCAACTTGCGCGGACGTCCAAAAGACCAGTTTAACGCTAGCAAGGTGAAGCCATTTACATTTCACATGCAGTAAACATTTTGTTGGGGCCATGGTCCTACAGAGGACGAAGAGGTAAGCCATTTTTATATTTTTACTTATTTTTTAGCGTGGCGATTTGCCGTGCTGCTTCTGTCTCAATGAATGACGTGGAAAAAAAATTAAGTGGTATCTGACTGCCACTGTTACTTTTTCTGTTGTAAAAAAACAAGTAAGGGGGAAGTGAAAGTAAATTATAGAATGAATATGTTATTAAAAAATTAAAGCATTCGTTGGCTGTCACTGAGTAACATTTGCAATCGCTACACAAAAATAGCAATGATAAATTACCCCCGAGAACACCCTCACCTCTGGTTCTCCCCCGCCTGCCGTAAATGTGCCGTTTTCGGGCCGTTTGGCTGTGACTTTTAATACAGTGGAAGACTAGGAAAGACCACTCAGAGTACTGTGTGTCAAAATGTTTGTAGCATATAGTGGGAAGCCAAGTCAATTAACACGTCAGTTAAAGACATTAGACCCCAATCTCATTCATAAGCCGCCTGATTGTTTTTCATCGGAAACATGCTGAATCTTGCCAACACTTGTCCCAGCAAGCACTGTATAGCATGCTCAGTGCAAAATAAGCCCACAATATAGCAAAGGAGCTAATACTGCCTGCAGCAAAATTCAAACCAATAAGTCCAATGACACTGTCGGTTTTGTCCTATTCATTTTTGTTTTTTCGGTCAAGTTTTTTGACATATTGTCCTCATAAGTTAATGTTGCTAATCCATTTGAATGTATTATTATTTATTGATTTTATTAGATTTTATTTTTTCAGTATCAAATGGTCAAAAATGTACCTTGAGTGTATTTTTACAGTTTGGATGTGACTTTTTTTTTTAATTCAGGCAAATTGATGTGCTTATAGTCTTTTCTGTTACAAACAAAACAATGTTAAGAAAGTTATACTTTAGTATAAGTTGATCTATGTTACTTTTTTCTTTAATATAAAAAAGGACAATGTTAGGCATAAGTGTACTTAAGGAAGGGAATAGTTACTTTTCTCGCACACACCATATAAATGTTTGCATTACTCCAACACACTTAATATAATCAATCAGGGAATAGTGTTGTTTCTCAGATTTACTGTAGAACTGTTTGTATTACACTAACACACATAATTTAAAATAAATAGCACTTAAACAATAGTTCAATGAAAAGAAGCAGAATAGAGGGCATAAAAGATGCACAACGCCATCTTATCACAGATTGCGGGAGAACTCTCGCAATCAGTTCTCCCGGGCACTCCAGGACAAAGAGCAGGGTGCTCTGTCCTAAACCAAGTAGCATCGGAGAACACCCTTGCCCAACCAGGATAACAAGTTGATAGCGGGCGCCTGGGACATCAAGACCTGCGTCGGTCGCCGTGGCAACCACGTCCCAGCCACAAAGGATGACGCACGAACTTCACCGCCCAAACCTGCCACAGAGAGATGATCCCAAGACGACACCCAGCCACGCCTTCAGCCCGGCCCACTCCACCGCAGCTTTCAAAAGGACTGGACACTTACAGTTGGGCAAATAAGTATTTAGTCAACCACGAATTGTGCAAGTTCTCCTACTTGAAAAGATTAGAGAGGCATGTAATTGTCAACATGGGTAAACATCAACCATGGGAGACAAAATGTAGAAAGAAAGAAAAAAGGAAATCACATTGTTTGATTTTTAAAGAATTTATTTCCAAATTAGAGTGGAAAATAAGTATTTAGTCACCTACAATCAAGCAAGATTTCTGGCTGTCAGAGGTCTAACGAGTCATAACGAGGCACCACTCATTACCAGCATTAATGGCACCTGTTTTAACTCATTACCGGTATAAAAAACACCTGTCCACTACCTCAGTCAGTCACACTCCTAACTCCACTATGGCTAAGGCCAAAGAGCTGTTGAAGGACACCAGAGACAAAATTGTAGACCTGCACCAGGCTGGGAAGACTGAATCTCCAATGGGTAAAATGCTTGGTGTAAAGAAATCAACTGTGGGAGCAATTATTAGAAAATGGAAGACATACAAGACCACTGATAATCTCCCTCAATCTGGGGCTCCATGCAAGATCTCACCCCGTGGCGTCAAAACGGTAACAAGAATGGTGCGCAAAAATCCCAGAACCACACGGGGGGGAGGGGGGGGGGGCTAGTGAATGACCTACAGAGAGCTGGGACCACAGTAACAAAGGCTACTATCAGTAACACAATGTGCCGCCAGGGACTCAAATCCTGCACTGCCAGACGTGTCCCCCTGCTGAAGCCAGTACACGTCCAGGCCCATCTGCGGTTCGCTAGAGAGCATTTGGATGATCCAGAAGAGGACTGGGAGAATGTGTTATGGTCAGATGAAACCAAAATAGAACTTTTTGGTAGAAACACAGGTTCTCGTGTTTGGAGGAGCAAGAATACTGAATTGCATCCGAAGAACACCATACACATAACAAAGTATTGAGATGAACTATTGACCAAATACTTATTTTCCACCATGATTTTCAAATAAATTCTTTAAAAATCAAACAATGTGACTTTGGGTTTTTTTTCCACATTCTGTCACTCATGGTTGAGGTTTATTCATGTTGACAATTACAAGCCTAATATTTTCAAGTGGGAGAACTTGCACAATTAGTGGTTGACTAAATACTTATTTGCCCCACTGTAGATAACAACTGTCGCTTCTCAGAAACATTCCTATGAGGCCGTTGTTTTGCCGACCCTGGATCCAGCATTGCCCCTCCGTCGTCTGTTTTTGCCTTGTTTTTTGACCACTGTCAACAAATAAATTGTCCACCTGTTTTCAGCGAGCCTTCTTCAGACTTTTGGAACATGGAGTCAGTACAAATGGTTAACACGGGAGTGAACGTGCGAAATCTTGGCCCCCACCGGTTGGCTTGCGGGAGCAGTGCCAGCGGAACACTATTTCGTTCGGCTGGCGCTCTTTCCGTGGCTTGGCGAGGGGGCCGAATTCCTTCAATAAATTAAAAATTAATTACATTAGAATAGTAATTTTACAGATAAATGATACTATTTACAGTAGCAGCAGAAGTTTGAGGGGGAGCGAAAAGTTTACACTACCATTCAAAAGTTTGGGGTCACTTAAAAATGTCTTCCTTTTTGAAAGAAAAGCAGTTTTTTTTTCCAATGGAAATAACATCAATCAGAAAAACACTCTATACATTATTAATGTGGTAAATGACTATTCTAGATGTAAATGTCCAGTTTTAATGCAATATCTACGTAGTTTTGTAAAAAGGCCCATTTACAGCAAACATCACTCCAGTTTTCTAATGGTACATTGTGCTTTCTAGTTGCCTTAGAAGGATAATATATGAATAGAAAACCTTGTGCAATTGTGTTGGCACAGCTCAAAACAGTTTTGGTGGTTAGAGAACCTATAAAACTGATCTTCCTTTGAGCTAGTTGGGTATCTGTAGCATCACCTTTGTGGGTTTGATTAAACTCTCAAAACGACCAGAAAAAGACAACTTTCACGTGAAACTCGACAATCTGTTCTTAGAACTGAAGGCTATTCCATAAGAGAAATTGCCAAGAAATTGAAGATTTTTCTATAACGCTGTGTACCACTCCCTTCAGAGGGCAGCACAAACAAGATCTAACCAGAGCAGAAAGAGATACGGGAGGCCCCGCTGCACAACCGGACAAGAAGAAGAGTACATAAGAGTCTATAGTTTGAGAAATCGATGCCTCGCAGGTCCTCATCTATCAGCTTGATTAAATAGTACCCTAAAACGCCAGTGTCAATGTCGATAGTGAAGAGACGACACCAGGATGCTGGTTTACAGGGCAGCGTGGCAAAGGAAAAAGCTTTATCTGAGACTGGATAATAAAAGGAAACAATTAATATGGGCAAAAGAACACAGAGATTGGACAGAGGAAGATTGGAAAAAAAGTTATGGACAGGCGAATCAAAGTTTGAGGTGTTTGGACTTTGGATCAAAGAACATTTGTGACACAAAAAACAACTGAAAAGATGCTGGACGAGTGCCTGATGTCATCTGTCAACAATGGTGGAGGTAATGTGATGGTCTGGGGTTGTTTTGGTGGTGGTAAAGTGGGAGATTTGTACAAGATCAACAGGATTTATCACTTCATTTTACAACACCATGCCATACCCTTTGGACAACGCTTGATTGGAGTCAATTTTATCCTACAACATCACAGTGACCTAAAGCACACCTCCAAATTATGCAAGAATTATTTAGAAAAAGAAGCAGGCAGCTGGTATTCTATCTGTAATGGAGTGGCCAGCACAGTCAACAGATCTCAAATCCATTGAGTTTTTGTTTGAAGCAGCTTGACCATATGGTACGCAAGAAGGGCTCTGAAAGCGTGGAGTGAAGTTTCTCCAGATTACCTCAGCAAAATAACAGCTAGTATGTAATTGGTCTGCAAAGCTGTAATTGTTGCAAAATGAGCATTCTTTGATAAAAGCAAAGTTTGAAGGAGAAAATTATTATTTAAAATAAAAATCCTTATTTCCAACCTTGCCAAAGTCTTGACTATATTTTCTATTCTATTGGGACCCTCTGACGAAGGCGGAAGTGTTCGCCGAAATATGTCAAGTCAATAAACCACCTACTATTGCCTGGGATAAAAGAAAAGTTTTGACGAATTTATAAGTGTAGGCAAAATGAACTCAATACTATTAACTATATTTCCTATTCATTTTGAAACTCATTTTAAACATAAAAGTGTGACTTTTGAACATAGGCTGAGTTTGACTTTTGGGGCAAAACATGTTGATGACCCCGAAACGCAGAGTCAGAAATAAAATTAATTTACAGGAATGTTTATAACTCATTCACTCCCAGCCATTTTCACCGGTGCAACCCCCTTCGCTCCCCGCCGTTTTACTGGATTTTGACTGATTTTGCAAGGCCCACAGAAAATTCTGTTCTATTGCTATATAAACATGAAACCCACCAAAAGAAAGATTAGACTCTCTTCTTTCAGCAGTTAGTTCATATCTTTTTCCATTTTTTAGAAATCAGCATTAGAAAAAAGCTTAGTTTGAGCAATTTTCCAACTTCTGATGAAAAAACTTTTGAGCTTTTTGAGAAAGCATACATTTCAAACATAACTTTTTGCTTTAGTTACATCCCAAACATCTGAATAATATTTTCCTTTTACAAAATAACATAACAAGACAAATAGAGCTTTTGATAGCAAAGTAACAATTTATTTACACATAACTAACTGAGAGATGACGCTGTTGTGGCCGCAACAGCCGGGGTAAACTTTTCCCTCATCGCCGCCTGTCTCATAAAGATGGATTTTTTTTTAGTCTTTCTTTTGTGGTGACCACTGCCTCGTGGTGAAGTTTGCCTGGGGAACTTGAGTCCCTGGGGGGGAACCGGTTTAGCTGTGCACGTTTCCAGCTAAGTCGCGGGACATTGGAGGGTGCGACGGACACGAGTGGCCGAGCACGGTGGGCTCTGCTCGGCAAGCAGCACAGACTCAACGGCATTATCTGCTGCACTGGTGGTCCCAGTCGTTCTGCTCGGTCATCCAGCGCCTGGCATCCCGGGCATCCTCCCGGTTGTTCTGCTTTGTCGTCCGCCGCCTGGTATCCTGGTCGTCCATTCGGTCGTATTCCGCCGGCGCCCCGGCCGTGCGGCCCGGCCGTTCGTTCCATTGAATCGGGTTGGGGGTCTTACCAAATGCGTTACTGCCCTCCAGTGGCCAGTTTTATTGTTTTAAAATTGATTTTCAGCATTGTGCTTTGGAGCTAGGTTGAATCAGAACCTAGAGAGGTCTCTTGTGCAAAAAAACAAACAAAAAAAAAAAACATAAAAGACGTATAAATACGTCTTTGGGACACAGAAACCATTAAAAATAGAACGTATTTATACGTTTTTGGGAGCAAATGAGATAATAATAATAAATTGAAAATGAGTGTTTTTTGTTTCCCATCATTCTTGAGGGGAATTCCAAATCAGGCTGTTTAAGCTATACTTTTCGCCAAGATTGTCATCCATTGAATATGGTACGCCCAGCGGTGTCGTGCCAATGTAGTTACCCCAGTCAAAATCGTATCCTCTGGGCGGACCACTGCGCTGCACTGATTTGCTTGATTTGCGTGTTTTGGTGATGTAGTTATCTATGAAGTTTTAAAACCTGGCACCAAAAAAATACTTTTTTTTCTGACGTGTAACGTACATACAGAACGTAAAAAAGGCAAAGTTTCACTGTTTTACTCATAGATGAGCTTTAACTGTTATTACTGTCATTCAAGTCCTGTATGGAGTTTCTCCAGTTTAATAAACGTCGATGTCCAAAATATATATCACTGTGGTTCTTTTCTGGCCTCATTTAATTGTTGAAGTTGACGTAACTCATAACTAATGTGTGTGCCAGGGGAAACAATTTTTGACGGGGTAACTACATTGCCAAGGCACCTGTGGTGGCTCTGTTGTACAGTTAGCATCTTTAGTGGGGCAAATAGGAACTCCGCTCACCATTTGACGGTGGTCTCTAGCGTTTCATAGTCCACATTTGTCAAGTTCAAGTACGAATCCTTAGGTAGACATTTACTGTATAATAGTACCCAAAATAAAGAGAGAAGGCACTCAATTTGGTTGATAAGCTTGCAAGGAGAAAGAGGAAGCTAATACGCTTTAGCCATCGTTCTAAAAAACTCCTCCTTCCCCTCTCTTTTGGGATAGCCCTAGCAACAAGAGAGGTGACAACCCTAAAGGGATGGGGAGCAAAGCGGATGACACCTCGATGAATTTGGTTGGCTATGTGTAAGCATGTTGGTGGGATTAATATCTGTGTGTCAGCACATTCCAACAAAGCAACAACTGTCTTGTTGTTGCCTTTTGACCTTGGTAGGGCAAGAATCTTCAAGGCTTCTTCAAGCAAAACATTACCTCTTTGTAAGCGTAATAAGCAAAGCATTTCTTCTTTGCAAGCATCTATTGATGAGAGAAATTATATAATAAACATCTCAATAACTATCACATCAAATACATTTCATGAAGCAATAGCATTTGACAAGTAATAAATTGCAACAATATAATTTCTTAAATGTCCCAGTTTAGATCTCAATGTCTGTGGCTTGTTCCTTGAAGTTGACCTGTGGAACCTGGGCCGGTTTAAACCGGTCAGAATGACAAGGCAGTTTTATCAAGAACCAAACATGTCTATAGTTATCAATCATTAAAATGTCTCTTTACTGCAATCAATCATGAAACATACTATTATAGCAATCAATACTTTTTGTGAGTCCTCATTGGCAAAAGCAAATATTTAATAACCATTTAATAATTATTTTATCATTTTCAATCTTTGGTTCTTGCTCAGTAGTTGTTGTCCCTTTTGAAAACAAAGGTTTGAAAAAAATTACGTGTATCGATCTTGCCTCTTCAGTCCTCGGGTGGTTTTGGCAAAGCTAAGCAAATGACCGTCTTAGGTGTCAGGAATGCGGGCAGGACTGCGGGGAGCCGGCGCGGACACAAGACTGCGGGGAGCCGGCGCGGGCACTTGGATGTGGGGAACCGGTGCAGGCCCATGTCGTCGGCGTGCTCGTCCACGCCGAGGCTTCCGGACGATGTTCCCTGGCAGACTGGGTGGCACATTACATGGTGAAATCGAAGGAGGGTTGTAGGAACTACGGCCCTTACTTGGGCGCCCCCGCTGGCCACCACGCGGGGGTCCAGGGTAGCTGGCCAAACGGGAACCCAGGTAAGGGTCCAGGGAAAAAGGCTGGGAAGGGGACGTGGAATGACTGAAGCGTGACAAAAACTTAGAGGGTGAAAAAAAGGGCATGGAATCAAAATCGGGGTCGGATTCAGAGTCAGAATAGAGGAAGTCATATAAATTGTGATCCTCCTCAAAGTCTGAAAAATCAGAGTCCAAAAAAATTTGGCGAGACAGAACATAATCTGGGGAACGGGCGGATGGTCGTTGACGTGTACGCCGGTGCCGGATTTTTCCTGCGTTTGGGTCCACACACACCTGCCTGCCCGCATTCATGACATAAGGTCAAGTTACATGATCTGTTTGAAAAATATTTTGGCCCATTATGAAAATGCCCTTTTTTTGTTCATTTCATTCATTTTTGTTGTTTGTTTTATTGCTTTACAACTTTTATAGTATTCTTAAAATTCTTAATTTTAAAATCATATATTGTATAGGAAAGTCAATGACATGCAATGACAGTTTTCGGCCACAAGGGGGGGCGGCGGCCTGGGCTCCCCCTGAAAATCCGCTTATGCTTTTGAAGGAAAATACAAAATTGTCTAGGTGACCCCAAACTTTGAGTGGTAGTGTACAAAATAGTAATTTTATAGACAAGTGATACTATTTACAGTGAAAGCAGAGAGGGGGCGCGAAACATTTACATCTTCCTTGTGGAGGGGGGGGGGCAACAGAAAATAATTGAGAAGCACTGCAGTAGGTCATGATATAAAGTGGGCCGATCTGTGGCATTAAACTCCCTGGCTGAAAATGAGTCCCACTCCAGCCCTGGTCAGATGCACTTTATAGTCCGAAAATGACGGTACATTTTTGTGGATGACTACTTTTACTCTTACTTGAGTAATAATAATTTTGAAGTAACGCTACTCTTACTTGAATAAAATCTTTGGCTTCTCTATCCAAGTCTGCATGCAGGTTATGCTGTTTTATCATCCCTACCAACGTTGAGACCAAATCTAAGATAACAGGTTAATTTTCAGCACAACACTGACACAAGACACCAAACTTCCTTTATGAAGTACTTTGTGTAACGGGTATACACATGTCCGTTGTGGAGCGTCGAAACCTCCCTGCCGATTCCTTCATGTAGGGACGCTGGCGGATATGCTGTTGGCTCGAGCTTTATGGCGTATTGATTAGCGTCCCTACCTGCCGAGTGGAAGCGTCGCGGCACGCGGGTTCGCATCTTAGTCTAGTCAGAGGTGGGAGCGGAACGCAGGTTGGCGCTGACACACCGATAACATTTGTCACATCCTGTTGGCCTTTTCTACCACGCTCCTGTTTTGCTTTCTTTTCTTTCCTCTTTTGATAACCCGATTTTTGTTCTGAAAACATTTCTGCAGTCCCGCTCACTCTGAGTCATTGACTGGTGTAAATGTGCACCGCTGCTCCAGGTCTGATTGAAGGAAGGGCGGACCAAACCGTTTAATGTAAATACGGGGGTGGCTGGCAATACATATGCTCTCTGGGTATTTACTTTTTGCCATAAACAAAACAAGAAAAAGAAACCCTTAGTTTTATTCCTATTAAAATTATAATGATTAATATTTAAATTAGCAAACGATTACCTGATGTTCTAATCTTCTTTGTGGGCCCCATCAGGGCATGGGCCCTTAGAATCAATACCACTTTTCACCCCTATATGGCGCCCCTGGGCTAAGATAACAGGTTAATTTTCAGCACTACACTGACACAAGACACCAACCTTCCTTTATGAAGTACTTTGTCACATCCTGTTGGCCTTTTCTACCCCTTTCCTGTTTTGCTTTTTTTTTCTTTCCTCTTTTGATAACCCGATTTTTGTTTTGAAAACATTTCTGCAGTAGCGTGTGCTCCGAGCCATTGACTGGTGTAAATGCGCACTGCTGCCTGCTCACGGTCTGATCGAAGGAAGGGCGGCATAAGCGGATTTA
This sequence comes from Corythoichthys intestinalis, assembly GCF_030265065.1. NCBI lineage: Eukaryota > Metazoa > Chordata > Actinopteri > Syngnathiformes > Syngnathidae > Corythoichthys > Corythoichthys intestinalis. Next base: position 70,941,682 of record NC_080396.1, read on the forward strand.
AAGGGGGGGGGGGGGGCAGCCCCCCGGTGGCCGAAAAGTGTCAGTGCATGAAATTGACTTTCAAATATATATATATATATATACAGGGTGACCCAAGAAAAAGTTTACACTGCCATAATACAATTTAAATGCCATGTTTATTCATCTTAGAATTAGAATTTAATCACAAATTATACATTATTGTAAAGAACATGTACAGTACACTCTATTTTTCAATGTGTCCTCCCTTAAGTGTCACAACAGCCTCCAGGCGCCTGCGGAACGCTTGAAAGGTCTTCTTTATGTAGGATGCTGTCATCTTTTCCCAAGATCTAACAATGGACCTCTCCAAGGCTGCCACAGAAGTTTGTGGCTTCTTACAGGCACTGTCCTCCACATTTGCCCATATGCTATAATCCAGGGGATTGAGATCTGGACTCTGGGGTGGCCACATATCACCTTGTCAATCAACTTTTTGGTCCGCACAGATCGGCACTTCCAGACCCAGGTTTTCGTGAGGCTGTTCCAGTATCTTTCAGCTTCTTTTTAACTTTGTAGACTGCACATCTGGATATTCTCAGATTTGCTGCAATCTCAGTAGGTGTCAGACCGGCACGCAGCAATTCAGGTACAGCTAAAGTTTTCTTCATTTTCAGCAGAAACAGCAGACCTTAATGAATCACTTAAGCATGACAACCTATTTAGATATGTTTCAATGGCTTTTAAACAAGCAGTCAACTGAGTGTAAACTGTTTTTGGGGTCACCCTGTGTATACAGTGCCTTGCAAAAGTATTCGGCCCCCTTGAACCTTGCAACCTTTCGCCACATTTCAGGCTTCAAACATAAAGATATAAAATTTTAATTTTTTGTCAAGAATCAACAACAAGTGGGACACAATCGTGAAGTGGTACAAAATTTATTGGATAATTTAAACTTTTTTAACAAATAAAAAACTGAAAAGTGGGGCGTGCAATATTATTCGGCCCCCTTGCGTTAATACTTTGTAGCGCCACCTTTTGCTCCAATTACAGCTGCAAGTCGCTTGGGGTATGTTTCTATCAGTTTTGCACATTGAGAGACTGACATTCTTGCCCATTATTCCTTGCAAAACAGCTCGAGCTCAGTGAGGTTGGATGGAGAGTGTTTGTGAACAGCAGTCTTCAGCTCTTTCCACAGATTCTCGATTGGATTCAGGTCTGGACTTTGACTTGGCCATCCTAACACCTGGATACGTTTATTTTTGAACCATTCCATTGTAGATTTGGCTTTATGTTTTGGATCATTGTCCTGTTGGAAGATAAATCTCCGTCCCAGTCTCAGGTCTTGTGCAGATACCAACAGGTTTTCTTCCAGAATGTTCCTGTATTTGGCTGCATCCATCTTCCCGTCAATTTTAACCATCTTCCCTGTCCCTGCTGAAGAAAAGCAGGCCCAAACCATGATGCTGCCACCACCATGTTTGACAGTGGGGATGGTGTGTTCAGGGTGATGAGCTGTGTTGCTTTTACCCCAAACATATCGTTTTGCATTGTGGCCAAAAAGTTCAATTTTGGTTTCATCTGACCAGAGCACCTTCTTCCACATGTTTGGTGTGTCTCCCAGGTGGCTTGTGGCAAACTTTAAACGAGACTTTTTATGGATATCTTTGAGAAATGGCTTTCTTCTTGCCACTCTTCCATAAAGGCCAGATTTGTGCAGTGTACGACTGATTGTTGTCCTATGGACAGACTCTCCCACCTCAGCTGTAGATCTCTGCAGTTCATCCAGAGTGATCATGGGCCTCTTGGCTGCATCTCTGATCAGTTTTCTCCTTGTTTGAGAAGAAAGTTTGGAAGGACGGCCGGGTCTTGGTAGATTTGCAGTGGTCTGATGCTCCTTCCATTTCAATATGATGGCTTGCACAGTGCTCCTTGAGATGTTTAAAGCTTGGGAAATCTTTTTGTATCCAAATCCGGCTTTAAACTTCTCCACAACAGTATCTCGGACCTGCCTGGTGTGTTCCTTGGTTTTCATAATGCTCTCTGCACTTTAAACAGAACCCTGAGACGATCACAGAGCAGGTGCATTTATACGGAGACTTGATTACACACAGGTGGATTGTATTTATCATCATCGGTCATTTAGGACAACATTGGATCATTCAGAGATCCTCACTGAACTTCTGGAGTGAGTTTGCTGCACTGAAAGTAAAGGAGCCGAATAATATTGCACGCCCCACTTTTCAGTTTTTTATTTGTTAAAAAAGTTTAAATCATCCAATAAATGTTGTTCCACTTCACGATTGTGTCCCACTTGTTGTTGATTCTTGACAAAAAAATTGAATTTCATATCTTTATGTTTGAAGCCTGAAATGTGGCGAAAGGTTGCAAGATTCAAGGGGGCCGAATACTTTTGCAAGGCACTGTATACTAGAGTTTCTCGTATGCAGACATCAGCCCGTTTAAAGGCGCTGGCCCGCGCGATGTAGAAGCCACAGAATGGACTCCACCATGGGCTGCTGGTGGAGTTCTCCTCAGAGTGTCCTCAATTAAATTTGCTGCTTCTCTGAGCAGCTCCGGGCACATTTTGGACATATGTATGTTTTGCTTGGACAACACGCGAAATGCGTCAAAGCCTACTACCGCTACACTGACCACGCTCGTGACGCTACTAATCTTCGTCGTCTTTGTGATTTTGAGGGAGCAATTATTTTTCAGATTGTACGGATCTACACTGCTACCTTATGTTGTTGTCACCTACGTCATCACGACCACCTGAGCCGCCATCTTTCGTGTATCTCAGTGACCTGGACTACATCCGCCCCGGTCACGTTTGTTTTGTTGACAATTTTGCGGGTAAGCAGCCACGCGAATGTCACATCAAAATGGGAAAAAGCCAGAAGAACGACAAGATTCCTTATGTGGAGAAGCTTGAAAAGGAAGCGAGAGATCGGTATTTGTCAGTTATGGTGCCTCTACTGTGGTCTGAAGACCAAAGATGACATGGTTGCGTGTGATAATGAGATCTGCCCCATTATTATTTAACCTGTGTTGGTCTACACCGCATGAAACAGATAAAGACGTGTTGGTTCTGCTCTCTGTGCTCCACTTAAGTTAGTGGTGGTTGGTAGTTTGTGATTCGTTTTAACTGACAATTTGGCAACATTAAAAGTACCTGGCCAAAGTAGTTAACTGTCGTCCTTTGTATAAACATTATTATGCGTGTGTGTATATATATAATACAGTATTGACACATGCTGTACTTACAAAGAATAGGATTCAAGATGACTTCATATTTTTTATTAAATACAATCAAGTCACAACAAAATACAAAATATCAATAACAGCTAAGTTTGAAAGGCTGAAACGGTTAGCATAATAAATGTTATAACAGTACAAACTACACAACAGTTGGGCAAAGGTTTGTAAGGGCACCGCATACATAAACAATCTTATCCAACAATGTGCAATCTTCGCCGTCACATGGCAGAACCAAGTTAATAGGTATAGGTACTGTTGGATCTTATACTTCTGGCAAAGATTACCAATTACCCGTTCAACATGGATCCTCAAATGTGCTATCTTCCTAGTCTCCTCCACATCTCTACCACCTAACTGACAGCGACCTTTTGTGAACGCGGGGAGTTTGACCTCTGCACATAACATACCCACATGTTCTTGAATATCAAAGCCTCTGTCAGTCAAGACAATGTCCCCGGGCAAAAAGTTATTAAAAAAAGCACTGTTCAAGGTGATATGTTTGTCACTTGTGCGACCACCCCAACCTTTTGACATCAAACAAATTCCCCCCTTTCGTGTGATTCCAGTTAGATATTTCATGGTGTAGTTATGCTTGGACCTAGAAAACATTTGCGCATGCGCCTTAAGATTTGATGGTTTCTCTGTAAAAATTTCAAAAAACTCAATAATCACTGCAACTCTGCGTCTGAAGAACTCAACAAACTCGTGAAGCATTGTTTTATAGAGTGTTTCTCTGTTGGGCCAAACAATTGCTCGTCTCAAGTTAGCATGTAAAAAGGGCACCATGCCACTGAACACTCAATACACAGTCTTACGGGAAACATGGAATATGTGTGCAATGTGTAGTGTAGGCAGGTCCAAACGCAGGCGCATGAAGGTCAGAAGGAGCATCTAAAGGGCGCTGACGGCTCCTCCTGTAGCTCACCAACGTCTTCCTCCATCCTCAATTTCTCACGCCTACTTCGCCTAGAAGAGCGGTCCACGTTGGTGGGCTGAACACATGTGTGTCCCAGGTGTAAGGATGGTGCCTAGTCAGGGTCTGCCTCATTTATTTCATATGCTGGTTTTCCTGAAATTATAAAAGTCGTATCAGTCATACAACAGGTTAACATTAGTAACTTAAAATGGATTTTAAAGCTTTGTAGTGTGTCTAAACTGGTGGGACCTGCCCTCATATGGCACTGATTTGTATGCAACAGACTTTCTTTTTTTTTTTTTTTTTTAAGTTTAACTGATCATTATGCATAACAAACAAGCAGAAGATTCTTCTGGTGATTTAGTAGATCTGTAGTCTCCTCCACAGAGTGCTTGGTCAAGCATATCAGTAGCCTAAGCGGGAGGTAAATATCGCATTTTTTTCTAACACATCTCCCATACTTATAATCATTCATTGTGTGCTGTTACATCTTCATTACTACCCTTACTTTGTTACCTTTGAACTGTTTTTTTTTTTTTTGTGTACTAGTACCATACGATGAACGCCTGTTGCTCATGCAGTTAGCCAGTAGGGCTACAGTTAGCCTCTCTTAGACACTAGCGTGGTTAGCCAAAGTAAACAACACAACCACACGCCATAAGCGTTTAAATGCAGTCAGTATCAGCATCCGAAGAACATTAACACTTCCAGTTACTTACCTTTATGGAAATGTCGGGAACAGACCGACATGTTTTCAGTTGATGAATAAAAAGTGATGGCCTTTCTTCTCACCGCTGCAACCATTCGAAGCCTCTTGGTCAACTCATCTGAGTTCCATATCTTCTCTTCCAGGCGGGAATGCTAAAAAAAAAACCTATCCCATCCTTTTTGCATTCGTTTCTATCATGGGACCTAGAATGGCAGTCTTTCACACAACACGAGTGTACCATTTTCAACGATTACCACGCAGAATGGATGCCTAGCAAAGGATCACGTCGCGGGATTGCTGTTGTTCTGCAATACACGAAAACCCACAATGCATTGCGCCAGAAACGTCACGAGACAAGAACCGTCTCAGGCGTCAATCTATTATCTGAGATCGACTAGTTAAGACTTGCTTTGCTGAGCAACCAATCAGACGTTAGAAACTGACGAGCAAACGTGACAAATAAAATTATTGCATGGTTACACCTCCAGACCAGAGGAACAAGAGTGCAAGAATGAAATAAATAAAAAGTGAAATAAATAAAAGTTGAAATAAATAAATAAATGATGAAATAAATAAATAAAATTTGAAATAAATAAATAAAAATCGAAATAAATAAATAAAAATTGAAATAAATAAATAAAAGTTGAAATAAATAAAAGTTGAAATAAATACATAAAAATTGAAATAAATAAATAAAAATTGAAATAAATATTGAAATAAAAGCATTTTAATGACACTTTTAATTATTTATTTAATTGTGTATTCATTTATTGAATTTTTGCACTCCTGGTCCTCCATATATAAGTGCTATCAGTATTGTTCTTAATGCTAACTGAAAGGTTTATTTCATGTTATGGTTTATTTTATGGTATAGAAAAGTATATAAGGTTAAAAGGTCATAAATAAAGCTCATAAATATACACAGTATATACAGTGATTGCACTCAAGGGAGAGATTGTCAATGATAAGGTAATAAATTAAGGTAAAGGCAATTCATATAGGCAATTCATTGATTTATAAATAAGTTTTAAAAGGAAAAAGGTGAAAAGTTTTTGTTAATTTCTAATTGTGTTGTTTTATTTGTGTGCACAGCAGCTCTTACAGTGTGATTACATCAAGGATGGAATAAAAGTTGTAAACCATCAGTTTAAGAGACCATCTTTTCAATCGGGTATGGAGGACCAAAGCTGCCAAAATTCAAAATAAAAATAAATCAACCAATAAAAAGCAAAAAAAACCCGAAAATAATACAAAAATAAGAAATATGATAGAAAAATTAAATATAAATACAAAAATAAATTTGGAAATAAGTAGCTAATTAAATAAAAGTTGAAATAAAAATGAATATATATACAAAAATAAGAAATTACATTAAAAATGTAAGAATAAATACAAAAATAAATATATTGATTGAAATAAATGTCAATCAATAAATAAAAACGCTTTGCCATATATTTACTTATTTCATTGTCAGTGCCAACGTTCAAGTGGAAATGTTATTCAAATGAGGGGGCGGTACTACATCTGTTGAACTATTCACCCATTGGTCGATCGACATGCCAGTTCAGTGATCCTCTCGATCGACTAAGTAATGTCTGCCTTCCTGCTTGCTTGCTTGCTTCGTAAAATAATGGGACGAGACGAGAAGGTCGGAATCCAAGCTGCTACGGGATGCTGGCAATCGGTTGGATGAGGACATGGTACGTATTAAATTGGTAATTTGGTGTGTGTTTTTTAAAAAACTTTTTACTTGCATTGGGTCTCAGGAAGGGGAGGCAAGGCGGGACATGGATAAAGCTGCTAACAACATTAAACTCACAAGGAATAGTTTAGCGTTAGCGCAATTTAGTGAAGCAAAATTCACATATTCAAGTTCGTGTGGTGCTCCGGGAGACTGTCTGCACCGGCTGGTGTCCCGTTTAATGCTTTCGTAGTTAATCTATTATACCATTTTGCCGTTGTCATCTATTTTCTTCTAGATACTTCTGAGGAACGTTGGGGTGTCGTTCCTCAACAATAAGACATCTCTCGTCCTCACTTATCTACGTGCTTTTTTTTATTTTATTTTATTTTTTTTTTACCCTAAAGCTCCCCGAAGACTCAATAAATTTACATTTCAGGGAATGCTGATGGTGAGCAATTGGCCAGTATTAGGGGAAAAAGTTACTGACCTAAAGTGGCTCATGTTGGTGTCCAGTGGACAATTTTTTTGATGAACGAGTTAGTTGTGCTGGAAGTCCTTTTTTGTACATCAATTGCCTGTTTATAATTTGTATTGTATTACACTGGTCATCAATAAAATATTACTTTGCAGAAAAAAAATAATTGCCTTTATTATTTTTTCACATTACTGAGGTACTGTCACATCAACCACAACCAACATTCTATGCTGTCATTTAAAACAAGTCCAAAAATATTTGACGCAGGATGGATAGTCTCGCTGTAGACATTCAATACATTAGAAAATTCTGACATCTGCTGAATTTCTTCAGGAGTCAAGGCCTGTCGCAGCTGCACTTCAGGGACTGACACCGACATGGGGGTGATGACCACGTGGACCATCACATAAAGCTCCAAATATGTAATTTTAAGTTGAACCAACTAGTCCTAAAATATAACTAAACATGCACACATCGTATATGGCAAATTTAGTTATTGATTAGCCTCATCTGTATGTGCCTAGCCCTAGACTGTGAAAGTGTTCGTATTTATATAATTTAACTTTTTTGGTCAGGGATATTTCATGCTTTTATTGTTTTATTTTTAATGTTAGGTTTTTGATTAGAAATGTGCACTTTACATTATCCCTTTTGAAGTTGAACTTGTTAAGCCATTTTCAAAGAGCCAACAAGCAAAGAGGGCGTGCCACACCTCATAATTTGATTTTGATGGGTAAAATTTCATCCAATCATCTCCCAGAAGTGGCAACTAAAACTATACCAACATTTCTGCAATAACAGACAATGTGTTGCAGGGCCCAGAATTTTTTTTTTTCTTAATTCTGCGACATTAAATTTTAGGGTTTCTTATTTTTGCAAGCCATAAACATCAACATTTAACTCATTGGCTGCCATTGACAGCGCTTGACACCCAATCCATTTTGACTGGGAGAGGCTGGCAGCGAAAGCACTCCAAATCTAAATGAATTAGATTCCTAGCGCATAATAAATAATAAAAGCATGAAATATTTAAACTTAATTTAAAATGGTCTATATTATACTGTATATGGGTTTATCTTTCCAAAATGGGTGAAAAAAATATGGTCTTAATTTATTTTTGTACTTCCTTCCAAGTCCCCCAATATAGAGCTTTAATTTATGACTTTATGCTTGCCATAGCTATGCCTTTGACTGTTGGGGGCTGGCACAGAATATCATCTACGGCGAACAGTTTGTAGTTGTAGTGTGCGGACAATTCCCGGTGGATCCAGACATGGCATGGACTCTTGCACACGAAGTCCTCCATGAAAAAACAGGAAAACAAGTTGCAATTTAAAAAGTTGCATCGCATAAAAGCTGAAGAAGTAATTTCTAGTGTTTAAACAGGACTTGAAACAACAAAATGGTTTAACCCTGATGGCAAAGTCATGATTCGGCTTGTTATTTTTTTTTTTAAAACACGAATATTTCCTCTTGACACTTCATTTGAATGAATGAAACTATAGTCCAAGTCAAATTATTAATGACATTCACTTACTCTGAACCTTTGTACGTCGGAACCTGAGACGTCCTTGCATCATTCTGAACCCAGAATTTGGATGAGATCCTGGGATCCCTGTAATCACCCAGCATCCAACGTTGCGATGTCAGTGGAATTATTCAAGTCAGAGACTCTAAAAACAATGTTATGGTGAGCAGGAATATCGTTTGTTTTCATGAGAACTTAGTTGTAACTTCTGCTAAGCTACACTGGAGCAGTTACAAGTAGCTTTGATACCAGTAGCAGTCAGATATATATAGAGAGTGCAGCATGCCATACGAATAACCAAGTTTTCATTTTAAAATATGCCACTGTCATACAAACTCACCTTATACCATGCTTTGACATTCGACGGTGGATAATGCATATTCTCTCACTTCTCACCAAGTAGGACTACTAGGTTATGGAGGTAGATTTGTGTCTTTATTATTCAATCAAAAAAAAAGTTGCTTCAATCAAATAAAAAAATGCTTCAATCAAAATATATATTTTCAATCGAAGAAAACGTCTCTTCAATCAAAAAAATGTGTTTGAATGCAAAAATAAATTTGAAACTCCAAAAAATATATTTGAAAACTATTTTTCTTTGATTGAAAAATTTTTTTTTTGGATTTAAGTCAAGTTTTTTTTGATTGAAACACCATTTTTGATTGAAGTCATGTAATCTTGCGTTGGGACCACATTTTGGCTAGGACATTTGTGTCTTTATTATTCAATCAAAAATTAAGTTGCTTCAAACAAAAAAATATATATTTTCAAAAGAAAAATCACTTCAATCAAAAATTTTAAAAATATTCAATTGTAGAAAAAAAGGTTTGAATGTGAAAAAATATTTGAGACTCAGAAATTCGCATTTGAACACTTTATTTTTCATTCAAACTGTTTTCTTTGATTGAAGCAATCCTTTTTGTGTTTGAACCATATAAGGGGTAGGACATTTGTGTCAAAATCATTCAATCGCAATAAAAGTTGCTTTAATCAAAAAATTATTTTTAATCAAAGAAAAAAAATCATTTGCAAAAATATATATTTTTTGAAAATATTTTTTTAAATTTGAATTTTTTTTATTTTTTTTTTATTGAAGTGTCACTTTTTTTGAAAAGCAAAAAGTTTTAAACTCTTTTTTTTTCAAAGTGGAAAAAGTTTTGAACACACTTTTTTTTTTTGAAGTGGGAAAAGTTTTGAAGGCACTTTTTTTCGATTGAATCATTTTGACACAAAGATTCAACTTCAACGCTAGTTCCGGTGTGTTTGAGTGGCAGTTGATTGGGCCAATGGCATAAAAGTATGAAGCAAGAATAATGGCCATTGGCTACCAGGTCTCCATCCAGCCATCGGAGTCTCCTGGAGTCCAAGCCGATTATAGGGCACTGGTACGGGGGTGTAACATCGGCATTTCACCGGAGTACCCGCAACGGCACGTTGCCCTGTCGCGGCACACTGGTCGGACCCCGATATCACCCCCCAGGCGCGGTGGCCGGCTGTCTAGTGGACGGTCCGCGAATGACACGACACTCATTCAAAGTTGAAGTGATGGGGCTCCAGGCGTGGACGCCGGCGACTCGCCGGTAGTCCACTCTCTTACTGGGCAGGCTAGTGTCGGGCCACTCGCCGACCACTCTTGTACCGGCGCGTCGCGGACACTCCGGTTGGAACCGATTGCCAACCGTCACGTCAGGGCAGCGGGTGAAGTTCGCCGTGTTGAATCACATTAAGCAGCAGGGCACCATACTCCGGTGAAATGCCAATGTTACACCCTCGTACCAGTGCCCTATAATCGGCTTGGACTCCAGGAGACTCCGATGGCTGGATGGAGACCTGGTGGCCAATGGCCATTATTCTTGCTTCATACTTTTATGCCATTGGCCCAATCAGCCGCCACTCAAACACACCGGAACTAGCGTTGAAGTTGAATCTTTGTGTCAAAATGATTCAATCGAAAAAAAGTGCCTTCAAAACTTTTCCCACTTCAAAAAAAAAAGTGTGTTCAAAACTTTTTCCACTTTGAAAAAAAAAAAAGAGTTTAAAACTTTTTGCTTTTCAAAAAAGTGATACTTCAATAAAAAAATATATATATTTCAAATAAAAAATATATATTTTAGAAAAATATATATTTTTGCAAATGATTTTTTTCTTTGATTAAAAATAGTTTTTTTGATTAAAGCAACTTTTATTGCGATTGAATGATTTTGACACAAATGTCCTACCCCTAATATGGCTCGAACACAAAAAGGATTGCTTCAATCAAAGAAAACGGTTTGAATGAAAAATAAAGTGTTCAAATGCGAATTTCTGAGTCTCAAATATTTTTTCCCATTCAAACCTTTTTTTCTACGATTGAATTTTTAAAAATTTTGGATTGAAGTGATTTTTCTTTTGAAAATATTTTTTTTTTGTTTGAAGCGACTTAATTTTTGATTGAATAATAAAGACACAAATGTCCTAGCCAAAATGTGGTCCAAACGCAAAATGACATGACTTCAATCAAAAATGGTGTTTCAATAAAAAAAAAACTTGACTTAAATCAAAAAAAAAAAAAAAATTCAATCAAAGAAAAATAGTTTTCAAATATATTTTTTTGAGTTTCAAATTTATTTTTGCATTCAAACAAATTTTTTTTTATTGAAGAGATGTTTTCTTTGATTGAAAATATATATTTTGATTGAAGCAACTTTTTATTTGATTGAAGCAACTTTTTTTTGGATTGAATAATAAAGACACAAATCTACCTCCATACTAGGTCGGCTGTTTCCCTGACTTTCAGACCCACGTTCTGTCATCTGTGGCAGGCATGGCATGGCTAGTAGATTTCAGAAATCGAATGTCGATCAACCAATAAGCGAATAGTTCAACCCATGGCACCCTTAGGAACGCCCCCTCATTTGAATTACATTTCCACTTGCAAGTTGGCGCTGACAATGAAATAAGTAAATATAAGGCAAAGCGCTTTTATTTATTGATTGACATTTATTTCAATCAATATATTTATTTTTGTATTTATTTCCACATTTATTTTTGTATTTATTCTTACATTTTTAATGTAATTTCTTATTTTTGTATATATATTCATTTTTATTTTTACTTTTATTTAATTAGCTATTTATTTCCATATTTATTTTTGGATTTATTTTTAGTTTTTGTATCTTAATTCTTATTTTGTATTTATAGTCGTTTATATTTTGCCTTTTATTGATTTATTTTTAATTACTTTTATTTTTAATTTTGGCAGCTTTGGTCCTCCATAATCGGGATGCGACACTAGTTAATTCTATCAGCATTTGAACTCATTGTTTATTTGTGATTTATTATTGTTATTTACGTGTTTATTTGTACTTTAATAAATAATTTAAGTGTTCCAATATGTTTTTTGTGAATTGATAAGCGTCAACAAAAATTTCATTGCTAAATTAGTAAACCGAAAAAAAAAAAAAAAAAAAAATTTTTAAATTATTAGATTAGTCGACTAATCGTAAAAATAGTCGGCTGACTAATCGGGAGAAAATTAGTCGTTTTGGACAGCCCTAATATATATATATACATGTACATATATATAAGTTGTAAACTTGTAAAGCAATAAAACTGCAACAAAAATGAATGACATGAACAAAAAATATATTTTTATAATGGGTCAAAATTATTTTTTGAACAGATCATGTGACTAGCACCTTCGATGGTCATTTGCTTTGCATTTAATAAAAAAATAAATAGGAGAGGGCAATTTTATTTGTCAAATGATTTTTTTCTTTGGTTGAACTTTTTTTTTTCTTTTGATTTAACTTTTTTGGGATTGAATGATTCAGACACAAATGTGCTACCCATAATATGGCCCAAACACAAAAAGGATTGCTTCAATCAAAGAAAACGGTTTTGAATGCGAAAAAATATTTGAGATGGAAAAATTAAGTGTTCAAATGCAAATTTTTCCATCGCAAACATTTTTTCGCATTCAAAAACGTTTTCTTTGATTTATATTTTTCTTTTTTTGATTGAAGATTTTTCTTTTTGAAAATATATATTTTTTTGAAGCAACTTTTTTTTTGATTGAATAATAAAGACAAAATGTGGCCCAAACACAAATCAACATTACTTCAATCAAAAAAGTTGCTTCAATCGAAAAGAAATACAAAGAACACTAGCTTTCATATGCATTTTTTTGAGTTTCAAATTTATTTTTGCATTCACTTTTTTTGATGAAGCGACTTTTTTTTAATTGAAAATATTTTGATTGAAGCAACTTTTTTTTATTGACACTTTTTTTAAGTGAATAATAAAGACACAAATTTACCTCAGTATGGCTCCGCCCAGGAAATACAACTTTTGACTGGGGTAACTACATTGGCACGACACCGGCGGGCGTACCATATTAAATGGATGACAGTCTTGTATAGCTATCCTAAGCAGCCTGATTTAGAATCCCCCTAAAGAATGATGGGAAACAAAAAACGCTCATGGTCAACTTATTTTATAAATAGTCTTGTAAGTTAATTTTATTGCTGACACTGCGTTTCGGGGTCATCAACATGTTGTGCCCCCCCTGCCCCAAAAGTCAAACTCCGCCTATGAAGGGCAGACTAAACCATTTAATGGAAATACGGGGGTTGGGGAGTGGCTGGCAATACATATGCTCTCTGGGTGTTTACTTTTTGCCAAAAAAAAAAAAAGAGAGAAATGAACCCTTCTTTTTATTTCTATTAAAATTATAATGATTAATATTTCAATTTGCAAACTATTACCTTAATGTTCTAATTTTCAGTTGCGGTGATCACGAGAAACTACCGACCGTCCTCAAGGGAAATGATCTACGGACGCTCCTTCCGTGTTGTCGGCCGGTGCGGGGCTCTTTGCCGGGGAACCTTGGCCTCACCATCTCGGCTGGGCATTCCTTGGTTCGCTCGGCGCTGATCAACACAAGGTCCCTTACGAATAAGACGCTTATGTTGAACGACTTCTTTTCGACACATCATCTGGATTTCCTTTTCCTAACGGAGACCTGGTTGAAACCAGGTGAGTGCAGCGCCTTTTCGGAGATCGTCCCGTCCGGCTGCTGTTTTTTCAGCACCCCGCGAGCGGCTGGCCGTGGTGGCGGCTTGGCTGCTGTATTCCAGGACAAGTTTAAATGTAAGACCATAACTGCTAAGAACTATTCTAGCTTTGAAGTGCAGTTGTTCTCTATCAGGCTTACTCCCCCGTTGCTTTGTGCCACAATTTATCGCCCCCCTGGTTTGAACAAGGATTTTATCCAGGAGTTTTTGGAGTTTTTGTCAGATTTGATTCCAAAATTTGGCAGGGTTTTGATTTGCGGGGATTTTAACATTCATGTCTGCTGCTCTGATAATCAGCTGGCGAATGACTTTAAAAGGACTCATACTCTGGATCTGGTGATTTCGCTTGGGCTTTCAGTTTCCATCAGGGAAATACTGGATACTGCAATCTCGGACCATCTTCCCGTCATTTTTGACTTTTCTGCTACTTTTTCTGCTAGAAAGACAATCTCTCCAGCTTGTGACCGCCGATGCATCACTCCATCTAGAGCAGCGGCTGTATTAGAAGACTTACGGCAGGATGCTGACGCCGTGCTGCCTTCTCCTCTCTGCTCAGACAGTCTTCTCTCCATTTTCTCTTCCAACTGCACTGCTGCTTGCTGTTTGTTATTCATTCTATATTTGGCCAGGTTCCTTCATATTTATCTGAGATTTTAACCCTCTCTAACTCTGGCAGGGCTCTTCATTCTAGAGCAGTGGTTCTTAACCTTGCTAAAGGTACCGAACCCCACAAATTTCACATGTGGATTCATCGAACCCTTTGGAATTGGATAATACAGCATTTTCCCCCCCCAAATTCAAAACTGATATATCTAAGCTAGCAAACTAATTATTTAGCAAATTCCCAATCAAAATTCTTCTGATTTTGACAGCATGTTTTATAAACAGGTCAAAATTTGAGACCGCGCTGCCCTTTGGTTTGTTGTATTGCCTCAAACAAAGTGTGGGTCTACCTTCCACTGAGCAAACCAGGTCCTTCTCCCATCAGATCAAGGACTAGCGGTTAAAAGAAATGGATATAGCCTGTAAATTGGGAGCAAACCAGTCCAAAACCTGGTCTAAAAAGCCACTGTGCCTAGATTTAACCAGCGTACGAAAACAGGGCTCTGCATTTCTTTGCCGAACCCCTTAGACTTACTCACCGAACCCCTGGGGTTCGATCAAATGTGGATTTTGGCATGTTGCATTTTTATTTGGTATGTGGCAAAATGGATTTTGGCATGTGGCATTTTTTTTGTATATAGCAAAATGGTTTTTGGTATGTGGCAAAATGGATTTTGGTATGTGGCATTTTTTTGGTATGTGGAATTGCATGGCCTGCAAAAATGCCATACACAAAAATGCCACATACCAAACAAAAAAAGCCACATACCAAAACCAATTTTGTCACATATCAAATGAAAATGCCACATGCCAAAATCAATTTTGCCACATACCAAATAAAAACGACAGATGCCAAAATCCATTTTGCCACGTACCAAAAAAATACCAGATGGCAAAAGCCATTTTGCCACAGACCAAAGAAATGCCACATGCCAAAAGCCATTTTGCCACATACCAAAACAAATGCCAGATACCAAAATCTATTTGCCAAGGTACGAAAAAACATTCCACGTACCAAATAAAAATGCCACATACCAAAAGCCATTTTGCCACATACCAAATAAAAATGCCACATACCAAAATCCATTTTGCCACATACCAAAAAAGCCACATGCCAAAAGCCATTTTGCCACATACAAACAAAAAATGCCACATACCAAATAAAAATGCAACATGCCAAAATCCATTTTGCCACATACCCCAAAAAATGCCACATGCCAAAAGCCATTTTGCCACAATTCCACTTTTCGTTCCCGGCCCTGCTGTCATTCGACCGGCCGCTTCTTTTGCAAGTTCCGAGGTTGAAAGACCGATCTTTTGCAGTTGCTGCCCCCAGGTTGTGGAATAGCCTACCCCCTGAAATCCGCACCATTATTAATCTTGGCCTTTTTAAATCTTGGTTCAAAAGACACATTTTTTTTTAAGACTCGCATTTTCCCCAGACTAGGGTTGCCTGGTTTTATTTCTTATGGTTTTTAATGTTTTCGAATTTTATCTGTTTTATTTGCTGTTTTGACTTTGACCTGTTATGTCATAGTATGGTACTTTCCTGCCTTTTATTTATCATGACCCATGTTTGTCTTTGTTGTAAAGCACTTTGAAAACCTTTTAGGTTTTGTAAAGAGCCATACGCGGAGATTAAGGGGGTACGTGGGGGTGGCCAAAAATGTCATTACATTTAATTGACTTTCCACCACTTTCCTTCACCCCTTATACAACAAATCCCATGATGCTCTGCTGTTGTTTTGCCGCGATTAAACAATGTGAAAGAGGCAGACACGCCCCCTACTCTGTGTCAGTAGCGTCTATGTTAGTGGTCATGGATGTATTAAGAATGGTAAATGGTGTTATACTTATATAGCAGGCGCTCAAAGGTGGTGATCCATCTTCGCGCACACTCCTTCGGCTATAAACCCCGGTGGAGTCTGTATCCCCGTTCATCTCCCCTGGACCACACTGCGACCTCAAACTACAGCTGTCACTGTGTTACTCAACCAAGAAATGGCGAAAAGAAAAGCAGAAAATAGAACTTTTTTGGACAGGTGGGAGACGGCTGAATTGCTCTCCATGTTCGATAGCACTTACTTATGTGAGCAACTTTTCTCCTCAATGAAGATGACGAAAACGTCTCACAGGAGACGTCTGACTGACGAACAACTTTGTTCGATAATGAAGGTTCCTTCAGCTCAAACCTTGAGCCCCGACATTGATGAACTGGTATTCGAGAAAAGATGCCAGGTGTCTGGCTTGGACACATCAGAGTAGATCAGTGTGTCGCAAAATGAGCAGTAAATACATTTTCTATGCACTTTTTCTTGCTGCTCCAAGGCCTGAATGGTTGATTGATTCATCGTCATGTTTTTTATTTTCAAATTTATTAGCCTGTGTAAGAAGCTAATTTTGACATTTATCCTAGAAGGCTGCAAACAGAAAGGAGGCATTCAATTTTTATTTAAACTTCATTTAATATGTCATTGATGTTTTTTTTATTATTATTATTATAACTACTATTGTTATTATTAGTAGTATTATTAGCAATTCAATTTTCCACGCCTGTACTTTTGAGTTGTATAAGCCTTGGTTGTTCAATATTCATTTTTAAATCAAAACTTGTTTGGTTCCATATTAAAAGATTTATTTGTTCAACCTTGGTCCGCGCCTTTGTTCAATGTAAAATTTTGGCCCACTGTGAATTTGAGTTTGACACCCCTGGTATATGGATTTAAAATTAAGACTTTGCCAGGAAAATATTGTCTATAAAAGTTATAAAGCAATAAAACAAACAACAAAAATGAATAAAATGAAAAAAAAAAAATGAAAAAAAAAGATCATGGGTCAAAATTATTTTTAGGGCTGCCGCTATCAATTATTTTAGTAGCCGATTGATCGATGAACTAGTTAGTTCGAATAATCGAGTAATCGGATAAGGAACATAAAAAATTAAAATACCTCAGCTGAGCCTCAAACGGTATTAAAAAAAAAAAATGACTAAGTACAATAAAAGAACAATTGGCTAACTTACAGAGCAAATGTCAGCTAGCTTAAATGCTATAAAATGCTAACTTTTTTTTTAACAATGCTCTTAACAAATGGTTCAAACACATATTCCCACAAAAACCAGCTAAATATACCTATAAAATAGATTACCAATGCATTAAAAAACATTAGCTGAAACACTTACCTAATGTTGGTCTGAACAGGGCGCAGCTGGATTCAGCAATATGAAATGAGTTATGTCATATTCACTTTTGCCACTGGAGGGCAGTGTATCCACCCAAATCAGTAAAACTAAATGCAACCACTTTCAAAACAAACCATGACAACGCCACTTTAATGAAACGAATACTCGAAGCAGCAAAATTTAATTCAAATCTTTTTTCTTACCGAATTACTCGAGTTAATCGATTAATTGTTGCATAACTGTATGATGTAAATATTTTTTATTAAATTCCACATCTGCCTTCATGAACATGTTGTCCTCCCCTGTCGTGATGATGGCAGATGGATGCGGTATTTCCAAATTAGAACAGTGTTGACTGCAGGTAGCAGCAGAGGTTGACTGTCTCCCCTACGGGAGCAGTGATGGCCAAATAAAGCTTCTTGACGCAATGAAGGTTTGCAGCCAATTGGTTCAAAGCTTCATGGTGGTTCATTTGGTCTTATGACAGTCTAATGATGCCGTTCTCTGACACATAATGACATCTGTCATAAGCATTCTTTAATGCTCATGGCAGTGTCTTTTCATAATTATGATGTCTTATGACAGTCTTATGGTGCTACTATCAAATAAAGTGTTACCATATATAACTTGCAAATAATGAAACAACTGGAACAGTAACTGAAGAAATAATTAGCAAAGAACATCAGTTTTGATTCTTATTTACATTGGCAGCGCTGGAATGCATGTTAGGGGACATGTTGGACGACAACAGTGTTGACAGCAGGTGGCAGCAGAGATTGACTGTCTCCCCCAAAGGAGCAGTGATGGCCAAATAAAGCGTCTTGAAGCAATGAAGCTTTGCAGACAATTGGTTCAAAGCTTCATGGTGGATCATTTGGTCTTATGATGTCGCTCTCTGACACATAATGACATCCGTCATAAGCATTCAGTAAGGCTCATGGCAGTATTATTTCATAATTATGATGGTTTTATGACAGTCATACGCCGCTACTGTCAGATAGTGTTACCAAATATAACTTGCAAATAATGAAACAAGTGGAACAGTAACTGAAGAAATAATTAGCAAAGAACATCAATTTTGAGTATTATTTACATCGGTAGCACTGCATTGCATGCTAGGGGGCATGTTAGAGGACAACAGTGTTGACAGTAGGTGGCAGCAGAGGTTGACTGTCTCCCCCAAGGGAGCAATGATGGACAAATAAAGCTTCTTGAAGCAATGAAGCATTGCAGCCAATTAGTTTAAAGCTTCATGCTGGTTCGTTTGATCTTATGACAGTCTTATGATGCTGTTGTCAAATAAAGTGTTACTGGTTAATATCTTTGGGTGTAAATATCCCATAATACAGTGACAACAGCTGCAGTTTATAGTCCAGTGCGGCTTATCTCTGAACAAATGTCATTTTTGTGTCTAATTTGGTGGGTGGCGGCTTATAGTCAGATACGCCTTATAGTGCGAAAATTACGGTAAGTTTAAGGGTTAAAACCTTTTCATCATATTTCAACTCCATTGCCTGTCATTGGCAACGATAAATGTCCAATTCATTTCAAATGCGAGGAGTGGTTGTCCCGTCCGGTCAAAATGGATTGGACCATAGAATTGCAACATTACCGTAGGGAGCCATTACATGATTTTACTTTACTAATGGAACTTCGAATAGCTTCGACGAGGGAGGACTCTAATGAGATAATCAAACAAGTACTTACATACGTGATGCTTTCTATTTTTACCATAAATGTCACAACTACCGCTGTCAGTTCCATCGAAAACTATTACAGCACTGCTTGTTTTTGGAACTATTCAGGTCTCCGTGAACCACGTGACCACACGCGGCGGGATCATTGTGTGTCACAATTCGCTCTGGATTGGACGTCTTGCGCAGATAAGGACAGCCAATGAATTTTGTAAAATCATTTCGTGCATGAAGAAGTTAAAATATATCAGTGTCTGGAATTATGTAGTCCAAAAATAAAAAAATGAAAAATCGGACGTGGCCAGGGAAGGGCAGCGATACGTCGCACTGGCGTAGAGTCTGCCGGAAATACAACGAAGAAGTCTTGGTTGTGATTGTGTCGCGCTTGGCATCTCGCGAGATTTGATCGGCAAAACTAATCGTTCCGCTAGGAAAATGGCGAAAATGACCTGAAGACGTCCCTTCTTTTTCCACCTCCCGTTTTGTTTTGTCTGTCCACGAAGCAAGCCGTGGCTTTGCAGGTAGAGACCCCAGCGGTTCGGTTAGAACGCGAGAGCGCCACAAGGCTGCTTCGTGTTAGCTTCATGCTAGCTAGCGTGCCACTCGGCAAACTCGATTCCCTTGTGCGGCCACGAATGCGGCTTTTAGTCTAAAATAAAAGCAAACTGGTTCGTTTTGCCACTCCAACCCTGCGCTCATTTCGAACTCGTTTTGTTGAGCTCGCGAGGCGAGATAAATTCTTAGCCTTTAGCCATTCAGCCCTGAGGGCATATCGTTTTAACCTGACCGAAAGAAAACACAAAATAAACTTTACAACGACTCCAAAATGACTTTGACAAGTTCCAAAAAATGACAAAGGCATTCCCGTTTGGAATTTGATAATGAGGGAAAATCAATGTCCATCGTATTATGTGGAAAATGACCTCATTGGCTAACTCATTGACGGTGAGAACCACAGTTGCTTGAAAAATTAGCTGTTTTTACATTCACCACAATAACTTTGTCAAATTACTAATTACAACGCTCAAACTAAGGAAATGCATTTACAACCTTACTACTGTCAAATCGGCTTTAACATTTTTACAAATTGACTCACTAGCCGCTTTTGACAGTGATAGACGTCCACTCCGTTTGGACTGGCACGTAGTAGTTTCAAAGCTCAAATGGATTTATTATCAATGGAGTGTGATCAAGCTTTCTCGCAGGTGTACTTCTAACTCAGGGGTCTTCAAACTAGGGCTGCAGCTATCGATTATTTTAGTAGTCGATTAATCGATGAGCTAGTTAGTTCGAATGATCGAGTAATTGGATAAGGAACATGAAAAATTGAAATACCTGAGCTGAGCCTCAAACGGTATTAAAAAAAAAAAGATCTATGTATAACAAAAGAACAATTGGCTAACTTACATAGCAAAAGTCCGCTAGCTTAAATGCTACAAAACGCCAACTTTTTTTTTTTTTTTTAACAATGCTCTTAATTAATGATTCAGACACATATCCCCACAAAAAACGACTAAATATGCCTATAAACTAAATTATGAATGCATAAAAAACATTAGCTCAAACAAAAACAAAGCTGACGTTGGTCTTAACAGGGAGCAGTTGGATTCAGCCATGTGAAATGAGGCAGACCAGATTCAGATCTGAATCTGGTCTGCCTCAGGGCAGTGTATCCACCCTAATCAATACAACTAAAAGGAAACACTTTCAAAATAAACCATTACAACACTACTTTAATTAAACGACTACTTGAAGCAATAAAATTTAATTCGACTATTTTTTTCTAATCGAATACTTGAGGTAATCGATTAATCGTTGCAGCACTACTCCAAACCCTCGAGGGCCGCTGTGGGTCCTGTTTTTTGTTCATACCGATAAAGCACAGGCCTTTTAACCAATGTGGTTTCTACTAAAACAAGCAGCACCTAACTGCAATCAACTGATTACACTTATGAAACACCAGATTGGTGAAAAGGTGTGGTCTTGTTTTGTTGGAGTGAAGTCCTGCACCCTCTACGGCCCTATGTGGAATAGTTTGGAGACCACTGTTTTAACTCATTGGCTGCCATAGACGGCGGCGACAGACGTCCAATTCATTTGGACTGAGAAAATTTTTTACATACTTGATTAATAACACTACATTATTAATTTCAATTTTCATATCTATATAAAAAAATCTTTATTATTTTAGGTTTTTTTATTTTAAAAAAGTTTACACAAGCTGAGAAAAAAAAAGGATTGCTGTGATAATTTACTAATCAACAAATGATTATCAAATTAATTTGAGGTTTGATCAATTATTCCTATATTTATAAGATTATACATGTCTGTTTTAGATAATCAGATTTGTGGATTAAAAAAAATTAACGTTTCATTGACCATTTTTCATTTATAAATTTATTTTTTGTCTACACATTTTTTTTGTTTACTTTTTGAGTATCGAGTACGATTGCCATGATTCATTGACTAATCAACAAATGATTATGAAATTAATTTGATGGTTGATTAATTATTCCCTATTAGTGCTGCAACGATTATTTGATTAACTCGAGTAATTCGATTAGAAAAAATATTCAAATTTTGCTGCTTCGATTATTCGCTTAAAGTGGCATCATAATAGTTTGTTTCGAAAGTGTTTGCATTTCGTTTTATTGATTTGGGTGGATAAACTGCCCTCTAGTGCCAACAGTGAATATGACATAAGTCATTTCACATAGCTGAATCCAGCTGCTCCCTGTTAAGACCAACTTTAGTTTTTGTTTAATGGTTTTTTAATGCATTTGTAATTTATAGGTATATTTAGCTTTTTTTTTTTTTTTTTTTTTTTTTTATGGGGAGGGGGATATGTGTTAAGCATTTGTTAAGAGCACTGTAAAAAAACACCTTCAGCAGTTTATAGCATTTAAGATGGTGGAGTTTACTATGTAAGTTAACCAGTTGTTCTTTTGCTGTGCTTAGCTGCTCATTCATCTTTTTTTTTAATACTGTTTGTGGCTCAGATATTTAATTTTTTTATGTTCCTAATTAGATTACTTGATTATTTGAACTAACTAGTTCATCAATTTATCGACTACTAAAACAATCGATAGCTGCAGCCATATTCTCTATTATATTTATAAAATTATACATTTCTCTTTAAATCTTTAGGTTTGTGGATTTAAAATTTTTTGCATTACGCATTTATAAAAAAACAAATTTTTTTTTTTTGTTTACACAGGCTTTATTTTTTGTTTTAAGTATTGAGTAGGATTACCATGATTCATTGATTAATAAAAAAAAAAAATTATCAAATTTGATGGTAAATTATTCTTTTGTTTTTATATTATTTACAGAAAAGGGGAAACCAGTACCTATAAACTACATTATGAATGCATTAAAAAAGCATCAGTTCAAACAAATACTTACCTAATGTTGGTCTGAACAGGGAGGAGCTGGATTCAGCCATGTGAAATGAGTTATGTCATATTCACTGTTGGAACTAGAGGGCAGTGTATCACCCCAAATCAATAAAACTAAATGCAAACACTTTCAAAACAAACTATGACAACGCCACTTTAATTAAACGAATCCTCGAAGCAGCAAAATACCTTTTTTCTAATCGAATTACTCGAGTCACTCGATTAATCGTTGCGTAACTGTTTGTTGTAAATATTTTTAATTAAAAAAAGAAAAGATTTTTCATTGTTTTTCATAGGTTATTTTTTCAACATGAATCTTACGAATTGTCTTTTTGTGTGTGTTCGCAACTAGATTGCTGTTTTTCTCCAGAGAGCGAAGATCCTAAAACGGTCGGCTGAAGGTTTCCGTGACGACGGCAGTGGTGCTGTGGGATGAGGTAGTAGTTTGTATAGTTTTAGGATCACACCAGATCTGGGAGATAACTATACATCCTACTGTCTTTCTCACGGCAACCAAAGCATCCCGCTCGCGTGACAGCCATTTTGGGAATACAACTTTCATTCCATTTAATTGAAAAAACTCGACACTCAACTTGCTCTCCAGAATAAAATCCCATGTTTGAAAATGTCTGATTTGGACTCTTTATTACGTACGAGTGAAATGATGATTTTAGACTGCCCGTGAAGGCAACACCTGGTATTCACATAAAATGAAGGACAGTCCGATTGTCTTTATCCGATGATTTCTAGTAGAGGTGCACGATAATTATCGGTCCGATAATTATCGGTCCGATAATAGGATTCATGACGTCATCCCAATAAATCCGATAACATTATATATTATCGGCCCTATTAATAATATTTTTGGCACGGTGTCAGATTGTGATGTGTGTGTTTGTTTCCACTTCTGATTTTCCAGTATGCAAAGTTTTGTTACTGTCTTTGTTTTGTTCATTATAATAATGTTCATGTCATCATGAAAATTCCGGTTCGGTCAAAGGCAAATCTATGCTAAATCAACCACTAGTATTTTTTACCTACAGGTGTTCAAAAACTAAGGTGAATATACATAGAAAAATTATATATAATTGGTCATCGTATTGGTATCGGCCTTGAGGAGCAGGAAGTTATCGATATCGGTTTCAAAAAATGGATATCGTGCACCCCTAATTTCTAGTATAAGAGTGCAATTGCCTGTACGTGCCTTTATTGCCAATGAGTCATTACTTTAATGGTGATCGATAACGAGCATTCTGATTATTTCAATGACTCGTTTTTGTTGTCTTATCAGGATAGGCAAAACATTTTATCTACCTTTCAATAACTTAAATCTGTATACTATTTTTTTATATATTTTTTTTATTAGAATATGATCATGATTATAATTTGGCACAGTAGAGCAGCACAATCTTTTATCCTAATGTTACAATGATAAAGGCTATTTTGTTGTTGTTCACTAAAACGAATGAATTGATGAAATGGAGAATTGACTAAACATTTTCGTTATCTGAAATAAAGACTATGAAGAGAAAAACTGGATTGTCTGTTCAAAAAACCAGTTTAATAAAAAATGAACACTTTTTCTTAAAAATTGAAGTAAATGCAAATTGACACCTTAAAAAATTCAGATTTTCCAGGTGACCAAAAAAATACGCACTTTACTGTTTTATATTTAAGAACAATTAAAAAAAAAAAAAAAAGTAAAAATAAAATGACTCCGGGCCTTTTAAGTGAGTGACAATATAAAAAGAAGTCTGAAGAGGTAAAGATAATACTTTTTAAAGTCCTAACTATATCCAATTTAATTTTTTTTAAATTGCTATTTTTTTTAATTTCAAAAAAGTGGGGAAATTTTTGAATATTTACAATCAAGTCATTGGCTGCCATTAACGGCGGTAGATAACGGCTTTCTCAGCTTCATGTAGCCGACAGTCAAATTTAACATGTTGAACTGTGATAGCTCATGTTTTGAAATGAATGACTTCATGTTACAAGAAGGTAATGTAATTTTTTATTACGCTTCTGCAAAATTAGACTAAACTCGTGATAGGACATTTTTACGTATAAACATTCGGGATACACTTTTGTTAACTAGTGTTAACATGTAAATCCGAGTGTCTCAGATTGATGACGTAAACAAGCGCGACTGACAGGAAAAAGTTGAGAGTTGTCTGCGGTTCAATTAGCTTCGCTCAAAAAAAGCGCATGTCTCGTATGCCTCACGAACTACAATCACTGAAAACTATTTCTATCGCTAAAAAGCTCCAGTTTTATCCAAGTAAACACTTTACATTTGGAAATTATCTGAGCGGTCGTGACTCGTGCTACCTGGAAATGTCTTGTTGTTCTGGTTGGAGGAGTCGTCAGATTTGACGCATAGTGATGAGTCTCTCATTTACGGGATCTTTGGCTAGCTGTGACGTCATAGCTGCCTCCAATCCAACATGGCGAACATTCGGTGTGTCAAGGTGAGGAAAGAGAATGAAAGAAGCTTTCATTGTGCTTCGTCGTGTCTGTTGTTGTCACATTCATGTACGCGAGTGACGTCGCATGCGGAATGTCTTAGTGCTGTCTTTTTTGAAAGTTTTGCCGCTACAGCATGTCAACCTTCAGCTAGGCTGAATGTTGTCACAAGCTCTCTCCGTTCAACCCAAACTCCTTAAGGTAGTGCTGTGCCATATAGGAATCAATATTGGCCAATTTGTAGTACGATATGATCAATTTTGAAGTATATGCTGACAAATGGGACAAGAATTAGGACATTCCCCGCCCCTCAACTCACTTTTTCAACTTGCCACAAATGTTAAATGCCTCAAGTAGTGCTGCAAGCTAAAACTATCCACTGCAAACAAGCAGCATAGTGGCATACATAGTTTTGCTGAAATGTAAAGATATCTTATTGTCTATTAATACTTTTGATATTTGAGACTTCCGTTTATTAATTTTCAATTCAATGTGGCGGATGCAATGCGTGGAGTCTTGTTGGCCCGTTGAGCACTAGTTGCTGTGTCCGGCTGCTTGGGACTCTCTGTGAACTCTGAACTCAGCCGGAACGCGCACGGTTGTTAAGTGTCACGTGACTGTGACCTAGCCGGTAACGCGCTCGGCCAACTATACACACAAGTTC
This sequence comes from Corythoichthys intestinalis, assembly GCF_030265065.1. Lineage (NCBI taxonomy): Eukaryota > Metazoa > Chordata > Actinopteri > Syngnathiformes > Syngnathidae > Corythoichthys > Corythoichthys intestinalis. Next base: position 70,967,270 of record NC_080396.1, read on the forward strand.
CGTGGGTGAAATATATAGTGTAAAGGGTCACCACAAAGTCACTTTATTGCCAGATGTGGCATACGCACATGACATACAACATATCTGAACTAGCATTCTTCTCAAACCTGCAATAAAATCTGGCGACGTTAACAAATGGAACTGCAATTACCCATTTATAGTAAGGTAGAATAATATCATTTAGAAAGAATGAAGTCATTGGCTGCCATTGACTGGAATGAGTGTCCAATCCATTTGAAGTGGGAGGATTGGCTGCAAATTAACAAACATTCATGAATTATCAATAAGTTATTTTGTAATATTGATTTTCTATGTTTTAAATAAAAAAAAAGATCAATAAATATATTTCAGAAAATATTTCAAACCACAAAAGGATTTTTTTAAAGTACATTTTTTCTCCTTATTTATTTAAATTTATTCATTCTTTTTAAATAAAAAAAAATGCAGAGATCCCTTGTTTTTCGTGGTCAATGGGGACCAGACCTCGCAGTGATAAGTGGAAAACTGCGAAGTAGCGCCCCCACGCCCCCAAATTTTATTTATTTTCCTGTGTGTGTTCAATGTATTTATTCAGATTCACCGTTGGAAAGAGATACATAGAAGACATGTTTTTTCACTTTTTTCCCAAAGTATAACAAAAAAAACTTTAATGTGTATTGTGTATATATATGTATTTTATGTTTTTTAAGCACTTCAAATGTAAAATTTATGATGAGTTTTAAACATCTTTCTGTCCCACCAAATTGTTTTTAAGCAAGAATAAAGTAGTAGAAAAATGCTTGGCTTTATTAAATGCTTCATTGACTGAGTCCACTCAAATCCGCTCAAACTGCTCACTTACACACATTGAGTTGTCACAGCAACTGTTTAACAAGTTAAATGATGATTGACGCATGCGGCGCTGTGAAGTTTGCTTGTCTGACAAGATTAACATTAAACGTCTGTCAATCATCGTTAGCTTTAATAGGCAACTCCTGACCAACAAAGAGCAGGGAGAGGGAGGGAGAGTGAGACTACGCGATCAGCTCGGGACAGCTGTATTTTTTTTTTGTCTTTTAATGGAAAAAAATCCACGATAGACTGAGGGCGTGAACTAACAAGGGATTACAGTTTTATCACTGTATTATCTTTTTAATTAATCCAAACGAGAGGTTTGCAAAAAAATCTTGTAATTTTAAACAACACAATAAATTACATGTGATTTACCTCTAAGGTAATTTGTTGATTCATCTGAATAATAATCAGTCAATTTTCAAAATAATGGTTTCCAATGTCACGTAATCTTCCCCCTAGGGAATGGTGGGCCTGGTGACAGGTGGGGCGTCGGGACTGGGCCGGGCCACCGTGGAACGTCTGGTGCGGAGTGGGGCGGCCGCCGTCATCCTCGACCTTCCCTCCTCCGAGGGACAAGCGCTGGCGACCAGTCTGGGCGACAGATGTGCCTTTGCGGCGGCAGATGCAAGTACCAACTCCAAAACCGGACAATTTTGGAATGCTTTGCTGGCTCACTTCCTGTAGATTTTCAGTCAGTTCACGTTCATTCACTCCTCCCAGTCCAAATGGATTGGACGTCTAGTGCCATCAATGAGATTAAAGATAGGCATTCACAGTCAGTCTTGCTGGTTTAAAAGAATTGGACGGCTATTGTGGTCAATGGCAGGCAGTGAGTTAATTTTAGGTCACTTTCTTGTTAGTTATAGGGGAATCAGGGGTCACTTGCTGTTGATTTTGGGTCAAATCCTTATTTTGGGGCATTTCTAGGTCCATTCCTGTTGGAACGCGTGAATCGGTTGAAATGTGCCGTCTGTGCTGCGTGCTGAAAAGACTTCTGGAATTTCCACAACATCAACAGGAAATGACCTGAAACTAACTGGAAGTGACCTGGAAATTAACAAAAACCTATGGGAAACGACCAAAAATCAACAGGAGATTACCCCCAAATCAGCAACAAAAATTAACCTCCAGTGCCTGTAAATGAACACGAAGTGACCTAAAATCAACAGAAAATGGCCAGTGAAAGCCCCAAAATCAACACTCGCACACAAATGCCCCAAAGAGACACACATTAATAGTAATTCGGCCAAGATGATCTGAAGCCACCCGTGAATGCACCCAAATCCACAGGAAGTGGACCAAAACCATCAGGAAGTGATGCATAAATGCCATAAAATTAACAGGAAATAAGCCAGAAATACCCACAAATCATAAGAAAGGGACCCAAAATCAATAGTAGTAATGTATAAATGCCCCAAAATTTATAGGAAGTGACCTGGAAATACCAAAATCAACAGGAAGTGAGCAGGGAATGGCCCAAAATGTGTAGCCAGATACCGGGGAATGCCCCAAATGTGAAGGAAGTGACTCGGGAATGCTTCAAATATGCAGGCAGTGACCCGGGTATGCCCCAAAATGGGCAGGAAGTGACCCGGGTATGCCCAAAAATGTGAAAGAAGTGACCTGGGAATTCCCCAAAATGTGCAGGAAGTGACCGGGGTATGCCCCAAAATGTGCACAAAGTGACCCTGGAATGCCCCAAAATGTGCACAAAGTGACCCGAAATGTCCCTAAATGGGCAGGAAGTGACCCACAAATGCCCAAATTGTGCAAGCAAGAAGTGACCCGGGTATGCTATGCCCGAGAATGTGCAGGAGGTGACCCGGGTAAGCGATGCCCCAGAATGTGCAGGTGCAGGAAGTGACCCGGAAATGCCCCAAAATGTGCAGGAAGTGACCCGGGAATGCCCCAAAACACGCAGGAAGTGACCCGGGAATGCACCAAAATGTACAGGAAGTGACCCGGGAATACCCCAAAATGTATAGGAAGTGGCCCGGGAATCCCTCAAAATGTATAGGAAGTGACCCAGGAAATCCCCATAATCAACAGGAAGTGACTTGAGGATGCTCCAAAATGTAAAGGGATTGATCTGGGAATGCCTCAAAATGTACAGGAAGTGACCCGGGAATGCCCCAAAATAATCAGGAAGTAACTTGGAAATGCTCCAAAATGTAAAAGAAGTGATCCAGAAATGCCCCATAATGTACAGCAAGTGACCCAGAAATTCACCAAAATTCAGTAGTCACCCAAAATCAACAAGGAAGTGACCAGCTGAATGCCCCAAAATCATCAGGAAGTGACCCAAAATCAACAGGTAGTTTACCTGGGAATGCCCCAAAATGGCAAGGAAGTGATCCGGGAATGCACCAAAATGGAAAGGAAGTGATCCGGGAATGCCCCAAATTGTACAGGAATTAACCCAGAAATTCCGTAAAATCAATCGGAAGTGAACCAAAATCAACAGGAGGTGACCCGGTGATGGCTCAAAATCAACAGGAAGTGATTCGAGAATGCCCCAAAATGTATAAGAATTTACCCAGAAATTCTCTAAAATCAAAAGAAAGTGACATGGGAATGCCCCAAAATCGATGAAAAGTGACCTGGGAATTCCCAGAAATGTAAATGAAGTGACCCAGAAATTCTCATAATACAATGGTAAGTGACCCAAAATCAACACAAAGTGACCTGTAAACACCCCAAAATTAAGATGACATGACCCAAAATCAACAGGAAGTGACCCACTGGAGTTTAGGGAACAGAAGAGCAAGTATCCCCAAGTTTTTAAGTAAATCTGTAAAAATTGCTACTCAAGCTGCAGGTTTCAAAGTAGCGGCTCACAATCCGAACAATACCATAAAAATACGGACTCGATAAATGTTAATGTGTACAAAACCAAGACAGTGATTTGCCTCTCAGGTGACGTCCGAAGCGGACGTGCAGTCAGCGGTCAACTTGGCGCGTGACAAGTTTGGCAAACTGGACCTGGCGGTCAACTGCGCCGGCATCGCCGTTGCTGTCAAAACGTACAACTTCAAGAAGGACGTCCCACACACCCTTGAAGACTTCCAACGCGTTATCAAGGTAAGACCAAAAAAGGCGCTGTACCCCCCCCAAAAATACATAAATAAATCACTTCGATGCCTACGCTGCTGGCAGGTGAACATCGCGGGAACGTTCAACGTGATCCGGCTGGCAGCTGGCGCCATGGCCAAGAACGAGGCGGACGCCGACGGCCACCGGGGATGCATCGTCAACACGGCCAGCGTGGCCGCTTTCGATGGACAGGTAGGCCGGGCATGGTTTTGCTTCGGGACGTCTCCCGCCTGTAAATGCCGTGTCCTTTGCATGCAGGTCGGCCAAGCGGCGTATTCTGCATCCAAAGGCGGCATCGTTGGTATGACGCTTCCCATCGCTAGAGATCTGGCCCCCATGGGCATCAGGGTCATCACCATTGCGCCCGGTGAGTATCCTTGATAGACGTCCAATCATGTGGCTCTAATAACTAAATATGAATTCTTGAAATTAGTGGACGTTCAATCCATTTGAAGCTCAATAAAAATCAGTTGAGAAGTAAGCTAGTTATGACTTGATTTAAATGTCAATTCATTGACTTTTAATGTTGCCCCTACCAACATGGCCGCCCTGAGGTCATGTTGTTGGGGTAATGAACGGTCTATTCATGCTTTTGCCGTGAACTGAAAGTAGATGTCCAATGCATTTGAAGTGGGATGGTGGCAGCGAATTAATGTTTGTTAATTTGCTGCCAGACCTCCCTCTTCAAATGAATTGGACATCTAGCACCATCAATGTGTGACAATGACTAAATAGTAGATGTTTTCACATTGATATAATTGAGAAATAAGCGAGTTATAACTTCATTTTAATGTGAATGCATTGACTTTAATAGGAACGTTGCCTCATGGCGCCCATGTTGGTAGGGACGATGAAAGGCCTTTCAATGCTTCTGGCATCAATTTAAATATGTTGTTCACTATTAGACGTCCAGTCCATTTGACGTGAAAGGTCAGCCAAGGCTCCCTCTTTAAATGAAATGGACATCTGTCGCCGTCAATGGCAGACACCGAATACCGTAACAGCGAATGCTTATCCATTGATAAAATGGAAAAATAAGCTAGTTTTGACTTCATTTTTAATGTGAATGCATTGACTTTGATGGGAACGTCGCCTCAGGGCGGCCATATTGGTAGGGGCAATGAGGTCTTTGCATGCTTTTTCCATCAATTGAAATGAATTTGTAACCATTAGACGCCCAGTCCATTTGAAGTGGAAGGCTGGCAGCAAACTAACGTTTCTTCATTCGCTGCCATCCCTCTCACTTGAAATGGATTTGGACAACTATCGCTATCAATGGCAGACAATGAGTAAATAGCGAATGCTTTTACGTTGATATAATGGTCAACTAAGCTAGTTTTGACTTCATTTTATGTGAATGCATTGACTTTGATGGGAACATTGCCTCCCGGCGGCCATATTTGTAGGGGTAACGAAAGGTCTTTTCATGCTTTTTCAATCTATTGAAATTAATTTATTACTATTAGACGTCAAGTCCATTTGAAGTGGAAGGCTGGCAGCGAACTAACAATTGTTCATTTGCTGTCAACCCTCCGACTTCAAATGGATTGGACATTATCGCCGTCAATGGCCGACAATGAATAAATAGCGAATGCTGTGACGTTGATAAAATGGAAAAATAAGCTCGTTTTGACTTTATTTTAATGTGAATGCGTTGAATTTGAAGGAACGTCGCCCCTACCAACATGGCTACCAGGAGATCAATTTGATGGGGGCGACGAAAGTTTTTTTTTCATGCTTTTGCCGTCAACTGAAATTGGGTTATCACCAGTAGACGTCCAATCCATTTGAAGTGGGAGGCTAGCAGCGAACAACCTACCACTTCAGATGGATTGGACGTCTATGGCCCTCAGTATTAACCAGTGACTGTCCCTCAGGTCTGTTTTCCACGCCGCTCCTGGCTGGGCTGCCGGAAAAGGTGCGCTCCTTCCTGGCTCGCCAAGTGCCCTTCCCGTCGCGTCTCGGAGACCCGGCCGAGTTTGCCCACTTGGTGACGGCGCTGGCCGAGAACCCCATGATTAACGGCGAGGTGATCCGATTGGACGGCGCCATTCGCATGCAGCCCTGATGTGCCTTTTCCACCGCCGGCACTGTGGAAAGTCACGCGTTCTTCTCATCACGTCGTTTGCTCGTAAAAATAAAGGTTATTGATCAGTTTTTGAATAAAATGACTGAGTTTTTATGAAGTGAAGTACACTGCGTTTTTTGTAAATTGTAATATTACAAGATTAAACTTGTAACATTAGTACAAGATTACAGTAGTATTGGTACAAGAAAAAAGCTTTAACATTACGAGAATGAAGTCACGTTATAATTTTACAAGATTAAACTGCCTATGACAGCAAAAAGCATGTTTTTCATATTTCACACGGTATTTTATGCTACTGAATGAAATGGACGTGTGGAAGTGATTGTTTTATTTCTTCCATTTTTTGAATCCCACGCCATGAAAATGAATAAATTCCTGTTATGAGGAGGAATGCGAAGGTGACGTCACCCGGGTCAGAATCTCACAATATAGCATTGCTTTATAGCAGGGGTGTCAAACCGATTCCACAAAGAGCCGCAGTGGGTCCTGGTCTTTGTTGCAACAGATCCAGTACAGACAGTTCAACCAATGAGGTTTCTGCTAAAACATGCAGCACCTGACTGCAATTAACTGATAACACTTGTAAGACACCAGATTGATGAAAAGGTATTCATCTCAATTGGTTGGAATAAATTTCCAGCACCCACTGCGGCCGTTTGAGGACCGGTTTGACACCCCTGCTTTATCGCATGCAGATGAATTGCGGATTCAGCTAATTTTGCCGATTCTTTTATTTTTCGCACCCCGCCAGTCAAATGTGCTGCAGAAAATTATTGCTGCACCAGGGAGAGGCGTATGAGCCTTTTTGGGTTTCAAAAGTTTCCCATTGACCGCGGATATTGGCCAAAACAAGCCCTACCACTGTGGGACCATTGGACGTACGAGGAAGTGAGTAAATATCGTATTTTGTATTATGTCAAATACCGGGATCATCGCACACGTTTTAATATGGAGGTGGCTTGCATTTTGTGGGTGATTGTCCACCGAGAATCCCACTTGGCCGACGGCCGGTGGCTTGTCGCACCCCCACCTCTATACTTGCTTATTGCCCTCTTTTTGTGCCCGGTGTTCTGTCAAATTTTAAACCCCATCAGAAATTGCAACTTTGCGTTAAAAAATGGCCGCGAATACAGCGATTACAAAGTAACCACTACAAACTTTAAATAAAGGACTATTTACTTACATTTGATCATGGACAGACATGTAGAAAAGTTCTCATAAGACACATCCTGCCATGTTAGCTGCACAACAACCACCTCGCTCTCGTATGACTCTCTCACTGTTTACGTCTTCGCTGTGTTGTAAAGCATTATTTTGCACCATATTCGTGTTTGTGTGGCAGCTACGCGCTCCTCTGGCCTCGGCCGGCTTGTCCAGTGGTCATTGTCCAGCTGCTTCCCTGCAAACGAGCCCTCTGCCCACTGCAGGGGAACGAGAAGCTCTAACTTGCTGGCTGCCGGGCGGATTGCCGATCGGCAAAGACAATCGACAACCCCGCGGCAGTGTGACATGATCCGGGCTAGTTTTGTGTGATTTTTCGCTTCGAAAAACGAAAATAAGACTTTGAGACTACACTTGGTTCGGGTTAGCATGTCAGCTAGCTGTCACGCCTCTTGGTTTGATTACATTCTCCGAAGCCGGGGCGGGAAATGACAAAAGCCGGACTAACTACGGTGGCATAAAATATTGTTCGGGAAGTGCAACAGTAAAGGTGAAGTAGACAGTTTGACCATTATAGAATAATTTTGCCATGTCATACTGATCGAGTTTTTAATATTCTGAGAAAGTTGTGCCTTGTGATATGAGATTAATATTAAGATATCAAAATTGCAATACTATGAAATTGAAGTAGTATTACGAGATCGAAGTCGTAATATTAGTACAAGATTAATATTACGATATTAAAATTGCAATACTATGAGATTAAATATTAGAAGATTAAAGTCATATTAATACAAGATAAAAGTTGTAGTATTAGTACGAGAAAAAGTTTAATTTTGAAAGTTGTGCGTTGTAATATGAGATTAATATTACAATATTAAAGTTGCAATAGTATGAGATTGAAGTCTTGTTACAAGATTAAAACCGTATGAGTACGAGAAAAAGTTTTAATATAACGAAAATAGTTATAATATTACATGGATGAAGTATTAGTGTGAGAAAAAATACATTGTATATACATTGTAATATTTCAAAGTAATATTAGTACAAGATTATAGTATTAGTATGAGAAAAAAAGTCATACGTTGTAACACTACAAGATAGTGCTGCAACGATTAATCGATTAACTCAAGTATTTGATTAGGAAACAAAAGATTCAAAATTTTGCTGCTTCGAGTATTCGTTTAATTAAAGTGGTGTTGCAATGGTTTGTTTTAAAAGTGTTTGCATATGGTTGTATTGATTTCGGTGGATGCACTGCCCTCCAGTCTGCCTCATTTCACAAGGCGGAATCCAGCTGCTCCCTGTTAAGAACAACATAAGGTTAGTTTTTGTTTGAGCGAATGTTTTTTCCTAATGCATTCGTAATTTAGTTCATACGTATATTTAGCATACTGAGTTCTGTGATTCATTTCGACAGCATTGACAGGAAATTTTGGCATTTTAGTCGAAAGCTAGCTTCAACTTTCAACCACGTGGGCAGCTAGCTCGCAGCTCCGCCCCCCATATACTGTAGGCCACACCTTCTTCCAAGGGATGACGTCACACGCCGCGGTCGCCACCGAAAGCGCACACGGCCGGAGTTTTGTGGGTCCGAGGCGGTTCCGACAATATTTAGCGTGAGAAAACCAAGGCAACGGTAGGTTTTCCCAATGCAAAGCTTCCTGCATGCGGGCGTTCATGTCGACTTTGCGTCATTGGTGCAATTTCAAGCGAACTGTTTGTCCTCCTAGACAAAGACCGGCCGGCACACGTGAAAACACAAAATCCGAGTTTGCATTTCGGCAAGCTAACTTGATAGCTTGAGATTGAGAGAAACCTACTCTTACACGACAATTGAATAAAATAAAGTCCATTTAGTTGTGTTTGCTAGGTGTAGTTATGTGGAAATGTATTTGTGGACCAGTCAACACCGGTTAGTTTTGCTGCATATAACTTGATTTGAAGTGAGAAAGGAGAAAACACGTTCGGGGTTTTCAACTTGGGCGCAATTTGTGTTATAACTCTATTTTTGTTTCCTTCTGCGTTTGAATGGCGGGTGAAATTCGCGGCAACAACAACCCGGAAAAACTCGCGAGACTTGAGACATGCTTGGCTCGCAACTGAGAAGCGTCGGCGCGTCCGCCATGTTGGATGTGGTATAGCGCCTGTGTAGGCGCACTATCCTATTCCCCTCACTATCCACTCGCGGGGGCCTGCGCTTGTCAGTGACGTTCCTTATTCTCGGAATGAATATACAACTTTAGCATTTGTTAATAATACGCTCTGTGTGTAGTGTCATCCATCGATGTTCCTTTTTAAATTAGCACTTTTAAGCGAACGCAAGAAGTAACAACGGGAACATTTTTAAACAGGCATTTCACGGGAGAGCATTTCGACTCTTCGGCCAATCATATAGCGAGAGCGAGTGGATAGTGAGGGGAATAAGATAGTGAGCCTACACCTGAGTTATAATTTATAAATTTAGCATTTTGTTGTACTGTCACGATACAGTTTAACTCGATGCTTAAAAAATATAAATAAAATATAAATAAAAATATATTATTTATTTCGAGACTACTCAAAAATACGTTTTCTTACAAGGAAACCGCAAACAAGCGTGACTGTCAAAAGTAGGGCAAAATGAAATGTCCTCTAAGCCAACAAATTTCTGGTGAGCTTTATGAATAGAGAAACAAACAAAAATATTGATTAAATTGAATTTAACTTAAAAAAGTCAACAATTTGAACAATATGTACTATTTAGCGTTAATAATGTGCAACACTCAAATGCTAGCTGGATAGGGCCCTCGCAGGTGTTGATTTTGGGGCACTTCCTACTCATTTAATGACATTCTTGGGTCACTTTTCAGTAACCCAAAATCAACAGGAAGTGACCTGTAAATGCCCCAAAAGGAAAAGGGGGTGACCGAAAATCAACAGGAAATGATGTGAAATGCCCCCAAATGAACTCATCGCCTGGCATTGGCTGCCACTGACCACCATAGACGTCCAATCTGTTTGAAGTCGGAGGGATGCCACTCTCTCACATCAAATGGATTGGACGTCTACTAGTGATGAACTCATTCCGATTCACAGCAGAAGGATTAAAACAGCCTGTTTTTCTGTTTAAAACATCTATAGAAATACTGCCTACACTTCATGTTTGATATGGTTTTTCATTATGGATTTCCACCTGCGGGAATGAAAAGGGCCTTTATTGTTTAGGTCTTGAAGTCAGTATACATCTCGCCTAATGCAATCTTCTGATATGCTTGTAAGCATGACCTGTTGTTTTTCACTGAAACTGCTGATAGTTAGTTTTGCCTCAGATAATCACGGACTTTAACTGCCAACAATAATCATGGACTTTTAACTGCCAACCAGCAAGGCTCATGACCTATTTTGCATGATCAATTAATCACCAAACAGACACACCTCCTTTTAAGTACAGTATATAAGCAACATCGAGCTCTCTGTTCGGCGTGCATTTTTTCCACACAGCTTTGTTCTGTCATTGAATGCACCCAGAAATTTCAGAAAATAAAACTGCGCAGTAATGATCTCTTGCCAACAGTCAGTCTTTTACTTTGCAATCCAGTCTAGCCATCTCACCTGAATTGAAAACGAACACGCGGAGGACCTGAAAGACTGCCTCCAACAATCTTCAGACAAACAGCCTGACAGACTGAAGATTTTGGATTCCAACCCTTTGCCGACACTTGCTTCTTGGGGCAGCCATGAGGAGGTAAGTACATAAGAGTACACAAGTGACAGCGTTGTCATTAATGTTGCACCGATACCTTTTTTTTTTGTGCTTCCAAAACTGATTACAATACTGTGATTTTGGGGTGTGATGATATATAGAAAAGGTCATATATTGCGATATTTTGTAGCCCACACGGTGACCGATATGCTCCCGCCAAGAATCGGTATATCATTTTATAAAGGTGTCACTGTTAAAAAAAATAAAATAAAATGGATCTAACACGTTGCTACACAAATCTTCTATTAGAATAGTGTCTACGTTAGCTCACTGGCTGCCATCGACGGCGCTTGACATTCAATTCATTTTACCGGAATGGACGCCTTGCGCACTGAAACCAGAGCATTCACAGCCAGTCTTTAGTGGGCATTTACAGGTCATTTCTTGTCCATTTTAGGGCATTTACAGGTGACCTCCTGTTGATATTGGGTTACTGAGCAGGAAGTGACCCGAGAATGTGAAATGAATAGGAAGTGACAAAATTGCCCAAAAATAACAGAAAGTGACCAAATATTTCCCCAAAATCAACAGAAAGTGATCAATGAACAGGAAAAAACCCCAAAATCAACGAGAAGCAACTCAGAAATGCACCAAAATCTGCAGGAAGTGAACAAAAATCAACACCGTAGCAGATGGATGAAAAGTGCTTGTTTTTCTGTTTTTTAGTTGGTTTGTAGAATATCTTACAATGATTTCCTGACCCCGATCATTCTATCGCCATATTGTGAGATCATCGGTATCTTGAGCCTTGCAACACAAATCGCATCCTATCGTCAGGTAGGTCTGCACAACATTTCGTCTGAACATCGCAAATCGCATCAAACTAAGCTATTTTCTAATGCTGATTTCTAAAGAATGGAAAAAGATATGAACTAACTTTTTCTGCTGAAAGAAGAGAGTCTATCTTTTGGTGGGTTCCATGTTTATATAGCAATAAAACAGAATTTTCTGGGGGCCTTGCAAAATCAGTCAAAATCCAATAAAGCGGCCGGGAGCAAAGGGCCTTGCTCCGGTGAAAATGGCTGGGAGTGAATGTGTTAAGTACCAAACGCCCGCTGCACTGGTGACCAAGAAAAACAGTTTGGTCACACTGCTTAGCAGGAGGGAGTTTGAGAGGCTGTACGAGCATGAAGCAGAAAAACATAAATATATATTTTTTAAATTCCAAACCCAATCCTTTTCGCCCGATGTCCGATCACGTGATCAGGACATCTCTAATGAATACATGTGGTCATAATGACCCAAAGTTTTTCAAAAACAAGGTATCCAAATTATCTGGTGAAAATTATTTTAGTTGGAATGTCGCAATATACAGTATATCGCTAACCCCCAAAAAGTAGCAATGTCAGTTTTTTCGTTCAGCCCTATCGTCAGGTACTCAGAAGTTCCCACCACTAGCTGAACTGGAAGGAAGTGACCCGTGAATGCCCCAAAATCAACAGGAAGTGTCTTGTAAATGCCCCAAATTTGACAGACCTTTAAATACACCGAGAATCAACAGGAAGTTGCTCTTAAATGCCCCAGAATCAACAGGAGTTGCCTCGTAAGTAGGGATGGGAATTTCAACTAATTTCACAGCCGACTAGTTTGATTTTATTTGCGAATTGTCGACTAGTCTGTAAGCAAGAAAACTCGAAATACAATACATACCGTAATTTTCTGACTATAGGCGCACCTGACTATAAGGCACCACCCACCAAATTTGACACGAAAATTGCATTTGTTCATAGATAAGCCGCACTGGACTATAGGCCGCAGCTGTCCTCACGACATTATGGGATATTTACACAAAAAGATATTAACTGGTAACACTATATTTGATAGCTGCATCAAAAGACTGTCATTAGATCAAATGAACCGCCATGAATCATTGCTTCATTTGGCCATCACTCCTCCCTTAGGGGAGACAGTCAGCCTCTGCTGCTGCCTTCTGTCAACAATGTTGTCGTCCAGTATGCCTCCTAACATGCATTGAAGCGCTACAGATGGAAATAATCAGAATTCATGTTCTGTGCTAATTATTTCTTCAGTTACTGTTCCAGTTGTCTCATTAATTGCTAGGTATGGTATTTGGTAACACTCTATTTGACAGTGGCGCCATAGCACCTTCATAAGACCATCATAATTTTGACATGACACTGCCATGAGTATTAATGAATGCTTATGACAGATGTCATTTTGTGTCATCTGGAAAATTATCCCAATTTTTAATGGATGTAAAGATCCGAGCTGGACATAAATGAAGTTGGTGGCATAATTCATATTGTATAATAATTATAATAGTCTTATGACGCCACTGTCAAATGAAGTGTTACCTATTAACCCATAGAAATCGCACTGGACTATAAGCCGCAGCATTCAAAATGAGGGGAAAAAAGTAGCGCCTTATAGTCCAAAAATTACGGTACATTAACTAAAAAGTTTAAAATGCAAAGGTTTTGTGTATTTAGAAGCTATTTCAGCCCAAACATTCAGGACAAGTTTATTAAAATTCTATTGATGTAACTGAAAGAAAAATGAAAGATGCATGATGCTTTATTTAATCAAAATGTAAAATCCGAAACGTTTAATTATGAGAAGGCGGTTAAACGACTAGTTGCACACATCCCTACTCGTAAATGCACCAAAATTAACAGTAAGTGAGTAAAAATCAACAGGAAAAGACCTATTATGCTCCAAAACCAAAAGTGAACTCATTGACAGCCATAGATGTCAGATCCTTTTGAAGTGAAAGGGATGGCAACGAATCATTCGATGCCATCGGATGTGTTTTAATGATAAATTCATTGAAATTGACAGCAAGAGAATGACGAGAGCTTGTTTTCCTGTTTTTTAGTAGTATCGTAGAATACCATGAAACGATTTCCCAACCCCAATAATTGTTCTATCGCCATATCGGTACCCAGAAGTTCCTGCCCCTCGTTCCAACCCACCCCTGTTTATTTCTTAGAACTCGCCGATACCCATGAGGTCATTTTAGCGCCGTATCGGCTCAAGGCTACTTGTCATATCCGTTTTTTTGCTTTTCTGTGATCAGTAAGATTTCCAAAAGGTTGATGGTGATACCGGATTCGGTCCCCCCTGAGACTGACTGGTCCAAATCGCTGACCTGGCTCAACGGTCTACTCAAGACGGAATTCCAAGCGATGCGGGACATCAGCTCAGGTACATGGCCATTTCAAACAAGACGGAAACGTCAGCTCAGGACTGCCTTCCTTCACGGCGGCCTTGCTGTTTTTCCAGGAGCGTGTCACTGCCAAATGATGGACTGCATCGTGCCGGGATCCGTAGACATGAGTCTGGTCAAGTTCGATGCGCGAGATGAGCAGGACTGCAAGCATAACTTTGGTCTCCTCCAACAGGCTTTCACGAAGAACCGTATCACCAAGGTACTTATGGAATGCAGCAATATTTCACTCTTTAAGTCATTCATAAATGTTTAAAAAATGTGTACTGGGATTTCCCCCCCTTTTCTGCTTGTTAGACTGTAGAACTGTAAATAAGTAAAACATAAGAATGAAAATTAAGTATATCAGGCATGAAAACCTCTCACCTTTCGGCATCAAATTTGCTAACATGCGCACTTTGCACTATAAGATGACAGTCACTTTGTATCAAATCAACAATTTTGATGGGCTCTTAATTGGCAGAGAACAAAAATGGCATTGGGTTTCTCACCTATTTCATATTCTGCACTTAGCTAGCTTTCAAATGACTTGTTATGCATATTGTGTTTGGGGTTTTTTTTGTGTTATTTTTTAATATAGTTTGTGTTTTATTTAAGAATAACAATTTATTGCATATTAATGAGTGATTTATTATATGACGCCAATGAATTGGTGTTCAAACGTCCATCTAGTCTGATCAAAAAGTTAATTTAGTAGATTAAATTAGCCTAATTTGCCTAACAAAAGTCAGCTAGCTTAAATGCTATGAATGCTAACGTATTCACAATTCTTTAAGCAAATCGCTCACGCGTAACTCCACAAACTGTAGCTCTAAACTTAATTAGAAATGCATACACAATCATATATTAGCTGAAACAACTTACAGCCTTATGTGGGCCAAACCAGAGCGCAGCTATCCTTTATCCATGTCAGACGTCTGAGTCGACTCCTGAGTTATACAAGACGACAGTCCAGCCAGACTCAACTCTTCCACCAGAGGGCAGTGTATCCTCCATAATTAAACAAAATACAATACTTTTCGGGTAGTTATTTAGAATTTTTAAAGGCTTAATTCTGATTTACGCAGAAATTTGGGTTACGCTGCCAGCGTAGGAACGGAACTCGTTCGTAACCCGGGGACCACCTGTATTCACATTGTCACATTTCTTGACTATAGAAATTTAAAATAAATTTCATGTTGGCGTAAAACATGAAGTCGACGCACTTGATTGACTTTGGCAGGGCACGCAAAATGATGGGCGGGGGCGAATCTGGCCCTCAAGGGCGCCAGTTTGACACCACTGTTCCGACGTACCCTGTTGTCTTTCTTTTCCTTTAGAACATTCAGTTGGAACAACTGATAAAAGGCGATTTTCAAGTCAACTTCGATTTCCTGCTTTGGTTCAAAACCTTCTGCTCGGCCAATGTGATTAATGAAGATTATGACGCGGTGAAAGCTCGGAACCAACGCGACATCCGTCCGTACCCGCCGCCTGAGCTCTCCCCAAAAAGTAAGATCTTTCTCTGTGCCAGTAAACCGGACTGAATTTTGTATTCTAAGTCCCAATTGCATTTTCTTTTAGGTGGCAGTAAAGTGGACCCTTCCGCTGCAGGCCATAGAGACAAGAAAGCCAACGGCAAGGTAGCAGCAACACTTTTTTGGGGCTCTAAAATGATGCTTTTTTATTACTTCATTGGCATTGAAAACTAATTCAATGCCAGCCATCCCAGCTACGACAACACTTTAAATTTTTTCATTAATAAGAAATCTTAATTCTATTAATTTCGATACACTTCACCCTTACTAAGGTTGTTTCTTTACAACAGAAAAGGTAAAGCTGTTACATATAGAGCCTACCTGTAGGAATGAACAGGCTTACTACAAAAAGACCAAGCTAAACATGACTAATTTATTTAAAAATCCGTATGTTAGAAAAATAAGTATATTATAGATATCTATAACCCTTGCTAAATCCTGTTTGTTTTTCTCATGGAACCTGCAGATGCATATGTTGACTTGCATCCATCTTTTTTTTTTTTTTCCAAAAAGAAATGTCAAAATTCTGAATTAGTCTCAAAATCATGAAATATTAGGTGTATCAAATGTGATACATTTGGCAATATAGGGTTAAAATGGGCTTTTGGACGTCCGCACAAGTTTTTGGCATCGGGAAACGTATGAAGAAAACATCCTTTATATGTGGACGGTCGTAATGTCTAGAGTCGTTAGTACGAGGTCCATAGCAGCAGTGTTTACTCGGCATGTTCTTTTTTGAAACCGGCAGAAAACAAGCAGTACTTGCATGGTTTGTATGCGAGCGCGCTTCTATGTTAACCCCTTTCTGGTTTACAATGGTGACGATGGCAGCCTTGAGGTCTAAGAATTGCATTTGTACGGTACGCTATTTAAATGAGTTAAGTGCTGCTTATGTAAAGTGCTTATTTCTTCCTAATATCCTGTTTTGAGGCTCCGACAATGGCAGATGAAGAATCTCTAAATGGGAGCGATGGTTTGATGGAGAGTGACAGTGAGCGGATGTCGGAGGGCGGCGATGACAAAGTAACATCGCAAGGTAAATAATAGAACTATGAGATAAAAGTCGTCATATTAGCAAGAGGAAAAAAATCGTCGTAATAAGTCATACGTTGTAGAATTACGAGATTGAAATCTTAATATTATGAGTTTTAAATTGTTATATTACAAGATTGAAGTCGTAAGACTATGAATTTAAAGTCGTTGTATTAGCACAAGAAAATTGTTTAATATTATGAGAATAAAATCATGTTGTAAAATTACAAGATTAAAATTACAATATTGAGATTAAAGTAGTGTTACGAAATTAAAATCGTAGTATGAGTACAAGATTAAAGTTGTAGCATTATGATGATAAAGTTGCATTACTATCAGATGTCAGTATTATGAGATTATAGTCGTAGCATTAGCACAAAATTAAAGTTGTTGTATTAGTATGAAGAAAAAAAAACTTTCATATTAGAAGAATAGTCATATTTTGTAATTTTGCCCGATTAAAGTCGTATTCGTACGAGAAAATTAATTATGGATGCAGTGCGGCTAATTTAGCAGAATTTGCTGCTGCGTACTATCCGTAAATTATTTTACCCTAGCTGGGCTACAAAGTATAAATCCTCATATTGACGATCATTTCATGTGCCAAAAGATTTAGGATTTCCTTAATTGTAAAACCGATTCTAAAATACAAGTTGCTCACAATATTTTTTATTTTAACAGAAGCAGCGAAGTGCTACGTGAAGTACGTAGCGGCTAATTTAGCTACATTAGCCGTACTGCATCCATTCATATTACGTCATCTAATATTACAACGTTAATCTTGTAATTTTACTTTTTGTCTCTTAATAGTACTACGATTTTAATCTTCGAAATATTACATTTTTCTTGTACTAATATCACAACTTTACTCTCCTAATATTAAGACGTTTTTTTCTCGAACCGGTGCTACAACTTTTTTCTCATACCAATACGACGACTTTCATCTCGTAGCCTATTTTTTTCCCCTTTGGCCTGGATCCTCATTAAACGTGTTATCATTGGAGAAATTGCAAATCATCATGTCCATTTTGTCCACGTTTCCTAGCTGTGAATGAGCTTCGCATGCAGTGTTTAAAGCCGTGCCACGTAGTCCTGACCAAATTAAAAGGTAAGATTTAGCAAGTAGGCTAGAGCTGGGGTGTTTGAGGGCCAGATCCGGCCCGCAGTATCATTTTGTGTGGCCAACAAAAGTCAATGCTTTATCAGAGTTCCTGCGGGGTCTTAAAAAGTCTTAAAAGCATTGAATTTATGAATTGGGGAAATATTACCTTCAAAAGTATTGAATTTTCATACGTGGGTCTTAAAATGTATGATGTATAACTTCTACGTGCCTCATTTCTCCTCAAGTGTCATTCGTCATTTTGATTAAATAACAAAGCTTAAATAAATGGGGCGGAGGAGCCAGTCATTGAGAACGCAACGCAGGCAATCGTTGTTAGCCCTTGAAATTAAAAAAAAATATATATATATAGACAAGTTTCCAAAGTACTTACGCTTTGCTTTCTGCTGGCGACTTCAGTTTTCACTGTGTTTAACCAAAACAACAATGGTGCTGGTGTGGCATCATGGTGTTCGGTACACGCAGTCAGAGGGCGAATACGCCTGAGTTTATAAAAAAAAAAAAATCCATGTCGGAGTTAGTCCTCTTCCGCTATACAGTGCTGGCCAAAAGTATTGGCACCCCTGCAATTCTGTGTCGGATAATGCTCAATTTCTCCCAGAAAATGATTGCACAAATTATTTGGTAGTAATATCTTCATTTATTTTGCTTGCAATGAAAAAACACAAAAGAGAATGGGAAAAAAAATCAATCATAATCATTTTACGCAAAACTCCAAAAATGGACCGGACAAAAGTATTGGCACCCTCAGCCTAATACTTGGTAGCACAACCTTTAGACAAAATAACTGTGAACAATAGCTTCCGGTATCCATCACTGAGTTTCTTACAATGCTCTGCTGGAATTTTAGACCATTCTTCTTTGGCCAACTGCTCCAGGTGTTTGAGATTTGAAGGGTACCATTTTCAGATCTCTCCACAGGTGTTCTATGGGATTCAGGTCTGGACTCAATGCTGGCCACGTTAGAATTCTCCAGTGCTTTCTCTCAAACCATTTTCTAGTGCTTTTTGAAGTGTGTTTCCAGTCATTGTCCAGCTGAAAGACTCATGACCTCTGAGGGAGACACAGCTTTCTCACACTGGGCCCTACATTATGCTGCAAAATTTGTTGGTAGTCTTTAGACTTCATAATGCCATGCACACGATCAAGCAGTCCAGTGCCAGAGGAAGCAAAGCAACCCCAAAAATCAGGGAACCTCCGCCATATTTGACTGTGGGGACCGTGTTCTTTTCTTTGAAGGTCTCATTCTTTTCCCAAAAAGCTCTACTTTTGTCTCATCTGACTAGAGAACATTCTTCCAAAACGTTTTTGGCTTTCTCAGGTAAGTTTTTGCAAATTCCAGCCTGACTTTTGTATGTCTCTGGGTCAGAAGTGGGGTCTTCCTGGGTATCCTACCATTGAGGCCCTTTTCATTCAGAATCCGATGGATAGTACGGGTTGACAGTGTTGTACCCTCGGACTGCAGGACAGCTTGAACTTGTTTGGATGTTAAATGACATTCTTTATCCACCATTCGCACAATCTTTTGTTGAAATCTCATCGAGACACAGGAACATTCAGGTCTTTGGAGATGGACTTGTAGCCTTGAGATTGCCCATGCTTCCTCTCAATTTTGCTTCTCAAGTCCTCAGACAGTTCTTTGGTCTTCTTTTCTCCATGCTCAATGTGGTACACACAAGGACACAGGACAGAGGATGAGTCAACTTTAATCCATTTTAAGCTAACTGCAAGTGTGATTTAATTATTGCCACCACCTGTTATGTGCCAGAGGAAAGTAACAGATGCTGTTAATTACATAAATTTTAGAAGCATCACGTGATTTTTCAAAGGGTGCCAAAACTTTTTGTCAGGCCCATTTTGGGAGTTTAGTGTAAAATGATTTAAATTTTTTCCATTCTCTTTTGTGTTTTTTCATTGCCAGAAAAATAAATGAAGATATTACTACTAGAGGCGTGCGAAATTTCCGATTCTTAGATTATTCACGATTCGGCCGTGGAAGATTCGAGATCGATTCACAAACATCCAAATTCCGATTATTGAATTATACCAGGTAAAACACAGTCAGCGCTGTCTTTGGGACGCAATGAGGAACGGACCGAGAGTAAATATCATGTTCAACTCATGCCGCTAGATAAAAAAAAACAATCATACCTGACTGCGGCCGACAGCCGCTACAAACAACACCCAGTTGCTAGTTGCTACAAACATAAAGCTACAATAGATATCATATATATGTAGAACTAGATGCAAAATGACAGACGATGGCGGTGTTAGAACAAATATTATTGAACCGAGATGCGAAATCACACTTTCCGGCGTTAGTAAACAGCCACCATCTTAAAGCAGTATTAAAGCAGTGACTTCTCTAGAAGGCTCTGTTGTAGCGTACCTAATTAACTTTTTATCTAAAATACTCCTAAATTGGCAGAATCTTGTCTTGAGTCTATGTTTAAATGATGAAATAGTTTTAAAACTTTGACAAAAGTAGACAGAAGGGAAATTATGGAATAATGGGAGCAATTTTAACAACTGTAACAGTTGATTCACAACATTAAATTAATTGAATGTAGTTTAAAGCTGCTGATACAGAATGGGGACTGGAGTATTTTATTTACTGTTATTTTTGTATATTTGTTTATTGTTATATGCTAACTTGATACTGAAAGAGTAGTTTGGTGTAGTCTGAGAGGATTTTTGAACAATTTTGGAACTAACTAATTTTATTTAAAAAAAAAAAAAAAAAAAAGGATGGGGGGGTGCATCAGTAATCGTTTTATAATCGAATTGGAGCCAAAAGCATTTGTAATAGCAATAATTTTCTTTGAGAAATTGAGCATTATCTGACAGAATTGCAGGGGTGCCAATACTTTTGGCCAGCACTGTAGGTGGCGGTGGAGGTAATGTGCCTAAACCAACAACCGGTATTGTGGTAAAAGACGACAAACGTAACCAAACGAAGAAGAAATTATCACTGTCACTGCCCTTGAGGCATTCCCAGGAATTAATAGAGGGATTTGGCTTTCGTTCATTTAGCACAGGAGTCAAACTCACATTTTACACTTTCTTTACCCCGCACTCACTCATGTCCTGCATTCAACAACTATTTACAATTGTGGTGTCAGTTGATCCACAAGTCACACCAATAGGAGCGTGGTGTTGCTACACCATTTCAGCGCTGGCAGCACCTCTAGCGAGGCTACAATATTTTCAAATCAAGAAATGTTTATTTTGCTTTAGCCCTAGGCTGAAGTCATTAAAACACTGAGTATTGAGTACACTATTTCAAGACCTTTTTTTTTTTTTTTTTTTTTAGTTTAGGAACGATTTGCACATTTTTAGCCAATATAAAAATATCATGTTGCAGTTTATGTTCTCTGCTAATGTTTTACAGTTAACTGTGTGTAATCCAACATTGAAAATGGTATTATCTTATTTTTATATTATACTACAACATGGCCCATTACAAAGATGACACCCCTGGGCTAGACTCATTCTCTCTCTCTGTGATTGTTAAGTTGTTTTAACACGATTATTGACTTCCCTAGGCTTAAAATTACATGACAGCTCAATTGGTGAAGACGACAACGACGACTCTGAAGAAAGGGTAGGTTTTCTTCAGCTACGTGACTCTGTGTTTTTTTTTAATTTAGAAAAAATATTAAAGGCCTTGGGGGTGGGTCAAGAGACCCAACATCTCTGCCTGTTTAACTTAGTGTCGTCCTTTCATGACATTTTAAAAACAAGCTTTTAAAAAAAAAAGATTGTTTTACCTCACTCTACTTTTTTAAAATTTTGAAATCACTCCAAGAAAATGTCATTTGAACATCATTTCAGCCTTACCCATTCAAAAAGCACCCAGACATATTTTTAAGGCTGCTGTTCCAGTTATGCCCATCAGATGCTCTCCTACTCTTCTTCTATCCCTCCTACCAAAGGTAATGATGGCCCATCATCCAGTCAAAGCCATCAGTCTTGACCAGACATGTCCAAAGTCCGGCTCGGAGGCAAAATCCGGCACGTGGTCAAATTTCATCCGGCCCCCAGCCTCTGTCATAAAATCAATAATGTCTAGCCCGCACACAGATTTAATAAATTGTTCAGTAGTACCGCTACCAGCTTACACACTAAATTCTGCTCCTCATTTACCCACTAAAAGGCAGCAGCACTCTAAGCAACATTACTCCGTGTGACCCTTTACTCCCAATTTTCTAAAATGGTGACAATCAACAAAAAAAAGTTGACTGCGACGTCCAACGCTTCAAGGATAGGTGGAAATTGGACTATTTCTTCACTAAAATACGCAACATCTGTGTCTGCCTCATTTGCAAAGAGACACTCGCTGTTTTTAAACAGTTCAATGTGAGGCGATATTACCCAACAAGACACGCTGACATGTATGACAACATTACAGGGAAGATAGAAGTAGTTTCCGAGGTACTTCTGCTTTACTTCCTTATGTCTGCAAATAACTTCAGTTTTAGAATTTCTCCATCCAAAAAACGACAGTGGAGCTGGAGTAACATTACTCATCAAAATCCCTTAAAAAAGATAATTTGGAAACACCGCATCCATCTGCCATCATCACGACTGGGGAGGACAGCATGTTCATGAAGGCAGATGTGAAACCAAGCTCGTGCAAGCACAAAGACTGGGTGTTTTTGTAGCCATGTTGCCCCTGTGTTAATGGAAGGTATGTTATTCCGATCCCTGCCCATGAAACGACTTGTTGCCTTTGATATTGTTATTACGATGATTATTATAATTATGATGATCTTTAATATTATTTACTACAACTACTGTATCGGCTGCTAGCCTGTTGCTAATCAGTATGTGTAGATGGCACACTTATGTCAACGCATAAATGCAATTGTTACAAGTTTTTGGTTTGTTTGTTTACAGATGGAAAATGGTGTTAGGCATAGGAAGACAAATTGATGTGCCTCACATCAACACTTACTGTATGTTGATGGACATATATGGAAACTACGTGTGTTCTACCCGGGGGCGGCCGAGAGGCGGGGACAGACAGTGGCTTGCCTCGTGGCGGACCGTCAGCTCATTCTCGAGATCCAACTGCAGCAACTTTAAGATATGCAATTGGAGCTGGAATTACTGTGGAAGGCGTGAGAAAGTTCGTCTGCAGGCCGCCAAGGGTCAAAGTTTGACGAGGCTCTCAAGCCGCTCCGGTGCTCTGCTGTCTGATATCACATTCTCGTATGCTATTTTTTCTAATTTTATAAATTGTGATTTATTGACCTTTTTTGCACATGCCCCAATCGTTTTAAATAAAACAAGAAATTGAATCATGTTGTCCAAATGTTTTATTGTGATCAATATCTGCAATAAAAAAGAATGACATACTATTTTTCTATAAATGCACATACATTGTAGTATTTCTTTGTAACAAAAAAAATCCGTGTCAGTCCTTCTGCATTCGGCAAATGTAGTATTTGTAATTTCACCTCATTTTGTTCACTCAAGTGACCGGTGTATGGATCAATGCTGACCGGTTGTTATAATTTTGTCCAGAAATGATCACCGAAGGGATAAGAACAAACAATCTTTTAGGTAGTTCCTCAGGTTTAAAGTACATCCTTAACTTATTGTCTCCAGCAGGTTTTGATTTAAAGCGTACGGCCGGTAGATTCACACTGGCGCTTTGAAGCTGGACACTGTTCCAAACATTACATTTCCAGCCATATACTGTATATACTGTATAAGCACTTCCGGGAGTTCACACACAGCACAGAAAGTCTCGGAGTCTCATCTACGTCGTGCTGAATCCATTTTTGGAGATTGCGTGAGTTCCTTTGGCTTGATTTTGCAGTTTTAACTTTGTCAACCCACTGCTTTCTTCAACCGCACTTCATGTTGTTCTGTCTAAACCGGATGTTCAGAGCAGAAATTGTCAAAGATGGCGCTGCCCATGTTTTGCTCAGGAAAGTTGTCTATACTGGGTCCAGCTGTTGATAAACCAGTCAAACCAGTTACTGAATTTATAAAGCCAGTCTGTAATTCCGGGAGGGGCAAGGAGGGAGAGGGAATACAAAGGAATTGAGTGGAAGACAGGGAGAAGTTGAGCAGCATAGACTCCCCCTATTGGTACGGGGTCATTGGTCATTTGACCCAGCTTGGCTAAAAAAGGACAATTTTATCACCCAGAGTCCTTTGAGTGTTAATTTGATATTAAAAAAAAAGAATAACAAATACATTTGGAAATATTTTGTATCAAGAGGCACAAAAAATAGGTTTTGGACAAGTTTTTAGCTCAGCAAAAAATAAGTAAAATTCATTTGATAAGTGTAGCAAATTATATAGATTTTTTAAATTATCGTTTTTTTTTTTTTTTTTCCCCAGGAGGAAAAGACTGTCCCCTCCAATAAAACACCTAGGGGACGAAAAAAAGCAAATTACCAGGTAAATTTGGCAAAGGTGGAGATGGTGTGGGATGGTTGACTGAAAAGCTTCTTTTTCAGGATGGCAACGGCTTTTTGAGCGGAGAGCTGGTTTGGGGCGGCGTGAAGGGCTTTCCGTGGTGGCCCGGCTTGGTGATCCCTTGGAAAACCAAATATTCCCCTCAAGGCATTCGAAGGGTCGAATGGTTCGGCGATGGGACCTTCTCCAAGGTTGGTTGGACCGGCGAACGCCCGCATAGTGCTGTCTGATATAAACATAAAGATCCTTAAAATGATATAAAGCTTTCGAGAAGGAGTTTGACGACAATACAGAGATCACTCGCCAATTCGCGCTTCAAAATTTGTGGTTTCAGTTCTTCGTGGAATTTTAAAAAATATTCATTTAAAAAAAAAAAAAAAAAAAAAAAAGCTATTTCATTTTGAGGCGCGAGAACGAATGTATCGCAGCAAAACATACTGTACATCAGTGGTCCCCAACTGTTTTTGCACCACTGACCGGTGTAATGTGGGTCTTTTTTTCATGGACCGGCAATGTGTGGCAGAGAATGACAGTAAATATAAAATAACATGTTGAGGCTAAAAACGAATATTAAGTTCAGGGAAAATGTCACTCACCGTACACTGAGTCCTGAAATCTTCTTAACAGCGGCATCTCCTAAAACGTTTCGGCAAATATCTGTGGCCGCAAGCATAATGAGTTCTTCTCCAATCATAAAAGGATTATATCAATTTTTGTCTGATTGGGGGCCAACTTCACGGAGGTGCAAATGGAACACTGCCAAACACCTACACGACATCCGAGGAGATACCAAGCGGTATTTTTCTCCATTTTTACCTTCTTTGACAGCACCCAAAGCCGGCTACAAACCTCCAACATTTCTAGGGGAATTTTAACTTTATTTTAACCCGTAAATGAAGCATCATATCCCCGCAACATGCTTATGAGTGGACCGCCACGACATCCAGGAGGTGTGCCAAGTTTCCACACCATCACAGAGTGACTGCACAAGGACAGTGATTACTGTAAATAGATTTAAATATCGTACTTTACAGTATATGTGAAATATACAATATGTAAATACATGTGAATAAATACTGTGTACTTCAGTCTTTTTAATTTTGTTTTGTTTTATTTGGGGTGTGGGGGAGTAAATCCTACCTCGCGGTGTTTCATTTTTTAACTGCGAGCGATTACTGTATATCAAAATGGTGATACCGTACTTTGTATTGTACATTGAATTAAAAATATATTTGGTGTATCAATATTATGATATTGATTAGCCCACATTGTGATTTTTTCCTGTATCGCACAGCACTACGCCCACCTATTTTATTTTTTTTCTTTTCCACTACTAAATGTGACTTTTTGGTACAGATCAGCACAGACGTTTTGGTGCCTTTCCGAAACTTCACCCAGAATTTCTGCAAAAGTTCATTTGACCGCCTGCCAAACTACAAGAAGGCAGTCTACCAGATTATAGAGGTAAGAAGTTTGTTCATTGGACGTCTCGCATCGTCAATGGCACCAAATGAGTTTAATGAGTGCCTTATAAAGGGATAAATGAAAGTAAACTAAAAAAAATGAAGTTTCTGGTGAAATTGCTTGGGAATGCTTTGCTCTGTGTGTCACTTCCTGTTGCTTTTCGGTCACTACCTATTTATTTGGGGTTCCTTAATAATGCATGTTTGAGTGCCATTGAAGAGCCAGTCAAAATTGGACTACTTGCGCCGTCAATGGCACTCAAACGTGGGCATTCACAGCTAGTCCTCCCTGCCAGATAGAATTGAACATTTGTTTTTGTCAATTGGTCACATCCGTTCACCATAGTTAGGGGACAGTTTCTGTTGATTTTGGGTCACTTCCTGTACATTTTGGGCATTCCCATGTCACTCCCTGTTAGAGGTGTGCAAAATTTCATAATTCTTAGATTATTCGCGATGCAGCCGTGGAAATTTCGGGAACGAGTCACAAACATCCAAATTACGATTATTGAATTAGGTCAAGTAAAGCGGAACTAAAACACAGTCAGCGTGGTCTTCGGGATGCAATTAGGAATGGACCGAAAGTAAACATCATGCTTGTCATTACACGGGTAATGACAATGCTCAACTCACAGCTCTGGCTCAACTCATGCCGCTAGATTAGAAAAAATCAATAATACCTGACTTCTGCCGACAGCTGCTACAAACTATGTCCACATAATGCTACGGTAGATATCACATATATAAAGAACTAGATGCGACATGACATACTCGGCGGGGTTAGCAGCACATGTATAGAATACTAGATGCAAAATGACAGACTTGCCGGCGTTAGTAAACAGCCGCCATCTTAAGCCTGAGTTATACTCCCGCGTTGCGGTGACGGCGTAGCGACTACGGCGTCATTCGACATTCGATAGTTCTGCGGTGAGGGAACGCGTTGCTCTGTAATTCACCGCCAAGCCACTAGAGGGATGTGGCGTTATGTTTGTACGGTTTTGGGGCATGCTTGTTTACTTCCGCTAGTCGGAGAAAAATAAACAATGCAATATGGAACTCTTGAAAGTAAATATTCTGCTCATCAACACTGAATAAATATTGAACATACAAATGTTGAGGGGCAGGCGACGCAGAAGACGGTTTCGAGGCGGTCTGGCCGACTTTTGATGCCGCACAGAGTTTTAGACTCCGGTGGAGAGAGCTAGCTGTGGCGGCTAGCTTCAAACTGGCGTCGAGCACTGCGTTCAAGGTCTGCAAAGCCCTCCAGCCCGATTTGTTTGCTGTGTCCTACAACCAGCCAGTGGGAAGCCATAGCAGATTTCTGGCGTCTAGGGAACTTCCCAAACTGCGTTGGGAGGCTTGATTTTAAGGTTATCATAAAAAGCACCGAGGCACTCTCAATCAGTGATGATGTATCGTGTGTGTGAACTGTCTGTTATTGAAAATTAAAGATCAAAACAACTCTTGACACCAAATCTGTGCTTTATTCTTTATATACTTAAAGTGTGACACGTAAATAAGTCACAGATTCACAGCAAACATATGTACACAGGAAATGATGAAATGCACCAACCAAAAATACGACATAAAGTGATAAAAAGTTGGCAGTTTTTGGCCGACTGGGTCACCGCTTCGTGTGGCCACTCGATTCCGACCACCCACGTCTCGGTGGTTCTTCCATTTATTTATTTTTTCGATCGCCGACCTTGCCATTTGGCAATCACAATAATAATTTCTTGACGAGACTTGCTCTTGATGATACTCCCGTCGGCTTGGTCCATTTTTGCGTGTAGAAAACAATGTTTGATTCTATTGTACAATGGCGGTGTTTTCGCGGTAAACCGGAAACAACAGTCTGAGCGGACCAATCACAGTCCGTTTTCGCTACGTCATACGCGTCTACGCGACGCGAAGGTTACAAAAATTGAGAGGTGCACGTCAGGCTACGGCGTAGGGTCGTAACTCGATTCTTCCTTGACGGCGTAGGTCTGACGCGGAAGTATAACTCAGGCTTTAACCTAGAGCAGGGCGGTAAACCGAAAATTTACCGTCACCGAAATTCTTAACGATGACCGACGTAATTTTGACCATGTCGGTAAATTCGGTAAATTAATAAAACAAGAAAATATAGTCTTTTCATCCCGCTTTGATTCTGTGTTGTCCGTCTATGTTCATTCCCCTTTAAGAAAGCAGTGAATGTGCTTACGTAGGGAGTCACGTGATCATCAGGAAGCCAATCAAACAAAAGCCCGGTAAGCTAACGCTAGCAGCTAACGCTACAAGCAAAACGTGATGGAGTGTGGCTTAAGAGAGGTTCACCAAACTTTCAACCGACATTTAGTAGACTCTTGGTGGCATCCAGACGGGCTTTCACCCGCTGTCCTCCTTTGTTCTCACGATTTCCGGAGATGGTGCTTTCAGTGCTTTCTACTGGTAGCCAGGCTAACGCTAGCTAGCGGCTAACGCTACAAATGAACGTTATGGAGTCGGATAGCGGCTCTAACTTGTCGAAACGGCTGAACTTAATGAGTGGATTGGGCACGGACTGCATCTAGCAATTACTATGTGGTGTTATTTTGTATCTGTCTGTGTGTGATTCCTCTGATAGCTTTTGTGATGGTAAAGCATTCAGCATAAAGTACAATCCAACGGCAAAACTTATAATGACCGAGAAATGGCCCCAGCTATTTTTATTGTGCGTGCATTTATTAAAAAATGCACTGGGGGGAAAAAAACCCTTAAACCATAAAGTAAACACTTGTATTTAATAATTATGTCACAGCAGCCATTAACAATAAGTTGTCTTTTTGAAGTGTACTGTTCAAGCTGCAAGTCATTTGTGTTACAATTACATGTTTGCACAGGCATATTGATTTTGACAATGTACATTGTTCAAGTCATACACGCTGTTATAAATGTTCATACTTGAATTCTTATTGCTTACTAGGGCTGTCCCAAACGACTAATTTTCTCCCGATTAGTCAGCCGACTATTTTTACGATTAGTCGACTAATCTAATAATTAAAAAAAACAAAATTTTTTTTTTTGTTTTGTTTTTGTTTTCTAATTTAGCAATGAAATTTTTGTTGACGCTTATCAATTCACAAAAAACATATTGGAACACCTAAATTATTTATTAAAGTACAAATAAACACGTAAATAACAATAATAAATCACAAATAAACAATGAGTTCAAATGCTGATAGAATTAACTAGTGTATCATCCCGATTGAAAAGATGGTCTCTTAAACTGATGGTTTACAACTTTTATTCCATCCTTGATGTAAAAGCTATGGTGCACACAAATAAAACAAAATTAGAAATTAACGAAAACTTTTCACCTTTTTCCTTTTAAACCTTATTTATATATCAATGAATTGCCTATATGAATTGCCTTTACCTTAATTTATTACCTTATCATTGACAATCTCTCCCTTAAGTGCAATCACTGTATATATTGTATATATTTATGACCTTTTAACCTTATATAATTTTCTATACCATAAAATAAACCATAACATGAAATAAACCTTTCAGTTAGCATTAAGAACAATACTAATAGCACTTATACGCCCATTGTCAATGAAACATTATTATTTAGTAAGGCGACAGCACCCTCTGGTGTACAAAAAATGAAAAAACAAAAATTTACAAACTGGGTTACGGCGCTTGATGTGTTTATTCACGGCCGACGTGCAGCCAAGCTTGGCTTTGAAGAGACAGGACGGAAGAGTGTACGCTCCTTTGTTTCTTTGAAATAAGTCAATGTTTTGGACACTCTGGTGCGCTTTTTTGGCTTTGTGCCGCTTTCCCCGCTTGCATACAGAGCATCCGACATTCTGAACTTTCCGCGCATATATTTTTTTAACCCTTCATTAACCGTCGACGGGATGTTGTGCTCGTCGACGGATTTACGTCATCGATGACGTCGACTATGTCGACTAGTCGGGACAGCTCTATTGCTTACAATACATTTTTATAAACTTAATGTTTAGACTGCATGTACAATTGTTAAATACAGTATATCAAATTGAATGCTGGTAAATAAATCAACAAGAAATAGTTAATCTGTATTTCATGCATTGATTCAGATTTTCAAATTATATAACAGTCCGCTTGGGCGAATTTATCGTCATTTATCGTTATCGAGATAAATCTGCTCAATTTATCGTGATACATGTTTAAGGCCATATCGCCCAGCCCTACTTTAACCCTATGTTGCCAAATGTCCCACATTTGATACACCTAAAATTTCATGATTTTGAGACTTATTCAGAATTTTGACTTTTCGTTTTGGAAAAAGAAAATGATGGATGCAAGTCAACACATGCATCTGCAGGTTCCATGAAAAAAACAAACAGGATTTAGCAAGGGTTATAGATATCTGAGCGCTTATTACATATTCATTTTGACTTTTTACAAATTTGAAAAAAAGGTTTCATTAGGACGTTATTTTTCAAATTTTGGGATTCTCTGATAATTGCTTCATATTGCTGGCATTAAAGGGTTTAAAGGCTGTTGTAGCGAACCTATTTAACTTTTATCGAAAATACTCTCAAATCGGCAAAATCTTGACTTAAATCTATCTTTAAAACCGCTTTAAAACTTTCACATGTCGAAAGTAGACAGGAGGGAAATTATGGAATAACGGAAGCCATTTTAGAATAGAATAGAATAGAATAGCCCTTTATTGTCATTATACGGTTGTACAATGAAATTGTGGAGCATCTCCCTTTACAGTGCAGGACAAGTAAAACAAAATCTCGAAAGTGGCTTGCAAGAATAAAGTATAAAATCTAAATAAATATGAAATACGTATGAGGCACTCCAATGTTCAGGCAGTTTAACAACTTTAACAGTTGATCACAACATTAAATTAATTGAATGTAGTTTAAAGCTGCTGATATAGAATGAGGACTTCATTATTTTATTTACTGTTTTGAACTGTTAACTTGATACTGAAATACCGTAATTTCCCGAATACAACGCGCACTTTTTTCCCCCAAAATCAACTTGTAAAATCATGGTGCGCATTATAAACGGGTACATGGATGGAGACAGAAATATATATATATATATAAACCGATTTTCTTTAATTGACACGGCCATGTTGTGTTGTAGAAACATATGCAGCAACCCGTTGCCGACCGTTACGGTACGTGACGTCACCATTTTGTTTCGGT
Source organism: Corythoichthys intestinalis (assembly GCF_030265065.1). Lineage (NCBI taxonomy): Eukaryota > Metazoa > Chordata > Actinopteri > Syngnathiformes > Syngnathidae > Corythoichthys > Corythoichthys intestinalis. The sequence continues at coordinate 70,998,129 of NC_080396.1, forward strand.
AATACTTCACTCTAATCGGCCGAATGATTTCGTCTGTATTACATTCTGCTTTTTTCAATCAATCCATGGAAGAAACATTTGTTCATCATGATGAAATGAGCAGATTATACAGCAGCCTTTAAAAGAAAAGTCACATCTGTTTTGTTTTCTCCTAAATTCTGGTAAGTTGGAGAAGTTGTCAAATCATATTATTACCGTGAATATTGTCAGTTTATGGTATTGTTTTGAACTACCAATTTGCTATGCTTGTGCTGTGTTTCACCAGTCAGTAAAATGACATTTCTGTATCTGTACACGAGCTCTGTTTTCTTGTATCCTTCTATTTATTGGTGTTAAAATTAGGGTATGCGTTATAAACGGGTACAATAATTTCCCCCAGATTTTACAAGTAAATTTGTGGTACGCATTATACACGGGTGCGCCTTATATTCGGGAAATTACGGTAGCCGTTTATTTAAGCCTCAGAGGATTTTTGTACTATTTTTGTAATTAATGTACGATACATTAAAAGCAGCTATTAGCTGGGGGGGCATAATTAATCGATTTATTAATTGAATCGTAGCCTCTGAATCGTAATCTAATCGTTAGGTGCCCAAAGATTCTCACCTCTACTCCCTGAATAGTTTGGGGATTTTTCAGGGCACTTCTTGTTGATATCAGGTCATTTCTTCCCCACTGGAAATGAAATGGGTTCATTGGAACTAAATGGTAATTTTTTTGGTCAAGTTTAGGTGGAATCGTACGCTTTTGGCAAAAAAAAAAAAAAACAACCTGTGCCTTGATTTCCTTATTTTTTCCTGTTGACTTTGGGTCACTTTCCTGATGATTTTGGGGCATTCATGGGTCACTTCCTATTGATTTGTGGGAATTTCTGAGTCATTTGCTGTTAATTTTGGGTCATTTCCTATTGATTTGGGGAAATTTCTGGGTAGGTTCCTGTTAGTTTTAGGGCATTTATGTGTCACCGTTGATTTTGTTTCACCTCCTGTGGATTTTGGATCATTTACGGTTCACTTCCAGTTGATTTGGGAAAGAATCCAGTGTGCATATGGACTTTGCTCATGATGGCTTCCCAAATTCTTATTTTTGTCATTGGCATTCAAGATAAACTGGGCTCAATTGTCGCTTCATGTATAAATTCTTATTGGGCTACCCATTTTCACTGATTTACAAAAAAATGACACGGGTTGTAATAGCCATTTTTTCCAAAACGGACCAAGGCATCAAGCAAGCCTCTCTCAGGAGTCATGAAGGAAGGTTCTGGTCTACCTCAAGAAGACTTGAATCGGGGCCAACATGATGATAAGGCTGAAGGCGAGCATTTCAAGAGGTGCCATTTGCCTGCAACCACACTTTTTCTTGTTCATCACTACATAAGTAATTGAAGTACTGTACAGTGATCCCTCACTTATCGCTGTTAATGGGGACCAGAACGGACTGAGTGGAGGCCGTTTAAAGTAGTGTCACCCCCAATTTTTAACATGTTTTTTTGTGTGCAAGTATCAATATGTACATACAGTGCCTTGCAAAAGTATTCGGCCCCCTTGAATCTTGCAACCTTTCGCCACATTTCAGGCTTCAAACATAAAGATATGAAATTTATTTTTTTTGTCAAGAATCAACAACAAGTGGGACACAATCGTGAAGTGGAACAACATTTATTGGATAATTTAAACTTTTTTAACAAATAAAAAACTGAAAAGTGGGGCGTGCAATATTATTCGGCCCCTTTACTTTCAGTGCAGCAAACTCACTCCAGAAGTTCAGTGAGGATCTCTGAATGATCTAATGTTGTCCTAAATGACCGATGATGATAAATAGAATTCACCTGTGTGTAATCAAGTCTCCGTATAAATGCACCTGCTCTGTGATAGTCTCAGGGTTCTGTTTCAAGTGCAGAGAGCATTATGAAAACCAAGGAACACACCAGGCAGGTCCGAGATACTGTTGTGGAGAAGTTTAAAGCCGGATTTGGATACAAAAAGATTTCCCAAGCTTTAAACATCTCAAGGAGCACTGTGCAAGCCATCATATTGAAATGGAAGGAGCATCAGACCACTGCAAATCTACCAAGACCCGGCCGTCCTTCCAAACTTTCTTCTCAAACAAGGAGAAAACTGATCAGAGATGCAGCCAAGAGGCCCATGATAACTCTGGATGAACTGCAGAGATCTACAGCTGAGTTGGGAGAGTCTGTCCATAGGACAACAATCAGTCGTACACTGCACAAATCTGACCTTTATGGAAGAGTGGCAAGAAGAAAGCCATTTCTCAAAGATATCCATAAAAAGTCTCGTTTAAAGTTTGCCACAAGCCACCTGGGAGACACACCAAACATGTGGAAGAAGGTGCTCTGGTCAGATGAAACCAAAATTGAACTTTTTGGCCACAATGCAAAACGATATGTTTGGCGTAAAAGCAACACAGCTCATCACCCTGAACACACCATCCCCACTGTCAAACATGGTGGTGGCAGCATCATGGTTTGGGCCTGCTTTTCTTCAGCAGGGACAGGGAAGATGGTTATAATTGACGAGAAGATGGATGCAGCCAAATACAGGAACATTCTGGAAGAAAACCTGTTGATATCTGCACAAGACCTGAGAATGGGACGGAGATTTATCTTCCAACAGGACAATGATCCAAAACATAAAGCCAAATCTACAATGGAATGGTTCAAAAATAAACATATCCAGGTGTTAGAATGGCCAAGTCAAAGTCCAGACCTGAATCCAATCGAGAATCTGTGGAAAGAGCTGAAGACTGCTGTTCACAAACACTCTCCATCCAACCTCACTGAGCTCGAGCTGTTTTGCAAGGAAGAATGGGCAAGAATGTCAGTCTCTCGATGTGCAAAACTGATAGAAACATACCCCAAGCGACTTGCAGCTGTAATTGGAGCAAAAGGTGGCGCTACAAAGTATTAACGCAAGGGGGCCGAATAATATTGCACGCCCCACTTTTCAGTTTTTTATTTGTTAAAAAAGTTTAAATTATCCAATAAATTTTGTTCTACTTCACGATTGTGTCCCACTTGTTGTTGATTCTTGACAAAAAATTAAAATTTTATATCTTTATGTTTGAAGCCTGAAATGTGGCGAAAGGTTGCAAGGTTCAAGGGGGCCGAATACTTTTGCAAGGCACTGTAAAACCCTATAAATCCATGTTATCATTAGAACATAACAATAGTTTGAAACTTCAATAAAATATTAATATAAAGAACATACTTATGATAATGTATGAATATAAATTGTATTGTACATTCAGTCTCTCATATGATCCCTGTGTGTAAGTGTACATACATAGATGTAAATAAAGTGTACATAAATGTTTTTAGAAATATTATTGTTAGAACAAGATACTTATAACAAGACTAAAAATCTGCTTTGCACTGTGGGCGCCAAAGTTGAGCTGCCAAGTAGCGACGAATAACTATTGCATTGTAATTGAACTACATTTAAACTGAAAACTTCATTATACAGTCATGTGAAAAAATTAGGACACCCTATAGAAGCCTGTGTGTTTTCTAACATTTGGTCATAGAAATATTTCATATCAATTTTAACAATCTTAAGAGATTCAAGTAATAGAACTAAACAATTAAAACGGGGAAATCATTTTTTTTTAAATAACTTTCCGCAAAATGTTGATTTTAAATAAATGCAGTTTCTCTTGAGGAATAAATTAGGACACCTCCACATTCAATGCCATTTAAAATGGCTAAAATCACACATAGGTGTATCACATCAGGTGCACGTTTAGAACATCATTACCCAGTGTTTTGAAGGAGGTTTGCCTTATTTAAACCTCACATTTTGTTTGATGTGCCCCTGACTGTTAAATTGAGAGAAAACACCATGGTGAGATCGAAGGAGCGGTCTGAGCCCTTCAGAAAGAAGATTGTAGATGCTTATGAGTCTGGATTTAAAAGATAAAAATCAGCCATTCCACTGTCCGGAAAATAGTTTACAAGTGGAGGACATTCAAAACAACTGCCAACATGCCCATGTCTGGCCGTCCAAGCAAGTTCACTCCGAGAGCAGACCGCAAGATTCTAAAAGAAGTCTCCAAAACCCCTAAAATGTCACCACGGGACTTACAGCAGGCTCTTGCTACTGTTGATGTGAAAGTGCATGCTTCAACAATCAGAAAGAGACCTCACAGGTTTAACCTTCATGGGAGGTGTGCAAGAAGGAAACCTTTGTTCTCCAAGAAGAACATGAAGGCCAGACTGAGGTTTTCCAGAGTGAATGTAGACAAAGAACAGGACTTCTGGAATAATATTCCTTGGACATATGAATCTAAAAGTGAATTATTTGGACACCAAGAACAGAGGACATGCTTGGCGGAAAACCAATACAGCATTCCAGGAAAAGAACCTCATACCAACCGTGAAGCATGGAGGTGGAAGTGTCATGGTTTGGGGATGCTTTGCTGCAGCAGGACCTGGCCAGCTCACCATCATAGAATATACCATGAATCGTATCGTGTATCAGAGGGTGCTTGAGGAAAATATGAGATCATATGTGAAAAAAATTAAAACTGAAGCGAAACTGGACCCTGCAACATGACAATCACCCAAACCATACCAGTAAATCCACCAAGGACTGGCTGAAATTGAGAGTCCTGTAATGGCTGAATCAAAGCCCAGATCTTAATCCTATTTAGATGCTTTGGGGTGACTTCAAAGTGGCTGTACATGCAAGAAACCCCTCAAACATCTTACAGCTGAGCGTATTCTATGTTGAGGAGTGGGGCAAACATTTTTCAGACCGATGTCAAAGACTTCTCATTGAAGTCTTCTGGACTCATTTGGCCTCACCCAGTCTGTGAATGCACCAACTCAGTCTCCATCAGAGAAATAGTGGATACTGCCATCTCGGACCACCTTCCCATCATTTTTGACTTTGCTGCCCCTTTGTCTGCAGAAAAGCAAATTTCTCCAGCTTGTTACCGCCGGCGCATCACTCCATCTACAGCAGGAGAGTTTGTGACTGCATTTGGAGACCTGCAGCAGCATCCTGACGCCGTTCTGCCTTCTCCTGTCTGCTCAGACAGTCTTCTCTCCATTTTTTGTTCCACCTGCACTGCTGTTTTGGACTCCATTGCCCCTCTACGGCAAAAAAGTTCCAAACCCAAAGCCACTCCATGGTTTAACGACTATACCCGCCTGCTTAGGCAAAAATGCAGGCGGGCTGAACGTCAATGGAAAAAGGACAAACTCCATGTTTCTTTGGAATTGCTGAGGGACACCTTGGCTACCTATCAGGAGGCCCTAAAACAGGCCAAGTCGAATTATTTATCTTCTATTATACATAACAGCTCCAGCCATCCAAGACTGCTTTTTAACACAATTGACTCTGTTTTAAACCCGCACCCCACTGTCTTAACTGATGTGTCAGGTGCCACTTGTGAGGAGTTTCTCGCTTTCTTTCAAAACAAAGTCTCTTCGGTCAGGCAAAATGTCTGCAATTCGGGTATCTCATCAGATAATCTACATCCTCCAGAACTGCTCACTGTTTTTGAACAATTTGATCTCCTTTCATTGTCATCTCTGTCTGAAATAGTGGCATGAAACCCACTAACTGTCCGTTAGATATAATTCCAGCTGGGCTTCTAAAGGAAGTCTTTAGTTGCCTCGGACCAAGTCTGCTGGCTCTTATAAATAACTCTCTCAGTACCGGTTCTGTCCCAGCTGCCTTCAAACAGGCTGTAGTCAGACCCCTTCTTAAAAAACCCCATCTCGACTCCTCCGTGCTGTCCAATTTTAGACCCGTCTCCCACTTGTCTTTCCTTTCTAAAGTTTTAGAAAAAGTTGTTTTTATTCAATTGCAAACATTTCTAGAGACAAACTCCACCCTTGACAAGTTTCAATCAGGCTTCAGGTCCAGACATAGCACTGAGTCAGCACTGTTAAAAGTGCACAACGACATTGCCCTTTCTGTAGATAATGGAAACCCAGCAATCCTTGTTTTACTAGATCTCACAGCAGCATTTGATACAGTCGACCACACAGTCCTTGTATCTCGTCTAGAACACTTTATAGGTATCCGTGGTAAAGCTCTACAGTGGTTTAAATCGTACCTGGAACATAGGACCTTCTCAGTAATGATTGGGGAATTTTCCTCCTCACAAACCTCTCTGTCTTGTGGGGTGCCACAAGGCTCCATTTTAGGGCCTGTTCTCTTTGCACTTTATCTCCTACCTTTAGGATCAGTTATAAAAAAACATAATATCTCTTTTCATTTTTATGCTGATGACCTGCAGCTGTATCTCCCCCTGAGACCCAACGAACAAACTGCTCTCACTAAATTAATGGAGTGCATATCCGATGTGAAGCAGTGGCTAGCGCAAAACTTTTTACATCTTAACGAAAGCAAAACTGAATATATTACTTTTGGCACACCTTCTATGTTAAATGCCCTTGAGCCCAACCCTGGCACTCTGGCTCCCTTTTTTAAAACACATGTTAAAAATCTCGGAGTGATATTCGATTGCAGGCTCAACTTTGAAAAACAGATTAGTTCTGTTGTAAGAGCAAGTTTTTTCCAGCTCCGTCTCCTGGCCAAAGTGAAGCCTTTTCTTACTCGCCACGACTTGGAAAAAGCAATTCACGCTTTTATAAGCTCAAGGCTGGATTACTGCAACGCTCTTTATGTTGGTCTTCCCAAATCCTCAGTTTCTCGTCTCCAACTTGTTCAAAATGCTGCTGCTCGATTTTTAACAGATACACCTAGACGTGAACATATTACCCCCGTGCTATCATCGCTCCACTGGCTTCCAGTCCATTTTAGAATTGATTTTAAACTTTTACTGTTTGTTTTTAATTCTATTAATGGCCAGGCTCCTTCTTACTTATCAGAAATTTTAACCATCCGTAACTCTGGCAGGAGTCTTCGCTCTACCGGCCAACTTCATTTGCAAGTCCCAAGGTCCAAACTCAAACAGTGGGGAGACCGATCTTTTGCGGTTGCTGCACCCAGGTTATGGAATAGTCTTCCCCCGGAAATCCGCACCACTACAAATTTGGGCCTTTTTAAATCTCGTTTAAAGACACACCTTTTTAGACTCGCCTTTCCCCAAGATTAGTTTAGCCTGGTTTTATTTCTTTAGGGTTTTTAATGTTTTCGGATTTTATCTGTTTTATTGTTTTGTTTGGTGTCTGACTAATCGTGATGCGATGGTTCGTTTTTTTTTTCTTTTCTTTTCTTCCTAATGTCATTTTATAACACTTTCCTGCCTTTTATTTACTATGTGCCATGTTTCTCTTTGTTGTAAAGCACTTTGGGGACCTTTCGGGTTTTGTAAAGGGCTATATAAATAAATTTGAATTTAAATTTGAATTTGAAGTTATTTCAGCGAAAGGGTAACGCTAGCTATTAGGTGGTAGGGTGTCCTAACTTTTTCCTCAGTTAGAATATGCATTTTTGTGGATATATTTGCTTTAATGAGTAAAACAATGTTATATTTTGTTGTTTACCTAAGGAAAACAAGATGATTGATGTGTGAACATTTCTTAATACAGAACTGAATATTTAATGGGGTGTCCTTAATTTTTCACATGACTGTAAATGTCCAAGCAGTGAAAAAGGTTAATTTACCTTAACTCTGTACTTCTCAGATAGTGGGGTGCACCCCCCCAGGGGGGCGTAGGGCCATGCCAGGGGTGGCGCATGCGACCTCGGGGAAACATACTTTTTTGCCGTACAAAAGTGTACTTTTGTGGCAGCAGTTGAAGGTGTACTTGCACAACCCCTCAGTAGGTGGCAGTGCCGCTCAAATTTTCAGGGTGTGTGCAGTATTTTTACACAGAACAAGAGCAAACAGCAAAGAACACAGTAGGAGACTAGGAAAGACCAGTCTGTTTACTGTGTCTAAAGGTGTTTGCAGTGGACAGCGGGAAGCCAAATCAATTAAGACGTCACTTAAACACATTAGACCCCGATCACATTGATAAGCCGCTTGATTGATCTTCAGCGAAAACGTGCCGAATATTACCAACAATCGTCCCTCTTTGTCAATGTTACAGCAGTAAACCAGCATGCACTGTTAGCATGCTAAGTGCAAAATAACCTCACACCATAGCAAAGGAGCTGATTTTGCCTGCAGCAAAAATAAAAACTGTCCCTCCCTCCAATGACACTGTCATTTAATTTGAATTTATTATTGAGCGATTTAATTTATTTTTCAGTATCAAATGGTCAAGAAATGTACCTTGGGTGTATTTTTGCAGCTTGGATGTGACTTTATTTTTTATTCTGGCAAATTGATGCGCCTTAACGTTTTGTTTTGTTACAGACAAAACAAATGTTAATAAAGTTATAATTTATTTCAAGTTGATTTATATTACTTTCGTTTAACTAATTTGCTCCCAAAAACGTATCAATACGTTCTATTTTTAATTGTTTCAGTGTCCCAAAGATGTATTTATACATCTTTTACTTTTTTATTTTTTTTAACAAGAGACATCTCTGGGTTCTAATTCAATTTAGTTCCAAAGCACAAAGCTGAAAATCCATTTTAAAGCAATAAAACTGGCCAGGAAGACGACCGAATGGCGTCCAGGATGCCAGGCGGCGGGCGACCGAGCAGAAATACCTAGAGGACGCCCGGGATGCCAGGCGCTGGATGACCGAGCAGAATGACCGGGACCACCAGTGCAGCGGACGATACAGTTGAGTCCATGCTGCTCGCCGAGCAGACCCCGCAGAGACTCCAAAAAAATCCATCTTTATGAGACAGGCAGTGATGAGGGAAAACTTTACTGGGCTTTCGTGGCCACAACAGCGTCATCTCTCAGTTAGTTAAGTGTAAATATTTTCAGATGTTTGGGATGTCACTAAAGCAAAAAATAGCTGTGTTAAAAGTCAGTTATGTTTGAAGTGTATGCTTTCACAAAAAGCTCAATTTCTCTTTTTTTCATCTGAAATTGGAAAATTGCTCAAACTAAGCGATTTTCTAATGTTGATTTCTAAAGAATGGAAAAAGATGAACTAACGTTTCTTCCTGCTGAAAGAAGAGAGTCTAATCTTTCTTTTGGTGGGTTCCATGTTTATATAGCAAAAGACAGAATTTTCTGTGGGCCTTGCAAAATCAGTCAAAATCCAGTAAAACGGCAGGGAGCGAAGGGGGTTACACCGGTGAAAACGGCTGGGAGTGAATGATTCATCTTCCATGCCGCTTATTCCTCACGAGGGTCGCCGAGGTGCTGGAGCCTATCCCAGCTAACTACGGGCAGTAGGCAGGGGACACCCTGAACTGGTTGCCAGCCAATCGCAGTGGGAGTGAATGAGTTAATATAAAAAAGGAAAATGTTATGCAGAGGTGTACTTATGATAATATTAGAGACAAATGGTACTATTTAAAGTGGCATCAGAGTTGGTGGGGCGTGAAACGTTTACGTCTTCATGGGGGGGGGGGGTTGTAACAAAATAATTGAGAAGCACTGTCTTACCTGAATTAAGCACCTCGAATACAGACTCGACAATATTACAACCCACCCCCACCACGTGTCAATCTTTTGAGCAGCACTATATTCGATACACACACACACACATACAATGTATGACTCCTGGAATCATATTTTAAAATTCGTGGGTTTTTTTGGTCTCTTGGTCAAAAAGTTTACCGACCCCCTGAGTAGCCCCTATGGGTCAAGCCCCCCCTCCTCCCCTCCCGTCCTTGAAACCTAGCGACGCCCCTGGTTGGAGTCAATAGAACGCCCAGGGTCCAGTCTTTGTTTGACCTTTTTGGACCCTCCCTAAACGACCCCCACTCTTTACTAATCGTGGAGAGGGGGTGCTTTCACTCACTTCCGCCGAGGCCCACCAAGAAAAACACCTTTAGTGAGCTGAAAACGCGCCATTTGGTCTCTTTTCATCACGACCGAGCGAAACGTTTTTTCATTCTGGATGTTCGCGTTCGAGTGCCTCCTCGTCGCCGGCGAACCTCGACGACTTCGGCGGTCGCGCAATCGCGAGGACGGACCACAAAGGAGGGAGACAAAAAGAAGCCGAGAGACGGATTCGCTCGTCAAAGTCCAACTAAAGTAGATTCCCACGCTCGATTTTTCAAACCCGCGCCGTCTGCATGAAGGCGGGATCGGTTCCGAATGCGTGCCGTCATTTGAATTTGGATCCAAACAGCGTATGAGCGCTTTTACTCACTGGTTTCTGATTGGTTGCAGCGCAATTTGGACCAAACAAACAAAAGGAATTTAGGACGTTTTGGTGCGCTCTTAAAAACTCCTAAATTGACTTGAAATTCGTCTGGTAGGTCTTCACTTACTTCCAATATTAGTTAAGATGCATTCAATGAAGTTGTGGCAGGAAAACTGAGTGTTGGGACAAAGGACATTTTTTAAAAAGTTAAAAAAAAGTTTCATCTTCAAGTGTCTTAAAATGGTTTTCAATTTCGTCTACTAGTAGTTTTCTATTCCATTTTAAATTGCATTGTATTCAATGAAGTTGTCTCAGCAAAATTGAGAATTTGGACAAAGCAAATTAGCTTCTGAGACAATCAGGACAGTTTGGTGGGCTGTTAATCTTGATAAAGTCTCTTAAAATGGTTTTCAATTTCTTCTAATTGGCTTTCAATTTCATTTGAAATTGTGCTGCATTCAGTGAAGTTGTCCCAAGGAAATTGAGTGTTTGGCCAAAGAAAATTAGCTTTTAATTAAGACCATTTATTGGGCTCTTAATTTTTATTTATTATTACCTTTTTTTTTTTTTAATCTTGATAAATTGTCTTAAAATGGTTTTCAATTCCTTCCATTTAAACTTGTGCTGCATTCAATGAAGTTGTCTCAGGAAAATTGAGTATATGGCCAAAGAAAATTAGCTTTTGAGACTTGGGCTTTTTAAAAAAAAAAAAAAAAAAAAAAAAAAGATAAATTGTCATAAAATGGTTTTCAGTTTTGCTTAGTAGGTTTTCAATTCATTCCATTTTTAAATTGTGTTGCATTCAATGAAATTGTCTTGGGAAAATTGAGTATTCAGACAAAGCTAATTGCCTTTTAGGACACAATTAAGGACTGTTTGGTCGTCTGTTAAAGTTTTAATTTCAGTTTCGTCTAGCAGGTTTTCAATTTCATTTTAAACTCTGCTGCATTCAATGAAGTTGTCTCAGGAAAATTGAGTACTCAGCTAAAGAAAATTCGCTTTTAGGACAGTTTTTTGGGCTCTTTTTTTAAAAATCTTGATAAATTGTCTTAAAATGTTTTTCAATTTTGTCTAGTAGCTTTTCAATTCCTTCCATTTTAAATTGTGCTGCTTTCAATGAAGTTGTCTCAGGGAAATTGAGTATTTGGCCTAAGAATATTAGCTTTTAAGACTTTAGTAGGCTCTTAAATTTTTTAAAACTTGATAAATTGTCTTTAAATGGTTTTCATTTTTGCCTTGTAGGTTTTCAATTGCTTCCATTTTAAATTTGTCTGCATTCAATTAAGTTGTCTCAGAAAAGTTGACTATTTGGACAAAGCAAAGTAGCTTTTGAAAACTCAACTAAGGACAGTCCTTTGTGCTCTTAAGTAGTGTTAAGCTCGATAAAGTGTCTTTAATATGCTTTCAATTTTATCTAGTAGTTTATAAAATTCCATTTTAAATTGCGCTGCATTCAATGAAATTGTCTCAGAAAAACTGAGTATTTGGACAAAACAAGCGAGCGTTTAAAACACAATTTAGGACACTTTAGTTAGCTCTTAAAACTGTTTTATGTTGATAAATTGTGTTAAAATAGTTTTCAATATAATGAAGTTTTTCAATTCCTTACATCATAAATAGCGCTGTTCAATGGAGGTACAGTATGTCAAGAAAATTGAGTATACACACAATATAGGACAGTAAAGTCTTAATTTTGATAAAGTCTCTGAATAAGGCGTTCCGTTTCTGCTAGTTGGTCAGAAATTTCCATTTTAAATTGTGCTGCAATCAATGAAACCCTGAGGCAAATTGAGTATTTGGAAGAAGCGTAGCAGCTTTTAAGACAATTTAGGACAGTTTAGTGTGCTGTTAGATAGTTTTAATTTTAATAAAGTGTCTTTAAAATGCTTTCAATTTCAGCTAGTAGGTCATAAATTTCTTCAATTTCAAACTGTGGTACATTTAATAACATTTTTGGAGATTTTATGAATATTTTGTTTTACATTTTCATGAACTATTGGACAAAGAGTTTAAGAATTTTTTTATTTCATACAGATGCAATTCCGCCCCCCCCCCCCCATCTAATTAACATCGTATTAATTTTTAGAGTGGATATAGAACTTTTATTTTCATTTTTATTGAAACTGATAGTTTAAGTTGTTTATTAGTTTTTAGTTTTAATTCAGAAAGAATAAAAACACTGTTGGATGAGGAAAACGGGATATTGCTGGATTTTTCAGGTTTTTTTTTTGTTCATTATTGACATTTCAGTTGGTTGTGTGAAAGCACAAAACAGTTTCTCGTTTGTTTTTGCTAGATTTCATTTATTCTGCTAACAAAAATGAATTTCCAATTCTAGTTTCGGTCCCTCTATTTCTGTTCGATAACAATAATAACCGCAATCTGTCGTTCTTCTCGATCTGAAACAAGCATGTCGGCCACGGACGATTTGTTGCCCAAAAGGAACTCTTATTCGGTGATTTGGAATTGGTTCGGTTTCATGCCGGATGATGACGCTCAATCCCGAGTGCTCTGCAAGTTGTGTGGGGGGACAGTTAAAACCAGCAGAGGCAACACCACCAACTTGTTTAGACATCTGCGTCGCGATCATCCTAAAGTACACCACCAGAGTTTAACGCTGCAGAAGAAGGCTGGCAAGTCCCGACGGGGGGGTTTCCTCAAGGCCGAGCCTGACGAGAAGACCGCTTCCGAGCAAAAGAAAGAGGTGACTCCTTTACCGCTTCTTCTGCATCTTTAAAAAAAGAAAAGGAAAAAAAAGAATGCCATTGATGGCACTAGGCGTCCAATCCGTGGAGCAATGAGCAAATCATCTGCATGAACTGTAATTAAACTATAGGCTAATAACATGACCATTTTAAAGCAAAAAAAAAAAGCTAAATCATTGAATTCTGACTGAAAAATTAGAAATGAAACATCACGTCCCAGGTGTATGAATGTCCTTAGTGGATAAACATTTTCTACTATGAAATTTTAAAAATCATGTCTCCTGTTTTCCATGGTCTATCGAGCCTTGCTATCCAGACTGTACTTCCTGATTGATTGAGCCATCATGCAGTACCGTCTTGCAAACCTCAACTGTCCAACCACTTCCCAGAAAGAGGCAGCAGCTGCAGATGTGACCAGGAAGCAAATATCTGCTTGAACACAATGTCTGAGTGCAAAGTAGATAGTTCCATTTCTGAAGTTTTGTCAGAAATGTACATAATTTCCCTGACAATTGGACTCAAGTCACTGGGACTTTTAAGTCGAGTTGCAAATTTGATGACTCGCAACTCGACTCCGACTTGAAGAAAAGAAAAAAAAAAACACTGACTTGACTCACTTGAGCTGGGAGGGTCTAAGACTCGAGACTCAACTTGTGAGGCAATAACTCAAGACTTGTGAACGATGACTTGAGACTCGAGAAGCTGACTCAAAAAACTTGGACCGTAGATTGCTTCCCACCTGCCAATGATCTGCTTGGAACACCTTAATGCTGGTTTATTCACTACACACTATATTGCATTTTTCTTTTTTTTTACATGGACTTACATTTGCCCCTTTTACACAGAGCTGGAACTGTTGCTTGTGCTTGGGTGAGCACCGGTTCTTTCTATTTCAATTACCCAAGCACCAGCACCAGCACCAGCCCCTGAAAAAGTGGGTGCTCAGCAGGCACCAACTCATTGCTAAGCCAGACTACGTCCAGCGAAGGACTATGTCAGGGAGAGGGTGCGGGTTCATCGACCGCATTATTTCTTATACGTTGCATTTCCGGCGGACTCGCCGCAGCCATATTGGTTTACTTATTGACATACTGACATATTCTGGTGACACATGACTTGGCCCCAATTTGGATCCTTTGCACATGGAAAGCCAACTGGTGTTTGGGAAGCTCGCAAAAGGAACCAACAAAGCACCAGCACCGAACGAGCACACTCATTCTTTGGGTAGAAAAGGGGTAAATGATTCGAGACTCGACAAGCTGACTCAAAAAACTTGTATCGTGAATTGCTTCCCACCTGCCAGTGATCCGCTTGGAACGCCTTCATGCTGGTTTATTTCCTGCAGACTATACTGCATAGTTTTTTTTGTTTTTTTTTTGGTACATGGACTCACATTTCGACAGTGTTTCCTTCAAAGATAAACCGGAGTGCTTTGTGTGTGGGCTAGGGAAGAATGGTGAAGGCCCTGACTAACCTGTTACTCGACTCGACAACATTTTGACTTGGCACGACTTGTCTCTACAACCTTGTGGCTCAACTCGATATGACCTCGTGACTTGACTCGACTTAGCCACAACAGGTAAGACTAGACTTAAGTGTGACCCTGATCATACTGACTCATGGAATTGTCTGTAATTTGCTCATTAAAAGAAGAAGAAAGAAGGTCACGTAAAGCTTTTCCTGACGGGAAACAAGGTTTTTGTTCTTCCGCGAACCAAAATGCCATACTGTGGCTTCATGTCGATTGTTCGCCTTTTGATGGCGACCCAATCGCGAACGAGGCGGAAGCTGTAGACGTGACCAGGAAGAGACTATCTGCTATGGCGGAATGCAAAATGTTTTTTGTAGATGGATCCTTTTCCCAAGTTTTGTCTGAGGCCATGTCTACACCTAGCAGGGTTCTCTAAAACCGAGGATCCTGCCCTAATAAGTCTGGGAAAAAATGACATCTACACAAGCACGTTTGTCAAAAAAAAAAAAAGCTTCCACAGCCAACCGCATTCGTTCACTTTTAAGTACATTCATAACAATGCGCGAAATATAATTGTCCATAATACCCCCATCCATAGCATGTGTTCTTCAGTATGAAGCACTGCAAGAGTTTGTAAATAAATGGAAGCAAGTAGCAACTGTCTAATAATTAGATCTCAACCCACTGCGAGTTATGTTTTCTCCAAATGTAAACATTGGTCTCATGTGTGACGTAGGAACAAAGTTTGTCGCATTCAGTAATGTTTCCACAGTTAAATCTTCTGTTATCAGTATCCACATGATGGCGCTACAAACGCTGAATTCGCACATCTTCACTTTGGACGGAGTTTTTAAGAACTCTTGTTTTCAATGCTCAAAATGTGTGTATGCGTGTGGATGATAGGCCAAACTGTAGAAAATGTTCTTCACTTTGCCAAATACCCTCTCTGGTGTAGACATGGCCTGAAATACACTTAATCTCTTCATGAAAATAAGAGCAAAGTACGTCATGAAGAGTTTTTTTTTATGGGTAACGATGTTTTCGCGAGTGTGACGAGAAGAGCAATCGTCCAATGTGCATCTGTATATTTTTTTAAGGTTCCTTCTGTGAAACAGGTCTTGATTGGATCTCAGATTGATGTGTGTGCAGAGTTGGAAATGCACACTTTTGAGTCACGTTGACGGCAGGGTTATATGTTGAAAAGTTGATCTTTTTCACGCCCCTTTAAACGCGCCACTTCATTGACCACGCCGGACTGTAAACTGACTGTATTATGTCTGATTGGTATAATGGAGTCATTTGATTATCGTTGTCACGTTCCTTTGATGAAAATGGTAGGTAGAGCCACTCTGCTGGCAAAAATAAAGTAATTAAGGACTCTAGTGCAGCCCAAAGTAGCGGAGTAAGAGAAATGTTTCTTCTTGGCACATCAACTCAGGTTAAAAAGTGTGGCCTGGTAAAACTACATTTAGAAGTACATTTTTCACCAAAAGTTGCTCATGCTAAAGATACTGGTTGTTCCTTCCCCTTCAGCTTGCGAGCGAACGTTGCGAGAAGTCCTTCGAAGAGGCCAAAGGAGATAAAGAGAAAGAAATCAATCTGATGCTGGACTGGGCTTTTAAAGGATTTCTGCCCAGTGGACCGGACGGATTCTCGTCACAGAGTAAGAGCTCGCCGAATTCAACGCTTTTGCACTGCGATTTTGACCTGCGCTTTTTTCCTCCAACCACCGCAGACGCCGCTGGGGCGGATTCAGACTCTGCTCATTCTGACTACCAGCCGCCCGTGAAGAAGAAGTTGGCTCCCAAGAATAGGGCGAGCACCTCTAACTACATTTTCACGAGAGGTACTGACTACTCGCAACATTTTGATGGTTTTGTGTAACCACTAGGAGCAGCCTACATCACAGTGGCGTAGGCTGATAATAGCCCTACAAGTGTGGTTGTTTTATTTTTAGCTAAAGTTGCCAAACTTCATGTCTTCGTTCGCAGTGAGTGTGCTAACATTAAAGCGATGCTTCCGTTTTTAAGTAAGCATACCACTCTAATAAGCGCCTTGAACATTTTTTGTTATTTTTCATGTAACATTTTGTGGGCACCTTAGTTTACCAACCCTTTGCTTTGCTCTTAAGTGTTGATCCTGCCTTGATATCTTGCTACAATTTTAAAAAGTATTTTCAATTAAAACCCCTTGGCTGCATATTGTAAACCCTTTTGCCTAAATCTGGAGGGTGTTGCCACTTCTCCAAAATATATCACTTCAAACCGTTTTACGTCTACCTGCAAAGTAAGCTTGTCGCGATATGCACTAAGTCAATTAATCGCCGGGTAAATTCAAAACCAGGTTGGTCATTTTCCTGGCTGCGATTTATCGTGCATGCGTGCGTGGATACATTTGTGTCTGCGTGTGCTGCGTGCACTTGGCATATCTTTTTGTTGATTGCATATGGGACTCCAGTGACACTTCAATTACCGTAATTTCTGGACTATAAGGCGCACCTGACTATATGCTGCTACCCACCAAATTTGACACGAAAACGGAATTTTTTCATAGATAAGCCGCACTGGACTATTAACTGCAGCTGCCCTCACTGTATTATGGGATATTTTCCTCAAAAGATATTAACCGGTAACACGTTATTTGACAGCGGCATCATAAGACTGTCATAAGACCAAATGAAACACCATGAACACTCATTGCTTCAAGAAGCTCAATTTGGGGGAGACATTCAACCTCTGCTGCCAATTGCTGTCAACACTGTTGTCGTCCAATGTGTGTCCTGCATTGCAGCGCTACAGGTGTAAATAACAATCAAAATTCATGTTCCGCGCTAATTATTTCTTCAGTTACTGTTCCAGTTGTTTCAGTAATTGCTGGTTACGGTATTTGGTAACACTTTATTTGACAGTGGCGCCATAAGACAATCAAAATTATGACACTGTCATGAGCATTAAAGAATGCTTATAACAGATGTCTCTCATTGTCATCTGGCAAATTATCTCACTTCTGAATGGATGTAGAAGATCTGAGCTGGACATAAAGGGAGTTAGTGACATAAATCCAGATGACACTGAATGACAGCTGTCATAATCATTCAGTAATGCACATGATAGTGTCATAATTATGACGATCTTGTGACGCCGCTGTCAAATAAAATGTTACCTTTTAACCCAAACAAATCAACAAATAAGCTGCACTGGACTATAAGCTGCAGGCTTCAAAGTGAGGGGAAAAAGTGGTGGCTTAAAGTCCGAAAAGTACGGTAATTCTCATTACATTACTGGTTGAATTGGTTAAAAAAATTGACAATATGTATCTGCAATAGTTTATGAGACGATCTATCGCCTACTAAAAATTTTTATTGTGACAGGCCTGCTGCAATGTCGCTGTAAGTGTTCAACCTGTACGGGTCATTTAAGGGTGCTATTTTGACCTAGCAGTAGACACGAACAGCGGGGACATTTTGTGCTAAAGTTAGCCTTTAGCTTAGCTTTGCTAGCACATTAGCAACTTTGGATACTTGAATGAGAAATTTATAATTTTACAAATAAACCTTTTTCAATGATTCAATTCAATGAATTTCTTTGATATACAGTATAGATTTAACTGAGTGGATGCGTTATGATCAATCACAATGAACGTACTTCATAAAACTGCTAAATCTGATTTTTCAAGGAAGTAAAAAATTGCGTACCACACTTGAATTTCCCGCCACTGATTTTCGCAGAAGAGTGATGTCATTAATATATGGTGAATTTTCTTAAAGGGGCACTTATTATGAACTAATTTAAAAACAGCACATGAGTAAAGATTTAGTTCATCCAGGACAATAAAATCGTAACCATTTTTTGGGATTTTTTTTCCTACGTAGTTATTTTGAATGAAATGGGATTGGGACAGAGGAAAATCCCATAACTTTTATACCAGAAATAAATTAAGTTTATAAAATTAGAATTTAGGCGCCTGTACCCTTGAATTTATAATAAAAGGCAATTGATAATATACCAAAAATAATGAGTATTTGACCAAATTAAGTGAAAATACAGCTTCATATACAGTAGAGCAGGGCGGTAAACCGAAAATTTACCGTCACCGAAATTCTTAACGATGACCAACGTAATTTTGACCATGTCGGTAAATTCGGTAAATTAATAAAACAAGAAAATATAGTCTTTTCATCCCGCTTTGATTCTGTGTTGTTCGTCTATGTTCATTCCCCTTTAAGAAAGCAGTGAATGTGCTTACGTAGGGAGTCACGTGATCATCAGGAAGCCAATCAAACAAAAGCCCGGTAAGCTGACGCTAGCAGCTAACGCTACAAGCAAAACGTGATGGAGTGTGGCTTAAGGGAGGTTCACCAAACTTTCAACCGACATTTAGTAGACTCTTGGTGGCATCCAGACGGGCTTTCACCCGCTGTCCTCCTTTGTTCTCACGATTTCCGGAGATGGTGCTTTCAGTGCTTTCTACTGGTAGCCAGGCTAACGCTAGCTAGCGGCTAACGCTACAAATGAACGTTATGGAGTCGGATAGCGGCTCTAACCATGTCGAAACGGCTGAACTTAATGAGTGGATTGGGCACGGACTGCATCTAGCAATTACTATGTGGCGTTATTTTGTATCTCTGTCTGTGTGTGATTCCTCTGATAGCTTTTGTGATGGTAAAGCATTCAGCATAAAGTACAATCCAACGGCAAAACTTATAATGACCGAGAAATGGCCCCAGCTATTTTTATTGTGCGTGCATTTATTAAAAAATGCACTGGGGGGGAAAAAAATCCTTAAACGATAAAGTAAACACTTGTATTTAATAATTATGTCACAGCAGCCATTAACAATAAGTTGTCTTTTTGAAGTGTACTGTTCAAGCTGCAAGTCATTTGTGTTACAATTACATGTTTGCACAGGCATATTGATTTTGACAATGTACTAGTGTTGTATCGGTCGCGAACGATTCGTTCTTTTTGAACGAATTGTTTGGGTGAACGAGACCGAACTAATCACCATCTGCACTGATTCGTTCTATGAAGTTGGTGGCGCTTGTTCGCTGCGTGGGAGGGCGTTGAGCAAGCGGCAGCGTCTTCTGACATCGCACACGACCAATCAGACGCCAGCCTCATCGCGGGCAGGGGAGGGAGCGGAAACAGAATCATGGCGTATGTCACTCATTTCCACGTGTGGCCAATAAGCAGCCAGCGTGCAGGCAGGGGGGAAAGACTGAGTTTTGTCACTTCCCGTTCAGTGATTCGGTCCTCCGGTTCCTGACCTAGCTTGCTGCTAACTTGACTTTCCAGTAATGACTATGCGGTGAACGAGTCATAAAATGAAAGGAAACGACTTTGTCACATATTTGTTAACGTGGAGCCTATCAAATGCTGCTCAAAAAGACAAAAACACCACACAAATCTAGCGAGCATGGTTTAGTGTTCTACTTTTCTCAACAGACTCGGGACTGTGCCTATGACGATATACTATCAAATTTACAGTAATTTAAAACACACGTAGCTACGAGGCAAGCAAAACCTGAGCTGCGGTCGCGTGACGGCAGTGAAGCGGGCAGAGAACTGTCACTATATGGAGGCTTCATGGCAGCGATATGTACCTCATATGTGCACAGAAAAAAAATAATATTTAGTATGATCACCATAATACTGATTTGCAATGAAACTGTATATACATGTCAATTTTTTCCGAGTGTTTTTTTTTTTTTTCGTGTCAGAGGGTGTCGGTTGGTTTGACAAATTATGTCAATCCGTCCATCATGTGCTACTCAAGCGCCCCAAAAACAAAGCGCGCGGACACGGGAGATGTCGCAATATGTCTACATTTTTCTTAACAGACTAATAAGAGTAGAAAGGCGAAATCATAAAGCAAACAATTATTTCTCGTCAGCATTTGAC
Organism: Corythoichthys intestinalis; assembly: GCF_030265065.1. Classification (NCBI taxonomy): domain Eukaryota; kingdom Metazoa; phylum Chordata; class Actinopteri; order Syngnathiformes; family Syngnathidae; genus Corythoichthys; species Corythoichthys intestinalis. Next base: position 71,018,365 of record NC_080396.1, read on the forward strand.
GATCTGAGATGCGGGGACGACAGGGGAGCTGACCGGATTATTTTATTTATTAATACCAGTGCAAAAATTCAAAACGATCATCTTAATAATAAAAAACAAAAATACAACAGAGCGAGAGGTTAATATGATGTGTTGGCCGTTCCATAATTAGAAATTAAACTTTCGATTTATTTTTATTTTCGTGACAGCAAGCATGCCGCGTTGGCTGTTAGCAGCAGCATTGTATATGTGAGCAAGATCATGCTAAAGAAAGTCCGTGCGCCCCCGACCCCAAACCCCGACTTCCCCCTCAAAAGGAAAATGTTTAACCGTGTCCTAATTCGAAATGCAAGCACGAGCCATGACTTTGAGCCCATAGAACTAGGACAGACGACGCGGAAGTCCTCCCTCGCTTTTGCAGCAGCGGGAGGGAGACGAGGCTGTCTCTGAGAGCAGAATGATATCGCCTGTCACTCATTTCTGAAACTACGACGAGTGGTCAATGTGCAAGAGAGGGAGGGACCAAGCAATGTCACTTCCCGTTCAGTTATACTGCGAAGCGGTCTTTGGTGATTCGTTCGGCAACGTCACTTCCCGTTCACTAACCGAACGATTCATTTGGGTTGGGAGGGAGATGAGGGGGGCGAACGATTCGTTGAACGATTCGTTTGAACGAATCGTTTTACTGAACGAACCGGAATGGATTCGTTTACTCAAGTGAACGACAGATCCCGTCACTACAATGTACATTGTTCAAGTCAAACACGCTGTTATAAATTTTCATACTTGAATTCTTATTGCTTACAATACATTTTTATAAACTTAATGTTTAGACTGCATGTACAATTGTTAAATACAGTATATCAAATTGAATGCTGGTAAATAAATCAACAAGAAATAGTTAATCTGTATTTCATGCATTGATTCAGATTTTCAAATTATATAACAGTCCGCATGGGCGAATTTATCGTCATTTATCGTTATTGAGATAAATCTGCTCAATTTGTCGTGATACATGTTTAAGGCCATATCGCCCAGCCTTAATATACAGTACATAAATGGCACCAAAAACACTCCGGTAGACACGCCAGTCAGCAATGGGTGCCGTTTAAGTTACGAGACTTGTTGGATTAGCAACCGTAACTAAGGAGGGGTTGCGAGTTTTTATGAAAGGTCAATTACCGTCATTTTCAGACTATAAACGGCTACTTTTGCCCCTCATTTTGAATCTTGCGTCTTATAGTCCAGTGCGGCTTATTCGTTGATTTATTTGGTTTAATAGGTAACACTTGATTTGACAGCGGCCTCATGAAACAGTCATAATTATGACATGACACTATCCTGGGCAGCATTAATGAATTCTTATGACAAATCTCATTAAGTGTCATTCGGCAAATTATGTCACTAACTCCATTTATGTCCAGCTCGGATCTTTTACATCCATTCAAAAGTGAGATAGTTTGCCGGATGACACAAAATTACATCTGTCATAAGCATTCATTAATGCTCATGGCAGTGTCATGTTATAATTATGATTGTGTAATGACAGTGGTATGGCGCCATGGTCAGAATTGTTACCAAAATAACATAACTAGCAATTAATGAAACAACTGAAACAGTAACCGAACAAATAATTAGCACAGAAATTGAATTTTGATTGATATTTACATCTAGTGCTACAATGCATGCTAGGAGACTTGTTAGACGAAAACAGTGTTGACAGCAGGTGGCAGCAGAGGTTGACCGTCTTCCCCAAGGGAGCAGTGATGGCCAAATGAAGCTTCTTGAATCAATGAAGCTTCATGGTGGTTCATTTGGTCTTATGACAGTCTTATGATGCCGCTGTCAAATAAAGTGTTACTGGTTAATATCTTTTGGTGTAAATGTCCCATAATAAAGTGAAGACATCTGCGGCTTATTGTCCAGTGCGGCTTATCTATGAACAAATGCTGTTTTTGTGTCAAATTTGGTGGGTGTATAGTCAGGTGCGCCTTATAGTCCGAAAATGACGGTATTCCATTTTCTTGAGGTTTGACTTGCTGTGATTTTTCATTGCAGATGTTTTAATTGAGAGGCTTAAAGACAGAAGCACAAAACTTGAAGGTGAGCTTTCTGGAGTCTTATTTATAGTTTTATTATGAAGCTTCTAACAGAAAAAGGCTCGCCGTTTCAGATTGTTGTTTGGCTTGCGGCTCCTCCGAGGTAGACGTAGAGCACCCCTTGTTTGAAGGCGGCCTTTGTCTTAAATGCAAGGTACCATCGCCGCAATTCTCATTGAGAATTCTTCAAGTTTCCAAAGGAAAAGCCAGTTTTGAAAGGTCAATCTTGTTGCAGGAAAACTTCTCGGAAACGCTATATCGCTACGACGAAGATGGCTACCAGTCCTACTGCACCGTGTGCTGCGGCGGCACGCAAGTCATTCTGTGCAGCAACGCAAGCTGCTGCAGGTAAAGTTATGTTTCGATGCAGGTGCCAGGGTCTTTTACGAGCTAGGATTCATTGCCATTGATGGCGCTAGACGTCCAATTCCAAAATCAAGAGGAAGTGACCCATAAATGCCCCAAAATGATCAGGAAGGGACTCTAGAAATGCCTCACAATCAATAGGAAGGACACAAAATCAAGAGGGAGTGACCTGTAAACATCCCAAAATAAAGACTTAGCGATCAGAAATCAATAGGAAGTGGCCAGTAATTGCTCCAAATTAACAGGAAGTGACCCATAAATGGCCCAAATGACCTGGCAAAGTCAAGAGTTAGAACTTGAAATCAACAGGAAGTGACCTTTAAACGTCCCAAAAAGAATAGGTAGTGCTCCAAAATCAACAGGTATTGATATACAGTAATTGTTGTATCACCATACGGTGAGATATTCGTCATCACGAGCGATCCAAAGGTTCCCATCCCTATTCGCCGCTGCGTTTGTATCGTCAGATGTTACTGCAAGGAGTGCGTGGAGATCCTGGTGGGAAAGGGAACCTTTGCCGAGCTGAAAGACATCGACCCATGGAGCTGCTACATCTGCCAGCCGGAACAGTGCAAGGAAAGACTCCAAATCAGGCCGGACTGGAGCGTCAAGATCCAAAACTTCTTTGCTAACAACAGTGGCATGCAGTTTGTGAGTAAACCGTTGCACCAGAAATCACTCATTAGCTAGCAAGTGTAATCCACACAAGGAAAATGACACATCATGGACACTTTTATTCAGATTAAAAGACAGACCGGAATAAAAATACTCATGTACTATTCCGAACGAGATTTATGCCGATTGACAATCTGATCGGCGTGCATGAAAACACTTAATTACAAAATTTTGGAACGATCCATCCTAACCTGTGATGGCATTATATGCGTTTGTTTTTCCCGGAAGCTAGTTGCGAAAGTAAATGACTAATTATAAGAGGAACACCACGTAGTTTTTCGTGGTGCTTTCTAGAGCTGAAACCATTACTCGAATAATTCAAGTAACTCCATTTTTTTAAAAAATTAATCGAGGAACTTTCTCCGCCTCGAGGAATCGTTTAATTTTGCTAGCTCGCAGCATGACATTTTTCCCGGACCACATTTAATACGGCACAATGCGCTGACGTCACATGCATACAGGAAGAAGACGGAGGCAACGGATATATTTGAATTCAACCGTGCATGACTATAGGTGTAACGACAAAGAAGCCGACGAAAGCGAAGAGAAAGGCACCAAGAAAAAGCAGAAAATGTCAAAAGTGTGGGAGCATTTCAAGCTGGACACTAAGGCGAACACTGTTTCATGTATTCACTGAAAGACTGCACTTGCATAACACAACAGCACATCTTCAATGCTGCAGCTCCACCGAAGGCACCCCGTTTAACCCGAGAGCGTAGGAGACACGAAAAGACTCGGGACAAGAAAAAATTAAGTTAACGTAACGCTAATACAGTAAATAAGTTAATGTTTCTGTTCCTTGCTAACGTAACATTAGCCCTGCGGAGGGCTCAGTTTCAATTATGACTACTATTGATGCACGGCTAACGTGTCTTTCATACAGGTTTTATTTAGCCTGTAAGAAGACTGCGCTGTAGAGTGATGGTATAATATAAAAACATGATAAAGCTAACTGTGAATTTTAGCTCAGTGGTCATAGATGGATAAACATCAAGTAGCATTGGTGCCTAATGTGCTCCAATACAGCAGGTATCATTCATTTACAGGTAGTCCCCAGGTTACGATGTACGACGCTGAAGTCTCGTCTGCCATTCTGTCTCCAGTCATGTTTTTTTTTTTTTTTTCTCTTTTTTTTTTAAGTCATGTAAACAGTACCTAGTTCTTGCCATGCCTCCTCACACAACAGCAACTTTGTCGCCGTCCTGCAATTCCTGACGGCGTTAGGTCCCACCCGCTGTCATCTCCGGTTCTCATGTGTCTGCCCGAGAAGGGCCCTTTTCGGCTTGGGAGTGTCGTGAAGCCCGCCCCAACCTCCGCATCTCCTCCGACTGCCGACAAAGCACCTTTTTCGGATTTCCCAATTCCTTGTTCTCTTGCTGGTGCTGCTGGTGCTGCTGCTTCTCCCCTGGCGCCGACTCCTCTTGCGACTCCCAATCTAATTTTTTGAGTTCGGACAGCGGCCTCGCGTTGAGAGGCAACCTGAGCGGCCATGATATCACCCCTGTCTCGCCTCCCTACTCTTTCCACAGCGCCCTTTTCTCTTAGCAAAGCGACTCACTCGCTAGTAAAGCCCAAACAGTTTTTGTTTTTTTTTAAACCCCAAAGCGTCATTCAATATAACGGCATTTAACACAACGTACCTCACAGTATCTTATCTTTTAATTAATCATATGAATATGATGTATAATACATGTTTTTGGACATTTATTTTGTACTTAAATGGTTCATTCCCACTTAAGAGGAAATTCAGGTTACATTGCCAGCCTAGGAACGAACTCGTTCTTAATCCGGGGACTACCTTATTTTGAACACTGCAAAAACTCAAAATCCTATCAGGATTTACAATTTAGATTTAGTTAAAACTGGGGTTGTTCCGATCATGTTTTTTTGCTCCCGATCTGATCCCGATCGTTTTAGTTTAAGTATCTGCCGATACCGATATTTCCCGATCCGATTGCTTTTTTTTTTTTTTTTGCCCCCGATTCAATTCCAATCATTCCTGATAATTTTTCCCGATCATATACATTTTGGCAATGCATTAAGAAAAAAATGAATAAAACTCGGACGAATATATACATTCAACATACAGTACATTTATTATGACAATAAATCCTCAAGATGGCATTTACATTATTAACATTCTTTCTGTGAGAGGGATCCACGGATAGAAAGACTTGTAATTCTTAAAGGATAAATGTGACTTTGTATATTGTGACTAAATATTGCCATCTAGTGTATTTGTTGAGCTTTCAGTAAATGATACTGTAGCCATTTAACTGTTCTGCCCAAATACATGATGGGAAGTGCAACCATGACTGTGCGTAGGGGCACCAATTAATATATCTTCTCTGCGTTGGGAAGTAACATAGGGTGCTAAGGAAAAGATCAACCACTACCGTTCTTCCCCACATTGCTTCCCGCGATATTTCTAATTGTTGAGAGAGGGATTTCAAGGCTTTAGCGAATTATAAAGAGGCTCCAAAGACTGCCAAAGGTCGCTCTACTCATTTTACGTTGCCTGTTAGCTCTATATATAGGTAAAACGGCGCCATTATAGATTGAACGCGACAGTGCGTGAGTGGGTCGTGCAGCGCATGCGTTAATTGCATTAAATGTTTTAACGTGATTAATTTTTAAAAAATTAATTACCACCGTTTACGCGATAAATTTGATGGCCCTACTTTAAGCCAAACTAAAGACTCTGGATGAATGTAAGACATTTTGTCTGTAACGTTAAATACAATTAGAAAACGATTTAATAAAAAAAAGAATATATATATATATATATATATATATATATATATATATATATTAAAAAAAGGTATGTCCGATATTTTTTTGCCGATTCCGATACTTTGAAAATGATGTGATCGGACCCGATCGATCGGCATCCCGATCGATCAGGACATCTTTAGTTAAAACTTATCTACAATGTAAAAATTGCTTGACACAAATGGAAATTCAATTGAAACACGTGGGAAAAACACCTAACTTTTAAGTGATGTGTGTTATCAAGCGTAATGACATTTTTAGGTAAGAAATAAGGTTATTATTATTATTATTATTTTTTTTAAATAAAATCTTAAGTTTTTTTAGTGAAAGCACACATTCACATTTGATATTGCAATTGTTGGCTGTTTTAAAACAATGTACATCTATTGTCTAAAAATGTCTCAATATTAGGTAAAATGTCTTGTTTTCTCATGTAAATTTGTTCTTTACCTAAAAAAAGTTTTTTCCCGATTACTCGATTAATTCTATAGCTGCAGCTCTAGTTATTTCCATTTCAAAAAGGGACAAGAAATGATGGAAATATGGACATACACATGGTCCATGTAGCATTTTAATGTTTATCAAGGCAATAAAACTAAAAATGGCAATATCTACCGTTTTACTTGTTCGATTGACTTCAAGTAAAAACGAGAGTGAACCTAAACGTCCTCACTTTCAAACGAGGCCAACCAGCGGCACAGCGGCACCAGGGTGATGTAATGGCGTACCGCACGCGACACGTCACTTCAGCTTGTTAATATTCATGACGTTAGCTAATGTTGCTAAGGGGGGGACAAACGTGAGCGTGTCCCCAATAGTGAATCATTGGAAATAGTGTACGAAGGAAATGTTTACAGAGATAAACCTACCAATTCTGTCCGAAAATGATGTCTCTGGTGCCAAATTCACTGATAAAGATGTGGAAGAACATACAAATGTTCAGTTAAAGAGATAGCTTGAGTGTCGAGGGCTGAAAAAGAGCTGAGCAGACCAAAGCTTACCCTAGCCTTAGCTTTTTTATCGACACCTTTTTCTTACTCCACTGACAATGACATTCTCCTGTTTCAACAATCTATTCTTTACCACCATATGCCCTGTCTAGCTTATATATTATATCCTCTGGTTGTCTTACATCTCTGACCGTTCTTTTGGGCAATTTACATAGCTATTTTTGTGTAGCAATCGCAAATGCTACTCGTTGACAGCGATCCAACACTTTTAATTTTTTCATTAATAACAAATTTTAATTCAATAATTTATTTACATTTGCCCGTAATTTAAGTTGTTTTCACAACAGAAAAGGTACCAATGGCAGTCAGATACCATTTTGATTCTTTTCAGGTCATTCATTGTCAGACAGAGGAAGTTAAAATATCAAAACGGCTTACCTCTTTGTCCTCTGAAGGACCATGCCAACTCAACAAAATGTTTACTGCATATGAAATGTGAATGGCTTCACGTTGCCTGCGTTAAGCGTCCGCGTAATTTGATCTATTCTTCACATTTTTTCCTCCGATTTTTTGGTTTCAGGATACGTATGACGAAAACATCCTTCATATGTCGTAATGTCTACAGTCGTTTCTACAAGTTCCATATAAGCAGTGCTTGATCAGCATGTTCGTTTTTGAACGATTATCGGAGAAAAGTAGCAGAAATATAATGGTTTCTATGCGAGGGCGGGTCTATAATGTCCCACTTCCGCTTTACGATGCGACGTCACGGTCTAAAAATAGCATTCGTGCGGTACGTTATTGCAACGTGACGAGGCTTCAAAGATGACCCGGGCTCAAGGCTTACTAAACGCAGGGTTTCCGCAGGTCCTTAAATTGTCTTAATGAAAAATTTCAGTTGGTATTAAATTTCCAGACAATGCATTTAATGCGCGGGAAAACATTGTCATCTGCTGTAAAACTTGGTTAATGGTGTATATTTGTTTTATTCATGGCCGTGCACTACATATGAGAGTTTGAGATATACTGTACCTTGTCCACAACCTCAGCGTACGTCAGCGTCTTGAATTGTTGCCATGATGCCATTTTCTGGTTATTTGTGGTTCTAGAGGTGAGCCAGAATATGCAGAGATGGGTAAGGGTCAGTTTAATCAAAAATGTATGGAAGATGGTTTATTTAAGAGGTGGTTGGCCCCTGGTGAAAATAACAGTGCATGGTGCAAAGTAAGGATGTGACAATATCGAATAGGTGATAGATCACGGTACTTTGTATCCCAAAAGGTTATCAGTATGCTCCCATCAAGAATCGATATATCATTTTAAAAACGTGTCACTGTTTAAAAAAAAAAGGAAAAAAAGGACCAACAGGTTTTTCCCGATATTCCATTAGAATAGTGTTTACGTTAGCGTCGCCAATGGCACTGAAACCACAGCATTCACAGCCAGTCTTTTGTGGGTGTTTACAGGTGACTTCCTGTTCATTTTAGGCATTTAAAGGCTACTTCCTGTTGATTTTGAGTCACTTTCTATTCATTTGGTGACATTCTTTAGTCACTTCCTTTTCAGTAACCCAAAATCAACAGGAAGTGATCTCTTAATCACTCAACGGGAAAAGGGATTGTCCAAAATGAACTCATTGCTTGGCATTGACGGCCATAGACGTCCAATCTGTTTGTAGAGGGAGGAGGGATTCATTCATTCGTTGCATCCCTCCCACTTCAAATGGATTGGACGTCTACTAGTGATAAACACATTCCAATTCACAGCAAAATGATTAGCTTGTTTACTAGTTGTTCTGTAGTGTTTTTCTTCATCACAAGTTGTTGCAACATGTTTTGGTGTTAAATTATATTTCTAAGGTCTTGAAAATGTCTTAAAATCCATTTTGAGATCAGCAATCATTCTAAAGGTCTAATCAACTTTCCAGATAGTGCTCCATTCATTTGATTATGAATTGGTGGAATAATCGTGGCAAATTTTTCTCGACAGGAGCCTCACCGTGTTTACCCGTGCGTCCCGGCAGACAGACGCAAGCCCCTGAAGGTTCTGTCGCTCTTTGACGGCATCGCAACAGGTACAAAACAAGGACAAGACAGCGTAAATGATTGTGTTTCACCACCGTTTACCCATTTTATGTTGTTGTCAAGGCTACCTGGTGCTGAAAGACCTGGGTTTCAAGGTGGAGCGCTACATCGCCTCAGAGATCTGCGAGGATTCCATTGCGGTGGGCATGATCAAGCACGCCGGAAAGATTGAATACGTCAACGATGTGCGCACTATCACCAGGAAACACGTAGGTGGCACTCCCGCCGAGAGCCAATGCCACCAAAGCTTACTCTAAAGACTAAGGGCTTGTGTCATACGCAGCTGGCCGAGTGGGGGCCCTTCGACCTGCTGATCGGAGGAAGCCCGTGCAACGACCTCTCCATCGTCAATCCCGTCAGGAAAGGATTGTTCGGTAAGAACCGTTGCGGCCGCTCGTCCTAGGGTTAGGGATCGACTCTGATTTAGGATCAGCTTGTTTGGTCGATGACTTAAAGGTGCTATGAAATACTCCAGCAAGTGACTTTAGAACGATAGCAGACCATATGTTAGACATATTTATATGTATTTTTCTCAGTGTACGTTTTTCACCATCCACCAGCTGTGATGGTAAGTACAGTGTCTTATTTTTACTTCATTTAATTTTTTGGGGATTTAGGGGGGGGTATTTAGGGTTACTTAAAGGGTTTATTATGACTTACGCTGAAATTCGGGTTACGTCACCAGCGTAGGAATGGAACTCGTTCGTAACCCTGTATGTCCAATGAATGAAAATAGGTTAAAATAATTTACCTTGCCTGAATTAAGGACCTCAAATACCACTTGGGTATTAATTACCTTCTCCCCACCCAATTTTTTGTCTCGACAATGTCCGGTCAAACGATTTTGGGTTTTTTTCTTTCACTTTAACCCATGGGTACGCTTGTCTCTTATTGCCATCAACGCGGGTTAGCTAGCTGGCATAGCACTAGAAAGCTAGACATGATCATCAATTCCGGTTGTGATACCACTACCGGAATTACTGAATAAAAGCGGGCCATTCATGGTGAATTGTTTTGGATGGAATAACAAGATTTGAGTGCCAAATTGGTTTTCTACATGTAAAATGATATTAGTGTAGTCATTTTCATTTTTTTTAAATGCTTACCATTCATGAAAGGACAACTTAAGTTTGTTTGCGTTTGCTGCAGAGGGCACCGGGAGGCTCTTCTTCGAGTTCTACCGCATTTTGACCATGCTGAAGCCCAAGGAAGGTGACGATCGGCCTTTCTTCTGGCTCTTTGAGAACGTGGTCTTCATGTCCGTCCGAGACAAGGCTGACATCTGTCGCTTCCTGGAGGTCAGTGTCTGACGCAGCTCTTTTAGGGGGGAAATTGAAAAAAAACAACGTAGCGTTTTCCTTCTTTTCAGTGCAATCCGGTCATCATGGACGCTGTGCACGTCAGCCCCGCCCACAGAGCGCGTTACTTCTGGGGGAACGTGCCAGGCATGAGCAGGTAGGTTGCAAAAATATTTGCCCAATAATTCGAACTTGAATGTGTTGCCATTAGGGTGACTGAAGTACAGAAATGTTGTCTTGATACGTGATTTGATATCAAAGGTATCGATACTCAGTTAATTGTTTTTGGTTCGTGCATTCGCCCCCTCCCTGCTTAAATATATTGGACGTCTATCATTGTCAATGGCATGCAACCATTTCATTTTTGGCCGCTTCCTTGTAAGTTTGAAAGTACTTACGGGTAAATTCCTGTTGATTTTGGGTCACTTTCAGTTCTTGTTGGGTCATTCCGGGGTTACCTCCTCTACATTTTGGATAATTTCCTGTTGATTTAAGGGCATTTCCGAGTCACTCCTGTTCATTGTTTCTTGTTCATTTTGGGGCAGTGTCAGGTCACTTCCTTTTGATTTTGGGTCATTTTCTGATGATTTTGGTTCACTCTCTGATTATTTGGGAGCATTCCCGACTCACTTATTGTACATTTTGGGTCACTTCCTCTACATTTTTTATTATTTCCTGTTGATTTTGGGGCATTTTCAGGTCACTTTCTATTCATTGTTCCTTTCCTGTTGATTTTGGGGCACTTTGACCCAAAATCAACCCGTTAATGCCCGATAATCAATAGGAAGTGACCCAAAATTAGCAAGAATTGACCTGTAGATACCCCAAAACCAATAGGAAGTAACCCAAAATGAACAGGAAGTGACCTGTAGATACCGTGGCGCAGTTGGGAGCTCGAGTTGTCCTGGTACCGAAGGGTCAGTGGTTCGATTCCCGGCTACGATTGCCCACTGTCAAAGTGCCCTTGGGCAAGGAACTGAACCCTAATTTGCCCCTAATGGGTTGGCAGCGCCTTGCATGGCAGCAGCACCATTGGTGTGTGAATGTGTGCTCGAGTGGGTAAATTTGTGCCAATGTAAAGTGCTTTGGGCATTTTAACAATGTAGATAAATGCGCTATATAAGTCCTCTCCATTTACCATACTACCCCAAAATCAATAGCAAGTAACCCAGAAATGATCCAAAGTCAACAAGAAGTGACTTTGAAATGGTCCAAAATCAACAGGAAGTGGCCCAAAAAATAAACCCAAAGAATAGGAAATGACCTGAAATGAACAGAAAGTCCTCCAGGAATGCAAAAAAAAAAGTTACATGTTCAAAAAGCGAAATCAATTATGAAAAGTGTCACTTTTGACTATAATATTGCATCCCTTCTTCCCCCAGTAAGGCAAAGGGGAAGAAAAGAAAAAAAAGGAAAGGAGATTTAGCGTGTGTATTATGAGTAATTCGATGGGGGGCTTCGAATCAAATTTTGCTGCTTCGAAGATTCATTTAATTAGAGTGGCCTTGTAATAGTGTTTTGAAAGTGCGTTTAGTTTTATTGATTTGGGTTGATACACTGCCCTCTCGTGGCAACAGTGAATATGACATAACTCATCTAACATTGCTGTATTTAGCTGCTTCGTGTTAAAACCAACATAATGGAAGTTTTTGTTTGAGCTAATATGTTTGTTTATGCAATCATTGTTTAGTTTAGAAGTATATTCAGCAGTTTTTTGTGGGAAAATGTATTTGAACGATTTTTTTCAGTGCTTTGTTAAAAAGTTAGCATTTTATTGTATTTAAGCTAGCGGACGTTCTCTATGCAAGTAAGCAACTTGTTCTTTAGTTGTACTTAGATCTGCGTTTAGTTACTTTGGGTATGCCGTTTTAGGCTAAACTCAGGTATTTAAATTTATTTTTTAAATGCATTGCTTGCTCTTGTGAAATGAAACTGCAACTAATTTCAAGAAACACTCAGGTATTTTATTTTGTATTCGCATTTAATGCTCTTTTGAAAGTGCAGTCTTGGCAAGCCAAAATAAAATTGGAGAATAAACACTTGTTTCTTTGTTTTACATCTCGTAAAATGTATTCTGCAACGCATTAAATGTTCGTAATCCGATGACTCGATTATTCGAACTCACTATTCGATACATTAATCGATGACTTAAATCATTGATAGCCAAGCCTTACTAAAGAGTGTGGTTTTCTGTCTTCAGACCTCTGACGACCTCTCAGGATCAAAAGATTTCTCTTCAGGATTGTTTGGAAGTGGGCCGCACGGCAAAGGTAAGCACAAGCGAATGGTCGATGGCCGGCGCTCTTAGTCATTTTGTGTCTTTTGCGCAGCTGGACAAGGTGCGAACCATCACCACAAAGTCCAGCTCTCTCGTGCAGACCAAGGTGGGACTTCCCGTCACCATGAACGGCAAGGAAGACAACCTGTGGTGTACCGAAGTGGAACAGTAAGAGTTTTGGATCTTTATTTCCAAGGGGGAGGTGCTAAAAGTTCTCCTTTTTAATGCTTTATTTAAAATATTAAAACATAATATGTAGGGGTGTAACGGTGCACAAAATTCTCGGTTCGGTATGTACCTCGGTTTTGAGATCACGGTTCGGTTCATTTTCGATACAGTAAGAAAACAATGCAAAATATAAATGTGCTAGTTGTTTATTACACACCTGTGTGCTTTCAACAATAGGAACATTAGCCTATTCAAAGCTAGAATTCTGCTCAAAAAGTAGCGGGTATTTAAAGATAATTCAACAACAATTTGCCTTTCAGACCCCGCGTATTGGTCAGCTTTCTTTCTGAAAGAAAGAAGAAAAAACAAGTCCTGTGCTAAAGAGAAAAGCAATCCAAATGACAAAGATTTTAACATGTATTTTACAAATGAAATGCCTCAATGAATCATTTTTTTCCCTTATGAACAGTTTTCAAAAGCTTTATTGGTGGATTTTCTCAAATTAAAGCGCCACACAGAACTTAATACATTTAATTGTGTAAGCAGGATCTGTATTATTCTTATTATTTAATTACAGGTGTTTTAGCTCATTTCAATTTATTTTATTTAAATGGGCTATTATTTATTTTATTATGTGTTTATATTTTACAAATGTGATGTAGTATTCATTTATATTGTATATTTTATGTTGTATAACTTTAGTTCCTATGTGAATATTAGTTCCTACTTGTTTTGTTGTGGTAGGAGGGTTTTGTATTAAACACGGGGCCGTGTTGGTTATTATTATAGCAGAGAAGACAGCAGTAAATCAACAAAGACAAGTCAACTGTGCCCCGATCTACCACTCAAGAGATCTGATGGACTCAAAAAGTGGTTTACGATTGCATATTAGTTTGAAAATCGACAGGATCCACCGTATTTTTACACGAGTGACTTCCGGTCTGCCTGATCCTAGTTACCGGTAGTAGTATTGACGCAGGAGGGTCGCGTCTCGCATCAAATAATAAACTCTGCCATTCTTTTCGCGTGCGTCGTGTTGAGCCGCTTCTGGGACTCGTCTAACACGTGGCCGCACTACGACTGGTGTGCATTGACTGATTGACTTTAGCACCCGCGTTTCACTGCGTTCTTGCGGCAGCCACGTTGTCGCGCCGTTGACGTTTCTGGGTTTTACTGTCCTACCGTGTTGGTCCTCATTATAGTAGAGAAGACGGAGTAAATACAATCTACACAAAGAAACTGTAACCCGATCGACTCACAGCCTCGAAAAGTAAGGGTTACATTACGTCAGAAACTCGTTCGATACACCTCCATTCCGAACAGAGCACCACGTACCGAAGCGTTTCAATACAAATATATGTACCGTTACACCCTTAATAATATGACATTTACAGTGGCATAGTACTGATATGCCAAAAAAAAATCAAGTATCACATTTTTACATGACAGTTATCACATCGTAACAAAAAAATTATCACGTTTTTTACATGATAGTTATCACATTTTTACATGATAGTTTTCATGTTTTTACATGAAATTGATCATGGTTTTACATAATGATCACGTTTTTACATGTTTTCACGCTTTTACATAAGAATTAAGTTTTTACATGATAATTATTGTTTTTACAAGAACTTTCATTTTAAACATGACATTGTTTCTACACAAAAATGATCACCTTTTAACATGAGAATCATCACATTTTTGTGAGTTTTTGTTTTTGCATGATAGTTTTCACATATTTACATGACTTCATTTTTACACAAAAATTTCCACTTTGTATCACATTATCTTTGTTTTTACATGAGTTTTCACATTTTTAGAGAATTACTCGGTTTTTACATGAAAATCATCACATTTTTACATGATCGTTTTCATGTTTTTTTAATTAAAATTATTTGTTTTATTATATGAACATTTTCATATAATTGTTGTTTTGACAGCATAGCTACGTTTTTACATAATTATCACTTTTTAAAATCAAACTATCAAGTTATCACATTTGACAGTTTTTACATGAAAATGATCACACTTTAAAATATCACTTTTTATATGATAATTTCAAGTTTTTACATGATTGTTATTGTTTTTACTAGTTTCGATGTTTTTACATGAGTTTTGATGTTTTTATACAATTCATTTTCTAAAAATACATTTTAATTATGAGGTTTTTACATGAGTCATCACGTTTTTACACAAAATGCATGTTTTTAAAAAAAAAAATGTAGACTACTGTTTGTTCTTTTTTTAAATTAAGTAATTAAATGTAAATTGATAGAAAAAAATAACTCTTTTTAGCATCTTTATATGTACACACAAAATTACGGCATGTTTTTCTTTTTTCCTCTTCATTGCGTATTTTTTAGAAGGTGTGATTTATAGTCCGAAGAACACAGTACTTAGTTTTTGTTCAATTTGAAAAATGGCAAATAAGTAACGCTTTTTTTTTTTTTAATTTAATTTTTTTTTTAAATGCATGAAATGACTGGAATGAATGAGACTATTGGCAAAAGGTCAAACTTTGTCCGTCACTCCCTTTATAGGATCTTCGGCTTCCCAAAGCATTACACGGACGTCAACAACATGGGCCGCAATCAGCGCCAGAAGGTATTGGGTCGCTCCTGGAGCGTGCCCGTCATCCGCCACCTGGTGGCGCCGCTCAAGGATTATTTCCAATGCGAACAGCCGCAATGAAGTCGCCAAATCCGTTGACGATGCCTTAAAAAAAAACAAAAGCATTCTTTTTACTTTGTCAAACGACCACCTAAAACACTCCAACTCAGGAAACACATCAACATCCTTCCTACTGTCCATTCGGCTCGGACGTTTTTAGAAATGATCTCGTTGACGGCGATAGACGTCCAATCCAGTTGGACTGGGAAGGACTGCTTCGTATTGGTTTATAGGCTTAAATTAGCTTAATCAGAATGCCTAGTTTTTTCACCGAGTGCTCCTTTTAACTCATTGGCTGCCTTGACCATGATAGACGTCCAATCTTATTGGACAGGGATCGTTGACAGCAATCATTTGCTAGATATTATTTTTTTAATCCATGAAATAGAGATTATTAACAGTTTTTTCCCTCTTCAGGGATTAGCTTTTTATATTTACGATGAATTCATCATCTGCCATTGATGCCGCTAGACGCCCAACCTATTTGGACTGGGGGGGCAACCAGCAATCGTTCGGTAGATTTTTTTTTTTTTTTAATCAACAAAATGGAGAATATTTACCTTTTTCCCCTTCGTTTTTTAAAACTTTTAAAATGTTTTTTATATTTAGTATCAATTTATTGTCTGCCATCGACGTCTAGACATCAACGGCACTGACAAGTGATCAATTTTTTTTTTTTTTTTTTACTGTCGTGATTTTTAATCCTTAAACAGAAGCGTAATCCATCCATATTTGTACATTTCCTGCACTTTCAAGTTAAAATAGCGGCCTGATTTTCAATATAGGGAAGGATTTTTTTTTTTTTTAATCATTAATCAATTGTTAGTGTTACGAGATTCTTGACTTATCTTTTTTTTTTTTTTTTTAGATACAAGCATCTTTAGCAAACAAAGTCGTATCTACAGCAAGCGGTCATTTTGGAAGCTTTTGAGATACTAGCATCTTCAGCAAAAAAAGTAATGTCTCCATGTAGTGGTTGTTAGTGGAATAACAGCATTGAACATTGGACAAAATGGAGACACAAACAAAAGATGATTCTAGGAAGTTATGAAAAATCTTATGTGGTGCTATAATCTACTGTATGACGTCATCAGTAACAGCTGGCCTGTATCAAAATGTATTTTTAGGATTCAGGCAGCCATTTTAGTGTATTTTCTTTTCTTGTTGAACATCGTCCGGTCAGGCCGCAGTTTTGGTTTCTACCTCACGTCTGTGCCTGTTACTCTTTTTTATCTTCATTTTTAATTTATGACTAGTTTTAACAGAAGTGCCATTACAAACATGGCGGTCATAGGAGGATCGTGGACCAAAAAAGAAAATGCAATATGTTGGTGTTCTGTCTTTTGATGTTTCTTTTTTTATGATGTGAAAAGTCAGTTGTTGGTGGCTACTTCTACTGTGACTGCAAAAAAAAACTTGCTGCCTTAATAAACAAGGACTTCCTGTCACATTTTCTGTTCGTTTCGAGACATTGTTGACATCAAAATAAGGGCTGTGACAATATATTGGAAAGGCTCTTGCCCAGAATTTATCCTTTATCTTAGGTATGTTTTGTCAAACTCCAGCCTGGCTTTTTTTATGTCTCTGGGTCAGAAGTTGGGTCTTCCTGGGTATCCTACCATAGAGTCCCTTTTCATTCATACGCCGATGGATAGTACGGGTTGACACTGTTGTACCCTCGGATTGCAGGACAGCTTGAACTTGTTTGGATGTTAGTCAAGGTTCTTTATCCACCATCCGTGCAATCTTTCGTTGAAATCTCTCGTAACTTTTTATTTTCCGTCCACATCTAGGGAGGTTAGCCACAGTGCCATGGGCTTTACACTTATAGATGACATTGCGCACGGTAGACACAGGAACATTCAGGACTTTTGGAGATGGACTTGGGGCCTTCATATTGCTCATGCTTCCTCACAATTTTGCTTCTCAAGTCCTCAGACAGTTGTTTGGTCTTCTTTCTTTTCTCCATGCTCAATGCGGTACACACAAAGACGCAGGACAGAGGTTGAATCAACTTTAATCCATTTTAACTGGCTGTGAATGGGATTTAGTTATTGTCACCACCTGTTATGTGCCACAGGTAAGTAACAAGTGCTGTTAATTACACAAATTAGAGAAGCATCACATGATTTTTCAAAGGGTGCCAATAATTTTGTCCGGCCCATTTTTGGAGTTTTGTGTAAAATGATAATGATTTAATTTTTTTTCCATTCTATTTTGTATTTTTTCATTGAAAGCTAAATCAATGAAGATATTACTACCAAAGCATTTGTAATTGCAATCATTTTCTGGGAGAATTTGAACATTATCTGACAGAATTGAAGGGGTGCCAATACTTTTGGCCAGCAAAGTATGTTAACTCATTGGCAGCAACTGACTGTGGAAGACCTCCAATCCATTTTGACTGAAAAGTAGGGTTGGGCATAGTTTGAATTTGAACGGTTTCGATTCCTGTTCCAAACGATTCATGATTTCGATTCTTTTAAAAGGCAGGGTAATTTTTTTTTGCATATTTTATATTAATTTACTACTATTAATTTACTTTTTGGTTATTTTTTTTTAATTATATGAACTAGGGCTGCAGCTATCGATTATTTTTGTCGATTAATCGATGAACTAGTTAGTCCAAATAATCGAGTTATCGGATAAGGATCATGAAAAATTAAAATACCTGAGCTTAGCCTCAAACAGTATAAAAAAGTAAGTAAATGAGGATCTATGTACAAACAAAAGAACAATTGGCTAACTTACATAGCAAAAGTCCGCTAGCTTAAATGCTATAAAATGCTAATGTTTTTTTTTACAATGCTCTTACCAAATGGTTCAGACACATATTCCCACAAAAAACAGCTGAATATACCTATAAACTAAATTACGAATGCATAAAAAAAAGTAATTAAAAAAAAGCTTATGTTAGTCTTAACTAGATTCACCCATGTGATATGAGGCAGACACGACGGCAGGGCAGGGCAGGCACCCAAATCAATAAAACTACATTTTCAAAGACGAATACTCGAAGCAGCAAAATTTAATTTTTTTTTCTAATCGATTACTCGAGTTTATTGATTAATCGTTGCAGCACTCATATGAACTTTCAATTAACTTTGCTATGAATTTCTCATGGGCTATTTTTTTACCTGTATTTAAATATCAGTCATTGAACTTCAATATGACGAAGTTTCCTTCCACAGGACTGCACTATAACAGATGTTTATTTTTCAAAAGCTCACGGAGACATTTACATGTGTTATTTTGCCTATGTTTTAGAGTGTCCTATGCTGCAGGCATTTATTCTATTGCATTGTTTAAGGAGGTATTTAAGGGTCAGGCGGAGAGTGTTCTGTCCCTTTATTTTACTTCCTGTTTACTGTGGAACATTTCTGGGTCACTTCCTGTTAATGTTTGGGTATGTATGGGTCAATTATGTGTTACTTTGTTTATTTTAGTCTCTTCCTGTTGATTTTACAGCATTTCCAGATTACTTTGTAAATCTTGGGGACATTTCTGAGTCCCTTTTTTTGGCTTACTCTATTATTTTGGTCACTTCTGGTTGATTTTGGGGCATTTCCATATCAGTGCCTGTTTGTATCAGCTCCCTTCCTGTTAAACTTGTGTGCAACGGTGTTCGGAAAAAGCCACAAAAATTCTCAAGTACAGGAAAATAGAACCAATTTTTATTTCATTAGAAAAAAATTGGCAGCACCTTTTTTTTTTTTTTTTTTTTTTTTGGTCAGATATGACAAAAATATTTCAAAAGACGACTAGTAACAACAACCTTGACAAATACTTTGGATAGTCACAACTGGTACATTTCCATTTGTCGGCCACGTTAACATCGATGGCAGCCAACAAGTTCACGAACTGCAAGGAATCCCAGAAAAGTGACCCCCAAATTAAAACAAATGTATAAAAGGTTTGAGACGCTTCACCACTCTGTAAGAATGTGTCTGGAAACTCTTAAGACAAAAAAGTTTTCAGAGTTTACAACTTTTAGGCACTGATGATTGACAAGCCTCCAAGTTGGCAAATGGAATTACAAAAAAAGGATTATTATAAGTTTTGGCTAATAAATACAAAAAAAAAAAAAAGACATTAGAAAAAAGTTATTTTCAAGTTTTGTAGCGCAGCCACTCAGCGCTCGACAGTGTTTCCTCATGCCCAGCATGTTTAACTCCTTCATGCCTGAATTTACGTTTAACAAAAAAAAAAATAATGTCCTAAAAATATTTTTTTCCCCTCGTTAATTCGTTAAGCGTAAATCCCGGCATGAAGGGATTTGAAGCGTTGAGGCCATCCAATCTCTTTCAGGCAGAACAACTTTGCCATTCCAAAAAGGCACACTTGTCTTTCTTAAGAAGCGTGAGTTACAAAAAGGAAGCCATTTTGAAACAGGGCAACCAGAACGACTACATCATTAGTGTGCTCGGCGGAGGATGCGAAGAAAAGAAATCAACTTTTGAGTGTTATCAGGTACCATATCCACATTGTAATTCAATTTAAAATGATTTTGGTTTCATGACAATTGTTTCAAGTTATACATTTGTTCATTAAAAAATAACGAGAAAATGCATGGGGGAATGCTTGCTAACCTGCCTGTCCTTTCCTGTTGATTTTAGTTCACTTCCTAATTCTGGAGCAATTACAGGTCACTTCCTGTTGATTTTAAATCATTTCCTCTAGATTGAGAAGGGTCTGACTGCAGCTGCAGCCACGCTACAAACTGCGCCCCTCCAAACCACGCCTACTGTTGGTACGGCAACGCAAAGAATTTGTTTACTATACCATAGGCTTCATAATGTATTGACATGACACATTCCCCATTCACTGCGTCACGCCTTCCCGAAGGGATCCATCCAACACTCCGCTTCATTTATTAGCAGTCGGTCACATGCAGCGATCTAATGCCGGATTTAAGTTGAAAAAGTACGAAAGCTGTTCCGCATACAAACATAAAGGATTGTCTCAGGAGTGATTTGTTCGAGGATTTTTCGTACCATGCAGGCATTTTGAAACGTGAAAAAAAAATCAATGGGAGAAATTAGCCGCTACACCACTGGCATTATACTTCGCAATATTTACGTTAAATAAATGCTACCTGCATGTTTTTTGGCTTTTAACCAAGAATCGAGCCTTTTTACATCCATACCCATAATGAATTCAGGGATTTAAGCATTTATTCACAAGAATTTTCAACAGAAAAGCTCTGTTTACATCAGGCGGCCGTTAGCTACATTCACTCATAGACTAGCATTGTACTTCGACATATTTACGTAAAATAAATGCTAACTGCACGTTTTTTTTTTTTTTTTTTTTTTTTTTGCTTTTAACCAAGAATCGAGACAGTTTTACATACATGTCTAAAAAGAATTATGGGATTTAAGCATTTATGCACAAGAATTCTCAACGAAAAAAGCTCTTTGTGATTCCACTCGGTCAGCTTTGACGGCCTCGCCAACAATGCAGGCCTTATTTATCGGCCCCTGCCCTGTCAATACATTATGAAGTCTATGCCTCATAGTTCGCAATATTCCGTAAAATAAATGCTACCTTCACGTTTTTTTTTTGTGTTTTTTTTTTTTTTGCTTTTAACCAAGAATCGAGACTGTTTTACATCCATATCTATAAAGAATTCAGGGATTTAAGCATTTCTTCACAATAATTTTCAACGGAAAAAGCTCTTTTGTGTTTCCAGTCAATCAGCTTTGCCGGAGATATGCCAACTATGACTCGTCCCCATGTCCCGCCAATACATTATGAAGTCTATGACGGTACTATGTGAAGTTCAAATGGTTTTTGGGACAATAGGCCCTAGCCCAATAGCGTACCACACAAATGCTATTTTTAGACCTCGATATCGCCATTGTAACCCAGAAGTGGGACATCATCATCAGCGCCCTCGCATATACCTAATGTTATTACTACTTGTTTTCTGCCGGTAATCTTTCAAAAAGAACATGCCGAGTAAACAATGCTGCTATGGAACTTGTACAAACGACTCTAGACATTACGACATATGGTGTTTTCTCCAAACGTTTCCCGGAAGAAAAAATGTGACGATTGGAACAACTTGAGCGGATGTCCAAGAGACCAGTTTAACGGCAGCAACGTGAAGCCATTCACCTTCATATGCAGTTAACATTTTGTGAATGACCTGAAAAAAATTTAAACGGTATCTGCCTACCACGGTTGTTACCTTTTCGGTTGTTTAAAAAAAAAAAAAAAAAAAAAAAAAAAAACTTTAGCAAGTGGGAAGTCGAAATAAATAATAGAATTAAGTTTTTTTATTCATGAAAAGATTAAAAGTGTTCGTTGGCTGTCAACGAGTAGCATTTGCGATCGCTATACAAAATTAGCGATGTAAATTACCCCCCCAAGAATGTCAAGACAACCAGAGGATATAATAAATAAGAAAGACAAGGCATATGGAGGCAAAGGATAGATTGTTGAAAAGGGAGAATGTCATTGTCAGTGGCGTAAGGCAATGTACACAAGCAAGTGGTGTCAATAAAAAAGCTAACTCTGGATCAGGTCGGCTCTTTTCCCCATCTTTTTCAGCCAAAGACACTCAAGCTATCTCTTTAACTGAACATTTGTATGTTCTTCCACAACTTTACCACTTAATTTAGCATCAGGGTATACCGGAATTGGTAGGTTTAGCTCAGTAAACATATCGTTCGTACACTATTTACATGTATATAGCATTGGGACAAACGCGTGCTCGACCCGCCTAGCAATAATTGCTAAATGTCATGAATATTAATGACCAAAAGTGACGTGTTGTGTGTGGTACGCCATTATTTACCCCAAACTTAACAAGACACAGGGGTGTTGTGCATATTTCGATAACTAGATTATAACCTTTGCTATGTTTGGAAGTCATTTAATGTTGTGAATTAACCGTTAAAGTTGGTTAAAATTGCTCCCGTTTTTGCATTACTTCCCTGTCTACTTTCAACATGTGTAAGTTTTAAAACTGTTTCATCATTTAAAGATGGATTCAAGTCAAGACTTTGCCAATTTAGGTTTTTTATATTCAATAAAAAGTTACTTATGTTTGCTAGGATACAGCAGAGCCTTCCTGAGAAGTCTGCTGCTTTAAGATGGCGGCTGTTTACTAACGCCTGCGAGTCTGTCATTTTGCATCTACAAGTAGTTCTATATACAAGTGATATCTACCGTAGCATCATGCGGCCGTCATTTGTAGCGGCTGTCTGCTGCAGTCAGGTATTATTGTCTAGATTGGGGCATTCCGCGGTCACTTTTCATTTTGAGTCACTTCCTGTTGGGTTTAGGGAATTCCCAGGTCACTTCCTGTAGATTTTGAATAATTTTCTCTAGATTTGGGCCATTTAGAAGTCACTTTTTATTGAATACGGGGAATTCCCGGGTCGCTTCATTTTGATTTTGGGTCACTTTGTTATTTTTGGGGCATGAACAGGTCACTTCCTTTTGATCTTGGGTCACTTCATGTTATTTTTGAGGCAATAACAGGTCGCTTCCTGTTAATTTTAATTGTTTCCTGTTGATCTTTCTAGGGCACTTCCTGTTGCTTTTCTGGTGTTATTTTAGGGTTATTCTATGATCGTTCATCTGATTTTGGGTCACTTCCTTTTTAGTCACCTCTTGCACATTTTGAGGCATTCCAAGGTCAACTCCTGTTAATTTCTGTTGATTAGGGCCATTTAAAAGTCACTTCCTATTGAGTCTGGGGAATTCCTGAGTCACTTCTGTTTCATTTTGGGTCATTCCAGGCTCACTTCCTGTTTATTTTTAATTGTTTCTTGTTGATTTGGGCTATTTAAATGTGCATTGGCCCCTTCCTGTTGATTCTGGGTCATTGAAAGGTCACTTCTGATTGTTTTTCTTATGCAAAGCATCCCCACTATAATTTAAAAAATATATATGATGATTATGCAGACCCTGGCATCCACATATGTGGACATGACATTTTGGCAAATGTTAGCTTTGTGGCCTTGATAAGCCAAAAAATAGTTTGCATAGAGGAACTCTTTAAAAAATAGATTTCAATTGAAAACAACTTATGCAAATAAAAAAAATAAAAATAAAAGTTTCTTAAAGGCACACTCCAAAAAGATGAGGGTGGGTGGTTGGGTGCGCTTCTGTTTTGGCATGTGAACAATTCCACAAATGACATCAACAAGCGATTGTGCTTCCCGGAAGGTCTCCCAAAAGGTCACTTAATGTCCGCGAAGTTGGTCCAGCTGAGCGTAAATGTCCTCCGCCTGGCTAAGTTCTTCGAAGACGGGCAAAAGGTTGAGGAGTTCGGCGTCGTCCGCATCGTCGAACCACGACATCACTGGCACCTGAGGGTGGACGGAAACAAAACTGTCAACATGTGTCTGAAAAAATGCCATAAAATGAGCAAAACCGATGCTGATATGACAATATATGTATATATCACTAAAACAATATCATACTTATTATCGACTTCATTTTTACCGTAAATAGCTGACACGGCACTGCATATTTTAACCAGCAGATGCGGCCCAATGACTAGCACAATTTACGGGATTCCATATGTCCCTATCGCCACTCTAAAATTAAACCATTTGGCGCCCCCTGCTTAGCAAGAGGCAGAAATGCATTCAAGACAACTGAAAATTGCAACAGATATACAGTACTGTCACACCATATCAATATTAATCTGAGATGGGTAGAGTAGCGTTACTTCAAAATAATATTACTCAAGTATTTGGTGAAAAGAATACTCAAGTAATGAGTAACTGTGAATAACTGCTTGATAATATAATAAGATAGAATAATAATAAGATGTTTGATTTATTTTCTCACCACAATGTTATCTATATGGTTTGTTATTATGATAATGTACTATAACCTTTACATAACCACATTAAGCCCAAAAAATACAACAACAAAAAATTGAATTCAGGCGAGAAATAAAAAAAAAACTACAGATATGAAGCATTATTCGTCCAAAGAGCACGACTGCCCTTTAGTGAAGAAAACATATTTCCTATTATGAAACTAAAAGGATCATATCTCCGGTTTTCCATGGTCAATCGGTGCCAAATAAAACCTGGTAGAGAGATTAACATCCGCACTTTTGAGTCATGATAAGGGCGGCGCTCTGTGTCAAACACTTAATTTTTTTTTTTTACGCTTCTGTTAGGACGCCACGTGTTTGAATAGGCAGGCGTGATCATGAAAGGCGAGCCCGAGTCTGATTGGTATCATGGAGTCTTGTAATTATTATTGCGACGTCCCATTGGTGAAACTCGTTGAGGCACTGTTGGCGTCTCTGGCAAAAATAAAAGTAAAATCTTCATATGTAGAGTAAAGAGGAAAAATGTAACGACTCTTGTAGCGGAGTAAGAGCGTTTTTCCTTCACAAATCTACTCAAAGTAAAAGTAAAATGTATGGTTTAGTAAAACTACTCTTATAAGAACATTTTTCTCAAAAAGTTACAAGTAAATGTAACGCGTTACTACCTACCTCAGACATTGATTCATGGATTTTTGACTCATTGCTGCCACAGATGATGAGACGACCAATCTAATCTGACGACGGAGCTGGCAGCGATCAAATTAAGATCATCTGTATCAAATGACGATCTATTTATACCAATACTTAGTTGTAGCTCCCAGGTAAGGTAAAATATTGAATGTACCTAGCAGGTAATTTAGCTAAATTAGCAGCACTGCCTGTGTAAATACCGTATTGGCCCGAATATAAGGCGGCCCTGATTATAAGACGACCCCCTCTTTTTCAAGACTCAATTTTGAAAAAAAGACTTTTTCAACACCAAATTTTTATACAGAAATTAATTACAGTACATCTGAAACAAATGATTATAACAATATATTTGAGAGAAAAAGCATGTTATTTTGCCTCATTCAAATCTTAATATCTGAACATTTAAATATGTAAACTAAAGTGCAATCACATTCGTAAATGAATGGTTTCTGGTTTTTGAAATGTAAATAAACCAATCTATTGTGATAAAACAACAAAATTGCAATAACTGCAATAACCATCAAAGTGAGGTCTAACTAACTGTAGTCTTGAAACAAATCTGAATAAGGAAAAACATTGCAATAAAATAATGCAAACTGGTTAAACTTGAGAGTAGCTGAGATCTGCCATGACAGAACATCGCTTCAATGATATCTGGCGCCATCTAGCGTCATCAATGGGTTTAATGTCTAGACCGCGAATATAAGATGACCCCCAGTTTTTCAGTCATATTTCAATGCAAAAAACACAGTCTTATATTCGGGCCAAATATTATGGATTTTTTTTTTCTCTCTATGACGACCTCAATCTCGTAATAACATTTTTTTTCCCCTCTAATACCAACTTTATTCTTTTACTCGTATTAAAACCACGGCTTTAATCACAAATTACTGCAATTTACATTTCTCGTATTAATACCACTTTAATCTCAAAATATTGCGATGATTTTTTTTCTCGTACTAATACTACAACTTTAAACTCGTAATACTGCACGTTTTTTTCACGTCCTAATGATAAAATTTTCTACAACTTTAAACTCGTAATACGACGATTTTAAACTTAAAATACAATGATTTGAAACTCATCATAATAATAACACTTTTAATCTCGTAATTAGTGCCGCAACAATTAATCGATTTAACTCGATCAATTTGAAACCTGACACCGCATTGTCTGGCAATGTCCAGGCTCATTTACATACAAACAGTCATGATTTACTGGGGTCTGTGCACACTTCACTGGGCACGCGCACTGACCATCATGTGATCAGTACACACACAGCGGAGGGATAGAGATAAGAGAACTGATAGTATATCGTCTTTGTCTCCCCTTTTCAGGGGATTTTTTTCCCCCTCTACTGCGGATTAATCTGTCAACTTGTAATGTTTTAATTTTGTGAGTATATTTAAAAATGTGCTTTGCCAACTTTTAAAATGTTGATTTGAAATTATTTTCTAGTTGCATAAACAGCACCTTATTGTACCTCACAGTACAGTGTATCACGAAAGTGAGTACACCCCTCACATTTCTGCAGCTATTTAAGTATATCTTTTCATGGGACAACACTGGCAAAATGAAACTTTGACACTAGGGCTGCAGCTATTGATTATTTTAGTAGTCGATTAATCGATGAACTAGTTAGCTTGAATAATCGAGTAATTGGATAAGGAAAATAAAAGATACCTGACCTGAGCCTCAAAAGGTATAAAAAAAAATGATTAAATGAGGATATATGTACAACAAAAGAACAATTGGCTAACTTACATAGCAAAATTTCCGCTAGCTTAAATGCTATAAAATGCAAATGTTTTTTTGTTTTTTTTAAACCTTATATTGCCAAATGTATCACATTCGATACACCTAAAATTTCATGATTTTGAGACTAATTCAGAATTTTGACTTTTTTTTTTTTCAAAAAAAAAAATTTGGATGCAAGTCAACACATGCATCTGCAGGTTCCGTGAAAAAAACAAATAGGATTTAGCAACGGTTATAGATATCTGAGTGCTTATTACACATATTCATTTTGACTTTTCTTTTTACAAATTTGAAAAAAAGATTTCATTAGGACCTTATTTTTCAAATTTGGGGATTCTCTGATAATTGCTTCATGCTGGCATTAAAGGGTTACAATGCTCTTAACAAATAGTTCAAACACATATTCCCACAAAAAAGACTAAATATACCGTTAACCCTTTAACACCTAAGCCTATTTTGGCCGAATTTGCATGCATTTGATGTTGCCTTTATATTCCAAAGAAAAAATTGTTCACAATGGCCAAGTTGGGTCCCTTTTTTCAGGACACCTTGAACTTCATGTCCAAACTGTTGTTTTCTTCACTGACCAATTATAATCCACATTTTCGACCCAAAAAGACAAAAAAAAAAACCAAAATATTTTTTCAAAATTTGTAATGCTGGTGTCCCATTGACAACCAAACATGCTCGACCAACCGTTTTGAAGCTTGATAATATTTATTCAACTTGTTATGATAAACATTCAATAGAAAAAAATAAGATTGAATAGTTTTATGTTTGACTATTCAACACAAACAGCGGGTATGGTCATAGGCGTTTTTGGCCTTTACACATACTATGGTCAAAACAGGTTA
This sequence comes from Corythoichthys intestinalis, assembly GCF_030265065.1. Classification (NCBI taxonomy): domain Eukaryota; kingdom Metazoa; phylum Chordata; class Actinopteri; order Syngnathiformes; family Syngnathidae; genus Corythoichthys; species Corythoichthys intestinalis. Next base: position 71,045,815 of record NC_080396.1, read on the forward strand.
TATACAGTGCAAAATAGATGATATATATTATTTTTTTTCTCACTAACACAAAAAGGGTTTGGAGGATATTTCTTTGTGAAGTTAGGTATTATACCCATCACCTTATCTAAAGTATACGCACATGCAATCAAGCTTCTCGAACACACATCTATATAAAAATTGAAAAGATTCATTGTGAAGAAAAAAATATATATAACATTGAAAAAAAAGTATTTTCAAAAATATTGACAAGTAGTTCAGTTCAATTCAATTTTTTCAGGCATACGACCCGATAAAGTTTTTTTTTTTTTTTTTTGCGCACTCAATAAAGTTTGTTTTTGAACAGGTCACTGAGCTGCGTCACATACAACGTCACACAGCCTGCTCTTCTACCGTTTGAGCGCTGCTGTCACTTCTACTCGCCAAGACGCCGACTAATCCGAGGAAAACGACAAATACAGCTCATCCTATTCCTTGAGTTGATGAAAAAATGCATTAGCTTGCGCTAAATTTAGTTTTCGATTTCATTCTGCACGTTTCAAAGTCGCTCGCGCAATCCAACCGGTGTTCATGCCTCCTTTTCCGTAGTTGGCGCCTAGCTCGGCAATTTATTAAAAATGTTCACATTCGGTTCGTCCTTCTTGACATCACAACGGATCTTGGGATATGTAGTCTTGTGTGCTGCTTTCGGTTTTGAAAAAGGACAAGAAATGATGGAAATATGGAGATAGACACATGCTCCATGCAGCGTTTTAATGCATATTTATGAGTGCAATAAAACTATAAAACTCAAATGACATTATCTCCCGTTTTTCTTGGTCGATTGACTTCAAATAAAAACCGGTGTGGACATCAACTTCCACACTTTCAAATGAGACCAACCAGCGGCACGTGGGTGACGTAATTACAGTGTGACGAAGCTTCAAAGACGACATGCGTAAACGCGTCGCTGCCGACACGTTCGGTGTTAAAGGGTTAAACTAAATTACAAATGCATTTTAAAAAAAACATTAGCTCAAACAAAAACTTAGCTTAACAGGGAGCAGCTGGATTCAGCCATGTGAAATGAGGCAGACTAGAGGGCAGTGTATCCACCCAAATCAATAAAACTAAATGCAAATACTTTCAAAACAAACCATTACAACGCCACTTTAATTAAATGAATACTCGAAACAGCAAAATTTGAATATTTTTTTTTCTAATCGAATAGTCGAGTTAATCGAATAATTGTTTCAGCACTACTTGAGACACTAAAAAGTAGTCTGTGTGCAGCTTATATAATAGAGATTATTTATTTTCCCCTCCATATATAGCCATTAATATCTAAACCCCTGGCAACGAATGCGAGTACACCCCTTACAAACTACCTACATCCCTAAATGTCCAAATTGAGTACTGCTTGTCATTTTCCCTCCAAAATGTCATGTGACTCGTTACAGGAGTGCTGTCAGCATTGCTGCAGAGATTGAAGAGGTGGGGGGTCAACCTGTTAGTGCTCAGACCATATGCCGTACTCTACATCAAATTGGTGTGCATGGCTGTCACCCCAGGAGGTTGCTTCTTCTGAAGACGGTACACAAGAAAGCCCGCAAGCAGTTTACGAAGACATGTTAACAAAGCACATGGATTACTGGAACCATGTCCTATGGTCTGATGAGACGGGCAGGCTTTCTTGTGTACCGTCAAAGATTCATTTTGTCTGTGTTGTCCCGTGAAAAGATGTACTTAAATATCTGCAGAAATGCGAGGGGTGTACTCACTTTTGTGATACACTGTATCTTATTTTTTAGTTTATTAATTCGACGTGTTCTGTTCTCACTAAATGTGAAGTTGTTCAGCTTTACAGAGAGCAAACAAGGCAATTGTGCTTTTTGAAGCTTTTGACTTCATTCACTTTTGACAATTTGCAAAGCTGTGCAACACATATGTAAAATTAGTTTCAAAACGACACACATTTTGACAATAAAACACTTGATACCAAAAAAATTGGTGTTCAACCGACCATCTAGTCTGATCAATATGTAAATTTAGTAAATTAAATTTGCCTAATTTTCCTTACAAAGGTCCACTAGCTTAAATGCTATGAAAGCTATCATATTTACAATTCACACAGCAAATCACTCACACGTAACTCACAAACTGTAGCTGTAAACTTCATTACAATTGCGTAAGCAAATATATATTAGCTGAAACAACTTACAGCCTGATGTGGGCCGAACCTGAGTGCAGCTATCCTTTATCCCTGTTAGACGTCTGAGTCTGCTACTCAGTCACACAAGGCAAGGGTCCAGCCAGACCCAACGCTGCCACCAGATGGCACTGTATCCTCTTATCATTAAACAAAATACAATACTTTTGGACTTTTTGGATTGTTATTTTGGGGTACTTGAAGGGTTTATTCAGACAGGCAGAAATTCAGATTACGTCGCCAGCGTAGGAATGGAAGTCGTTCGTAACCGGATGACTACCTGTATAACTTTTCTCTTGTACTAAAGCCACGACTTTAACCTCGTAGTCCCTATTTTTTTTAACTTTGTTTAGCTCTAATATTCCGTCGTATACTCCCGACTGTGCCATGAAAAACGCATTTATTATTATTCACCTCTCTCAATATTTGCAGTCCATCCCATTAATGTGGGTTGGAAGTTAAATAAAAATGTGAAAATGTCAGCGTTGACTTTAAACTCACAGCATTATTGGGGTGAAAGATGTAGGAAGCGGGCGAGTTATCCAAGATGAGCGTTTTGTGAAGGTCTCGGCCTAGGCGGCTCAAATCTTTGACGTAACAGCCCTGATGGAAGACGCAGGATTCACGAAAGAGCCGTGTCCGGAACACGCCGTGCCGGTCCAGCAGGTCCGTCACCGGGTCGGCGTACTGCTCGGCGAGAGAGATGCCGTGAAGAGGACCGTCTGTACCGAGAGATATGACGTACCCACCTTGGCCAAACTGGCGGTGAAGAGCACGCACTCGAAGAGCTCGCCCATTCGTCGGAGAAACTCGTCCACGTACGGCCGCTTAAGTACGTAAACCTGCAAACGCAAAAAGTACCGTCCGCTTCAACTAGTGATCGGGTAATGGATTGGATGTTTATTGCCGTCAATGGCTTTTCTGGGGGGAAAAAAAAAAATGGGCGAACCGCCGACAGGAGATCCCATTCCTTTCTGGCCGCCAAGGGCCCCTTCCCGAAACAAGTAATCGAGAATAGGCCGCGCCGGTGTTAACCAGCCTATCCTGGATTACTTGAACCGGGCAGAGGCCCGCACTTCTGCGTCCGGTCAGCGGAGGTCGCCGTCCGAGCGCGTGGCCTTTCCAAATTACCTGATGCATGGTTCCCTCGATCTCCACGGGCACGATGAAATCGGCGTTGCTGATCGGCTGCGGGGGAAACACACCGTATTGACAACTGCGCAAGTCTTAGGGCCACAAAACCAAAAAAGGTTGATGAGAATAAAATCATAAAATTGCGTGATTAAAATCTTAATTTACAATATTAAAAAATTAATAATATGAGAGAAATGGTAATATTCACATGTATTACTTTAGTCTAAGAACATTTGGGGGAAGAAGAAAAAAAATGTAATTAATATGATTGAAATGGTAATTTACGAGAACAGTCGTACATAGTAATAATACAAGAAATAAGTTGCAATATTACGAAGAAATAAAATCTTGATTGACGGGATTGAAGTTGTCATTTTATGAGATTAGAGTGGTAATATTATGAGGATTAAGTTATATGTTGTAATACTTTGTTAAAAAAAAGATTATTACAAGAATAAAGTCATACGTTGTAATAGTATGAGAGGGGGGTAAAAAATCATAAATTATGACAAAATGTCAAAAATCGATAACAAAGTTGTACTATTATGAGATTATAGTCGTTGTATTATGAGAAAAAAGTCATAATATTACAAGAAGTAATAAGACATTAAAGCCTTAATAATACGAGGAAAAAAGTTGTAATTTAATGAGATTAAAGTCATAGCATTAGGAGAAAAAGAAAAAAACTGCGAGAAAAAAGACGCAGAGTTAAAATTGTAAAATCACGACATTAAAATTGTTAAACTATGACATTAAAGTTGTGACATTATGAGAATGAAATCATACGTTGTGATAGTGCGAGAAAAAAAAGCGTTACGAGAAAAAAATTGCAATTGAGGATATTAAAGTTGTAATATTATGAGATTAAAATGATAATTTACGAGAATAAAGTCATACGTTGTAAGAGCACGAGACAAAATTTGCAATATTACAAGAAAAAAAATCATAATTTACGAGATAAAAATCGTAATATTAAGCGATTAAAGTTGAAATATGAGATTAAAATAATGATTTACGAGAATAAGGTTATACGTTGTACGAGTATGAGACAAAAATTGCAACACTACAAGAAAAACAAACAATTTACGAGGTTAAAATCGTAATATAACGAGAATAAAATTGTAAAATATGATTAAAATCCTAATTTACGAGAATAAAATCATACGGTGTAATAGTACGAAAAAAATGTTGCGACATTAAAAGAAAAAAAAAATCGTAATTTAACCGATTAAAATGGTAATTTACGATATTAAAATTGTAGCACTAGGAGATTAAAATCCTAATTTACAAAAACAAAGTCATACGGTGTAATAGTACGAGAAAAAGTCGCAACATTATGAGAAAATCATGATTTATGAGATTAAGAAAAAAATCAAAGTGTTACGACATTAAAGCAGTAACATAATTTTATGTACTAAATGGCAAGATTATGACTCGTAATATTGCGATTTAGCCATGCTGCATCCATATATTGCATAATGTCCTCCAAATTAAGCCATATTATGACTCCAATCTTGTAACGTTACGATTAAATTTTGACTTCAATATCTTAATATTCCGACTTTTTTTTCTCATATCACAATTTTTTTCTCATAACATTCCAATTGAAATATTACGACATTAAACACGTAATATTACGAGAGTCGTAATACTATGGAAATAAAAAAGTCCTAATGTTGATGTACTTTAAGTATTACGAGACGTATGAAATGGCATATTTTGAAATATTATATTTGAAATACGCTTTTTGATGGTATTCTTGTTGACTCTTGCCGGCACTTAGAAATTTTACGTTTCGTAATATTACGCAAAGCACATAAAGTTAGCTAAGGTTGTAATATTACGATTTAGTATTCCCCCATAATATTCCCATTGAAATATTACGATTTTAATCTTATAGATAATGGATATTTGTAATATTACAAGATTTCAATTGTAATATGAAAATATGTGACAAGAAAAATGTGGTCATGTCATGAAAACATGTCCCGTGAATATATATATTTCTAGGTATATTATTTATAATACTACTATGTCAAGTTACATAATAATATGAGTTCCCTATGTTGCATGCACACATAGTAGTAGCTTAAGTATAGGGTTTAGTGCGGAAAATACGGTAGTTCACATAAATTAGGGCATTCCACACCGACATGGCCGACTGGAAAATGACTTCTTTTTATTTATTTTTTTTTTTATTTTATTTTTTTTTTGGCGCGCTTAATTATCTATTTTTTACTGGCCTACCTTGAAAGAGCTGTGCACCAGCGTCTCGTCCAGATCGATGACGGCACAGATTTTGCCCCGATCCTCGGCCGTCACCTCGGGCAGCAGGCTGCCTTGGCACAGCTGAAAAACCGCACACAAATGGCATTGATCAATCATTTCCAGACATTGACGACTGCCAAAACCTCTTTAAGCATGTGTCATTTTCAGAAAAAACGTAAGGTTCCATCGAAATTGGAAAAAAGACATTTATATATATATATATATACCGTATATTTCAGTAACCCAAGATCAGTATGAAACTGGGCCTGGAGATGCCCCAAAATGAACAGGAAGTGCCCGAAAATCAACATCAATCCAGCCGCTTAATCAGGGGTCAGGTCGCGGGGGCAGCAGCTTTAGCAGGAAAGCCCAGCTTAGCAGGGAAGCCCAGACTTCCCTCTCCCCAGCCACTTCAACCAGCTCCTCCGGCGGGATCCCAAGGTGTTCCCAGGCCAGGTGGGGAGACAGTCTCTCCAGCGTGTCCTGGGTCATCCGGGGGCCTCCCGCTGGTGGGACATGCCCGGAACACCTCTCCAGGGAGCCGTCCGTACCAGATGCCCGAGCGACCTCAACTGGCTCCTCTCAACGCGGAGGAGTAGCGGCTCAACATCGAGTCCCTCCCGGATGACCGAGCTTCTCACCCTATCTCTAAGGGAGAGCCCGGACACCCTGCGGAGGTAACTCATTTCGGCCGTGTGTATCAGAGATCTTAACCTTTCGGTCATGACCAACAGTTTGTGACCAACAGCTAATCTTCCTCCCGACCGCTTCACACTTGGCTGCGAACCGCTCAGTGAGAGTTGGAGCTCACGGCTTGATGAAGCCAACAGCACGACATCATCTGCGAAAAGCAGAGATGTAATTCTGAGGCCACCAAACCGGACCCCAACAACGCTTCGGCTGCGCCTAGAAATTCTGTCCATAAAAGTTATGAACAGAATCAGTGACAAAGGGCAGCCTTGGCGGAGTCCAACCCTCACTGCTAACAAATTCGACCAAACTCTGACACCTGTCGTACAGCAACCGAACAGTCCTTACCAAGGGGCTCGGTACCCCGTACTCCCGGTGCACCCCCCCACAGGTCTCCCCGAGGCATACGGTCGAACGCCTTCTCCAAGTCTACAAATCAAATGTAGACTGGTTGGGCGAACTCCCATTCACCCTCGAGGACCATGCCGAGGGTGTAGAGAAAATGCGGATTTCTCGAGAAATGGCCATGGTATTTTTGCCCTGGCAGGTAAACCCCTTGGGGGTCACTTCCAGTTGATTTGGGGATGTTTCAGGGTCACTTCCTGTTGATTTTGAGTCACTTCAATTTCATTTGGGGACATTCTTAAGTCACTACCTTTTCAGTAACCATAAATCAACAGGAAATGACCTGTAAATGTCCCCAAATCAACAGGAAGTGATGTGTCAATGCCCTTAAACTTAATGGAAGCGATCCCAAGTCAACTTGAAGTGACCTGGAATTGAAATTGAATCAATGGCAAATGGCATAAGTGACCCACAATTTTTTAATTCAGTTCAGTTTGAGTTGGTGGTGTTTCAGGGTCACTTCCTGTTGATTTGGGGGCATTTTAGGGTCATTCCTGTTGATATCGGTTCGCTTCCTGTTGATACTGAGTTACCGTAATTTTCTGTAAGCAGCTACTTTTTTACCTTCATTTTGAATCCTGCGGCTTTTAGTCCAGTGCGGTTTATTTGTTGATTTTATTTGGGTTAATAGGTAACACTTTATCTGACGGCAGCGACATAAGACTGCCATAAGACCGTCAGAATTATGACATGACATTATCATGCATTAATGACTGATTATGACAACTATCATTAAGTGTCATTCGGCAAATTACGTCACTAATCCCATTTATGTCCAGCTCGGATCTTTTACATCCATTCAAAATGGAAATAATTTGCCGGATGACACAAAATGACATCTGTCATAAGCATTCATTCATTCTCATGGTAGTGTCATGTCATTATATGATGGTCTTATGACAGTCTTATGGCGCCACCGTCAAGTAAAGTGTTACCAAATACCTTAACTAGCAACTAATAAAACAACTGGAACAGTAACCGAGGAAATAATTAGCGCAGAAAATGAATTTTGATTGTTATTTACATCTGTAGCGCTGCAATGCATGCTAGGAGGCATGTTGGATGACAGTGTTGACAGCACGTGGCAGCACAGGTTGAACGTCTCCCCCAAGAAAGCAGTCATGGCCAAATGAAGCTTCTTGAAGCAATGAATATTGGTGGTTCAATTGGTCTTATGACAGTGTGGCCGCTGTCAAATAAAGTACTACCGTTTGATATTTTTGGTGTAAAGATCCCATAATACAGTGAGGACAACTGAAGTTTAAAGTCCATTGCGGCTTATCTAAGAACAAATGCCGTTTTCGTGTCAACTTTGGTGGGTGGCGTCTTATAGTCAGGTGCGCCTTATAGTGCGAAAATTGCGGTACTTGGTTTGGAAAACAATAGGGATAAATGAAAGCATTAGTGCTATTGAAATGAATGGCGAATACTAGTGCCATTGGAAATGAATGGGAAATTTTGCCAATTGCAAATGAATGGGAAATTTTGCGCAAATTATGTCCCAAAATGTGCTGGAAAAGACCTAAAATCAACAGTGACCTGTAATTGCTCTAAAATTAACAAGGCAGTGACCCATAAGTAAAGTGTCCTAGAAAAATGCCCCACAATCAATAGGAAATAATACAAAATGTACAGGAATTGACCCAAAAATGCCTTAAAATTTGCCGGAAAAGACTTAGTCATCCAATCCATTTGGAATGGGAGGACTGGCAGCGATCAAACTAATAGACATACTCATTTCAATTTGCAGCATAAGCATGACTGGATCCCACATAATTGTACGTCAATCATCGTCAATGGCGCTGAAAACTCCGGGTGGTATTTGGAGTAGAAAAGCACGCTGCTGGGCGTCTATCAGCGACGTACACGACGAGCAAGTTCTTTCCGCCTCCTGAGCTTTTCTGGTCCGCTGCCAGGCTGAAATGAATGACTTTGCCGTTACGTAACGCGGGCGCATTGTGGAGAGGAAAACAAGATTACCGCATGATATTCTTTCCCGCGCACGTCGCCTATATTGGAATGTTCTCATTGCCATCCCTCCCACTTCAAATGGATGGCAACCGGCGTGATAAATAGCAGATGCTTTCACATTTGATTAAATAATCGGTTGATAAATAAGCCAGTGATAACTTGATTTAATGGCAATACATTGAATTTGATGGGAATGTCAGCCCTACCAACATGGCCGCTCTGAGGTTACGTTGCAGGAGCGTCGAAATATCTTTTTGTGCTTTTGCCGTGAATTGAAATTACTTTATCGCTAGTAGACGACTGCCAACCCTCCCGCTTCAAATGGATTGGACATCTAATGCCATCAATAGCAGGCACTGAGTAAATAATTGACATTGATATAATAATCTTTTAAAACGGTTGAGAATTAAGCTAGTCTTCATTTTAATGTCAATACGTTGACTTTGATGGAACAGTCGCCCTTACCAACATGGTCGCCCTGAGGCCATTTTTGTAGGGGTGCCAAAAGGTCTTTTCATGAACTGAAATGAGTTTATCACTAGTAGAAGTCCAATCCATTTGAACTAGGAGAACGTTCGTTCGTATGCTGCCAACCCTCCCGTTTCAAATTGATTGGACGTCTAGCGCCGTCAATGGCAACCACTGACTAAATAACACATGCTTTGACAGTAATAAAATAATCTTTTTAAGAAATAAGCTAGTTATGACTTCATCTGAATGTCAATGCATTGACTTTATGGGAATGTTACCTCGTGGCGGCCATGTTGGCAGGGGCGATGAAAGATTTTTTCACGCTTCTAATGTGAACTAAAATGAGTTTATCACGAGTAGACGTCCAATACATTTGAAATGAGAGGGTGCCAGTGAGTAAACGTTTGTTCATTCGCTGCAAACTCTCCCACTTCAAATAGATTGATCGTTTAGTGCCGTCAAGGGTAGCCACTGACTAAATAGCATATGCTTTAACATTGATGATGTTGAGAATTGAGCTAGTTATGACTTCATTTGAATGTCAACGCATCGACTTAATGGGAATGTTGCCTCACGGCTGCCGGCCATGTTGGTAGAGGCGATGATAGGTCTTTTCATGCTTTTGCCGTCAATAGCGTACTATTCCGAATGCTATTCTTAGACAGTGACGTCGCCATCGCAACCCGGACGTGGGACATTATAGACACACCCTCGCATACAAACCACATTATATTTGCTTGTTTTTTCCGGTAATCTTTCAAAAAAACAACATGCCAATCAAATACTGCTGCTATGGAACTTGTAGAAACGACTCTAGACATTACGACATATGAAGGATGTTTTCTTCATACATTTCCCGAAACCAAAAACTCTGAGGAAAAAAAATGTGAAAAATGGATCAACTTGCGCGGACGTCCAAAAGACCAGTTTTGTTGGGGGCCATGGTCCTTCAGAGGACAAAGAGGTAAGCCGTTTTGATAATTTTACTTATTTTTTAGCGTGTTGTTTTGCCGTGCTGCTTCTGTCTGACAATGACCTGAAAAAAATTAAAATGGTATCAGACTGCCACTGTTACCTTTTCTGTTGTAAAAAACAACTTTAGTAAGGGTAGTAAGGGGGAAGTGTAAATAAATTATAGAATTAAGATTTGTTATTAATGAAAAAAAAAAAAAGTGTTCGTATTCGCGATCACCACACAAAAATAGCAATATAAATTTGGGCTGTCAAACGATTAAAATTTTTAATCGAGTTAATTACAGCTTAAAAATTAATTAATCGTAATTAATCGCAATTCAAATCATCTATAAAATATGCCATATTTTTCTGTAAATTATTGTTGGAATGGAAAGATAAGACAAGACGGATATATACATTCAACATACGGTACATAAGTACTGTATTTGTTTATTATAACAATAAATCAACAAGATGGCATTAACATTATTAACATTCTGTTAAAGCGATCCGTGGATAGAAAGACTTGTAAAGATAAATGTTAGTACAAGTTATAGAAATGTTATATTAAAACCCCTCTTAATGTTTTCATTTTAATAAAATGTGTAAAATTTTCAATCAAAAAATAAACTAGTAGCCCGCCATTGTTGATTTAAATGATTACACAATGCTCATGGGTGCTGAAGCCCATAAAATCAGTCGCACCCAAGCGCCAGCAGAGGGCGACAAACTCCAAGAAACACAAGTAACAAGTGGACATTTGCACTGTGCCGTCATTTTAATCTTTTGAGCGGGGCATGCGCGTTAATTGCATCAAATATTTTAACGTGATTAATTAAAAAAAATTAATGCCTGTTAGTGCTCAGACCATATGCCGCACTCTACATCAAATTGGTATGTATGGCTGTCACCCCAGGAGGAAGCCTCTTCTGAAGACTGTACACAAGAAAGTCCGCCCGTCTCATCAGACCATAGGACATGGTTCCAGTGATCCATGTGCTTTGTTGACATGTCTTCAGCAAACTGTTTGCGGGCTTTCTTGTTTACCGTGACATTTTCATACCACGGTAAACCTTGAAACCGTTAACCAGCACATGCATATTTGTATTTCATTCAGTGATTCCGATATTCAAATTAGATTACAAAGAAATTGGGAGAATTTATCGTCTTTTATTCGTATCAAGGCATATCTGCTCAATTTATCGTGATAAGTACTGGCCTTTATAAACGCACGTTTATAAAATATTGTCCGAATTACAAGGTGAAAAAAATTCATCCGTCCTAGTGTAGATGTAGCCTTAGATGAAGATTGCAGAGTGTGTAAGAATACACGCGAGAAGTGAAAATTACCTTGATGAGAGCCCCGTTTTCCTGCCCCTGTAGCAAGGCTTGCTGGGAAGGCGAGGGTAGCGGCGGCGGAGGTAGTTTGGCACCATCCTGAGCTTGGAGGCAGCAGAAGAGCGCCTTGAAGATGTTGCAACTTCGAGGCTGCTTCAGGGACGAGCGGCTCACCAGCCCTGAGCCCGGGTAAAAAAATGAAAATAAAACAAACATTTTTTAACTTTGGCTGATTTGCAACCAACTTCTCCCAGTTAAAATGGATTGTCGTAAATGTCAGTGAACAAGTTAATACTGATTATTTCATTATGTGCACTATGTGTTTCATTATGTTAATTATGTCCTATTTTCATTTATACATGGCATTACATTGAACATACACGTGTGCTAAATACTACTTTTGTGTTCATTACTATACAGAATTAGATTATTCTAAATTCATCTCAGTTCACTATTATAACTGTGCATTAGCCCACTGTCTAATTGTGGGTTAAAATATATTCATATTTCATTAAAATGACAGTACATATAAAATAAAAGTGTTAATTACTACTTTTGAATTCATTACTATACAGAATGAGTAATTATTTCAACTGCATTAACTCACCGTCTCATTTTGGTTTCAAAAAGACTCATATTTCATATCATATAAAATGACAATACAGGTAAAATAAAAGTTTTAATTCCAATTTTAGAATTCATTATTACAAAGAAGGAGATACATCTCAGTTAATTATTTTAACTGTGCATTAACTCACTGTCTCCTTGCGGCTTCAAATTGATTAATATTTCATTAAAATGACAATACATGTAAAATAAAAGTGTTTTAATAACTACTTTTGAATTAATTATTACACAGAATGAGATTATCTCAGTTAATTCTTTTAACTGTATTAACTCTTATTTTGGGTTCAAATAGATTCATATTTCATATCATATAAAATGACAATTCATGTAAATTAAAAGTATTTTAATTACTACTTTTGAATTAATAATACAGAATGAGATTAAATTAATCTCAGTTATTTCTTTTAACTGTAGTAACTCTTATTTTGGGTTTAAATAGATTAATATTTCATTAAAATGACTACATGTAAAATACAAGTGTTTGAATTTTTACTTTGTGAATTTATTATTATACAAACAGATTAAATTCAATTAATCTCGGTTAATTATTTCAATTGCATTATCTCACTGTCTCATTTTGGGTTCAAATAGATTAATATTTCAATAAAATGACAATACATATAAAATAAAAGAAAATGTTTAATTTCTACTTTAGAATTCATTATAATATAGAATTGTTGCTATTAATCACAATTAATCTCACCTTTAATCCACACATTAAACCACTGTCTCATTCTAAATTATGATAGATTAATATTTCATTAATTAGACAATATTTAAAATAAGTGTGCAAAACACTGCTGTTGAATTCTTTATCATACAGAATGAGATTTATCGCAATTAATCTCAGTTAATTATTTTAATTGCACATTAACTTATTGCCTCATTTTGAGTTAAAACAAATATTTCATTAATATGACAGCACATTTAAAATAAAAGTGGTCTAAATACTACTGTTGAGTACATTATCATACAGAATGCGATTAATCGCAATTATTCTCAAAGTTAATCCTTTTAATTGCACATTCACTCATCGTGTTAGGACAGATTAATATGTCATTAATATGACAGCACATTTAAAATAAAAGTGGGACTAAATATAACTTTTGTATTCGTTATTATACAGATTGCGTTTATTCACAATTAATCTCAATTATTCTAACTGCACATTCTGTCATTGTCTCATCAAGCCAGTGAGTTACTATAAATTATTAATGTATTAATTCATTAATAAGGTGTTACATTTAAATAAGAATGCTAATTACTACTTTTGAATTCCTCATTACACAAAATTGCCATTGATCTCACGTGATTAATTTCCATCCGGCATAAGAGTGGACTGCGTTGCTGCGATGAGACCTTGAGAGAAAAAGCCGAGAGGAAGGGAATCTCACGCGATTAATCGAGATTAAAATTAGTAACCATTTCCTAGTTCTAATAATAAATATGTTTTTGTGTGGGTGGAGGGTGGAGCCTCAATTGGAACGACGGACAGAATCTTTACACAGCGTCACAACGGGCGTGTGCAAGGGGCGGGGGGCCACATTCCGCTGTCAGGACGGCGCCCCCTCCCTAAAAATATGCATTCTCCAACAGCAGCGCGATTTTTTACGATGTTATGTAAACAGAGAATCCCCCCCTTGAAACCCCAAGTCCTCCAAACGAGCTTGTTGTTGCGCAAAAAAAAAAGTTTCTGACTGAGCCCCTAAAATACGCGAGCAGCATCTGGTTGCCCCCCCACACCAAAAAAAAAAAAACCTCCAGCAGCAACAATCACAACAACAAGAGTCTTTTGAATCCAACAAGACTGTCGTTTTCTTCTACGTTTGCTTAAATTTGCTCATTTAATTGTTTCGAAGTATGTAGAATAGTTACTTGAATACTTACAAAGTTACTCCGTTTAACTTCTACTGTTTATTTTTTTTCTACCATCTGTCATCTCCATAAAACTGCAGTGTATATATATGGAACTCACAAAGTATGTGTTGTGGTAGTTAGTAAAAGAAGAACTACATTTATAACAAAAACACTCATCGTCAGTTCAAATGGATTGGACGTCTATCACCATCAATGGAAGTCAATTTGTTAATTTATGAATTACTTGGAGCCGATTATGTAGGTTGATGATGTGTTCCCAAAGTTTGAGTAGTATGATATTTACAGTAATAGAGTAATATTCTGGTTCCCGCCAAGTTCAAATGGACTGGACGTCTAAAACTGTCAGTGGAAGTCAATTAGTTAATTACCGAATAACTTTTAGAGCTGATAGAATAGTATCTGCTGCAGCTATCGATTATTTTAGTAGTCGATGAATTGATGAACTAGTCAGTTCGAATAATCGAGTAATCGGATAAAGAAAACGAAAAATTTAAATACCTGAGCTGAGCCTCAAACGGTATATATATATATATATATATATATATATATATATATATATATATATATATATATATATATATATATATATATATATACATACATATACATATATACACACACACATTTTTTTTAAAATGAGGATCTATGTACATCAAAAGAACAATTGGCTAACTTACATAGCAAAAGTCCGCTATCTTAAATGCTATAAAATGCTAGTTTATATATATATATATATATATATATATATATATAAAATGCCCTTAACAAATGGTTCAGACACTTATTCCAACAAAAAACGGCTAAATATACCTATTAACTAAATTATGAATGTATTAAAAAACCATAGCTCAAATAAAAACTTGGTTTACGTTGGTCTTAACAGGGAGCAGTTGGATTCTGGCATGTAAAATGAGGCAGACGAGCGGGCAGTGTAGCCACACTAACCAATAAAACTAAATGCAAACACTTTCAAAATAAACCATTACGCCACTTAACTTAAACGAATACTCGAAGCAACAAAATTTCATTCGAATATTTTTTTCTAATCGAATACTCGAGTTAATCGATTAATCGTTGCAGCACTAATGTGGTAATATGCCAAGTTACTGTGTGGTTAATTTAAAAACAGCTCATTTTTAAAGCAATTCAGGTCCCCTTCAAGTTCAAATGGACCAGACGTAAATCCACGTCAATGATATTCAATTACTAAATTTATGAAATCATTTTAGAGCCGATAGAACAGTAGGACTATTGTTGATGTGTTCCCTAAATTTGAGTACTGTAAATAGTAATATGCCAAGTTACTATGTGGTTAAAGTAAAAACAGCTCATTTTTAAAGCAGATTTTGTTCCTTCCAAGTTCAAACGGACTGGACGTCTATCAGCGTCGATGGCATTCAATTAGTTATTTTAAGCAACAACTTTAGAGCCGATAGATTAGTAAGACTATTGTTGGGGTGTTCCCTGAGTTTGAGTACTGTAAGGATCAATATGCCAATTTCCTGCGTGGTTAATTTAAAAACAACTCATTTTTAAAACAACTCTGGTTCCCTCCAAATTCAAATAGATCGGACGTAAATCACCATCAATGGCATTCATTTAGTTAATTTATGAAATAACTTCAGTGCAGATAGAATAGTAGGACTATTGTTGATGTATTCTCAAAGTCTGAGTACTGTAAATATCAATATGCCAAGTTACTGCGTGGTTAAAGTAAAAACTGCTCATTTTTAAAGCGGATTCGGTTCCCTCCAAGTTCAAATAGACTTAACGTATATCACCGTCAATGGAATTCAATTAGTTGATTCAACAAATAACTTTAGAACCGTTTCAACAGTAGGACTATTGTTGATGTGTTGTCTGAGTTTAAGGACTGTAAATGGTAATATGCCAAGTTAGTGCGGGGTAAAAGCAAAAACAGTTTATTTTTAAAGCAGATCTGGTTCATCTTGCGCTAATGGCGGCCAACGATTTCAAACATTTTTAAAAATCTTGTGCGCGGTTCAAAGTGGCCTCACCTGTTTTGGGGGCCACCTGGACGTCTTCTTTGTGCACTTGGGTGATAACAGAACTTTCCATCTGACAATTACGGAGCCCCGAAAATCCTCAAATCCTGTCCGCGGCGGCCACTGACGTGCACCCCTCATTGGCTTCGTTCTTCTCTGGTCCCGATGATTCCGAGCCGATGATTCCCCCGAGCTCGCCTGGCCACGGCACTCGGAACCACTCTCCGGACGCGGGGCTGGGCTCGCTGGGCGGCCCGTCGCTTCTCCGAGGTCGGCCGTCAAATCGTCACTTTGGCGGCGGCGACGACAACAACATGGAGAATCCGAGTAGGCGCAACCGACGAGGAAAACAAGCGAGGAAATGGGGCAAGGGCGGCCGGTTTCAAGGCTCCCCTTACTACACATAAACAACGTCGCTCGGACGCGCTTAAAGCGTCGGAAAAAAGCGGGAGGTTCGGTGCTACGCCTTTGTCCCGCGTCCAAAACGCGTTTCGGAAGCGTAAATGCGATAAATTCGATTTTGGTCAAATAACCAACGCGTTGTTTTTCTACGGCGGGCGCTCGTCGGGTGCCCTGAAACCGACCACATGTTCTGATTGGGCGAGGCGTGGTGAGGGGGCGTGGACGAGGCATTCCTCCCCGCACTGCACGCGCCACATTCCCGAGCCACCGAGTGACATGCTTTTTTTATGCCCGATTTGCAAAGCAAAGCTCCCCACATATATTAAAAAAACAAGCCCCCCCCAAAAAAACACAAAATGGGTAAAACAGTGATAAACTGAATATATATATATAATAATGAAACCACAACAAAACAACCCAGAAAACAAAAAAACCCAACACCAGAAAAAAAGACACAAAAACACAAAATCTGTAAAACTGAAAAACTGGGGGGGAAAAAAAAAAAAAAAAAAACCTGGAAACAAAACCAACTAAAACCAGAAGAAGAAAAACAAATCCCTTGAAAATTGACAATTTAGTTGACATTTCAGATCTAGTTATATTAGGGCACCTGCAAGGAACATTAAAATAAATAAATAATAAATGAGAAAACACAAAAATGGCAAAAACAAACACAAAAACCTTCACCCTAGTCAGAAAAAAATCACTCAAAATTGGTAAATCAACAATAAAAGAAAAAAAAAGGTTAAAAAAAAAAAACAACAACGCAAAATCACACAAGACATACAATAATCACATTACTTTAAAAAAATGCAAAACCATGATAATTTGCAAAAACATTTTTTTTAAAAAAAACTTTAAAAAAAACCTGAAAACAAAAACCCACCAAAACACCAAAAACTATGAAATCAACAAAAATTTGCAAGACCAAAAACACCTGCAAAAAACATAAAATAAATAAATAAATTAGAAAACGCACACAAAAAAATGGCAAAAACTAAATCACAAAACCCACAGAATGGGTAAAACCACGATAAACTGCAAAAAAAATGTATATAAATACCATAACAAAAAAACAACCCAAAAAACAAAAACCCACCAAAACTAGAAAAAACACAGAAAAACACAAAATCTGTAAAACTGTGAAGAACTGGAAAAAAAACCTCCCAAAAACCAACCAAAACCAGAAATAAAACAATGACATTAAAAAAATCGTAAAACCAAAACGCCTGAAAAAAATCATTCAACAAAACAAAACAAAAACAAAAAAATGGGAAAATGAACACAGAAACGGAAAACAAAATCACAAAATCACAAAAACAAGTATTTGATACACTGCCAATGGCCAATGGGAAAACCCATTGGCAGTGTATCAAATACTTGTTCTCCCCACTGTATGTATGTATATATATATATATACATATATATATATATATATATATATATATATATATATATATATATATATATATATATATATATATATAAACCAAAATGAGAAAACCAACACAAAAAATGGCAAAAACAAAATCACTAAACCCACTGAATGGGTAAAACTATGATAAACTGCAAAAATATTTATAGAAATACCACAACAAAAAACAACCCAAAAAACAAAAACCCACCAAAACCAGAAAAAACACAAAATCTTTAAAACTGTGAAGAACTGAAAAAAAACCCTCCCAAAAGCCAACCAGAAATAAAACAATTACATAAAAAAATAGGCAAAACCAAAATGCCTGCAAAAATCACTCAAAAAAAAAAACAACACAAAAAAAACAAAAACAAAAAAAATACAAAAACCCTCACCAAAATCAGAAAAAAAAATCACTCAAAAATTGGTAAACTCGCAAAAAGTACAAAATATACAAAATTACACAAAAATCATAAAAAAATATGCAAAACACAAAAAATAACCACCAAAACCAGTAAAAAAAGCTAAAACAAATAACACCCAAAAAAGTCGGCAAAACCAAAACACCTGCAAAAATCACTCAAATAAACAAAAAAATGAGAAAATGAAAAAGAAAAAAAGAAAAAAAATCACAAAAACCCTCACCAAAATCAGAAAAAAATCACTCAAAAATCAGTAAACTCACAAAAAGTACAACATATGCAAAATTACAAACAATAAAAGAAGCTAAAAAAAAACACCCAAAAATTGGTAAAACTGAAAACTGAAGGAAAAAACACCCACAAAACCAGAAAAAAAATTTCCAACAAATTGGAAACACCACAAAAAACTTAAAAACACACAAACTGCAAGAAAAACACCCCACTTAGGAAAAAACACACACAAATACAAACAAAAACACAGAAAATCACCCAAAAAATGGCAAAACCTCTCAAAACTCCCCCCAAAAAACACCCAGAATGCCCCCAAAAATACTGCTAAAACCACAAAAATAACACAAAAAATTACTCAAAAAACGGCAAAACCGAGAAAAACTTTAAAAACACCTAAACCAGACAATATATAACTGCCAAAACTGCATAAAACTGTAAGAAAAAATAAAAAAAATAAATAACTAAAAAAAACACACACGCAAACCCAGCAAAATAAACACACACAAAACTGACAAAACCACAAATAACTGCACAAACTCCCACCAAAACCAAAGGAAAACAAACAATATCACTACAAAAATTTACAATTTAGTTGATATTTTAGATGTAGTTTTATTAGGGCACTCATTACTTGGGAGGTTGACCCTCCCAGTCAAAATGGATTGGACGTCCAGCGCCGTCAATGACATAACAAAGAAAATGTAAAAAACATCCTCCATCCAAATCAAAATTCTTCCATGACAACAATTTTCTGGTGACAAAAAACAAATTTGAAACCGAGAATCGATACTTTTTGCAAGCAAACAGAACATTTCAGCATTAATTAATTCAAAGTGGGAGGGTCGAGACGTCTGCGGCCATCGACGGCGGCCAGATGTCCGCTTTTCGCTGGCCGATCATGTGGTTTGCAGGAAGGGAAGGGCGAGCCCCGCCCATTCGACGGGGGCGGGGCGCGACCTGCCCCGAGTAACCTCTGTGGAAGTTTCCAGGAAAGGGGCCTCGCCGGGCGAGCGGCTGGGACGCCTTTGGCTCATTGAGAAAAACAAAAACACGAAGGGGCGGTGACAAGACTCTCCCTCTTACGTAACTTGGCCTCCATGACAGGAGTAGAAGAAGAAGAAGGGGAAAAAAAGAGAAAACCTGTCCTCCATCCCTCCCGCCACTCGAGCGCTAGCAAGCTAACTGCTAACTCTTCAGCAATCTCACGTGGAAAAAGAAAAAAATGGATGTGGAAACGCCGGAAAGCTACGCTATAGCACACTTCAACCTTAGAAAAATATAATGTTTTTATGTAGGACGACAGAAATCAGACCATATTTACTATTTTTAAAAAATGTATTATAACTAAAATAATAGAATACAGTATACTGCAATCTAAGGGGGTTTGATCTCAACATTGGTAGGGACGATATAACAGCATAATCTGCATGTACACTTTTTGCTGGGGATAGGACATTAATAAGATCAAACTGATTGGGTGAATGGGAGTCAAGGCTACATTTCTCACGGATATCACCCAAATAAACTGATAGGCTAAATGAACAATGCAAAAATAAGTCTGTATTGACTTATGCTAACTTTCATATGTATTGGTTCAGGTGATAAAGCGTTTGATTCAAACCTTTGTTTTCAAAAACTACCAAAGAAACATTTTGAAAACTGCCAGAATAAATGTCTGGATTTAATTAGCAAATTTAAATTGCAATATTTGAGCATGACTTAAATTACATTAACATACACAATAAATACAAACTTGTTAATAATCTGTTAACTATCCTGGATTGCTAAAAAATAAACATTTGTTTTAAGACCACTCATCATTGTCTGTCGAAATAAATCAATTAAATATAACTGAAAAAAACTTCATAGGGAATAACAAAAATACAAAATGTAGCCTTCCTTCAGATAAAACACTACTGCTTTTGTCCACAAGCACAGCCAAACTCAACAGAAAATTAAAGCTCCTTTGGGCTGCTTTAAGGCCACGTAAATAAAACAAAAATGACAATCGGGGAGAAGGGAGTAAACCTCGGTTCACTACATTTCTCACAGTTTAAGGAGAAAACACATAGTCCCTACAGGAGGACACTTCTCTCTAAGCAGCTTCCAGAGTTTTTCAGGTTGGCAAATTCAAATAGTTTAATGTTAAACTAACTGTGATCCAGGTCGGATTTTCAGTAGCAAAATTTGTGGTGTGTTCCCCACCTCCACAACACTGACGTCTTTTTATATTACTTACAGTGGCTGCTGGCTGAAAAAAAAAAACCTCTGGTATTCCTGCTCTTTGAAGGGGACGGAGGAGGTGGCATTTTGTCAACATGTTGGATCAGTAATCAACCAATCAAACATACGTTTGAGGGAAAAAAATGGACTGCACATTCAGCAAGTGAAAAGGGGTAAGTCTGAACATAATTAAAATAATTAATTTAATAACGGGAGGGTCAATTTTATCCTTACGGCATATCGGAAGACAATCTAAATCACCTATATAGCTGAAGTCATTATATAATGCAAATAAGGTTGCTGAAAAGTTGGTGGGGACAATTTGATCATCCTGAAAAGTGTGTAGTGTTATGTCCCTACCCTCCCTATGCAAACCTATGCCCTTGCTGCCGTCTATTAAATATGTACCCTGCCTACTGCTTTTAGTTATCTGAAGTAGATTCCAGCACCCCTGTGACCAATGAATATGTATGGGGAAAAAAATAATAGTGTTTTCATTTTTCCCCAATTTAAAAACTTTTTTCAAGAAATTAAAAAAAAAATGGATGTACCGTTTTTCTTTTTTGCTATTATTACATATCTATCTATCTGTCTGTCTGTCTGTCTGTCTGTCTGTCTGTCTGTCTGTCTGTCTATCTATCTATCTATATATACATATATATATATATATATATAAGAAAATGTTTAAATGATTCATTCCTTATTGATACCATAAATATATAGAGAAGTGGGTCAAATAAGTATTTAGTCAACCAATAATTGTGCAAGTTCTCCCACTTGTTAATATTAGAGGGGCCTGTAATTGTCAACATGGGTAAACCTCAACCATGAGAGACAGAAGGTGAAAAAAAACCCAAAAACAAATTGTTTGTTTTTTAAAGAATTTATTTGTAAATCATGGTGGAAAATAAGTATTTGGTCAATACCAAAAGTTCATCTCAATACTTTGTTATGTACCCTTTGTTGGCAATAACGGAGGCCAAACATTTTCTCTAACTCTTCACAAGCTTTTCACACACTGTTGCTGGTATTTTGGCCCATTCCTCCATGCAGATCTCCTCTAGAGCACTGATGTTTTGGGGCTGTCGTTGGGCAACACGGCCTTTCAACTCCCTCCACAGATTTTCTATGGGGTTGAGATCTGGAGACTGGCTAGGCCACTCCAGGACCTTGAAATGCTTCTTACGAAGCCACTCCTGTGTTGCTCTGGCTGCGTGTTTGGGATCATTGTCATGCTGAAAGACCCAGCCACATCTCATCTTCAATCCCCTTGCTGATGGAAGGAGATTTTCACTCAAAATCTCTCGATACATGGCCCTATTCATTCTTTCCTTTACACAGATCAGTCGTCCTGGTCCCTTTGCATAAAAACAGCCCCAAAGCATGATGTTTCCACCCCCATGTTGCACAGTGGGTATGGTGTTCTTCGGATGCAATTCAGTATTCTTTCTCCTCTAAACACGAGAACCTGTGTTTCTACCAAAAAGTTCTATTTTGGTTTCATCTGACCATAACACATTCTCCCAGTCCTCTTCTGGATCATCCAAATGCTCTCAAGCGAACCGCAGACAGGCCTGGACGTGTACTTTCTTCAGCAGGGGGACACGTCTGGCAATGCAGGATTTGAGTCCCTTGTGGCGCATTGTGTTACTGATAATAGCCTTTGTTACTGTGGTCCCAGCTCTCTGTAGGACAAATAAGTTCTTTAAAAATCAAACAATGTGATTTTCTGTTTTTTTTTCCACATTCTGTCTCTCATGGTTGAAGTTTACCCATGTTGACAATTACAGGCCTCTCTAATCTTTTCAAGTAGGAGAACTTGCACAGTTGGTGGTTGACTAAATACTTATTTGCCCCACTGTATATATACATTTACATTGCGTCCCTATTATAAAATATTATATCAAAATATATACTGTTATTTTTGTTATTGTATTTTTATTTTTTAAAAAATGGTTTTTGAAATCAATGATTGGCGTTCTCCTGCTTCCGCCTTCCCCTTTCTTGTCTGCCTGGGTATCCGCCCTGCGCTCCGCCGCGGGTCCCTGGCTGGACGCCGGTGTATCGGCTGGATGTTGCCTGCTCCGGCGGCGGACCCTGCTCTGCCCTGGGCTTGGTGGGCCGCTGAGGGTCCTGCGGCGTGCTGTGCCTGTTGGGGGGCTGCGGCAGTGGCTCGTGGGCTGGGTGGGCGGACTGGGGTGGGGGCGGGCGTGGGGTTGGAGGTGCGTGCCCTCTTCCCATCCCTGGGGGCCGGTTGATGAGAGCCCTTTGCTGGGCTGCGGGAGGAGGGATGGGCTGGGCTAAGCAGCACGAGTATTTGAGTAGATTTAATCACATTTCAATCACTTTTAGTGGTTTGAGTACACGTGAATATTCCCAATGTTTTTTTCTGTAATATGTTTGTTGGTTCAAAAGTACAGTGGTACCTCTACATACGATCGCTTCGACACACGAACTTTTCGACATCCGACGTAAAATTTGACTCGCCATTTGTTTCTACATCCGACGACATGCTCGAAATACGACGACAATGGCAGCACCGCAGACGAATGCACGGCGGATTTTCTTGTGTGACAAATCAACACAGGTTTCAGAAAAGGTTGGTACAGGTGGTGAAACAAGGAAAAAGTTGACGCTTACCTTCTAAATGAAGATGCAAATGACAGAAAAATATGAGCGTGGGGTGAAATGGCCCAACAATACATCTCCACGGTCCTCTTCCGACCATCGTTCGCCAGTCTTTATAAATTAAGCTGACAATTCTTATTGTGGTAACATCTCCAGAGAAATCGCCAGCTTCGCCACGTTTTCATCATTTCTTTCACAACTTATTCAACACAAAACGCCTGCTGTCTGCCGCAATTGACGATGTTCTCAAGAAAGCATTGAAAGCGAAAGTAAACTCTCACCCACTCCCCTCCCTCTTTGTCACGTCAGCCCCGCGGTGCCTTCAGGTACAGAAAAAAACGTCCGCCTTATTAGAACCCGTTTCGTTACACTATTACAGGAATTATTATTATTATTATATTATTAATCCGATTTTTATTTATTATTTATTTGTTTTGCTATATGTAATTGCCATTTGTAATAGTACCAGCAGTATTTTTTAAGGATTTAGTGCAGGTTTTTGGGCTGTGGAACGAATTAATGGAATTATAATGTATTCCTATGGGAAAATCCTGCTCGACATACGACCATTTCGACTTACAAACAAGGTCCTGGAACGGATTAACTTCGTATGTAGAGGTACCTCTGTAGTTTTAAGACAAGGTCCTATTGATAGAAGTATTAACCTGCACTGCCTCCATGTGGACACAAGAAAAACTGCAGACCTACAAAGAACGCCTAACCATAATGGCGGCGATGCAGATATCATAAAAATAGGAAATAAATACACTCGCCCACTCACTTCCTGTAGATTTTACGACAATTTCACGTTATTTCTCTGTTAGCTCTCTGCCAACCCTCCCACTTCAAATGGATTGGATGTCTACCAGTCATAAACTTATTTCAATTTATTGCAGAAGGACGATTGGACGCAACACGATTGGATGCCTATCATTTTAGGAATAGTAAGGAGCCCCTGATGGCACCCCTGCAATTCTGTAAGATAATGCTCAATTTCTTCCAGAAACTGATTGCAATTACAAAACCTTTGGTGGTAATATCTTCATTTATTTTTGCTTGGAGTGAAAAAATACGGAATAGAATGGAAAAAAAAAAAAAAAAATCATTATCGTTTTACACAAAACTCCAAAAATGGGCCGGACAAAAGTATTGGCACCCTCAGCCTAAAGCTTAGTAGCACAACCTTTAGACAAAATAACTGCGAACAACCGCTTCCGGTATCCATCAATGAGTTTCTATGAGGGGCCGTACAAGACATTTTTCATTCTGGCCCTCTCACACGCATACATACTCCTCTCACATACATATGGCGGAAAACACAGACAAGACTGAAAAAGCAGTTTCTGCTCTTGCACCCCTCTGTAAAAGAAACTGTTGTATTTTAAGCCAAAACAACTGTTGCGTTTGATAGAACAATATGTCTATATGCTGCAATAGCAGATTCATGGCGTATGAAGCCCCGAACTATTTTTAATTTTTCCGTTTTACCCTGAAAACCCCCGTTTACAGACGTCGCGCAACCGCTTTTGTTTAAATCTAGCCACAAAAAGAATGTAAGTAATTATATTTATTATTCAAAATGTCTGTCATTTTTAGCTTAGAATCATTAATTGGTGTCTAAATTTTAGTAAAAAAAAAAAAAAAAACGACTTAATTATTCACTCGCATATTTTAATCTTTTAAACGAATTACGTCACAATGAAAAATTTGGCGTCTGTAAAAAAGTCACGGATATTTACCTCATTACTATCGCTTAATTGTATTTTTTTTGTTACTGTGGCATTTTCCCCGATACGCTAGATCAGGGGTCCCCAACGACCGGGCCGCGGACCGGTACCGGTCCGTGGCGCATTTGGTACTGGGCCGCGCAGAAATAATAAATAATTTATTAACGACTGCATTCTGGCCAGTTGACTTTGGCCTGTGCCGCTTAACACACCAATATCCCTGTCTACTCTAGATATACAACTACAGGATAGGAGGTCGTCATAGAAATGCATTGATTGGGCTGTTAGCACTAAATCTCGTTTTGTATATCTATGCGCGCTTGGACTCGATAATAACGTACGACGTAGGTCATCGCTAATCACATTTCTTCCCGGAAATAATTAGCCCCCACACTAGAATGACTGAATAACAGACGTCTTTGGACAGACATTTTACGGGGAAAAGGGAACCTGACGAGCTAGAAGGTGTGCCTACAACCTCGAAGAAAACAAAATTTATGCTACTTCCCAATCACTAAAGACCCACGAACTGCGAAGGAGTGAATTCGTGACCCGTATGTGAATAAACAGAGTGATTCGAGCATGTCTGTGCAACAGGAATATCAGCTTGTAGAGATCGCAAATCACGGCGACCTTAAACGTACATTTGAGACAACAACTCTACGGAAGTTCTGGATTAAAGTCATTTCGGAATATCCTGACATCGCTAGGAGCGCGCTGAAAACTGTGCTACAATTTCCAACATCGTGTATTTGTGATGCTAGCTTCTCTCACTCTCCCATCTCGGGACCGTCTCGTCTCAACGAAACAAACTCAGGCCTCCCACTGATTCAGCGGGTGAGTTGTATTTTTTTCACTGCACTTAACACGACGGGGCTAAAAACAAATGCTATTTTATATTTGCTGTATTTTTCTGCCGCACATTGCCGGTGTTCTGACAAAGTTGGCATGCGCTTAACGTTAAAAAGGACCGCGAATGCAGCGATTCCAAAGTACACACTACAAACTTTCTTTAAAGAAAGAAATATTAACTTACGTTTGCCATGTTAGGTGCACACAACAACTGCACGTAGCCCTCTCACTTAACGACTTTGCCGTGTCGTTAAGCATTAATTTACGCCATTTCCCTGTTGCACATGTATGTTTATGATGTAAATAGTTTTTTTAGCACCATTGGATAACATTGAGAGTCCAACTGAATATAAAAGAGGGCTTTTTTCACCGCCACAAAAGCTTTGGGAGCAAAATTTTATAAGGGTGGAAAATTTGACAGGACACCGGTCCGTGAAAAAAAGACCCAAATCACACCGGTCCGTGGTGCAAAAAAGGTTGGGGACCCCTGCGTTAGATGATAAATAATTGATGCAAACAAAAAAAAATTGAAAAACAAAGTTTAAAAGGGTAACTATATGAAAAAGTACATCTAAACCACTCCTTGTTGTCTGCGATTTCTGCATCGCAACCCTTGTTATATCACCATGTTTCACCCATAAAATTAAAAAAAAATCCGGCTGTGGCCATTCACAGCTGTGTCTTGACTCCCAGTGATACATGCTACATGGAGTTTTTGGATCGAAACAAGGTAAGTACGCGATAATATCTCGTTAAAATTGTGGCGTCTTTAATTCTGGTCTCGCGTGTTCTCGCCTCCAATTAGGGTTTTGCTGTTTAAAAAAAATTTTTTTTTTTTTAATGCCTTCCTGTTCAAAATTTTTGTTCCCCTAGAAAATTGAGATTTTAAGCTTTCCAATGATGTATCACACATGCATTTCGGACAATTTTGAAAGTTGGCCAAATTGAGGGTCTCAGAGCGGAACATCAAGTCACCTGAGTGTTTTCCGCCATATACATATATCCTCCTCTCACATCCATACATTCTCCTCTCACATTCACACATATTTTCCCTCACATGCACACATATTCTCTCCTCTCACGACGTACTGTATATTTTAATTCTCACCCACACATATGACATATTGACTAGCTTTAAACTTCAGTAGCTGTGAGGTGTTTTGACCTTTTGACCCCAAACCAGTGCAGCGTTGAAGTACTTTGCTTGGAGATCAAGGCACACAGTTTTCCAATTTATCTATTCATAATTTCTTTAGGCGGCACAGTGGCTGAGTGGTTAGCACGTCTGCCTCACAGTTCTGAGATCAAGGGTTCAATCCCGGGCTTCGGCCTTCCTGTGTGGAGTTTGCATGTTCTCCCCGTGCCTGCGTGGGTTTCCTCCGGGAACTCCGGTTTCCTCCCACATCCCAAAAACATGCATGGTAGGGTGATTGAACACTCTAAATTGTCCGTAGGTATGAGTGTGTGCGTGAATGGTTGTATGTCTCCTTGTGCCCTGCGATTGGCTGGCAACCAGTTCAGGGTGTCCCCTGCCTACTGCCCGTAGTTAGCTGGGATAGGCTCCAGCACCTCCGCGACCCTCGTGAGGAAAAGCGGCATGGAAAATGAATGAATAATTTCTTTATGATTTTTAAAATGTATTTAGTAACTTCAAACTTCAATAGCTCCTAGACCATTTGACTTTTTGACCCAAAACCAGTGCAGGTAGAAGTAGTCTTCTTTTAGGTTGGAGCACACCTCTTAGTTTTCCAATTTAGCTCTATTCATTCATTTATTTTTTGACTACATTTTCACTTGAATACCAAATTGGTCTAGTGACCTTTTTTTTTTAATTTTTTTTTTTTATCAGTGCACATTCATAGAACTCTCCTTGTTACTTGTGGAACATATTTTTATCATTAAGACAGCTACACATTTTCTATTTGTTGCTGTAGATAGCATAGCACAAATGGAATATGATCTGTCAAAATACTTGACTCAATTATCGAAAATGCATGCTTGATTTTACAACACTGTCTTGATTAGTCAGGCAAAGTTAATGATGGCATTAACTTTTTATTGAGAAAAGTACAAGTAAGCGTAGGTCTCCAGCGGGATTCGCTAATTAATTAATTAATTAATTAATTAATATTCAATCAATTTATTAATAATAAATAAAATAATAATATTTCTCCCGTCAATTTTTCTTTTCTGTCCACATCTATGGAGGTTTGCCACAGTGCCACGGGCTTTACACTTATTGATGACACTGCGCACAGTAGACACAGGAACATTCAGGTCTTTGGAGATGGACTTGTAGCCTTGAGATTGCCCATGTTTCCTCACAATTTTGCTTCTCAAGTCCTCAGAAAGTTCTTTGGTCTTTTTTCTTTTCTCCATGCTCAATGTGGTACACACAAGGACACAAGACAGAGGTTGAGTCAACTTTAATCCATTTTAACTGGCTGTAAATGTGATTTAGTTATTGCCACCACCTGTTATGTGCCACAGGTAAGTAACAGGTGCTGTTAATTACACAAATTAAGGAAGCATCACGTGATTTTTCAAAGGGTGCCGATACTTTTAGTTTTGTGTAAAATGATAATCATTGAACTTTTTTTTTTCTAGTCTCTTTTGTGTTTTTTTCATTGCAAGCAAAATAAATGACGATATTACTACCAAAGGATTTGCAATTGCAATCATTTTCTGGAAGAAATTGAGTATTATCTGACAGAATTGCAGGGGTGCCAATACTTGTGGCCAGCACTGTATATAGCATGTAAGCAAGCTAGTTTTGCTATGCAAGTTAGCTAATTGCAACAATGCAATAATTAATGAGTCGCCAGCATTTGAATGGAACGTGTTCATATAAATATATAAATAATATATTCAAAGTAAAATTTCATTGAAAAAAAAACCCTAATTAGACACCATGATCAAACACACACACACACACACACACACACACACACACACACACACACACACACACACACACACACACACACACACACACACACACAAAAACCACAAACAGAAGACAAAAAAACCCAAAAATTGCTTAACCCACTAAAAGCTCCAACAGAAAAAAACACCTTAATTTGAAAAAAAAAACCAAAAACTAAAACTAAACCACTACAAACTCAAAACTAAAACATACAAAAAACACCCTAATCAGAAAAAAACACCCAAAAAGACTAAAAACTCCCTAAAAAAAACATCAAAAATGCCCCCCAAAAAACCCACCAAAAGAAAACTAACAAAAGAATCACTGCAAAAAATCGGCAACAACAAAAAACAAAAAAACAACAACAACAACACAAAAACTGTGAACCGTAAACCCTAAAAAACTGCATAAAACCCACACCAATACCAGAAATAAACCAAACAAATTCACCCCAAAAATTGACAAATATATCGGTTGACCTTTATAAGAAAGATCATCACCCTAACAGTGAACATACCATTATCTCATTATATCGGCGATATCAGCCAATCTTGAAAAAAAGACAAGTAGGGAGAGGAAAAAAAAAAGTTAAAAAAATTTCATTTGAATTTTCGGCAGGATGAAAATCCGATTGTTTGCATTATTTAGATGTATTATTTAATCATGTTAAAAAAAAAAAAAGTGTACGGCTTAGACACTGCTCAAGTCTGTTTCTGCCACTGACAGCGCTAGATGTCCAATCCCTTTGAAGCATAGGCGGAGTTTGACTTTTGGGGCGGGGTGGGGGGGGGTGGGGGCACAACATGTTGATGACCCCGAAACGCAGTGTCAGCAATAAAATTAACTTACAAGAATATTTATAATAATAAATTGAAAATGAGCATTGTTCCCATCATTTTTTAGGAGAATTCTAAATCAGGCTGCTTAGGACAGCTATAGTTTTTCGCCAAGATCGTCATCCATTGAATATAGTATGCACGCAGGTGTTCTGTCAAATTTTGTACCCCATCAGAAATTGCAACTTTGTGTTAAAAATGGCCGAAAAAAACAGCGGTGACAAAGTAAACACTACAAACTTTAAGTAAAGGAATATTTATTTACATTTGATCATGGACGGACATATAGAAAAGTTCTCAGACAGATCCTGCCATGTTAGCTGCACACAACAACTGCACGCCGCTCTCTCACTGTTTACGTTTTCGCTGTGTAGTTAAGCATTCATTTACGCCATATTCGTGTTGAACATATATGTTTACGGTGTTACTTGTTTATTTAGCATTTGTGGATAACATTGATAGTCCAACTGAATGTATAAGAGGGCTTATTCACCGCCACAACAGCTTTGGGAGCAAAATAATATAGGGGTGCAAAATTTGGCAGAACACCGGTGATGGCTCGGTTGTACAATTAGTGTCAATAGTGGGGATAATTGAAAGTCCGCTCACCATTTTGGGGGTGTTCTCTGGCTTTTCATGATCCACATTTTCAATCCTTGGTTCTTGCTCAGTAGTTGTTGCTGCTTTTGAAAGCTTAGGTTTGAAAAAAATTACTTATATACATCTTGCCTCTTCGTTCCTCAGGTGGTTTTGGCTAAGCAAAGCAAATTACCGTCTGAGGTGCTAGTTGTGTTACTTTGTATTAGTGGGTTTCTTCAATGAGACAACTTACTGAAAGAGTTGATGTTTTTTACTGAAAGCTCTTTAGTCACAGAACAGAAGAGAGGCATCAACATTAACTGTTCACTGGCGGGCTTTTGATCAGCTGTTTTGGACTTGCTGCGTATCTCTGACTTCCGTGTGCTGTGACGAGCAGACATTACTAATCGAACATGCAGATACGATTTACTCATATCATTACAATAGTGACATGATCCGTTCGAAAAATAATTTTGACCCATTGTAACTTTTTTTTTTTTTTTTTAAATTTCATTTATTTTTGTTGTTTGTTTTATTGCTTTACAACTTTTACAGACAATATTTTACCGGATTTAATTTTTTTTAAAAAATCATACATAGGATAGTCAATTACATGCAATGACGCTTTCTGGCCATCAGGGGGGGGCTTGGCCTCCCCTGGCCTCCCCCTTCAACTCCGCTTATGCTTTGAAGCGGGAGGGTTTGTTCGCTGCCACCCTCCCACCTCAAACGGACTGGACGTCTACTAGTGATAAATTCATGTCACGTTTGCTCATTAATATTCATGACGTTAGCAATTGTTGCTAATCTGGTCAACCTCCCATTTGTCCCTAATAGTATATGCATTGGAAATAGTGTACGAACAATAGGTTTACTGAGCTAAACCTACCAATTCTGGCCAAAAACTATGTCCCTGGTGCGATATTCACTGGTAAAGATACGGAAGAAAATACAAATGTTCAATTCAAGTGATGGCTTGAGTGTCAAGGGCTGAAAAGACGGTAAAAAGAAAACACCGACCTGACCCAGAGGTAGCTTTTTTATCGACACCTTTTTCTTGTATGCATTGCCTTACGCCACTGAGAATGATTCTCCTGTTTCAACAATCTATCCTTTACCACCATATGCCCTGTCTTTCTTATATATTATATCCTCTGGTTGTCTTACATCTCTGACTGTTCCTGAGGGCAATTTACATTGCTATTTTTGTGTAGCGATCGCAAATGCTACTCGGTGACAGCCAACGAACACTTAATTTTTTTCATTAATAACAAATCTTAATTCTGTTATTTACACTTCCCCCTTACTAAAGTTTTTTTTCAACAGAAAAAGTAGCAACAGTGGCAGTCAGATAACATTTTAATTTTTTTCAGGCCATTCATTATCAGACAGAAGCAGCACGACAAAACGCCACGCTAAAAATTAAGTAAAAATATCAAAATGGCTTACCTCTTCATGCTCTGTAGGACCATGGCCCCCCCAAAAATGTTTACTGCATATGAAATGTGAATGGCTTCACCTTGCTGGCGTTAAACTGATCATTTGGACATATGCGTAAGTTGATTCAATATTCAGTTTTTGGTTTTGGGAAATGTATGAAGATAACATCTTTTGTATGTCGTAATGTCTAGAGTCGTTTCTACAAGTTCCATAACAGCAGTGTTTACTCGGCATGTTCTCCTTTAAAAAAAAAAAAAAGATTATTGGCAGAAAACAAGCAGGAATAACATGGATTGTATGCTAGGGCATGTCGTTGTTGACCCACTTCCGTGTTATGATGGCAACGTCACGGTCTAAAAATAGCATTCGTGTGGTACACTATTTATCGCAGAAGAATAATTGGACGCAACACGATTGGATGCCTCTCATCTTAGGGATGGTGACAAACTCTCCTTTTTTGAGGTGCTGTGTACAGTATATCTTGCGGTCATCTTGAGTAGGGCACCCGGCGGTTGGAAAGTAGATCTCGAGAAGTACATACAGTGGTACCTCTACTAACAAAATTAATTGGTTCTGGAAGTAGTTTCGTAACTTGAAAATTCTGTAAGTAGAGACTCGTTTTCCATGTAAATGTCCTAATTTGTTCTAAACCTCCCAAAATTCAGACATCTTTTAAAATGCATAAAAATGCATCAAAACGTAACAAATACATGATACAATCAGACAAAAAAAAAAAAAACCCTGACCCCCCCCAAAAAAAAATCATCATTGGAGAACTTGGGAAAAAAAAACACAAATACACACAAAATCACCCAAAAATGGCAAAAAACACTACCCCCCCCCACCAAAAACATACAAAAATCCCCCTAATTAGAAAAAAAAAATCACACAAAAATTTGAAAAAAACACGACACACCCCCAAAATAACACCCACAACGCCCAAAAAAACACCCACCAAAATCAGAAAAATGACACAAAAGAATCACTCCAAAATTGGGAAAGTTGCAAAAAAAAAAAAACCTGTAAAATACATTTTAAAAAAAACAAAAACACAAAAATCACTGCAAAAAATTAACTAAAAAAAAATAATACACATACACATAAACCACAAACATAAGACAAAAAACACTCAAAAATTGTTAGACTACTAAAAGCTCCGACAGAAAAAACACCCTAATTTGGAAAAAAAAAAAAAAAAAACCACAAAAAAAAATCACCCGAAACAGGGCAAAATCACTAAAAACTTAAAACGAAAAACATCCACAATGCCTCCACAAAACAAAACAAGAAAAAATACAAAAAAAATCACTGCAAAAATCAGCTAAACACACATAAGACAGAAACAGAACATTTGAAAAAAAAAATCACCCACAATTTGCCAAATCCACTAAAAACTCAACACCAAAAAAAAAAACAGGAAAAAAAAACACCTTAATTAGAAAAAAACGGGGGGAAAATTGGTACAACAAACAAACCAACGTGGCCTCAGGATGGCCATCTTGGTAGGGGCGACATTCGCATTCAAGTCAACACATTCGCGATCCTTTCAAAGTGTTTATTTTGGCAAGCACCATTCGAAACAGAGCAAATTTGTGTTCATGTTATGTGATAAATCAAATGATATACCCATGCAAAAAATCCCTGTGAAATGTACATACGATGGATGCATTTATTGCAGAGAGATGTGTCCTTTCCGTTTTTCTTCCTTTTTTCGACAAACTCCACCAATGTGCGTAAGTTACAAAAATCAACGTTGTCATAGTAGAAAACCAAAAGCGGGAGATGCAAATATAACCAACTCAAAAAAGTCTTCATGTGCCTCCTGATCAGCAACTGGAAAAAATGTCTCTTGATTGGCTGTGGGGAGGGGAGCCTGTCAAAGCCCCGCCCACTTTTAAGTCCTTGTCTTGCCTTTTTAACTCATGGGCTGCCATTGACGGTGATAGAGGAACCAGAGTTGCTTTAAAAATCGACTGTTTTTACTTTACCGCACCTTAACTTTGTCAGGTGAACACTGAGAAAGCTGAAACTAACACATCAACAGTTTCTATAAATTAACTCATTGGCTGCCATTGACGGACAGACGTCCAATTATACTGGCGTGTATTGGTTTAAATTGGCTTATTTCCCAATGGAGTTTTGGTCAGGCTGGATCATTTTTTCACCGTGTTACTTTTAATTCATTAGCTGCAATCAACGGCGATAGGTGTCCAATCCATTTGGAATGTTTTCCCTTCGTTTTCGTTTGTAATACAGTACTTCTTTTTTTTTTTTAAACAAAAAAAATAATGGAGAAAAAAAATACAGTAAAATTCCCCCCAAAATTTAATATAAATATAACAATACTTATTTGAACAAAAAAATCAATCAAGATATTTATTTTAGATATAACTTAAAAATATTTTTAAACAAGAATAAAATAAAAAGTACATTTTTTTGACTCAACTAAAATATTTCCTCTTTTTTGTAATTAACAAAAAGTACAAATAAAGAAATTAAATATTACAGAATATTTACAATTTTCTATTGAAGTAGAAAGATAAGTAAAAAAAAATGAATTAAAAAATTCTGTATGATTAAAAATAAAGTTAATACAACATAAAATATTTGCCTTTTTTAAACAAATAAATAAAAATGTAAAAAAATATATATACAACATAAAGTAGCCTTTTCAAACAGCATAAATAATAATGTAAAAAAAATCTACATAAATAAAATATAAACAAATAATTTGAACGAAAAAATACAAATTTGAAAATAAAAACAATATTCAAACAAAACCCACAAAAAACAGAAAAAACCCACCCAAAAACACAAAATCTGTAAAAGCGTGAAAAATTGCAAAAAAAAATAAAAAAATTGGAAAAAAAACCCCCACCAAAACCAGAAAAAAACAATGACATCAACAAAAATTGACAAGACAAAAAAAAAACCCTGCAAAAACATTTTTAAAAAAATCCAAATGAGAACATGAACACAAAAAAGGGCAAAAACAAAACCACAAAATCCTCACCAAAATCAGAAAAAAATCACCTAAAAATTGGTAATCCCACAAAAAGTATGTAAAAAAGCAAAATTACACAAATATCAAAGAAATATGCAAAACCATGATAATTTGCAAAAACATACCCCCCTCAAAACTGAAGACAAAACCCTACCAAAACCAGAAAAAAAATCAACAAAAAATTGAAAAAGACCAAAAACATGCAAAAAACTTTTTTTTAAAAAATGAGAAAATGAACACAAAAAAATTCCAAGAACAAAACCACAAAAAGGGTAAAACCTAGATAAATTTGAGTTTAAGTATAAACCACAAAAAAAAAAAAAAAAAAACCCACAAAAACAAAAAACACCAAAAAACACAAAATCTCTAAACTGACAAACTGCAAAAAAATTATATCCCCCCCCAAAAAAACTGAAAACAAAAACCCAATATTTTCTGTACGATCACTGCGAGCCCTCCCAGTCCAAATAGATTGGACGCCTATCGCAGTCAATGGCAGCCAACGAGTTTAACAAAACAATATAGAAAACTAGGCAAAATGTTGTAATGCAAGGCATCAGTTTAAGACTTGAAACATGCTAGCCCCTCCCAGTCCTTCTGAATCGGACGCCTATCACTTTCAATAGCAATTTCTGAAGTCAAATTAAAGCTGATCTGACAGTAGGAAAGTTGTTGATGTACTTCCTGAGTTTGGGAGTCGTAAGTACTAACATGCTAACGTTACAGCATGGTTAAAGTTGCTATGAAACACCACAGCAAGTAACTTTAAAACGATAGCAGAACATATTTTGAACACAAATCCATCCCCCCCCCCAAAAAAAGGCTTAAAGGCGGTTTCAAACTAGCGGCAGCCAAGTGTGAAGGATTCAGCGGCAACCCATTCTTTGTGTATGTGGGAGAAGACTTCTCGGCGAAAGTGAACGGTGAGCTGAACGGCAAGTTTGAATGAATTTGCGCTGAGAAGCGGGGTCCAAAATAGAGCCTTGCTCTATTTTCAGAGTGCCGCCACGCTGACGTAAACAACGCATCCAATAGCAAATGGGCAGGCGTACTTATATCTGTGCTTTCAGGCTGTTTCGGCAGACGGATATACACAAACCAAGCCCGACGAAACCTTGATAAATGCGCTTTTTTAGTTTCACGAGCTCTGGGACAATCGAAAAATGACTCTAATACTCTCCTTGCTAAGCTAAAAGGTACGTCGATGTGCGTTTGTGTGGAAATGTAGTTCACGGACAACGACAAAAAAAAAACTATTCACCTTCTCACCGAAACTCGTAAAACTCTTTACATGACTATTATAATGCCCCCTACTCCTTGAAATAGGAAAAGTTGCTGTTTGCTTGTGCAACAATTGGGAAAAAAAGGCATTGGTGCATGGGACTATGCTTGCCGCTTTTCACTTCCTGACAGCGTCTACGTCAGGCTACGTGGCTCCTCCCATTTTGCGCTTGCCATGGACCGCTCTTCACACTGGGTTGACACTAGTGTGAAAAGGCCTTAATAACTAGAAACTGCAATTTCTGGAGAAAATACAATTGGGCTCTGCTGCGGTGGATAAAGATCTATCAGGTCACTTCCTGTTGATTTGGTGTCATTTCGGGGACACGTCCTGTTGTTATCAGATCAGTTCCTGTTGATTTGGAGGCATGGCTGTCAATGGCATGGACTTATTTGGACGCCTGTCAATGAGCTGTAATGGTAAGTTTTTGGTCAAAAATCACAACCACACAGGTTTTTCTGCTATTGAAAATGAAGAGGAAATTTGGACATACATGGCCGTCAATGGCACGAACGTGCATGGCTGTCAATGGCATTGACTTACTGGGGCTCAGGTTTAACGTTAATGGGCTGTCATGGTAAATGGTCAAAAATCGCAAGGACCTATGTTTTCCTGCCATTGAAAATGAATGGGAAATTTGGACATACATGGCTGTCAATGGCATAGCATTAGAAATGGATGGGACAGTTTTGGGAAAATTTGTTGGCACTTTAAGTTTTTAAGTTTAAGTTTAATGCACCTTAAGGTCCTGAAATGTTTTATGTGTAAATTATGCGATTTGGTCAAAAATTGTAGAAGAAGATACATGTTAAAAAAAAAAAAAAAATCCTTCAGGAAACCCGCGTTTAAGGGTGAACGGGAAAATTTTGGGGTTTTCTTTGAAAAATTCCCTGCATCACGCAAAAATTTTGTCGGTTTGGGTTGTGTGGCGCGCCGAACACAAGGCTTTTTTTTTTTTTTTTTTTTTTTTTAATTTCAAATCCCATTTTAGCTGTTCAGACTGAGAAGAATCTTGTCCAAAACTGATATGAAACTACCTCCTGTGTGTAGTTTGAATCAGTCTTGCAAAAATTAGATTTCTGTGCTTTGAACTGTTCAGACTACAAAAGAGGATCCAGTTTCAGTCTGAATGGGCTAAAATCAGATTTTGGCTGCCAGTCTGACCAACTCCAAATGGGTTCGGTCAGTGAATGCTTCAGTCATATCTATAGAGTGGTACCTCTACTTACGAACCTTTCTACATACAGAATTTTCAGGTTAAGACACGCCTCAACGGACAAATATTGCCTGGTTACGAAAGAAATTTCAGGATATGAAAGGCAAAAAAATACAGTAAGGATGGTACACCCAGCTCCCAGAGTTTACTGAATTTAACATAATTATAGCTGCTCTGCCATTGGCTATTGCCTAGCATTCCTGGCATCCAATTGGCTAATAAGGGACCTCTACTGAATAGCCCCTTTCACAAATATATCCAGGTAAATTTCCGTGTAAGATGACATAGGATTTACTTGTGTCATTGCTTTCACGCATGTAGAGATATCCTGGCAATGACGCGGGTAGGGCACTTTTTTTACAGGCTTGTCCCATGTTGCCCACTGGCGCTCTCTGTGCGGGTAGGGTTGCTGGCGCAATTTTATAACCCGGACATTACGTCATTTTGGTCGGCATCAGCTGTCACAATGTTGATCAAATCGTGTTTTGGTACAGAGGTTATCGATATGCTCCTGCCAAGAATCGAGATATCGTTTTAAAAAGGTGTCAATGTTCAAAAAAATAAAAGGAACCAACAAGTTGCTACCAAAATCTTCCACCATAATAGTGTCTCAGTTAACTATATGGTTTCCATTGACGGCGTTCGATGCCCAGTCCGTTAAGACTGGGAAGCGGGAATTCGAAACCATACTTTCCGATTTTGGGGGCATTTAGAGGTCACTTTCTGTTCATTTGAGGGCATTTACAAGTCATTTCCTGTTGAGTTTGAGTCACTGTCTATTCATTCCCCGGTCACTTCCTGTTCTGTAACCCAAAATCAACAGAAAGTGACCCATAAAATGCCCCTAAATCAACCGGAAGTGACTGAAAATAACAAGTAATAACCTAAAATGGCCCAAAATTACTTTGTTGCCTGGCATTGGTTGACACAGATGACCATAGAAGTGGGAGTGGCTGCCATTGACGGTGCTCGACACCCAATCTATTTAGACTGGGAATGTTCGTTCATTTGGAACCAGAGCATTCACATTCTTTTAGATTTTCAGGGCATTTACAGGTCACTTTTTGTTCACTTTAGGGCATTTGCAGGTCATTTCCTGTTGAGTCTTAGTCACTGCCAAATCATTTGGGAGATTCGCGCGTCACTTCATGTTCGTGAACTCTAAATAAACAGGAAGTGACCCATGAAATACCCCAAAAACAACAAAGTAACTAAAAGTCAACAGGTGACCTGAAATGGCCCAAAATTCCCTCAATGCCTGGCATTGCTTGCCACTGACGGCCATTGACGTTCAATCCGTTTGAAGTAGGAGGGATGGAAGGGAATGAACGAATGTCGATTGGACGTCTACTAGTGATAAATTCATTCCAATTCACAGCAGAAGCTTGTTTTTCTTTATTAGTTTGTAGAATATCCTAGAATGATTTCCTGAATGCATCGATAATCGTTGTATCGCCATATCGTCAGATCATCGTTATTGTGAGCTTTTTATCGCAAATCGTGTCATATCGTGTGGTACCAAGAGGTTCCCACCCCTAGTACAGAGCCAGTTGTGGGATGTTCCTGACGTCATAACTGCAGCCAATTCACGCTCATCAAGACTGTATCTAAGCCTAGGCGATCCAAGAGAAGGGTGCCGAGATATTAACTCGCTGGGCGCCATTCGAAACCTTGTACTTTCGAATTTCGTGCAATTGCTAAATTGTTCGTGTGCCTCCCTTGTTTTGAATTCCCCCACGTTGTGCTGGTATTTGAGTGTATCTGTTTTGTTGTTTTATCGGCGCTCTGCCTACCACTTAGGTTGGTATTATTGATCCCCGTCGACCTGCTGTCACGAACCCATTTAGTTATTCTTCCTTTTCCACGATTGCGTCTATTTTTGTTTGTATTTAATAAACCCTTGAACGCATCCCTCTGGTGTATTTTGCTTTGAGTTACAACCTTGTTTCTGCAGTTGCGGACCCTAACACCAGCAACAAAATAAAACACACATTTCCAAAGATGGACTATGGACTCTCTTTCTCGGCTGTACGATCCAGTAGCAATTTAATTTCGTTATGTTTTCAGTTTAATTTAGCTATTTCCAGCTTGCTATATTGATAATTGCGATGTTTATTTACTGCGAAGAAAGAGGAAGTGACGAACGGCCCGCCATGATATTTACGTCATCAGCCATCGTGCTGTGACCCGGGAAATTGCTTTCAGGCTTGCCTGTTTAAATTGCGGGATTTAAAACGGTGTTTTGGTGTATGTGAAAAATGCTTTTGTGTATGTAAAAGGGGCTTATGTGTATGAGTGTATCCCAACTTTTATTCTTTATTCTTGTTTTTTTACATTATGAACAACTCTGATTTCATGTTTATCGTGCAATAATCTAATTGTAACATGTATTTGTATGTATTTGTTTTAATGCCTTTTTATGCGTTATAAAAGATTTGTCTGAATTTTGGGGGGCTTGGAATAGATAAGGCAATTTACCGTATTGGCCCGAATATAAGACGGTGTTTTTTTGCATTGAAATAACGCTGAAAAAGTAGGGGTCGTCTTATATTCGCAGTCTAGACGTTATATCCATTCACGACGCCAGATGGCGCCAGATATCATTGAAGCGATGTTCTGTCATGACATCTCAGCTACTCTCAAGTTTAACCAGTTTGCTTTATTTTATTGCAATGTTTTTCCTCATTCAGATTAGTTTCAAGACTACAGTTACAGTTAGACTTCACTTTGATGGTTAATGCTGTTATTGCAATTTTGTTGTTTTATCACAATAGATTGGTGTATTTACATTTCAAAAACCAGAAGCCATGCATTTACGAATGTGATTGCACTTTAGTTTACAGATTTAAATGTTCAGATATTAAGATTTGAATGAGGCAAAATAACATGCTTTTTCTCAAATATATTGTTATAATTATTTGTTTCAGATGTACTGTAATTAATTTCTGTATAAAAATTTATCTGGTGTTGGTGTTATACGTTCAAAAAGTCGTTTTTCAAACTTGAGTCTTGAAAAAGAGGGGGTCATCTTATAATCAGGGCCATCTTATATTCGGGCCAATACGGTACATGGAAAACGCATCTCTAATTACAGAATTTCCAAGTTACGAAACTACTTCCAGAACAAATTAATTTCATAAGTAGAGGTACCACTGTATTTATAAAAGCATTACAGAAAAATATGACCTATTTAAGAACGGCGTTGCCAATATGAGAAGAAACTTGAACTGTAATTTGCTGACAGTAGATATTAGCTGGTTAGCTTAGCTACATCGGTTTGGAATTTGGGGGGAAAAAATGGCTTCATTATCTATCTCCAAAGGTTTTGCGTAATGCCGATTAAACTTGTGTGGTTCAGTGTCGTTAGCAAGGTTAAAAACTATGCAATGAAATGCTAACAGAGCATGTTTTGATTACAAATCTATCCCAAAAATAAAAAATCTTTTGCCCACTAAAAAACAGAAGATGATGTCACACCCAAAATGAGCTGCTAGCATGCTATCCATTGTTGAGCTATACTCTTGTTGTCATTCTGTCAACATGTACTAGCTAGCTAGCTAGCCACGATCATCAATTCTGCATTGTTTTGAGTAGAATAATTATTAAATGATTAAAAACAACAGCCACGTTTAAGTACCAAATTCGGTTTCTACATTTCAAATGACATTAGTGCAGTCATTTTCAATTTTTGACCATTTCATAGCACTTTTAATGTAAAAACGGCGTTTTTTTTTTTTTTTTTTAAAGCAACTCTGGTGGGTCCGCCAACGTCAACGATAGTGAATGTCTTTAGAGTTCCTTAAAAACGGCAAAAGGAGCACGCGGCTTCCTCAGGACGGTAAGAAAGAAAGAAAGTAAGAGGGGCGGCGTTATACGGTGGTGACCCTCATGACCACCTCGCGGTTGGCGGAGGAGCCCAGGCGCGGGCGCTCGGGCCTCAGCCGGCTGAGGATGTGCAAGACGGTGTAGCCGCAGCGGCGGTGCAGGATAGTCCTGAGCCTGCGGCCGCGGCGCCCCGCGCTACCGGCCGCCAGGGCGTGAGGAGTCCCGCGGGCGGCCAGGCGTGCGCCCGCTTTTCCGCCCGCGCTCAGCGGCTCGCCCAGATCCTTGGACTTCTCGTAGTTCAGTACTTTCCACTGCTGGTTGACGGCCTGCCAGCGTTTGAAAATGCGGTAGACCGACGAGCCCTC
The DNA here is from genome assembly GCF_030265065.1 of Corythoichthys intestinalis. Lineage (NCBI taxonomy): Eukaryota > Metazoa > Chordata > Actinopteri > Syngnathiformes > Syngnathidae > Corythoichthys > Corythoichthys intestinalis. The sequence goes on from NC_080396.1 coordinate 71,087,096, forward strand.
GTGGATGATCAAACCTGCGGTTGGGAAGCAGGGATTGACCCATTAGAACTTGTCATAAAATATCATGGAATTGACACCAAAAAATAAATGCAGTATACTAGGGCTGTCAAACGATTACAATTTTTAATCGAGTTAATTACAGCTTAAAAATTAATTAATCGCAATTCAAACCATCTATAAAATATGCCGTATTTTTCTGTAAATTATTGTTGGAATGGAAAGATAAGACACAAGATGGATATATACATTCAACATACGGTACATAAGGACTGTATTTGTTTATTATAACAATAAATCAACAAGATGGCATTAACATTCTGTTAAAGCGATCCATGGATAGAAAGACTTGTAGTTCTTAAAAGATAAATGTTAGTACAAGTTATAGAAATTTTATATTAAAACCCCTCTTAATGTTTTCGTTTTATTAAAATTTGTAAAATTTTCAATCAAAAAATAAACAAGTAGCTCGCCATTGTTGATGTCAATAATTACACCATGCTCACTCATGGTACTAACCTATAAAATCAGTTGGACCCAAACGCCAGCAGAGGGCGCCAAACACCAAAAAACAAGTAACAAGCTGACATTACACTGTACTGTCATTTTAGTCTGTTTGAGCGGGGCATGTGCGTTAATTGCGTCAAATATTTTAACCTGATTGATTTAAAAAATTAATTACCGGCCGTTAACGCGATAATTTTGACAGCCCTAATATATAATATTATATATATATATATATATATATATATATATATATATATATATATATATATAGTAAACATACATATATATATATGGCGGAAAACACAGACAAGACTGAAAAATCAGTTTCTGCTCTTGCACCCCTCTTAAAAATAAACTGCTGTATTTTAAGCCAAAAGAACTGTTGTGTTTGATAGAACAATATGTCTATATGCTGCCATAGCAGATTCATGGCGCACTAAGCCTCCGAACTATTTTGAAGTTGTCCGTTTTACCCTGAAAACCCCTGTTTAGAGACAACGCGCAACCGCTTTTGTTTCAACCTAGCCGTAATAAGAAGGTAAGTAATTATATTTATTTTTAAAAATGTACAACGCGCAACCGCTTTTGTTTCAACCTAGCCGTAATAAGAAGGTAAGTAATTATATTTATTTTTAAAAATGTCTGTCCTTTTTAGCTTAGAATCATTAATTGATATCTAATATTTAGTTAGTAAAAAAAAAAAAAACGACTTTTAAAAAATGATTCACTCGCATATTTTAAACCTTTAAACAAATTACATCACAATGAAAAATTTGGCGTCTGTAAAAAAGTCACGGATCTCTATCTCATAACTATCGCTTAATTGTATTTTTTTTTTGTTACTGTCGCATTTTCCCCAATATGTTGGATTATAAATAACCGATCCAAACAAAGAAAATTTGAAAAATAATGTTTAAAAGGGTAACTATATGAAAAAGAAAATCTCAACCACTCCTTGTTGTCTGTGATTTCTGCATAGCGACCCTTGTTATATCACCATGTTTCACCCATAAAATAAAAAAAAAAATCGGACTGTGGCCATTAACAGCTGTGTCTTGACACTCAGTGATACATGCTACATGGAATTTTTGGGTCGAAACAAGGTAAGTTCGCGATAATATCTCGTTAAAATCGTGGCGTCTTTAATTCTGCTATCGCCTCCAGTTAGGGTTTTGCTGTTTAATTTATTTTTTAAATGCCCTCCTGTTCAAAAATTTTCTTCCTCCAGAAAATAAAGATTTTAAGCTTTCCAATGATGTATCACACATGCATATTGGACAATTTTGAAATTTGGCCAAATTGGGGGTCTCAGAGCGGAACTTCAAGTCACCTTAGTGTTCTCCGCCATATACGGTAGTTGTGGATTAGCCTATTCTACAGCTCAGCTGTGGCTAGTCATTTGGTCAATTAGAAAGTAATGGAACCTTCCGGATCATCAAATTTGGTCTTTTGTAGCGGAGAAGCTAGCGTACCTATGCAGACGATGTCCATGAAGCCGTACATGCCGTAGCAGATCTGGAAGAGCAGGTCCTGGCGTTGCCACTTGGCCGAGGGGCTGAGTGAGGACCAGATGAGCCAGGAGATGCTGGCGATCAGGAACAGCGAGCCCAGGATGATGGCCGCGATCTGCACCTTCTCGATCACCGTCAGGGAGATGGCCTGCCACTGACCAAAAAACACATCAGAAATAAAGGAGATAGTACCTTTTCTCGTATGCACTGTCGAACTGTTTGCATTATTCTAACACAATATAATCAATCAGGGAATAGTACCGTTTCTCGTATTTACTGTTTGACTGTATTACTCAAACACACCCAATATAAAATGAATAGCACTTATACCATATTTTAAGGAAAACAAGCAGAATATAGGGCATAAAAGGTACATGACGCGTTCTTATCACGGAAGCCCAACGTGTGCGTCATGCAACTGACTGAGCAAGATTGACGCCGACACCTACAAGCCCACATCTGCAATACCAACTCTTGCAATCAGTTCTCCTGGACAGTCCAGAACAAATGACGGGACGTCCTGTTCCAACACAAAAGAACACCGGAGAACGCCCAATATCAAACTGATAACACGATAAGACTCCAAGAGCCCCTTTGACACTGAGGTGGCAAAATCCTTAACCCTCGTTCTCCTGACAACAGTAACTCCCGAATCCTCCTGTCCAATGCACAAACAGACAATAATCCTAAACAACGCCCAAGCACACCCTTCTTCTGCCCACAGCCCGCCCTGCGAGAGCCTTCAAAAAACTGAATGTTTAACGAAGCATTATCATTTTTTCTTGGGAACATTTTGTTGACTTGTGATATGGCGACCTTGGATCCTCGCATGGGTCCCTTTGAGCTGTATGATTGCTGTCAAATAACTTGTCAACTTGTGCTTTGAAAACTTCTTCCAGCTTTCAAAATGGGAGTCAGTACAAAGGGTTAAGACTAAGGTGAACGCGCGGAGTTTGGCCTTTTTGCCGGGTTGTCGGGGTCTCGCTAGCCCGGGTCGTTGGTCAAATAGATTGGATGTCTACTAAGGATAAACTTATGGTAAATATTCTCGTATCAACAGGAAGTGACCCGGAAATGCCATAATATCAACAGGAAGTGGCCAGATACCAATTGGAAGTGACCCCCAAAATTAACAGAAACTAATGCATAATAAATGTGTAACCTTAACTCCAACCCTATTGATTTTGAGGTATTTTGTTTATTTGAGGGTAGTTCCAGGTCACTTCCTGTCAGGGCCGGAGTGGGACTCATTTTCGGCCCTGGAATTTCATGCCTCAGACCGGCCCACTCATTTAAAATTATGTCATTATGCATACACGTGTTAAGTTCAGTGTTCTCTAAAGCCGTGTACTGTAATTCTGTGTATTCCAATTCAGTGCAGGTCATGGTTGTTTAACAAGGTGGCTTTATTTTAACAAGTGCAACACAACATATTTTGAACAAATTTAAAAATGGATTTAAAAAAAAACTATATTAAATGATACATTTGAAAAATAAATTAGGCCTGTCAAATGATTAAAATTTTTGATCGAGTTAATTACAGCTTAAAAATTAATCGTAATTAATCGCAATTCAAACCATCTATAAAATATGCCATATTTTTCTGTAAATTATTGTTGGAATGGAAAGATGAGACACAAGATGGATATATACATTCAACATAAGGTACATAAGGACTGTATTTGTTTATTATAACAATAAATCAACAAGATGGCATTAACATTATTAACATTCTGTTAAAGCGATCCATGGATAGAAAGACTTGTAGTTCTTAAAAGATAAATGTTAGTACAAGTTATAGAAATTTTATATCAAAACCCCTCTTAATGTTTTCGTTTTAATAAAATTTGTAAAATTTTCAATCAAAAAATAAACTAGTAGCCCGCCATTGTTGATGTCAATAATTACTTACACAATGCTCATGGGTGCTGAAGCCTATAAAATCAGTCGCACCCAAGCGCCAGCGGAGGGCGGCAAAACTCCATAAAGCACAATTAACAAGTGGGCATGTCATTGTACTGTCATTTAAATCTGTCTGAGCAGGGCATGTGCGTTAATTGTGTCAAATATTTTAACGTGATTCATTTAAAAAATTAATTACCGCCCGTTAACGCGATAATTTTGGCAGCCCCAAAATAAATGAATAAATAAGACCTTTTCTGCAACATCAAATATTAACAAAATGAGTGCTTACAGATAAAACAAACATAGCAACATAACAATATGAAAAATAAAGAATACGTATTGCGCATTGTAACAACTTTTAATGATACTATTATCCATTTTCCATTTCCACTTTAAAAACGCCACGTAATTGATTATATTAATTCTAATGTTCACTCGCTGAACGACATGGCAATCCTACCTTCCAGCTCTGCACCTGTGGTGTGTTCATTATGGCTAATGCTTGCTGCTACATATCCCTTGTGAGGTGCTACAAGAAGCCAAAGTTTCCACAATTACATATTGTCGTATCACACGGTGCAAGTTGCATTTTATTCGCCATGTGGCCTTACCACTTTCGTTGTAATCCTCTGTAGTTTGAGGCAGCAAGGTCGTTGCATGAAAAAAATTAGCTATTTTCGCGCATTTTGCCGATTCTTTCACGAGTGCTTTTCTCTTTTTAATTCTTATTTTTCAGCGCCACCCTTGCTCTTTTTATCCATCCGAGCACCGAGATAGCAGCTAATTTGGCTCAATACAGACTACAATTAGGGGGCGGAGCTGCATGCTGTATTTTTCGTCTGCACACGTGAGGATGAGTCTGGAAAAAAAAATAATACTGTTTTTTTTTTTTTAAGACGGCCCACAGGGACAGCGGTAACAGAATGTAAGTTATACTCAGTGACACTGTCATAAATAAATACCAAACAAAAAATGATAACAGTGTATTTTTTTTTTTTTTTTTTTTTTTAAATAAAACGCGGACCGGCCCATCTGGCCGGCCGGCCCTTCTGGAATCGTCCAGAAGCTCCCGATTAGTCACTCCGGGCCTGCTTCCTGTTAATTTTGGGTCACTTCTTAGGGCTCACTAGTAGACATCCAATCGAAACCATGTTGGTAGGGGCAGTGAAAGCTCTTTTAATGCTTCTGTCGTATTTGAAATGAATTCATTACAAGTAAACGTCCAATCTATTTGAAGCAGCGGTAGGGCTGCCATCCCTCCCACTTCAAATGGATTGGACAACTATTGCTGTCAATGGAAGCCATTGACTTAATTGCGGACGAACATTTTTATCCTTGATGGTACGTTTCATTGAGACGGCCGAGCCAGCCAGCCAGCGCTTTGTTTCCCGGGTTCTGACTTGCACACGTTACCATGGCAACAGCCAGCTCCACCAATCAGCGGGGCGCACGGCACGCGTGCACTCGCCTTGTCCTTCTCCTTACAAACATGGCTTCCCCCTCCCACCCAAGGTTGCACGAAACGTAAATTTCCTGCTGACGGACATTTGGCGAGATTTTTTTCCCCCCTCAATTATGGGCGGGACTTGGAAATAGCCTTTTTTTACTGGCCTCAGGGACACAAATGACTTCCTCGCGTCCCAATTTCTGCCTAGCAGCGAGTCACCACGCAAATGTGACGTCAGCAACAAAAGAGAAAAAAAAAGTGTTGTTAGAAAAGGGCAATCTTGCCAATATACATTCTTCTTTTTCAAAAGCCAGACATAAAATGTTCTTTTTTTTATTTATTTATTTTTTGCTTTTTTGGGTGCACACACTTTGACCGATTCTCACCGTTCCAAAAATTCACACATCGCAGACTCACAGATTGGACGTCTACTATGGATAAATTCATGATAAATATTCTCGTACTCAATCTTTTATTTTAACGCATTTACTGCCATTAGTGAATGAACTGATGCTACAAAATCAATAAGAAGTGACACGTACAAAACAGGAAGTGTCCAGGAAATGCCCCAATATGAACAGGAAGTGACCTGATACTAATAGGAAGTGAGCTCAAAATGCCTCAAAATCAACAGAAAGTGATGCATAATTGCCCCAGAATTAGCAGGAAGTGAACCGGAAATTACCCAACATCAATAGGAAGTGACCTGATACCAAAAGGAAGTAACCCCCAAATACCTAAAACCAAAAGTGACCCTGAAATGCACCAAAATCAATAGGTTACCTGATGCCAATAGGAAGTGACCCAAACATACCCAAAACCAATAGGAAGTGACCCCAAAATGCCCCAACATCAACAGGAAGTGAACTGATGCCAATAGGAAGTGACCTAAATATACCCAGAACCAATAGGAAGTGACCCTGAAATGTCCAACATCAACAGGAAGTGACCTGATGCCAAAAGAAAGTGATCCCAATGCCCAAAACGAATTGGAAGTGGCCCCGAAATGCCAGAAAATCAGCAGGAAGTGACCCAGAAATGCCCCAATAACAACAGGAAGTGACTTGATGCCAATAGGAAGTGACCCAAATGCCGAAAACCAATAGGAAGTGGTCCCGAAATGCCAGAAAATCAGTAGGAAGTGACTTGTATCAACAGGATGTGACCCAGAAATGGCCCAACATAAACAGAAAGTGACCTGATACTAATGGGAAACGACCCCGAAATGCCCCAAAATCAACAGGAAGTGATACATAATTGCCTCAGAATCAGCAGGAAGTGACCTGAAGTCAAAAGGAAGTGACTCATAAATTCCCCAACACCAACAGGAAGTCACCTGATGCCAAAAGGAAGTGACCCCCAAATACCTAAAATCAATAGAAAGCGACCCTGAAATGCACCAAACTCAACAGGAAGTGAGGCATAATTACCCCAAAATCAGTGTGATTGGACACGTAGCAACAGAAAGTGACCTGGTAAGTCCCCAAAATCAATAGGAAGTGACCTAATGCCAATAGAAAGTGACCACAATATGTCCAAAACCAATAGAGAGTGACTTGAAAATGCCCCAATATCAACAGGAAGTGACCTGATGCCAATAGAAAGTGGCCCCAATGCCCAAAACCAATACGGAGGGGCCCTGAAATGCCAGAAAAATCATCAGGAAGTGACTTGTATCAACAGGAAGTGAACCCAAAATGCCCCAAAATCAACAGGAAGTGACATGCATTAACAGTAAGTGACCTGGAAATGCCCCAAAATTAATAGGAAGGGACCTAATGCCAATAGAAAGTGACACAAAGATGGTCAAAACCAATAGGAAGTGACCTGAAAATGACCCAACATCAACAAGAAGGGGCCTAATGGCAACAGGAAGTGGCCCCCATGCCCAGACTAACAGGAAGTGACCTCAAAATGCCTCAACATAAACAGGAAGCGATGAATAATTGCCCTGAAATCAGCAGGAAGGGACGCGTACCAACAGGATGTCAGTCGGAAATTCCCCAACATCAACAGGAAGTGACCTAACGCCAATAGAAAGTGACCCCACGATATCCAGATGATTCAACTCTATTTTACATCTTGCGGTTGTGATTCAATTCAATTTTGATTGGGAATCAATTTGAATTTCAATTAATTGGTTTAGGTTGATTCGGTAAGTTGTGATTCAATCAATTGGCAATCTCTGGGTTGTGATATGTGATTCACTTGAATTTCAATTACAAACTAGGCCTGCAAGCAGGACTGAACGGGCCCTCGCAATCTAGCGCAACTCGGACAGTGTGTAGGTCAGGGTGGTGGCAGACCCTCCTCTCTAATCATCTCATTAGAACCTAACATGCTCGAAAGTCGCCTCTTTACATTCACACGCCTAAGAGATAAAAATCCCTATTGGAAAGTGTACTACAAAAAAGGAGCCACTACTGAGCTGTGCAGCCAAGCCCTTATTCAAAACCAAAATGAATCTTCTAACTGGGCCAATTCGACCAAGTGTGCCAAATTCTGTGGCTCTATAAGATGCCTGAGTCTCTGAAAAAAAAAAATCCTTTTAATGGCGAACAAAGGGTCGTCACGGCAGCAGACAGAGACATGTGGACATGGGCCGTAAAATAAGTATTTCAAAAGGTCTTGAAACTACAATGACCAACCTGAAAAGAACTGGACATATATTAGAAAAATGACTGACTTTCTATTGCCACTAGTTGGCGCTGTAGGGTTGATGCAAATGACCCCTACAGGACCCGGTTGATGCAAATGACCCCTACAGGACCCTTCAGAGTATGACTCAACAAGCACGAGATGTTTGGCACAGATATGTTGTAGAAGTTATGACTGTTCAAAACTTGTGGTGAGACGAAATGGCTTCAGTCATTTTCACTTCTCCTGTTGGACTCTTCTGCTTCAACCAAACCTCAGTATTTTTCATCAGGCACCTGAACACATGTCTTATGGCTCCCCTGATGCAGGTTTCAGGTGAATAGATTTTTTTTCCTTGGAGGAGGAGCCTGTTTCGTAAAAAAAGGCATTTCCTCTTCCCACTAGGGGGCGCTAGGCCTAATGGGTAATATTTCAATGCACTCGTATTAAGGGTAGGGTCCCGCACATACATGCCAGATATGAAAAAGATTGAACGTTGTGTCAAGGAGCTATTAGTCATTAACTGAATTTGTCATTTTGCCGCAAAAATGGCACCACGCCCAGGTCAGACCCATGAATGAAAACGCACCATTTTGAAAATTTTAGATCTCCTATGTTTCCTGAATAGTTTCACCAAGTTTGAAAATGATCCAACTAACTCCTTCAGTGACAAGGTCTCAAATGTGCACGCTGTTAATTGATAAAAAATCCATTCGATCCAAAACACCCGATTTCCTGTTGGGTTTGGAATATGGGTTCAAGAGACTTTTTGGAGTAGATTTGCACAAGGTATCGACTCCCCAAATTTCATTGCTCTACGTTAAAAAAAAACTAATAGGAAACGCCTTTTTGAAAAATTCAAGGGGGCGCCACTAAGCCCTTTTGTTACATTTTTTTTGTAACGTCACAAGATTATTGAAATCCACGCAAAGCCGCATGTATGTGCAAAATTTGGTGAGTTTTCGTGCATGTTCAGGCCTCCAAATGTAAACTATACTACAAATGGATAAAAATTTCACATTCGATCCAAAATACCCAATTTTCTGTTGGATTTGGAAAATGGGTGCATGAGACTTTTTGGAACAGTTTTGCATAAGGTATGGACTCCCCAAGTGTCATTGCTCTACGTTGAAAAAACCCAATAGGAAAGGCCTTTTTTAAAACTCCTTTCTGTCGCCACTAGTTGGCACTGTAGAGTTGACGCAAATGACCCCTACAAGACCTTTCAGGGTAGGACTCTCAATAAGCACAGGATGTTTGACGCAGATATGTTATATAGCTGCCGAGTTATGACTGTTCAAAGTTTTTTGCGAGACAAATAGTTGACGGTCATTTTCACTTTCCTGTTTGGACCCCTCCGCTTCAACGAAACCTCAATATTTTTCATCAGGCACCTGAACACAGGTCTTAAGGCTCCCCTGATGCAGGTTTGAGGTCAACAGATTTTTTTCCCTTGGAGGAGGAACCTGTCTCGTTAAAAAAGGCATTTCCTGTTCTCACTAGGGGGCGCTAGGCCTAATGGGTAATATTTCAAAGCACTCGTGTTAAGGGTGGGATACCGCACATACATGCCAGATATGAAAAAGATTGAACGTTGTGTCAAGGAACTATTAGTCATTTACTGAATTTGTCATTTTGCCGAAAAAATGGCCGACTTTGGCACCACGCCCAGGTCAGACCCGTGAATGAAAACGCACCATTTAAAAAACTTAAGATTTCATATGTCTCCTGAACAGTCTCACCAATTTTGAAGATGATCCAACTAACTCCCTCGGCGAAAAGATCTCAAATGTGCACCCTGTAAATCGATATAAATTTCATATTCGATCCAAAATAACCGATTTCCTGTTGGGTTTGGAATATGAGTTCAAGAGACTTTTTGGAGCAGTTTTGGACAAGGTATAGACTCCCCAAATTTCATTGCTCTACGCTGACAGACCCTAATGTTATAGGTCAATTTTAAAATTTCAAGGGGGCGCCACTGAGCCATTTTGCTACATTTTTTTGCAACGACGCAAAATTATCGAAATTTACAATTTTCCACACGTAAGTGCAAATTTTGGTGACTTTTCGTGCATGTTCAGGCCCTGAAAAAAAAAAAAAAAAATCCTTTGCAAAACAATAGGGCCTTCGCATGCTTAGTGCTAGGACCCTAACTAATTTGAATTTGATTGTTTCAATTACAATTCTATCAGATTTAGATTCTTTAGGTTTTGATTCCATTTCATTTGGATTCTGCAGGTTACATTTCAACTCTTTCAATTCAATTAGGATTCTTTTGGTGAGGATTCAATTCTACTTCCCATTTTCAGGTTGTGATTCACTTGAATTTCAGTTGCAAATTAATTTGAATTTGATTGAATCCATCCGATTTGGATTTTGATGTTGTATTTCAACTCATAATTCTACTTCCAATCTTCAGGTTGAGATTCAATTCAATTTTGTTTCCACATCAATTATTTTGATTTGAATTGAGTAAATTGGGGGGCTTGAGATATTGATTTCGAGTGATGACGCCCCTCTAAGCCCCCAATTCACTGCAAAGGGGACCCGAATTTGTGTTATGCTCGTGCTAGTTATTAGGACACCCCTCTGTTATCGAGAGAGTTGGTACGCTCCATTAGCCGCGGGAGCTAAACTGAGGAAAAGCTACGAGTGACGTCACCACTCGAAATTAATATCTCAATAAAAGCATAATACTGTATCAACAAAACTGTTGCAGCACAAACGATTGACATAATTTTTATATAAATTTGCGTCTGATGGGGGGGGGCAACTTCATGGAGGTCCGTATAGATGGTCACAAAGCACATATAAAGTGTCGTCCTTTTTTTTTTTTTTTTTTTTAACTCATTTTGCTGCTGTGCTGTGAGCCGTTTGGGGTTGTGCTACGAGCTATTTGCTGTCGTGTTGTGGCATTTGGGATTTGTGCTTTTGCCAATTTGCAATCGCGGTTTAGGAATTGGGGATCGTGTTGTGGCAGTTTGCATTCGTGCTGCGAGCCATTTGCTGTCGTGCTGTGGCAATTGGGGTTCGTGCTTTTGCCAATTTGCAATCGCGCTTTAGGAATTGGGGATTGTGTTGTGGCAGTTTGCATTCGTGCTTTTTTCTTTTGCAAAGCGTTTACAATTGGGGTTCGTGCTTTTTTCTATTTGCAAAGTGTTTGGGCTTTGCATTTCGCCTGACACCTCTCGGCCACCGTATATTTCACATCTTTAGGTTTTGATTCAATTCAGTTTTGACTGCTGTCCAATTATGATTTCCATTCTGTGAGTTACAATTGCATTGGATTTGGATTGTTTGGGCTGTGATTGAATTCAATTTCATTTTTTTAGAGTACATTTCAACTGTGTCAATTCAATTCGGATTCCTTGGGTTGTGATTCAATTCAATTTCGTTTCTTTAGATGACTTTTCAACTCTTTCTATTCAATTTCGATACTTTAGATCAGTGGTGTCCGAACGATTCCACATAGGGCCGCAGTGGGTGCGGGTTTTTGTTCAAACCCATCATGAGGACAACCTTTCACCAATCTGGTGTCTCACAAGGGTAATCAGTTGATTGCAGTCAGGTGCTGCTTGTTTTAGCACAAACCTCATTGGTTAAACTGTCTGTGCTCGATTGGTAGGAACAAAAACCAGGACCCACAGCGGCCCTTGAGGACAGGTTTGGACACCCATGCTTTAGATGATGATTCAACTCCATTTGAGGTTGTGATTCAATTTTGATTGCAAATCACTTGGATTTGGACTCTGAGTTGTGATTGAATTCAATTTGGATTCTTAAATCCTGACGTTCCCGTGTTTGTTTGTTTTTCTACTAGCGGCAAAAGAATGAATGGAGTGAATACCTGCAAGGGGTTTTTGGTGCTGATGGCCAAAACCTGGTACTTGAAGTAGCAGAGCTCACAGCTCCAGGAGCCCCTCTCGCTGATCCAGCGGATCAGGCACGGCTGGTGGGTGCAGCGCACAGAGCCGTCGCACCGGCAAGGACTCAGCAGTTCGCCCTTAAGTACAAAAAATAATTAAAAAAAATCAGTCAGACTAACTCAGCCTCTTAATACTTATTGTATTCATACATTTTTTTATTAATTTTTTTTTTCTTTTCTTTTTTTTTTTTTTTTAAGTAGCAACAGTGAATATCAAAGAAAATAGTTTACACTTATTTTGCATAATATATTTTTTCCTAAAATAACAAAGGGGGAAAAATATTCTCTTTTTTAATTGATTTTTGAATGTATTGGATATTTTATTTTTGTGTAAGTACAGTATTTATAATTATTATAATAGAATTATTGAAAAAAATAAAATAAATTGTATCCAATACAAGTACAGTATTTATAATTATTATCATAGAATTATTGAAAAAAATGTTCTTAAAAAATATAAATTGTACCCAATATTTTACTTTAGCTAAAACATATATACAGTACATTGTTTATTTAAGAATGTAACTGATTATTTTGTGTAATATTTTAAATTTAAAAGAAAAATTATTAAAGAAAATAGTAAATATTCTATTTATTTTAATATTCATTTTTCCTGTTATCGAAACTAGTAAAAATATTAAATATACAACATAATATTCAACTAATTAAATATTTAAAAAAATATATATATATACAAAAAAATATAAACTTTATCCAAGATTTTACATTTTTTAAACTAAAATGTATGTACAGTATGTTTTGTTGATTTAAGAATGTAATTTAAATGTGATTATTTTGTATAATATTTTAAATTTAAAAGAAAAATTATTAAAGAACAAAAGTAAATATTATATTTATTTCAAAATCCATTTTTTTCTATTATTGAAACTATTAAGAATATTACATATACAACATAATAATCAACTTATTAAATATATATTTTAAAAATTATAAATATAAATATTAGAAAAATACTAATACAAACGGTGGAAATAATTTGTATTAATGATGAAACATCATTTTATTCAGTTCAATTTAGCAATTTATTAGCAATGAAAAATTAAGTGACTCGGAAAACAGTTCCGCTCCTTGTTATGACTCATAAATAATATACAAATTCACACAAACATGAAATAACATGACAAGTTGGCCGCAGGGAGGGAACATTTTTTTTCTTGCTCGTCCCCATTTGGATGTTTTTTCCACCTCTCTCCAAAAATAGAAAGGTGCCCACTTTTTGAAATGTTTTATTTTAAGGAAAAAAAACCAACGGAATACTTTGGTATGAAAAAGTATCTGAACTTTCGGAATTCCTCACATTTCTGCATAAAATTACCATTAAATGTGATCTTTGTCAAAATCATACAGATGAAAAAAAGTGTCTGCTTCAACTAGGTTTTCATATTTTAATGAGGATACCATGCATACAATGACAGAAGGAGGAAAAATAAGTCAGTGAACCATCACGTTTAATATTTTGTGGCCCCCCCTTTGGCAGTAATAACTTTAACCAGACGCTTCCTGTAGCTGCAGATCAGTCTGGTGCATCGATCAGGACTAATCTTGGCCCATTCTTCTCTACAAAACTGCTGTAGTTCAGTCAGATTCCTGGGATGTCTGGCATGAATCGCTGTCTTTAGGTCATGCCACAGCCACTCAAAGTCTGGACTTTGACTTGGCCACTCCAGAACGTGTATTTTGTTCTTCTGATACCATTCAGAAGTTGATTTACTTCTGTGTTTTGGATCATTGTCTTGTTGAAGCGTCCATCCTCTTTTTAGCTGCAACTGTCTGACACACGGTTTCAGGTTGTCCTGCAAAACATCCTGATAAACTTTTGAATTCATTCTTCCATTAATGATTGCTAGTTGTCTAGGCCCTGAAGTAGCAAAACAGCACCAAATCATGATGGTGCCTCTACCATGCTTCACGGTGGGGATGAGGTGTTGATGCTGGTGAGCTGTTCCATTTTTCCTCCACACATGATGTTGTGTATTCGTCCCAAACAATTCAACTTTGGTTTCATCAGTCCATATAATATTTTGCCAAAACTTCTGTGGAGTGTCCAAGTGCCTTTTTGCGAACATTAAATGAGCAACAATGTTTTTTTTTTAGACAGCAGTGGCTTCCTCTGTGGAGTCCTCCCGTCAACACCATTCTTGGCCATAGTTTTACATATAGTTGATGTGTGCACAGAGATATTGGACTGTGCCAGTGATTTCTGTAAGACACTCTAGGGTTCTTTTTTACCTCTCTGAGTATTCTGCGCTGAACTCTTGGTGTCATCTTTGGTGGACGCCCACTCCTTTGGAGTGAAGCAACAGTGCCAAACTCTCTCCACTTGTTGACAACCTCTCCGACTGTCGATTGATGAACATCCAGACCTTTAGAGATGGTTTTGTATCCTTTCCCAGCTTTATAAAAATCAACAATCCTTGATCACAGGTCTTCAGACAGCTCTTTTGACCGAGCCATGATGCCCATCAGACAATGCTTCTCATCAAGACAATTCTGACCAGGTGGGTGTTTTACAGTCGGCAGGGCAGCTTGAAACCATTCATCAGTAATTGTGCACACACCTGACTTAAATTGATTGGTAAAAAATCGTTTCAATTGCTCTTTAAGTCTCCTTAGGGAGAGGGTTCACTGACTTATTTTTCCCCCTTCTGTCATTGTTTGCATGCTATCCTCATTAAAATATGAAAACCTATAAATATTTGGGGTGGTTTTAGTTAAAGCACTGTTTTTTCAACTGTATGATTTTGACAAAGATCACATTTGATGGGGATTTTATGCAGAAATGTAGAATTCCAAAAGGTTCAGATACTTGTGACCCAAAATGAAAAAGTGACAAAAAGCTACAGGAAGTTGTCCGTAACGACTCTAAGATTAAGGGAAATACCCCAAAATGAACAGGAAGTGACCCAGTCAATAAGAAGCGACCCGAAGATGCCCCAAAATCAACAGGAAAGCATCCAAAATGAACAAGAAGTGACCTCGGAATGCCCCAAAACGTGCCAGGAAAGACCAAAAGAATCAGGAAGTGGCACAGAAATGACCAAAAATCAACAAGTGATCCAAAATGTACATAAAGTGACAACAGAATGCCGCAAAATGTGACAGAAATGACCCAAAATCCACAGGAAGTGACACGTATAAACAAGAAGTGACCCAGAAATGCCCCAAAATTAACAGGAAGTGACAAGTCAATTTGCGGTGCCCCATATATCCACCAAATTTCAACAGGAAATGATCCAAATTGTTCAGGAAGTCACCCCAGAGCGCCCTAAAATGTGCTTGGAAAGATCCAATAGCAACAGAAAGTGACATGTATCAACAGGAAGTGACCGGGAAATGCCCCAAAATGAACAGAAAGTGACCCATTCAATAAGAAGCGACCTGGAGATGCCCCAAAATCAACAACCAATAAAATATCTAAAATTTACAAGAAGCGACCTCAGCATGGTCCAAAATGTGCATGGAAATATCCAAAATAAACAGGAAGTGACCTGTAAATGCCCCAAAATGAACAGAAAGTGACCCAGTCGAAAAGAAGTGACCCGGAAATGCCCCAAAATCGACAGGGAATGATCCAAAATGTACAGAAAGTGACAACAGAATGCCCCAAAATGTGCCAGAAAAGACCCAAAATCAACAGGAAGTGACGAATATCAACAGGAAGTGACCCGGAAATATCCCAACATTAACAGGACGTGACCCAGTCAACACGAGTTGACCCAGCTATCCCCCAAAAATCAATAGGAAATGATCTAAAATGCACAGGAAGTTACCCCAGAGTGCCCTAAAATGTGCTGGGAAAGCTCCAATATCAACAGGAAGTGAAACGTATCAACAGGAAGTGACCGGGAAATGCCCCAAAATGAACAGAAAGTGATCCAGTGAAATATGACCCAGAAATCCCCCAAAATAAACAGGAAATGATCCAAAACTAACAGGAAAGACTTCAGAATGCCCCAAAATGTGCCAGGAAAGACCAAAAGAAACAGGAAGTGGCACAGAAATGCGCCGGGAAAGATCCAATATCAACAGGAAGTGACATGTATCAACAGGACGTGACCGGGAAATGCCCCAATATCAAAAGCAAGTGACACGTATCAACAGGAAGTGACCGGGAAATGCCCCAATATCAACAGGAAGTGACACATATCAACAGGAAGTGACCGGGAAATGCCCCAAAATCAACAATAAAATATCTAACATGTACAAGAAGTGACCCCAGAATGCCCCAAAATGTGCTGGGAAAGACCCAAAATAAACAGGAAGTGACCTGGAAGTGCCCCAAAATGAACAGAAAGTGACTCAGTCAATAAGAAGTGACCCGCAACTGCCCCAAAATCGACAGGGAATGATCCAAACTGTACAGAAAATGACAACGGAATGCTCCAAAAAGTGCCAGAAAAGACCCAAAAATCATTAGGAAGTGACCCAGAAATGCCCCAAAATTAACAGGCGTGACCCAGTCAATACAAGGTGACCCAGATATCCAGCAAAATTAAACAGAAAATGATCCAAAATGTTCAGGAAGTGACCGCAGAGTGCCCTAAAATGTGACAGGAAAGATGATGCCAACAGGAAGTGACCCGGAAATGCCCCAAAATAAACAGAAAAGGACCCAATCAATAAGAAGTGACCCGGAGATGCCCCAAAATCAAGAAAATGTACAAGAATGCCCCAAAATATGCCGGGAAAGACCTAAAACAAACAGGAAGTGACCCTGAAATGCCCCAAAATGAACAGTTTACTTCCTGTTGATATTGGGGCATTTCCGGGTCACTTCCTGTTTATTTTGCGGCATTTCAGGGTTACTTCCTTTTGATTTTCTGCCATTTTAGGGGCACTTCCTTCTGGCATTGGGTCACTTCCTGTTGATGTTGCGGCATTTCTGAGTCACTTCCTGTTGATACGTGCCACTTGCTGTTGATATCCGGGCATTTCCGGGTCACTTCCTGTTGATATTGCAGCATTTCTGGGTCACTTCCAGTTGATACGTGCCACTTCTGATTTTGGGGCATTTCGGAGTTACTGTCTTTTGATTTTCATGCATTATCGGGTCACTTCTTATTGAAATTACAGCATTTCTGGGTCACTTCCTATCAGTATTAGGTTACTTCCTGTTGATCGGGAAGCATTTCTGGGCCATTTCCTGTTGATATGCATCACTTCCTGTTGATTTTGGGAATTTCCGGGTTACTTCCTTTTGATTTTCTGCCATTTTAGGGGCACTTCCTACTGGCATTGGGTCACTTCCTGTTGATGTTGCGGCATTTCTGAGTCACTTCCTGTTGATACATGTCACTTCATGTTGATATTTGGGCATTTCCGTGTCATTTCCTTTTGATTTTGGGGCATTTTGGGGTGACTTCCTATTGATCACTTTCTGTTGATATTGGGGTATTTCTGGGTCCTCCCTGTCAAATTTTGGGGCATTTAAGGGTCAGGTTGGGGTCACTTTGTGGATTTTGGGTCACCTTCTGATGATTTTGGGGAACTCCTGGGTCATTTCCTGTACATTTTAGGTCAATTTCCTATCATTTGCGGGTGTTCCTAGGTCACCTATTGAAACCAGGTGACTTCCTGTTGATCTTGTGGCATTTTTGAGTCACTTCCTGTTGATATGTGCCACTTCCTGTTGATATCCGAGTATTTCCGGGTCACTTCCGATTGATGTTTCAGCATTTCTGGGTTACTTCCTGTTGATACACGTCATCTCCAGTTGATATTAGGGCATTTCAAAGTCCCTTCCTGTTTATTTTGGGGCATTTCCGGGTCACTTCCTATTGGTATTGGGGTCACTTCTAATTGGTATCAGGTTACTTCCTGTTGATTTTGGGGGATTTCAGGGTGACTTCCTTTAAAGTCTCGGGCATTTTAGGGTCACTTTCTATTGGCATCAGGTCACTTCCTGTTATGTTACAGCATTTCTCAGTCACTTCCTGTTGATTCATGTAACTACCTGTTAATATCCGGGCATTTCTGTGTCACTTCCTGTCGATACGTGCCACTTCCTGTTGATATCCAGGCATTTCCGGGTCACTTCCTGTTGATATTGCAGCATTTTTGGGTCACTTCCAGTTGATACGTGTTACTTTCTGTTGATATTAGGGTCATTTCCATGTCACTTCCTCTTTATTTTAGGGCATTAGATCATTCTCCAATGGCAGCAAATGAGTTTAAAAAAAGATATAGACCAAATTACGAGAAAATTTACCATGAGTTTATCCCTAGTACGTACATTCGCTGCCGACCCTCCCACTTCAAATGGACTGGACGGCCATAGCTGTCAATGGTAGCCAATGAGTTACCACGTTTCACACAAAATCACGATCAATTTAACATTGATATGTATTAAGTTTTCATTTCAATTTTACTATATCGACTGAGTCTGTTAATAGACTTACAGTGGCGCCTCCAGAAAGTTTTCATAGGGGTGGCCAGATAGTGCCACTTAAAATCTTGGGGTGGCACACCAAAAATTAAAAGCCATAATTTCAGGTTTTTATTATGTTGTTGCAGTAAAAAGGCAACTATCAGAAAGCCTTAAGGACACGCCCACTGATATACTTTAGTGTATTGTGTTATATTTAATGTACTGCTGCAACAATTAATCGATTAACTTGAGTTATTCAATTCGAAAAAAGATTCGAATTAAATCTTGCTGCTTCGAGTATTCGTGAGTTAAGTATTTGCATTTAATTTTATTGATTTGGGTGGATACATTACCCTCCAGTGGCAACAGTGAATATGACATAACTCATTTCACATCGCTGAATCCAAGTGCTCCCTGTTAAGACCAACATAAGCTACGTTTTTGTTTGAGCTAATGCTTTTTTCCCCCCATAGGTATATTTAGCCAATTTTCGTGGGAATATATGTTTGAACCATTTGTTGAGAGCACTGTAAAAAAAAAAAAAAAAAAAAAAAAAGACGTTAGCATTTTATAGCATTGAAGCTAGCAGTCTTTTGCTATGTAAGTTAGCCAGTTGTTCTTTTATTGTACTTAGATCCTCATTTCTTTATTTTTTATACCGTTTGAGGCTTAGCTCAGGTACTTTTTTTTTTTTTTTCCTTATCCGATTACTCGATTATTCGAACTAAGAAGTTCATCGATTAATCGACTACTAAAATAATCGCTAGCTGTAGCCCTAATTTAATGTTACTAATGATTTAATGTGCATAGTCCATATCAGTCCAGTCAACATTTTGAGTTCCACAACAATACTGTTTTATTGTGTTATGTATATATTAAGCATAAAGTGAACATTTAACAAAAGAGGGGTGGTCAGTGGGGTGGCCAACAAATTTATTGGGGGGCCGTGGCCACCACTGGCCACCCTCTGGTGGCGCCACTGCCTAGTTAATATCAACATTTCCCTGTTTTGTGATCATAATAATAATACTAGGGCTGTCAATATTATCGCGTTAACGGGCGGTAATGATTTTTTAAAATTAATCACGTTAAAATATTTGACACAACGCAAATGCCCCGCTCAAACAGATTAAAATGACAGCACAGTGTCATGTCTACTTGTTACTTGTGTTTTTTGGTGTTTTGTCGCCCTCTGCTGTCGCTTGGGTGCGACTGATTTTATGGGTTTCAACACCATGAGCATTGTGTAATTATTGACATCAACACTGGCGAGCTACTAGTTTATTTTTTGATTGGAATTTTTACAAATTTTATTAAAACGATAACATGAAGAGGGGTTTTAATATAACATTTCTATAACTTGTACTAACATTTATCTTTTAATACAAGTCTTTCTATCCATGGATCGCTTTAACAGCATGTTAATGTTAATGCCATCTTGTTGATTTATTGTTATAATAAACAAATACAGTACTTATGTATACAGTACGTTGAATGTATATACCCGTCTTGTGTCTTATCTTTCCATTCCAACAATAATTTACAGAAAAATATGGCATATTTTATAGATGGTTTGAATTGCGATTATTTACGATTAATTAATTTTTAAGCTGTGATTAACTCGATTACAAATTTTAATCGTTTGACAGCCCTAAATAATACATGTTTTGACGAGATGAGTCCGTTTCACGCGCGAACGAAATAACATGACAACAATAAGATCTGAAGTTAGGGGTTACCTGCTCGGGGCCTTGGAAGCAGATCCTGCACTGAGGGGTCCTGAGGCTGCTGGCGGTGCTGGCCAGGGACACGGCGTCCAGGCCCTGCACTTGCAGCTTGGGCTCCTTGTCGTCCAGGGCCTGCGGGCCTCGCGGCCGCGGTTCGCTGCCGTAGTAGTCGTCGTCGTCGTCGCAGTCGCCGTCGCGCGGACGGCAGTCGACCAAGGCCGGCCAGCCGCATCCGCCGTCCCCGTCCCTATCGGCGGCGGGGGGCCCGGAGCGTCTCGAATCGGATCGCATCAACACCAGCACCTTGAGTTCGTTAAGAAACATGCGGATCCGATACTTGAACATGTTGGGCCGCGGCGGCAGGAGGACCCGACTCCTTCCTCGCCGTTCAAAAGCGGCCGTGCTCCAAAGTCAAAACGTTCAACTCGTCACAAACACGCCGAGCCGGCCGCTCGCATCCTTCCTGGGGGACTCGCAACGAGAAACAAAGCGGACGCCAACGTCGTCGTCGTCGTCGTCGAGGAGGAGGCTGGCCTACATGATGTTTGGCTAGCCGAAACAGAAGACGGCGGCGGTGGCGGCGGAGGACGGCGACTCGACTCGGCGGTGGCGGCGGTGGCGGCACCGCGACGACGACGCGCCGTCCACGCGCTCACGCTCGGCGAAGATCATAATCCGGGGCGAGACAGATGCGCCTCCGCTTGCCTCTCATTCCGGCTGGTCGCGAGGAGCATCCGGGAAGACGGAAAATGCCGTCATTTGCATTTTCCGGCGGGGCGGCCGACAAAAACAAGCCGCTGGCTGGCTGGATGGCGCTGGGCTGGGCGCTCCCTCCCCGACTGCTCCTCTCAAAACAAGGCGCTCTTTTCTTCTCTCGTCTCGGCTCGGTCGGCTTTGACGTCCGCAAAGGAGGTGTCCGTCATGTGCGGCTAGAGCATCGGGCGCATCGATTAGGGGCGCGAGCGCATCGGTGCTCCTGATCGGGATGCCGAGGCTCCGCTCCGCTCGTTTTCCCCCTCCTCCTCTACTCACCCCTCAGCCAGCCACTTCCGGAAACAGCATCTTGCGAGAACGCTCTTATTTTGTTTCGCTACATCCAAGGGAGGCTGCTGATGATTTGGGGGTCGATCTCCAGTCACTTCCTGACCATTTTAGGTCAATTACTGCCCATTTTGTGGGAATTTCCTGTTCATTTTGAGGCGATTTCGGGTCACTTCTTGTTGATTTTACATCAAATAGACCTTAACAAGGAGAATAGAAGTCTAAGTGTCTGGATGGTCTGAACAGTTTTAATGTTTCACATTGAGAGAATGACATACTCCCATTGTGATCATTTAACATACCTCATTTATTATGACAAAGCAGCGAACAGGAAGGGGTTATGGGGGAACAGAAGAAAAGAAACACAAGAGAAGAAACACAAACAACAACAAGAAATACATTGAACGCCTAACTACACTAACTACTAATATGTTGGTGCTATTGTCAGCTAAATGTATTTCAGGTTGACACCATGTGGGTGGCCTGTTGACCAGGGAAAGGAGGGGAGAGGGTTGGGGGAGTCCATAAGCTAAGTGATTGGGAGGGGAGGACTGTACACAAATCAGCTCTGTGATTTAGAAACCAGTAATCGTGTGAATCCCTTGTGAGTGTAAGCCCGTTGGCAACTGTCCCATCGCCAATTACGGCGCCGGGATCCCCCACCCGAGCGCGCCCAATCACATCCAGCCACGCGCGAGCCCCACCAAACATGCGACAGCCACGCAGACGAGTGGAGACGCCGCACGGGTGCCAACCCAGGGTCACGGCCCCCACCCAGCCAGCCCAGGAAGGGAGGGTGGGAAGGCGGGCAGGGGGCCAGCGCAGCCCATCCCTCCTCCTGCAGCCCAGGAAAGGAGCCATCGTCACCACACCGGAATCCAGGTTGGTCCCCCAGGCCACCCGTGCCCCCATCAACCAGCCTTCAGGGATGGGAAGAGGGGAGGCCCCACCAACCCCACGCCCACCCCTGTTCGCCCAAGAGCCACAGCTGCAGCCCCCCAACCGGCACAGCACACCATGTGGCGCCCCCAACGGTCCACCAAGCCCAGGGCTGGGCAGGGTCCCCCGCCGGAGCAGGCGACACCCAGATACACCGGCGTCCAGCCAGCGACCCGCGACGGAGCGCAGGGCGCATACCCAGGCAAAGAAGAGAGGGAAGGTGGAAGCAGGGAACACCGAGTAGCCGCTGCGGGGCAACGCGAGATTGGAGCCCCGACCTCCCCCCGCTCCCGCGGCCGGCAGCCCAGGCGGAGGGGAGGCCACGCCCGAGAGCCATGCCAGAGAGAGAAAGTCTGGGACCCACCAGAGAGTAATAGAATACACCTTGTGTCAAGTAGGGTTCATGCCCCCGATGATTTATGACTTTGACCTCTGTGACCCCGCCCCCTTTGACTGTAGTCCTTTGATCTCTATTGATGATGACAGATGATTGATGACCCCTCCCCCCTTCCCCTTTGATCGTGGTCCTTTGATCTCTATTGGTGCTGACAGGTGATTGATGACCCCCCCCCCCCCCTATCCCTTTGATCGTAGTCCTTTGATCTCTATTGGTGCTGACAGGTGATTGATGACCCCCCCCCCCCCCCTTATCCCTTTGATCGTAGTCCTTTGATCTCTATTGGTGCTGACAGATGATTTATGACACCCCCCCCCCCCCGGACCCCTTTGATTGCAGTCCTTTGATCTATGTTGGTATGATGTAATTGATGTGGTTTTGGTCATGACAGATGTTTTACAACTTTGAAGTTTAGCGCATGCGCGTTCCAGGGTATGGGTTATGTCCGTACATGTCCCCCCTAGAAAAAACGTAGTGTATGTGTGGGGGGCGTGTTTAGCGCATGCGTGCTATGTGTGGTATGGGTTATGTCCGTACATGTCCCCCTAGAAAAAAACGTAATAGGTGTGGGGCCGTGTTTAGCGCATGCGTGCTCCGGGGTATGGGTTATGGATCTAATTTGGATTGAGTTAATTAAAGGGGTATTTTTGATGGATCTAATTGGGTTTAATTAAAGTTTTTTTTTTTTTTTTTTTTTTTTTGATGGATCAAATTTGGATTGAGTTAATTAAAGGGTCTTGTAAGGTTTTGATGGATCTAGTTGAGGGGTTAATTAAAGGGTTTAGGGTTAGGGTATGACTTAATGGTTTGTAATTAGAGGGTTATTGTGGTGTTGATTGATCTAATTGGGGAGTTATTTAAAGGGTTTTTGGATGGGTCTAATTTGTGGAGTTAAATTAAAGGGCTTATGTGTGGTTTTGATGGATCTAATTGTGTAGTTAATTAAAGGGTTTTGTGTGGTTTTGATGGATCTAATTAGATCTAGTTAATTAAAGGTTTTTTGTTGTTGTTTTTTTTCGGTTTGGATGGATCTAATTTTTTTTTGGGGGGGGGGGGGGGGGGGGGGTTAATTAAAAGTGTTTGTGATCATGGGTGTGTCTTAATTGGGTGTATGTCCATATATGTCCAAACGAGACGTTGTCACGGATGTTAGGATATGTGCGGTCATGCCCCGCTACAAAAAAAAAAGGGGTGGGGGTGGGGGCGTGTTTAGCGCATGCGTGCTCCGGGGTTTTGGGAAATGTACGGACATGCCCCCCCCCCCCCCCCCCCCCCAAAGAAAAAAAGTAATGGGGGCTGGGGGCGTGTTAAGCGCATGCGTTCTCACGGATGTTGAGACATGTCCGTACATGTCCTAACGAAGAATCGGAAGTAGTAGGGCGTGGCTAGCGCCTGGGCTTGTCGTAGCCAAAGCGATGTCCCCTTTGACCCGTACCTATTTGGAAACAAGGGGGGTTATGGGAAAGTGTGGGTGGGAAGGGGTAACTTATCTAGGCATGTTCATGCATGTCCGGACAAAGCCCCCATGGGAGGGTGTGGTCTGTGTGTAGGCTAGTTTTGTAGCAATGCTGAGTGAGTATTTTTCCGGCGAATCTTTTACCTTCTGGATGAAGTCTCTTCTGTCAGGTTTGTGGTTCTATAATAAGTTTTAAGAAGTCTTGCACGAGTTCAATTTCAAGCATTTGTGAAACTACAGTTTTTATATCAAAGTAACTTCATTCCATTTACTCAAAGTACAGCGTCTTTCAAGTATGAAGTTTGCTTGATCATTTCACCACAGATACTACAGGCAGAGCATTGACTTCAACTCCAGACAGCTTTTTGCTGCAACTATAGGTTGGTACTAATGTATACATATATACACTTAGGCAAATAACTATGTATTTCAACCGGATTTAAATCATTCTATTTCGCAAAGTTAGCATGCTCTCTATATCTTTAAAAGTAACCAAATAAGAGTTGGTGACATACCAGTTTTGTTGCTGAAGAGTCTTTTCTCCCCAACTTCTTCCTTGCGATTCCGCGGGCCGACTGATTCGAACCATGTCTCAAAAATCAACGCGAATCTCCGCCCCTCTTCCATAGCATGGAAGCATAGTGTTCTGGTTATTATGCAATCGACCTAGCATACAGTTTCAGAGGTTTGCACTGGTGAACGGTTAGGAGTTTACATTCGAGTTTTCTCAACAGACTGTAATATATTTGATCCAAATAAATACCAAATGCTCTAAAATACTGTATATAGTGTTCTTATTCTTCAATCAGTTAATATACACATCTTTGATGTGAAAGATGTTATAGAATGTATAAGGTGATAACTTGTAGAACATGAAAAGCACAACATAAAATGTTAAATATGAACTACTACTGCATCCGAAGTGTTATGTAGATATTATGTGAATGTTCATACTTGTAATTCTTGAGGTTTGAGGATTTACTTCCTACTACAAAACACATTGTCTCTAAACTCGGTATATTTTGATATTTATGGAAATGTAACTATTTCGTTGTTAGTACGTTTATAAAGAGTTTAGTAAGCGAGATGAATAAGTTATACAGTACATGAGACAGTAATTCATTTACTTTTAGGGAGAAGTAATTTTTTAACTGTAACTCATTACTTTTTAAAAGTAAGATGACCAACAGTGGTTACAAGTTAACTTTTTGTGTTTAAGAATGACAACTGCCATCTTGATATTACAGTGAGCAAACAATAGGATGATGTACAACTCAGTTTCATTGCAAACGTATTAGTTCAAGAGTGTTCCATTTAAAAGACCCTCTAACATAAAAACAAATGGGAACTAATATTCACTTTGAAACTAAAATTACATGACATAAAATGTTGAATATAAAAGAATGCTACTTGTAGTTCAGCGGGTTGGACTATTTATACATTTATGTTAATGTAATTATTTCCTTGTTAGTATGTTTTTAAAGAGTTTAGTAAGCGAGATGAATAAGTTATACAGTACATGAGTTACTAACTCATATAGTCTTTTTGGCAAAAGTATTTTTTAACTGTAACTCATTACGTTTTTTTTTTTTAAAGATTAACAACACTGGTTACAAGTTAACTTTATGTGTTTTAGAACGACAACTGCCTTCTTACTATTAAAATGAGCAAAACAATAGGACGATGAACAACTCAGTTTCATTACAAGCGTATTAGTCCAAGAGTGTTCCATTTAAAAGACCCCCTATCTTAACAAAAACAAATAGGAACTAATGTTCACAAAATTACACAGCATAGAATATTGAACATAAAAGAATGCTACATCTAAAGAGTTATATGTTAGAATATTTTTAAAGAATTCAGTAAGCGCAATGAATAAGTTTAAACAGTATCCAGACCAAATTGACAGCCAGCTGAGTTATACTAGCCATCTCCACCCCCACATATTTTTAAAGAATTCAGTAAGCGCACTGAATAAGTTTAAACAGTATCCAGACCAAATTGACAGCCAGCTGAGTTCTACTAGCCATCTCCACCCCCACCTGCAAACACATACAACGTGATAAAAGATACATCTGAAAGTGTCCATTTCAACAAGGGGCAAAAAAGCAGGTTTCAAAGACCTAGACAATTATGTATTTAAAAATATCTGCAATGATACTATTATCTTGTTATTTCAAAAGATTTTATGAACATTACTTTAGTACAGTACGCATTTGTTTTGTGCATATATTAATTTCACATGCTAAAGAAATGTTTGTACGCCTGATACAGTTGGTATACCTTCTCTTACAAAATCATCTTGTAATTGCATAATAAGTGCTCTTATGCAAACGTGTTCATTTGAAAAGTGCAACAAGCAACAAATACGGTACCTCCAAAAGCATACTGCACATATCTGAACAATGATGAAGGAGGGGAATATGTTGGACCATTTTTAACCTTCTGTCTGTTTGTATTCCAAAAGCTACTACTTACACACACTTATCTCATACCTGAGTCAATCCAAGTTAATTAAAGAAATATTCAGAACAGTATATGTTGCGTTAGCAAGTTTGATAAAAAAATAAAAAATAAAACATTCAAATAAGAGTTAGGTAGTTACATACCGACTTTGTCAATGACCATACGTGTGCGCAGTTTGAAGAGGAGTCACGTTTCTCATTGGTTCTCTCATTGGTTATTCAAAATCATTCTAAAATACTTCAGCCATAAAACTATTCATTTAACTTTCTGCCAATAATGCAATTCAATGCAATTGAGGTGGCACTGTCATGACTGAATGTCTGACTGTCATGCCTCATTGTGTGAAGTTTGCTCGTTCTTCCCCACTCCATGTGTGGGGTTTACGACGGGTGCTCAAGTTTCCTCCCACATTCCAAAAAACATGCATGTTAGGAGTATTTAACGCATCAAATTGGCCACATAATTTTTTGGGTTGTCTGGAAATTAGTCTGGTAACCCTTCCATTTTGGAAGGATCTTAGTGTTCGCGGCATGCTCGTAAGGCCTCCTATTTTTACCCATTACATACTTTCCTGAAGACTTAAAGATTGGCATTATTTTTTTTTTTCTTCCTCAAAACCCTGTTTGTTTGTTGTTTTATTATTTTTTTTTTAATAAGAGCAACTTTATGTATCTTTAATACATCATAATAAAATATGTCCACACCATTTAGCAGTCTAAATTTGTCTTTTGAAAACTTCAGCTGTACACTCACTGACGTCATGCTATTGGCTCCGGCCATCCTGTGTGGACTTGGCATGTTCTCCCCCTGTCGATGTCGATGTGAAACTCTAAATAAGCTTCATAAGTCACATCGACTTCCCTCTTTTTTCACTAGCAGGCCAAAGTGTTCCACGGTGTGTCTGTGGTTTAAAAGAAAAAAACTACAGTAAACATCAGTGAATCAAGAACTCTTGTGTCACCACGTGTGAACAATCCGTCATCCTCAGTGTACCTTTTTATACCATCCGCCAACAACGATGGCAGGTACAGTATTCTATTTTTTTCCTTAATTTTATTAATACGTCGTATAATACATGTTTTTGGGTAGTTATTTTTAGGTTTAGGGGGTATTTAGGGGGACCTAAAGGGTTAATTCCGATTTATGCGGTAATTTGGGTTATGTCGTCAGCGTAAGAACGGATCTCGTTCGTAACCCGGGGGACTACCTGTAATTTGTATTGTATTGTGTGAGAAAATTGTATTCATGCTTAAAACACAACCATTATACATCATATTTTGCATGCTTTTGTTATGCTTGCATGAGAACATTGTAGCATAGAGCATCATTGTTATATTAACCGGCTTGAGTGTGCCTTCCCATAGCCTTGACTACCGTAGACTGTATCACAATATGCCCAAATATGGACTGTTATGTTCCTGTGCTTTCCAATATGCCCTGAATGAATACAAAGGGCGACTGTGGCTTATCATCGTTCTAGCCAGAGTCGGTGTTCAAGGTCGTATCTTGAGGTGTTTTTCCCCCTACTGGAGATGTTTTTCTGTGGAAAACCACCAGAGTTGATACTTAAGTTTCAGTCTCGTGTTCATAGGTATCGTTTCACAGTAAGCATCCTTGGGTAACGCCCTTTCAACAGTATAAATGTCCAACCTCTATTGTACTTATGGGTGATCACAGCTCCTGGCAGAATCACATCATTTTGTACCCCTGATATACAGTATCATGTTTATAAAGTCTTCGAAGCAGGCAATCTTTGGTTGGTCGTATTCATTTCTCTCATCGAGCTATCGAGGTAACACTTGTCTTGGAGTTCAAACCTGAATTTCCCTGACATATTGTACTGATTTTTTTGTGGTTGTTGTTGTTGTTAGAGACTAAATACAAAATGGAAAAAGATTCACTTAAAATTAGAGAAAAGTAAAAAATAAATGCAAAATTTCAAAAAATGAACATGCAAAATGAAATGAAAAATAACTAAGTATTACATTGATAAAATGCAAAGTAACAAAAAAAACTTTGACTATGTTCAAAAAAGAATACGTGGGCAGACCGCATTCATACGAATGGCTGGCTGTCAAGTATATACGGAGGCAAGTTGATGATAAAAACGGTCCCTTTTGAATTTTCAACAGTGTATATTCTATAAGAGGCACTTTATAATGTCTATGTTGAGCTTTATTGGTATGTGCGTGGCGTATTATATATTTTATCTAGGTGACGAGCTATTTTCTACTTTTTAAGCTGACTCTGCTAACTGGGAATGTATCGCCAGGGATAAATTCATTAAGTCGCTACCTCTTTAAATTGTCAACTCTTTCAGAGGCCCTTTGTGACGTTCACACTCATCTATATTTGTGACTATTGGTACATGACTGGCTTTCACGTGCTTATTAGCTCGATTTTGTAAGCTTTGAGCTAAGGTATCACCTTCACGGAAGAGTACCAGGTCGATGCATGACAACCTGTATTGTTTACACCAAAATGTTTGACATTATTATATTATAGAGATCTGTATAGATTGAAAAGTGATGTCAACAAACAATAAACACAAATTTATAATACAAAACTAATTTCATGTTATTTTATTAGGTCAAATTTTCATGAACTGCTTCTGCTGGGGACTGCTGCTGGCTGTAGGCCAAATGTAGCCCATTTTTCAAATAGCAAAAAACATATTAAATAAGCCTTTTATTTCATGTTTTGACGGCTGACCGTTGCCATCCATTTTTTCTGCTGCTCTAATTCTTTGCGGAAGCCATGCTGCACAACCAACAATCAAAGGCCGCTGATCCATAAAATGTTAGGTGTAAACAATGAACCACGACACCAATTTCATCAATTGTTCAATAAAAAATGTTTTCCTTTATCAAGGGGTAATAACTTGTTATTGTTATACATTACACAATGAAAATAATACAATTTTGTTCCTGCCTTGTAATCATTGTATTTGTGTTGCTTGGGTCCAAGCTAAATGAAAAATGCCTCTAAAAAGGTACAGGTTTGGTTTTGCTAAAATTAGAGGCTATATTAAAAATTTGAGTCAACGAGACATCCGAACGATTTGGACGAGACTGCCAGAGAGCTGCTGAAGGAATGGCGCAAGAGTCGTGGATCCGAAGACTGCGCTAAAGACTTAGTTAGGGCTCTCAGGGCATGCCACCAAAATCTCACAGCTGATAAAATGGAGTATGCCTGGATGGTACCTCAATAGAGAGCCAATGACATATTAATATTTAACCAATGTATATAATGCAGCAGATTTGTGGTCATTTAGAAAATGTATTAAGATAAAGGTGCACATAACACAAGCTGAGATTGTTGGACAGACCAGTTTATTTACAGTATTTGCCCGGTATATAAAATTCTTTTTTTTTACTTGTATATGAGTACTTTTTTTTTTTTTTGACGATTACTTTTACTTGAGTAATATTATTTTGAAGTAACGCTACTTTTACGTGAGTAAAATTTTTGGCCACTCTCCCACTTCTGGCAAACAGACGTAACTCAGACCTTATAGGTGTTCCACCTGCTGAAATAAGGAATCCTAAAATTAAATTTTAAATCACAGTTTAATAGAAATAATTTAATAGAAATATAAAAAAAAGATTACATTTTTAAAGACAAATCATTAAAATAATCATTTATAAAAATAAATTGATCATTTAAAATTTTAAAATAATTAATCATTAAAAATAAGTTCATAAAATAATTAATCATTAAAATAAAAACACATTCATTCCTTTTCAATGCCGCTTAGCCTCACGAGGGTCGCGGATGTGCTGGAGCCTATCCTAGCTTACTACGGGCAGTTGGCGGGGTACAGCCTGAATCGGTTAACAGCCAATCGCAGGCCACAATGAGACGTGCAACCATTCACGTATACAGTCATACCCAGAGCGGTATAAAGAGAGTGGCGACACCCCCATAGGGATCGATTATCCGATTTTACTTCCGGGTTTTCCGGGTTACGGAGCCTCGGGTAGTTCCAAGCACAAGCAGAACTGTAGTGGTTTTCAATGAAACTGACAGCGGTAGTTGCGACATTTATGGGAAAATGGATATAATCATGTATCTAAGTGATTTGATTTTGTCATTGCATTATAACATATATTCAAATGTTAGTTTTACATTTGGAGGCGTAAGGCGACAGCTGAAAACTATGTAAACTGTTACACAGAAGTGAACTTTCCGATGTGGACTGAAAGTTTCATGTTTGTTTGGCATTTCTATGAGAAATCAACTTTTACATTGAAATGCAGGATGACTTAGGTTTTTCTTTTTTCACAACAAGAATGCTGTTTTTCCAGAAAATGTCTAGATTTCCTTGATTCACCTACCTGTGGTAATATATTAAAGCTAACACCATGTATAACATATTTTATTCCCAAGTTCTGAATGGCACATCCTAGTTTGTTTTGTCGCATTGACATATAAAACCACTTTTGTTTCCCAAAACGTTTGAGGTCACGACTTTTAAATTATATTTTCCACTTTTCTTTACTGTTGTACGTTCTAATGCTTATATGTATATGTGTGTGTGTGTGTGTGTGTACATATTCCTTATTTTATAGACTGTTTGACCTGAAATTACGTTTAACAAACATTTCCTGCTTAACTCAAATTTTTAATATAGCCTCTAATTTTAGCAAAACCAAACCTGTACCTTTTTAGAGGCATTTTTCATTTAGCTTGGACCCAAGCAACACAAATACAATGATTACAAGGCAGGAACAAAATTGTATTATTTTCATTGTGTAATGTATAACAATAACAAGTTATTACCCCTTGATAAAGGAAAACATTTTTTATTGAACAATTGATGAAATTGGTGTCGTGGTTCATTGTTTACACCTAACATTTTATGGATCAGCGGCCTTTGATTGTTGGTTGTGCAGCATGGCTTCCGCAAAGAATTAGAGCAGCAGAAAAAATGGATGGCAACGGTCAGCCGTCAAAACATGAAATAAAAGGCTTATTTAATATGTTTTTTGCTATTTGAAAAATGGGCTACATTTGGCCTACAGCCAGCAGCAGTCCCCAGCAGAAGCAGTTCATGAAAATTTGACCTAATAAAATAACATGAAATTAGTTTTGTATTATAAATTTGTGTTTATTGTTTGTTGACATCACTTTTCAATCTATACAGATCTCTATAATATAATAATGTCAAACATTTTGGTGTAAACAATACAGGTTGTCATGCATCGACCTGGTACTCTTCCGTGAAGGTGATACCTTAGCTCAAAGCTTACAAAATCGAGCTAATAAGCACGTGAAAGCCAGTCATGTACCAATAGTCACAAATATAGATGAGTGTGAACGTCACAAAGGGCCTCTGAAAGAGTTGACAATTTAAAGAGGTAGCGACTTAATGAATTTATCCCTGGCGATACATTCCCAGTTAGCAGAGTCAGCTTAAAAAGTAGAAAATAGCTCGTCACCTAGATAAAATATATAATACGCCACGCACATACCAATAAAGCTCAACATAGACATTATAAAGTGCCTCTTATAGAATATACACTGTTGAAAATTCAAAAGGGACCGTTTTTATCATCAACTTGCCTCCGTATATACTTGACAGCCAGCCATTCGTATGAATGCGGTCTGCCCACGTATTCTTTTTTGAACATAGTCAAAGTTTTTTTTGTTACTTTGCATTTTATCAATGTAATACTTAGTTATTTTTCATTTCATTTTGCATGTTCATTTTTTGAAATTTTGCATTTATTTTTTACTTTTCTCTAATTTTAAGTGAATCTTTTTCCATTTTGTATTTAGTCTCTAACAACAACAACAACCACAAAAAAATCAGTACAATATGTCAGGGAAATTCAGGTTTGAACTCCAAGACAAGTGTTACCTCGATAGCTCGATGAGAGAAATGAATACGACCAACCAAAGATTGCCTGCTTCGAAGACTTTATAAACATGATACTGTATATCAGGGGTACAAAATGATGTGATTCTGCCAGGAGCTGTGATCACCCATAAGTACAATAGAGGTTGGACATTTATACTGTTGAAAGGGCGTTACCCAAGGATGCTTACTGTGAAACGATACCTATGAACACGAGACTGAAACTTAAGTATCAACTCTGGTGGTTTTCCACAGAAAAACATCTCCAGTAGGGGGAAAAACACCTCAAGATACGACCTTGAACACCGACTCTGGCTAGAACGATGATAAGCCACAGTCGCCCTTTGTATTCATTCAGGGCATATTGGAAAGCACAGGAACATAACAGTCCATATTTGGGCATATTGTGATACAGTCTACGGTAGTCAAGGCTATGGGAAGGCACACTCAAGCCGGTTAATATAACAATGATGCTCTATGCTACAATGTTCTCATGCAAGCATAACAAAAGCATGCAAAATATGATGTATAATGGTTGTGTTTTAAGCATGAATACAATTTTCTCACACAATACAATACAAATTACAGGTAGTCCCCCGGGTTACGAACGAGATCCGTTCTTACGCTGACGACATAACCCAAATTACCGCATAAATCGGAATTAACCCTTTAGGTCCCCCTAAATACCCCCTAAACCTAAAAATAACTACCCAAAAACATGTATTATACGACGTATTAATAAAATTAAGGAAAAAAATAGAATACTGTACCTGCCATCGTTGTTGGCGGATGGTATAAAAAGGTACACTGAGGATGACGGATTGTTCACACGTGGTGACACAAGAGTTCTTGATTCACTGATGTTTACTGTAGTTTTTTTCTTTTAAACCACAGACACACCGTGGAACACTTTGGCCTGCTAGTGAAAAAAGAGGGAAGTCGATGTGACTTATGAAGCTTATTTAGAGTTTCACATCGACATCGACAGGGGGAGAACATGCCAAGTCCACACAGGATGGCCGGAGCCAATAGCATGACGTCAGTGAGTGTACAGCTGAAGTTTTCAAAAGACAAATTTAGACTGCTAAATGGTGTGGACATATTTTATTATGATGTATTAAAGATACATAAAGTTGCTCTTATTAAAAAAAAAATAATAAAACAACAAACAAACAGGGTTTTGAGGAAGAAAAAAAAAAATAATGCCAATCTTTAAGTCTTCAGGAAAGTATGTAATGGGTAAAAATAGGAGGCCTTACGAGCATGCCGCGAACACTAAGATCCTTCCAAAATGGAAGGGTTACCAGACTAATTTCCAGACAACCCAAAAAATTATGTGGCCAATTTGATGCGTTAAATACTCCTAACATGCATGTTTTTTGGAATGTGGGAGGAAACTTGAGCACCCGTCGTAAACCCCACACATGGAGTGGGGAAGAACGAGCAAACTTCACACAATGAGGCATGACAGTCAGACATTCAGTCATGACAGTGCCACCTCAATTGCATTGAATTGCATTATTGGCAGAAAGTTAAATGAATAGTTTTATGGCTGAAGTATTTTAGAATGATTTTGAATAACCAATGAGAGAACCAATGAGAAACGTGACTCCTCTTCAAACTGCGCACACGTATGGTCATTGACAAAGTCGGTATGTAACTACCTAACTCTTATTTGAATGTTTTATTTTTTATTTTTTTATCAAACTTGCTAACGCAACATATACTGTTCTGAATATTTCTTTAATTAACTTGGATTGACTCAGGTATGAGATAAGTGTGTGTAAGTAGTAGCTTTTGGAATACAAACAGACAGAAGGTTAAAAATGGTCCAACATATTCCCCTCCTTCATCATTGTTCAGATATGTGCAGTATGCTTTTGGAGGTACCGTATTTGTTGCTTGTTGCACTTTTCAAATGAACACGTTTGCATAAGAGCACTTATTATGCAATTACAAGATGATTTTGTAAGAGAAGGTATACCAACTGTATCAGGCGTACAAACATTTCTTTAGCATGTGAAATTAATATATGCACAAAACAAATGCGTACTGTACTAAAGTAATGTTCATAAAATCTTTTGAAATAACAAGATAATAGTATCATTGCAGATATTTTTAAATACATAATTGTCTAGGTCTTTGAAACCTGCTTTTTTGCCCCTTGTTGAAATGGACACTTTCAGATGTATCTTTTATCACGTTGTATGTGTTTGCAGGTGGGGGTGGAGATGGCTAGTAGAACTCAGCTGGCTGTCAATTTGGTCTGGATACTGTTTAAACTTATTCAGTGCGCTTACTGAATTCTTTAAAAATATGTGGGGGTGGAGATGGCTAGTATAACTCAGCTGGCTGTCAATTTGGTCTGGATACTGTTTAAACTTATTCATTGCGCTTACTGAATTCTTTAAAAATATTCTAACATATAACTCTTTAGATGTAGCATTCTTTTATGTTCAATATTCTATGCTGTGTAATTTTGTGAACATTAGTTCCTATTTGTTTTTGTTAAGATAGGGGGTCTTTTAAATGGAACACTCTTGGACTAATACGCTTGTAATGAAACTGAGTTGTTCATCGTCCTATTGTTTTGCTCATTTTAATAGTAAGAAGGCAGTTGTCGTTCTAAAACACATAAAGTTAACTTGTAACCAGTGTTGTTAATCTTTAAAAAAAAAAAACGTAATGAGTTACAGTTAAAAAATACTTTTGCCAAAAAGACTATATGAGTTAGTAACTCATGTACTGTATAACTTATTCATCTCGCTTACTAAACTCTTTAAAAACATACTAACAAGGAAATAATTACATTAACATAAATGTATAAATAGTCCAACCCGCTGAACTACAAGTAGCATTCTTTTATATTCAACATTTTATGTCATGTAATTTTAGTTTCAAAGTGAATATTAGTTCCCATTTGTTTTTATGTTAGAGGGTCTTTTAAATGGAACACTCTTGAACTAATACGTTTGCAATGAAACTGAGTTGTACATCATCCTATTGTTTGCTCACTGTAATATCAAGATGGCAGTTGTCATTCTTAAACACAAAAAGTTAACTTGTAACCACTGTTGGTCATCTTACTTTTAAAAAGTAATGAGTTACAGTTAAAAAATTACTTCTCCCTAAAAGTAAATGAATTACTGTCTCATGTACTGTATAACTTATTCATCTCGCTTACTAAACTCTTTATAAACGTACTAACAACGAAATAGTTACATTTCCATAAATATCAAAATATACCGAGTTTAGAGACAATGTGTTTTGTAGTAGGAAGTAAATCCTCAAACCTCAAGAATTACAAGTATGAACATTCACATAATATCTACATAACACTTCGGATGCAGTAGTAGTTCATATTTAACATTTTATGTTGTGCTTTTCATGTTCTACAAGTTATCACCTTATACATTCTATAACATCTTTCACATCAAAGATGTGTATATTAACTGATTGAAGAATAAGAACACTATATACAGTATTTTAGAGCATTTGGTATTTATTTGGATCAAATATATTACAGTCTGTTGAGAAAACTCGAATGTAAACTCCTAACCGTTCACCAGTGCAAACCTCTGAAACTGTATGCTAGGTCGATTGCATAATAACCAGAACACTATGCTTCCATGCTATGGAAGAGGGGCGGAGATTCGCGTTGATTTTTGAGACATGGTTCGAATCAGTCGGCCCGCGGAATCGCAAGGAAGAAGTTGGGGAGAAAAGACTCTTCAGCAACAAAACTGGTATGTCACCAACTCTTATTTGGTTACTTTTAAAGATATAGAGAGCATGCTAACTTTGCGAAATAGAATGATTTAAATCCGGTTGAAATACATAGTTATTTGCCTAAGTGTATATATGTATACATTAGTACCAACCTATAGTTGCAGCAAAAAGCTGTCTGGAGTTGAAGTCAATGCTCTGCCTGTAGTATCTGTGGTGAAATGATCAAGCAAACTTCATACTTGAAAGACGCTGTACTTTGAGTAAATGGAATGAAGTTACTTTGATATAAAAACTGTAGTTTCACAAATGCTTGAAATTGAACTCGTGCAAGACTTCTTAAAACTTATTATAGAACCACAAACCTGACAGAAGAGACTTCATCCAGAAGGTAAAAGATTCGCCGGAAAAATACTCACTCAGCATTGCTACAAAACTAGCCTACACACAGACCACACCCTCCCATGGGGGCTTTGTCCGGACATGCATGAACATGCCTAGATAAGTTACCCCTTCCCACCCACACTTTCCCATAACCCCCCTTGTTTCCAAATAGGTACGGGTCAAAGGGGACATCGCTTTGGCTACGACAAGCCCAGGCGCTAGCCACGCCCTACTACTTCCGATTCTTCGTTAGGACATGTACGGACATGTCTCAACATCCGTGAGAACGCATGCGCTTAACACGCCCCCAGCCCCCATTACTTTTTTTCTTTGGGGGGGGGGGGGGGGGGCATGTCCGTACATTTCCCAAAACCCCGGAGCACGCATGCGCTAAACACGCCCCCACCCCCACCCCTTTTTTTTTTGTAGCGGGGCATGACCGCACATATCCTAACATCCGTGACAACGTCTCGTTTGGACATATATGGACATACACCCAATTAAGACACACCCATGATCACAAACACTTTTAATTAACCCCCCCCCCCCCCCCCAAAAAAAAATTAGATCCATCCAAACCGAAAAAAAACAACAACAAAAAACCTTTAATTAACTAGATCTAATTAGATCCATCAAAACCACACAAAACCCTTTAATTAACTACACAATTAGATCCATCAAAACCACACATAAGCCCTTTAATTTAACTCCACAAATTAGACCCATCCAAAAACCCTTTAAATAACTCCCCAATTAGATCAATCAACACCACAATAACCCTCTAATTACAAACCATTAAGTCATACCCTAACCCTAAACCCTTTAATTAACCCCTCAACTAGATCCATCAAAACCTTACAAGACCCTTTAATTAACTCAATCCAAATTTGATCCATCAAAAAAAAAAAAAAAAAAAAAAAAACTTTAATTAAACCCAATTAGATCCATCAAAAATACCCCTTTAATTAACTCAATCCAAATTAGATCCATAACCCATACCCCGGAGCACGCATGCGCTAAACACGGCCCCACACCTATTACGTTTTTTTCTAGGGGGACATGTACGGACATAACCCATACCACACATAGCACGCATGCGCTAAACACGCCCCCCACACATACACTACGTTTTTTCTAGGGGGGACATGTACGGACATAACCCATACCCTGGAACGCGCATGCGCTAAACTTCAAAGTTGTAAAACATCTGTCATGACCAAAACCACATCAATTACATCATACCAACATAGATCAAAGGACTGCAATCAAAGGGGTCCGGGGGGGGGGGGGTGTCATAAATCATCTGTCAGCACCAATAGAGATCAAAGGACTACGATCAAAGGGATAAGGGGGGGGGGGGTCATCAATCACCTGTCAGCACCAATAGAGATCAAAGGACCACGATCAAAGGGGAAGGGGGGAGGGGTCATCAATCATCTGTCATCATCAATAGAGATCAAAGGACTACAATCAAAGGGGGCGGGGTCACAGAGGTCAAAGTCATAAATCATCGGGGGCATGAACCCTACTTGACACAAGGTGTATTTTATTACTCTCTCCCACCTACCACCCTATTACTGTGGCTGCCAGGTCCCCGGCTGGCAGCCATCACCCAGCACCGTGATGGGATTGTGTGGGGAGGGTAGTGCAATGTATGCATTAAAATAGGAGAACTTGGCTTGGGGCAGTGGGACCGCTGCATGGTATTTCTACCCAGCCCCCTGTCCCACCGCCCTTTGCCGGAGCTCCCCCGTGGAGTATGATGTGTGTGGTGGTAGGTCAACCACTGTTGGTTTTGTGACAATTTCAGGCCACTTACTGTTAATTTTTTTTTTTGGCAATTTCAGGTCATTTCCTGTTGATTTTGGGTCAATATGCCTACTGTTGTTTTAGGGGCAATTCCCAGTCATTTCCTGTTGATTATGGGTCACTTCCTGTTGATTTTAGGTCAATTACTGTCATTTTTTTTTTTTGAGGGGGTGGGATTTCAGGCCACTTTCTGTTAATTTTGAGGCGATTCCGGGTCATTTCCTGTTGATTTTTGGTCAATAGGTCTACTATTGTTTTAGAGGCAATTCACAGGCATTTACTGTTGATTTTGGGTCACTTCCTGTTATTTTCGGTCAGTTACTGTCGATTTTGTAGGAATTTCAGGCCAGTTGCTCATAGACTTCACTACTGTGACTTTATATTATGAAGTCAATGCTCATACACATTTTAGATTTGTTTATTTAGATTTTATACTTGCAAGTCACCTTTTAGATTTTAACTTATCATGAACACAAAGGCAACTTATCATGCACTGCTCCACAATTTTATTGTACAACTGTATAATGACAATAAAAGGCTATTCTATTCTATTAAGTTCTGATTGTATATACAATATATTAGTAATCCATTTATATGTTATAATTGATTCTGCATGCTTTTTTTTCAAGTATTAAGTTTCTGATGTGAAAATTGAGTGATTTATTAGCTGTTGAAAACATGCAGTAACTAAAACGAAAATAAGTTGATATTTTGGGCAAAAAACTTATATGATATGTTAAATATTGCTATTGATCCTGAAAATATAGGTGATTATCTCTGCATTTGGTGATTTGTGCTCATCTAGTGTAAAATCTGAGAATTTTTTTTTAGCCAGTTTAAGTTTTGTTATACTTATATAAAAAATGATTATTTGGGATTTTATAATGGAACGACTTTGAATTTTTTGATGCCACTGCTCATGGAGAGTCATATATACCGTAGCTAAGGAAGGTGCCTGTTTTGGTTTTAGGTCGGTAGCAGCTTTGGTTTTGAAAATATTTCAAGTTTTTGAAAATAGGCCCCCTACGGATCGGCCCTGCGCCCCATGTATCATCAATATATTATGAAGTCTATGACTTATTTTTTAGGCGATTTCGGGTCACTTCCTGTTGATTTTAAGTGAATTACTGTTGGTTTTGTGGGAAATTCACGTCACTTCCTGTTCATTTTCGGGCAATTTCTGGTCACTTCCTGTTGATTTTAGGACAATAAGCCTACTACTGTTTTTTGTGGCAATTCCCAGTCATTTCTTTTTGTATTTGGGTCACTTCCTGTTCGTTTTAGAATCACTTCCTTTTGATTTGGGGTGCAACTTCCAGTCACTTCCTGATTAATTTAAGTCAATTACACTCGGTTTTGTGGGAATATCACACTACTTTATTTTTTAGGCAATTTCTGGTCACTTCCTGATAATTTTGGGTCAATTACTGTCAGTTTTGTGGGAATTTCAGGCCACTTTCTGTTAATTTTGAGGCCATTTCGAGTCACTTCCTGTTGATTTTATGTCACTTACTATTGCTTTAGGGCAGGGGTCGGCAGCACAAAATGTTGAAAGAACCATATTGGCTACGTCTAAAAAATTGAAAGCCTTATAATGAAGATATCACATGCTGTGTGTATCTATATTAATCTACTATCAAAATGACTTAATTGGCTACAAATACAGCCTTCATGATTACCGTTGTTTCCGCACTATAAGGCGCACCTGAGAGCCTTCAATTTTCTCTAAAGCTGACAGTGTGCCTTATAATACGATTGGCCTTATAGACAAGTTTCATGAGTGAAACATGGGCGGCGCCATCATGGAAAATAATAATAATACATTTTATTTATAGAGCGCTTTTACCGATGCTCAAAGACGCTTTACAGTTGAAAGAAGGAAAAGGCTCACGCAAAATGAGCAGTATGAAACAATAAAGAATAAATTAAAAGCCAGTTTAAAAAGGTCAGTTTTTAACAGTTTTTTGAATGTAGGAAGATCAGAACAGGTGCGGATGGGTTTAGGAGGGAGCGAGTTCCAAAGGGAAGGGGCAGCAACGGGGAAGGCTCTATTCCCCCCGAGTACGGTGTGTTATTTGTGGGGGCAGTGTGAGAATGTTTCCATTAGATGAGCAGAGGTGACGGGAGGAGGTGTGGGGACAGAGAAGGTCCGTGAGGTAAGGAGGGGCCAAATATTGAGTGCTTGTGTCCGTCTGTTCCAAACTTCTGGTTTAGAAAGAACATGAATTGCGGTTGAAGTAAGCAGTGTGTTGACAAAGTTAAAACTGCAAAATCAAACCAGAGGAAACCACGAAATCTCCAAAAATGGATTCAGTACGATGTAGATGAGACTCTGTGACTTTCTGTGCTGTGCGGGAACTCCTGTAAGCCCCTATATATAAATACAGTATCGTTTGAAGTGGAATGTTTTGTCAAAGCACCAGTGTGGATCGACCTCATCATACGCCTTCAATCGATACCAGCTGCAGACAAGAAGTTAAGGATGTGATTTAAACCTCAGGATATACATAAAAGATTGTATTATTCTTATCACTTCGTTGATCATTCGTGGACAAAATTATAACAACCTGTCAGCCTGGGTTGACGTGAGGTGTAGAGTGATACGTAGATTGATACCACTTAAGTTTGTCTGGCACGGCCAGACTGTTTTCCCTGTATTTTTCAAACACTGTGAGAACAGTCTGGGACCCAGCTCCTTAACTCTTTCACTCCCAGCCATTTTCACCAGAGCAAGGCCCTTCGCTCCTGGCCGTTTTACTGGATTTTGACTGATTTTGCAAGGCCCACAGAAAACTTCTATTGCTATATAAACATGGAACCCACCAAAAGAAAGATTAGACTCTCTTCTTTCAGCAGGAAAAAAATTTAAGTTCGTATCTTTTGCCATTCTTTAGAAATCAGCATTAAAAAATAGCTTAGTTTGAGCAATTTTCCAATTTCTGATGAAAAAACAGAGAAATTGAGCTTTTTGTGAAAGCATACATTTCAAACATAACTTTAACACAGCTATTTTTTGCTTTAGTTACATCCCAAACATCTGAATAATGTTTTCCTTTTACAAAATAACTTAAACAACAAGACAAATAAAGCTTTTGATAGCAAAGTAACAATTTATTTACACATAACTAACTGTTGTGGCCGTCACAGCAGGGTTAACGTTTCCCTCATCGCCGCCTGTCTCATAAAGATGGATTTTTTTTTTTAGTCTCTGCGGGGTCTGCTCGGCGAGCAGCACGGATTCAACGACATTGTCCGCTGCACTGGTGGTCCCGGTCGTTCTGCTCGGTCGTCCAGCGCATGGCATCCCGGGTGTCCTCTCGGTTGTTCTGCTCAGTCGTCTGCCGCCTGGCATCCTTCCGCCGGTGCCCCGGCTGTGTGGCCCAGCCGTTCGTTGCCGTTGAATCGGGTTGCGGGTCTTACCAAATGCGCTACTGACTCCAGTGGCCAGTTTTATTGCTTTAAAATGGATTTTCAGTTTTGTGCTTTGGAGCTCAGTTGAATCAGAACCCAGAGATGTCTCTTATGAATAAAAATGTTAATGGCCTCTCGAGCCTGAATGAAATCATCCGTGCAATCAGATTAGTTTATTTGCGTGACTTGTTCTTAACGAGCAACGTCACTGTTGCACATCGGAAGTCGTCTCCACAACAACACAGATGGCGAACGGGAGAGCCGAGAAATGTTCCAATCTGGAGTCCTGCGGGAAATTCCGTTTTAAATGACCAAAAACACATCGACACAAGTCCTTGACAACATTCTGTCTCACGCTAGCCAGGTTGAATAAACTTTTCCATTCTCCATTCTCCGTTCGCGCTAGAGTTTCTTGTCGCTTTACCAACGTCACATCCACTCTTCGCTGATTGGTCCACTCCGCTGTCTGTTTGCTGTGGCTTGGTCCGCCCTGGGAATTTGATCCGCTGGACGATCGCCAGACTCTATCGCTGAAACAGTGGTGAGTCTGGAGTTCACTCCAGGCTACACTTGAGTGACCAAAATGAGGTGAAATTACAAATTATATTACATTTGCCGAATGCAGAAGGGCTGTCACGGATTTTGTTGCTACAAAGAATGTACATATAAACAAAAATAGTATGTCATGCTTTTTTTTATTGCAGATATTGATCGCAATAAAACATTTGGACAACATAATAACGTGTAAACAATCGGACAAAAAACTTGCATTCATGCGTTTACA
The DNA here is from genome assembly GCF_030265065.1 of Corythoichthys intestinalis. NCBI lineage: Eukaryota > Metazoa > Chordata > Actinopteri > Syngnathiformes > Syngnathidae > Corythoichthys > Corythoichthys intestinalis. Next base: position 71,129,416 of record NC_080396.1, read on the forward strand.
TTATTGTGCCATCTTACTCATACTGATTAGCAACAAGCTAGCGGCAGATAGCATGTGTTGCAGCAACAGCAGTACAGTAGTTGTAGTAAATAATATTAAACAACATCATAATTACAATCATAATCCTAATAACAATATCAAAGGCAAGTCAATTCATGCTCAAGAGTTTAGCTTCAGTATTTTTTAAGCACCGGACACATGAAAATGCAGGGATAGGAAGAACATACCTTCCATAACACCAGCACCAACATGGCTACATAAACTGCCGGTCTTTGTGGTGGCATGGGCTTGGTTCCACATCTGCATTCATGAACATTTTGTTCTCCCATCTCATGATAATGGCAGATGGATGCAGTATTTCTAAATTCTTTTTTGAGGGATTTTGATGAGTAACTCAAAAGTACCTCAAAAACTTGTCTAAACAGTGAGGAGCAGAAGTATTTGCACTCCTTGTGATTTTGCAAGTTCACCCTCTTTGAAAATAGGTAGAGGTCTGAAATTTCAATCATACATGCATTTCCACTCATAAAGACATAATCTGAAAAAAAGAACCAGAAATCATATTGTATGATTTGTAAAAAATAATGTATCTGTAATTTACTGGGGTTCATAAGTATCTGTACACCAGAGAATCAGCAATTATTATGACACCCAAACAGTTGTCAATCTACCTTGAAAAAAGTCCCACCTTTTCCCCATGAGTAACCACTTTCCCACTACCCATTTGATAGCTCATTATTGTCACTTGTGCACCCCACAGTCAGTCATAATCCAACTGCTACCATGGGCAAGAGCGTTCGAAGACACCAGAGAAAACAATTGTTGAGCTCAACAAAGCTGGAAAAGGCTATGGAACAATTGGAAAGCGGCTTGGTGAGAATAAATCAACAGTTTCAGCAATTGTTAGAATAGAACAGAATAGCTCTTTATTGTCATTATACAGATGTACAATGAATTTGTGGAGCATCTCATTTTGCAATGCAGGACAAGTAAAAATCTCAAAAGTGACTTGCAAGAATAAAAGTTCAACATCTAAATAAATATAAAATGTGAATGAGGAAGTTGTATGTTCAGGGAGTGCAAATAATTGAAGTTACAGCAGTTGACAGTGAAGGCATTGAATTAGTGCGGCAACAATTCATCGATTAACTCGAGTATTCGATTAGAAAAAAAATATTCGAATAAAATGTTGCTGCCTCGAGTATTCGTTTAATTAAAATGGTTTGTTTTGAAAGTGTTTGCATTTAGTTTTATTGATTTTGGTAGATACACTGCTCTCTCATCAGCCTCATTTCACATGGCTAAATCCAGCTGCTCCCTGTTAAGACCAACATAAGCTAAGTTTTTTGTTTGAACTAATGTTTTTTTAATACATTCATAATTTAGTATAAAGGTACATTTAGCCGTTTTTTGTGGGAATATGTGTTTGAACTATTTGTTAAGAGCATTGTAAAAAAACTTTGGCATTTTATAGCATTTAAACTAGCGGACTTTTGCTATATAAGTTAGTCAATTGTTGTTTTGTTGCACATATATCCTCTTTTTTTTTTTTTTTTAATACCGTTTGAGGCTCAGGTCAGGTATTTTAATTTTTTATGTTCCTTATCCGATTACTTGATTATTCGAACTAAGAAGTTCATCGATTAATCGACTACTAAAATAATCGCTAGCTGCAAGCCTACATTGAATATTGCACATTAATATTGCTTGTAAATAAGTATTGCACATAGAATATGTGTGAATAAAAGTTAAGTAGCAGCAGTTGACAGTGAGGCATTGAAAATTGCACAAAGTATTGAACATAGTAGATTGCATGTAGATGAACATTGGACATTGATGTGGTGTTACATATGGTTGTCCAGGGTGGAGATGGCTTTAGCAAAGAAACTGTTCCTCAGTATGTTTGTTCTTGCTTGTGAACACCTATAGCACCAGAGGGGAGCAGTTCAAACAGCTGGAAGCCAGGATGTTAGCTGTCCTTGAGGAACGTTTCGAGCTCTGCTGAGGCACCGGGAGGAGTAGATGTCCGTCAGGGAGGGGAGAGGACATCCAATGATCCTCTGCGCTGCCTTGACTGTCTTCTGAAGCCTCTCCCTATCTGCAGCAGTGCAGCTCCCGTACCAGGTGGAAATGCAGTATGTTAGCAGGCTCTCAATGGATGAGTGGTAGAAGGCCAACAGCAGCTTCCTATCCAGCTTGTTCTTCCTGAGGACTTGCAGGAAGTGCAAACGCTGCTGAGCTTTCTTTATGATAGCTGTTATGTTTGCTGTCCATGAGAGGTCATCGAACTCCCAGGAACCTGAAGGTGTGGACCCTCTCCACACACTCGCCGTTGATGTACAGGGACAGCGGGGCGGTACTGTTCCTCCTAAAGTACATAATGACTTCTTTCGTTTTGGTAGTGTTCAGGGCCAGGTTGTTGTCTGAGCACCAGGCTGAGGATGGTGTTGCTCCTGTGGATTGGACTGCAGTCGTAAGTGTAGTGCCAGTACAGGAGGGGGCTCAGCACACAGCCCTGTGGTGAGCTAGTGCTCAGTGTGCGGGTGGAAGAATGGTGAGGGCCAAGTCTCACAGTCCGGGGTCTGTTGGACAAGAAGTTCCTGATCGAGGAGCATGTGAGGGGGGAGGTCCAGGATGTCCAGCTTTGCAATGAGAATGTCCAGGATGATGGTGTTAAATGTAGAACTATAATCCACAAAGAGCATCCTGGCATTGCTCTGCTTCTGTTCCAGGTGACTCAGCACAGCGTGCAGAGCTGTGGTGATGGCGTCCTCTGTGGATCTGTTCTCCCGGTATGCAAACTGATGAGGGCCGAGTATGGGGGGGAGACGGTCCTTGATGTGCCGGAGAACCAACCTCTCGAAGCACTTCATAGTTATTTGGGCTAGAAAATGGAAAAGGCTAAACATGACTGATAAATATCACTCGGACTGGGGTTCCATGTAAAATCTCTCCTCGTGGGGCATCACTCATGAGGGCTCAGCCTAGAACTACACAGCTGGAGAAAGGCTACTCTCAGTAGAACACTACAGTTTAAAATCATGCATTGCTCAGGTTTCCCTGTTGAAGCCAGTACATGTGAAGGCCCGTTTGAAGTTTTTTGGAAAAAGAAGGATGAGTACAATCCAAACACCACCATCCCCACTTTGAAGTATGGGGGTGGAAACCTCATGCATTGGGGCTGCTTTTCTGCAAAGGGGACAGGACGACTGTACTGTATAAAACAGAGACATGACATTCCGTTTTTAGCTCAGCTCCATCTTGTGGTTGCATAAAGCAAAGGCAACCACTACAGTGATTTCTCGCTACTTCGCGCTTAAAACTTCGCACCATCAGTCCATGGCGGATTTTTTTTTCCAATCAAAAAAAGACTAAACAAAAAAAACAAAACACATGAGCTGTCCCAATCCAATCACGTAGTCGCACTCCCCCTCCTGTTGCTTTTCTTGGTCAGGCAGTGCACTAGAGTTGCTTATTAAAGTTATGATTGACAGACATTAAGGTTTGATCTTGCCAGAGAAACTTGGAAGCCGAAACTTCAAAGTACCGCATGCGTCAATCATCGTTTATCTTTGTTACGTCCCACGGACGGCTTGCTAAGGGCGTAACATAAAACGAGCCAGACGAGGTCACAAGTGGCACAATTTATTTACAATAGTCAAAATCACAATGAACAAAATATACTAAATATATATATAAAATGCGGAAGAAGCTGGCTTCAGGGTAAGCCCAGGCCAAAACAACAAACAAAATGAATCTACACTTCAACCTCACGCGCTAACTAAACCCTAAAATCGTAAAAAAGGAAGAACAAAAAGACAGCCACTACCCTGGCTTCCTACACTAAACAAAACAGGAGAAAATGGGTTGAACAGAAACGGCAGCTTACCCCTACTGCTTCTGTGCTCTCCATGTACAGTGTGCACAAAAAAACGATCCAATAACGAACAAACACATAAGACCTCGCCGAAAAAAGTGGGAATGTATCTAGCAAGCGATCGAATGCACAAGTGAATGAATGGCGAGCAAACAGCTGGCTAGGAGGACCTTGAGATGTCCCAAATCAACAGGAAATGCCCTGAAATTCACTGAAAGTGAACTTTAAAACTCCCCAAAATAAACAGGAAGTGATTTGATGTCAACAGGAAGTGACTTTGAAATGCCCCAAATCAACAGGAAGTGACCGGATATCAACAGGAAATGCCCCAAAATCAACCAAAAGTGACCTGAAAATTCCCAAAAATAAAGAGGAAGTTACCCAAAACCAACAGGAAGTGATGTGGAATTGCCCCAAAACCAATGTCCAAATATCATAGAAGTGACCTAATAACAACAGGAAGTGACCTAGAAATGCCCCAAAATCAACAGGAAGTGACCCAACATCCACAGAATGTCACTCAAAAATGCACCAAAATCAACAACAATTGAGCGCCATGGAAACATTCCCAGGCAAAATGTCAATTTCTAGTTGGAACTAGAATCCACGTGATTTGACCTGCGAAACACATACATCATGTCTACATAAAAGGCATGTGCATCTTCTGGCTCTTCCATTATTGATAAGCCATATTGACCTGTTAGTCTCTCCTCAATGAACGGAACGCTTTGCCTTCCTGTTTGTCCGAGCATCAAGAAGGCACCGTACTCAAATTTTCAACTCGATACCGTTTGTTTTCAATGAGCTCTTTTAGTGAATTTGACCATGATAAATGTCCAATCATCCTTCTGTTAATGAGTTTATTACTATGCTGCCTACCCACCCGCGTCATATGGAGTGGACGTCTAGCGCCGTCAACTCAATTGAAAGACTGAACTGAATTGAAAACTTGTGGCTTCACTTCCTCTTGATTCAGTGTGAATCCAAGGCCATTTCCTGTTGATTTTGGTTAAGTTTCTGGTCATTTACTGTTGGTTTTTGGGTCAATTCCACATCACTTCCTGTTGATTTTAGGTCACTTCCTGTTTATTTTTGGGAGTTTTAAAGGTCACTTTCAGCTGATTCCGGGGCATTTCCTGGTCACTTCCTGTTGATTTTAGGTCACTTACAATTGGTTTTGGGTCACTTCTTGTTTATTTTGGGGAGTTTTCAGGTCACTTTCAGTTGATTTAGGGCATTTCAAGGTCCCTTCCTGTTGATTTTGGGTCATTTTAAGGGCATTTAGTGTTCATTTTAAGTCATTTCATGTTGGCTTTTGGGCAATTTCCACATCACTTCCTGTTGGTCTTCGGTGACTTCCTGTTGATTTTTGGCTGTTTCGGGTCATTTTCTTCACCTTTTGTCAGTTTTGTGTCATTTCCTGTTGATTTTAGGGCACTTACTGTTGGTTTTGGGGTAGTTCTGCATCACTACCTGTTGGTTCTGGGTCACTTCCTGCTTATTTTTTGGAAGTTTTCAGGTCAGTTTCAGTTGATTTTGGGGTATTTCCTGGTCATTTCCTGTTGATATCGGGTCACTTCCTGTTGATTTCGGGTCAGTTTAAGGTCAATTACTTTTCATTTTAGGTCACTTAAATGTTGGTTTTGGGGCAATTTCCACATAACTTCCTGTTGGTTTTGGTTCACTTCCTGTTGATTTTTGGGAGTTTCCAGGTCAGTTTGTTTATTTTGGGGTATGTCCTGGTCATTACCTGTTGATATGAGTCACTTCATTTGATTTGGGGCCTTTCAAGGTCATTTCCTGTTGATTTTGGGTCAGTTTAAGGTCAATTACTTTTCATTTGACGTCACTTGGTGTTGGGGCAATTTCCACATCACTTCCTTTTGGCTTTTTGGTCACTTTCTGTTGATTTTTGGGAGTTTTCAGGTCAATTTCAGTTGATTTTGGGGCGTTTTCTGTTGATCTCAGGTCACTTCCTGTTCAGTTGGGGCATTTTAAGATAGGTTCCTGTTGTTTTTGGGTCAACAATTAAACGGGCAGGGCCGTCACAGTGTCACTCCTTGTTGATTTTAGGTTACTTACTGTTGGTTTTGGTGCAATTCCACATCACTTGCTGGCTGTTTTGGGTCACTTCCTGTTGCATTTTGGCCGTATCAGGTCATTTTCGTCACCATGTTGATTTTAGGTGACTTAATGTTGGTTTTGGGGCAATTTCTACATCACTTCCTGTTGGTTTTGGGTCACCCTCTGTTGATTTTTAGGAGTTTTCAGGTCAATTTCAGTTGATTTTAGGGCATTTCCTGTTCATCTCAGGTCACTTCCTGTTCATTTGGGGCATTTCAAGATCTCTTCCTGTTGTTTTTGGGTCACTTCCTATTGATTTTTGGCAGTATCGGGTCATTTTTGTCACTTCTTGTCAGTTTTGTGTCACTTCCTGTTGATTTTAGGTCACTTACTGTTGTTTTTGGGGCAATTCCACATCACTTGCTGGCTGTTTTGGGTCACTTCCTGTATATTTTACGGGAGTTTTCAGGTCAATTTCAGTTGATTTTGGGCCATTTCCTGTTGATATAAGGTCACTTCCTGTTAGTTTTGGGTCAGTTTAAGGTTATTTACTTTTCATTTTAGCTGACTTAATGTTGGTTTTGGGGTAATTTCCCAGTCATTTCCTATTGATTTTGGGTCACTGATTTTGGGGTGATATCGGGTCATTCACTATTCATTTTAGGTCACTTACTGGTCGCCGCCGTCTTCTGCCAAATATCATGTAGATTGTGGGACTATTCTAAGTCATTTCTTCTGGATTATGGGCAGGGGTGAAAGTGGCTAGAATTTCTTGCAGGAACTTTTCGACGTGAAGGTCGCCACAAAGCCAGAAATTTTACTTATTTATTAATTTTTTCTTTCCTTTTTTTTTTGGGGGGGGGGGGGGGGGGTCCAAACCTCTTAAACTACTGAAACGCAAAGAAAACTGTTTTACCAGTTATTTCTATAACACATACAAAAACTGATTTTCATTCAAAATTGTATTTTTTTCAATGTTTTGCAAAATAGAACAAAAACAGCAATAACCCCAACCTCCATCTAATTTTTATTTTCCCTCATTTCCTCACAAACTAAATGCCATTATCTCAATTTTAACTACTTAAGAACATACGATGTATATTACCATTAAAGTTAATGTAAACATTTACTTTTTTTTTTAAATAACAAAGATATAAGTAACATACATTCAGTAAAATAAGTACAAATGACTTATATGTAGAGTGAAATGGAATGTTTTTGACGATTGCGCAAACATTAAATTTTTAAAAATCATATGGAAATGAATAAGTAGCCTAACATTAATGAACAAATATAAGTCCAAAGTGCATATTGACAGCTAAGATGTTCTGAACGTCCCCATCAGAGCAAATAAAACTAAATATGATAAATAAGCCTCCTCAACTCTTTCGTTGCTCTTAAAGATTTGATCCATTTTATGTTGCAATGCCCTATTTTTGTAGCATCAATTCAACCTTTTTTTTTTTTTTTTTTGCTGTTCCAGAAAAAATGTACATTTGAACAAGTCAGAGCTAACCATCTCTGCTGATCACATGTCAGTATGTCACCCAATTGAACGGATAAATGTGCATTCGCACATTGACGTGACTCATCATCATCAGACTCAGATAACTGCAGCAGCTGGGGAAACCTCCATGCCGTCCGTGCAATAAAATAAATAATAAGTATTGGTGGAAATGGATTACGCTACACAAGCACTTTATTATGCTTGCTGTTAACACTTGTGTATGTAAATCTGATGTTGGTAGATATTTTTCTTGGAGATGAAATGCATGTGTGGCAGCTTAGCATTTTTTTTGTTTTGTTTACATAGCATTTTGACAGTTGCTGTCATATTTTCGGAATCAAAGCGCCGGAACAGCATTCCGGCCCTGAATCTTATACCGGAACTGCGTTCCTGACCGTTCTGGCCCACTTTCACCCCTGATTATGGGTCACTTACTGATGAGTTTTAGGCGATTTCCTGTTGTTGACTTTGTGTCATTTCTTGTCAGTTTTGTGTCAATTCCTGTTGATTTTGGTTTCTGGTCATTTCTTGTTTATTTTGGGTCACTTCCTGTTCATCTTAGGTCACATACTGTCAATTTTGGGGCATTTACCAGTCATTTCCTGTTTATTGTAAGGTCACATTCTATTGGTTTTGGGGCAATTCATGGTCACTTCCTTTTTTGGGGGAGGAGGCATTTCCTGTTGATTTTGTGTCACTTCCTGCATTTCCCAGTTGTTTAGTGTTGATTTTGGGCCACTTTCACTTTGATTTTGGGTTGATATCAGGTCACTACTCATTTTAGGTCACTAACTGTGTAGGCGGGACAATTCCAGGTCAGTTCCTGTTGATTTTTGAGTGATTTTAGGTCATTTCCTGCTTATTTTGTGTCAGTTGTTGATTTTGATGATTTTTTTGGGTTACTTCCTGTTCATTTTGAGTCACTTCTGTGCATTTTTGGTCAACTGCAGGTCACTTCCTGTTGATTTAGAGGTGATTCGAGGTCACTTTCTGTTGGTTTTTGAGTCACTTCCTATTGATTTTGGGGAATTTTAAGGTCACTTCCTGTTGATTTTTAGGCATTTTCAGGTCACTTCTGTTTTTGCTTCACCTCTTGTCTAATGTGTCACCGCCTGTTGATTTAGGGCAATTGCTGGTCACTTCCTATTGATTTGGGGGCGTTTCCCGGCCATTTCCTGTTTTGGGGTCACTTCCAATTGATTTTGGGTTGATTCCAGGTCACTTCCTATTAATTTCCAGGTCGTTTACTATTGTTTTTGGGTCATCTGCTGTGGAATTTGTCACTTCCTATTGATTTTGGGTCACTTCTTGTTGATTTTGGGCATTAACAGGTCCTTCCTATTGATTTTGGGTCACTTTGTATTTATTTTGGGGGCATTTACAGATAACTTCCTGTTGATTTTGAGCAATTGCTGGTCACTTCCTATTGATGTGGGGGCTTTTTGCAGTCATTTCCTGATTTGGGGTCACTTTCATTTGATTTTGGGGTCATTCCAGATCTCTTCCTATTGATTTTGGGGCATTTACGTGTCATTTCTTGTTGATTTTTAGGCATTCTCAGGTCACTTCAGAATGTTTTGGGGTCACCTCTTGTGGAATGTGTCTTATTGATTTTGGGGCATTTACAAATCACTTCCTGTTGATTGTGGGGGCGTTTCCCAGCCATTTCCTGTTTTGGGGTTGATTACAGGTCACTTCCTATTAATTTTTGGGCACTTCCTGTTGATTTTTAGGCATTTTCAGGCCAATACCTATTGTTTTTGGGTCACCTGTTGTGGAATTATGTCACTTCCTATTGATTTTGGGTCACGTCCTGTTGATTTTGGAGAAATTACAGGTCACTTCCTGTTGATCTTTAAGCATTTTAGGGGCATTTCCTGTTGATTTTGGGGCATTTACAGGTCACTTTTAAATTTTGGGCCTTCTAAGGTCAATCCTGATCATTTTCAGGCTCATCCTATTGTTTTAGCTTCGAATCCAGGTCTCTTCCTGTTGATTTTGGGGCACTTACAGGTCACTTGTGGATTTTGGGTCACTTCCTATTAATTTTGATGCATTTACAGGTCACCTGCTAATTTTTGTTCACTTCCTGTTGAGTTTGGGGCATTTACAGGTCCCTTCTTGTGGATTTTGGGTCACTTCCTATTCATTTGAGGGCATTTACTAGTCACTTCCTATTGATTTATGTTCACTTCCTTTTGATTTTGGGGCATTTACATTTAATATTGACTTCAAATGTGAGGGGAAAAAAGTTGAACGGCTGTCTAGTTGGGTGGAATGACGTAGAAAAGACCGGATGCGGACGCCGCATAGCCGAGCCAGTTCTAAATGTACGCGTGGACAGATGGTCGTCTCTTTCTCGCGCAGCTTCTCGGAGCGAACGCTGGGCGGCATATGGGCCCGCGGCGGTGGCGGGGGACAGGACTGGCAATGCCAGGAGTTGGAATTAAAATGCTTGCTACCTTGTTAAGCCTTTATAAGGCGCTCATTGACTGCCATTGAATATGCTAGACTTCCAATCCATTTGGACTAAGAGGTCAAAACGGACTGGACGTCAAGTGCCGTCAATGGCACTGAAAGATTAGCATTTACAGCCAGTTTGAATGAATTGGACGTCTATCGTTGTCAATGGCAGTCAATTTTGTTCACTTCATTGTTTATTTTAAGGTACTTACAGGGTTCCTTCCTGTACATTTTGAAGCATAACTTGTCAGCAACGATGGCCTTGCTGCAAGAGAGAAACTGAGAAGCTCCCATCACTCGTTTAATAATGACATCCTGGTGGGTTTAATGATTTGAAAATAATGTACTGGTCTTGCCGAGTTGGTTTGGTAGGACGAGATCGAATTAACCTTTTAAGTCTTGGGTTATCATATATATATTCATTTTCCATGCCGCTTTTTCCTCACGAGCGTCGCGGAGGTGCTGGAGCCTATCCCAGCTAACTACGGGCAGTAGGCAGGGGACACCCTAAACTGGTTGCCAGCCAATCGCAGGGCACAAGGAGACATACAACCATTCACGCACACACTCATACCTACGGACAATTTAGAGTGTTCAATCAGCCTATCATGCATGTTTTTGGGATGTGGGAGGAAACCGGAGTTCCCGGAGGAAACCCACTCAGGCACGGGGAGAACATGCAAACTCCACACAGGAAGGCCGAAGCCCGGGTTTACGCCAAAAGAACTGTTGGGTTTGATAAAACAATATGTCTATGTGCTGCCACCAAACTATGTTTAATTTTTGTCCGTTTTACCCTGGAAACCCCCGTATACAGACGTCGCGCAACCGCATGTTTCAACCCAGCCATAAAATGAATGTAATTGTATTTATTATTCAAAATATGTCATTTTTAGCTTAGAATCATTCATTGATGTCTAATATTTAGTTTAAAAAAATAAAAAAAAAGACTATAAAATTGCATTCGCGTATTTCAAACTTTTAAACAAATTGCATCACAATGAAAAAAATAGCGTCTGTAAATAAGTCACGGATATCTGCCTCATAACTATCGTTTAATTGTATTTTTTTCCATTACTGTCGCATTTCCCCCAATATTTTAGATGGTAAATAATCGATCCAAACAAAGAAACATTGAAAAAAAAACATTTAAAAGGGTAAATACGTTTATGGAAATGAAATCTCGACCACTCCTTCATGTCTGCGATTTCTGCATCGTGACCCTTGTTATATTACCATGTTTCACCCATAAAATACCCATAAAATCCAGCTGTGTCCATTCACAGCTGTGTCTTGACACTCAGTGATATATGGTACATGGAGTTTTCGGATCGAAAATAGATAAGTACACGATAATATCTGGTTAAAATCATGGCGTCTTTAATCATGCTCTCGCGTGCTCTCACCTCCCATTGGGGTTTTGCTGTTAAAAATTGAAATGCCCTCCTGTTCAAAATTTTTCTTCCCCCAGAAAATTGAGATTTTAAGCTTTCCAATGATGTATCACACATGCATATAGGAAAATTTTGAAATTTGGCCAAATTGGGGGTCTCTTGAAGCGAAACTTCAAGTCACCTGAGTGTTTTTCTTTGAAATGAATCTCAGTAAACTTCATATTTACAGTTTTCTCCCATGTTTATTTTATTCTAATTTGAAAAAAATGAAATAAGATTTTTTTGAAAAGGCAAATACTAGTATTTACCGTTAAGTTTTTCCCCAAATTTCTTTTTTCTAAAAATCAAAATAAAAAACTTTTAAGGAACTAAAAAAAAATCTCTATTCGCCCATTTATATATAAAAAAAATATTTTAAATGATTTCTTTTTTAAGCCTTTTTGTTATTATTTTTTTTAAAGAATCTCAGTAAACTTCATATTTAGGGTTTTCTCCCATGTTTGTTTTATTCCAATAAAAAAAAAAAAATCAAAAATCAAAATAATTAATAATAAAAAAAAATCTATTCGCTTGTTTATATATATATATATAAAATAAAAACAAATGCTGTTTTCTTTTTTTTAAAGACTTGTTATATTTCACAAATTTAAATGAACCACAGTAAATTTCATTTTTATGGTTTTCTCCAATGTATGTTTAATTGTAATAAATAAAAAATATCTAAAATTAAAAAAGAAAAAGGAAAATATTTACCGTTAAGTTTTTTATATGCAATTTTAAAAAAAAATCTAATCTAAGCCTATTTTAAAGATTTAAAAAAAAATGTATTCGCTTGTTTATAAAATTTTTTTTTTTAAATAAAACCCCAAAAAAATTGTTATAAAAAAATTTATTTTTTTTTACATGAATCTTGGTAGAGTTCATATTTACTGTTTTTCCCATGTTTAATTCCAACAAATAATATAACATTAAATAAAAAGGCAAATATATACAGTTTTAAGTTTAAATGTAAATTATTTTTGTACAAAAATAAAAACTAATTTTAATAAATAAAAAATACTGAATAGCGTTATTCGCTTTAAAATAAAGTATTTCCTTTTTTTAAAAAAATAATAATACATTTTCTTTCTAGAGCGCTTTTCAAGCCACACAAAGACACTTTTAAAAAAAGAAAATAAAGTATATGTACTATTTTGCCCCATTTAGGTTTCATCAAACATATATAAAATAAAATATTTACAGGTTTACTCCTTTTTAAGAAAAAACAATAAGAAAATGTAAGTCTTGTCCCTAATTTGTTAATTAAAAAAAAAAAAAAAAAGTACAAATAAGAGACTAAATGTAAAGTCATTCAATCGCTGCAGCCTTCACAGTCCAAATGTTAAAAAACAAAGATTAAAAAAAAAAAAAAAAAAAAAAAAAAAAGATGTATAATTAGGCTCGAGCGTATGACGTGGCACTCGCGAGGTTTCCGCCGCTATCGCCATTGTGGAAGCGAGAAACATAAGCAATGAGGCATTTCAACACAGGTCGCTCTTTAAAAATGGTTGGAAATTATTGTGCGGTAAAGAATTGCAACAACCGATCAAATAGAAAGGAGAATGTACAGCTCGACGGAACACCATTGAGTTTCTTCCGGATCCCTACATGGAGAAAAGGCGAGGGAAAGGTCATATCTGAACTTACCAAACGTCGAAGAATGGCATGGGTGGCCTCGATCAGAAGGAAGGGCATAACGTTTGATTCTCCAGTTACACACTGAGTTTGCTCTATGCACTTCCACTCCGGTAAGTTAATTTCGTTTGTTTACGCAAATTTCAGTAACTTTACGCCCTAAGTCGGCCTGTTGTTAGCTATTGCTAAAGCTAAACAACTAGCATGCATACATGTGCATTGTCTTCATAAGACATAATTCATGTCGTTGCTAAATGAAAAAGCTGTAATATTTTGACGTGAGAGAGTGGCAAAGAATTTGTACACAGGCTACATTTTATGCAGCAAAAGATTTGTACATCCGTGGTCACAGACTAATGTAAACACACATTGCCTACCTTTGCTAGAAAGATGTGTTGCCGTTTGCTATGGTCATAAAGTGAAGATCCTGCACCCATCCGCAGCAAAACTGTTCGTAGCTTTGTAGCGATTTGTAGTTTCGGAATTGCTGATGAGTGTAGTAACATATACCAAACACTAAATACAGCATGATGTCCATTTCGCGTAGTGGTGGAAGCTTGTCGACATCTTTATTCCATTTGTGTTCGGCTTGCTCGTGAGGGTCAACATTGTTCACATCCTTAAAATTGCTCACATATCTGTCCTTCGCCGTGGTAACAAGTTTGTCTCTGTATCGAACTGGCAAGTATTCCTTACTTTTTTCCATCTTTGGTTGCCGCTAAGTTTAAATGTCCCGTGATGCTTCCGCAATGGTTGCGTTGTCGCAAATCTCGCATGATCCCGTGCTGCTGTGACGTAAACGCTCGAGCCTAATTGATATATACACAGTGCCTTGCAAAAGTATTCGGCCCCCTTGAACCTTGCAACCTTTCGCCACATTTCAGGCTTCAAACATAAAGATATAAAATTTTAATTTTTTGTCAAGAATCAACAACAAGTGGGACACAATCGTGAAGTGGAACAACATTTATTGGATAATTTAAACTTTTTTAACAGATAAAAAACTGAAAAGTGGGGCGTGCAATATTATTCGGCCCCCTTGCGTTAATACTTTGTAGCGCCACCTTTTGCTCCAATTACAGCTGCAAGTCGCTTGGGGTATGTTTCTATCAGTTTTGCACATCGAGAGACTGACATTCTTGCCCATTCTTCCTTGCAAAACGGCTCGAGCTCAGTGAGGTTGGATGGAGAGTGTTTGTGAACAGTAGTCTTCAGCTCTTTCCACAGATTCTCGATTGGATTCAGGTCTGGACTTTGACTTGGCCATTCTAACACCTGGATACGTTTATTTTTGAACCATTCCATTGTAGATTTGGCTTTATGTTTTGGATCATTGTCCTGTTGGAAGATAAATCTCCGTCCCAGTCTCAGGTCTTGTGCAGATACCAACAGGTTTTCTTCCAGAATGTTCCTGTATTTGGCTGCATCCATCTTCCCGTATATTTTAACCATCTTCCCTGTCCCTGCTGAAGAAAAGCAGGCCCAAACCATGATGCTGCCACCACCATGTTTGACAGTGGGGATGGTGTGTTCAGGGTGATGAGCTGTGTTGCTTTTACGCCAAACATATCGTTTTGCATTGTGGCCAAAAAGTTCAATTTTGGTTTCATCTGACCAGAGCACCTTCTTCCACATGTTTGGTGTGTGTCCCAGGTGGCTTGTGGCAAACTTTAAACAAGACTTTTTATGGATATCTTTGAGAAATGGCTTTCTTCTTGCCACTCTTCCATACAGGCCAGATTTGTGCAGTGTACGACTGATTGTTGTCCTATGGACACCTCAGCTGTAGATCTCTGCAGTTCATCCAGAGTGATCATGACCCTCTTGGCTGCATCTCTGATCAGTTTTCTCCTTGTTTGAGAAGAAAGTTTGGAAGGACGGCCGGGTCTTGGTAGATTTGCAGTGGTCTGATGCTCCTTCCATTTCAATATGATGGCTTGCACAGTGCTCCTTGAGATGTTTAAAGCTTGGGAAATCTTTTTGTATCCAAATCCGGCTTTAAACTTCTCCATAACAGTATCTCGGACCTGCCTGGTGTGTTCCTTGGTTTTCATAATGCTCTCTGCACTTTAAACAGAACCCTGAGACTATCACAGAGCAGGTGCATTTATACGGAGACTTGATTACACACATTTGGATTCCATTTATCATCATCGGTCATTTAGGACAACATTGGATCATTCAGAGATCCTCACTGAACTTCTGGAGTGAGTTTGCTGCACTGAAAGTAAAGGGGCCGAATAATATTGCACGCCCCACTTTTCAGTTTTTTATCTGTTAAAAAAGTTTAAATTATCCAATAAATGTTGTTCCACTTCACGATTGTGTCCCACTTGTTGTTGATTCTTGACAAAAAAATTAAATTTCATATCTTTATGTTTGAAGCCTGAAATGTGGTGAAAGGTTGCAAGATTCAAGGGGGACAAATACTTTTGCAAGGCACTGTATATATATATAAACATACATAAATGGCGGAAAACATAGACAAGTCTGAAAAAGCAGTTTCTGCTTTTGCACCCCTCTTTAAAATAAACTGCTGTATTTTAAGCCAAAGGAACTGTTGTGTTTGATAGAACAATATGTCTATATGCTGCCATTAATTTCATGGCACATTAAGCACCCGAACTATTTTTAATTTGTCCATTTTACCCTGGAGACCCCAGTTTACAGACACTGCGCAACTGCTTTAGTTTCAACCCAGCCAAAAAAAGAAGTAATTAGTTATTATTCAAAATGTCTATCATTTTTGGCATATAATCATTAATTGTTTAATATTTAGTTTAAAAATTAAAAATAAAAAAAAAAGACAAAAAAAATTTACTCGCATATTTTAATCTTTTAAACAAATAACATCTCTGAGAAAAAAAAGTGTCTGTAAATAAGTCACGGATATATACCTCATAACTATCGCTTGATTGTATTTTTTTGTGTTACTGTCGCATTTCCCCGATAATTGGATGATAATCGATCCAAGCAAGGACAAATTGGAAATTCTTTTTTTAAAGGGTAAATATTTGAAAAAGAAAATCTCGACCACTCCTTGTTGTCTGCGATTTCTGCATCACGACCCTTGTTATATTACCGTGTTTCACCCATAAAATCCCCCCAGTCCAAAGTCCGGCTGTGGCCATTCACAGCTGTGTCTTGACACTCGGTGTTACATGCTACACTGAGGTTTTGGATCGAAACAAGGTAAGTCCGCGATCTCTTTAAAATCATGGTGTCTTTAATGATGATCTCTAAATGCTCTCACCTCGAGTTACAGAAAAGCCACAAAAAGACATACATTGCAGCGAGAATTATGGACACAGACGGCCAACTGACTAGCATGCTGTCCATTATCTTTTCGACCCTTGTTGCCGTTTGTATTATTATGGGATGATATCGATGTATTAGATATATTAGATGTTTAAATCATAAGGCCTAGGTCCTAGGCTTCAAGGCTAAATACAAAAGTGTTATGCACTCACATTTACATGTTCCCTTTTTCCATATGGAGCCTTTTAGTCTCAGTATCTCCCATTCACATTCTTTAATCATAAATGGGAAAAATATTTAAAAGCCCACTGCAAAAACAAAAATATTATGGAATTTAAGTATTGGAATTTAAGCCCTAAAATTGCCCTGGAAAATGTTTTTCCTTTGCAAAGATTAAATTCAAGCCAACTCAAAAAATGTACAGCGTGTAGTAAAGTTATCATTGAACATATAGCTAGCTCCCCGTTTAGCCATGTTTATTTACAAATTAAATCAAATCTACATTTACTCACACACCAATTTCCTTTATTATTGTCCATCCAGCCACGTCTTGTGCATACACACTGATTATCAAAGACTTGAGTAGATAAAGGGGGATCATCTTGAAGTGTTCATTATGTATTATGTACCAGGATGGGTGTCCAAAACCTTTTTGAATGCGAAAATTTCAAAGGTCTCAAAAATGTCTATTTTTCACTCAGCTGATTTGACCTACTTTTAAAGTGTCAAAAAATGCCCTCCTATTCAAAAATGTTCTTCCTTCAGAAAATAGAGCTTTTAAGCTTTCCAATGATGTATCACACATACATGTAGGACAATTTGGCCAAATTGGGGGTCTCAGAGCGTAACTTCAAGTCACAGGAAGTGTTTTCCGCCATACAGTGGGGCAAATGAGTATTTAGTCAACCACCAATTGCGCAAGTTCTCCTACTTGAAAAGATTAGAGAGGCCTGTAATTGTCAACATGGGTAAACCTCAGCCATGAGAGGCAGAATGTGGAGGAAAAAAAAGAGAAAATCACATTGTTTGATTTTTAAAGAATTTATTTCCAAATTAGAGTGGAAAAAAGGTATTTGGTCACCTACAAACAAGCAAGATTTCTGGCTGTCAAAGAGGTCTAACTTCTTCTAACGAGGTCTAACGAGGCTCCACTCATTACCTGTATTAATGGCACCTGTTTTAACTAGGGCTGTCAAAATTATCGCGTTAACGCGCGGTAATTAATTTTTTAATCACGTTAAAATATTTGACGCAATTAACGCACATGTCCCGCTCAGAAAGTATTCTGCCTTTTGGTAAGTTTTACAGCAAGGCTTTTTATGCTGTCCAACAGCGAACTCTTGTGGTCGCTTTGCGACATGGTTTACTGTTTTCTTAACCAGTTCATTATGGCTGCACGACATCTCGGGCTGATAATGTTGTGCTTATATGATCCTTGGACAAGATTTGCCCGTAAGTATGGTTGTTGTAAAGAATGTACATATTATGTTAGTAAGCGAAACGTTCTATTTTTTGTATAAGACGCTTTTTATTTATGTTTAGTGAACCTGTATAGCGTGCTAAGCTAACGTTGTTGCTAATGCAATGCTTGTGTACTTTTATTTTGTAGTTTTATGACGGTCTGAAGAGGACAATGGTTTGAGGCCATTTTATTAATAAATCAGATGAAAAAGGAAGAAGAATTATTAAGGCGTCATTCACTAGCTGTCTAGCTTTGGAAAAAGTAGACGCTTCGGAGTGAGGACAACATAGACAGATTTAAATGACAGTAGAGTGAAATGCCCACTACAGTCCTTATGTACCGTATGTTGAATGTATATATCCATCTTGTGTCTTATCTTTCCATTCCAACAATTTATTTTACAGAATATATATATAATTTACAGAAAAATATGGCATATTTTATAGACTGTTTGAATTGCGATTAATTGCGATTAATTACGATTAATTAATTTTTAAGCTGTAATTAACTCGATTAAAAATTTTAATCGTTTGACAGCCCTAGTTTTAACTCATTATCGGTATAAAAGACGCCTGTCCACAACCTCAGTCAGTCACACTCAAAACTCCACTATGGCCATGACCAAAGAGCTGTCGAAGAAGACCAGAGAGAAAATTGTAGACCTGCATCAGGCTGGGAAGACCGAATCGGCAATAGGTAAAACGCTTGGTGTAAAGAAATCAACTGTGGGAGCAATTATTAGAAAATGGAAGACATACAAGACCACTGCTAATCTCCCTCGTTCTGGGGCTCCATGCAAGATCTCACCACGTGGCGTCAAAATGATAAGAACGGTGAGCAAAAATCCCAGAACCACACGGGGGGACCTAGTGTATGACCTACAGAGAGCTGGGACCACAGTAACAAAGGCTACTATCAGTAACACAATGCGCCGCCAGGGACTTAAATCCTGCACTGCCAGATGTGCCCCCCTGCTGAAGCCAGTACACGTCCAGGCCAATCTGCGGTTTGCTAGAGAGCATTTGGATGATCCAGAAGAGGACAGGGAGAATGTGTTGTGGTCAGATGAAACCAAAATAGAAATTTTTGGTAGAAACACAGGTTCTTGTGTTTGGAGAAGAAAAAATACTGAATTGCATCTGAAGAACACCATACCCACTGTGAAGCATGGGTGTGAAAACATGCTTTGGGCGTGTTTTTCTGCAAAGGGACCAGGACGACTGATCTGTGTAAAGGAAAGAATGAATGGGGCCATATATCGAGAGATTTTGAGTGAAAATCTCCTTCCAACAGCAAGGGCATTGAAGATGAGACGGGGCTGGGTCTTTCAGCATGACAATGATCCCAAACACACAGCCAGGGCAACAAAGGAGTGGCTTCGTAAGAAGCATTTCAAGGTCCTGGAGTGGCCTAGCCAGTCTCCGGATCTCAACCCCATAGAAAATCTGTGGAGGGAGTTGAAAGTCCGTGTTGCCCAGCGACAGCCCTAAAACATCACTGTTTTAGAGGAGATCTGCATGGAGGAATGGGCCAAAATACCAGCAAGAGGAGTAAAAAGCTTGTGAAGAGTTCCAGAAAACGTTTGGCCTCAGTTATTGCCCACAAAGGGTACATAACAAAGTATTGAGACGAACTTTTGGTATTGACCGAATACTTATTTTCCACCATGATTTGCAAATAAATTCTTTAAAAAACAAACAATGTGATTTTCTGTTTTTTTTCCCCCCACATTCTGTCTCTCATGGTTGATGTTTACCCAAGTTGACAATTACAGGCCTAATATTTTCAAGTGGGAGAACCTGCACAATTAGTGGTTGACTAAATATTTATTTGCCTCACTGTTTATATAATTCCTGACCCGAAGTATTATTACCATATTAATGATATATTCCTATTTTCCATAAAATATAACTCATCAATGGTATTGAAACCCAATCACTGACTGCAACAAAATCTAATTTGCAATTTTATTTGTAAAATAATCTCCCCAAACGAAGGGGAAAAAATACATCTCAACCACGAACGCACACAAATCAGGATGACAGACACACACACAAAAAAATATAAGGCTTATTTACAAGTCAAACTCATTTGATGCCATTGACGGCACTAGACATCCAATCGGTTTGTAGTCTCACTACGAACGGATCGGACGTCTACTAGTGTTAAAACTTATTGAAATCGCAAGTAGGTCCAGCTGCGGCCCGCGGTGCTCAAGCAGGTTAATGGATGGCAAATGATTGATCTGATTGATGGTTGAAAGTAGGGGGCGCGGTTGGTTTGTACCGCGAGCTGCAGCTGGACCCTTCTCTGAAATTTAAGGCAGAAGCATGAAAAAGGCTTTCCTTGCCCCTACCATCAAATTTAATGCATTTACATTAAAACTAAGTCAAAACTAGCTTATTTCTTGAAAATTTGAATTGCTCAAATGTCAAAGCATTTGCTATTTACTCAATGACAGCGCTAGACGTCCAGATTTGTTTGAAGTAAGACGGCTTGCAGCAAAAAAAAAAGTTTGCGGGTAATTTCTTTTTGATTTGTGGCATTTCCGGGTCACAGTAATTAGTAAATTGTAAATGTATAGTCCTACAAAGCATCGTGGGATCACTGCAAACTCTCTCGAGTCCAGAATAATTGGATGCCTATTCCCGTCAAACATTTTTTTGAATGATTTTTCATTTGAAACCGTATTTTCAGTTTTGCCCTCGAAAGCATTGTTCGACGACTTCCAAACCTCCCATTCCAAAAGGATTGGACGTCTAATGCCATCAATGGCAGTAAATGAGTAAAAAAAATATAATTTACGTTTAAAAATAGTTAAAAAAAAACAAAAAACAAACGGATTGGACGCGTCAAAAGGATGATTGGACGTCTATTACCGTCAATTGCGCTGAGTTAAAAGCTCATCAAAAACGTTGTGAAATGAGGAGGAAACATTAAACATCAAATGTAACTTTTTTTTTTTTTTACTTTTACAAAGCAATTAACACTGATGAAAAAAATAAGATTATAACCCGTTAATGCCTGGATTTAAATTGAACAAATATACATAAATCATTGAAGGAATTCATAAGTACATAATAGTATTCATTTAAAAAAAAAAAAAAGTATAGAAAATTATGTTGAAAAAAATATATGTATAAAATTGATTCAAAATAAACTTTTTTTTAAGATAATTTCTCAAATTTGTATTAGAGAATTATTGAATTTTCCCCAAAACTACGTATTATTTTGTTCTTGTGGAATAAATTAATACATGAAAATAGTAAAAAAAAAAAAAAAAAAACGCATTTAAAAAATATTGAATAAAAAATAATGCAAAATTTGAAAAAGCTTAAATATACTGAAAAATATACTTTAAATGAACCGTAGAAAATTAGAATAGAAAAAACATTCTAAAATTTGTTTGATATTTTTCTTCCCCCAATTTTTAATTTGTATTTTTTTGTTTGTGTAGAATACATAAATCCAAAATTAGTAGTCATAAAAAAAAGAGAATTAAATAGGAAAAATTACAGCAGACATAGAAAAAAAAAAATCAAAAGATATAGAAAATCAAAAATGTTATAAAAATAATTTTGGGGGGAAAAAAAATCTTAAATATAGGAAGAATTTACAAATAATTCCTCATATTTCATATATTTTCAAAAAATTATTCTCAATAATTTATTTAAACTAAATGGTTAAAAAAAACATTTTTAAAATTTAGGATTTTTTTTTTCATATTTTTCAATTTAATTTTCTATAGTTTGTTTAATTGCCATTTTTATATTTTGAATTCCCCAATATTTATATGAAGTATGACAAATGTAAATTCAGGCATCAAAAAATAAGTAGTGCTGGGCGATTGGAATCGTCATGAAAACTATACATTTTAAATTATTTCACTAAAAATGGTACAAATGATGTCTGTCTGGGTTAATCTTGCTGTTTTGCTTTAACAGTGCGTTTTACAATAGTTTTGAATGCAGCACTCAACTTAAAAGAGGGAGTGACCATAGATATCTCATATTTATGCTACATATTGATGCGTATAAGCGGCGTTGGCTGCCATCTTAAAGCAGTCGACATATCAGGCGTGGCTATGGTTCAGGCTGTTGCAAAATATTTATATTATTATGGATGCCATAAATTTAATGTGATGTTTATGAAAAAAACAAATCAATTGAAAATGTACTGTATAGCTAGTACACGCTCTATTCATGTTAGGGTCATCGAATGGCTCTGACACAAAATGGCTGTCAAGTGACAAAGTTTTCTATAATGTGTTTAATCCTTCACTAGACTCGCTACAATGTGTTCAACTGCTATTTGTACAATTTATGAACCATGAGTTTTTGCTGTGACGTGCCTTATGATACCCGTTTATAAAGGCTGAAGCCCTGTCCTATCACCACTCAGGTTGTTGTCGTTCTTGCCAATCGGCTAATAGAGGGCATGCATGCACAGCGCACGGACTTAGTGGTGCCTGTGTTGTCTGTAGGTTACCCTTTTGCCCCAGTAGAGGGCACCCTTTAGCCTGTAGAACTAGAGCACATGTGCTTGTTTTTCTTCATGTGGATGCTAACTTTGAAATCCTACTCCTCAGTTTTTCGTGAGCCATTCATCTTGAAACTTACTCGCTATGTAACGTGAGCCGATATCAATCCTCGGGGCCCGATTGTTTGTTTCGGGGCTGATTAATTAAATGCAGAATTATAGTTAGAAGTTAGCCAAGAGATGTTTGCACAGAGTACAAGTTGCTACTAGGTTAGAAATTAACCAGCAGGAGGCAGCCTTCAGGCTGTAGCAGCGCATGTGCTTGTTTTTCTCCTTTTTTCCTACTTTTCTGTCATTCGTGACCTGATCGTCTTGAAACTTGCTAGCGATGTAGCATAGGCCGGATCTAGCAATCCTCTGAGCCCGATTTTTTTGTACCGGGAATGATTACCGTACTTGCCGCAATCAAAGGCGCACCTTATATAGATCAATATTGTTAATCATGGCATGATTCCTTTCAGCACGGCTCCATCTAGTGGCTGCATAACGCAACTCCAACCACTACTACTACTACTACTGCCCCTTAATAATGCAGTGCACTCTTCATATGAAAACTGTTTTAGAATAGAACATTCATTGAAGGTGTTCCTTATAGTGTGGGAAAACACAGTAAGGAGTTAGCCAGGATCGGGCACCCTTTAGCCTGTAGTAGTAGCAGCATATGTGCTTGTTTTCCTTCTTGTGAATGCTAACTTTGAAAGCCTACTACCGGTACTCGTGAACCGTTCATCTTGAAACTTGCTAGCAATGTAGAATAGGCTGATATCTAACGATTCTCTAAGCCCCATTTTTTATAAAGGGAATGATTAATTGCAGGATTACAATTAGGAGTTAGCCAGTAGAGGGCAGCCTTCTGAAGGTTAAGAATTTGCTAGTAGAGGGCATGCATGCACAAAAACAAAAAAATGGACTTGTTGGTGCCGTGTTGCCTGTAGGAGTTAGCCAGTAGAGGGGAACCTTCAGCCTGTAGTAGCACATGTGCTTGTTTTACTTTTTGTGAATGCCAACTTTGAAGTCCTATTCCTCCATCTTTTGTGAACTGATCATCTTGAAACTTGCTAGCTACGTAGCATGAGCTGGTGTCTTTGGATCCTCGGGGCCCAATTTTTTTTTTGTATCAGGGCTGATTAATCAATGGCAGAATTGTGAGGACACAGCCAGTAGAGGGCAGCCTTCTGTAGGTGAGGAATTTGATAATAGAGGGCACGCGTGCACTGGATTGGAGTTTAAGTTGCTTGTAGGTTACTGGTGTACAGCTAGCATTAACGTAGCTGTGCCGAATAAATAACGATATAAGAAAATTCATCACCCAGCACTACGTGAATCACTTTTAGCGATACTAAAAAAAAAAAAAAAAAAAATTCTTGCTTCACATATCGAAGTTAAATAGGAGGTGAGGCTACGTACATGACAGCTAGCATAACACAAAAAGAAACTAGAGTGGAAACGACACCAAAAAATCAGTATTATGTACATATATTAAGTCTGCAGTCCGTTGGCGCTCCAACATGTGCCAGCTGGCTCAGTTACAGTTCAGGAAAAAAATTCTGATGCGCGACTTGGAATTTCACGTCGAATGCTTGTCGGGACGAGTTTCTAGGTAAATGGCCATCAGTCAAAATGCAGAGTTTGGATTTGCTATTTGGAATTTTGGACCAGGAGAAGTAAAAGACTGCGAACACCGGACTCGTCTCTTTACGTAGAGGTGTCAAAGTCAAGGCCCGAGGGCCAGATTTTGTTCGTCACATTACTACGTACGGCCCGTTAAAGCAAATCATGTGCATCAACTTTGTCGTTAAAATTTTACATTTTTTTAATAAAACTTTTAAAAATGAGATGTCGCGAGATAATTTAGTGACAAATCACGCCCCATTCATTGAACTCATTGGCTTCCATTGAACTAATGAACATTAGTTTAGTTGGCCCCTCCCAGTCAAAATTAATTGAACGTCTAATAACGTCAATGACACTGGATTTTACGGCACTAGATGATGAGCATGTCAATGGCAGGCAATGAGTTAATTTTGGGTCATTCTAGGTTAACTTCCTGAACATTTTTGGTCACTTTTTGTTGACTTAAGGGAATTTTTGGGTCACTACCCATTGAGTTTGGGGCATTTCCGTGTCACTTCCTGTTAGTTTGGGGAATTTTTTGGGTCAATTCCTGTTGATTTCGGAGACGCTTATTGGTCACTTTGTTGTTTTCTGACACAGTTTCTGATTATTTTTAGAGTATTTCTGGGTCACTTCCTGTGTATTGGTCACTTCCTGTTTATTTTAGGGCATTTCCGGGTCACCTCCTGTTGGCTTTGGGGCATTTCTGGGTCACCTCCTGTTAATTTTGGTGCATTCCCCTGTCGATATTGGTGCAGTTCCGGGTCACTTCCTGTTTGTCATGGCCTATAAATTTGGGATCATTTTCTTTATTTTAGGGTATTTTTGGGCCAGTTGCTTTTGATTTTGGGGGAATTTCCAGGTTACTTTGTTGATTTCGAAACACTTTTTGATGATTTTTAGAGCATATCTGGGTCACTTCCTGTTCATTGATCACTTCCTATTCATTTTGGAGCATTAACTTCCTGTTAGCTATGTGACACGAGTCGCTTCCGGTTGATTTTAGGTCAATTTCTGTCTGTTTTGGGGCATTCCTAGGTTGCTTCCTGTTAAAAAAATTTTTTTTGTCAAAAATAATGACCACCAATGTAGAATTTTTGCAGGTCCAAATTTCAAACTAGTATACTGTTAAAAAAATCAATGGAAACATTTTTGTGGGCGTTGAATGTGCCATTGTAAATAAGTGGGGCCATTGAAATGTATGGAGAAGTTTTTGTGAAATTCTGATAGAATGTTATGTTTTTGGCAAAAAACTGGCAGATAACTTTTGTGCGCCTTGATTTCGTAACATTATTTTAAGTGTGAATTATGTGAATCTGAATGTTTGAATTCATGTACATTTTGGGTCACTTCCTGTTAATTTTGAGGCAATTTGACAAGATTTTTTAGTCAAAAATATTGACCACAAATGTAGGAAAAAGTTCATTTAAAAAATCTATGTAGTACCCACAATGGTGTCAAGTATTTTTACGAGTATTGATATCGAGCTAAAAATGTTAGTATCGTGACGACAGTAGTTAGCGTAGTGGGTCATTCCGCAAAATGGCTGCCGCTAAACGCGCTAACGTATAAGCTACTTTTGCTTTGCGCGCCGCCTCGACACGAAAACGCGTTCGCTATATGTGAGATTTCACGATAATTTGAGAGATGTTTGTCGGGTCGGGGGGCGGCCTTTAATCTCTAAGGTTGGTGGCCCTCCAGGTCGCCGGACACGTCTCGCCAATATTACGAGTTGTACGCGGTCTCGGGGGAGGATGGCGGGAGTGGGAGCGGCGTGTCCTCGTGTCGGTTGGGCGTGCCTGGTGGGTGGGAAACGCCGCTCGTGCGCCAATTATAGGAAAGCGCTGGGGTTGGCTCGTGGGTCCTTCTGGTTCCTGTAGCGGACTGCCAGCCAAACACCCAAAATCTGGAAGCGGACATTCAACAGTTAGTGAGAGGACACATTGTTCGCTGTTGTTGGTGGCGGTAGACGTTCAAACTTTCATTCGCTGCCAACCTCCAGCTTCAAATGGATTGGACGTCTACTAGTGATAAACTCGTTGAAATTCACCGCAAAAGCATGAAAAGACACCTTTTGTCGCCCCTACCAAAATGGCCGTCCTGTGGCGACGTTCCCGCCGAAGTCAGTGCATTGACATTCAAATGAAGTCAGAACTAGCTTAAAGTGCCTATGACACGAAAAAGCATGTTTATTTCATATTTCACGCGGTATTTTACGGTCCTGAATAAAATGGACCGCTTGGATGTGTGTGGAAGCGATCGTTTTATTTATTCAATTTTTGAATCCTGCGCCATGAAAATGAGTGACTTCCAGCTCCGGTCTCTGGTTGAGGACGAATGCGAATGTGACGTCACCCGCATTGCTTTATACCATGCAGATGGACTGCAGATTTAGCTGATTTTGATGATTAATTCATTTGTTTTTCATGAATCATGACAGCCAAATCTGCTGCAGGTTTTTGTGACTGCACCAGGCAGAGGCGTGTGAGCCTTTTTGGGTTTCAGAAAGTTCCCGTTCACCTCGAGATCGGCCAAAACAAGAGTGCGACAACTGTGGGACCATTGGACGTACGAGGAAGTGAGTAAAAATTGTTTCGTATTATGTCAAATACTGGGATCATTTTAATACGGAGGTGGCTTGCATTTTGTGGCTGACAATGCCCCTTGTCCACCGAGAATGCCACTCGGATGACGACCGGCGGCCTGTCGCACCACTCTCCGCTTGGCGGGTTGCTAATCGGCGAAGAAAATCGACAACCCTGCCACCGTAGGATATGATCCGGGGTAGTTTTGTGCCATTTTTCGCTTCAAAAGTAGAGAATAAGACTTTGAACCATCACTCGGTTCCGGTAAGCATGTCGGCTAGCTGTCACGCCTCCTGGTTTGTTTACGCTCTCCGAAGTCGGGGCAGGGAAATGACAAAAGCCGGACTAACATAAAATATCGTTCGGGAGGTGCAAGAAGTCAACAGCTTTGACCATTCATATTCCATTTAGCACAAGACTTATCTGTCATGACCATGCAATTTATTTAGCAATTGGGGAAAAATACTTTGATAAAAAGAATATCCTGTGAAAATACTAGAGTAGAGACATTGAAACAATGACATTTTGCGGCTTTCTTCGTCGCATTTTCCTCGTTCTGAATAATTTTCCCTCAATGGGCTGAATTCTAAATCAGGTGAAACCGTGACCCTGCCGACGTCATCCTCCTGTTGGGGACGCTACAGCCCTATAATGACAGGTAGGTGCTAAACGGCAGATTAAAAGACTAATTTCTTGTCATCTGCGCTTTGCCAAATTGTTGTATATAGTCACATCGTCTCAAAATATTCTAATTCACATAATAATGCTATTTAAGAAGTTTTGTCCCATCACAGGCACTTTAAGTTTAAATTTTATCAATGTCAAAGCAAATGCTATTTACTCTGTGGTTGCCATTGACAGCAATAGACGTCCGATCCGTTTTAAGTGGGAGGGACGAATGAACATACGTTCGCTGTTGCCCTCCCAGTTCAAATAAACTGGACAACTGGTTTTGATAATCTCATTTCAATTAACGGCAGAAGTATGAAAAGAGCCTTCATCCCCCCTACCAACATGACCGCCAGTCGGTGACATTCCCATCAAAGTCAATGCATTGACATTCAAATCAAGTTATAACTATTGTATTTCTCAATTGAAGATTACAGGTAGTCCCTGGGTTACGACTTACTCAAATTTAGTGCTGCAATGATTAATCGATTAATTCGAGTAATTCGATTAGAAAAAAAGATTCAAAATAAATTTTGCTGCTTTGAGTATTTGTTTAAGTGGCGTTGTAATGGTATATTTTGAAAGTGTTTGTATTTAGTTTTATTGATTTGGTTGGATACACTGCCCTCTAATGGCAGCAGTGAATATGACTTAAAGAGCATACGACATGAGAAAAAAAGTCTTAAATAGCATTATTATGTGAATTAGAATCATATTTTGAGACGATTCGACTATATACAACAATGTAGCAAAGCGCAGATGACGAGAAATTAGTCTTTTAAAGGGATCCTCTATTTTTAAGACAAGTAATTCTTAAAACATGTTAGTATGAGTTATAATAATTTAATATTAAAACCCCTCTTAATGTTTTTGTTTTAATAAAGTTTGTAAAATTATTTTAAGTGATAGGTCGCCATTCTTGTTACGTCGCAGTGCGTGACGTCACTGGCCCCGAATGCCGAAATTCCAGCTTGTCACTCGTTAACTTTCCCAACATGTTGTAAGTTCTACCCTTCCTACTTGAACCAGATCTGAAAAGTGAAGAGCAGGACAGCACTGTCGGTCGTTCACAAGACGAGTTTCAGGGAAAAATGCGTGCAGCAAATACCTGATAAGACAAAAGTTGGGCAAAACTGGTGATGCGAGAGAGTCCTGTTGGTAACTCCGGTTGGGAGCGAGAGTGCATGCTGTTGGGATTCGGGAACTCCGGTTATATTAGCAGATATTCAAGGTAAGCATATTGCATTTTCAAACGTTTTCCCAATATAATTATGTAGATTGTTAGCATCCAGAGCTGTCGTGTGCTTTACATACAGTACAGGCCAATGAGCACACCTTGTGTAATCCAGGTCTTGTACATTGTAACGCGTGGTAGCTAGGATACGTGTATAAAAGTACCAGAAAGGGGAGAAGCTTCCACTTATGCACATTTATTCACAAAAAATAATATTTCAACCTTCACCACTCTTCACTCGAGAACTCAGCAGTACACAAACACGCATTCCCTGACGAACTCCAACATTGTTGTAAAGTCCACGTCAGAG
Organism: Corythoichthys intestinalis; assembly: GCF_030265065.1. NCBI lineage: Eukaryota > Metazoa > Chordata > Actinopteri > Syngnathiformes > Syngnathidae > Corythoichthys > Corythoichthys intestinalis. The sequence goes on from NC_080396.1 coordinate 71,158,066, forward strand.
TCACTGTCGTCACTGTAGCGTGCCATAGTGCTTTAATTATTTAGTATGATTTGGGGAAAACTCCCACGAAGAATAGTCAACAAAAAAGATGGCAATACTAATCCAAATCCGCGTTTTTTACTCACTCGAAGATCCAGGAATTAGACCGATCCCATGGCAATATCGCAGCCGCGATTAGGCCGTCGATTCCACAAAATAGACTGATCCGAAAAGCCGCTGTGGGACCGACGAATAAAAATAAACGGACAGATCCAAAACCATTATTGCAGAGGCGACGGGACCCTTACTTGACTGAGAATCCAGGAAAAATGTTCGGGCGCCAGTTGTAACGCGTGGTGGGTAGGATACATGCATACAGGGACCAAAAAGGGGGAGAAGCTTCCACTTATGCACATTTATTCACTAAAAATAATAATTCTATCTTGACCACTCACTTCACTCCCCTTTTTTCCATTTGACTGGAAATTGCATCCAAAGGCAGCACATCGTGGCATTTTACTTCGCGAGTTTAAGCAGCAATAAGCAATTGTTGAACACGCTACACATTCGGAAAGATACCAATTACGTCATCACTGCGAGCCCGCAAACCATGGTGCCAACTAACGGTCAAATTTAACATTTTATGTGTTTCTAACAACATATTTTCGTACAAGAGAACAATTGTGCTTTATTAGAGCCTACATGTATTTAAATCAGAGGATCACTTTAATCTGCCGGTTAGCCACGCCTACCATTATAGGGCTCTAGCGTCCCCAACAGGTGGATGACGTCAGCGGGAGAATTGGCTCATCGGTTTTACTATTCAGCCATTGAGGGGGAATTATTCAGAACGAGGAAAACGCGACGAAGAGAGCCGCAAAATGTCATTGTTTCAGTCTCTCTACACCAATATTTTTACAGGATATATTTTTTTATCCAAGTATTTTTCCCCAATAGATAAATAAATGGCTTGAGAAGGACCAGTCAGCCCGTCGAGGGGGAACTATTCACAACGAGGAAAACGCGACGAAGAGAGCTGCAAAATGTCATTGTTTCTGTCTCTTTACTTCAATATTTTTACAGGATATTCTTTTTATCCAAGTATTTTCCCCAATTGCTAAATAAACTGCATGGTCATGACACAAATAACAGTCTTGTGCTAAATGGAATATGAAATAATAAAAATGCACTTATTCAGGACATGGCAAAATTACTCCATAATGGTCAAAACTGTCGACTTCACCTTTACTGTCACACCTCCCGAACGATATTTTATGACACCTAAATCGGACATATGTCATTTCCCTTCCCCGGCTTCGGAGAATGTAAACAAACCAAGAGGCGTGACAGCTAGCCGACATGCCAACCCGAACCGAGTGATGTTTCAAAGTCTTCGAAGCGGAAAAATCACACATAACTAGCCCGGTTTATTTGACATGACGACTGGGTTGTCAATTGTCTTCGCGGATCGGCAAACCGCTCAGCGGAAAGCAATTTACAGTTCGTTCCCCTGAGGAGGGCGGCTGCAGTTGTTGTGCAGCTAACGTGCAGCTAATGTGCACTAGGAGAGCTTTTTATATGCCTATCAATGATCAAACGTAAGTAGTCCTTTATTTAAAGAAAGTTTGTAGTGTTTACTTTGTAATCGCTGTATTCGTATTTGACATAATACAAAACAAGATGTTTACTCACTTCCTCGTAAGTCCAATGGTCCCACAGTAGTAGGGCTTGTTTTGGCATATATCCAGGGTGAATGGGAACCTTTTGAAACGCACACGCCTCTCCTTCATAAAGCAAGATTTTTCTGCAGCCGTTTGGCTGGCGTGATGCGAAAAATAAACGTATTAATCCGCAAAATCAGATGAATCCTTAGTCCTCATACACAACAGTACCGCTGTTTCGTGAAGAGGACGCCTTCACCCGTACACGTCACAGTGCCCTCTTCCTCAATGCAAGACCGAAGCCGGAAGTCACTCATTTTCATGGCGCGGGATTCAAAAAACTAAATAAACATAGCGATCGCTTCCACACACATCCAAGCGGTCCATATCATTCAGGAGCATAAAATAACGCGTGTATTATGAAATAAACATGCTTTTTCGTGTCACATGCACTTTAACTCATTTCACATTAGTAAATCCAGCTGCTGCCTGTTAGGCTAACATAAGCCAAGTTTTTGTTTAAGCTAATGTTTTTTAAAGCATTCGTAATTTAGTTTATAGGTATATTTAGCCGTTTTTGTGAGAATGTGTTTAAACCATTTGGTAAGAGCATTGTAAAAAAAAACGTTAGCATTTTATATAATTTAAGCTAGAGGACCTTTGCTATGTAAGTTAGCCAATTGTTCTTTTGTTGTACTTACGGTCATGTGAAAAAAATAGGACACCCCATGAAATGTTCAGTTTGAATGTTCAAATATCAATGTCTGATCTTTTCTTAGGTAAAAAACAAAAATTAACATTTTTTTAATTATTAAAGCAAATATATCCACAAAAATGCATATTCTAACTGAGGATAAGGTTAGGACACCCTTCCACCTAATGGCTAGTGTTACACCCTTCGGCTGAAATAAATTCAGTGAGACGCTTTTTGTAGCCATCTACCAGTCTTTGACATCGGTCTGAAGAAAGTTTGCCCCACTCCTCAACGCAGAATATTTTCAGCTGTGAGATGTTTTAGGGGTTTCTTGCATGTACAGCCCGTTTCAAATCACCCCACAGCATCTCAATGGGATTAAGATCTGGGCGTGGGCTCGGCCATTCCAGGACTCGCCATTCCAGCCAGTCCTTGGTGGTATGTTTTGGGTCAGTTTCGCTTCAGCTTTAATTTTTTCCACAGATAATCTCACATTTTCCTCAAGCACTTTCTGATAGAATTGATGGTGGATTCTATGATGGCTAGCTGGCCAGGTCCTGCTTTAGCAAAGCATCCCCAAACCATGACACTTCCAATTCCATGCTTCACAGTTGGTATGAGGTCGTTTTCCTGGAATGGAACGCCAAACAGGTCCTTTGTTTTGGTGTTCAAATAATTCAATTTTAGATTCATCTGTCCAAAGAACATTATTCCAGAAGTCCTGGTCTTTGTCTACATCCACTCTGGCAAACTTCAGTCTGGCCTTCATGTTCTTCTTGGAGAGCAATGGTTTCCTCCTTGCACACCTCCCATGAAGGTTAAACTTGTGAAGTCTCTTTCTGATTGTAGAGGCATGCACTTTCACATCTACAGTAGCAAAAGCCTAGTGTAGGTCCCTTGATGACATTTTAGGGTTTTTGGAGACTTCTTTTAGCATCTTGCGGTCTGCTCTACGGGAACTTGGTTGGACGGCCAGACCTGGGCATGTTAACAGTTGTTTTGAATGTCCTCGACTTGTAGACTATTTTCCGGACAGCGGAAAGGCTGTTATTTTATATTGAAATCCCTTACCAGACTCATAAGTGTCTACAGTCTTCTTTCTGAAGGCCTCAGACAGCTCCTTTGATCTCACCATGGCATTTTCTCTCACCTCAACAGTCGGGCACACCAAACTAAATGTGAGGTTTAAATAAGGCAAGCCTCCTTCAAAACACTGGGTAATGATGTTCTAATCATGTGCACCTGATCTGATACACCTGTGAGTGAGTTTAGCCATTTTAAGTGGGATTGAATGTGGGGGTGTCCCAATTTATTCCTCAACAGAAATTGCATTTATTTAAAATTACATTTTACAGAAAGTTATAAAAGATTCTTTTTTTCAGTTTTAATTGTTTAGTTCTATTACTTGAATCTCTCAAGATTGGTAAAACTGATATTAAATATCCATACGACCAAATATGTTAGAAAACACATAGGCTTCCATAGGGTGTCCTAATTTTTGACTGAAGATCTTCATTGATTTTTTTTTTTTTTTTTTTTTTTTTTTGCCGTTTCAGGCTCAGCTCAGGTATTTATTTTTTCTTATGTTTCATATCCGATTACTACACTTTGAAAATTTGGAAAGCTGTAACACACATATGCACACTTATGTTCAAAACAACAACAACAACAACAACAAAAAAAAACTTGGTGTTCAAACATCCATCTAGTCTGATCAGTATGTAAATTTAGTAAATGAAATTAGCCTAATTTGCCTAACAAAAGTCTGCTATCTTAAATGCTACGAATGGTAACATATTTAATTCTCCTAGCAAATCGCTCACGCATAACTCCTCAAACTGTAGCTCTAAACCTAATCACAAATGCATACAGAAAGATATATTAGCTGAAACAACTTACAGCCTTATGTGGGCCAAACCAGAGCGCAGCCATCCTTTATGTATGTCAGATGTCTGAGTCTGCTCCTAAATCATACAAGATGACAGTCCAGCCAGACCCAACGCTGCCACCAGAGGACAGTGTATTCTCCATCATTAAACAAAATGGTAATACTTTTGGACTTTTTGGATAGTTATTTTGATTTTTTCAAGGGTTAATTCTGACTTACGCGGAAATTAGGGTTACGTCGCCAGCGTAGGAATGGAACTCGTTCGTAACCCGGGGACTACCTGTATTTTATCAATGTCAAAGCATCTGCTATTTACTAAGTGGCTGCCATTGACAACAATAAGCGTCCGAGCTATTTGAAGCATGAGGGTTGGCAGCGAGCCGCCCACTTCATATGGACAACTGATAAACTCATTTCAACTCAAAGCATTAGGATGATTGGCTGTCAACTCACTGTCCGCCATTGACGGTGATGCACGTCCAATCCATTTGAAGTCAGAAGGATGGCAACGAATGAACAAATGTTTTGGGGTAACTTCCCGTTGATTTTCTGGCATTTCTATTTTCTAAGAATTCTATAAATGTTCTGTTTTTGTGGAGTCTTCAAAAGCATCATAATCTCATTGCCAACAAAGAATTGGATGTCTACTGCTGTCAACGGCAGTGAATGAGTTAAAAATTTAAAAAATGGTCAATATTTTGTATTCTGCAAAATCATTGTTCCACCACTGCCAGTCCTCCCATTACAAAAAGATTATAATTCTACCGCCGTTAGTGGAAGTGTATACATTTGAAAAAAAAAAAACAGTAAATATTCTGTTTGGTGTAGTTCTCGAAAGCATCGTTTGATCACTGCTAGCCATCCTGGTCTTTAAGGATTGGACATATATATATTATATATTCATTTATTTTAAATTTATGAAGTAGAAATTGGTAAATATTGTATTTCGTGGTGTCCTTGAAAGCACTGTTTGACTGCTGCTAGCACTCCCAGTTCAAAAGAATTGGATGTTGATTGCAGTCAATGACGGCCAAGAAGATAAAAAGGGTAAATGGCTGATTTTGGTGGTGCGTCTCACCTCGGTGAAGCTAAAAAAGAGGCCGACTCCTCCGAGGATCTTGAGAGCTTCGCTGGCATGGTGCAGCATCATATCTCCGCACGTGTAGCATTTCGTCGTTGCCGTCTTGCACGGCTGCGGTTGGTCGGAAGCAAAAATGGCAGATTAAGCCTTTTGCCGTCAGCGGCGGGCGCTCAAAACTTCTACGGGCTTACGGCGGGACAGTCTCGCAGATCTTCCTCGTATCGTTCACGTTGGTCAGTGACGTTGAGCAGGCCGCAGCAGTTGAGCTGACTCTCCAGGTCTGTTTTGGTCTTACTTTCCAGCATTCCCCACGCAGAGTTCAGAAACACTTCCTGTCGAGGCAAAACAGATCAGAAAAGAATTGAATAAAGGACTTTTCCAAAGTCTTTGTCTCCACTTCTCGAAAGTCTCTGGCTCGTCGCGGTCTCGACTTCTCGAAAGTCTTGGTCTCATCTCAACTCCCCCAAATCTTGGTCGCATAATGGTCATGACTCCCAGGTAATGACTTCCGAAAGCCTTGGCCTCGTCTGAAGTCTCGACTTCCGAAAGCCTTGGCCTCGTCTGAAGTCTCGACTTGCGAAAGCCTTGACCTCGTCTGAAGTCTCGACTTGCGAAAGCCTTGGTCTCGTCTGAAGTCTCGACTCTCGAAAATCTTGATCTCAAAGCCCGGTAGTCTCGGTATCGTCTTGATCCCGTCACAAATCATCTTGACAATCAGAAGTTTTAGTCTCGTCTCTGAATTGAAAAAAAAATCATGTTCTCGACTCCAAAAAGTGGTCTTGGTCATGCTTATTGGCTTCTAAAAGTCATGGTCTCATCATGGTTTCGCCTTCTGAAAGTCATGGTCTCGGCTCCTAAACGTCTTAATGTTGTCTTGGTCTAAACTCCTGAAAGTCTTGATAACCATACCCGGAAATCTTGGTCACGTCGTGGTCTCGACTCCCAAAAGTCCTGATCTCGACTCCCAAAATCCTGGTCTCGTTGTGGTCTCGATTCCCCCAAATCTTGGTCTTATCATGGTCATGACTCCTAGGTAATGATTTCCGAAAGCCTCTGCCTTGTCTGAACTTTCGAAAGTCCTTGTCTCGTCTGAAGTCTCGACTCCCGAAAGTCTTGATCTCCACGCCCGGTAGTGTCGGTCTCGTTTCGTCCCCAGCTGAAAGTCTTGGACTATCCATTGGACTATCCACTAGGCCTGAACGATATATCGTTTAAACATCGCCATCGCGATGTGCACGTGTGCAATAGTCCCATCGCAAGTGCTTGCAATAGTTTTATTTTTTTTAATCCACAAATGTATGTTGCTCCATGCTTTCTCTGTCCTGAGTTGATCGCTTTAGTGACACTCACACAACCTCCCTGTCCCTCTCCCTCCGTCCCTCTCCTAGGTCTTTGTTCCTATGCGCACTTGCTTATTAAAGTTAACGATGGTTGTGTTTGATCTTGCCACAGAGGCGGACTTCAATCACACCGCATCTTTCAGTCGTCGTTTAACTTGTTAAGCACGTGTTGCATGAAGGAAGCGTGCGCTGGAATGAATGTGTGTGCGTGGAAACGTTGGGGACAGCCGGTGTTCTGACGAATGGGTATGCTTTGTACACCTGTTGTGTTGTGTCCTGGAAATAAACACTAGAAGTGATTCTGCAGCCAAGGTAGATAAACAGAAGCATTAAATAAAGCAAAGCATTTTTCTACTACAGTACATTATTCTTGTTTAAAAATGATTCGATGATCTGCACGTGTGGTACATTATTGGAAAGCTTAAAATCTCAACTTTCTGGGGGAAGAAAAATTTTTAACAGGAGGGCATTTTTTTAAAAAAAAAGAAATGTTTTTTAAACAGCAAAACCCTAGCTGGAGGTGAGAGCATGCGAGAGCAGAATTACAGACACCATGACTTTAACGAGATATTATCGCGTACTTATCTTGTTTCGATCCAAAAGCTCCATGTCGCATGTATCACTGAGTGTCAAGACACAGCTGTGACTGGCCGCAGCTGGATTATTTCATTTTATTTTATGGGTGAAACATGGTACTATGGCAGAAATCGCAGACATCAAGGAGTGGTCGAGATTTTCTTTTTTCATATATTTACCCTTTTAAACGTTTTTTTCCCCCAATTTTTCCTTTTTTTCGGGTAAGTTATTTATCATCTATCATAGCAGGGAAAATGCGACAGTAACAAAAAAATACAATTTAGCGAAAGTTATGAGGTAGATATCCGTGACTTTTTTACAGACGCCATATTTTTCATTGTGACATAATTTGTTTAAAAATTGAAAATATGCAAGTGAATCATTTTTTAAAGTTAGCCATATACATTTCTTAAAGCATATTTTAGGGGGAACATTTTGAAAAAAACATGTCCAATATATGTATAATATGTATCTTTTTTCAATGCAAAAAAAAAAAATATATATATATATATATATATTTTTTTTTTTTTTCTTCTTTTAATATCGCAATATAATATCGCAATATATTGCAACCCCCCAAAAAATCGCAGCAATAGTTTTTTCCAATATCGTTCAGGCCTACTATCCACTTCTTAAAGTCTTGATCTCGTTGGATCTCATCTTGGCTACCTAAAGTTTTAATCTCGTCTCTGAATCGAAAAGTCATGTTCTCCACACCCGAAAGTCTTGGCCTAGTCTCCAATCTGAAAAGTGGTCTTGGTCATGACTTCTAAAAATCTTGGTCTCTTCATGGTCCCTTGGTCTTGTCGGGGTCTCGACTACCAAAATTCATGGTCGGGGTCTCGACTCCCAAAAGTCATGGTCGGGGTCTCGACTTCCCAAAATCTTGGGTCTCATCAAGGTCATGACTCCCAGGTAATGACTGCCGAAAGCCTCGGCCTCATCTCTGTCAAGTTTCAGTCTCGTACACAACGCCAATTTGCAGACGTGAAACCGAACATCAAGAAATCAACCTGCGCAGACTCACCTGCTGGCCACGGTTCATTGCCAGGCAGGAGCAGGACACTCCAAATTGAAAGAGGAAGACTATGAAAAGAATGACCATATACTGGCGAACCGCACGTTAAAGAAAGCTGACAATTGAACGGACGGACGAAGAGACCCAAACGGTGGAAAGGATACGAAGAAAAGCATGACTTGATGGTGACGCACGGCTCCAACGAGGCCCACCACGGCGATAAGTAGGAGGAAGACGCCCACGGCGATGACGCCGCCGATGATGTGGATGCTGGACACCAGGCCGAAGCCCTTCCCCCACGCCGCCACGCCGATTAACAGCAGGCCTACCAGCTGGACGGATGGACACACAAAAAGATACAAATTAATAAGAAATTTAAGTAAATACAGAAAACTAGTTAAAAATGCATTGTTTTTAATAAAAAAATGGATCAAAAGTCAAAATGGATTGGACGTCTAGCACCATTAATGGCATGTAATGAGTTGAACACTATGGGGGTAAAAAAAAAAATTAAAATTAAAAAATTAAAAAATAACTTCAGTGTTACCAAAGGTGGGTAGTAATGAGTTACATTTACTCAGTTACATTTACTTGAGTAAATTTTTGAGAAAAATGTACCTTAATTTCCCGAATATAACGAGCACTTTTTTACCCCAAAATCAACTTGTAAAATCATGGTGCGCATTATAAACGGGTACAGGGATAGAGACAAAAATATAATTACATATCTATATATATATATATATATATATATATATATATATATATATATATATATATATATATATATATATATATATATATATATATATATATATAAAGACCGATTTTTTTTTTTATTGACACGGCCATGTTGTGTTGAAGAAACGTATGTGGCGATCCGTTGCCGACCATTACGGTACGTGACGTCACCATTTTGTTTCGGTCGTGGCGCGCTAGGGAAGGAGTCGGAGGCGGAGTATCAAACAACGGAGCTAATCCGCGTTGCTTTATTGACATTTAGCCTGCAACAAAATACGGTAGCAATGTCTGTCTCACATGCAACCCGCGGAATATAACTCTCTTTCCGGCTGTTCCCGCAACAAATAACTCCCCCCGGGAACTACACAAGGTGCCAACATAAGTTCCGCCCGTGAATTCTGTTGTAACTCGTTACACGGTAATACTTCACTCTGATTGGTCGAATGATTTCGTCTGTGTGAAATTCTGCTTTTTTTCACTCTTCATAAAGCACATAATTTAGTTTCTTCAACTCATTTGAGTCAACGTTTATTGCAGCTCCGCAACTCGGACCATAATAAATGTAACACAACACAGATTTTCTGTGTCCGTCAACTATATCTGTCCCTCGGGAAACTCAAACCCAAATAACAATAGTTCCTCTTGTTAGTCTACAGCGATGCATGCTTTCGGTTTTCCGACTTCTAGCCTCACTTTTATTTTACCGGATCTATCCACGGAAGAAACATTTATTCATCATGATGAAACGAGCAAGTTATACAGCAGCCTTCAAAAGAAAAGCCACATCGGTTTTGTTTTCTCCTGGATTCTGGTAAGTTGGAGAAGTTGTCAAATCATATTATTACGTACATATTGTCAGTTTACGGTAATGTTTTGAACTACCAATGTGCTATGCTTGTGCTGTGTTTCACCAGTCAGTAAAATGACATTTCTGTATCTGTACACGAGCTCTGTTTTCTTGTATTCTTCTATTCATTGGTGCAAAAATTAGGGTGCGCGTTATAAACGGGTGCGCCTTATATTCGGGAAATTAGTTCTTAGTTTTAACACGCAAATTTTTTTTTTAGTTTTACTTGAGTAGATTTGTGAAGAAACACTACTCTTACTCCACAACTTTGGGCTAAACTAGAGTCGTTACATTTTTCACATTTATTCTACTTATTGACTTTATTTTTGCCAGAGATGCCGCCAGTGGCTGTCTCAGTTTCACCAGTGAGACGTCACAACAATAACCAGTGCCAAATGACTATTATATCAGAGGTAACAATGTTTGTTCTCCGCTAGAGAGTACTCATGCTTTTTTGGACGGGTGATGTTTCATAGTGTTGTTGTGGTCTGAATTCGATGATGTATGCGTCATCTTTTTGGGCTAATATGGTCATGTAATAGGTGTTAGTACAGTACTATCAAGGGCGTAAGTCGTCATAGGGACGGTAGGGACAGAACACTACAAACTTTGCAGGATGCTCAAATTGTCCTCAACAACTTATTTGCATAATATAATGAGTTCAGTTATACTAATATGTCATTTAAATTGTCTTCCCATATGGTGTAAGGATATAATTGGCCCTACCATAATTATTTTCATTTTCCTTGCTAACCCTAACTCATTTTTCCCTTTTCACACCTCAAAGCACGTTTGATTGGCTGATGACTTGCATTTATTTAAAATGCATTGATTTATTTTCTACATTCTTTAAAAATGTTATTTGCAGCTTATGCAGACATTTTTCTCAGATAATCATACATTAATCATAATCGAGATAAAAAGTTTTCATTTTTCTGTTGAGTTTGGCTGTACTTGTGGACAAAAGCAGTAGTGTTTTACCTGAAGGAAGGCTCCATTTTTATTTATTTTTGTTATACTCTAAGAAGTGTTTTTCAGTTATATTTAAATTGCTTATTCAGACAGACAATGTTGAGTGGTCTAAAGGCATTTTTTTTAACCATTTCTGGATAGTTAAGAGATTATTAACAAGTTTTTATTTATTGTGTGTGTGTTAATATAATTTAAAGTGCGTATGACACCAAAAAGCATGCTTATTTCATATTTTACACGTTTTTTTATGCTCCTGAATGAAATAGACCTCTTGGATGTGTGTGGAAGCGATCGTTTTGTATACTCAATTTTTGAATCCCGCGCCTTAAAAATGAGTGACTTCTGGCTCCAGTCTCGGGTTGAGGACGAATGCGAATGTGACGTCACCCGGGTTAGCTTTAAAGAATACAGCATTGCTTTATAGCATGCGGATTCAGCTGATTTTGCAAATTCATTCATTTATTTTTCACATCACGCCAGCCAAACCGCTGCAGGCTTTTGTAGCTGCACCAGGGAGAGACGTGTGAGCCTTTTTGGGTTTCAGAAAGTTCCCGTTCACCTCGAGATTGGCCCAAACAAGTGTGCGATAACTGTGGGACCATTGAACTTATGAGGGAGTAAACATCTTGTTTTGTATTATGTCAAATACTGGGATCATGGCACACGTTTTAATACGGAGGTGACTTGCATTTTGTGGCTGACATGCTCCTTGTCCAACGAGAATGTCACTAGGCCAACAACCGGCAGCTTGTCGCAGAGCCCCCCGCCAGGAGAGCGCTATACTCGGCCCTCTTCGTGTGCCCGGTGTTCTGCCAAATTTTCCATCCCATCAGAAATTGCAACTTTGTGTTAAAAACAGCCGCGAATACAGCAATTACAAAGTAAACACTACAAACTTTCTTTAACTAAAGGACTATTTACTTTGTCTGATCATGGACAGACATGTAGAAAAGTTCTCCTCAGACACATCCTGCCATGTTAGCTGCACAACAACTGCACGCTGCTCTCTCACTGTTTACGTCTTCGCTGTGTAGTTAAGCATTAATTTACGCTACATTCGTATTGACCATGTGGCAGCTACGTTATTGTCTAGCTGCTCCTCTGGCAAACATGCTCTCCTGCTCGCAGCAGGGGAACGACGAGCTATAACTTGCTTGCCGCCGGGTGGGTTGCCGATCGGCGAAGACAATCGACAACCCCGCCACAGTGTGAAATGATCCGGGGTAGTTTTGTGTGATTTTTCGCTTCGAAGACTTTGAAACATTACTCTGTTCGGGTTAGTTCGGGTTAATGTCCCATCCCCAGCAAAAAATGTACATACAGGTTATGCCGTTATATCATCCCTAGACTCCCTACCAATGTTGAGACCAAACCTACGCCCTTGTACAGTATAATAAAAGTTCATATAGATGATATTTTGTTAAGGAAAATAAATACACCTACATTTTTTAAAATCTGACATTGTTTGCAGTTAGTCACAAATTTACTTATTACTTGAGTATTCTTTTCAATGAATACTTTTTTACTTGTACTTCTGTAAATTTTTGGATGACTACTTTTACTTTAGTAATATTATTTAGAAGTAACGCCACTCTTACTTGAGTGAAATCTTTGGCCACTCTACCCACCTGAGTGTTATAATACCTGGGCGATCCGAATTTAAAGAAAAAAACACAACTTGACCTTTTGACCCATTCAGGTAATAGGAAAAGATGCCAACTGCTTAGATTTCTCAATTTGTCACGAGAGATGACATCACGTGGCCTAATAAACCGCTATTCGGACTAGCTAAATGCTAACAGGCTAATAGGAGCTACTCTCTACATTTAAATCGTCCAAACGTACCAGCAAAGTTGACCTGAAAAACCGGCGGCGTGACGGAACAAAATTGTCAAATCGTGAGTGTTTTTTTTCTGCGTTGAAGCTAGCTAGAAATGCTAGCCGGTGGCTAACGCGGCTAGCCGCAAGTTAGCACCGTGATTGAATTCGACGCTCGGCTCACCATGTAGACCACGTTCAAGGAGCATAGCGCGTTCTTGGAACACGTGAAGCCTCCGCACACCATCTTTCTCCGGTTGGAGGACAAATATTACGGAGAAAAATACCGGAGTCCGGTGGTGCACCGACGACTGTTTTGTTTGAGGCTTGAGCCTCTTTCTCCTAGACAAGAACAATAAGTAGATAGGACACAGCCAAGCCTGCCTGAACGTCGTTGCAGCTTTTCAGACATTCATTTCTCCATTCACTTTTATGTTTTTATTTAGACATTAAAAAAAAAGCAAAACCGGAAGCACATTACATACAAAAAAATAATTAAAAAAAAAAAAAAAACTATAGTCTTTCATTTCTATTTATGTATGCATTTCTAAAATTAAAAAAAACGAAAAAGGAAAGAAATTCACTTTTATGTTATTAAAAAAAAATCAAATGAAAACCAAAGAAGCAACTGTACATATTCACTTTTTTTTTTAAACAATCTTAACAAATAGCAAAAAAAGAAACGTTTTATTTATTTCCATTTTTTAAATTAAAGCGACACTAGGTAACTTTTCAACCTTTAAAAAATATTTTCATGAAATTTGTGATTATATGTCGACAAGCAACTAGTTGAATGACACCGCTTTTATATATTGAGGGGGTCTGTCACTTCAATTTGAGGAGGGTGGCAGGAACCCTGTCACACACAAAAAAAAAACTTCAAATATGCTGACTGCTTTACGGCATACGTCACATCCCTCTTTCCCCATTCATTATAAAGTCGATGCTAACACTTTCGCGCGAATTCTGCAAAGATGGCAGAGCAGCCAAAGAGACAAAAAGTTTTGAAAAGGGAGGAAACCAGGATAAGGGGTTAGCCACACTCAGCCACTCAGTTGCTAACCGTCATATGCTATTGTTTAGCCACAACTGGATTCATCACCTTATTACTATTCATCCTTCATACAACCGTTGGAAACAGAAATGTTTTTTAATCCATCTGCAGGCGACCGGGAAATTGATCTTCGATTGATTGGTGATTTTACGACGCTGTGCGGGTGTGCGCTGGTCCTCATGGGAAACGCAGTCTTCCTTAAGGCAAAACATTACATGACATAACATACATTATATTGGTCCACAGGCGTTGCTTAAATCGATCAAAACTAAAAAGTTACCAAGTGTTGCTTTGAATAATGCAAATCTCTTCAATTTGTATTTATTTTAGGGCTGTCAAACGATTAAAATTTTTAATCGAGTTAATTACAGCTTAAAAATTAATTAATCGTAATTAATCGCAATTAATCGCAATTCAAACCATCTATAAAATATGCCATATTTTTCTGTAAATTATATATATATTCTGTAAAATAAATTGTTGGAATGGAAAGATAAGACACAAGATGGATATATACATTCAACATACGGTACATAAGGACTGTAGTGGGCATTTCACTCTACTGTCATTTAAATCTGTCTATGCTGTCCTCACTCCGAAGCGTCTACTTTTTCCAAAGCTAGACAGCTAGTGAACGACGCCTTAATAATCAGACATCTTCCTTTTTCAACTGATTTATTAATAAAATGGCCTCAAACCACTGTCCTCTTTAGACCGTAGTGAAACAACAACAAAAAAGTACACAGCATTGCATTAGCAACAACGTTAGCTTAGCACGCTATACAGGTTCACTAAACATATACAAAAAGCGTCTCATACAAAAAATAGAACATTTCGCTTACTAACATAATATGTACATTCTTTACAACAACCATACTTACGGACAAATCTTGTCCAAGGATCATATAAGCACTACATTATCAGCCCGAGACGTCGTGCAGCCATAATGAAGAAAAGAAGAAAATAATAAACCATGTCGCAAAGCGACCACAAGAGTTCACATGAGTTCAAATGAATTGGACGTCTTGTGCCATCAAAAGCAGCAAATGAGTTCCACACTATATTCATAAAGGTTAGCAACATTTTTTTTTTTTTTTTAGTATACTGTAATTTTTGGACTATAAGCCACTACTTTTTCCCCTCATTTTGAATCCTGCGCGTTATAATCAAGTGCGGTTTATTTGTTGATTTATTGGCTTAATAGGTAATGTAAATAACAATCAAAATTCATCTTCTGTTCTAATTATTTCTTCAGTTACTGTTCCAATTGTTTCATTAATTGCTAACTATGGTATTTAGTAACACTATTGACAGATGTCATTAAGTATTATCCGGCAATTTATGTCACTAACTCCATTTATTTCCAGCTTGGATCTTTTACATCCATTCAAAAGTGAGATCAATTGCTGGATGACACAAAATGACTTCTGTCATAAGAATTCATTAATGTTCATGGCAGTATCATGTCATAATTAAGATGGTCTGTTGACAGTTTTATGGTGCCACTGTCAAATAGTGTTACCAAATACCACAGTTAGCAATTAATGAAACAACTGGAACAGTAACAGAAGAAATAATTAGCACAGAAGATGAAATTTGATTGTTATTTACATCTGTAAAGCTGCAATGCATGCTAGGAGGCATGTTGGATGACAACAGCGTTGACAGCAGGTGGCAGCAGAGGTTGAATGTCTCCCCCAAGGGAGCAGTGATGCCAAATGAAGCTTCTCAAAGCAATAAAGCTTTGCAGCCAATCGCTTCAAAACTTCATGGTGGTTCTTAGACAGTCATATGATGCCACTGTCAAATAATGTTTTACCGGTTAATATCTTCTGGAGTAAATATCCCATAATACAGTGAGGACAGCTGCAGTTTATAGTCCAGTGTGGCTTATCTATGAACAAATGTCATTTTCAGAACAAATTTGGTGGGTGGCGGCTTATAAATAGGCGCGCCTTATAGTCCGAAAATTTTGGTAGTTAGCAGTAAAAAGTACATTTTCCCATTCAATGGTCACTTCCTGTTAATTTTGAGGCATTTCCGGGTCTCTCGCTGTTGATTTTAGGTCACTTACTGAGGATTTTGGGGCATTTCCGGGTATTTTCCTGTTCACTGGTCACTTTTTGTTGATTTGGGGGGATTTGCGGGTCTCTTACTGTTGAGCTTGGTCCATTTACGGTTCTTTTACAATTGATTATAGGTGACTTTCCGAGGATTTTGGGGCATTTCCGAGTCTCTTCCTGTTCACTGGTCACTTCCTGTTGCTTTTGGGGAATTTCTAGATGTTTTACTCTTGATTTTGACTTGATGTTGACTTTCTGAGGATTTTGCCGAATTTCTAGGTCACTTCCTGTTGATTTTGGGTCATTTTCTGAGGATTTTGGGGCATTTACGGGTCTCTTACTGTTGATTTTGGGTCACCTCTGAAGATTTTTGGATATTTCTGTGTCACTTCCTATTGATTTTGGGCCATTTCCGGTTCTGTAACTGTTGATTTCGGGTGACTTTATGAGGATTTTCAAGCATTTCCGGGTCACCTCCTGTTCAATTTGGGTGAATTTCTTGATGATTGATGATTTTGACTTCAAATTGACTTTCTGAGGAAGATTTTGGCACATTTCAGAGTGTCTTGCTGTTCGCTGCTCACTTCCTGTTGATTTTGGGACATTTATGGGTCACTCCTTGTTTATTTTTGGGCATTTCCGGGTCTCTTACTGTTGATTTCGGGTCACTTTCTGAGGGTTTGGGGGCATTTCGAGGTCTTTTCCTGTTCTCTGGTCACTTCCTCTTGATTTATTGGTCGCTCCCTGTTGATTTCATGGCATTTCCAGGTCTCTTACTGTTGCTTTCGGGTCACTTTGTGAGGAGTTTGTGGCATTTGTGGGTCTCTTCCTATTCACTGGTCACTTCCGGTTGATTTTGGAGCATTTATGGATCACTTTCTCTTGATTATGGGGAATTTCTGGATCTTTTATAGTTGATTTTAGGTAACTTTTTGAGGATTTTGGGGCATTTCCAAGTTCGTTTTTGTTCACTGGTCACTTTTTGTTGATTTTGGGCATTTATGGGTCACTCCCTGTTGATTTTTGGACATTTCCGGGGCTCTTACTGGTAATTTCAGGTCACTTTATGAGGATTTTGAGGCATTTACGGGTCACGTCCTGTTCAACGGTCACTTCCTGTTGATTTTGGGGCATTTCCGGGTCTTTTAGTGCTGATTTCTGGTCACTTTCTGAGGGTTGGGGGTATTTCCGGGTCCCATCCTGTTCACTGGTCAATTCCTGTTAATTTTGAGGCATTTATGGGTTGCTCCCTGTTGATTTTGTGGCATTTCCGGGTCTCTTACTGTTGCTTTTGGGTCACTTTCTGAGGATTTTGGGGGTATTTCTGGGTCCCTTCCTGTTTAATGGTCACTTCCTGTTGATTTGGGGCATCTATGGGTCAGTCCTTCTTGATTTTGGGGCATTTCCGGGTCTCGTACTGTTGATTTCGGGTCACTTTCTGAGGGTTTTGGGGCATTTCCGAGTCTTTTCCTAGTCACTGGTCACTTCCGATTAATTTTGGGGCATTTACGGGTCACTTTCTCTTGATTATGGAGAATTTCTGGATCTTTTATAGTTGATTTTGGGTCACTTTTTGAGGATTTTGGGGCATTTACGAGTCACGTCGGGGTGAACGTTCGTTCATTAGCTCCTCCCAGTCAAAATGGATTGGACGTCTAGCGCCGTCAGTGGCAGCCAATAGGTTAACAAGTTCAATATTCATATAGGTTAGCAATACATGATTTTTTTTTGTATCAGTAAACAAGTACAAGTAAAGCCGCCCGCTTCGTCGACAAAGGAAGTGAAGTTTGCGTGGCGCTTTCAACCGCAACGAGCCGTCAAAGCGGCTCGAAAAAAGGAAGTCAGTCGAGTCGAGTCTTTCCTTCCCGCCGAGCTTAAACGGGCCGTAGCGGTTCGACGGGCCCCGCGAGCGACCATGAGCGCCAAATGGCTCAACTCGGCCGCCATCAAAGCGGAGGTCAAAAGGTTCGAATCGCTGTACGCCGGCATCGCCAGACTTTCCAAGCAACTGGAGAAGATCGCCGATTCGCAGCTTCGCTCAGGCCTTCAAGTTTACCTCCGTGGGATCGAAGGTAAGATGCGCTAAAAATGCTAATTCTGCTTTGCTCAATGGGTCACTTCCTGTGGATTTTTGCTCTCTTCCCGTACATTTTGAGGCATTACATCTTACTTACTGTATATTTTGGATCATTTCCTGTTGCTTTTAGGGCATTTTCAGGTCACTTGCTGTTCATTGGTCACTTCCTGTTGATATTGTGTCACTTCCCTGTTCATTTTAGGGTACTTGCAGTACTGTTAACTTTGGGTCACTTTCTGTGCATTGTGGGGCATTTCTTGTTGATTTTGGAGAGACGGCGAGAACCAAAAGTGATACTTGCCATGTGGCAAAATGGATTTTGACATGTGGCATTTTTTGGGGGGGTGTGTGGCATTTTTTTGGGGGTATATGTGAATTTCAACGGCCATGCGCATCCACGTCATTGACGGCTATGCACGTCCAAATTTTCCATTCATTTTAAATGGCAGAAAACGTGTAGGGGAGTGGGGGGAGGTCTGGGCTCCGATCTCGCGTCGCCCTGCGGCGGCTCCTCGGTGTTCTCCTGCTTCCGCCTTCCCCTCTCTACTCTGCCTGGGTATCCGCCCTGTGCTGTGTCGCGGGTTCCTGGCTGGACGCCGGTGTGTCGGCTGGATGTCGCCTGCTCTTGCGGGGGACCCCGTCCTGGGCTTGGTGGGCCGTTAGGGGTCCCGTGGCATGCCGTGCCAGTTGGGGGGCTGCGGCTGTGGCTCATGGGCCGGGTGGGCGGACGTGGGTGGAGGTGGGCATGGGGTTGGTGGTGCGTCCCCTCTTCCCATCCCTGAAGGCCGTTTGATGAGGGCGCGGGTGGCCCGGGGGACCACCCGGGGGACCACCCTGGATCCCGGGGGGGTGACGATGGCTCCTTTTCTGGGCTGCGGGAGGAGGGATGGAGTGCGCTGGCTCCCCCCCGGGCCAGCTGGGTGGGGGGCCGTGGCCCTGGGTTGGTGCCCGCGTGGCATCTTCGCCCGTCTGGGTGGCTGTCGTGTGTTTGGTAGGGCTCGCACGCGGCTGGATGGGATTGACCGCGCTCGGGTGGGAGAGGGCCCTAGTGCTGGGATTGGCGATTGGGCGGCGTAGGATCGGTTGCCTACAGGCTTACACTCACAAGGGATTCACACGGACCTGATTTGTGTACAATCCACCGCTCCCAATCACTTATCCTATAGACTCCCCCACCCTCTCCCCTTCTTTCCCTGGTCAACAGGCCCCCCACATGGTGTCAACTGGAAATACATCTAGCTGACAATAGCACCAACATATTCATAGTTAGTGTAGGCGTTTAATGTTTTTTTTGTTGTTGTTTGTGTTTCTTTTCTTTCTTTTCTTGTGTTTTTTTTTTGTCCTTTCTTCTTTTCCCCCATAACCCCTTCCTGCTCGCTGCATTGTCATGATAAACGAGGTATGTTGAATGATCACAATGGGAGTATGTCATACTCTCAATGTGAAACATTAAAACTGTTCAAACAAACTGGACACTTAGACTTCCATTCCCCGTGTCACTTCCTGTTGATTTTGGGGCTTTTCCCGGTCACTTCCTTGTTAATTTTAGGGTACTTACAGTACTGTTAATTTTAGGTCACTTCCTGTACATACTGGAGTCACTTCCTGCTGATATCAGGCCACTTCCTTGTTATTTTTTAGGATACTTGCCGGTCACTAACTCTTGATTTTAGGTCACTTCCTGTACATGTGGGATCATTTCCTGTTGATTTTGGGGGAATTTCCGTGTCACTGTCTGTTCATTGGTCACTTCCTATTCATTTTTGGGCATTTAGAGGCCAGTTCCTGTTGTTTTTGGATCACTTCTTGTTCATATGTAAATTCCTGTTTATTCTGGAGCAATTCTGTGTCACTTCCTAATGATTTTGATTTTATTTCAAGTATTCAAATCCGAATAAACAGTAAATTGCCACTGAAATAGGAATTGGCCACACAATAAACAGGAAGTGATCAAAAAACAACAGGAAGTGACCTGTAAATGCCCCAAAAACAACAGGGAGTGACCCACGGGAGTTTATGCAACTGAAAAGCAAGCATCCCAACTCAATTTATCCAGAAATTGCATTTTCTAGTTCACCTAAGCTGTACCATACCATAATGTTTTTTTGTCAAATATCAGTTTTTAGATTTTAAATTGATATCCATTTATTTATTTTAGTTCGTTTTCAGACAGCGAATGCACATTAATAAACATAACGCAATTGTACCCAAATTAGCCAAAAGGCTAGTTTTGACAGCAATAGACGTCCCAGTTCATTCGCTGCCAGCCCTCTCACAAGGGATTGGACGTCTAGCGAGGTGTATCTCTTTTAAGCAGCCGTCAACTCGGATCAAGGCCCCGCCGAGGATGCGTTTGCTTTGATTCTCCCTCAGCCTAATTATGCCAAAATTCACTCGAATGTTGTTGAAAACACACGCGGGGCGGGACTGATCTCAATGTGAGCCAGACCTCAAAGCTCGGCCAATCCCCGAGAGGCATAACAGATAAAAGAAGTGTTCTGTGGTGGTTTAAATCAGGAAGCAGCTCCGTCTTTTAGGAAGAGCTGTCATTTCTAGCTGCAAATTTAGAGTTTGGATGGAGACGAGTCGACTAGCTAGCAACTAGCTAGTCACTAGGGTGAGAAGCTGAGGCCATGGGAAATTAACATCTCGTAAAAGGAAAGTGACTTTGCGAGCAGTTGCAGGGCAGGAGACAGGAAATAGGCTGCACGTCACTCCATCCGTTCGCAACTCTTTCATTGCCATTGATGATGACAGACGTCCAATGCGTACTGCAAGCAACACGTCACTTTTGCTCATTAACATTCATGACGTTAGCAATTGTGGCCAGGTGGGTCAACCTCCCGTTTGTCCCTAATAGTAAATGAATGGAAAGAGTGTATGTTTACTGAGCTAAACATACCAATTCTTTCTGAAAATGATGTCCCTGGTGCCAAATTCACTGGTAAAGATGTGGAAGAACATACAAATGTTCAGTTAAAGAGATGGCTTGAGTGTCGAGGTCTAAAAAAGACGAGCCGACCTGATCCAGAGTTAGCTTTTTTATCGATACCCGTTTCTTGTGTGCATTGCCTTACACCATTGACAATGACATTCTCCTGTTTCAACAATCTATCCTTTACTACCATATGCCCTGTCTTTCTTATATATTATATACCTACCTGTCCGACCGCACACAATTTGTCAAACTTGGCCCCCACTCCGCTGGTGTGCCCCAGGGTTCTGTCCTGGGGCCGCTTCTCTTTATCATTTACATTCTCCCCCTCAGTTCCATCTTCCGCAAACATTCACTTCCACTGTTACGCGGATGACACCCAGCTCTACATTTCCTCAAAACCAACCTCCTCCCTTCCTCCCTCACTCTCTGTTTAGATGACATTGACTCTTGGCTCTCCTCTAACCTCCTCCTACTCAACAGCTCAAAATCAGAAGTCCTCCTGGTTGGAACCATCGGCATGTTATCTCATGTCAATAAGTTCTCTATTACCATCAACAATGTACCGATCTCTCCTTCTACTCAGGTTAAGAGTCTGGGTGTCATCCTAGACAGCATGCTCTCCTTCCGGTCACGTATCAACGGCATCACCAGATCCGCCTACTTCCACCTTAGCAATATTTCTCGTCTCCTCCCTTCCCCCCTCACCCGCAATACCGCTTCCACCCTGGTCTGTAGTCTAATAACCTCCCAGCTCGATTACTGTAACTCCCTACTCTTTGGTCTCCCTAACAATTCTCTTTCAAAAACTGCTGCTCCTCCAGAACTCAGCAGCACGCTTCATCACCCGGACCCCTGCCACACACCACATCACCCCCATCCTCTGTCAGTTTCACTGGCTTCCAGTCAAATAAAGAATCAATTACAAGATTATCATCATTACCTTCAAAGCACTCCATGGCCTGGCCTTCGTAATCTACTCTGTTTAAACAATCTACCCCATCCACTTCGCTCTTCCACGATCCTTCACCTTTCCGTCCCCCCGTGTCCGTCTCTCCACCTTTGGTTCTAGAGCTTTTAGTCACTGTGCCCCTGCTCTGGAACTCCCTACCCCCTGACCTTCACAATATATCTACCCTGTCACTCTTCAAATCCAGACTCAAAACACACCTGTTTACTCTTTCTTACCCACCATGATCCCCAGCTCTGTTTTATCTTTACGTCTATTTGTTGTGCTTTCAATCTTTTTATGATTGTTTTTAGGGCCCGAGCACTAAGCAGCGAGAGCTATATTGTAATGCAAAGGATTTTCTTTTCTTAGCAAATGAAAATGGCCAATTTGGAGGCCTGAACATGCTTGAAAACTCACCAAAATTTGCACATACATGCGGCTTTTCGTAAATTTAGATAACTTTGCATCGTTGCGAAAAAATAAAACAAAATGGCTCAGTGGCGCCCCCTTGATTTTTTAAAAAAAGGCCTCTCCATTTAGGTTTTTTCAATGTACAGCAATAAAGTTAGGGGAGTCGATAGCTTGTGCAAAAGTGCTCCAAAAAGTCTTTTTGCACTCATATTCCAAACCCAACATGAAATCGAATATTTTTGATTGAATGTGAATTTTTTATTGATTTACAGGGTGCACATTTGAGACCTTGTCGCCTAGGGCGTTAGTTGGATCGTCTTCAAAATTAGTGAGACTGTTCAGGAGACATATGAGATCTTAAGTTTTCAAAATAGTGCATTTTCATTTGTGGGTCTGACCTGGGCAGGCTGCCAAAGTCGGCCATTTTTTGGCAAAACACTAAATTCAATAAAGGCTAATAACAATAAAATGACTAATAACTCCATCATACAACGTTCAATCTTTTTCATATTTAGCATGTACGTGAGGTATACCTGCCCATTAAGCCTGGCGACCCCTAGTGGGAACAGGAAATGCCCTTTGTTACGAGACTGGCTCCTCCTCAGGTCATTCATTGTCAGACAGAAGCAGCACGGCAAAACGACACGCTAAAAAATAAGTAAAAATATCAAAATGGCTTACCTCTTCCTCTTCTGAATCACCTTGGCCCCCAACAAAATGTTCACTGCAAATGAAGTGTGAATGGCTTCACCTTACTGGCCTTAAACTGGTCTTTTGGACATCCACACAAGTTAATTAATTCTGAACATTTTTTCCTCTGAGTTTTTGGTTTCAGGAAATGTATGAAGAAAAATATCCTTCATACGTCGTAATGTCTAGAGTCGTTTCTACAAGTTCGATAGCAGCAGTGTTTGATTGTCCTGTTCTTTTTTGAAAGATTACCGGAGAAAACAAGCAGAAATAATATGGTTTGTATGCGAGGGAGTGTCTATAATGTCCCACTTCCCGAAAATCAACAGAAGGGACCCAAACCAACTAGGAAGTGACCCAAAATCAACAGGAAGTGACCTTGAAATGCCCCAAAATCAACAGGAAGTGAACAAAAATAACGAGGAAGTGAACCAGAAATGCCCCAAAAATTTACAGAACGTGACCTGAAATCAACAGGAAGTGAACTATAATAACCAGGACATGACTTCACATTTTCTCCTCTGAGTTTTTGGTCTCGGTGAATGTATGAAGAAAAACATCCTTCATACGTCGTAATGTCTAGAGTCCTTTCTGCAAGTTCCATAGCAGCAGTGTTTGATCGACCGGTTCTTTTTTGAAAGATTACCGAAGAAAACAAGCAGAAATATTTATGGTTTGTATGCGAGGGCGTGTCTATAATGTCCCACTTCCCGAAAATCAACAGAAGGGACCCAAACTATCTAGGAAGTGACCCAAAATCAACAGGAAGTGACCTCGAAATGCCCCAAAATCAACAGGAAGTGAACAAAAATAACGAGGAAGTGAACCAGAAATGCCCCAAAAATTAACAGAATGTGACCTGAAATCAACAGGAAGTGAACTATAATAACCAGGACGTGACCTTGCAATTCCCCAAAATCAACAGGAAGTACCCAGAAATGCCTCAAAACCATCAGGAAGTGATCCAGAATCAACAGAAAGTGACCTGGGAATGCCTAAAAAAAAATAACAGGAAGTGACCTGAAGATCCCATGACCCATGAGAGAGCAAGGCATCCCCATGCAATTTCTGACCGAGGCTTTATATATTATGATATGACGATTGTCATGTGGCAAATTGTATTCTTGTGGGGATTACCCTTGAAGTGGTCGTTTTAGTCCCCCTTTCCTCACAAAAATTCCCTCCTTTATGGCACTGTGGAAATAGCCACCCTAGCTGCGGCAATAGGATAGTGAGGTAACAATTTATGCCAGCAGCGCCAGGAAGACTGTGACACCTTAGCAACAAACAAGTCGAGCCACCCACTGAGAGGAGGAGGAGGAGGAGCTACGCATTTAGCACATTTGACACAGCCGCTTTAAACCCAATGGCGCCATCAAGGGGCGGATCGGGGTGGCCACCGCCCCCACCCCGTAGATATCCCTCCGATTGTGTCTAGAATCTGACACTGAAGCCATATTGAAATTATTGTTTCCTTCAGAGAGACGGTGGGCCGACCTATAAAATATTTACCTGCCATTGACGGCAATATACGTCCAATCCGTTTTGACTGGGAGGGGTGAACGAATGCCCAAAATCATGAGAACCTGACCTCAAATCAACAGAAAATGGACAGGTAGGGTTCCAAAACCAACAGAAAATGAACCTTAAGAACTCTAAGATTAACGAGGAAGTGACCTGCAAGTGCCCCAAAATCAACAGGAAGTGAACAATGAACAGACAGCAACCTGAAAATGCCCCAAATTCAACAGGAAATGCTCCAAAATGTACCGCTGACCCAAATTCAAAGGACTTGGAAATTCCCCAATATTGACTAATGAGCAGGAAATGATGCAGAAATGCCCTAAAATCAACAGGAAGAGACCAAAATCTACTTTCTGGAAGTTATCTAAACCCAACAGTAAATTAACTGTAAATGCCTCAAAATTGAGATTACCCAGAAATTCCCTAAAATCAATAGGAAATTATCCAAACTGTACAGGAAGTGACCCAAAACCAACAGGAAGTGACCCAGAAATGCCTTAAAATCAATAGGAAATGATCCAAAATGTATAAGAAGTGACCGAGAAATGCCCTAAAATCAACAGGAAGTGACCAAAATCTAATGACATCGACCCCAAATCAACATGAAGTGATCTGTAATTGCCCCAAAACCGAGAGGAAGTTATCTATGATCAAAATGTATAGGAAGCGACAAAAAAAAAAGAAAATGCCCTAAAATCAACAGGAAGTGACCAAAATCGACTGAAATTGACCCAAAATCAACAGGAAGTGACCCAGAAACGTCCTAAAACCAATAGGAAATGATCCAAAATGTATAGGAAGTGACTCAGAAACGCCCTAAAATGAACAGGAAGTCACCAAAATCGACTGAAATTGACCCAAAATCAACAGAAAGTGACCCATAAGTGCCGCAAAATCAACAGGAAATGATCCAAACTCAACAGCAAACTACAAAATGCCATTTCTAGAGTAATATTAAGTCACTTCCTGTTAATTTAGGGGCATTTCAGGGTCACTTCCTGTTGTTTTTGACGTACATGGCTGTTAATCGCATCGACTTACACATGCATCAATGTAATCCAAGTACAGCGGCATCAATAGAATCAGCACACACGGCTGTCAATGGCATCGACATACATGGCCGTCAGTGGCATGGACGTGCATGGATGTTAATGGCATCGACTTACTTGTGTGCCAGTTGAATGGCAGTGAGCTGTAATGGCAAGTTTTTGGTCAAAAATCACAACTACTCATGTTTTTCAACCATTGAAAATGAATGGGAAATTAAGTCCATTAGAAATGAATGGAACGACGTACCTTACATAGCAATGGAATCCCATTGGAAACGAATGGGAAATTTTTGGCCAAATTTTGGGGGAACTGTACGTTTTTGGAAAATTATGTTTTATGCCCCTTACCTTTCTGAAATTTTTGATTAATGATTTATGTGAATTGGATAGAAAATTGTAGGACTAGATACATTATTTCTTTTAAATCCCCAGCAAATGATTCAAAATGTACAGGAAGCGACCATAAGCTAACCCATAAATCACCTAAAATTAACAAGTGACCAAAAAATGAGCTCATATGGCTCCTCCTAGTCCAAAGGAATTGAACGTCTAACGTCAACAATAGCACTGAAAAATGAGAATTCAAAGCCATTTAAATGCTCCAAAATTAACAGGAAGTGATCAAAAATCTAAAGGAAGTGACACAAAAATGCACCAAAATGAATAGGGAGTGAGGTAAAATCTACAGGAAGAGACCTATTAGAGAGAACAACGCATCCCCACACGATTTCCCCTGAAATTGCATTTTCTAGTTTGTGTGTCACAACGAGATTTCAAGCATCCCCATTTGTACACCATTGTGAAAAATTTCCAAAGGCGCCGCTGCTTAACCCCCTCCCATCCACCCCGTAGACACCCCACCCCCGCCTCACCCTGGGAGAAAGATGGAGAGGAGGGGTTGGGATGGGAGGGATGAGCAATAAAGAGCAGAGAGCAAGCACGCTCCGCTGCTGGAGGAATCGGTGAAGACGCAAGATTGTGTGAATCCGAACAAGGAGGGGCGCGCGCAGGGACATTGTCATGTACCAGCAACCGCTGGCACCCGCGCGACGGCGTCTCCGTTGTTCTGAGCCGTGACCGCCGGGGAGACGACGGGAGGGGCGTGATGGCTCCTCCGGTTTTATCGGCGTCTCCTCCCGTTCCTCGTCCCTCGACGTCCTTCCTGAACGGAGGCTGCCGCCCGCATGCGTGTGAAGCCTGAGGAACCGGCGCTCGCCATCCAGACCAAATACTTCCAGACCTCATTATTTTTGCGGTATTTACCTCGCATGGTTCTGCATTTTATCTTGCAGAAGAACCGCAGGGATAAAATGGAGGGTGCTACAAGAAGGTCAATCGAGGACCAGGGATGAAGATTGGTCAGCCTCGGTAAGCGCTCCTGTGATCTTCAGGAACAAAAGAGTTGGAGAGGAACTTCAATCGAAAGCTCGAACAAAAGAGAAGGTGGATTTGGGGAATGGATGAAGCTAATTGGAGAAACTGCATCTCTTCCCGTCTCACCGTCGGATTCTTCCGCATCCCGATACTCTGACAGCGTCAGTAGTTCACGTCCCCGTTTGGGCTTTCGTTCGTTTACTGCGTGTCAACCCAAGCCGGACCCCATGAGCGACGGCGGCGCCTTGCAGCAGCGCACCACTTACCTCATCTCCCTAACCTTGGTCAAGGTAGAGGCAGTGGAGGAGAATGCAGGGGAAATCCAGAGGAGCACCCCGGGGAGGGAGGAGAGAAAGGTGGGGACTGGAGAAAGCGAGCTCCAACCTCTGGAGGCTCCTCTGCAATCAAGTAAAGTCAAAGATGAAACTCTGTGTATCCCCTCCCAGCCAGAAAGAGACACGAGTCCAAAGTCTCTAGACCCAGACTTGAGGGAACCAGAGATAGAGGAGGAGAATGCATGGGAGGTCCAGAGAAGCACCCTGGGGAGGGAGGAGAGCAAGGTGGGGACTGGCGAAACCTCACTCCAACTTCTGGAGACTCCTGACCAGTCAAACAAGGTCAAAGATGGAGGAAGCACCTTGAAAGATGAACCGCCGTCCATCCTCTTCCAGCCAGAGACATCCACAAGTCCAAAGTCTGTAGACCCAGACTTGCGGAAACCAGAGATAGAGAAGGAGAACGAATGGGAGGTTCAGAGAAGCACCCCAGGGAGGGAGGAGAGCAAGGTGGGGACTGGCGAAACCTCACTCCAACCTCTGGAGGCTCCTGTCCAATCGAGCGAGGTCAAAGATGGAGGTAGGACCTTGAAAGATAGACCACTATGTATCTCCTTCCAGCCAGAAAGAACCACAAGTCCAAAGTCTGTAGACCCAGACTTTAGGAAACTGGAGATAGAGGAGGAGAATGCATGGGAGGTTCAGGGGAGGGATGAGTGCAAGGTGGGGATTGGAGAAACCTCAGTCCAACCTCTGGAGGCTAAAGCTCCTGTCCAATCCAATGAAGTCAAAGATGGTGCTCCGACCTTGAAAGATGGCCCACCATGGATCCACTTCCAGCCAGAAAGAGCCACGAGTCCAAAATCTGTAGACCCAGAGACGATCCGTAGCGCCCCTGAAACGAAGCAATCCTGGCCTACGGAGACGCTAGAACCCGTCCGTACCCCGACTAGGACTAGCCTGCCCATCCGTCCTGTCAGTCTGCTGAAATCACACGGCTGCACATCCGCCCGCGGCCGGGACTCCAGGGAGGCTCGGGAACGTAGCCCCGCCTCAGCCCAGAGTCTGGACCGCAAAGACAGCCGGGTGCCTTCGCGTTCGCCAGGCCCGTGCAGGGCCTCCTGGGCGGAGGCCGGCGGGACGGATCTGTGGAGGGACGCGCGGGACGAGGTCCCGGCAGCTGCGCCACGCAAGGATAGACTCAAGTCGGGTTCCGGTTCACTCCCCGTACCGGCTAGCCGGGCTAGCAAAGCTCCCCGCAAGGGGAAGAGTCGCACGCTGGATAACAGCGACTTGAAGAGCCTCTCTCAAGACCTGGCGCTGAGCAAGGAGGCCCAGCAGGGCCAGCGAGGGGCCTCCAAGGATAGGAAGATGTTGAAATTCATCAGCGGCATTTTCACCAAGAGCAATTCGGGGCCATCACCAAGCCCGCTCTTTATTCAGAGGGACTCCAGCGAGGAGGAAGGTAAGGGGTGGCAAACATTTGGCCCCGGGGGCCAGGTCCGGTCCGCCATGTCATTTCGGCTGGCCTGTGAAAGTTCATGTTTCTTGCCAAACTATTTACAGTATATACGGTACAATACAAAAATAGAGTTTTTTTTTTTTTCATGCTTTAAATTTTCAACATTTGAATGAATAAATAATTTGAAAAATAAAAAGACTTATATCATTATTATAATCATATTATTGTATTTCTTAAAAACTCAAAGTTTAAAAATATTAACTGTTTTTTCTTTAAAACAAATAAACAACTAAAAATCTTTTTACGAAACTTACAAAAAAAGAACTATGAAAAGGCTGAAAAATTAATAATTCAAAAATGTAAATAAAAACAAAGAATTAAAAATAATTTCCTTTTTATAATTTAAGAAATTAAATAGGATTTTTTATTGTTTTTTTCATCAATCAATTTTTTTTAAATTAAAAACTGTAACTAAATTTTAAAAAATGGGGAAAAATACTATAAAAAGGCCAAAAAAATAATTAAAAACATAAAAATTGAAAATTGAATAAAATAAAATTTTTGTATCCACTTTTTTATTTTTAAAAAGTGTAACTAAATTTAAAAAAAAAAAGAATGAATAAAGTTCTATGAAAAGGCTAAAACCGCAATAATTAAAAAATGTCAATACAAATAAAGAAATAAAAAAGTTTTATTTTATTCATAATTTAATGAGGATTTTTAGTTTTTCCCCCCACCTTGTTCTTTTATTAAAAAGTGTAACTAAATTTTAAAAAATGAAAAAAGAATATGTACTATAAAGAAGCTGAAAAATGATTAATTTAAAAAAAAAAACCTAAAAAATATTTGCCGTTTTTTTCCTTTAAAAAAAAAAAAAAAAATGTAACCACATTTCAAAAAATTAAATATGTACTATAAAAATCCTAAAAATCTAACAGTAATTTAATAAATGTAAATAAAAAGAATAAAAAAAACATTTACTGTTTCAAAATAAAAAGGAAATTTTACTGTTTTTTCCCCACTTTTTTTTTTCTTTCAAATTAACAAGTGTAACTACATTTTCAAAAATTAAAAACTAAATAAGTACGGTAAAGAGGTTGAAAAGTTAATAAGTAATTAAAACCTACATATATATATATATATTTATATATAGACTGTTTTTTCATACATATTTATAACTGGAAAAATATGCATATATATACATATATATATATATATATATATATATATATATATATATATATATATATATATATATATATATATATATATACACGATGAAGAAGCGAATTATGAAAAATAAAGAAGAAAACATTTGCTATTAAGATTTTGGACAATTTTTTGATCAACAATGTCGCTAAATCACAGTTGTCAAACTGGCGGTCCGTGGGCCGCCTTGTCCTTTTGTGTTGCCCGTAAAAGTACTGTAAATCATGTGCTTCAACTTCCTAATTCTCGCTAAAATAAAAAGTACATAAAATATAAACATTTAAAATATTTACTGTTTTTTCCCTGCTGCCTCAACATTTAAAAATAACAAAATATATATTATTATTATTAGGCTACTATTACTATTTTCCTTATTGTTTATTAATTGGTTTTTTAAAAAACTAAAAATTAAAAAACTGTTTTTTCTAACTTTGTAAGAAAACTTTGTTCCCTGCCATCCTACCACTTCAAATGGATTGGACGTCTTCTAGCGATAAACCCATTTCAATTGATGGCAGACTCATAAAAACAGCTTTCATTGCCCCAACTAACATGGCCGCCACGAGGCGACGTTCCCATCAAAGTCAATGCATTGACATTCAAATGAAGTCAGAACTAGCTTATTGTCAATTATAGTAACGTTTGACTCATTGACTCAATTGACTCATTTTCAGTCCAATCCATTTGAAGTACGTGGCTCGGCAGAAAAGAGAAAACTTTGTTCCCTGCCATCCTACCACTTCAAACAGATCGGGCACCTACTAGTGATAAACTAATTTCAATTGATGGCAGAAGCATGAAAACAGCTATAATTGCCCCTACCAACATGGCCGCCACTGGGCAACGTTCCCATCAAAGTCAATGCATTGACATTCAAATGAAGTCAGAACTAGCTAATTTCTCAATTAATGTCAAAGCATCTGCAATTTACTCATTATCTGTCCAATCCATTTGAAGTAGGAGGGTCTGCATCAAATGAATGACCGTGCCACCCTCCCACTTCAAACAGATTGGGCATCTACAGTGATAAACTAATTTCAATTGATGGCAGAAGCACGAAAACAGCTTTCATTGCCCCTACCAACATGGCCGCCATGAGGCGACGTTCCCATCAAAGTCAATGCATTGACATTCAAAAGAAGTCAGAACTTGCTTATATCTCAATTAATGTCAAAGCATCTGCAATTTACTCATTATCTGTCCAATCCATTTGAAGTAGGAGGGTTGACAGCGAATGAACGAACGTGCCACCCTCCCACTTCAAATAGATTGGGCACCTAAAATTGATAAACTAATTTCAATTGATGGCAGAGGCATGAAAACAGCTTTCATTGACCTTACCAACATGTCTGCCACGAGGCAACATTCCCATCAGAGTCAATGCATTGACATTCAAATGAAGTCAGAATCTGCTTACTTCTTGAAAGAGATGGTTTTATCAATTTCAAACCATCAGCTATTTACTCATTGTCTGCCATTGACGTTAATAGACGTCCAATCCATTTGAAGTGGGAGGTTTGGCCGCGTCAGTTAGCAGCTAACCTCCCAATTTAAACGGATTGGGCGTCTACTAGCGATAAACAAAGGCATTAAAAAGACCTTTCATTGCTTCAAAAATGGGCTTACGTCGGCCATGTTGGTAGGGGCAACATTCCCATCAAAGTCAATGCATTGTCTTTAAAAACAAGTCACAACTAGCTTATTTCTCAACCAATTATCCAAGCTAATTTTTCTACTCGTGGCAAACTCATTTAAATTCAGAGCACGACAACGATTGGACGCACGTCTATCGTCGTCAACAGTTTATTTCCAGCATCGGTCGTGATGCGCAAATTCAAACCGATGACAATTTGAGCACGTACAATAACAAGGGTCTTGGACAGTCTTAATCTAATTCCCCTCTGAGCGTGGGCCCATTTCACGCCGTTGGAGGGATAATCCTCGCATAAGCGTCGCTCTGAATCATATAATGAACACTGGGGGTGGGGGTCGCCGGTGGCGCAGATGGGGCACCGCCGCTTGGGGTGATTTGCAGCTGGTAAAGCTGAAAGTGACACAAATACGCCAAGGCGCGAGGCGGTAGACGCTCACTTGCGTCAAGAGGAGGATGAGCCCTTACTTGGTGAGCTCTAAATAGTCAGAGTATTTTTATTTTCTCCACTTTTTTAGGGCGCCGTAAAGCCCACGTTCGTAAACCTCTCAATTTCACAATAAAAGGATTCACAATAAAAGCTCCCATGTATTTACAATGGCAAAACCATTTCAAGTTTTCACTTCCTGTTGATTTTGGGTCACTTCCTATTGACTTGGGGTCCTTCCTGTTGATTGTGAGGAATTTCCAGGTCAGATTTTGTGTGTTTATGGTTCACGTCCTGTTAATTTGGGAAAATTACAGGTCACTTCCTGATGATTTTGAGGTATTTCTGAGTGACTCCCAGTTGGTTTGGGTCATTTCTTGTTAACTTGGGGCAATTACAGGTCACTTCCTATTGATTTGGGGTTATTTATTAGTCACTTCCTATTGATTTTAGGTCACTTCCTGTTGATTTGGGGTATTTATGAGTCACTTCCTGTTTATTTAGGGTGACTTCCCCTTAATTTGGGACAATTACAGGTCCTGTTGGTTTTGATGCATTCATGGGTCACTACCAATTGACTTTGGGTCACTTTCTATTGATTTTGGGTCACTTTCTGTTAATTTGGGGCAATTACAGACGACTGCCTGTTGATTTTAGGTGACATCCTGTTGCCTTTGGGGCATTTATGAGACACTTCCTGTGAATTTTGGGTGGCTTCATGTTAATTTGGGACAATTTCAGGTCACTTCCTGTTGATTTTGGGACAATTTCAGGTCACTTCCTGTTGATTTTGAAGCATTTCTGAATGACTTCCTCTTGATTTAATGGCATTTAAGGGGTCACTTTCTGTTGGTTTGAGATGTCTTCCTGTTAATTTGGGAAAATTACAGGGCACTTCTTGATGGTTTCTGAGTGACTTCCTGTTAGTTTGGGTCATTTTTTGTTAATGTGGGGCAATTACAGGCCACTTCCTGTTGATTTGGGGGCATTTATGGGTCACTTCCTGTTTGTTTGAGGCAATTACAGACGACTGCCTGTTGATTTTAGGTGACATCCTGTTGACTTTGAGGTATTTATGAGTAACTTCCTGTTGTTTTTGGATGGCTTCTTGTTAATTTGGGACAATTTCAGGTCACTTCCTGTTGATTTTGGGACAATTTCAGGTCACTTCCTGTTGATTTTGGGACAATTTCAAGTCACTCCCTGTTGATTTTGGAGCATTTCTGAATGACTTCCTCTTGATTTAATGGCATTTAGGGGGTCACTTTCTGTTGATTTGAGGTCTCTTACTGTTAATATGGGAAAATTACAGATCACTTCTTGATGATTTTGAGGCATTTCTGAGTGACTTCCTGTTAGTTTGGGTCATTTCTTGTGAATTTGGGGCAGTTACAGGCCACTTCCTGTTGACTGCGGGGGATTTATGAGTCACTTCCTGTTGATTTTGGGTGACCTGTTATTTTGGGACAATTACAGGAAGTGTACTGTTGATTTTTGGGCATTTTTGAATGAGTTCATGATTTTATGGCATGTATGGGGTCGCTTCCTGTTAATTTAAGGCAATTACAGGTCATTTCCTGTTGATTTTGGAGCATTTCTGAGTCACTCCTTATTGTTTTTGGATCATTTTCTATTGATTTTGAGGCATTTCCAGGTTACTTCCTGTTAATACCGGGTGACATCCTGGTGATTTTGGGGCATTTTGGGTCACTTCCTGTTGTCTTTATGCAACTTCCTTTTTACTCAGGGCAATTACAGGTCACTTCCTGTTGATTTTGTGTCATTTTCTTTTCATTTGAAGGCATTTTTGAGGCCAATTCCTGTTGACTTTGACTCACTCCCTGTTGATTTTGGGCAATTCATGTGTCACTCCTGGTGAATTCGGGTCACTCCCTGTTAAATTGGGGGGCATCACAGGTCACTTTGTGTTGATTTTCAGACACTTCCTGTTGATTTGGTGTTTTTTCCTGTTGAATTCTGGGACTTTCTGGGTCACTGAAGCATTTGAATTTGAATCGAGATCCCCGCTTTGTCAACATTGTGACACGAAATATTTGACAAAAACTACTGCTTGTATTTACAGTGTCCCCATTCACATCAATGGTTTAAAAAATGACTTGATATCAACAGGAAGTGACCTAAAAAATACCTCAAATCAACAGGAAGTGGCCGAGAAATGTTCTAGAACCAACAGGAAAATATCCAAAATGTACATGAAGTGACCTCAGAATGTTCCTGAATGTACAGGAAGTGACCCAAAATCAACAGGAAGTCAACTGTAAATACCCTAATTTGAACAAGGAAGTGACCCAAAATTCACTCATTGGCCAACAATAATGTCCTATTCATTTAAACAGAGAAGATTGGCTGCAAATGTGCTACAAGTCCAATCCATTTGGACTAGGAAATTATGTATTTTTTGTCGCGTATTTGAAGGTTTGAGGTTTCGTGTGCTAGCATGTTCCCTCATTGTGTATTCATGCCATTACACAGGCACATTGTGGATTCGCTCAAGTAGTCAGACGACACACGCGCGCGCACACACACCTTCACCCGGCTGGGGCGGAGGAAGTGTTGCCATGGCAACCGGCAGGCAGGCAGAATCTAATGAAACAGAATGGAGGAGGAAGAGGCGGCTTTCTTGCTTGCTACGCCTGACATCAAATCCCTCCTTTAAAAAAATGGGCTGCCATTGGTGAAGCTAGATGTCCAATCTATTTTAACTAGGAGGGCTGGCAGCGAATGAACATCTGTTCATTGGTCACTTCTTGTTGATTTTGGGGCATTTCTGAATGACTTCCTCTTTATTTTATGGCATTTAGGGGTCACTTCCTGTTGATTTTAGGTCACTTCCTGTTAATTTGGGACAATGACAAGTCACTTCCGGCTATTTTGGGTCACTTCCTGTTATTTGTGGCAATTAAAGGTCACTCCCTGGTGATTATGGGGCATTTCTGAGTGACTTCCTGTTGGTTCGGGTCATTTCTTGTTAATCTGGGGCAATTACAGGTCACTTCCTGTTGGTTTTAGGTCACTCCCTTTTAATTTGGGGCAATTACAGGTTGCTTCCTGCTATACTGGGTCACTTCCTGTTATTTGTGGCAATTACAGGTCACTTCCTGATGA
Organism: Corythoichthys intestinalis; assembly: GCF_030265065.1. Classification (NCBI taxonomy): domain Eukaryota; kingdom Metazoa; phylum Chordata; class Actinopteri; order Syngnathiformes; family Syngnathidae; genus Corythoichthys; species Corythoichthys intestinalis. The sequence goes on from NC_080396.1 coordinate 71,192,960, forward strand.
TTTGGGGGTATTTCTGAGTGACTTCCTCTTGATTTTATGGCATTTATGGGGTCACTTCCTGTTGATATTAGGTCACTTCTAGTTATTTGTGGCAATTACAGGTCACCTGCTGTCAATTTGCAGCAGGTAATCACAGGCAACTTTCTGTTCATTTTTGCTGCTGTAACCACAGGCAACTTTCTGTTCATTTTTGGGTAATTTCTTGTTAATTTGGGGCAATTATAGGTCACTTCCTGTTGATTTCAGGTCAATTCCTGTTAATTTGGGACAATTACAGGCCACTTCCTCTTTATTTTGGGTCACTTCCTATTGATTTGGGGAAATTACAGGTCACTTCCTGATGATTTGGGCTAATTACAGGTGACTTGCTGTTGATTTTAGGTCACTTCCTGTTAATTTGGGGGCAATTATAGGTCACTTTCTGCTATTTTGGGTCACTTCCTGTTGATTTTTGGGTCATTTTTTGTTAATTTTGGGCAATTACAGGTCACTTCCTGTTTATTTCAGGTCACTCCCTGTTAATTTGGGACAATTACAGGACACTTCCTGTTGATTTTGGGTCACTTCCTATTAATTTGGGAAAAATTACAGGTCACTTCCTATGATTTGGGCTATTTACAGGTGACTTGGTGCTGATTTTAGGTCAATTCCTGTTAATTTGGGACAATTACAGGCCACTTCCTCTTTATTTTGGGTCACTTCCTATTGATTTGGGGAAATTACAGGTCACTTCCTGATGATTTGGGCTAATTACAGGTGACTTGCTGTTGATTTTAGGTCACTTCCTGTTAATTTGGGGGCAATTATAGGTCACTTTCTGCTATTTTGGGTCACTTCCTGTTGATTTTTGGGTCATTTCTTGTTAATTTGGGGCAATTACAAGTCACCTCCTGTTGATTTTAGGTCACTTCCTGTTAATTTGGGGCAATTAGAGGCCACTTCTTGTTGATTTTGGTCACTTCCTGTTAATTTGGGGCAATTACAGGTCACTTCCTGCTATTTTGAGTCAGTTCCTGTTATTTGTGGCAATTACAGGTCACTTCCTGATGATTTGGTGTAATCACAGGCAACTTTCTGTTCAGTTTTGGGTAATTTCTTGTTTATTTGGGGCAATTATAGGTCACTTCCTGTTGATTTTGGGTCACTTCCTATTAATTTGGGAAAAATTACAGGTCACTTCCTGATGATTTGGGCTAATTACAGGTGACTTGCTGTTGATTTTAGGGTCATTTCTTGTTAATTTGGGGCAATTATGAGTCACTTCTTGTTGATTTTAGGTCACTTCCTGTTATTCGTGGCAATTAAAGGTCACTTCCTGACAATTTAAGGGCATTTCTGAGTGACTTCCTGTTGGTTGAGTCATGTCTTGTTAATTTGGGGCAATTATAGGCCACTTCTTGTTGAGTTTGGGTCACTTCCTGTTAATTTGGGGCAATTACAGGTCACTTCCTGATGATTTGGGGCATTTCTGAGTGACTTCCTATTGGTTTGGGTCATTTCTTGTCAATTTGGGGCAATTATAGGTCACTTCCTGTTAATTTGGGACAATTACAGGCCACTTCTTGTTGATTTAGGGTGACATCCTGTTAATTTGGGGTAATCACAGGCCACTTCCTGTTGGTTTGGGTCATTTCTTGTTAATTTGGGGCAATTACAAGTCAATTCCTGTTGATTTTAGGTCACTTCTAGTTAATTTGGCGCAATTACAGGCCACTTCTTGTTGATGTTGGGTCACTTCCTGTTAATTTGGGGCAATTACAGGCCACTTCTTGTTGATTTTGGGTCACTTCCTGATGATTTGGGGGCATTTCTGAGTAATTTCCTGTTGGTTTAGGTCATTTCTTGTTAATTTGGGGCAATTATAGGTCACTTCCTTTTGATTTCAGGTCACTTCCTGTTAATTTGGTACAATTACAGGTCACTTGCTGTTAATTTGGGGTAATCACATGCCACTTTCTGTTGATTTTTGGGTCACTTCTTGTTAATTTGGAGCAATTACAAGTCACTTCCTATTGATTTGGGGGCATTTCTGCATGACTTCCTCTGTATTTTATGGCATTTTTTGGGGTCACTTCCTGATGATTTTAGGTCACTTCCTGTTATTTAGGGCAGTTACAGGTCACTTCCTGATGATTTTGGATAACATCCTGTTGACTTTGGGGCATTTATTAGTCAATTCCTGGTTGTTATAGTTTACTTCCTGTTGATTTTGGGTCACTTCCTGGTTGGTTTGGGTCACTTCAATTGACTTTTGGGTTACTCTGGTTTATTTTGGGCATTTCTGGGTCACTAGAGTCATTTCTGGTACATTTTAGGGCATTCCAGGGTCATTTCCTGTACCTTTTAGATCATTTTCTGTGGATTTTAGAATCATTTGTGGCTGACTTCTTGTTCATTCTCCCTGAGAAAGAGAATGTTTAGTCCCTCTCAGTTTATTTGTTTTCCCTTTGAGAATGTATTAGGTACATCAAAATGAAAAATGTACATTAAAACATTTGTAAAAAGATTCATTAGAGAATAATTACTGTTCTTTTGTCTGCAGTTAACATTGCCAACAGCCAGGAATGGAGCTTGGGCAGATCCGTCCCGGAGCTGAGACTGGTGAGTGCGGCCGACAAAATTTCCCGAAAAATGAAAAATACATCAGAAACATTTGCTCTTATGAGGCTCGAAAAAGAGGATTTGGACAACTAGCACCTTCAATGATTTAACTGTGGGACATTCCCGGGTCACTTCCTGTTCATATTGGGTTACTTCCCAATTGTTGGGGGGGGGGCATTCCCGGGAAACTTCCTGTTGATTTTGGGTCACTAATCCTGTTGATCCCAACGCATTTTTGGGTGACTTCCTGTTGATTTTTGGTCACTTTTATATTCAAACCAATTTCCTGTTAACCTGGGGGCATTTCTGGGTCACCTCATTTCATGTAACTTAATGTTGATTTTGGGAGAATATCATGTTCACTTCTAGTTGACTTTGGGTCACTTTTTTCTTAAAATTTCCTGTTAATTTGGATGGATTTCAGGGTTACTTCTTGTTGATTTTGGGTCACTTTTAACTTCAAATCAATTTCTTGTTGATTTAGGGGCACTTCTGGATCACTTTGTGTTCATTTCAGGTCACTTCCTGTTGATTTTGGGTGACCTTTATTTATAATCATATCAACACATAGTTTTGATCACTTTTTGTTTATTTTTATGGGCATTCCCGGGTCCTTTCCTGCTGATTTTGGGTCACTTTTATATAAGGGCACTTTTTTGTTACTTCCTTTTCATTTTAGGATGACTTCATTTTGATTTTGGGGAATTTCTGGGTTACTTTTTGTTGATTTGGGGGCATTTCCGCGCCACTAATGGGTCACTTCCTGTTGATGTCAGCGCATTTCTGGGTGACTTCCTGTTGATTTTGGGTCACTTTTTTAATTCAAATCCATTTCTTGTTGATTTAGGGGCACTTCCGGGTCACATCCTGTTCATTTCAGGTCACTTCCTCTTGATTTTGTATTGATTTCTGGGATTTTGTCTCACTTTTATCTTCAAATCCATTTCCTGTTGATTTAGGGGCACTTCCAGGGTCACTATGTTTTGATTTTGGGGAATTTCTGGATCAGTTTTTGCTGATTTTGAGGCATTCAACGGTCACTTACTGTCAAGCTCAAATACGAATCCTTAGGAGGACATTTATAAACATCAACAAAAATAAGGAAAGAAGACACTCAATTTAATTGAAAAGGTTGCAAGGACAAGGAGGGAAACTTTACAATGCAATACTACACTACAAAATACAGTTTCCACAATCGTTCTGAAAAAAACCCAACAAGAGAGAGTGTCATCCTTAAAAGGAAGGGAGCAGAGCGGACGACACCTCTATGAATTTGTTTGGCTATGTGTATGCATGTAGGTGGGATTAATACATGTTCCATACAATATTAATACATGTGTGTCAGCACATTTCCAGCAAAGCAAGGCTGTCTCTGTTATCTCAGTCCTTGAACAGGAAAGAATCTTCAAGGCTTCTTTAAGGCAGACATTTGTTCTTTGTGAGCCATAATCAGCAAAAACATTCATTGCGAGCAGCAGTTGATTAAAGCAAATATATAGGATTAATGCAACTACATAATAAACATCTTAATAATTATCTCATCAGAATTTCGGTTGACTTCCTGTTGATTTGGGTGACTTTTATATTCAAATCACATATTCTTTTGATCACTTTCTGTTAATTTTTTGGGGCATTTCCGGGTTACTTCCTGTTGATTTTTGGGTCACTTACTGTTGGCCGTGGGGCACTTACGGGTCACTTCCTGTTGATTTCAGTGTATTTCTGAATGACTTCCTGTGGATTTTGGTTCACTTTGAAGAGAAAAGGCACCGTCATCGCACACACCATATAATTGTTTGCATTAGTCTAACACATTCATCAAACTATTGTTTAAGCAGACTCCACTACATGCCCTTTGACACAGTAAAGTGAATCACCTTATCCGGGCTAATGAGGGGGAGATGAGAAAAATGGTACAGTTTCTTGTAGGCACCGTCTAACTGTTTGCATTACCCTAACACACGTAATATAATTAATCAGGAAATAGTATCATTTTCATATTTACGGTAGGACTGCACTACTAATATAAAATAAATAGCACACCATAGTTTAATGAGAAGAAATAGAAGAGATACACAATGCCGTCTTATCACAGAAGCCCAACGCGTGCGTCACGAACAAGATTGACGCATCAACTCTTGCAATCAGCTTTCCCAGCAAACTCCGAGGACAAAGCGCTTTGTCCTAAAACAAGTACAGCCAGCCCGGACAACAAAGTTGATAGCGGGCGTCCCATCCACGCACGAACCTAAGCCGCCCAAAACCGGCCACAGAGGGGAAGACCCAAAAGCAACGCCCAGACACACCTTCGACACGGCCCGCTTCACCAAAGACTTTAAAAAGACTGTACACTGAGATAACACAGATTTTTGCTGCTCGGAAACATGTAGCCTTGTTTTGGATCCAGAATTGTCCCTCCGTCGTCTGTTTTTGCTTTGTTTTTGACCATTGTCGACGAATAAATTGTCAACCTGCTTTCGGCAAGTCTTTTTTAAACTTTTGGAACATGGAGTCATGGAGTACAAAGGGTTAATTTCAGAGGTGGACGCGCGAAGTTCTGCCTTCCCGGTTGGCGAACGCGAGGCAGCATCGGCCGAGCGGTACTTGTTTTGGCTGTCGCTGTTTTCGTGCGTCTTGGCCGGGGGGGCGAATTTCAACAACTTTTATATTCAAATCAACACATATAATTTTGATAACTTTGTGTTCATTTTTTGGGGGGTGGGGGCATTTCTGGGTCACTCCCTTTTGAGTATTAAGTCATTGCTAGGAAATGTCTTGTTGATTATGGGGCACTGGTGGGCAGTGTTGTTAATAACGGCTTTAGAATGTAACGGTGTTACTAAAGGTGTTTGTTGGGTCTAAAACTCGTTCTTTAACTTAGTTATTTACCCAAGGCAAGCTGACAAAAGGCAGGGCACGAAGTGAGGCAGAGTCAGAGAGTTGACGTTTTTCAACCTGCAGGTTGGGAGAGCCAGGAGACAGAGTTCCGTGACCATTGCTGTCTCATCGAAGTCTCTCTCCGAGCTCCCCCGCGCTGCTAACTTTTATTGAGGGCTTGTTGCTGGGCAGAATATAGTTACAACACTGTTGTCCAACGTGGCAGTTTTGATCGGGCAAGTTCCTTATTCTAGTCATTGATTTAACAGTCACACTCTTGATTGAATTAACAGTCACACTCTTGAGCGGGCAAGATATCTTTGTTTTGAACACACATTTGCACTCAAAGTACTGTAGCTTGGTGGAAAAGTACTGAGACGTTGTGTGATGACTCAACATATGTGTGTGTATCTATTTATCAGCAGAATGTGAGCAATTGCCGGTAATAAAAATGTAAGCACATGATTATGGGCTAAAACTGTATTCTTCATATTAGCTTGGGAGTGCGTGTATAATAGTTGTGGGAGAGCAAACTGGCATAATATATTTGGCATACAAAAACAAGCTTATCTTACAGTGTTATTTTTTTTCCGTAGTTAGTAATCTAATTAATTACTTTTCTCATTTTGGCAACGCCGTTACCGTTACTGAGGCGGGAAAGGCGTGCGTTACTATGCGTTACTATGTTAGTTGAAGAACGCAAGAAAAGTCTGAGACAGACGGACTCACGGAGACGACAGAGTAGAGCAGGAGTGGGGAGGAGGCAAGGGAGTTTTAACGCCGTTGGAAACGTGATGCTAGATGGCTCCAATAATAACTGACTGTAGCCGATAGCCTACAAACTATGCCCACATGATGCTACGGTAGATATCACATACTATAGAACTACATGCAAATGACAGACACGGCGGCATTAGCAACATGTATAAAGAACTAGATGCGTTAGTAAACAGCCACCATCTTAAAGCAGTAGACTTTTCAGGAAGGCTCTGTTGTAGAGAACCTTCCTAGCGAACTAGCTAAGTAACTTTTTATCTAAAATGCTCCTAAATCGGCAAAATCTTGACTTAAATCTATCTTTAAATGATGAAACAGTTTTAAAACTTACACATGTCGAAAGTAGACAGAAGGGAACTAATGCAATAACGGGAGCAATTTTAACAACTTTAACGGTTGATTCACAACATTAAATGAATTCCACACATAGCAAAGGTTACTATCTAGTTATCGCAATATCAGCAATACCCTGGTGTCTAATTAAGTTTAAGGTAAAGAATTGGGCTAGGGCCAATTTTCCCAAAAACCCTATAAACTTCACATTGTGTAACCTGTTTTTTTATTTTTATTTTTTTGAGAAAAAAAAACATGAAAATTATCACCAGTCACTTTGCCAAGTAACTAATTACTCTTACATTCAGGTAACTGAGTTACTAACGCAATTACTTATTGGGAGAAGTAATTTGGAACTGTAATTAATCACTTTTTTAAAGTAAGATTAACAACACTGCTGGTGGATCACTTCCTATTGGTGGATCACTTCCTATTGATTAGGGGTCAATTTTTTATATTGTAATCAACATAGTTTTGATGGCTTCTTGTTGATTTTCTAGGCATTTCTGGGTCACTTCTTGTTGATTTTTGGGTCACTTTTATATTCAAATCTACTTCCTGTTGATTTAGCAGCACTTCTGGGTCACTTCCTGTTGATTTTGGGGAATTTATGGATGTCCTTTTGTTGATTTCGGCTAGGACGTAGATTTAGTCTCAATATTGGTAGGGACGATATTACCGTAATGCACATAATGTAAACAATGATCCAAATAAGGGACAGCTAGCTTGACTTTGTTGTTCCTTGTGGAGGCTGGCCTGACCGCAGTAGTGTTACGCTAACTCTGATGCAGGTCGGACTTTCAGTAGCGTGGTGTTTCCCCCACTGCCACAGCATTTACGTCTTTTTACATGACTTACAGTGGATGCTGCTGGCCGGGAAAAAAAAAAAAACGTTTGTTTGGGGGGGCGGGGGGTGAATAGACCGGCACATTCAGCAAGTGAAAAGGGATAAATGTAAGTCTGAACATAATGAAAAAAAAAAAAAATCCCTTAATAATGGTAGGGTCAGTTCTATTATTACAGCATATGGGTATACAATTTAAATTACCTATATAACTGAACTCTTTATATAATGCAAATGAGGTTGCTTAAAAGTTAAAAGTTGGTGGGGACAATTTGAGCACCCCGAAAAGTTGGTAGTGTTATGTCCCTACTGTCCCTATGCAAACCTACGCTTTTGGATTTCGGGTCCTGTAAGTGCCACAAGGTCAACAGGAAGTGACCAAAAGCCAACAGAAACTGCCTAAATATATAGGAAACGACCAGTGATTGTGCTAGCAACGATATGTCTTTCATATCCCGTTTATTTCTCGCAGGGTATTCTGGGAAGCCTGAAAAGTGGCAAGTCCGCCCTGGTGACCAAATACATCACCGGCAGCTACGTTGCGCTGGAGAAACCCGATGGTAAGACCCACTTGCAAAACGCCAACTGAGGACAAACAAAAATACATGAAGAACACAGAATTTATAATGAAAGATAAATAACGGTAAAGGATGCGAGGTATCGGCTGATGCCGATAATTTACCAATACCACGTTTTTTGAAAAAAACAAACAAACAAAAAAAAAACTTTTTTTTCCCCCTTTTGATACTAAATTACCAGATATTCACTAAACTGTAAAGTCATTGCTATCATGGTTAAGTTTGCGCTAGATGCCCAATCCGAGCTAAAAATGGTATAATGCCCCAATTTGTCTCCGTCAGGCGGCAGGTACAAAAAGGAGGTGCTCGTGGACGGACAGAGTTACCTGTTACTGATCCGAGAGGAAGCCGGGGCCCCCGACGAGCAGGTTTGTGAAGGCGTTGGCAACGAGCGTGAACGCACCCTTGTCTCACCCGGTCGTGTGCCCCCTGCAGTTCTGCGGCTGGGTGGACGCCGTCCTTCTGGTGTTCAGTCTGGAAAATGAAGAGAGTTTCCAGGAGCTTTACCGGCTGTACGGCCAGCTCAGCTCGCAGCGGGCCGACGTACCCGTCATCGTCGTCGGCACTCAAGGTGAGAATTTCTGTGTCACTTCCTGTTGTTTTTTGGGCACTTACAGGTTACTTACTATCTTGCTTACTTCACCTTTACTGTCGCAACGCCCGAACGATATTTTCTGCCACCTAAATCGGGCTAATGTCATTTCCCTTCCCGGCTTCGGAGAATGTAAACAAACCAAGAGGCATGACAGCTAGCCGTCATGCTAACCCGAACCGAGTGATGTTTCAAAGTCTTCGAAGCGGAAAATCACACATAACTAGCCCGGATCATTTCACATGACGACTGGGTTGTCGATTGTCTTCGCCGATCGGCAAACCGCTCGGCGGAGAGAAATTTACAGCTAGTTCCTCGCTACTACGGACAGGGGAGCTCGCCAGGGAAGCAGCTGGACAATTACCGCTGCCAATCAATGACAATGACATGCCAATCTATGATGGAACATAAGTGGTCCTTTATTTAAAGAAAGTTTGTACTGTTTACTTTGTAATCGCTGTATTCGCGGCTATTTTTAACTCAAAGTTGCAATTTCTGATTGGTCAGAAAATTTGACAGAACACCGAGCACATGAAGAGGGGAATAAGCCGAGTATACAAGTCGTGCTCTCCCGGCGGGGGGATGTGCGACGAGCCGCTGGTCGTCGGCCGAGGGGACAATGAGCATGTCAGCCACAAAATGCAAGCCACCTACATATTAAAATGATCCCAGTATTTGACATAATACAAAACACGATGTTTACTCACTTCCTCGTAAGTCCCATGGTCCCACTGTAGTAGGGCTTGTTTTGTCCAATATCCACCGGTGAATGGGAACCTTTTGAAACCCCAAAAAGGCGCACACACCTCTTCCTCCTATAGCAAGATTTTTCTGCAGCCGTTTGGCTGGCGTGATGCGAAAAATAAACGTATTAATCCGAAAAATCAGCTGAATACTTAGTCCTTCTCATCCAACAGTACGGCTGTATAGTGAAGAGGACTCCTTCCTCCGTACACGTCACAGCGCCCTATTTCGCAACTCGAGACTGTTGCCAGAAGTCACTCATTTTCATGGCGCCGGATTCAAAAAACGAAATAAATATAGCGATCGCTTCCACACACATCCAAGCGGTCCATTTCATTCAGGAGCATAAAATACTGCGTGTATTATGAACTAAACATGCTTTTTCGTGTCACAGGCACTTTAAATACAGTGGTATGAAAAAGTATTTGAGCCTTTTGGAATTTCTCACATTTCTGCATAAAATCATCATCAAATGTGAGCGGATCTCTGTCAAAATCACACAGATGAAAAAACAGTCTGCTTTAACTAAAGCCACTCAAACCTTTATAGGTTTTCATATTTTGATACACAAGAAAGCTGTTTGCGGGCTTTCTTGTGTACCATCTTCAGAAGAGGCTTCCTCCTGGGGTGAAAGCCATGCGCACCAATCTGATGTACAGTAGAATGCGGTGTATGGTCTGAGCACTAACGGGCTGACCCCCACCTCTTCAATCTCTGCAGCAATGCTGACAGCACTCCTGCCACGATCTTTCAAAGAAATTTAGACATTTAGGGATGTAGTTTCTAAGGGGTATACTCACTTTTGCTGCCAGGGGTTTAGATATTAATGGCTGTATTTTGAGTTATTTTGAGGGCAAAATAAATTATTATACAAGCTACACACAGACTACTTTTCATTGTGTCAAAGTGTCATTTTGTCAGTGTTGTCCCTTGAAAAGATTTACTTAAATATCTGCAGAAATGCGAGGGGTGTACTCACTTTTGTGATACACTGTAACACACACAACATGTTGGCAACATACAACCCCCTTCCACCCTTTCAAAGAGGAGGGATATTAGACTTTTTTTTCGGCCAGCAGCCACTGTAAGTAATGTAAAAAGATGTCAATGTTGTGGAGGTGGGGAACACACCACTAATTTTGCTACTGTGTGAATTTGCTAACCTGCAAAACCAGAGTAGGAAGCTGCTTAGAGAGAGAAGTGTCCTCCTGTATGTGTTTTCTATAGGGCTGTCAAACGATTAAAATTTTTAATCGAGTTAATTAAAGCTTCAAAAATAATTAATTAATAATTAAAATATGCCATATTTATCTGTAAATTATTCTTGGAATGGAAAGATATGAGACAAGACGGATATATACATTCAACATACGGTACATAAGTAGTGTATTTGTTTATTATAACAATAAATCAACAAGATGGCATTAACATTATTAATATTCTCTTAAAGATGGATATAATCCATGGATAGAAAGACTTGTAGTTCTTAAAAGGTAAATGTTAGTACAGGTTATAGAAATTTTATATTAAAACCCCTCTTAATGTTTTCGTTTTATTAAAATTTGTAAAATTTTCAATCAAAAAATAAACTAGTAGCTCGCCATTGTTGATGTAATAATTACACCATGCTCTCTCATGGTACTAACCCATAAAATCAGTTGGACCCAAGCGCCAGCAGAGGGCGCCAAACACCAAAAAACAAGTAACAAGCGGACGTTACACTGTGCTGTCATTTTAATCTTTTTGAGCGGGGCATGTGCGTTAACTGCGGCAAATTTAAACGTGATTAATTAAAAATATTAATTACCGCCCGTTAACGCGATCATTTTGACAGCCCTAGTTTTCTACTGTTAACTTTAATTGAACTGTGAGAAATGTAGTGAACCGAGGTTTACCCTCTTCGCCCCAGTTGTCAGTTTTATTTTATTTATGTCGTCTTAAAGCAGCCCAAAGTAGTTTTCATTTTTTGTTGAGTTTGGCTGTGATTGTGGTCAAAAGCAGTAGTGTAGTCAACAAAAAGTGTATATGCAGGTTATGCTGTAATATCATCCCTACCAATATTGAGACCAAACCTATTCCCTTGGTTTCGGGTCACTTCCGCTACATTAATAGGGTATTCCAGGGTCACTTCTTGTACATTTTGAATCAATTCCTGTTGATTTTAGGTCATTTACAGGTCAATTCCTGTTTATTGGTCACTTCCCGTTCGTTTTGGGCATTTCTTAGTCACATCCTGTTGATTTTGGGTCACTGAAGAAGACCCTTTCACACCCGTACCCCGGTAAATTCCTGTGTAAGGTGACACGGGATTTACATGCGTCATTGCTTTCACACATGGAGAGATATCCCGGGAATGACGTGGGTTGGACTCTTTCACAGACTTGTCCCGTGAAGCCCACTCGGCGCCCTCTGTGTGGGAAGGGCTGCTGGCTCGATTTAATAACCTGGACATTACGTCATTTCTGGTCGGCATCGGCTGTCACGTTCTGCTGGTCAGATTGTGTTTTGTTACAGAGCTGGTTGTAGGAGCAATCCCGACATCGTAACTGCAGCCAATGCAAGCTCATCAAGACTGTATTTAAACCCAGGCGATCCGAGAGAAGGGTGCCGAGATATTAACTTGCAGGGCGCCATTTGACACCTTGTACCCTCGAATTTTGTGCATTTGCAAGTTTGTTCGTCTGATACCCTTGTCTTGCAATCCCCTACGTTGTGCTGGTATTTGAGTGTATTTGTTTTGTTGTCTTATCGGCTCTTTGCCTACCGCTTGGATTAGTATTATTGATCCCCGTCGAGCTACAGTCACTGACCCGTTGTGTTATTCCCCCTATTCTGTAATCGTGTGTATTTTTGTTTGTATTTAATAAACCCTTGAACCAAGGGCGTAAGTTTGCATAGGGACGGCAGGGACAAACCACTTTTCCGGATGCTCAAATTGTTCCCACCAACTTTTAAGCAACCTTATTTGCATTATATAATGACTTCAGTTATCAGTCATTTAGATTGTCTTCCTATATGTTGTAAGGATAGAAATTACCCTACCATTATTAAGCGAATTACATTATGTTCAGACTTACATGTGCCAGTCCATTTTTTCCCCGCTTAGTTTGAGGGATATTAGTTTTTTTCCGCCAACAGCAGCCACTGTAAGTAATGTAAAAAGACGTCAGTGTTGTGGAGGTGGGGAACACGCCACTAATTTTGCTACTGGTACAGTGCCTCAAGCCAATTTTACTCATTTAGATTTCTTGAAATAAAAACAGCCAGCTGAAAATAAGCTTAAAAGACTTAAATTTTAATCAAAAAGTTTGTATATTTAATCTTAAAAAACCTGTTTGTCAGAAATGTTCTTAATTGAAGAACAGATATTGTTCAAAACATTATGTGAAAGCATTTTTTTCTTGATTTAGGTGAAAAATGACCAACTTTTAGATGTATGTATGAACAAATAGTACTGTATTGGCCCGAATATAAGACTTCTTTGCATTGAAATAAGACTGAAAAAGAGGGGGTCGTCTTATATTCGCAGTCTAGACATTATACCCATTCACGACGTTAGCTGGTGCCTGATATCATTGAAGCGATGTTCTATCATGACAGATCTCAGCTACTCTCAAGTTTAACCAGTTTGCATTATTTTATTTTATTGCAATGCTTTTCTTTATTCAGATTTGTTACAGTTACAGTTAGACTTCACTTTGATGGTTAATGCAGTTATTGCAATTTTGTTGTTTTATCACAATAGATTGGTTTATTTACATTTCAAAAACCAGAAGCCATTGTTTTACGAATGTGATTGCACTTTAGTTTGCATATTTAAATGTTCAGATGTTAAGATTTGAATGAGGCAAAATAACATTCTTTTCTCTCAAATATATTGTTATAATCATTTGTTTCGGATGTACTGTAATTATTTTCTGTAAAACAATTAATTTGGTGTTCAAAAAGTCTTTTTTCAAACTTGAGTCTTGAAAAAGAGGGGGTCGTCTTATAATTAGGGCCGTCTTATATTCGCGCCAATATGGTAATATTAGTAATATTTATTTAAACTAAGTTCAAGAATCTGATGCATTCATCTGTTAACTAGCCTTTAACACTCAAAACAAGATGGAGAAAATTATTTGGCTAGATTTAACAAAAATGATCAGATTAAGACGTTATACATTTGAAGTGTGAAAGTTAGAAATACGAGTAGTTACCAAGGGGCACTTTACATGGCGAGACGAAGACGCAATGACTGTGTTGCGGAGTGGCCTCGCGTTCGTATGGTGTCGGCGAAGACGGAAGGCAAAGACGCAAACCTTGGAATCCTGCCTCCAAAGTGGAAGAATTTGATTGCGAGGGCTTGCTCTGCATGCATATCAAAAGCTCCCGCGGCGCGGGACCACCCCGATAATGTCAGCACTCGTACACGTCACAATGGGCGTGCGCAGCGGTGCTACTAAACATTAAAAACGGCAAATATGGCGGAACGTCGGCTTTAATTTACTGTTTTTAATAATATTTGTTATTTAAATATGTTGAATGTTTCCAATTTTTGTGCCTTTTTGAACGAAAGAAAATGCCATTGCTTGGAGTGGGCGGGCATGTTGTCTTACCGGCTGAGGAGGTCAAAGTGCATCATTCGCTGTCGCCTTGTAAATCTGCACTGCCCCCTAGCGCCTGGCATGAATACTACATCGTTTTCATGTGGAATTGCGACATTGTTCGAATGGAGACGGAACCATATAAATGCAAACATGAAATTTTTCGTCTTCTCGTAGAGTCACCATGTAAACGGCCCCTAAGATCCTGCCATGCCTGGGTAAATCAAATTTTTAATCAACGACACTAATGTCTCCTCGTTTAGATAAGATCAGTAGCGGCAACCCCCGAGTGATCGACGACAAACGAGCCCGACAGTTGTGCATGGACGTACGTCACTCACTCTTCTACGAGACCTGCGCCACCTACGGCTTCAACGTCGATCGAGTCTTCTCGGAGGGTGAGTTGCTTCCCGGACGCCGAAAAAGGACGCGTCCCCATTTGTTCTCTTCTCGTATGCAGCCGCCCAGAAAATGGTGGCCCAAAAGAAGCAGACGGGTCTCCAGGCCTGCAAGTCGCTGCCCAACTCTCCGAGTCACTCCGGAGGCTCAACACCGGGATCGGCCTCCTTCCCGGGACAGGTTGGAAGACCCCACCGCGTTCCTCTTTTGTGGTTACCCAAAGTTCTCTGAAGGGTTAGGGCTCCCGTCAGCAGACATTACAAATCATGTGGCGTCCACTCGTGCTTCTGCTACGAATTTCAACGAGTTTGTTACTAGTAGACATCCAATTCATTAGCAGCTAATTTAGGCCACTTCCTGTTGAAATTGAGGCATTTCTAGGTCACTTACTATTAATTTCGGATCATTTCTAAGTCCTACGACCTTCCGATTAAAAGTAAGTCATCACTAGCCTAAATTTCTACTGATCACTGTGGTGAACTTTGGGTAACAAACCCTGGCGAATCGGGTGCCAGCGGCGTTTTTACATTCCACCTTCATGGTCATCCCATCACCCCGTCCGCGCCACCCGCCGACCTTTGCTCTCAGGTCAGCAACGGCGTGGGTGGCGGCTACGCCTGTTCCCTCCCCTCCACACCCGTGCTCAGTCACAGGGAGTTGAGGGTGGCGCATGGGGAGGGTGGCGCCCGTTCACTCAAGAGCGTCCCCCGGAGGCCCTCGCTCTTCAAGGTCAGTTCACACCCGCCGCCGTCCGTCACCGTCATTTCACGCCGTCGCACTCTGCTCGTCGTCATTACGCCCACTTTTCAGTACGGCGACAGTGCTCGAGCGGTCGCTTTTTCTTCCAGAACCGGGACCCGGATAGGAAGGGCGCTGATGCTAAAGGAGATAGTGGCGCTACACGGGCCGTTCCCATCAAACAGGTTGGTGCCAAGCAAATACTGAAATTCAACTCCGCTGTAGTATTTATAGAATATGTGTTGAGGTATTTAGTAAATGAAAAGAATTTGACAAAAAAAAAAAAGCAATGTTCATCATTCACAAAATCAAGGAACTAAATTTATTGGCAAGATCGTATAATTCCGCCAAAATTTGACGAAAACTGCCCCACATTTCCATTCAATTACAATGGCACATTCAACTCCCATTTTGAATTTTTGACAAAGAAAAAAATCTTCAATGATTGTCATTATTTTTGGAAAAACAAAACAAACCAACTTTGCCCTAAAATTAAGAGGAATGGACACAAGATGTACAGGAAATGACCTGGAAACGGCTGACAATCCACAGGAAGTGACCCAAAATCAACAGGAAGTGACTCTAAATGAACAGGAACTGACCTAGGGATGCCAAAAATCAATGGAAAGCTACCCAAAATGCAAAAGTGACACGGGATGTCCCAAAACAGGCAGTGACCAAAAATGAATAGGAAATGACTCATAAATGCCCTAAACTCTACAGGACGTGCCCCAAACCAACAGAAAGTGACTCAAAATCAACATGAAGTGACCTAAAACCAACAGAATATGACCTCGGAATGCCCTAAAATTAACAGGGAGTTGCCCAAAATGCAAAGGAAGTGACACAGGATGTTCCAAAATAAACAGGAAGTGACCCAAAATAAATAGGATTTGACCCAGATATGCCTCAAACTCAATAGGAAGAGCCCCAAACCAACAGAAAGTGAACTAAAATCAAGAAAAAGTGACCCCAGATCAACAGGAAGTAACCTAAAATCAACAGACAGTGACCTGGGAATGCCTCAAAATTTAATGGGAAGTTACCTAAAATGAAAAGGAAGTGACATTGTAAGTCTCAAAATAACAGGAAGTGACCCAAAATGAATACAAACTAACCCAGATATGCCCCAAATTCAACAGGACGTGCCCAAAACCAACACTAAGTGATCCAAAATCAACAGGATGTGACCCAGATATCCTCTAAACTCAACAGGATGTGCCCCAAACCAACAGAAAATGACTCAAAATCAACATGAAGTGACCTAAAACCAACAGAATATGACCTCGGACTGCCCAAAAATTAACAGGAAGTTGCCCAAAATGCAAAGGAAGTGACACGGGATGTCCCAAATAAACAGGAAGTGACCCAAAATGTAAAAGAAGATACCCAGATATGCCCCAAAATCAGCAGGAAGTGACCTAAACCAACAGAAAGTGACCTGGTAATGTCCCAAAATAACAGGAAGTGACCCAAAATGAATAGAAACTAACCCAGATGAGCCCCAAATTCAACAGGAAAAGCCCCAAACCAACAGGAAGTGACCCAAAATCAACAGGGAGTGACCCAAAATGAATAGGGAGTCACCCAGATATGCGTCAAAATCAAAGGGAAGTGACCTAAAATCAACAGAAAGTTATCTGGGAATGCCCCAAAATGAATAGGAAGTGAGCTAAAATGAAAAGGAAGTGACCCAAAATCAACAGGAAGTGACTTGGAAATGCCCTAAAATGACCTGCGAATACACTAAAAATCAGCAGGAAGTGACATGGGAACGTTCCGAAATGAACAGGAAGTGACAGGAAATGAAAAGAAAGTGATATTGGACTGCACAAAATTAACAGGAAATGACATGGGAATGCCCCAAAATGAACAGAAAGCGGCCCAAAATCAACAGGAAATGCCCCAAAAATCAATTTAGACAATTTGGGAAGGTTTTTCTGCAAAAAGAATAATTGACCCCAAATGGACATCTTGGCAAGCCCGACTTGAAAATCAATAGGAATCCATTTTTGTGGGAATTAAATGTGACATTGGAAATGAATGGAGCCATTGAAAATGTATTGAGAGGTTTTTGTCAAATTTTGGCAGAATCATACATTTTGCCAAACACTGGCTGATAACTTTTGTACAACTGTGATTTATTTTTATTTATTTATTTTTTGTGTAAAATATGTGAATCGGACAAAAACTAGCATTTTGAAAATTTGAAAAAAACGTTTTTTTTTTTGGTCCAAAAAAAAATCTCAAATATTTTCCTCAGAGCATCCTGTGGAAGAGAAGTGGCAGCTCGCTGAATAAGGAGTGGAAGAAGAAATATGTCACCCTGTCCAAAAATGGCACCCTCTGCTACCACTCCAGCTCCAGTGTAAGAAGCAGTCCGATTGGACGACTAGTGCCGTCAATGGCAGGCATTGAGTTAATAGCAGATGCTTTGACATAGGTTGAGAAATACGCTAGTTATAACTTCATTGTAATGTGAATGCATTGGCTATGATGGGAACGTTGCCTCGTACAGGGCAATTTTGGTAGGGGCGATGAATGTTCTTATGCTTCTGCTGTTCATTGAAATGTGTTTATCACTAGTGAACCTCCAATCCGTTTCAAGTGTGACGATTGACAGCGAATGACACTCCAAACCTCCCACTTCAAGCGGATTGGACGTCTAGCACCGTTAACGAATGAGTTCATCTAAATTTGAAGTAATTGGCGTGCCATTTCAGGACTACATGCAGAACGTGCACGGGAAGGAAATCGACCTGCTACGCGTGACGGTGAAGGTTCCCGGCAAGCGGCCCCCGAGGGCCGTGGCGCCCGCGGGCCCCTCGCCGGTGCCCCCCGCCTCCTCCGGGGTCAATGGGCTCGCCAAGGAGATGCCGAGCTCTGATGGCTCCAGCACAGG
Source organism: Corythoichthys intestinalis (assembly GCF_030265065.1). NCBI lineage: Eukaryota > Metazoa > Chordata > Actinopteri > Syngnathiformes > Syngnathidae > Corythoichthys > Corythoichthys intestinalis. Next base: position 71,210,931 of record NC_080396.1, read on the forward strand.
TACCTTTATTTCACGACATAGTTAAACGTCTTAGCCTCATAATTACTTCGCTGTAAATAATACAACTTCCTCTTAGTCATCCTAACTCAAGTTTACAAGAACTTCTAGAACACTGTTCTTGGAGTATACGTGCAAGTACGTGCACTTGTAGTGCAAGTCTGCTCACTTGTAGTACAGGTCCGCCAGTGACGTGCGGTGAGGTTCATTGTTGGTGAGGCACTGACTCCTTTAGTGTCAGATTTCCAAATATATAAACCAAAAAGGGTAGCTTATTCAATTGGCTACTGGTTATTTCATATCTCATCAGCATTCTTCACAAAACACGCACACACGGTACATATTATCGATACGTAAAAGTAAGAAAATAACATGCATTTGCTGTACACCCTCAATGTGTTGGCCGTCGCAATTCTATAATTCATGCAACATAAATGAGAGTAAAGAGTGGTGTACAAAACCACAGAATTCAATTCTGACCTTTAGTGAAAAATTCAGTTGTTTTTAAAACTTGTAATTCTGATACTTTAATCAATTTATTACAGATTGCTAAACAAAAAGTGTGAAAAGAAAAACAAAGAATATTTTATTTAAGGCCAAAATTTAGTTTTTAAATATTCTATTGTATTTTTCTTAGTCTAAGTTCTTTTTTTATTTTTTTTAATTTAATTTTTTTTAATTTTTTTTTTTATATAAGATTGAAATGAAAACTGTTTGTGGTCTTGCGCCTGTCCTTCACCACAAAAACCGCCGTTACTTTGGAAGAGCATAGGTTTGGTCTCAACATTCGTAGGGACGATATAACAGCATAACCTGCATGTAGGTACACTTTTTGCTGGGGACGGGACATTAATAAGACCAAACAGATTGGATGAAGGGGGCAAAGGGCCACATTTCTCATGTATATGAACCTAATTAATTAATAGGCAAAATGATCAATGCAAAATAAATCCTTATCTACTGATAATAACTTTTACGTGCATTGGTTCAGATGATACACTGTTCGATTCAAACCTTTGTTTTAAAAAAATACTAAAGAAACATTTAGAAAACTTCCTGAATAAATGTCTGGTTTTTATTAGCATAAACATAATGAAAATAATTCACTTAATAATGGTAGGGTCAATTCTATCCTTACAACATATGGAACTATTGAAAGATCTAAATTCTCTATATAACTGAACATTATATCATGCAAAAAAGGTAAGGTTGCTTAAACGTTGGTGGGGACAATTTTAGCATCCTGAAAAGTTGGTAGTGTTATGTCCCTACCGTCCCTATGCAAACCCATGCCCTTTTTGTAAAAGTCCTCCTTAATTTCCTTTACTTTAAAAAAATCTCTCTGCCTTAATGGAGAGGATTGCTTCAATTAGATCGCTGTGTTCTATTTGACAAGCCAGAACACACAGTGGATGTGTCCAAATGTCTAGCTGACCTTTCATCTTTCTCAGCAAAACCATGTAATCGTTCTACATATAAGCCACGTTTAGAAGAGCTTACACGCTCATCATTACCACGAAATGTTAACTCCTGATTAGCTAGGATGCAGGCTGCATTAATGAGGTCTTTCAAACTCTTTCGGTTGTCCTTTACCTTAGCATTCTGGATGCTACCGTTGAGCTTCCGCTGTTCGTCAAAGCCAAATCGATCCTTGAGCTTCCAAAAGTTTTTAAAGCAATCATGCTTTGAATGTAAGTGGTCGAGCTCTCGTTTTTGCTGAGGCTTCGTGGTAGTTTTTTAATGTCACAATGTCTCGTGTTAGTCCAGACATTGGCACAAGTTGAGAAGAAAAGGCAGGGAAAGCAGCAAAGCCGATTTTTCGAAGGACAGCCACATAGCCAGTCTTTTCGGGTGCACCAGTCCGTTTGAAAAGTGCGAGTTATCTTCTGTCCCGTAGTTTGAAGCAAACCTTTTAGCTCCGGTGTTGTTAATCGCGTCCACTTTTGACGGAAAGTCCAGTTTCACGTACGCCCCCTTTCAGTGCGGCAGAGTACTATCTGCCGCAACCTGTGCATTTTCACTGCGGTTTTATTTCCCATCAGCAAAACTAAATATGTCACTAACAAAAATTAAACTTTAAGGGTTAAAGACATTAGCCAGACTGTGGAAAATCAGGTCAAATAAACGTATCTGGAAACATTATAATGGCGACATGCAGATGTACGGCAACCAGCACGCTCCAATTCCATGTATCAACCCAGTTTGTTATGGAATGCGCAATCAGAGGTGAGGCTTTACTCGTTGCTGCTGCACTTCTCGTTTCATTTCGTTATTTGAACAGGAAATGGGCAAATTCAGCGATTTTGACTATAAAAAATGTTTGAAATGAGTCATACATAAAGTGCAATTGACAAATATTAATATAAATTTGATGCTATAATTATTTTTTTGTCATGATGACAGGTGAGGCTCTGCCTCACCTGCCTCCCCTGACCGCACGTCACTGAGGTCCGCGCACTTGTAGTACAGATCTACACACTTGTAGTACAGATCCGCGCACTTGTAATACAGGTGCACACAAGTAAGCACACTTGGAGTGCAAGTACGCGCAAGACTGCGCACTTGTAGTACAGGTCCGAGCAAGTACGCACACTTGGAGTGAAACTGAATGCACGTACGCGCACTTGTCATGCAAGTCTGCGCGCTTGTAGTGCAAGTTTGTGCACTGGTTGTACAGGTGCGCGCAGGTCTGCGCACTTGCAGGGCAAATATGTGCACTTGTAGTACAGGTCCGCGTACTTGTAGTGCAGGTTCGCGCACTTGTAGTGCACGTCCGAGCAAGTACGCACACTTGGAATGCAACTGCATGCAAGGTCACGCACTTGTAATGCAAATCTGCGCACTTGTAGTACAGGTGCGCAGGTCCTCACACTTGTAGTACAGGTCCGCGCAAGTATGCACACATGGAGTACAAGTGCGCGCAAGTACAGGTCCGCGTATTGTAGTGAAGGTTCGCGCACTTGTAGTGCACGTCCGAGCAAGTACGCACACTTGGAATGCAACTGCATGCAAGGTCGCACACTTGTAATGCAAGCCTGTGCGCTTGTAGTGCAAGTTTGTGCACTTGTAGTACAGGTGCGCGCAGGTCTGCGCACTTGCAGTGCAAATATGTGCACTTGGAGTACAGGCCTGCGTACTTGTAGTGCAGGTTTGCGCACTTTTAGTGCACGTCCGAGCAAGTACGCACACTTGGAATGCAACTGCATGCAAGGTCGCGCACTTGTAATGCAAGCCTGCGCGCTTGTAGTGCTAGTTTGTGCACTTGTAGTACAGGTGCGCGCAAGTCTGCGCACTTGCAGTGCAAATCTGCGCACTTGTAGTACAGGTGCACAGGTCCGCGCACTTGTAGTAAAGGTCCGCGCAAGTATGCACACTTGGAGTGCAAGTGCGCGCAAGTACGCGCAAGTACGCGCACTTGTAGTGCAAGTTTGCGCGCTTGTAGTGCAAGTTTGTGCACTGGTAGTACAGTCGCGCGCAAGTCTGCGCACTTGCAGTGCAAATATGTGCACTTATAGTACAGGTCCGCGCAATTGTAGTACAGGTCCGCGCAAGTATGCACACATGGACTGCAAGTGCGCGCAAGTACGTGCACTTGTAGTGCAAGCTTGTGCACTGGTAGTAACAGAGGCGCGCAAGTCAGCGCACTTGTAGTACAGGTACGCGCACTTGTAGCACAGCTCCACGCAAGTACGCGCACTTGTAGCGCAATTCTGCACGCTTGTAGTGCAAGTTTGTGCACTTGTAGTACAAGTTTGTGCACTTGTAGTACAAGTGCGCGCAAGTCTGCGCACTTGCAGTGCAAATCTGCGCGCTTGTAGTACAGGTGCGTGCACCTGTAGTACAGGTCCGCGCACTTATAGTACTGGTCCGCGCACTTATAGTACAGGTCTGCGCAAGTATGCTCACTTGGAGTGCAAGTGCACGGAAGTACGCGCATTTGTAGTGTAGTTTGTGCACTGGTAGTACAGGTGCGCGCATGTTTGCGCACTTGCAGTGCAAATATGTGCTCTTGTAGTACAGGTGCGCACACTTGTAGTACAGGTCCACGCACTTGTATTACAGATGTGCGCAGTTGTAGTACAGGTCCACGCACTTGTATTACAGATGTGCGCAGTTGTAGTACAGGTCCGCGCACTTGTAGTACAGGTCCGCACAACTATGAACACTTGGAGTGCAGGTGCGCGCAAGTACGCGCACTTGTAGTGAAAGTCTGCGCGCTTTTAGTGCAAGTTTGTGCACTGGTAGTACAGGTGCGCGCAAGTTTGCGCACTTGCAGCGTAAATCTGCGCACTTGTAGTACAGGTACGCGCAAGTACACACACTTGCAGTATAGGTCCGCGCACTTATAGTACACATCCATGCAAGTATGCACACTGGTAGTACAGGTGCGCGCAAGTCTGCGCACTTGCAGTGCAAATATGTGCACTTGAAGTACAGGTGCGTACACTTGTAGTACAGATCCGCGCACTTGTAGTACAGATGCGCACACTTGTAGTACAGGTCCGCGCACTTGTAGTACAGGTCCGTGCAAGTATGCACACTTGGAGTGCAGGTGCACGCAAGTACGCGCACTTGTAGTGCAAGTCTGCGCGCTTGTAGCGCAAGTTTGTACACTGGTAGTACAGGTGCGCGCAAGTCTGTGCACTTGTAGTACAGGCACGCGGAAGTATGCATACTTGTAGTACAGGTCCGCGCACTTGTAGTACAGTGCCTTGCAAAAGTATTCGGCCCCCTTGAATCTTGCAACCTTTCGCCACATTTCAGGCTTCAAACATAAAGATATGAAATTTAATTTTTTTGTCAAGAATCAACAACAAGTGGGACACAATCGTGAAGTGGAACAACATTTATTGGATAATTTAAACTTTTTTAACAAATAAAAAACTGAAAAGTGGGGCGTGTAATATTATTCGGCCCCTTTACTTTCAGTGCAGCAAACTCACTCCAGAAGTTCAGTGAGGATCTCTGAATGATCCAATGTTGTCCTAAATGACCGATGATGATAAATAGAATCCACCTGTGTGTAATCAAGTCTCCGTATAAATGCACCTGCTCTGTGATAGCCTCAGGGTTCTGTTTAAAGTGCAGAGAGCATTATGAAAATCAAGGAACACACCAGGCAGGTCCGAGATACTGTTGTGGAGAAGTTTAAAGCCGGATTTGGATACAAAAAGATTTCCCAAGCTTTAAACATCTCAAGGAGCACTGTGCAAGCCATCATATTGAAATGGAAGGAGCATCAGACCACGGCAAATCTACCAAGACCCAGCCGTCCTTCCAAACTTTCTTCTCAAACAAGGAGAAAACTGATCAGAGATGCAGCCAAGAGGCCCATGATCACGCTGGATGAACTGCAGAGATCTACAGCTGAGGTGGGAGAGTCTGTCCATAGGACAACAATCAGTCGTACACTGCACAAATCTGGCCTTTATGGAAGAGTGGCAAGAAGAAAGCCATTTCTCAAAGATATCCATAAAAAGTCTCGTTTAAAGTTTGCCACAAGCCACCTGGGAGACACACCAAACATGTGGAAGAAGGTGCTCTGGTCAGATGAAACCAAAATTGAACTTTTTGGCCACAATGCAAAACGATATGTTTGGTGTAAAAGCAACACAGCTCATCACCCTGAACACACCATCCCAACTGTCAAACATGGTGGTGGCAGCATCATGGTTTGGGCCTGCTTTTCTTCAGCAGGGACAGGGAAGATGGTTAAAATTGATGGGAAGATGGATGCAGCCAAATACAGGAACATTCTGGAAGAAAACCTGTTGGTGTCTGCACAAGACCTGAGACTGGGACGGAGATTTATCTTCCAACAGGACAATGATCCAAAACATAAAGCCAAATCTACAATGGAATGGTTCAAAAATAAACGTATCCAGGTGTTAGAATGGCCAAGTCAAAGTCCAGACCTGAATCCAATCGAGAATCTGTGGAAAGAGCTGAAGACTGCTGTTCACAAACACTCTCCATCCAACCTCACTGAGCTCGAGCTGTTTTGCAAGGAAGAATGGGCAAGAATGTCAGTCTCTCGATGTGCAAAACTGATAGAAACATACCCCAAGCGACTTGCAGCTGTAATTGGAGCAAAAGGTGGCGCTACAAAGTATTAACGCAAGGGGGCCGAATAATATTGCACGCCCCTTTTCAGTTTTTTATTTGTTAAAAAAGTTTAAATTATCCAATAAATTTTGTTCCACTTCACGATTGTGTCCCACTTGTTGTTGATTCTTGACAAAAAATTAAAATTTTATATCTTTATGTTTGAAGCCTGAAATGTGGCGAAAGGTTGCAAGGTTCAAGGGGGCCGAATACTTTTGCAAGGCACTGTACAGGTCCGCGCAAGTATGCACACTTGAAGTGCAAGTCTGCGCACTTGGAGTGCAAGTTTGTGCACTGGTAGTACAGGTGTGCGCAAGTTTCCGCACTTGCAACGCAAATCTGTGCACATGTAGTACAGGTCCGTGCACTTTTAGTATAGGTCCACGCAAGTAGGCACACTTCAAGTGCAAGTGCACTCGAGTACGCGCACTTGTAGTGCAAGTCTGTGCACTTGTAGTGCAAGTCTGCGCACTTGTAGTACAGATACGGGACTCCGGTTTCCTCCCACATCTCAAAAACATGCGTGGTAGGCTGATTGAACACTCTAAATTGTCCATTGGTATGAGCATGTGCGTGAATGGTTGTTTTTCTCATTGTGCTCTGTGATTAGCTGGCAACCCATTCAGGGTGTATCCTGCCTACTGCCCATAGTTAGCTCGGATAGACTCCAGCACCTCCGTGACCCTCGTGAGGATAAGCAGCATGTAAAATGAATGAATGAATGCATATGTATATACAGTATATAAACACCTACTACAAATTGGAAAATCCTAAATCTAAAAAAAAAAAAAAAAAATTAAACTTTTTTTTTTTTATTTGTAGCACATGTAATTAGGTTGTTGTTGCCATCGTTGTCGTTATTGTTGTGGCCATAGCTGTCATTTCATTGTTATAGTTTTGCCACCATTCCTCAGATATCATTGAGTCCAGATTTTATACTTATTAACAAATAGATTGAGTAAGATAGAATGTAGGTGCTAATAGTGACAGTTAAAATAAATTGTTATATATATCTATATAGATGAAAACTAGTATGCAAACAAGTTTATATGTCTACACATTCAATATAGCTTGGAGTACAGGGCTGGCAAGCGGAAGCTCTGATGCTGGAGGCTAACCCCTCGGCGCGGGCTTCCAAAACTTCTTTTAATGCACGGTAGCAATGGGTGGTCCTGTTGCCTGGGGGTTGCTACCCTCTGGCAGCAGGTCCCCAAATAACATTGGATAATGAATAATACACATCTTAAGAAAAACGGTTGTCATCATGAGCACCAGTAAAGCTGTTGCATAGACTTCATAATGTAATGATGGCTCAGATCGGTCATGCACTGCGCCTCGCATTCAAGTAGAAGGCCGCCCACATGAAGAGGAGCTATTCACAAACACACGCAGTGATCTCACGCCGGATTTCTGTTGAAAAAGTACGAAAACTGTACCGCATATAAACAGGAAGGATTGCCTCAGGAGTGATTTGTTCAAGGATTCATGGTAATTATTATAATTATCGTACCATGCATGCATTTTGAAACGTTGTAAAAAATAAATGGGAGAAATTAGCCGCTACTGCATTGGCATTATATATTTTTTTATGCTTTTAACCAAGAATAGAGACTGTTTTACGTCCATATCTATGAAGAATTTGGGGATTTAAGCATTTATTTACAAGAATTTTCACCAGAAAAGCTATGTTTACATCAGGCAGCCGCTAGCTACATTCACTAACAGACTAGCACTGTACTTCGACATACAGTGGGGCAAATAAGTATTTAGTCAACCACTAATTCTGCAAGTTCTCCCACTTCAAGATATTGGAGAGGCCTGTAATTGTCAACATGGGTAAACCTCAACCATGAGAGACAGAATTTGGGGGGAAAAAAAAAACAGAAAATCACGTTGTTTGATTTTTAAAGAATTTATTTGCAAAACATGGTGGAAAATAACTATTTGGTCAATACCAAAAGTTCAACTCAATACTTTGTTATGTACCCTTTGTTGGCAATAACGGAGGCCAAACGTTTTCTGTAACTCTTCACAAGCTTTTCACACACTGTTGCTGTTATTTTGGCCCATTCATCCATGCAGATCTCCTTTAGCGCAGTGATGTTTTGGGGCTGTCGTTGGCCAACAAGGACTTTCAACTCCCTCCACAGATTTTCTATGGGGTTGAGATCTGAAGACTGGCTAGGCCACTGCAGGACCTTGAACTGCTTCTTACAAAGCCACTCCTTTGTTGCCTTGGCTGTGTGTTTGGGTTTTAATTGTCATGCTGAAAGACCCAGCCACGTCTCATCTTCAATACCCTTGCTGATGGAAAGAGATTTTCACCCAAAATCTCTCGATACGTGGCCCCATTCATTCTTTCCTTTACACAGATCAGTCGTCCTGGTACCTTTGCAGAGAAACAGCCCCAAAGCATGATGTTTCCACCCCCATGCTTCACAGTTGGTATGCTGTTCTTTGGATGCAATTCCGTATTCTTTCTCCTCCAAACAGGAGAACCTGTGTTTCTACCAAAAAGTTCTATTTTGGTTTCATCTGACCGTAACACATTCTCCCAGTCCTCTTCGGGACCATCCAAATGCTCTCTAGCGAACCGCAGACAGGCCTGGACGTGTACTTTCTTCAGCAGGGGGACACATCTGGCAGTGCAGGATTTGAGTCCCTGGCGGCGCATTGTGTTACTGATAGTAGCCTTTGTTACTGTGGTCCGTGTGGTTCTGGGATTTTTGCTCACCGTTCTTGTTATCATTTTGACACCACGGGGTGAGATCTTGCATGGAGCCCCAGATCGAGGGAGATTATCAGTGGTCTTGTATGTCTTCCATTTTCTAATAATTGCTCCCACAGTTGATTTCTTTACACCAAGCGTTTTACCTATTGCAGATTCAGTCTTTCCAGCCTGGTGCAGGTCTACAATTTTGTCTCTGGTGTCCTTCGACAACTCTTTGGTCTTGGCCATAGTGGAGTTTGGAGTGTGACTGACTGAAGTTGTGGACAGGTCTTTTATACCGATAATGAGTTAAAACAGGTGGCATTAATAGAGGTAATGAGTGGATCCTCGTTAGACCTCGTTAGAAGAAGTTAGACCTCTTTGACAGCCAGAAATCTTGCTTGTTTGTAGGTGACCAAATATTTATTTTCCACTCTAATTTGGAAATAAATTTTTAAAAATCAAACAATGTGATTTTCAGTTTTTTTTTCTCCGCATTCTGTCTCTCATGGTTGAGGTTTAACCATGTTGACAATTACAGGCCTCTTTAATCTTTTCAAGTAGGAGAACTTGCACAATTGGTGGTTGACTAAATATTTATTTGCCCCACTGTATTTACGTAAAATAAAGTCTAACCCTTTTTTTTTTTTTTTTTGCTTTTAACCAAGAATCGAAACCGTTTTAAGTCCATATCTATAAAGAATTTTGGGATTTAAGCATTTATTCACAAGAATTTTCACCGGAAAAGCTCTGTTTACGCCAAGCGGCCGCTAGCTACATTCACTAACAGACTAGCATTGTACTTCAACATCTTTACCTTAAATAACTGCATGGTTTTTTTGCTTTTAACCAAGAATTGAGAATTCAGAATTCAGGGATTTAAGCATTAATTCACAAGAATTTTCAATGAAAAAAGCTCTTTGTCTGTGATCTCACTCGGTCAGTTTTGATGGCCAATGCAGGCCCCCTATTTATCGGCCCCGTGCCCCGTCCTGTATGATCAATATATGGGGACAGCGGTGATGGTGGTGGTAGTGATGTCAGTAGTGATAGTGATGATGCAATGATGATGACGATATTGGGAAGTGTTTGAAATTTTAAGGTGTGAATTATGGGTGGGACTCAAAAAAGTGGTGCATCTTCCCACTCCTTTTCAAGCTACATATGTATGTATTTATTATTATTTTCTTAAATTCATGATTGCTGTTATTGTTTCCCCCCCTTTCTTATTGTTGTATTTCTTTATTACTGCTCAAAATAAATCAGTCAATCTAAAATATAAAAAGTTTGAAGGCATGAGTGTGTGCGTGAATGGTTGTATGTCTCATTGTGCCCTGCGAGTGGCTGGGTATACCCCGCCTACTGTCCGCAGTTAGCTGGGACAGGCTCCAGCCTCTCCGCGACCCAGGTGAGGAAAAGCAGTAGAGAAAATGAATGAATGAGTGAATTTTATATATTTATAACTTGCTTTGATTTTTTTTAATTAGAGATTTTCTCATTTTTATCCGTATTTTTCCAATTTAATTTTCCATATTGAGTATTTTTGTTAAATGTAAATTCAGGCATCAAGGAGTTAACCGTTAGCCATTTTTGTTTTGTTTTGTTTTTTTTTTTCCCAAAAATTCAGGTAGAATAGCTTGACTAGTAATCCTATTTTGTGGATAAAGGTATGAATTTCCTCTTTTTGTGTTTTTGTCAGTTCCCCAGTTGTGTCCTTCCACCCTGTCTGTGCTGGACGACCGCTCCACCACTGTCGGGGAACGAGGACTTCAACGCTGCCCCTCGTCCCTGTCCACAAAAGCACAAAGCGTCGGTATGTACTCAACCAAAAAGAGGAAAAAAGTTTGAAAAGGCTTCAAACACATTCTGTATTACCCCCCCCCCCCATAAAAAGATTTTGCGTTGGGCAATAACATAAACACATAAATAATTTTAAATAAAATGAATGACCGTATTAATTAATTTTTATACAGAAAGTAATTACAGTAGATCTGAAACAAATGATTATAACTAGGGTTGTTCCGATCATGTTTTTTTGCTCCCGATCTGATCGTTTTAGTTTGAGTATCTGCCAATCTCGATATTTCCCGATCCGATTGCTTTTTTTTTGTGCTCCCGATTCAATTCCAATCATTCCCGATAATTTTTCCCGATCATATACATTTTGGCAATGCATTAAGAAAAAAATAAAACTCGGACGAATATATACATTCAACATACAGTACATAAGTACTGTATGTGTTTATTATGACAATAAATCCTCAAGATGGCATTTACATTATTAACATTTTTTCTGTGAGAGGGATCCACGGATAGAAAAACTTGTAATTCTTAAAGGATAAATGTGACCTTGTATATTGTGACTAAATATTGCCATCTATTGTATTTGTTGAGCTTTCAGTAAATGATACTGTTGCCATTTAACTTCTGCCCAAATGCATGATGGGAAGTGCAACCATGACTGTGCGTAGTGGTACCACTTGATATGTCTTCTCTGCGTTGGGAAATAAAATAGGGTGTTAAGAAAAAGATCAACTACTACCTTTCTTTCCCACATTGCTTCCCACGATATTTCTAATTGTTGAGAGAGGGATTGTAAGGCTTTAGCCAATTAAAAAAAAGCTTCAAAGGCTGCCAAAATTTTCTCTACTCATTTAACATTGCCTTTTAACTCTATGTATACGTAAAACAGTGCCATTATAGATTTAACGCGACAATGCGTGAGTGGGTAGTGCAGCGCATGCATTAATTGCGTTAAATATTTAAAAGTTAAAATTACCACCGTTAAAGTGATAAATTTGATAGCCCTAGTTCAAGCCAAAACTAAAGACTCTGGATGAGTGTAAGACATTTTGTCTGTAACGTTAAATACAATTAGAAAATGATTTAATTAAAAAAAAATATATATATCTAAAAAAGGCATGTCCGATATTTTTTTGCCGATTCCGATAATTTGAAAATGACGTGATCGGACCCGATCGATGCCGATCGATCGGGACATCTCTAATTATAACAATACATTTGAGAGAAAATTATGTTATTTTGACTCATTTAATCTTAATATCTGAACATTTATTTATGTAAACTAAAGTGCAATCACATTCGTAAATGAAGGGTTTCTGGTTTTTGAAATGTAAATAAACCAATCTATTGTGATAAAATAACAAAATTGCAATAACTGCATTAACCATCAAAGTGAAGTCTGACTGTGACTGTAGTCTTGAAACAAATCTGAATAAAGAAAAACATTGCAATAAAATAATGCAAACTGGTTAAACTTGAGAGTAGCTGAGATCTGTCATGACAGAACATTGCGTCAATGATATCTGGCGCCATCTAGCGTCGTGAATGGGTATAACATCTTGACCGCGAATATAAGACGACCCCCACTTTTTCAGTCTTATTTCAACACAAAAAACACCGTCTTATATTCAGGCCAATACGGTAATTGAAGTATCAATTTTGGAATTAAAAAAAAAAAAAAAAAAAAGAATAAATAAAAAGAATGCAAAAAGTCATGAGTAATAAAATTGGTAAATAATTCTAAATAAAATAATACTTAAATATTTTTTACAAATTAGTGAATTTAAGGTATTTTACGTAGCCCCTTAAGGGACATTATTTTAATTTTACATATTTTTGTAGTCATTATTTATGTATTTTATTATCATAATTTCATTTATTTAGTGTATCTAATGCATTTCTATTATATAGATTTATATAATGTATTTTTAAAATATTCATAATTATATATATATATATATATATATTTTTTTTTTAATGTATATATTTGTTTGAATTTTTTTGTTTCCAAGCATAAATTACACAGACATATACACACACACACACACACACATATATATATATATATATATATATATATATATATATATATATATATATATATATATATATATATATATAAATATATAATATTTAATTGCAGTATCAGAAATTACAGGCAGTTCATAGCTCCATGCGCTGGGAGGCACTAAAATGCCAGGTAGAATTAGAGCCAAGAAGATGCTTAGTAGATAATCCTTGTGTTTACTCTATTGTTGTTTTATTTGTCACCAAAATGTATTATATCGTAGCACATGGTGATATGAGTTAAATTTGGAATACCTTTTTTCCCCTGACAACAGATGCCCTCGAAGGGACGTCGGGACCTTTTTCCGGAAAAGACGCCGGCCAATCATCTCCCATGAGCGACCGCAAGAAGAACAAAAGGAAGAAGAGCATGAATCAGAAAGGAGACGCCGCCGCCACAGCCGTCGCCGTCGGGCAAGCGGAAGGTCATTTTAAAGCTTTGATTTTTTTTTTCTTTTTCAAGCTTCCCATGATTCGGCTAAGCTTAGCATTTCTGCATCAACCTTCTTCTAAGCGCTTTGATGGCTTTTCATCGTGCGATGACATATTTACACAGTACGAGTGGAATTAATGAAGGTTTTTTTTTTGTTTTTTTGTAGCAGTTACTACTCAAGTGCTAAAATCCATAAGTCGCAAAATGAACAGGAAGTCACCCAAAATCAACAGGAAGTGACCTGGAAATACCCTAAATTCATCAGGAGTGACCTGAAATGGACAAGAATTGATCCAAGAATGACCCCAAATCAACAGGAAGTGTCCTGGAAATGCCCGGATATTGACAGGAAGTGACTTAAATGCCCCAAAAGAAACAGTAGGTTCCCCCAAATGCCCCAAAATAAACAGGAAGTGACTTTTAAATGCCCCAAAATGAACAGGAAATGAACCAAACCCAACAGGAACAGGAAGTGACATTTAAATGCCATAAAATGAACAGGAAGTACCCCCAAAATCAACATGAAGTGACCTGTAAATGTCCCAATATTAACCGGAAGTGACCCAAAAAAATCCTCAAAATGAACAGGACGTGACCTAGGAATGTCCCAAAATCAACAGGAAGTGACCTGCAAATGCCCCATAATGAACAGGAAGTGACCTAAAAATTCCCCAAAATGAATAGGAAGTGCCACAAAATGAACAGGAAGTGTCTTTTAAATGCCCAAAAATGAAGAGGAAGTACCCCAAAATGAACAGGAAGTGAACCAAACACAACAGAAAGTTATTTTTAAATGCCCTAAAATGAACAGGAAGTGCCCCAAAATCAACATGAAGTGACTTGAAATGAACAGGAAGTGACCTGTGAATGCCCAATATTAACAGGAAGTGACCTAAACATTTCCCCAAAATGAATATGAAGTGACCTAGTAATGTCCCAAAATCAACAGGATGTGACCTTTAAATGCCCCAATATGGACAGGAAGTGACTTAAATGTCCCAAAATAAACAGTAGGTTCCCCCAAATGCACCAAAATAAACAGGAAGTGAACCAAACCCAACTGGAAGTGACTTTTAAATGCCCTAAAATGAACAAGAAGTGCCCCCAAATCAACGAAGTGATCTGGGTATGCCCAGTAATCAACAGCAAGTGACCTGAAACGAACAGGAAGTTACCTAAGAATGTTCAAAAATCAACAGGAAGTGAACTAAAAAATTCCCCAAAACAAACAGGAAGTTACCGAGGAATGTCCCAAAATCAACAGAAAATGACCTGTAAATGCCCCATAATGAACAGGAAGTGTCCCCCCAAAAAAACAACAGGAAGTGACCTGAAATGCCCCAATATTAACATGAAGTGACCTAAAAGTTCCCCAAAATGAACAGGAGGGGACCCAAGAATGTCACAAAACCAACAGGAAGTGACCTGTAAATGCCCCAAAATGAAAAGAAATTAACCTAAAAAAATGCCACAAAATGAACAGAAAGTACCCCAAAATGCACTAAAATGAACAGGAAGTGAACCAAACCCAACAGGAAGTGACCTAGAAATGTCCCAAAATCAACAGGAATTGACTTTTAAATGCCCCAAAACGAACAGGAAGTGCCCCAAAATGAACGGGAAGTAAACCAAACACAACAGGAAGTGACTTTTAAATGCCCCAAAATGCACTTAAATGAACAGGAAGTGCCCCAAAATGGACAGGAAGTGAACCAAACTCAACAGGCGGCGACCTAGGAATGTCCCAAAATCAACAGGAAGTGACCTGTTAATGTCCCAATATTAACAGGAAGTGACCTAAAAATTCCCCAAACTGAACAGGAAGTGCCCCAAAATGCACCAAAAAGGAACAGGAAGTGAACAAAAACAAAAATAGGAAGTTACTTGTAAATGCCCCAAAATGGATAGGAAGTGCCCCAAAATAGTGAACCAAACTCAACAGGAAGTGACTTTTAAAAGCCCTAAAATCAACAGGAAGTGACTTCAGTTTACTGACCATCAATGACAGCCAATCAAGTTAACAGTGGGGACTCATTTTTTTTTAGTAGTTGCTACTAAACTACTAATAATGGAAGGTTTGCGTCTGTCTGTCTGTCTGTCTGTCTCAATGCGCTTGACTTGACTTGCTTTGTCTTCTTTCTGCCTGTGTACTTGTCTCTCGCTCTGCAGCCAAACGCAAAATGTGGAAGTTAAAAAGCTTCGGTAGCTTGAGAAACATTAACAAGACAGGTAACACTTGTGCTCCTGTTCGTCGCATTCGGGTTTCCTTTCGGCACGTCTGCATGCGCCTTCTTTCCTCGGAGCGCTCAATGGTTGATCCGCGTACCGTTTTGTCTTTCAGATGAAGAAAATGCCGACTTTATCATTGTGTCCTTTACCGGACAGACGTGGCACTTTGAGGCTCCCAGTCTGGAAGAGAGGGACTCGTGGGTGGCGGCCATCGAGAGTCAGATCTTGGCCAGCCTGCAGTCTTGTGAGAGTAGCAGAAACAAGGTAAGCTCACTCAGCTAACCCAATGTCTGGCGTGATTTGGGTTTTATCTGATACCGGTTATTCTCCTGGACTTTTAAAAACTGTTCCAGTGCTTAAACAATTTTTGCACATATAAAAAAAAACTACCCTCTCATTTTCAGTGCTAAAAAAAAAACAATCTAACAATCAAACAGGCAGTGACCAATAAAATCTCCCCAAATCAACAGGAAGTTACCCAGAAATGCCACTGAATCAAAAGGAAGTGACCAGAGTTGAACCAAAATCCACAGGATAAGAACTGAAATGAAAAGGAAAAGCCTTGGAATCAACAGGAAGGGACCTGCAAATGGCCCAAAATTAACAGGAAGTGTTGATTTTAATATAAAAGTGACCCAAATCAATGGGAAGGGACCCGAAATGCACCTAAATCAACAGGAAGTGACCAAAAATGAACCAAAAGTGACCTTGAAATGCACTTAAATCAGCAGGAAGTAACCTAAAATCAATAGGAAGTGACCTGAAAATGCCCCCAAAAATCAACAGGAAGTGTTGATTTTATTATAAAGGTGACCCAAAAACATAGCTCATGACCAGAAATGCACTCAAATCAACAGGGAGTGACCTGAAATGTGTGTGAAATGTACCAAAACGAACAGAAAGTGACTCCAAATTAACAGGAAGTAACCTAAATTCAATAGGAAGTGTCGCGTAAATGCCACAAAATCAACAGGAAATGTGGATTTTAATATAAAGTTGACCCAAATCCATAGCTCATGACCCAAAATGAACCACAATTGACCCAGAAATTTCTCAAAATCAACTCCAAGTGACCCGAAATGTGTGTGAAATGTACCAAAATGGACAGAAAGTGACTTAAAATGAACAGGAAGTAACCTCAAATCAATAGGAAATGACATGTAAATGCCCCAAAATCAACAGGAAGTGTTGATTTTAATATAAAAGTGGCCCAAATCAACAGGAAGTGGCCCAAAATGAACCGGAATTTGCCCAGAAATGCCCCAAAATCAACAGGGCGTGACCTGAAATGCGTGTGAAATGTACCAAGCGGACAGAAAGTGACTCAAAATTAATATAAAAGTGACCTGAAATGAACCGGAATTAACCCAATATTGCCCCAAAATCAAATGGAAGTGACCTGGAAATGCACCAAAATTAGCAAAAAGTGACTCAAAATTAACAGGAAGTAGCCTAAAATCAATAAGGAAGTGACCTGTAAATGCCCAAAAAATCAATATAAAGGTGACCCAAATCCATAGCCCATGACCCGAAATGCACTCAAATCAAGAGGAAGTGCCCTGAAATGAGTGTCAAATGTACCAAAACTAACAGAAAGTCGCACAAAATTAGCAGGTAGTAACCTAAAATTAGAAAGAAGTGACCTGTAATGCACCAATATGAACCTGAAGTGTTGATTTTAATACGAAGGTGACCCAAATCCATAGCTCATTTCCCGAAATGCGCTTAAAACAACAGGAAGTGACCCAAGATGAAGCAGAATTGAACCAGAAATATTCCAAAATCAACAGGGCGTGACCTGAAATGTGTGTGAAATGTACCAAAATCAACAGGAAGTGACCTGTAAATGCCCTCAAATGAAAGGGAAGTGATTTATTTTAATAAAAAAGTGACCCAAATCAACAGGAAGTGACCCCAAATGAACCGGAATTGACCCAGAATTGCCCCATAATCAACAGGAAGTGACCTGGAAATGCACCAAAATTAGCAAAAAGTGACTCAAAGATAACAGGAAGCAACCTACAATCAATAGAAAGTGACTTTGCAATGCCCCAAAATTAATAGGAAGTGTTCATTTTTAAAATAAAAGCGACTCAGATTAACAAGAAGTGACCCAGAAATGCACTTAAATCAACAGGAAGTAACCTGTAAATGCCCCAAAATTAACAGGAAGTGCTGATTTTAATATAAGTGTGACCCAAATCAACAGGAAGTGGCCCAAAATGAATCGGAATTGACCCTGAAATGCCCCCAAATCAACAGGAAGTGCGTATTTTAATATAAATGTGACCCAACTCAACAGGAAGTGGCCCAAAATGAACCGGAATTGACCCTGAAATGCCCCCAAATCAACAGGAAGAGACCTGGAAATGCACCAAAATTGATCAAGGGTGACTTGATTTTGGAATGTACCAAAATTAGCAAAAAGTAGGGCTGTCAAAATTATCGCGTTAACGGGCGGTAATTAATTTTTAAAATTAATCACATTAAAATATTTGACGCAATTAACGCACAAGCTCCGCTCAAATGTCAGCAGAGCGTAATGTCTGCTTGTTACTTGGTTTTTGGTGTTTGGCGCCCTCTGCTGGCGCTTGGGTCCAACTGATTTTATGGCTTTCAGCACCATGAGTGAGCATGGTGTAGTTATTGATATCAACAATGGCGAGCTATTAGTTTATTTTCTGATTGAAAATTTTACAAATTTTAATAAAACGAAAACATTAAGAGGGGTTTTAATATAAAATTTCTTTAACTTGTTCTAACATTTATCTTTTAAGAACTACAAGTCTTTCTATAAATGGGTCGCTTTAAGAGAATGTTGATAATGTTAATACCATCTTGTTGATTTATTGTTATAATAAACTAATACAGTACTTATGTACCGTACGTTGAATGTATATATCCGTCTTGTGTCTTATCTTTCCATTCCAATAATAATTTACAGAAAAATATGGCATATTTTATAGATGGTTTGAATTGCGATTAATTACGATTAATTCATTTTTAAGCTGTCATTAACTCGATTAAAAATTTTAATCGTTTGACAGCCCTAGCAAAAAGCAACTCAAAATTAACAGGAAGTATCCTAAAATCAATAGGAAGTGACCTGGAAATGCCCCCAGATTAACTGGAAGTGTTGATTTTAATGTACAAGTGACCCAAATCAACGTGAAGTGAGCTGTAAATGTCCCCAAAATTGACAGGAAGTGTTGATTTTACTAAAAAGGTGATCCAAATCCAGAGCTCATGACCCGAAATGCACTCAAATCAACAGGAACTGACCTAAAATCAGTGTCAAATGTACCAAAACGAACAGAGAGTGACACAAAATTAACAGGAAGTAACCTAAAATCAGAAGGAAGTGACCTGTAATGCTCCAAAATGAACTTGAAGTGTTGATTTTAATGAAAATATGACCCAAATCCATAGCTCATGACCTGAAATGCACCGAAAGCAACAGGAAGTGACCAGAAATGAAACAAAATTATCTGGAAGTGTTGATTTTGGAATGTACAAAAATGAACAAAAAGTGACTCAAAATTAACAGAAGGTAAGTTAAAATCAATAGGAAGTGACCTGTAAATGCCCCCAAATGAAAGGGAAGTGATTGATTTTAATATAAAAGTGACTCAGATTAACAGAAAGTGACCCAGAATTGCCCCCAAATCATGAAAATGTACCAAAACAAACAAAGTGACTCAAAATTAACAGGAAGCAACCTAAATTCAATTGGAAGTGAACTGTAAATGCCCCAAAATTAACATGAAGTGTTGATTTTGATGTAAAAGTGACCCAAATCAACTGGAAGTGACCTGTAAATGCCCCAAAATCAACAGGAAGTGTTGACTTTAATATAAAAGTGACCCAAATCAACAGGAAGTGCCCCAAAATGAACCGGAATTGACCCTGAAATCCCCTAAAACAATCCGAAGTGCCCTGTAAATGCACCAAAAGTAACAGGAAGTGTTGATTTTAGTGTAAAAGTGACCCAAATAAACAAGTACTGTCCTGTAAATGCCCCAAAATCAACAGAAAACACAGATTTTTAGGGTTGTTCCGATCATGTTTTTTTGCTCCCGATCCGATCGTTTTAGTTTGAGTATCTGCCGATCCCGATATTTCCCGATCCGATTGCTTTTTTTTTGCTCCCGATTCAATTCCAATCATTCCCGATAATTTTTCCCGATCATATACATTTTGGCAATGCATTAAGAAAAAAATTAATAAAATTCGGACGAATACATACATTAAACATACAGTACATAAGTACTGTATTTGTTTATTATGACAATAAATCCTCAAGATGGCATTTACATTATTAACATTCTTTCCGTGAGAGGGATCCACGGATAGAAAGACTTGTAATTCTTAAAGGATAAATGTGACTTTGTTTATTGTGAGTAAATATTGCCATCTAGTGTATTTGTTGAGCTTTCAGTAAATGATACTGTAGCCATTTAACTGTTCTGCCCAAATGCATGATGGGAAGTGCAACCATGACTGTGCGTAGGGGCACCAATTGATATATCTTCTCTGCGTTGGGAAATAACATAGGGTGTTAAGAAAAAGATCAACTACTACCTTTCTTCCCCACATTGCTCCCCACAATATTTCTAATTATTGAGAGAGGGATTTCAAGGCGTAGGCCAATTAAAACAAGGCTCCAAAGACGGCCAAAATTCACTCCACTCATATTACACTGCCTTTCAGCTTTATAAGTACAACGGCGCCATTGTAGATTAAACGCGACAATGCGTGAGTGGGTTGTGCAGCGCATGCGTTAATTGCGTTAAATATATTAACGTGATTAATTAAAAAAAAAAACTAATTGCCGCCGTAAACGCGATAAATTTGATTGCCCTACTTTAAGCCAAAACTAAAGACTCTGGATGAGTGTAAGACGTTTTGTCTGTAACGTTAAATACAATTATAAAACGATTTAATTAAAAAATATATATATATTAAAAAAAATCATGTCCGATATTTTTTTGCCGATTCCGATACTTTGAGAATGACGTGATCGATCGATGCCGATCGATCGGGACATCTTTACTGATTTTAATATAAAGGTGACTCAAATCCATAGCTCATGATCCGAAATGCACTTAAATCAACAGGAAGTGACCCAAAATGAACATGAAGTAACCTAAAATCAATAGGAAGTGACCTGTAAATGCCCCAAAATCAATAGGAATTGTTCATTTTTAAAGTAAAAATTACTCAAATGAACAGGACCTGACCCAGAAATGCACTTAAATCAACAGGAAGTGACTCAGAAATCCACTCAAATCAACAGGAACTGACCAGAAATGAACCAAAATGCACCAAAATAAACAGGAAATGATTTTGAAATGTAACAAAATGAACAAGTAACTCAAAATCAATAGGAAGTAACCTAAAATCAATGAGAGGTAATCAATAATAATTTAACACTTAACAATCAAACACCCAGATATGACCCAAAAAATACCAGGAAGTGACCCAGAATCGCCCTCAAATTAACAGGAAGTGACCTAAGAATTTCCCAAAATAAACAAATGAGCCGAAATCTGTCAAAAGTGACCTGTAAATGCCCTAAATTCAACAGGAATTGACCCCAAATCCATAGGAATTGACCTGTTAATGCCCCCAAATCCACCTGAAAGTGATGTTTAAAGACGACGCAATTTCTCCCAATTTTGTCATTTATTTGTGTTGTGCGTAGGCACGCCGCAGCAGCCAGAGCGAGGCGGTGGCACTGCAAGCCATCCGGAACACCAAAGGCAACAACCTTTGCGTGGACTGTCAAGCACCAAGTTAGTGTTCCTCCTAAACTTATTAGCTAAAAGATTACTTTCCCGCCATCCCTCCCGCTTCAAATGTCTATCGCCGACACACATTCGCTCTTGTCATGTCTATGGAAAGACCCCACCTGGGCCAGCCTCAACCTGGGCGCGCTGATCTGCATCGAGTGCTCGGGGATCCACCGTAACCTGGGCACTCACCTGTCTCGGGTACGCTCCTTGGACCTGGACGACTGGCCCGGAGAGCTGACGCGAGTGCTGGCCGCCATCGGGAACCACACGGCCAACGGCGTCTGGGAGGCTCGAACTCTGGGCAGGCCCAAACCCGCCCCCAACGCTTCACGGTGGGTTGCTCGGCTCGTTATTTTGCTTCAGGGCGATTTGATAAACGTAACATTGCAATGTCAGCAATAAATGAACTGAAAATTGATGGGCGGTCGTATGAAAAAGTATCTGAACCTTTTGGAATTTTTCACATTTCTGCATAAATTTACCATCAAATGTGATCTTTGTCAAAATCACATAGATGAAAAAACAGTGTCTGCTTTAACTAAAACAATCCAAACATTTATAGGTTTTCATATTAATGAGGATAGCATGCAAACATTGACAGAAGGGGGAAAAATAAGTCAGCGAACCCTCTGCCTAAGGAGACTGGAAGAGCAATTGAAACCAATTTTTACCAAACAGTTTAAGTCACGTGTGTGTTCAATCACTGATGAGTGGTTTAAAGCTTCCCTGCCCACTATAAAACACACACCTGGTAAGAATTGTCTTCATGAGAAGCACTGTCTGAACTGCATCATGACTCAGTCAAAAGAGCTGTCTGAAGACCTGCGATCAAGGAGTGTTGATTTGTATAAAGCTGTGAAAGGATTCAAAACCATCTCTAAAAGTCTGGATGTTCATCAATCGACAGTCAGAGAAGTTGTCTACAAATGGAGAGAGTTTGGCACTGTTGCTTCTCTCCCAATGAGTGGCCGTCCACCAAGGATGAGGCCAAGAATTCAGCGCAGAATACTCAGAGAGGCAGTGACGTGCGGTGAGGTTCATGGTGGGTGAGGCACTGACTCCTTTAGTGTCAGATTTCCAAATATATAAACAAAAAAGGGTAGCTTATTCAATTGGCTACTGGTTATTTCATATCTCATCAGCATTCTTCACAAAACACGCACACACGGTACATATTATTGATATGTAAAAGTAAGAAAATAACATGCATTTTCTCTACACACGCAGTGTGTTGGCCGTCGCAGTTCTATAATTCATGCAACATAAATGAGAGTAAAGAGTGGTGTACAAAACCACAGAATTCAATTCTGACCTTTAGTGAAATATTCAGTTGTTTTTAAAACTTTTAATTCTGATACTTTAATCAATTTATTACAGATTGCTAAACAAAAAGTGTGAAAAGAAAAACAAAGAATATTTTATTTAAGGCCAAAATTTAGTTTTTAAATATTCTATTGTATTTTTCTTAATCTAAGCTTCTTTTTTTTTTTTTTTTTTTTTAAATAAGATTGAAATTAAAACTGTTTGTGGTCTTGCGCCTGTCCTTCACCACAAAAACCGGCGTTAATTTGGAACGGCATAGGTTTGGTCTCAACATTCGTAGGGACGATATAATAGCATAACCTGCCTATAGGTACACTTTTTGCTGGGGACGGGACATTAATAAGACCAAACAGATTAGATGAAGGGGGCAAAGGGCCACATTTCTCATGTATATGAACTTTATTAATTAATAGGCAAAATGATCAATGCAAAATAAATCCTTACCTACTGATAATAACTTTTACGTGCATTGGTTCAGATGATACACTGTTCGATTCAAACCTTTGTTTTAAAAAAATACTAAAGAAACATTTTGTAAACTTCCTGAATAAATGTCTGGTTTTTGTTAGCAAACATAAACATAATGAAAATAATTCACTTAATAATGGTAGGGTCAATTCTATCCTTACAACATATGGAACTATTGAAAGATCTAAATTCTCTATATAACTGAACATTATATCATGCAAAAAAAAGGTAAGGTTGCTTAAAAGCTGGTGGGGACAATTTTAGCATCCTGAAAAGTTGGTAGTGTTATGTCCCTACCGTCCCTATGCAAACCTACGCCCTTTTTGTAAAAGTCCTCCTTATTTTCCTTTACTTTAAAAAATCTCTCCGCCTCAATGGAGAGGATTGCTTCAGTTAGATCGTTCTGTGTTCTATTTGACAAGCCAGAAAACATAGTGGATGTGTCCAAATTTCTAGCTAACCTTTCATCTTTCTCAGCAAAACCATGTAATCGTTCTACATATATGCCACGTTTAGAAGAGCTTACACGCTCATCGTTACCACGAAATGTTAACTCCTGTTTAGCTAGGATACAGATTGCATTAATGAGGTCTTTCAAACTCCTTCGGTTTTCTTTTACCTTAGCATTGTGGCCGCTACCATTGAGCTTCCGCTGTTCGTCAAAGCCAAATCAGTCCTTGAGCTTCCAAAAGTTTTTAAAGCAATTAGGCTTTGAATGTGAGTGGTCGAGCTCTCATGTTTGCTGAGGCTTCGTGGTAGTTTTGTCACAATATCTCGTGTTAGTCCAGACATTGGCACAAGTTGAGAAGAAAAGGCAGGGAAAGCAGCAAAGGCGATTTTTTGAAGGACAGCCACATAGCCAGTCTTTTCGGGTGTACCAGTCCGTTTGAAAAGCGCGAGTTATCTTCTGTCCCGCAGTTTGAAGCGAACCTTTTAGCTCCGGTGTGGTGTTAATCGCGTCCACTTTTGACGGAAAGTCCAGTTTCACGTACGCCCCCTTTCAGTGCGGCAGAGTACTATCTGCCGCAACCTGCGCCTTTTCACTGTGGTTTTATTTCCCATCAGCAAAACTAAATATGTCGCTAACAAACATTAAACTTTAAGGGTTAAAGACATTAGCCAGACTGTGGAAAATCAGGTCAAATAAACGTATCTGGAAACATTATAATGGCGACATGCAGATGTACGGCAACCAGCACGCTCCAATTCCATGTATCAACCCAGTTTGTTATGGATTGCGCAATCAGAGGTGAGGCTTTACTCGTTGCTGCCGCACCTCTCGTTTCATATCTTTATTTGAACAGGAAATTGGCAAATTCAGCGATTTTGTCTATAAAAAATGTTTGAAATGAGTCATACATAAAGAGCAATGGACAAATATTAATATAAATTTGATGCTATAATTATTTTTTTGTCATGATGACAGGTGAGGCACTGCCTCACCTGCCTCCCCTGAAAGCAACGTCACTGCAGAGAGGTAAGAAAGAACCTTAGAGTCTGCTAAAGACTTACAGAAATCACTGGCACAGTCCAATATCTCTGTGCACACATCAACTAAATGTAAAACTATGGCCAAGAATGGTGTTCGTGGGACAACTCCACGGAGGAAGCCACTGCTGTCTAAAAAAGCATTGTTGCTCGTATAATGTTTGCAAAACGGCACTTGGACACTCCACAGAAGTTTTGGCAAAATATTTTGTGGACTGATGAAACCAAAGCTGAATTGTTTGGGAAGAACACACGTCATGTGTGGAGGAAAATGGAACAGCTCACCAACATCAACACTTTATCCCCACCAAGAAGCTTGGTGGAGGGAGCATCATGATTTGGGGCTGTTTTGCTGCCTCAGGCACTGGACAACTTGCAATCATTAAAGGAAGAATTAATTCAAAAGTTTTGCAGGAAAACCTGATGCCATCTGTCAGACAGTTGAAGCTAAAAAGAGAATGAATGCTGCAAGAAGACAATGATCCAAAACACAGAAATAAATCAACTTCAGAATGGTTTCAGAAGAACAAAATACATGTTCTGGAGGGGCCAAGTCAAAGTCCAGACTTGAACCCCATAGAGATGATTGGCATGACCTAAAGACGGCGATTCATGCCAGACATCCCAGGAATCTGACTGAACTACAGCAGTTTTGTAGAGAGGAATGGGCCAAGATTAGTCCTGACTGATGTGCCAGACTGATCTGCAGCTACAGGAAGCGTCTGGATAAAGTTATTGCTGGCAAAGGGGGGGGGGCACAAAATATTAAATTTGATAGTTCATGTACGTATTTCCCCCCCTTCTTTCAATGTTTGCATACTATCCGTATTAAAATATAAAAACTAGGGCTGTCAAACGATTAAAATTTTTAATCGAGTTAATTACAGCTTAAAAATTAATTAATCGTAATTAATCGCAATTAATCGCAATTCAAACCATCTATAAAATATCCCATATTTTTCTGTAAATTATATATATATTCTGTAAAATAAATTGTTGGAATGGAAAGATAAGACACAAGATGGATAAATACATTCAACATACGGTACATAAGGACTGTAGTGGGCATTTCACTCTACTGTCATTTAAATCTGTCTATGCTGTCCTCACTCCGAAGCGTCTACTTTTTCCAACGCTAGACAGCTAGTGAACGACGCCTTAATAATCAGACTTCTTCCTTTTTCAACTGATTTATTAATAAAATGGCCTCAAACCACTGTCCTCTTTAGACCGTAGTGAAACAACAACAAAAAAGTACACAGCATTGCATTAGCAGCAACGTTAGCTTAGCACGCTATACAGGTTCACTAAACATATACAAAAAGCGTCTCATACAAAAAATAGAACATTTCGCTTACTAACATAATATGTACATTCTTTACAACAACCATACTTACGGACAAATCTTGTCCAAGGATCATATAAGCACTACATTATCAGCCCGAGACGTCGTGCAGCCATAATGAAGAAAAGAAGAAAATAATAAACCATGTCGCAAAGCGACCACAAGAGTTCGCTGTTGGACAGCGCAAAAAGCCTTGCTGTAAAACTTACCAAAAGGCAGAATACTTTCTGAGCGGGACATATGCGTTAATTGCGTCAAATATTTTAACGTGATTAATTTAAAAAATTAATTACCGCGCGTTAACGCGATAATTTTGACAGCCCTAATAAAAACCTATTAATGTTTGGGTGGTTTTAGTTAGCAAAGACTGCTTTTTCATCTGGTCAAGGTCACATCACATTTGATGGTGATATTATGCAGAAATGTGAGAAATTCCAAAAGGTTCAGATACTTTTTTATACCACTGTATTTATTTTGTTGTCATTGACGGTCATCGACGGTTAAGCGGCCGACGAGTTGAATCGGCGTGACTTTTGCTCATTTTTCGGACAGCGAAGAGAGGGAATCGTGGATTCGCGCCAAGTACGAGCAACGGGCCTTCGTGCCGCCCCTCCGGCCGCCGGCGGATGACGACATGGCATCTCGGCTGCTGTCGGCGGTAAACGAGAGAGACCTTCCGGGTCTCCTTCTGCTGCTGGCCCACAGCAGCAAGGAGCTGGTCAACGCCCGACCGCCCCCCACCGGCACCGCCCTGCACGCCGCCTGTCAGCTGGGCGACGCCGTCATGGCGCAACTGCTCATCTGGGTGGGTCTCAGAAATCCAACTAATCATGTTAACAAAAGGTTTGCTGTACTAAAAGTAGGAGTCGGAACTTCTTGTTACCTCGTGATACGATACAATTTGCGATACAAAGCTCACGATAACGATGATCTGACGATATGGCGATACAACGATTATCGATACATTGGTCAGAAAATCATTCTCGGATATTCTACAAACAACTAATAAGAAAAACAAGCTTCTGCTGTGAATTGGAATGAGTTTATCACTAGTAGACGTCCAATCCATTTGAACTGGGAGGGTGGCAGCGAATGAACATTTGTTCATTCGCTGCCATCCCTCCCACTTCAAACGGATTGAACGTCTATGGCCATCATTGGCAGCCAATGCCAGGCAATGAGGTAATTTTGGGCCATTTAAGGTCGTTTACCTGTTGATTTTCAGTTACTTCATGTTGATTTTGGGGTATTGTATGTGTCACTTCCTGTTTGAGTTACAGAACAGGAAGTGACCTGGGAATCACCCAAATGATTAGGTAGTGACTCAAACTCAACAGGAAATGACCGGTAAATGAACAGCAAGTGACCTGTAAACAGAGGTTGCACTTGACTTTTTCGTTGTCTGTCATTTTGACTTACAGTGTCATAAAAATCTGGTCATAATCTATTTTTACCCGTCACTTACATTTTTAAAATGATAATAATGACATATTCAATAGTATTTAGTTTTCATTCATTTTTAATGAATATTCTGTCCAAACAAGCTTAACAGAGGCAAACAGACAGCGGAGTGCACCAATCAGCGACGGGCAGACGTGACTGCAAAGCGACGAGGGCAGGATGAGGGACTTGCGCGCGGAAGTAAACATACGAGGACAGCGGAGTTTATTCAACATGGCTAGCTCGAGCCAGACTGTTGTCAATGACTCGTGTCGATGTGTTTTAGCTCATTTAAAACTGAATTTACCGCGGATTGGAACATATTCTCGGCCCTCCCGTTCGCCATCCGTGTTGTTGTGGAGACGACTTTCGGCGCGCAAGAGTGACGGTGCTCGTGAAGAACACGTCACGCAAATAAACAAATCTTATTTGTCGATTGATTTTGTCCCTACTCGAGAGGCCGTTAATGGGTTGCATCCCAGACTTTTCTCTCAGTGTTTGAAAAATACAGGGAGAACAGTCTGGCCGTGCCAGGCAAACACTCAGTTGCCTTGACATTTTTCCGAGTAAGGCCAACGACATCATGCATCAAGAGAGACAATAGCTAATTAATATGCTCACTCGCCACCCTGTGGTCTGGGGTGGGAATTGCAACCTGTCAAAATGACAGATGGACTTCAGTTTTTTCCGTCACCGTTTTAAAAAACCGGTCAACGACGGAAAATATTCGGTTAACGCGACCCCTGCCTGTAAATGCCCCGAAAAATCGGACAGAATGACTGCGAATGCCCTGGTGTTGAATTAGTGCTGCGACGATTAATCGATTACCCCCGTGTATTCGATTTAAAAAAAGATTTTTTTAGAAAAAAAGATTCAAATTAAATTTTGCTGCGTCGAGTATTAGTTTAATTAAAGTGGCGTTGTAATGGTTTGTTTTGAAAGTATTTGCATTTATTTCCATTGATTTGGGCTGGATACACGGCCCTCGAGTCTACCTCATTTCACATGGCTGAATTCATCTGCTACCTGTTAAGACCAACATAAGTTTTTGTTTGAGCTAATGATTTTTTATAATGCTTTTGTAATTTAGTTCAAAGGTATATTTAGACATTTTTTGCGGCAATGTGTCTGACCCATTTGTTAAGAGCATTGTCAAAAAGCGTTAGCATTTTATAGCATTTAAGCTAGCGGACTTTTGCTATGTAAGTTAGCCAATTGTTCTTTTGTTGTACATAGATCCTATTTTTTTATATACCGTGTGAGGCTCAGCTCACGTATTTTAATTTGTGTTCCGTATCCGATTACTTGATTAATCGATAAACAGTTAATCGATTAATCGGCTACCAAATCGATAGCTGCAGCCCTATTTCGAATGAACAAACGTTCCATCGAGCACCTTCAATGGCAGCCTTAGAGTTACCTGAGACACTATTATGGTGGAAGATTTTTGTAGCAACTTGTAGGTCCCTTTTTTTTTTTTTTTTTAAACACTGACACCTTTTTAAAACGATATCTCGATTCTTGGCAGGAGCATATCGATAACCTTTTGGGATACAAAGTATCACGATATATCACCATTTCAATATTTTGTCACACCCTTACTAAAAAGTCGAATGCCGATGCTACCCAATATGTACTTTTTGAGGTCAGCTGGTTGCCCTACCCAAGATGGCAGCCAGCTAAGCATGTCACCGCAGTAAAAGTAGCTTGTCGCTCTTCCCAAGACAATGATAAATGCCCAATTGTGTGACGCACATTCATTGTCCTGAAGTGAATTTAAATGAGTTAATCACTGTTAGACATCGAATTCATTTCAAGTGGGAGGACAGCAGCGAATGTTAGAATCAGGAGCCAAAAAAATGATATCGGTGCAACACTGCAAACTAATACTCGCGTTTTATCTTGTAAATAAGTTTGGAATTATCAATACATCAAGAAACAGATTATTTAAAGTTTTGTCCTATTTTTGATCGTGCTTTGTCTGGTGCCCTCAGTACGGAATCGACGCGAAAGCCAGGGACCACCAGGGCCGGACGGCAATGATGATGGCCAAAAAAAGCGGGAGCAAAGGTTGCGTGGATATTTTGCTCCAACACGGCTGCTGTGACGAGACTTCGCCCGCCGCGACCACGCCCGTTCTCGCGCGCCGCTCAAGCGGCGCTGGAAAACACGGACCGTAGCCCGCCAAAAAGATCCGGACTGTGATAAGAAGAGGTTGGGAGGGAGACTGAAATGAGTCGCAAGCACTGTTGTCGCCATACAAAAATTTTCAATGCCATATCAATACCCTCAGAAATACCATTTTCAATACTACAAAAATCC
Source organism: Corythoichthys intestinalis (assembly GCF_030265065.1). Taxonomy (NCBI): domain Eukaryota; kingdom Metazoa; phylum Chordata; class Actinopteri; order Syngnathiformes; family Syngnathidae; genus Corythoichthys; species Corythoichthys intestinalis. Next base: position 71,240,456 of record NC_080396.1, read on the forward strand.
TAAATTAAATGTTTGTTTTTTTTTTTAAATAATACAGTATTTACTCAATGTTTCTCCATTGGTGGTCATTATTTTTGACAACAGTTAAAAAAAAAATACTTGCCCAACACTAACAGTAAATGACCCAAAATCTACAGGAAGTGACCTGGGAATGCCTCAAAAACAACAAAGTGACCTGAAATCAACAGGAAGTGCCCAATGGTCAGGAAGTGCCTGGAAATGCCCTAAAACCAACAGGAAATGATCCAAACTGTACAAGAAGTGACCCTTGCATGCCCCAACCCCGAGTGTACAGTAAGTGACCCAAAATCAACAGGAAGCGATCGAGAAATGCTCCAAAATCAACAGAAAATGATGTGCAACCAACAGGAAGTGACCTGTAAATGGCCCAAAAAATTAGGAAGTGACCCAGAAATGATCTAAAATCAATAAGAAATTAGCTAAAATGAACAGGAAGTGACCCAGAATAGCCCCAATATCGATAGGAAGCTATCTGGAAATAGGAAGTGACCCAATCAACATGAAGTGATCCAAAATGATCAGCAAGTGACCCAAAATCAACAGAAAGTGACCTGTAAATGCCCCAAAATTTACTGTATAGGAAGTGACCTAAAAATGTCCCAAAATTAACAGGAGGGGATCTAATCAATTTGAACTGCAAATGTTCCAAAATCATTAAGAAATTACCTGAAATTCACAGGAAAAGACCCAGAATAGGCCCAATATCAATAGTGAGTGACTTGAAAATAGGAAGTGACCTGTAAATGCCACAAAACAATAGGAAGTGATCCAAAATGTACAGGAAGTGACCTTTAATTTCCCCAAATCAACAGAAGGTGATCCGAAATGACCAGTTCGTGACCCAAAATGCTCCAAATTTAATAAGAAATTAGCTAAAATGAACAGGAAGTGACCCAGAATAACCCCAATGTCAATGGGAAGTTATCTGAAAATAGGAAGCGACCTGTAAATGCCCCAAAATTTCTAGGAGGTGACCTAAAAAGGTTCCAAAATTAACAAGAAGTGACCCAAAATCATCCAGAAGCGACCTGTAAAATCCCCCAAATTGATAGGAAGTGACCTAAAATGTCCCAAAATGACCAAGAAGTGACCCAATCAACATGAAGCGATCTGAAGTGATGCGCAAGTGATCGAAAATCTACAGGAAGTGACACGTAAATGCCCCAAAACATTACGAAGTTACCCAGAAATGTTCCAAAATCAATTTGAAATGAGCAGGAAGTGACCTAGAATAACACTAATATCAATAGGAAGTGAACTGTAAATATCCCAAAATTTATAGGAAGTGACCCAATCAACATGAAGTGATCCAAAATGATCAGCATGTGACCCAAAATCAACAGGAAGCGACATGTAAATGCCCCAAAATTTATAGGAAGTCACCTAAAAATGTGCCAAAATGCAACAGGAAGTGACCCAATCAACATGAAGTCATCCGAAATGATTAGCAAGTGACCCAAAATTAACAGGAAGTGACCTACAAATGCGCCAAAACATTAGGACGTCACCCATAACTGTTCCAAAATCAATCAGAAATGACCTGAAATCAACAGGAAATGACCCAGAATTACCTCAATATCATAGGAAGTGACCTGTCAATGCCACAAAACAATAGGGAGTGACCCAAAATCAACAGGAAGTGACCTTTAATTGCCCCAAACCAATAGGAAGTGATCAAAAATGATCAGAAAGTTACCCACAATGACCAGGTAGTGACCTATAAAGGTTAGGAACATTAGGAAGTGGCCCAGAAATGCTTCAAAATGAATAGGAAATGACCTGAAAAAAGGAAGTGACCTGTAAATGCCACAAAACAATAGGAAGTGACCTTTAATTGCCCCAAATCAACAGGAAGTATCTGAAATGATCAGAAAGTTACCCAAAATGCTCCAAAATCATTAAAAAATGACCTGAAATTCAAGTGACCATTGATCAGTAAGTGCCTGGAAATGCCCTAAAAGCAACAGGAAATGATCCAAACCACCCAGAGTGTATCGGAACTGACCCAAAATCAACAAAAAGTGATTCAGAAATGCTCCAAAATCAACACTCTAAATGAACAGCAAAAATTAATTAGCTTTTCCCTAATCAAATTACTCGTTTAATCGTTTCAGCACTAATTCATTCCTACTGATTTCCAAACCAAGTGACTCAATTTCAACAGGAAGCTACCCCTGAATGCCCCAAAATCAACTGGAAGTTACCCCAAAATGACCCACAATCAACAGGTGGTGACGCGATATCAACAAGAAGTGATATACCAACCATCACTGCAAAGCTACCATCGCAATTTCTTCAGAAATTGCATTTTCTAGTTTATTAATGTACTTATTAATAAAAAATAATGTCAAAGTAAAAAAATATTTAAACAAAAAGTAAGATAATGACGTGTGATAATGAGTTAAATAGCAACAAAAAAAAACAAACAAAAAAAACAAAGAACACACAAAAAAATAAAGATTATTTGCCCTTCAAAGGGTCAAGTCAAATCACGACATGATGTTCCGGATAGGTTTGAATGACGAATTAATGACTTCCGCCGGAGAGAGCAGTCGACCGGGAAGAGCGAGCAACATATCAAAGCGCTCAGAGCAAGCAATATTTATTCGTTTTGTAGCTCACATTCCTTCCTCTAATCAAGTGCAATAATACAACCCCTAGCAAAAAGTATGGAATCACCAGTCTCGGACGAGCACTCACTCAGACATTTTATCATGTAGAACAAACTCAGATAAAAAACTTGAAGACGTAATGAATTAGTTCAAAGTGCAACTCTTTAGCATTCAGAAACACTAAAAGAAATGTATAAAAAACATTGTGGTGGTCAGTAAATGTTACTTTTATAGAGTAAGTGCAGGGAAATAAATATAGAATCACTTCATTCTGAGGAAAAGTATATGGAATCATGAGAAACAAAGAAATAACAATCAAAACTAGGCCTGCAAGCAGGACTGAACGGGCCCTCGCAATCTAGCGCAACTCGGACGTCACGCAACTCGGACTGTGTGCAGGTCAGGGTGGTGGCAGATCCTCCTCTCTAATCATCTCATTAGAACCTAACATGCTCGAAAGTCGCCTCTTACATTACCACACCCAAGAGATAAAAACCCCTATTGGAGAGATTACTACAAAAAAGGAGCCACTACTGAGCTGTGCAGCCAAGCCCTTATTCAAAACCAAAATTAATCTTCTAACTGGGCCAATTTGACCAAGTGTGCCAAATATTGTGGCTCTATAAGCTGCCTGACTCTCTGGAAAAAAATATTTCCTTTAAATGGCGAACAAAGGGTCGTCACGGCAACAGACAGACACGTGGACATGGGCCGTAAATAAGTATTTTAATAGGTCTTGAAACTACAATGACCAAACTGAAAAGAACTGGATATGTATTGGAAAAACGAGTGACTTTCTATTGCCACTAGTTGGCGCTGTAGGGTTGATGCAAATGACCCCTACAAGGCACTTCAGGGTATGACTCTCAACAAGCACGGGAAGTTTGTCGCAGATATGTTGTATATCTGCCGAGTTATGACTGTTCAAAGTTTTTAGCGAGACAAATTGTTGACGGTCATTTTCACTTTCCTGTTTGGACCCCTCCGCTTCAACGAAACCTCAATATTTTTCATCAGGCACCTGAACACAGGTCTTAAGGCTTCCCTTATACAGGTTTGAGGTAGATTGTTTTTTTCCCTTTAGAGGAGGTGTGTGTCCCGTAAAAAAAGGGCTTTTCCTGTTCCCACTAGGAGGCGCCAGGCACAAATGGTAAATTCTCAATCCAGTCCTGCTCAGGCAGGTATACCTCACACACATGCCAGATTTAAAATAGATTGAACGTTGTATGAGGGAGTTATCAGTCATTTTCTGAATTTGGTGTTTTGGCGAAAAAATGGCCGACTTTGGCACCCCGCCCAGCTCAGGCCCGTGAATGAAAACACACCATTTTGATAACTTAAGATTTCATATGCCTCATGAACAGTCTCGCCAATTTTGAGAATGATCAAACTAATTCCCTAGGTGCCAAGGTGTAAAATGTGCACACTGTAAATCGATAAAAATTTCACATTCAATCCAAAATACCCGATTTCCTGTTGGGTTTGGAATACGCATGCAAGAGACTTTTTGGAGCAGTTTTGTACAAGGTATCGACTCTCCGAATTTCATCCCTCTACGTTGAAAAAACCTAAATGGAGAGGCCTTTTTGAAAATTTCAAGGGGGCGCCACTGAGCCATTTTGTTACATGTTTTCGTAACGTTGCAAGATTATCGAACGTTATGCAAAGCCGCATGTATGTCCAAATTTTTGTGAGTTTTCGTGCATGTTCAAGCCTCCAAATGTGAACTCCTACTGTGAACCGATAAAAATTTCACATTCGATCCAAAATACCCGATTTCCTGTTGGATTTGGAATACGGGTGCAAGAGACTTTTTGGAGCAGTTTTGCACAAGGTATCGACTCCCCAAATTTCATCACTCTCTGTTAAAAAAACCTAATAGGAAACGCCTTTTTGAAAAATTCAAGGGGGCGCCACTGAGGCATTTTGCTACATTTTTTCGTAACATTGCAAGATTATCGAACGTTATCTAAAGCCGCATGTATGTGCAAATTTGTACAAGTTTTTGTGCATATTCAAGCCTCCAAATGTAAACTCCTACTGTGAACCCATGAAAATTTCACATTCGATCCAAAATACCCGATTTCCTGTTGGATTTGGAATATGGGTGCAAGAGACTTTTTGGAGCAGTTTTGCATAAGGTATCTACTCCCCAAATTTCCTTGCTCTATGTTGAAAAAACCCAATAGGAAAGGCCTTTTTTAAAACTTCTTTCTGTCGCCACTAGTTGGCACTGTAGAGTTGATGCAAATGACCCCTACAAGAACCTTCAGGGTATGACTCTCAACAAACACGGGAAGTTTGGCGCAGATATGTTGTATATCTGCCGAGTTATGACTGTTCAAAGTTTTTTGCGTGACAAATTGTTGACGTTCATTTTCACTTTCCTGTTTGGACCCCTCCGCCTCAACGAAACCTCAATATTTTTCATCAGGCACCTGAACACAGGTCTTAAGGCTCCCCTGATGCAGGTTTGAGGTCAACAGATTTTTTTCCCTTGGAGGAGGAACCTGTCTCGTAAAAAAAGGCATTTCCTGTTCTCACTAGGGGGCGCTAGACCTAATGGGTAATATTTCAATGCACTCGTGTTAAGGGTGGGATACCACACATACATGCCAAATATGAAAAAGATTGAACGTTGTGTCAAGGAACTATAAGTCATTTACTGAATTTGTCATTTTGCCGAAAAAATGGTCGACTTTGGCACCACGCCCAGGTCAGACCCGTGAATGAAAACGCACCATTTTCAAAACTTAAGATTTCATATGTCTCCTGAACAGTCTCACCAATTTTGAAGATGATCCAACTAACTCCCTCGGCGAAAAGGTCTCAAATGTGCACCCTGTAAATCGATAAAAATTTCATATTTGATCCAAAATAACCGATTTCCTGTTGGGTTTGGAATATGCGTGTAAATGCTTTTTTGGAGCGGTTTTGGACAAGGTATAGACCCCCCAAATTTCATTGCTCTACGCTGACAGACCCTAATGTTATAGGCCAATTTTAAAATTTCAAGGGGGCGCCACTGAGCCATTTTGTTATATTTTTTTGCAACGTTGCAAAATTATCGAAATTTACAATTTTCCGGACGTATGTGCAAATTTTGGTGACTTTTCGTGCATGTTCAGGCCTCCAAATTGGCCGTTTTCATTTGCCCTGAAAAAAAAAAAAAAAAAAAAAAATAAAATAAAAAATAATCCTTTGCAAAACAATAGGGCCTTCGCACGCTTAGTGCTCGGGCCCTAACTAGGGCTGTCGAACGATTAAAATCTTTAATCAAGTTAATCACAGCTTAAAAATTAATTAATCGTAATTAATCGCAATTCAAACCGTCTATAAAATATGCTATATTTTTCTGTAAATTATTGTTGGAATGGAAAGATAAGTATAGTATAAGATATGTAGATTCAACATACGGTACATAAGTACTGTATTTGTTTATTATAACAATAAATCAACAAGCTGGCATTAACATTATTAACATTCTGTTAAAGCGATCCATGGATAGAAAGACTTGTAGTTCTTAAAAGATAAATGTTAGTACAAGTTATAGAAATTTTATATTAAGACCCCTCCTAATGTTTTCGCTTTAATAAAATTTGTAAAATTTTCAATCAAAAAATAAACTAGTAGCTCGCCATTGTTCATGTCAATAATTACACAATGCTCATGTGGTGCTGAAACCCATAAAATCAGTCGCACCCAAGCGCCAGCAGAGGGCAACAAAACACCAAAAAACAAGTAACAAGTGGACATTACACTGTGCTGTCATTTTAATCTGTTTGAGCGGGGCATGTGCGTTAAATGCGTCAAATATTTAAACGTGATTAATTTTAAAAATTAATTACCGCCTGTTAACACGATAATTTTGACAGCCCCAATCAAAACACATCTCTAGTACCGTATTGGCCCAAATATAAGACGGCCCTGATTATAAGACGACCCCCTCTTTTTCAAGACTTAAGTTTGAAAAAAGACTTTTTGAACACCCAATTTTTATACAGAAAATAATTACAGTACATCCGAAACAAATGATTATAACAATATATTTGAGAGAAAAAGCATGTTATTTTTCCTCATTCAAATCTTAATATCTGAACATTTAAATATGTAAACTAAAGTGCAATCTCATTCGTAAATGGTTTTGAAATGTAAATAAACCAATCTAATGTGATAAAACAACAAAATTGCAATAACTGCATGAACCATCAAAGTGAAGTCTAACTGTAACTGTAGTCTTGAAACAAATCTGAATAAGGAAAAACATTGCCATAAAATAATGCAAACTGGTTAAACTAAAAACAGTAGCTGAGATCTGTCATAACAGAACATCGCTTCAATGTTATCTGGCGCCATCTAGCGTCATGAATGGGGAGAGTAGCTGAGATCTGTCATGACAGAACATCGCTTCAATGATATCTAGCGCCATCTAGCGTTGTGAATGGGTATAATGTCTAGACCGCGAATATAAGGCAACCCCCACTTTTTCAGTGTTATTTCAATGCAAAAAACAGTCTTATATTAGGGCCAATATGGTATTTAGTTGCACCACCTCTGGCTTTTATGACCGCTTGCAGTCTCTGAGGCATGGACTTGATGAGTATTCTTCATCAATTTGGTGCCAACTCTTTGATTGCAGTTGCCAGATCATCCTTGCAGGTTGGAGCGTTCCTGTGGACCATTTTTTTCAATTTCCACCACAGGTTTTCAATAGGGTTGAGATCTGGGCTATTTGCAGGCCATGACATTGACTGGATGAGTCTTTCTCCAAGAAATTCTTTAACAGTTTTAGCTCTGTGGCATAATGCATTGTCATCTTAGTAAATGTAAACTTGTGAATTTATTGAAGATTTAACAACAGCCATCTCCCCAGTGCCTTTGCCTGACATGCAGTCGCATATATCATCAAGGACTGAGGGAATTTTGATGTTTTCTTCAGGCAGTCATCTTTGTAAATCTCACTGGAACGGCACCAAACAAAAGTTCCAGCATCATCACCTTGTCCAATGCAGATTCTTGACTCATCACTGAAAACAGCCCACTGCAGTCTTGTTCTTTTCTGTTTAAGCGTCAACGATGGTTTCCTTTTAGCTTTCTTGTATGAAAATCCCATTTCCTTCAGGCGACTGCACAGGCGAATGCACAGTTCTCTCACTCCAGCTTCCTCCCAGTTCTTCATTTGTCTCGTTGTAGATCTTCTGTTTTCAAGACATATGGCCTTTAGTTGTTTGTCATTGTGAAAGAATATTTTATTCATGTTTATGAAACACCTAACTGCGGTGAGACTGTATTCATCCATGTTCGTGTGCTCTATTTCTTTGAACATAATACAAAAGGGTTTCTGTGGACTCATCAGATTTTACTCCCTTTTCGTGCCAGCTACGGCTAAATTCCCTAGGTCGTAATTCACAATGTTTTTCAGCTAAAAATCACCTGTGGTGGGCTGTAATAAGTTTTGTTCTTGCTTTCACAGTAGGTATCGTTTTCATATTAAGCAACACCCTTTCGACAAGCATATGTAAACCCTTGACTTATGTATCCTCTTTGTACTCCTGCGTGTTCACGGCTCCTTGCCGGATCATGCCATCGCATCCTTGATAGATCAACCTTTTATATAAAGTCTTCGAAGCAGGCAGTCCTTGGCTGGTCAGATTCATTTCTCTCGTTGAGCTATCGAGTTGACACTTGTCTTGGAGTTCAAAGTTGAATTTCCCTGACAGTCATGACGTTTGGATGTCTTCCTCGGTCTACCAGTACGCTTAACTTTAACAACCTTGCCATGTTGTTTGTACTGGTCCAGATTTTTGAGACAGGTGACTGTGAACAGCCCACATCTTTGACAACCATACGTATGGCGTTACCTTCTTCAAGAAGTTTGATAATCCTCTCCTTGGTCTCAAGAGACATCTCTCTTGTTGGAGCCATGATTCTTGTGAATCCACTTGGTCCAGCAGCCCTCCAAGGTGTGATTATTGCACTGTTTTTAACTGCTGACTAACAAGCAGATCTAAACTGAGGCAAGGGCCCACTTAAGGAAAGGAAATTGACTGGATGTGTCTGTATTTTCTCCTCAAAATGGAGTGATTCCATATTTTTTTCTTCAGAATGGAGTGATTTTATATTTATTTCCCTGCACTTGCTCTATAAAAGTAACATTTACTGACCACCACAATGTTTTTTATTCATTTCTTTAGTGTTTCTGAATGCCAAGGAGTTGCACTTTTGAACTAATTCATTATTTTTTCACTTTTTATCCGAGTTTGTTCTACATAGTAAAATATCTGAGTGAATGCTCGTCCGAGACTGGTGATACCATACTTTTTGCTAGGGGTTGTACGGCTCTTTACCCAACCAACAAAATGTCCGCCTGTCGGTTTTAACTCATTGTTGTCTCAAAACGTTTGACCGCGGGTGTGCATTGGCACAATGGAAACCAATCAGTCAGTTTTGTAAATGATTTTTTCCCCAAAAAATAATCTGCTGTTCAATGGTTTGATATTATTGTCATTATTTCTGATTTAATGAAAACACATTCTGTCATGAAATGTCATTTCTGAAAATGTTTTGTGATTCCTGACACTTTCTGGGTCGTGCCGATGAGCGAAGAAAAATGGTTAATGGTACTCCAATAAAGTTGTTTTTTTTAAATGTTGAGTCGTGGCTTCAGGTTGTTTTGCCCGTAAGGTTTTATTTCCATATACAGCGATGAAAATAAGTATTTGAACACCCTGCGATTTTGCATGTTCTTAGAAATGATGGGCGGGTTTGAAATTTTTATGGTAGGTGCTTGTCCACTGTGAGAGACAGTCTAAAGAAAAATAATCCAGAAATCACAGTGTACGATTTTTTTAAACAATTTGTATTATACTGCTGCAAATAAGTATTTGAACACCTGTCTATTAGCTTGAATTGTGAGCCTCAAAGACCTGTTAGTCGCCTTTAAAAGGTCAAACGATTAAGTGGAGTAGAAGTAGACTTTTTGAGTCTGACTTTTTGACCTGTTTGAGGCGGTTAGCTGCATATAAATACCTGTCCACCCCATACAATTCAATTACTAATATGGTCAAGACCAAAGAGCTGTCCAAAGACACCAGAGACAGAATTGTAGACTTCTACAAGGCTGGAAAGGGTTACGGGGCAAATGCCAAGCAGCTTGGTGATATAAGATCCACTGTTGGAGCAATTATTAGAAAATGGAAGAAGCCAAACATGAATGTCAATCTCCCTCGGACTGGGGTTCCATGCAAGATCTACCTCGTAGGGTCTCAATGATCCAAATAATGGTGAGGAATCAGCCAAGAACTACACAGGAGAAGCTGGGACTCCTGAAAAGAGCTGGGACCACCATTTCCAAGGTTACTGTTAGTAATACACTAAGACGTCATGGTTAAAAATCATTCATGGAACAGACGTTTCTAAAACCAGCACATGTCCCGGCCCGTTTTAAGTTTGCCAGTGGATGATCCAGATGAGTCATGGGAGAAAGTCATGTGGTCATATGAGATTAAAATATAACTTTTTGGTCTTTAATTCCACTCAGTGTTTGGAGGAAGAATGATGAGTACCGTCCCAAGAACACCATCCCTACTGTGAAGCATGGGGGTGATAGCATCATGCTTTGGGTGTGTTTTTCTGCACATGGGACTGGATGACTGCACTATATTAAGGAGAGCATGGCCAGGGCCCTATATTGTGAGATTTTGGGGAATAACCTCCTTCCCTCAGTTAGCGCATTGAAAATGGGTCACGACTAGGTCTTCCAACATAACAATAGCCTGAAGCAGACAGCCAGAATTACCAAACAATGGCTTTGTAACTAGCATATCAAGGTTCTTGAGGGCCCTAGCCAGTCTCCAGACCCAAACCCAATACAAAATCTTTAGAGGAAGCTCAAACTGGGTATTTCACAGTGACAGAACAGAAAGCTAATTGATCTTGAGAACATCTGTGTGGAGCAGTGGTACAAAATCCCTGATGCAGTCTGTACAAACCTGGTGAAAAGTTACAGGAAACGTTTGACCTACGTAAATTGTAATCAAAGGCTACTTGTACCAAATATTCACATTGATTTTCTCAGGTGTTCCAATACTTATTTGCAGCAGTATAATACAAATAAATTGTTTTAAAAAATCATACACTATGATTTCGGGAAAATTCGGACATGGGAGGAGTTCAGCGAGGCCATGAAAAAATTATCTTCGGACGGCTTCGAGGAAATTCTGGTCAGCCAGCGTTTCTCACAGAAATTAATGCAATTACAAATATTTGCAGAATGAATTAGTTTATTTCTCGATGTGCATTGGGAAAACACATAACAGCTGAGGAAAAAAGTCAAAATTGACAAAATTTTAGAGGAAAACTCAAAAAATAGGCTGGACAAAATTGTTGGCACCCGCACCTCAATATTTGGTTGCACATCCTTTGGAAGAAATAGCAGAAAGCAATCGCTTCCTATGACCATCAACAAGTTTCGTGCACCTCACAGATGGAATTTTGGACCACTCTTTTTTTGCGAACTGTTCCAGGTCTCTCAGATTTGAAGGGCGCCTTCTTGCAACAGCAATTTTGAGATCTCTCGATAGTGTTCAATGGGATTTCGACCCAACTCATCGATGGCCACCTCAGAATTCTCCAGCGCTCGTCTCCAACCATTTCTTGGCGCTATTTGCGGTATCCTTGTACACTGTCAAGGCACCCAGCTGTATTGGATCAGCTGAATAACGACTGACGGCCGGTCTTAAAAAAAAAAAAAGTCCATATATGGCGAAAAACACGGACAAGGCTGAAAAAGCAGTTTCTGCTCTTGCACCCTCTCTAAAAAAAACTTCTGTATTTTAAGCCAAAAGAACTGTTGTGTTTAATAGAACAATATGTCTGTATGCTGCCATAGCAGTTTCATGGCGCATTATGCCCCCGGACTATTTTTAATTAGTCCGTTATACCCTGGAGACCCCCATTTACAGACATCGCGTCATTGCTTTTGTTTCAACCCAGCTTCGAAATGTCTATCATTTTTAGCTTGGAATCACTAATTGATGTCTAATATTTAGCTTAAAAAAATAAATAAAAATTCACTCGCATATTTAACTTTTAAATTAATTACGTCACAATGAAAAAAAAGGGGTCTGTAAATAGGTCGCGGATATCTACCTCATAACTATCACTTAATTGTATTTTGTTTTTAGTGTCGCATTTTACCCGATATTTGAGATGATAATCGATCCAAACAAAGAAAAATTGAAAAAAAAAAACATTTAAAAGGGTAAATATTTGAAAAAGAAAATCTCGACCACACCTTGTTGTCTGCGACTTCAGCATCGCGACACTTGTTATATTACCGGGTTTCACCCATAAAATCCCCACAAAGTCCGGCCGTGGCCATTCACAGCTATGTCTTGACACTCGGTGATACATGCTACGCAGAGCTTTTGGATCATAACAAGGAAAGTACGCGATAATATCTTGTTAAAATCATGGTGTCTTTAATTATGCTCACTCATACTCGCACCTCGAGTTACCGGAAAGCCACAAAAAGACATACATTGCAGTCAAATGAGAGAATTATGGACACAGCAGGCTACCTGACTAGCATGCTGTCCTTTGTCTTTTTGACCCTTGTTGCCGTTTGGATTGCTCATTATGGGATGATATTGATGTACAGTTTTAGATACATTCATTCATTCATTAGATGCTTAAATAATAAAGCCTAGGTTTTAGGCTTCAATGCTAAAAACCAATAAATATGTACTCACATTTATGTTCCTTTTATGCATATGGAGCCTTTTATTCTCAGTATCTCACATTCACATTTTTAAATCAAAATTGAAAAAAATATTTTAAAAGCCCACAGCAAAAATTCAAATATTATGTTATTGGTATTTCACCCCTAAAATTCCCCTGGAAATGTTTTTTCTTTGCACAGATTAAAATCAAGCCAAATCAAAAATTGTATGCAGTAAAGTTATCATTAACTATACAGCCTGTTTAGCCATTTTTATTTACAAAATAAAACACATGGCAAAATTAAATCTACATTTACTCACACACCAATTTCCTTTATTATTGTACATCCACCCAAATGTCTTAGTGCATGCATATTGATTATTAAAGACTTGAGTAGAAAATGGGCAGACATGAAAATTGGTCAGGGGTTAAAAAGGTGAAAAGGGTGTGGGGGAAATATGTTCCGGTATTTGCAAGCTTGTAATTGTCGTCTTCCAAAATTACAACTGGGTGACGGCGCTTTAGGTGTGTATTCAAGGCCGATGTGCAGCCAAGCTTGGCATTGAAGAGACAGGACACAACAGTACCCTCCTTTGTTTCGTTGTAATAAGTCAATGTTTTGGCCACTCTGGTGCGCTTCTTTGGCTTTGTGCCGCTTTCCCCGCTTGCATACCAAGCGTCCGACATAAAAAAAAAAAGTCTCCCGAACCCCCACTCCCCCTTAAAAATTTCCTCATCGGGTCTACATAATTCATGTAGGTCACCCTTTTTTACTTCAAAACGGCAAATTTTGCCGAAAGGTGAGAGATTTTCATGCCTGAAAGGGGGATCATCTTGAAGTGTTGGTTATTTATTATGTACCAGGATGGGTGTCCAAAACCTTTTTTAAATGAGAAACTTAAAATTTCAAAGGTCTCAAAAATGTCTATTTTTCACTCACCTGATTTGACCTACTTTTAAGGGGTCAAAAATGCTCTCCTGTTCAAATTTTTTCTTCCCCCAGAAAATAGAGATTTTAAACTTTCCAATCATGTATCACACATGCATATAGAACAATTTTGAAATTTGTCAAAATGGGGGTTTCAGAGCAGAACTTCAAGTCAACGGAGTGTTTTAAGCTATATATATGGCGGAAAACACAGACAAGACTGAAAAAGCTGTTTCTGCTCTTGCACTCTTCTTTAAAAGAAACTGCTGTATATTAAGCCAAAACAACTTTTGTGTTTGACAGAACAATATGTTTATATGCTGCCATAGCAGATTCATGGCGCATTGAGCCCTGAACTATTTTTAATTTGTCCGTTTTACCCTGAAAACCCGTTTACAGACGTCACACAACCGCTTTTGTTTCAAACCAGCCATAAAACGAAGGTAATTATATTATTCAAAATGTTTTTAGCTTAGTATCATTAATTGATGTCTAATACTTCGTTTGTAAAAAAAAAAAAAAAAAAAAAAAAAAAAAAGACTTTAACATTTTTTTCACTATTTTAAACCTTTAAACAAATGACGTCACAATGAAAAAAATGGCGTCTGTAAAAAAGTCACGGATATCTCCCTCATAACTATCGCTTAGTTGTATTTTTTTTGTTACTGTCGCATTTCCTCCGATATATTAGATGATAATCGATCCAAACAAAGAAAAATTGGGAAAAAAAACATTTAAAAGGGTAAATACGTATATGAAAAAGAACATCTCAACCACTCCTTGATGTCTGCGATTTTTGCATCGCAACCCTTGTTATATGACCATGTTTCACCCATAAAATCCCCCAAAAACCAGCTTTGGCCAGTCACAGTTGTGTCTTGACACTAAGTGATACATGCTACATGGAGTTTTTGGATCGAAACAAGGTAAGTACGCGATAATATCTCGTTAAAGTCATGGTGTCTGTAATTCTGCTCTCACGTGGTCTCACCTCCAGATAGGGTTTTGCTGTTTAAAAAACTTTTTTTTTTTTTTTAAATGACCTGTTGAAAATTTTTCTTCCCCAGAAAATAGAGATTTTAAGCTTTCCAATGATGTATCAGACATGCATATCGGACAATTTTGAAACTTGGCCAAATTGGGTGTCTCAGAGCGGAACTTCAAGTCACCTGAGTATTTTCCACCATATATATATATATATATATTGGCCCGTTGAATCAGATGGAAGAAAAATCGGTCAACCTTTAATTTGTACCGTTATTACAAGGATTAAAAAAATGATTTGAACATTTTTGAGGTTGAAGGAATTTGGCCCCCCACCCGCCAAGTCGCGGAAACGGCGCCAGCCGTACAAAATGCTGTTCCGCTGGCACCACTCCCGCAAGCCAACCGGTGGGGGGCCAAGATTCCGCGCGTTCACTCCTGTGTTAACTCTTTGTACCGACTCCATGTTCCAAAAGTTTGAAGAAGGCTCACCGAAAACAGGTTGACAATTTATTCGTCGACAATGGTCAAAAACAAGACAAAAAACAGACGACAGAGGCAGTGTCGGATCCAAGGTCCGCAAAACAACGGACACATTGGAATGTTCCCGAGCAGCGACAGTGTTATCTAAATGTTCAGTTCTTTTTGAAAGCTGCAAAAAACAAAAAAAGCAGCAACACCTGTCTTGGTATCATCCCTCAGGTTTGTGCTTCATCCTTCGTGGTTTCCACGGCGACCGACGCAGGTCTTGACGTCCAAGGCGCCTGCGCTATCAACTTGTTATCTTAGTTGGGTGAGGGTGCTCTCCGATGCTACTTGTTTTAGGACAGAGCGCCCTGCTCTTTGTCCTGGAGTGCCCGGGAGAACTGACTGCAAGAGTTGGTGCGTCAGTCTTGCTCATGACGCGTTGGGCTTCTGTGATAAGATGGCGTTGTGTATCCTCTATTCTGCTTCTTTTCATTAAACTATGGTGTGCTATTTATTTTATACTAGGTGTGTTGGAGTAATATAAACAGTCCTACAGTAAATATGAGAAATGATACTATTCCCTGATTTTTTCCCGGTTTTTTTATATTACGTGTGTTAGAGTAATGCAAACAGTTACATGGTGTGTGCGATTTATTGACGATCAAAACAGATGACAATTCATTTGCTTATCGATTAGTCGATCAATCTGGTGGCACTAGTTTACCTGCCATTGACAGTGTTGGACGTCCAATCCCTTTTAAATGCAACTTGACAAAATGGATTAGACATCTAGCGCTGTCAATGCCAGCCAAAAAGTTAAATTCACATCTAACAAGTATACAGGTGTTTTGTTTTGGCAGAAAAAAACTGTAAACTCACTCTTTGGACATTTGATTAGCTTAGCTGAGCTCTGAAAACATTTCCCATTATGTTACAGTCACCAAAAACGAAAACCCTTTCCTTTCCAAAGCTCCCTCTGGTGCTCAGCGTCGTCTTTGCAAGCCATACCCCTGCCTCCGTACTTCAAAGTCCAACTTGGGTCAAAGTGTTTTGCTTTTTCTCTCTAGGCCACTGCGGGTATGAAGTACTGCAAGGAAACATCGTCGTGGAGAAGTATCAGGTGGAGCACCCTCTGGTGGACGATATCTGCGGAATCACAACAAGAAGCTAATTAGTAATGTTAACCTTGTTTGCTTCCGCTAGCTAGCTGGCTTTTTTTTTTTTTTGCAACTGAATTTTTTTCCGCTAGCTAGCTGCTTGTTGATGTATTTTCTAGTTGCTAAAGATTTAGTTGCAAAAAACCTCTCACTTCAAATTGATTGGACATCTAGTGCCATCAATGGCAGCCATGACAGTGCCAGTAAACATGCAAAAAAAAAAAAAGAGTGGGTGTTGGAACCTCTGAGTAGCTTACAATACAATACGATTTGCAATACAGGCTCACAATAACGATCTCACGATATGGTGACACAAATATAATCAATACAAAGGACAGGAAATCATTCTACAATATTCTGCAGCGTCAGTTTGTTGATTCGCTGCCATCCTTTCAACTTCAAACGTATTGGACATCAATGAGTTTAATTTTGAGGGATTTCCTCCGCAGGCGACATAATATGAATTCCCACGTAAATCGGGATTGACCCTTTAAGTGCTCCTAAATGTCAAAATAACTATCCAAAAATAATGTCTTTTTTTTAATGATGGAGGATACATTGCCCTCTGGTGGCAGCGTTGGGTCTGGCTGGACTGCCACCTTGTTTGACTGAGGAGCAGACTCGTCTGACATTAATAAAGGACAGCTGTGCTCTGGTTTGGCCCACATAAGGCTGTAAATTGCTTCAGCTAATACATTTTTGTGTATGCATTTGTAATTAAGTTTACAGCTACAGTTTGTGGAGTTACATGTGAGCGATTTGCTATGAGAATTGTAAATACGTTAGCATGCATAGCATTTTAGCTAGCGGACTTTTGTAAGGCAAATTAGGCTATTTTAATCTACTAAATGTACATATTGATCAGACTAGATGGACGTTTGAACACCAGTTGTTTTGTGTCAAGTGTTTTATTGTTAACACGTGTGTCGTTTTGAACAAAGTGTACTAGTCGTTCTCAAAAAAATAGCATATTGTGAGAAAGTTCATTATTTTCTGTAATGTACTGATAAACATTAGCCTTGCATATATTTTAGATTCATTACACACAACTGAAGTAGTTCAAGCCTTTTATTGTTTTAATATATTGATGATTTTGGCAAAAAAAGTCAAGAAATAACAAAAATCCCTCAAAAATCTAAACAAATTAGCTTATTTCATCCGACCAATACAAAAAAGTGTTTTTTAATACAAAAAAAAGTCAACCCTCAATTAATTATATCAGCTATGCACTCAATACTTGGTCGGGAATCCTTTTGCAGAAATGACTGCTTCAATGCGGCGTGGCATGGAGGCAATCAGCCTGTGGCACTGCTGAGGTGTTACGGAGGCCCAGGATGCTTCAATAGCGGCATTAAGCTCATCCACAGTGTTGGGTCTGGTGTCTGTCAACTTCCACTTCACAATATCCCACAGATTATCTATGGGGTTCAGGTCAGGAGAGTTGGCAGCCCAACTGAGCACAGTAATGCCATGGTCAGTAAACCATTCACCAGTGGTTTTGGCACTGTGAGCAGGTGCCAGGTCATGCTGGAAAATGAAATCTTCATCACCATAAAGCTCTTCAGCAGATGGAAGCATGAAGTGCTCCTAAATCTCCTGATAGCTAGCTGCATTGACCCTGCCCTTGATAAAACACAGTAGACCAACACCGGCAACTGACATGGAACCCCAGACCATCACTGACTGTGGGTACTTGACACTGGACTTCAGGCATTTTGGCATTTCCTTCTCCCCAGTCTTCCTCCAAACTCTGGCACCTTGATTTCCTAATGACATGGAAAATTTGCTTTCATCTGAAAAAAGTACTTTGGACCACTGAGCAACAGTCCAGTGCTGCTCCTCTGTAGCCCAGGCCAGGCGCTTCTGCCGACGTTTCAGGTTCAAAAGTGGCTGGACCTGGGAAATGCGGCACCTGCAGCACATTTCCATCACACGCCTGTGCCTGGTGGCTCTGGATGTTTCTACTCCAGACTCAATCCAGTGTTTCTGCAAGTCCCCCAAGGTCTGGAATCGGCCCTTCTCCACAGTCTTTCTCAGGGTGCCGTCACCTCTTCTGGTTGTGCAATGTTTCCTGCCACACTTTTTCCCTTCACACAGACTTCCCACTGAGGTGCCTTGATACAGCACTCTGGGAACAGCCTATTCGCTCAGAAATTTCTTTCTGTGTCTTAGCCTCTTGCTTGAGGGTGTCAATGATGGCCTTCTGGACAGCAGTCAGGTCGGCAGTCTTGCCCATGATTGCGGTTCTGAGTAATGAACCAGGCTGGGAGTTTTTAAAAGCCTCAGGAATCTTTCGCAGGGGTTTTGCGTTGATTCAGATGATTAGGTTAGTAGCTTCTTTAGAGTACCTTTTCATGATATGCTAATTTTTTGAGCCAAAATCATCAATATTAAAACAACAAAAGGATTGAACTACTTCAGTTATGTGTAATGAATCTGAAATATATGAAAGTCTAATGTTTATCAGTACATTACAGAAAATAATGAACTTTCTCACAATATGCTAATTTTTTGAGAAGGACCAGTACATATGTGTGTTACAGCTTTACAAATTGTCAAAAGTAAAACGCTTCAAAAAGCACAATTGCCTTGTTTGCAGTCTGTCAAAATGAACAACTTCACATTTAGTGAGGACAGAACGCGTAACATGAATAACGTAAAAAATAAGATACTGTGAGGTACAATAAGGTACTGTTTACGCAAATTCCGACAAAATCAATTCAATGACTTTTAATGACCTGCATAAACTGTTTTTGAAACGATAGATCGATAACCTTTTGTGCTACAAAGTATCTTGATAGATCAACTTTTCGATATATTGTCACACCCCTAATAGCCACTACTGCCAGTTTAACTTGAATCGTTTATTTGATTAAGGAGGTCGAGCATGGCTCCGGCCAAATTTAATCCCCGTTTTGAAACCAAATATTTTATCCACATTAGAGCTGAAACGAGTACTCGAGCAACTCGAGTAACTCGAGTTTAAAAACTGATCCGAGTAATTTTATTCACCTCGAGTAATCGTTTATTTTGACAGCTCTAAGCATCACGTTTTGCTCTGACTACTTTTAATGCGGGACAACGCGCTGTCACGTGCGGAGAGCAAGAAGGGAAAAAAAAAAAAACCTTACTGCAGCTGACAGCCGCCACAAACGACGCCGACGTTGCCAAATACTAGCCCGCACGATGCTACGTTGGTAACAGCTAGCGTCTGATGCGTCTCATAAAGATCACATGTATGTTGAACTAGATGCGCAATGACAGACTCGGCCGCGTCTGGGCAGCGTTATTAAACAGCCGCCATCTTAAAGCAGTACAGCGCTAAGCACTAATAAAGAGCGCTAAGCGCTAATAAATAAGATTAACGTTACTGTCGCTACTAGCTCACGTAAAGTTAGCCCTGCGGAGGACTAGGTTTCAATTAATTATGACCACTGTCGTTGCGTGGCTAACGTGTCTTACATACAGGCTTTAACATAACATAGCATTGTGGAGTGATGAGGGTGTAAAATAAAAACTTAATCATGCTAACTATCAATTTTAGCTCAGTAGTCATTGCTGGATAAAACACCAAGTAGCACTGGTCCCTAATGTGCTCCAGTACAGCCTGTATCATACATTTATTTTGAACACTGCAAAAACTCAAAATCCTATCAGGACTTACAGTTTAGACTAACTTAAAACTTCACTAGAACTTAAAAATGGCTTGACACAAAGAGAAATTCAATTGAAACACGTGGGAAAAATCCTAACTTTTAAGTGATGTGTGTTATCAAGCGTAACGGCATTTTTAGGTTATATATATATATATTTTTTTTTAAATAAGATCTAAACGTTTTTTGAGTGAAAGCAGTGAATTAGTGTTTTTTTTTTATTTTTTATTCTAGCTACAATATACATCGAAAATAAAGACATTGATTGACTGAAAATGGTTCAAGATTAGATGAAATGTCTTGTTTTCTCATGTATATTTATAATTGCTCTTCACCTAAAAATATATTTGTTTTATCCGATTACTCGATTAATCGATAGAATTTTCAGTCAATTACTCGATTACTAAAATATTCGATAGCTGCAGCCCTAATCCACATACAACGACTTTCATAGTTTTTGACCCAAATAGTCATATCGTACACTACTAGCGCTGTGGCTGCACTTACTGCAAATGGCCTTGCTTGGGTTGACCTGCTGACCCACCAAGAACTGCTGCAGCTTTCTGATGTCCACGCGAGCCTCCGCAGTCACGTCAGCGTCACCACCGTCTCGGGTGTCACGCTCATCTGCGGGGCAAAGACGGACGGTTCAGAACAGATTTATTTTTTTTCGTTCATGATAATGAAAATATTTCGTGGATGAACATTCTGATAAGCAGATCAGCCGTCAGTGAGTTCATTTTGGGGCATTTCCTATTGATTTGGGGGAATTTCTAGGTCAAGGAATGTCCCCAAATAAATTTGCAGTGACAAAAAAATCAACAGGAAGTGACCTAGGAAGGAGTACCTTTTCTCGTAGGCACAGTCTAATTGTTTGCATTACTCTAAGATACTTAATATAATCAATCAGGGAATAGTATTGTTTCTCATTAATTGTTTTGACAGTTTTACTTTAACACACCCAATATAAAATAAACAGCATTTATACCATAGTTTAACGAAGACAAGCAGAATATAGGGCATAGGAGATAAACAACGCTTCTTATCACGGAAGCCCAGCGTTGAAACGAAAAACAAGATATTTCAAAATAGAAAAAAAATACTGTTTAAGTCATTAATTAAACAGTGACACCTTTTCTGGGCAACATTGCTGTAAAATATAAATCTGATGGTGCCAGACGTCCTATCCCTTTTGACTGCCCCTCACAGTCACAAGGAATTGGATGTCGGCTGCCGTTGATGGCAGCTAGTCAGTGCCCTATATCGACTAAAACTAAAATATCAAAGAAATTGTCCATTTTTGGGGTTATGTTTTTGTGTTTTTTTCTGGTTTTGTCGGAGTTTTTTTGTGGTTTTGCCAATTTTATCAGCAGTTTGGTTTTTCGTGTTTTTACTAGTGCTGTCAAATTTATCACGTTAATGGGCGGTAATTAATTTTTTTTAATTAATCACGTTAAAATATTTGACGCACTTAACGCATGCGCGGAATGACCCGCTCATGCATTTCCTCAAAATGATTACAATGACGCCGTTTTTTGCACATTGAGAGCTAAGAGGCTGAGAAAGTCGAGTGGACACAGGTTTCATTGGACCGCGCCGTTTATTGGCATAAGCTTCAGCAACTCCTTCACAACAAACATAAGTATCATTTAGTGAAAGCACAAAAAAAATAATATTGCTATCTCTCAAAAAAAATAATGTTCACAAAAAGAAAAGCGCTTCAATCTGTATTAATGAGGACCTATTCTCACACAGAGGTTAAATCTTGTGCCCGAACCCGACCCGACCCGAATGCCCAAAATGTTAAGCATTCACATTCGGGTCGGGTCGGGCCGCCGTCCCGGACTAATAAATTATTTTTAAAAAAAAAAAAAAAAAATGGAGAGCAGGCTCTCTGTGTTGCACTTTTGCTTGTGCACGCACGCACATGAACGCTGTGGCGCCGCCCGCTTTTTCTTCTTGTTCTCCCACTGTAGCGCTTGTGCACGGCCGAGGCACCGCCCTCTTTTTCATTTTCTGCTGCTCTGGCGCCTTCCGCGTGTACACAACTCCACATCCTCGTGGTACTTCTTTTTCAATATGGAGCAGTGAGAAGTTAAAAACAAACTGAAGACGGGGGAATGGAAGAGGCAAGAATGCACCGGTAGGAGTGAGGTGTGGAAAGAATTTCAATTGATCATGGAAGATGCAACAAAAAATTGTGTCGGCTTCGTCGAATGCAACAAATATACACCCAAAACTTTCCAAGTTGGCAAGAAAAAGTGTTGTGCATCCCTGCAAGCAGCAGCAGCAGCAGCAGCAGTGAGTTTTCAGCGCTGCAGGCCGCACAATAGATCAGCGGAGAACGTCACTGAAACCTGCCAGTGGACGCAATCTTATTCCTGCACGACGACGACCAAAAAATATAAACACTGTAAGAAAGCCATAATATCCTGCTGTTCAAATCGCCATTTTTAGTCCGAGCCGGTCTAATTATTTCCCTTATTTCACAGGAATAAAGAGCAGGACATGAGGCCGCAAGTTGCAGACTGCAGTCAAGACCAGCCCGCAGTTTAAAAGTAGAGCTGTCCCGACTAGTCGACATAGTCGACGTCATCGATTATGTAAATCCGTCGACGAGCACAACATCCCGTCGACGGTTAATGAAGGGTTAAAAAAAATATATGCGTGGAAAGTTCAGAATGTCGGACGCTTGGTATGCACGCGGGGAAAGCGGCACAAAGCCAAAAAAAAAAAAAAAAGTGCACCAGAGAGTCCAAAACATTGACTTATTTTTAAAGAAACAAAGGAGCGTACACTGTTGTGTTCTGTCTCTTCAATGCCAAGCTTGGCTGCACGTCGGCCGTGAACGATAACGACAGGAGATTGTAAGTCCATCTAACTAACTAATGACATGTTTTATTAAAGTTGCTAAGTCTGTCGTGATATGCAATGAGTCCATTTATCGCATGGTAAATAAAAATGAGGGCGGTCATTTTCACGGCTGTGTTTTATCGCTGCGCGAGCGTGCGTGCGTCCATTTGTGCGTGCGTGCTGATGGCATATGAGACTCCAGTTCTTTTCTCTCATCAACACGCTGTAGATTTAAAGTTATAAAAGACATACAAAATAAGAAAACACATCTATATTAAACATTATATACGTTAGCATTGCTACATTGAGGTGAATGGGGAAAAAAGACGACCTACTTTAGCCGGCTATAAAACAGGCAGCCTTCTCCAAAACTTGCAGTTAAAAGGTGACACTTCAAACATGAAAAATCGCTGGTTAACAGCATTTGCAAAAGGAAAAAAATCTAATACTGACACCACATGCAATCACAAAAAGTGCTTTTTTTGTGGAGTGTAAAGCTTAAATTAGCGATTTAGCAAACGTACTTCCGGTGAGCGTCTCAAAATAAAAGCATGTCATGTTCGTCATATAAATAACGATTTTTGGAGTTAATTCCACATACTTCAGATTCTACACTAAGAATACCTTTAAAATGACACACTTTATGAAAAGTCTGATTGGCAATGAATAATTAATACTATTATATATAGTACTACAGTATACTATAATATTAACGCTAGGTATTTTTTTAAGAATTGTTTTGAATCATGTTGGAAAGGTGAAGTCAGTGTTCTGAATCTGTTTACATTCCATTCTTTTGCACAAGTTAATTCTATCAGCATTTGAAGTCATTGTTTATTTGTGATTTATTATTGTTATTTATCTGTTTATTTGTACTTAAATAAAGAATTTAAGTGTTCCAAAATGTTTTGGAGGAATTGATAAGCGTCAACAAAAATTACATTGCTAAATTAGAAATAAAAAAAAATATATAAGATTAGTCTACTAATCGTAAAAATAATCGGGAGAAAATTAGTCGTTTGGGGCAGCCCTATTTAAAAGCTTTTATTTCATTTCTATTTTTTTATATTTTTGGTATTGTTGTAATTACAATAAAGAATGATATTTCAAAGCATTTGTATTTTTTTTTTTTTTTGCTGCTGTTACCTCTCCTTGTCAGAGAGGCGCGTCCATGTGAGGACAATATCCCACACACTCAGAAATATATTTAACAAACTTTCCCAGCGTTATTTCGTTGTGTAAATGCTTTTATAATTCTCATAAAAATATGTAGACTATTTAAATATTGGGTAAACTTGCATTTTTTTCCTGACAACTGTGAATTCGTTACGAAAGACACTTTTATTTATGCACACAAAGGCAACACAAATGTGATCCTTTTGAATCTTCTCCTGTGTGTGTCTGCAAAACCGCATTTTTTTTTAAATATTACTTTCCCAGCGTTATTTCGTTGTGTAAATGTTTTTATAATGATCATAAAAATATGTAGACTATTTAAACATTAAGAAAACTTACCTTTTTTCTGCCAACTCGAAGAAATGAAAATAAATTGCTGCTGTGTTTTTTTCCCCGCGTCACTCCAACAACAACAACAAAAAAATCGGGTTTTTCGGGCTCGGGCCTGCAAATCTAGTTAATTGATCGGGCCGGGTCGGGCCTCAATACCAGCGGGCCGTGTCGGGTCGGGCTGGATTTTTTAGGCCCGAACTAGGCTCTACACACAGTTAAACAACAATGCAAAGTGAACTGGTATTCTCAATCAAAATAGCTATGCAAAATACACATAAAACTTAATCAGACAGACATTTATCTTTTAAGAACTACAAGTCTTTCTATCCGTGGATCCCTTTAACAGAATGTTAATGTTAATGCCATCTTGTGGATTTACAATTATTATTAAAAAAAATACAGTACTTATGTACAGTATGTTGAATGTATATATCTGTCTTGTGTCTTATCTTTCCATTCCAACAATAATTTACATAAAAATATGGCATATTTTAGAGATGGTTTGAATTGCAATTAATTACCATTAATTAATTTTTAAACTGATTAACCCGATTAAAAATTTTAATCGTTTGACAGCCGTAGTTTTTACATTGACCCCTAATCCTAAAAAAAAAAAGCGATTGGATGTCTGGCGCCATCAGCAAACAGCTTATTAGTGCGCTATAACGACTAAAACTAGAATATTAAACCATGTCTTTTTGTGATTTTTTTTTTTTTTTTTTTTTAACTTAAGCAATTTTTGTGTATATTGTTTGTAGTGTGTTTTTTGCAGTTCTGTCAATTTTATCCGCAGTTTTTGGAGTTTGGCTTTTTTGTTGTTTTTTGCAGTTTTTTTTTTTTTTTGCAGTTTTTTTTTTTCCTTTTTAAACATTTTTTGGTTTGTTTTTCATGTCTTAACCCTAAAGAAATCGATTGGTCGGTCACCAATTAGTGCCCTATGACGACGAAAAAATATCAACTAAATTGTCAATTAATGGGGTGTTTTTGTTGTGCTTTTTTTCTGCTTATGGTGGTGTTTCTTGCAGTAGTTTTAGCGATTTTTTTTTTTCAGTGTTTGTTTTGTCAGTTTGCTTTTAGCTTTTTAGTGCCGTTTGTTTGCGTTTTATATGTTTTTCAATCTTTTCAGATTGTTCATGGTTTTCTTTTTTTTAATTGAACCCTAACACAAAAAAAAAAAAAAAAAAAACGATTGGACGTCTAGCACTATGAGCAAGCAGCCAATAATTGCACTATATTGACAAAAACTAGAATATCGCCTAAATTGTCATTTCTTGGTGTTTTTTTCTGGTTTAATTTGCCCCTGCCAATCAACATGGTTTGGACTTCTAGCGCAATCAATGACAACCATTAAGTAAGCAAAGAATTGACCTGAAAATACGCCAAAATTAATAGAAAGTGAACAAAAAAATTACCCCACTGAGGATTTCCTAGATCTTTAAAGTAAGTGGTGACCGACACCAGGTCCGTCTCGATCTTCAGGGTCATTTGGCCGCTCGCATCGGCTTCCACCACCTGACGTGGAAACACGCAGCGTGACCGTTGATTTTGTCCCCAAACGCGTCGGTCACCGGAGACGGTGCAGGTACTAGGAAGTTGGAGAGGTTCTTCATCCGGTCCACCACGTTCTTCATGATCTTCAGCGGCGGCAGGTAGACGCTGACCTGAGCAAAACAGAACTGGTAACGCGGGAGGCTGACGGGAAATGCGGGCGCGGCGCACTAACGTCAAAGTCGGGCACGCCAGGCTCTTGGAACTCGTGCCACAGGCGGCGGGGGACCACTTCGACAGGGACGTCATGCGTGACCACACGGCTGATGCTGGACATGGTGGGCTAGGAGGACAACATGTCCACAAGTCACATGATGATGATGTCGCCGATTATAAGAGACTATTGTTTTTTTCTGTTTAAAACCCTGCTTATGTACGATTTTTTTTACCTACACAAAAATCTCCAGGGTGGTCTTTTTAGATGGCCATTGCTCAAATAACCCAAAATAAATAGGAAGTGACCCAAAATGTGCATGAAGTGACTCGGGTATGCCCCAAAATAAACAGGAAGTGACCCGGAAATGCCCCAAAATCAACAAGAATTGACCAATGACCAGGAAGTGACCTGGATATCCCTAAAATCAACATGAAATGACTCAAACCCTCAAAAATGTAAATGAAATGAACTGGGAATGCCCTGAAATCAACAAGATGTGACCCTGAAATGCGCCAAATTCAACAAAAAGTGACCAATGAACAGTAAGTGACCTGGAAATACTTTAAAATCAACAGGAAATGACTCAAAACCCCAAAAATATACATGAATTGACTCGGGAATGCCCCAAAATCATCAATAAGTGACCCTGAAATGCCCCAAATCAACAAGAGGTGAGCAATGAACAGGAAGTGACCTGGAAATCCCCTGAAATCAACAGGAAATGACTCAAATCTGATCGAGAATGCCCCAAAAACATCAAATAGTGACTCTAAATAAACAGGGAGTGACCCTGAAATGCCCCAAAATCAATAAGAAGTGAGCAAAGAACAGGAAGTGACCTGGAAATCCCCTAAAATCTACAGGAAATGACTAAAACCCCAAAAACGTACATGAATTGACTCGAGAATGCCCCAAAATCATCAATAAGTGGCACGAAATAAAAGGGAATGACCCTGAAATGCCCCAAAATCAACAAGAAGTGACCAATTAACAGGAAAAGACCTGGAAATTCCTAAAATCAACAGGAAAATTTTCTCAAAACTCCAAAAATGTACATGATCAGGAATGCCATTTTTACCAAAAAAAAAAAAAAAAAACTTTTGGGAATTGCCCCCAAATTGACAGAAGATGATCCAAAATTTCCAAGAAGTGACCCGGGAATCCTCAAAAATCACCAGAAAGTGACTATAAGTGCCCCAAAGCCAACAGGAAATGACCAGTGAAAAAGATGTGACCTGGAAATACCCTAAAATAGACAGGAAATACCCTAAAGCGTACAGGAAGAGACCTCGGTATGCCCCAAAATGGACAAAAAGTGACCCCAAATCAAAGGGAAGTGACCCGAAAAATCCCCCCAATCCACAGGAAATGCCCCAAAACCAACAGTAAAAGACCTCTGTATGCCCCAAAATGGACAGAAAGTGACCCTAAATCAACAAAAAGTGACCCAAAAAAGCCCCACTGACCTGTAAATGCCCCTAAATCAATGGTAAATCCCCAAAATGGACAGGAAGTGACCCCAGAATGTCAGAATACCTACTAGCTCAGCGGCGATGGTGAGGCAAGGGCAGTGCTTGTTGGTCAGCTTGACTTTGACGCTTTTGGCATTCTGGACGGTCCTGAGGGCGCGGAAGATGTTCTCCGGTATCACTTCCAGGCAAATCTGGTTATCCTGGGCGCTCATGCCCTCCATCTGGTACTCGTCAAATATGTTGGCCTGTGTGGTGTAGGATACTGACATTTTGAACTCCATATCCATGCTAAAAACTATCATTGATACCACATTTTAAAAAAATATTACAATTAAATATACAGTGGGGCAAATAAGTATTTAGTCAACCACCAATTGTGCAAGTTCTCCTACTTGAAAAGATTAGTGAGACCTGTAATTGTCAACATGAGTAAACCTCAACACATGCCAGAATGTGGGAAAAAAACAGAAAATCACATTGTTTGATTTTCAAAGCATTTATTTCCAAATTAGAGTGGAAAATAAGTATTTGGTCACCTACAAACAATCAAGATTTCTGGCTGTTAGAGGTCTAACTTCTTCTAACGAGGTCTAATGAGTCCGAACGAGGCACCACTGTATTAATGGCACCTGTTTTAACTCATTATCGGTATAAAAGACACCTGTCCACAAACTCAGTCAGTCACACACCAAACTCCACTATGGCCAAGACCAAAGAGCTGTCGAAGGACACCAGAGACAAAATTGTAGACCTGCACCAGGCTGGGAAGACTGAATCTGCAATAGGTAAAACGCTTGGTGTAAAGATATCAACTGTGGGAGCAATTATTAGAAAATGGAAGACATACAAGACCACTGATAATCTTCCTCGATCTGGGGCTCCATGCAAGATCTCACCCCGTGGCGTCATAACAAGAACGGTGAGCAAAAATCCCAGAACCACACGGGGGGACCTAGTGAATGACCTACAGAGAGCTGGGACCACAGTCACAAAGGCTACTACCAGTAACACAATGCTCCGCCAGGGACTCATATCCTGCACTGCCAGACGTGTCCCCCTGCTGAAGAAAGTACACGTCCAGGCCCGTCTGCGGTTCGCTAGAGAGCATTTGGATGATGCAGAAGAGGACTGGGAGAATGTGTTATGGTCAGATGAAACCAAAATAGAACTTTTTGGTAGAAACGCAGGTTCTCGTGTTTGGAGGAGAAAGAATAAATTGCATCCGAAGAACACCATACCCGCTGTGAAGCATGGGGGTGGAAACATCATGCTTTGGGGCTGTTTTTCTGCAAAGGGACCAGGGCGACTGATCTGTGTAAAGGAAAGAATGAATTGGGCCATGTAACGAGAGCTTTTGAGTGAAAATCTCCTTCCATCAGCAAGGGCATTGAAGATGAGACGTGGCTGGGTCTTTCAGCATGACAATAATCCCAAACACACAGCCAGGGCAACAAAGGAGTGGCTTCGTAAGAAGCATTTCAAGGTCCTGGAGTGGCCTAGCCAGTCTCCAGATCTCAACCCCATAGAAAATCTGTGGAGGGAGTTAAAGGTCCGTGTTGCCTAACGACAGCCCCAAAACATCACTGCTCTAGAGGAGATCTCCATGGAGGAATGGGCCAAAATACCAGCAACAGTGTGTGAAAAGCTTGTGAAGAGTTACATAAAACGTTTGGCCTCCGTTATTGCCAACAAAGGGTGGTGGTGGTGGTGTTATACTTATAGACCCTACTCACCTACGTCACAAAATGGGCGTGTCGCTGTCTCCGGCCGCCATATTGTACCTCTTTTTCAGACCTATTCTCATTGTTTTCAATTAGTCGAGCAAGTTATAGAGCAATTCATGGAAGCCCCGGTGTTATCTGACGCTGTAAACTCATTGGATCCGTTGCATAAAAGGCGTTACGTGGAAAAGCTTCAGTTTATCCATTTGCCAGATCCGTATTTGATGCCTAAATCGATGTTTTTCGACCCGCTGGCTTCGCCTGACATCTGATATCCTGATATTTACAACAATCTTGTCCACACAAAATCAGCCTATTCTCACGAAAGTTTGAAAAACTTTAAGAGCTTGGAGGCTTATAAATGCTACGTTGCTGGTTGGGTGAAACAGGTCCTCGTACACGAAAATTCGGCAGGAATCTTGTGCTCGCAAGGTGAGTTACGAAATTTTCAATTCAAAATCTTTTGTTCTTGCTAACATCCACTGTCAAGTCTAATGTATTTCATATCATTTGTCAATGGAGCTAGGGCTTTTAATGTTTATATGGTTTAGCGATAGCACTCTCACTATATACATATATAATACGTAATAAATATGAAGTGCGATAGCACTACTCCAGATTGTCCCTAGTTGAATTTATTTTTTGGCTTTTGACCTCAATAGTGAAATTGTAAATTAATTGTATGACAACTGTCTGATTATCCCCTTATAATTATATATTTTCAGGTAGTTCATTCACAACGTCTGAGTGTATGTTGTCGGCGATTAGCCTAGCAATGATCTTAATTGTGGTTGTCAGCCCAAAAACCCTCAAAATATATATTAAATGCATCTTACCAGATATAAAATGACTACTACATAATCTGTGGTAGTCGTTTGGAGCCCAGTTTTCTCGTCGAATTGCAGCAGTCAATCTCGGTCTCCTGTTCGGGTCTCTCGGAATACGGTCAAAATTCAAGTCTCTCCGTCTATCTTCTCTGTTTTTGCAACCGACCGCCACACACGACTTCACCATTTTGATTATTAATGTTAACGAGCAGAAAAACACGCCATAATAGGAGGAATTTGCGAAACGCTAATGCATTAACATGACTAGTATCCGGACAACATGGCGCGGGGGCGTGGCTGTGACGTCACGTGAGTAGGGTCTATAAGTATTGAGATGAACTTTTGGTATTGACCAAATACTTATTTTCCACCATGATTTGCAAATAAATTCTTTAAAAATCAAACAATGTGATTTTCTGGGTTTTTTTCCCCACATTCTGTCTCTCATGGTTGAGCTTTACCCATGTTGACAATTACAGGCCTCTCTAATATTTTCGAACGGGAGAACTTGCACAATTAGTGGTTGGCTAAATACTTATTTGCCCCACTGTAATTTATTGTTTTACTAACCCGGTTCTGACTGGTTAGGGGTCTGGCGCAGCGTGTCAAACACGCGGCACTTAGCTAAGCACTACTAGGCACTTGTATTCCATGAAGCCGGATGTGTTAAATCATTTTGGTCCGGCAGCCACCTTTGCATAATATAGCTGTGTTGCAAATGTTGCACTGAGCCTACTGGTCATTTTTATTTGTGAAAGTTGAGTCAAACTTTTGAGCGCCGCCGCACAGTGACTAAGATTGAAATCAAGTTGCAATGCACAACTTCATGTGGCTTCTTCGTGGTGTTTGGCAACTATTTTTTTGGCAGTCAGGGCATCGAAATATGGAATTGAAATTTTAAAAATTTGAAAAGAAGTGACCCAGAAATGCCTTAAAAACTGATATGATCTAAAATATACAGGAAGTGACGCTGAAATGCCACAAAGTAACAAAAGTCACCCAAATCAACAGGAAGCTATCAAAGCCCCTAAAATAAGGAAGTGACCCAAAACAAACTCGCAGCCTGCCATTTACAACAGTAAACGTCCAATTCCAAGGTGGGATAAAGACCGAAGAGCCTACCTGGGCCAACTCGCACCACATGGCCACACCTCCCCCCGCCACTTTACCGCAGAGGACGAAGAAAAGATGATCTGCTGTCAGACGCAGCACGCACGCCTTGGTCAGCTTGGAGATGGTGCTCACCACTCCTGAAAGGACATCACTCTCCATGAGTGTTCACTAGCATTGTTCGCGCTTTGTTGCGGCGCCAACTTTCCCATTTCACTTTGATTAAACGTTTACTCTAGATAAACTCAGCTCAAGTGACGGCAGAAGCATGAAAATACAAGAATCGCCCCTACCAAAATGGCAGCCATAAGGCAACATTTCCATCAAAGTCAATGCAAGAACATTAAAATTAGGTCATAACTACTTTAAACTGATTTTTAAAATATTTTATCAATGTCAGTGGCAGCCCCTGAGTAGAATAGTTGACAATAATTAAATAGTCTTTTACAAATAAGGTAGTTATGAATTCGTTTTAATGTCACTGCATCGACTGAGATGAGAACGTCGCCCCGACCAATATGGCCGCCTTGAGGCCATGTTGCCAGGGGCGATGAAGCTCTTCTCAAGCTACCGCTAGTTTATCACTAGTAGACATTTGAAGTGGGAGGTTAGCAGCGAATGAGCGTTCGTATCAATTGCCACTGCCAATGTATTAAAACAATAGAACACACGAGATGTTTGTGAGTTATAATGAAGAAGGAGCAAGTTGAATGTTCTTACGTGTGAAATGGTTGAGACAGGCCACTTCGACAATCTTTCCCCGAAACTTCATGTCGTGCTATCGCTACAAATATTCACACTGTATACTTTAAGAGCACATTTAGTAATAAAGTGCAGCTCCACCAGTAAACAAGAACCCAGACGGCTAGCCACTTTTTCCGTCTTCGATGCTTCGCGCCAGGGTCGCTCTTCTTCTTCTACTCATCATTTTCGGCAGGTTAGACGCATACTTGGCTATGCTGCCCCCTCTGCTCACTCACCGTACTAGTATATTCTCTTGCGTGTAGGTTGGCGGAGATACACTAATTTTGATTTTGGATTAATTGGGATTTTTTTTTTTTTTCTTGAGAGGTATTATTTTCAACACCCAAAAGTTATTCAAATAGGTCAGAATCGTTCTGTTGGTCCGTGCTGCGCCTCCACCCCCCCCCCAACTTTAAATGGATTGGACGTCTAGTGCTGTCAATGGCAGCCAATCATAAACGGATTTTAAGGGGGGTAGGAGGGCCAGAACCCCCCCGGTGGCCAAAAAGTGTCATTGCATGAAATTGACCTTCCTATACATATATATAAATAAAGTAGTAAAGCAATAAAACTGCAACAAAAATGAATGAAATGGACAAAAATATATAATTTTATAATGGGAGCAAAATTATTTTTCGAACAGATCATGTGACTAGCACCTTAGACAGTCATTTGCTTTGCATATAATTTTCAAAAACAAAAAAAATTGGGGAGGGCAATTTTATTTTTCAAACGATTTTCTTCTTTGATTGAAAATAGATCATTTTTGTGATTGAAGCAACCTTTAGGGGGATTGAATAATTTAGACACAAATGTCCTACCCATAATATGGCCCAAACACAAAAAGGATTGCTTCAATCAAATAAAACTTTTTCAATGAAAAGTTAAGTGTTCAAATGCAAATTTTTCAATCTCAAATATTTTTTTGCATTCAAAAACATTTTCTATGATCGAAATTTTTCTTTTTTTGATTGAAGTGATTTTTCTTTTTGAAAACATATTTTTTAAAGCAACCTATTTCCATCCATCCATCCATTATCTTCCGCTTGTTCCGGGGTCGGGTCGCGGGGCAGCAGCTTTAACAGGGAAGCCCAGACTTCCCTCTCCCCAGCCACTTCAACCAGCTCTTCCGGCGGGATCCCAAGGCGTTCCCAGGCCAGCCGAGAGACATAGTCTCTCCAGCGTGTCCTGGGTCGTCCCCGGGGCCTCCTGCCGGTGGGACATGCCCGGAACACCTCTCCAGGGAGGCGTTCGGGAGGCATCCGAACCAGATGCCCGAGCCACCTCACCTGGCTCCTCTCTACGCGGAGGAGTAGCGGCTCGACGCCGAGTCCCTCCCGGATGACCGAGCTTCTCACCCTATCTCTAAGGGAGAGCCCGGACACCCTGCGGAGGTAACTCATTTCGGCCGCTTGTATCCGGGATCTTGTTCTTTCGGTCACGACCCAAAGCTCGTGACCATAGGTGAGGGTAGGAACGTAGATCGATTGGTAAATCGAGAGCTTTGCCTTTCGGCTCAGCTCCTTCTTCACCACTACGGACCGGTGCAGAGTCCGCATTACTGCAGACGCTGCACCGATTCGCCTGTTGATCTCCTGCTCCCTCCTACCGCCACTCGTGAACAAGACCCCAAGATACTTGAACTCCTCCACTTGGGGCAGGATCTCATCTCCGACCCGGAGAGGGCACTCCACCCTTTTACGACTGAGGACCATGGTCTCGGATTTGGAGGTGCTGATCTTCATCCCAACCACTTCACACTCAGCTGCGAACCGCTCCAGTGAGAGTTGGAGGTCACGGCTTGATGAAGCCAACAGCACTAAATCATTTGCAAAAAGCAGAGATTCAATGCTGAGGTCACCAAACCGGACCCCCTCAACGCGTCAGCTGCGCCTAGAAATTCTGTCCATAAAAATTATGAACAAAATCGGTGACAAAGGGCAGCCTTGGCAGAGTCCAACCCTCACTGGGAACGAATTCGACTTACTGCCGGCAATGCGGACCAAGCTCTGACACCGGTCGTACAGGGACCGAACAGCCCTTACCAAGGGCCTCGGTACCCCGTACTCCCGGAGCACCCCCCACAGGACTCCCCGAGGCACACGGTCGAACGCCTTCTCCAGATCCACAAACACATATAGACTGATTGACTGACTCCCATGCACCCTCAAGGACCCTGCCGAGGGTGTAGAGCTGGTCCACTGTTCCACGGCCAGGACGAAAACCACACTGCTCCTCCTGAATCCGAGATTCAACTTCTCGGCGGACTCTCCTCTCCAGCACCCTGAATAGACTTTACCAGGGAGGCTGAGGAGTGTGATCCCTCTATAATTGGAACACACCCTCCGGTCCCCCTTCTTAAAAAGGGGGACCACCACCCCGGTCTGCCAATCCAGAGGCACTGTCCCCGATGTCCACGCGATGTTGTAGAGACGTGTCAGCCACGACACCCCTACAACATCCAGAGCCTTTAGGAACTCCGGGCGGATCTCATCTACCCCCGGAGCCTTGCCACCGAGGAGCTTTCCAACCGCCTCAGTGACTTCAACCTCAGAGATCGAAGAGCCCACCTCGGAGTCCCCAGACTCTGCTTCCTCAAAGGAAGGCGTGTCGGTGGAATTGAGGAGGGCCTCGAAGTATTCTCCCCACCGGCTCATGACGTCCCGAGTCGAGGTCAGCAGCACACCATCTTCACTATACAGTGTTAATGGTGCACTGCTTTCCTCTCCTCAGGCGCCGGATGGTGGACCAGAATTTCCTCGAAGCCGTCCGGAAGTCGTTTTCCTGACCTCGCCGAACTCCTCCCATGTCCGGGTTTTTGCCTCGGCGACCGCCGAAGCCGCAGTCCGCTTGGCCAGTCGGTACCTGTCAGCTGCCTCCGGAGTCCCACAGGCCAAAAAGGCCCGATAGGCCTCCTTCTTCAGCTTGACAGCATCCCTTACCGCTGGTGTCCACCAGCGGGGTCGGGGATTGCCGCCACGACAGGCACCAACCACCCTACGGCCACAGCTCTGGTCGACCGCCTCAACAAGGGAGGTGCGGAACATGGCCCACTCGGACTCAATGTTCCCCACCTCCCCCGGGACAACGGAGAAGTTCTGCTGGGGGTGGGTGTTGAAACTCTTTCTGACAGGGGATTCTGCCGGGGGTGGGTGTTGAAACTCTTTCTGACAGGGGATTCTGCCAGGGGTGGGTGTTGAAACTCTTTCTGACAGGGGATTCTGCCAGACGTTCCCAGCAGACCCTCACAATACGTTTGGGCCTGCCAGGTCCGGCCAGCATCTTCCCCCGCCATCGGAGCCAACACACCACCAGGTGGTCATCAGTTGACAGCTCCGCCCCTCTCTTCACCCGAGTGTCCAAAACATGCGGCCGCAAGTCCGATGACACGATTACGAAGTCGATCATCGAACTGCGGCCTAGGGTGTCCTGGTGCCAAGTGCACATATGGACACCCCAATGTTTGAACATGGTGTTCGTTATAGACAAACCGTGACGAGCACAGAAGTCCAATAACAGAACACCACTCGAGTTCTGATCAGAGGGGCCATTCCTCCCAATCACGCCCCTCCAGGTCTCACTGTCATTGCCTACGTGAGCGTTGAAGTCCCCCAGGAGAACGAGGGAGTCCCCAGAGGGGGCGCTCTGTAGCACACCCTCCAAGGACTCCAAAAAGGGTGGGTATTCTGAACTGCTGTTCGGTGCATAAGCACAAACAACAGTTAGAACCCGTCCCCCCACCCGAAGGCGGAGGGAGGCTACCCTCTCGTCTACCGGGGTAAACCCCTACGTACAGGCGCCAAGCCGGGGTGGCAATAAGCATGCCCACACCTGCCCGGCGCCTCTCACCATGGGCATCTCCAGAGTGGAAGAGAGTCCAACCCCTCTCGAGAGGATTGGTACCAGAACCCAAGCTGTGTGTGGAGGAGAGTCCGACTACAGTATATCTAGTCGGAACTTCTCTGCCTCACACACCAGCTCAGGCTCCTTCCCTGCCAGAGAGGTGACATTCCATGTCCCAAGAGTTAGCTTCTGCAGCTGGGGGTCGGACCGCCAAGGCCCCCGCCTTTGGCTGCCGCCCAACTCCCTACGCACCCGACCCCTTTGGCCCCTCCCACAGGTGGTGAGCCCATGGGAAGGGAAACCCACGTTGCCTTTTCGGGCTGAGCCCGGCCGGGCCCCATGGGGACAGGCCCGGCCACCAGACGCTTGCCTTCGACCCCCACCTCCAGGCCTGGCTCCAGAGGGGGGCCCCGGTAACCCGCGTCCGGGCAAGGGAAACTGGGATTCATTTATGTTGCTCATCATCAGGGGTCTTTTTGTGCCATACTTTGTCTGGCCCCTCACTTAGGACCTGTTTGCCATGGGTGACCCTACCAGGGGCTTAAAGCCCCAGACAACATAGCTCCTAGGATCATTTAGACACGCGAACCGCTCCACCACGATAAGGTGATGACTCACGGGGGGAATCAAAAATGTTTTGATTGAATAATAAAGACAAAAACATCCTAGCCAAAATGTTGCCCAAACAACATTACTTCAATCAAAAAAGTTGCTTCAATCAAATTTTTTAAAAAATTAATCAAAGAAAAATACATTCACGTGCATTTTTTTGAGTTTCAAATTTATTTTTGCATTCAAACACATTTTTTTTAATTGAAGCGACTTTTTTTAATTGAAAATATATATTTTAATTGAAGCAACTTTTTAAAAAATTAAATAATAAAGACACAAATCTACCTCCATATGGCTCCACCCAGGTTCAATGGAGGACGATCTTGGCGAAAAGTATTGCCTAAGCAGCCTGATTTAGAATTCCACTCATGAATGATGGGAAACAAAAAACTGTCATTGTCAACTTATTATTATGATTATTCTTGTAAGTTGATTTTATTGCTGATACTGCGTTTCGGGGTCATCAACATGTTGTGCCCCCCCCGCCCCAAACGTCAAACTCCACCTATGCAGCCAAGGTGTTAATGAGCGTCTGACCAAACCATGATAGCAATAATTTAGTAACAACAGGAAAAACGTATACATTTTCAAAAAAAAAACATGACAATATTACAACATCATTCTCATAATATTACTTTATCTTGTATTATTATGACTTTAATTTTTGTAAGATCATGACCTTTTTCTCATAATATTGTCATTATTCTCATAGTATCACAACATGACTTAAATATCATAAAATTGTGAAGTTTTTCTTGTAATATTATGGAATTAATCTCGTAATATTACAATCTTCTCATAATATTAGGTCGTACTATGACTTTAATCACATAAAACACACTACAACTACACTACAACTTTCTTCCCTCGCAATATTATTTTTTTCTCATATTATTTCTCGCAATATTATAATTTTAATTTCATTTTATTACAACTTTACTCTTGTAACATTGCACTTTTTTCTCATAATACTGCCGTTTATCCTTTAGTATTACAGCGTAAGGATTTATTTCTGTAATATTACACCTTTTTTTCCTTGTAGTATACTGCTGGCAAAAAGTATTGGCATCCCTACAATTCTGTCAGATAATTCTCAATTTCTCCCTGACAATCATTGCAGTTACAAAATGCTTTGGTAGTAATATCTTCATTTATTTTGCTTGCAATGAAAAAACATAAAAGAGAATGAAAAAAAAAAAATCATTATCATTTTACACAAAACTCCAAAAATGGGTTGGA
This sequence comes from Corythoichthys intestinalis, assembly GCF_030265065.1. Taxonomy (NCBI): domain Eukaryota; kingdom Metazoa; phylum Chordata; class Actinopteri; order Syngnathiformes; family Syngnathidae; genus Corythoichthys; species Corythoichthys intestinalis. The sequence continues at coordinate 71,277,637 of NC_080396.1, forward strand.
AAAAAGTATTGGCACCCATTGAAAAGTCATGTTATGTTTCTCTAATTTGTGTAATTAAAAGCACCTGTTACTTATTTGTGGCACATAACAGGTGATGGCAATTAATAAATCACACTTGAAAATGGATTAAAGTTGACTCAACCTCTGTCCTCGTGTGCACCACATTTAGCATGGAGAAAAGAAAGAAGACCAAACAACTGTCTGAGGACTTGAGAAGCAAACTTTTGAGGAAGCATGGGCAATCTCAAGGCTACAAGTCCATCTCCAAAGACCTGAATGTTCCTGTGTCTAACGTGCGCAGTGTCATCAATAAGTGTACAGCCCGTGGCACTGTGGCTAACATCCCTATATATGGATGCGAAAAAAAATTGACGAGAGATTTCAACGAAAGCTTGTGCGGATGGTGGATAAAGAACCTCGACGAACATCCAAACAAGTTCAAGCTGTCCTGCTGTCCGAGGGTACAACAGTGTGAACCCGTACTATCAGTCGGCGTCTGAATGAAAAGGGATTCTATGGTTGGATACCCAGGAAGACCCCACTTTAGACCCAGAGACATAAAAAAGCCAGGCTGGAGTTTGCCAAAACTTACCTGAGAAAGCCAAAAACGTTTTGGAACAATGTTCTCTAGCCAGATGAGACAAAAGTAGAGCTTTTTGGGAAAAGGCATCAGCATAGAGTTTACAGGGGGAAAAATGAGGCCTTCAAAGAAAAGAACACGGTCCCCACAGTCAAGCATGGCAGAGGTTCCCTGATGTTTTGGGGTTGCTTTGCTACCTCTGGCACTGGACTGCTTGACCGAGTGCATGGCATGATGAAGTCTGGAGACCAACAAATTTTGCAGCATACAGTAATGTAGGGCCCACTGTGAGAAAGCTGGATCTCCCTCGGAGGTCATGGGTCCTCCAGCAGGACAATGACCCAAAACACATTTCAAAGCACACGAGAAAATGGTTTGAGAGAAAGCACTGTAAGCTTCTAGGGTGGCCAGCAATGAGTCCAGACTTGAATCCCATAGAACACCTGTGGAGAGATCTGAAATGACCATTTGGAGAAGGCAACCTTCAAATCTAACAGAACTGGACCAGTTGGCCAAAGAAGAATGGTCTAAAATTCCAGCAGAGCATGGTAGCATTGTTCGCAGTTATTTCGTCTAAAGGTTGTGCTCCAAGTATTAGGCTGAGGGTGCCAATACTTTTGTCTGGCTCATTTTTGGAGTTTTCTGTAAAATGATAATGATTTCTTTTTTTTTTTCATTCTTTTTTGTGTTTTTTCATTGCAAACAATGTAAATGAAGATATCGCTACCAAAGCATTTGTAATTGCAATCATTTTCTGGGAGAAATTGAGCGTGATCTGACAGAATTGCAGGGTGCCAATACTTTTGGCCAGCAGTATATTACCATGCATGACTTTATTTTTGTAATATCAAAATTGTAATCTCATAATATTGCAATTTTAATCTCGTAACATAGCAAGTTTTTCTCGTAATATTAGGAATTTAATCTCAGTATATTACAATGCATGACGATTCTCATAACCCTATGACATTTTTCTTGTAATATTCCCTTTTTTCTCATAATATTATGACTACTCTCATAATATTACAACATTTTATTCTGGTAATACTATGACTTTAATCTCATAGTATTGCAATCTTATTCCCGTAATATTACAGCTTTTTTCCTCATAATACTGTGTTTTTTTTCTCGTAGTATTCCAACGTATGACTTTATTATTGTAATACTGTATTAAAATTTTAATCTCATAAGAATGCAATTTTAATCTCGCAACATTACTTTTTCCTCGTAATACTACGCCTTTAATCTCATGATTTTTTTCTTGTCACAGTATGATTTTAATCATTAATATTAAAATGCATATTATTTTCGCAATATTGTCTTTTTTTCCTCATAATAGTTTTTTTGTGTAGTATTACAACGTATGACTTTATTCTTGTAACATTAACATTTTAATCTCATAATATTGCAATTAATCTCGTAACATTCCAACCTTATCCTCGTAATATTACAACATATGACATGATACTCGTAATACTTTGACTTTAATCTAATGTAACATTTACAACTCTAATGTCGTAATATTACAATGTATGATATCATTCTCGTAATATTACAAGGTATGATATTATTCTCAATATATTATTTTTTTCTTGTAGCATTACAACGTATGGCTATTTTTGTAAAAATTAACATTTTAATCTCATAATATTGCAATTTTAGTCTCATAACATTACGACTTTTTCCTCCTAATATTACGACTTTAATATCATAATTTCACAACATGATTTTAATCTCATAGTACTGCAATTTTATATCATAATATTACGACTTCAATCTCGTAATATTACAATGTAAATTATTCTCATGATACCACAAGGTATGATATTATTCTCAAAATATCACTACTTTGATCTCAGAGTATTGAAATTTTAATCTTGAAATATTATGTATTTTTTCCTCATAATACAGTTTTTTTCTCGTAGTATAACAACATATGACTATTCTTGTAATATTCAAATTTTAATGTCATAATATTGCAATTTCAATCTCGTAACATTTCGACTTTTTCCTCATCGTACTACGACTTTAATCTAGTAATTATACAACATGTGACTTTTATATCATAGCATTTTAATTTATATCGTAATATTACGATTTTAATCTATTGCAAAGCGTGATATTATTGTCGTAGAATTACTCTAATCTCCTCCAATCACTGCCAATCCACCCTATTTAATCTCCTTTTCTTCCTCTTTTCCTTTTTGCTTTTCTTGTATTGCAATTTTATTCATGTAATTTTATGTCCTTTTTCTCATAATACTGTACATTTTTGTCGTAGTATTACAACATATGACTCTAGTAATATTAAAATTTTAATCTCACATTATTGCAATTTTAATCACTTAAAGTTCCGACTTTTGATGATTTTTTGTTGTAACACCACAACTTTAATCTCATTATATTACAATATATGATAATATTCTCATATTACTACTTTAATCTCAGAGCATTGCAATTTTATTCTTATGATATTATGTCTTTTTTCTCAAAACACGGTTTTTCTTGTAGTATAACAACGTATGACTATTGTTGTAAGATTAACATTTTAATCTCATATTATTGCAATTTTAATCTCATAACTACAATTTTTTCTTCATAATATTCCGATTTTGATGTAATAATTTCACAACATATGACTTTAATCTCATAGTATTGCAATTTTATATCATAATATTACAATTTTACTCTTGTAATATTACATTGTGTGATATTATTCTCCTATTAATATGACTCTAATCTCATAGTATTGCAATTTTAATCTTGTAATATTACGATTTTAATCTTGTAATATTACAACGCGTGACTTTATTCTCGTAATATTATTTTAATGCAGTGGTTCTTAACCTGGGTTCGATCGAACCCCAGGGGTTTGATGAGTAAGACTAAGGGGTTCGGGTGGAGGTAAAGAAATGCAGAGCCCTATTTTCGAACGCTGATTAAATCTAGGCAAAATTGCTTTTTAGACTAGGTTTTGCTCCCAATTTACAGGCTTAATCCATTTTTTTAACTGCTAGTCCTCAATCTGATGGAAGGAGGAACTGCTTTGCTCAGTGGAAGGTTGACTCACACTTGGTATGGGGAAATACAACAGACCTACTATGGGAAGTGTGGTCTCAAATTTTGACCTGTTTATAAAACATGCTGTCACTATGAGAAGAATTTTGAACGGGAATTTGTTAAATTATTAGCTTGCTAGTTTAGATATATGGCGGAAAACACAGACAAGACTTACAATGCAGTTTCTGCTGTTGCACTCCTCTTTAAAAGAAACTGGTGTATTTTAAACCAAAACAACATTTGTGTTTGATAGAACAATATGTCTATATGCCGCCATAGCAGATTCATGGTGCATTAAACTCCCAAACTATTATTAGTTTGTCCGTCTTACCCTGAAAACCCCCGTTTACAGACGTCGCGCAACCGCTTTTGTTTCAACCCAGCCATAAAACGAAGGTAATTAATAATATTTGTTATTCAAAATGTCTGTCGTATTTACCTTAGAATCATTATTTGATGTCTCATATTTCGTTAAAAAAAAAAAAAAAAAGACTTTAAGAAATTATTCACTCGCATATTTTAAACTTTTAAACAAATTATGTCACATTGAAAAAAATGGCGTCTGTAAAAAAGTCAGGGATATCTACCTAATAACTATCACTTAATTGTATTTTTTTTTATTACTGTCACATTTTCTCCGATATTTTAGATGATAAATAATCGATCCAAACAAAAAAAGGAAAAGAAAAAAAAACGTTTAAAATGGTAAATACATGAAAAAGAAAATCTCGACCACTCCTTGATGTCTGTGATTTCTGCATCGTGACCCTTGTTATATTACCGTCTTTCACCTAAAAAATCCCCGCAAAATCCAGCTGTGGCCATTTACAGCTGTGTCTTGACATTCAGTGATACATGCTGCATGGAGTTTTTGGATCGAAAAAAGGTAACTACGCAATAATATTTCCTTAAAGTCATGGTGTCTGTAATTCTGCTCTCGCATGCTCTCACCTCCAAATAGCGTTTAGCTGTTTAAAAAAACTTTTTTTTTTTTTTTTTTTTAAATGCCTCCTGTTCTAAATTTTTCTTCCCCCAGAAAATTGAGATTTTAAGCTTTCCAATGATGTATCACACATGCATATCGGACAATTTTGAAAGTTGGCTAAATGGGGGGTCTCAGAGCGAAACTTCAAGTCACATCAGTGTTTTCCGCCATATCGGTTTTGAATTTTCCCCAAAAAAGATTTGCTTTATTATCTAATTCCGAAGGGCTAGGTGAATCCACATGTGAAACTTGTGGGGTTCGGTACCATTAGCAAGGTTGAGACCCACTGCTTAAATCTCTTAATATGATTACTTTTATTCTCAAATCCTATTTTTTTTAATTTTTTTTAATCTTTAGTTAGCCACACTCCGGTCGCATCTTGCGATCGCCCCGCCTCCTGTCCGCCAATCTCCGCCCCCCGCCCATCTCCGCCCCGCCCAATCCACCCTCTCCGAACGCCACCGAGCGATTACGCAAATGTACGATCTGCATCCGAGCGAGCGGCCATAATTGGGATTATTTGGGAATAATTGGCTCAATCCATCCCTTTTCCTCTTGGCGCCGCCCCCACCCACCGTCATTTGCGGCTGTCATGGAGGAGGGGGTTCTTCTTTTCCCTCGTCTTCTTCTTCTTCTTCTCCTCCTCCTCCTCCAGCCGGCCGACGTCCAACAAAACAAAGGCTGCGTTTAATATGTGCAAGAAGGAATCGCGTCGCTTCTTAAAGATGGAGAACGAGATTTATGGGCGCGCGCACCGAGCGATCGGCTCGCCGATCCGCGTCCGTTGGAATTGCACCTTTTCCCGAGCCCGGCATTGAAAATCGGACATTACCGGGGATAAATGAAGGCGAGCAGATCCTTTGGCTTTTTTTATTCGTCCTCTGGAGATCTCCCGTGCACCCTCCTTCCCCCCCCCTTTCGACGTGATGCAGCACGGATCGACTGTGTTTACACGCTCGATGCTCCGATTTTTGTCGCCTTTTCTCCCGTCGCATCTTCAGCTGTTGATCCCATGTCGTCTCTTCGGATGGATTTATGCATAACAGGTGTTCCGGGCATGAGGCTTGACGGTGCGCTCTTGATTTTTTTCGACGCGGAGACAAAGCCAAGGCCCGATCGTTTTTTTGCTGGGTTGTTTTGCAGCGAGATGAAATGAAAGGTAGGTGGTGTGGGTGGGTGGGTGGATTCGCCCGGGTCGTGACACCTGTTTGTGTCTTTTTTGGCGTCCGCGGGCCTGACCTAATACGTTGATTAGTACTTAGTCAAGGTGGTAAAAGGATGTCGGTGTGCTTGGCCTACATTGAAGAGGGAGGAAGGCAGGAAGGCCCACCCTGATGATGAGCATGAAAACGTCTACCGCTTGTGGTCATTGGATATATAATATCATGGTAATAATTGATGGTAGTTTTGCATGTAATGCAAAAGATACCATCCATAATATTCCTTTTATCCCCCCAATGATGTTTCTTCCCAGCCAAAAACGTTTGACCCACCGACACAGTTCAAACACCAAATCCGTTTAACACCCAAAAAATGGCTGATTGGCCATAATTGTCTTACAGTGATTAATCCAAATAACACCATTTAAACATAAAACAAAATCAGGATATTGAAGCGCATTTATTATCTTTATAATCATTATTATTGCCCATTATTTATGGTTATTGTCATTGCATTATTTTTATTAAATTTTTTTCTTGTAGCAAAATTCACAGAGAAATTTCCCATACATTTCCATTGAACAAAATTTCCCATTCATTTCCAATGGCCCGAATTCGTCATTCCATTGACAGGAAGTGAGCTGTAATGAACAGGAAATGATGCGCTATCTGCCGGAAACACCGTGAAATGCCCCCAAATCAACAGGAAGTGACCCTGATATAGCCCCAAATCAACAGAAGTGAAGCTACACCAACAGGAAATGACCCTGAAATGCCTGGAAATTAACAGGAAGTAACCCGTCATCTGGTGCAAACACCCTGGAATGCCCCCAAATTAACAGGAAGTGACCCGATATCAACAGGACGTAAACTGATATCAATAGAAAGTGACCCCAAATTAACTAGAAGTGACCTGATATCAATGGAAAGTGACTCTGAAATGCCCGCAAATAAACAGGAAGGGAATCTATATGAACAGTAAATGACCCTGAAATGACTCAAAATCAACAGGAAGTGACCCGATATCAACAGGAAGTGAACTGATATCGACAGGAAGTTACTCCAAATCAACTGGAAGTGACCTGATATGAACGTAAGTGACCCCAAAATGCCTCCACATAAATAGGAAGGAATCTATATAAACAGGAAATGACCCTGAAATGCCTTAAAATCAACAGGAAGTGACCCGTCATCAACTGGAAACACCCTGAAATGCCGTCATCATAAGTGAAGCTCCATCAACAGGAAATGACCCTGAAATGTCTGATAATCAAAAGGGAATGACCTATAATCAACAGGAAGTGACCCGTCATTACCTGGAAACACCCTGGAATGCCCCCAAATCAACAGGAAGTGACCTATTATTAACAGGAGGTGACCTCAAAATGCCTCAAAATCATCGGGAAGTGAGCAGATATCAACAGGAAGTGACCCCGACATAACAACAAAGAAGTAAACATATCAATAGGAAGTGACCACAAATCAACTGGAAGTGACCTGATATCAAAGCGAGGTGATCCTGAAATGCCCCCAAATAAATAGGAAGGGAATCTATATAAAAAGGAAATAACCCTGAAATGCCTCAAAATCAACAGGAAATGACCTATAATCAACAGGAAGTGATCCGTCATCAACTGGAAACACCTTGAAATGCCCCCAAACCAATAGAAGTGACATACACCAACAGGAAATGACCCCGAAATGTCTCAAAATCAACAGGAAGTGACCCGTCATCAGCTGGAAGCACCCTGTAATGCCCCCAAATCAACAGGAAGTGACCGGATATCAACAGGAAGTGAACTGATGTCAACAGGTACTGACCCCAAATCAACTGGAAGGGACCTGATATCAACGGGAAGTGACCCCGAAATGCCCCAAATCAACTGGAGTGGAATCTATACAAAGAGGAAATGACCCTGAAATGCCTCAAAATCAACAGGAAGTCACCCGTCATCAGCTGGGAACACCCTGGAATGCCCCAAAATCCACAGGAAGTGACCTGATATCAACGAGGAAGTAAACGGATAACAACAGGAAGTGATCCTGAAATGCCTCAAAATCAACAGCAGGTGACCCGTCAACAACTGGAAACACCCTGGAATGTCTCCAATTCATCACGAAGTGACCCAATATCAACAAGGAACTAAACGAATAGCTACAGGAGGTGACCCCAAATCAACTGGAAGTGTCCTGATATCACCAGGAAGTGACCCTGAAATGCCCAAAATCAACTGGAAGGGAATCTATATAAACAAGAAATGACCCCGAAATGCCTCAAAATCAACAGGAAGTGACCCGTCCTTAAATGGAAACACTCTGAAATGCCCCCAAGTCAACGGGAAGTGGCCTAATATTAACAGGAAGTGACCCCAAAATGTCCCCAAATCATCAGGAAGTGACTTGATATCAACAGGAAGTGACCCCGGCATGCCCCTAAATGAACAGGAAGTGAATGTATATCAACAGGAAATAACCCTGAAATGTGCCCCTAAATCATCAGGAAGTGACCTGATATAAACAGAAGTGACCCGTCTCTAACTGGAAACACCCTGAAATGCCCCAAAATCAACAGGAAGTGACCTATTATTAACAGGAGGTGACCTCAAAATGCCTCCAAATCATCGGGAAGTGAGCAGATATCAACAGGAAGTGACCCCGACATGCCCCGAAATCAATGGGAAGTGAAAGTATATCAACAGGAAAGTTACCCTGAATTGCCTCAAAAACAGGAAGTGGACTGATATCAACTGGAAGTGACCCCGAAATGCCCCCCAAATCAACAGAAAGTGACCCGATATCAACAGGAAGTGACCCAAAATTACAGCAGTTTCTGTTTTGTGTTTTTTTTGTACAGTTTTACTATTTTTACTATTTTTTTCCCCACAGTTTGTCATTTTTTCCGAGTTTTGCTCAGTTTAGCCAATATTTGTTTTTTGCAGTTTTTGTGTTTTTTATGGTTTTGCAATTATTGGCTATAGTTTGCCATGTTTTTTGCGGGGTTTTTTTCCTTTCCGTTTTTGAAGGTTTTTTTGCATCTCCCATTCAGCAAGGATTGGATGTCTCATACCGTCAATGGCAGCTTCAGTAAAATATTAAAATACTAAATTTTTTGGGTGACTTTCTTGTGTTTTTTTCTGGTTTTACTATAAAAAAAAACACACAAAACTGCATTAAAAAGGCAAGAAACCTGCGAAAACAGCAAAAGAAAAAAAACCACAAAAAGCAACAAAAAATGCCGAACTGCGAAAATTGTGGGGAAAAAAATTGGCAAAACCGCAAAAAAGCTAAAAGAAAAACCACAAAAATTGCACAAAAAACACAAAAAAAGACGAAAAATTGCAAAAACGCAAAAAAAACCTGGAAAACTTTTTTTTGTGTCAATTTTAGGTGATTTATGTTTTGTTTTTTAATTATTTGTCAGTTTTTGTTTTCCTGTTTTTTGGAAGGGGGTTTGTTTTTGCTTTTGTTTTTTTTTTTTGTTTTATCTATTTTTTTTGTTGTTGTTGCAGTTTTGACTATTTTTGTGTTTTTCAGTCTTTGTAATTTTAACAGTTTTTTTCCCTCCGTTTTCACGGGTTTTTTGCCCCTCCAGTCAACATGGATTGGACGTCACATGCCACCAATGAGTGCCCAATGACTTAAACTAATATATCAAATAAATTGTCCATTTTTTGGGGTTGATGACAAACGCAAATAGCTGCATTAAAATGCAAAATACTGTGAAATCAGATAAAACCCCACAGAAGCCAGTAAACACACCAAACTGCGAAAACTGCAAAAACCCACACAAACACAAACAACCAAACAAACAAACAAAAAAAAAACAAAAAAACAAAAACTGCGAAAATGCAAAAAAAAAAAAAAAAAAAACATGGAATACTGCTCATCTTTTTTGGTCATTTTTCAGTGATTTTTTTTTTTTTTTGGTGGGGATTTTTCCTGTTTGTAGTCGTGGTCTTTTTTCGTTGTTGCAGTTTTTCACATTTCTGCAGATTTTCTGGGTGATTTTTTTATTTGTTTTAGCTTGTTTTTTGTTGTTGTTTTTTTTTTTGTAGTTTTGACTATTTTTGTTTTTGCAGTCTTTCTAATTTTTTGCCCCTCCAGTCAACATGGATTGGACGTCTCAGACCACAAATGAGTGTCCAGTGACTTAAACTAAAATATCAACTAAATTTTTAATTTATTTGGGGTTGATGAAAACTGCAAAATCAGAAAAAAAACTCCACAAAAGCCAGTAAAAACACCAAACTTCGAAAACTACAACCCCCCCACCCCCCTGCAAAATAAATAAATAAAAATCACCCACAAATTGCAAAAACGCAAAAAATCATGGAATACTGTTAGTCTTTTTTGTCAGTTTTCTGTGATTTATTTATTTATTTATTTATTTTTGGAGGGGATTTTTCCTGTTTTTTCTCGTGGTATTTTTTTTTTTTTTTTTTTTTTTGCAGTTTTTCACATTTTTACAGATTTTCTGGGTGATTTTTTTGTTTTTGCTTTTGACTGTTTTTTTTTTTTTTTTTGCAGTTTTGACTATTTTTGTTTTTTAGTCTTTCTATTTTTTAGCAGACCCCGCCCCCCTCCATTTTCAGAGGTTTTTTTGGCCCTCCAGTCAATATGGATTGGACGTCTTACGCCACCAATGAGTGCCCAGTAACTTAAACTAAAATATCAACTAAATTGTCAATTTGTTTGGAATTGATGAAAATTGCAAAAAACTGTTTTAAAAGGCAATAAACTGCAAAATCGGGAAAAAAACCACAAAAGCCAGTAAAAACACCAAACTTCGAAAACTGAAAAAACAAAACAAAACAAAACAAAAAAACACCCAGAAAATGCGAGAACGCAAAAAACATGGAATACTTTTAGACTTTTTTTTTTTTGTCAGTTGTTTTTTTGTTGTTGTTGTTTGTTTTTTGTTTATTTTTTGTGGTGGTGTTTTTTCTTGTTGCCGTTGATCACATTTTTGCAGATTCTCTGGGTGATTTTTTTTTTTTTTTTTTGCAGTTTTGACTATTTTTCTTTTTTGTCTTTCCCCGTTTTTACGGGTTTTTTACCACTCCAGTCAACATGCATTGAAAGTCTCGCAGAGCCAATGAGTGCCCAATGACTTACACAAATAAAACTAAATTGTCCATTTTTTGCGGTTGAGGGAAAAAAAACGCAAAAATTCAGTAAAAACGCTAAACTGCGAAAATCTGCAAAAAAAAAACACCAAAAAATGCAAAGAAGAACGGCAAAAAACAAAATTTCAGCAATACCGCAAAAAACTGCAAAAAATCCACAAAAACGCGGAAATAACACAAAAACCCACCCCAAAAAATTGAAAAACCAGAAACTTAGTATTAGTCTTTACAGGGCATTCACTGGCTGCCATTGACAACGCTAGACGTCCAATCCATTGTGACTTACTTGGATGTCTAGCGTCGTTAATGGCAGCCAATGACTGCCCTATACTGACTATACTGATTTTTTATGCTTTTTTTTCTCTGGTTTCAGTGGTTTTTACAATTTTGGCAATTTTTTGGGAGGGGCTGGGGTTTGCTTTTTTTTTTTTTGCAGTTTTTGTGCGTTTTGCCAAAATTGTTTCAAGTTTTCGCAGCCCCCCCCTTTTTTTTCTGGTTGATTTTTGTAGTTTTTTGCCTTTAAATGCAGTTTTTTTTTGCTTTTTCCATTTATATCTTTTGGGTGTTTTTTTCCATTTTTTTTTCATGGTTTTCTTTTTTTTTTTGTTCTTTTTTGCATTTACCCCTAACCCGAAAAAAAAAAAAAAAAAAAACATTCATTAATGAGTAAAACTAAAACAAATCAAGTAAATTGTCAATTTTATTGTGATTTTTTTTTTTTTTTGGTATGTTTTATTTCTGGTTTAGTTCGCCCCTGGCAATCCACATGGATTGGACATCTCGCACCATCAATGGCAGCCAATGAGATTCCATAACCCAAAAATGGATAGGAAGTGGGATCAAATCTATAGGAAGTGAGCCATGAGACGTGGCGTTTGCTGCAGGAAGGGGCGTGGCCAAAAAACACTTAGGTCTGTTGGACATGCCCAGTCTCATCTCATCTCATCTCATCCCTCCTTGCAGCAACACCACCTACACCCGTGCGTGCGTTCATGCAAACACCCACACTGGCACAAAGTATGCGAGCTGGTGTAGCTTAGCAACGGGAAAGGTAATTACTAAGAGAGCCGAGGAGCCGTCGAGCGGCTCATTTCATCCCGGACTAAAGTGCTTGAAGGCCATTGAATGAACCGCTCGCCCCTCCTGGTCAACATGAATTAGACATCCAGCGCCGTCAATAGCATTCAAACATGAGCATTCAAGGGTAATCCTTCGGATGTCTATGGTTGTCAAAGGCAGGCCATGAGTTGTTTTTGGGTCACTTCCTTGTTCATTCTAAGGTTCTTCCATGTCATATTTTGGGCCTCTTCTTGTTCAATTTGATTCATTTCCTGTTGATTTTAGGGAAATTCCTGGTCACTTCCTGTTCAGTGGTCATTTCCTGTTTATTTTGGGTCACTTCCTGTTTGGTTTTTGAGGCATTTCCTGGTCACTTCCTGTTCATTTTGGGGCATTTAGAGGTCACTTCCTGTTTATTTTGGGTCTCTTCCTGTTGTTTTTGAGGCATTTCTAGGTCACTTCTGGTACATTTTGGATCATTTCCTGTTGCTTTTAGGGCATTTCCTGGTCACCTCCTGTTCATTTTGGGACATTTAGAGGTCACTTCCTGGTAATTTGGGTCACTTTCTTTTGGTTTTGAGGCACCTATGGATCATACAGTATTATATACATTTTGGATCATTTGCTGTTGATTTTAAGGCTTTTTGTGATCATTTCCTGTTCATTTTGAGGCATTTAGAGGTCACTTCCTGGTAATTTTGGGTCACTTTTTATTGATATTAGGGCTTTTCCTGGTCACTTCCTATTTATTGGTCACCTTCTATGCATTTTGGAGCATTTAGAGGTCACTTCCTGTTTATTTTGGGTCACTTCCTGTTGTTTTGACGTATTTCTAGGTCACTTCTTGGATCATTTCCTGTTGAATTCAGGGTATTTCCTGGTCACTTCCTGTTTATTGGCCATTTCCTGTTCATTTTGGGGGCATTTAGATGCCACTTCCTGTTTATTTTTGGTCACTTTCTGTTGGTTTTTGGGGCACCTATGGGTCATATTATCTACATTTTGGATCATTTCCTGTTGATTTTATGGAATTTCCTAGTCACTTCCTGTTCATATTGAGGCCTTTACATGTCACTTCCTGTTTATTGGTCACTTCTTGTTCATTTTGGGGAATTTAGAGGGCACTTTCTATTTATTTGGGTCATTTTCTGTTGGTTTTAGGGCACCGATGGGTCATGTTATGTACATTTTGGATCATTTTATGATGAGTTTCGTTCATTTCCTGGTCACTTCCTGTTTATTGATCACTTCCTGTTTATTCCGGGAAATTTAGAGGTCACTTCTCGTTTATTTTGGGACACTTTTTGTTGGTTATGGGTCATTTCTAGGTCACTTCTTGTACATATTGGATAATTTCCTGTTGATTCTAGGGCATTTCCTGGTCACGTCCTGTTTATTGTTAACTTCATGTTCATTTTAAGCCATTTAGAGGTCATTTTTTGTTTGTTTTGTTGTACCTATGGTTTACATGCTGTCAACCGTTTCCTGTCGATATTTTAGGGATTTCCATTCCAGGTCACTTCTTTAACAGTGGTCATTTCCTGTCAATTCCTGTTCCTTTTGGGGCATTTTCCAGGTCACTTCAGATTGATTTTGGAACATTTCTGGGCCATTTTTTGTTGACAGGGTCACTTTGTTTCGGGTCACTTCTGGTACATTTTGGTCACTTCCTATACATTTTCAAGCATTTATGGGTTACTTCCTGTGTAGTTTGAATCATTTGTTATGATGTTATGGCATTTCCTGGCAGCTTTCTGTTAATGGTCACTTCCTTTTCAATTTGAGGCATTTCGAGGTCACCTCCTTGTTGATTTTGGGGCAATTCTGGGCCATTTTCGGTTGATTTTGGGTCACTTTCTGTTGATTTGAGGCGACTTCCTATGTATTTTGGGCATTCCAGGGCACTTCTTGTTGATTTGTCAAGTACTGTTGATTAGAGGGCATTTCCAGGTCACTTCCTGTTGTTTTTGAGGAATTTGTGAGCTTCTGTTGATTTTGAGTCACTTTCTGTTAGTTTTGGGGCTAGTCCTGGTCATTTCCTGTTTAATTTGGGGCATTAATGAGCCATTTCCTGTTGATTTTGGTTCACATTCTGTTAATCTTAAGTCACTTCCTGTACATTTTGGAGCATTCCAGGTCACTTCCTATTGATTTATCAATTCCTGTTGATCTTGGGGCATTTCCAGGTCATTTCCTATTTTTGTGGGGGCAATTATGTGCCATTTAGTGTTGATGTAGGGTCACTTTTTGTTGGTTTTGGGTGACTTCTTATACATTTTAAAGCATTTACGAGTTACTTCTTGAATAGTTTGGATAATTTCCTGTTGATTTTAGGACATTTCCTAGTCGCTTTCTGAGGTTTGTCACTTCCTGTTCATTTTGGGGGCATTTCGAGGTCAATTCCTGTTTATTTTGGGTCATTTTCTGTTGGTTTTGGGGCACCTATGGGTCATTTTATGTACATTTTGAATCATTTCCTGTCTATTTTTGGGCATTTCCTGGTCACTTCCTGTTCATTTTGGGGAATTTAGGGGTCACTTACTATTTATTTTGGGTCGATTTCTATTGGTTTTGGAGCAACAATGGTCATATTATGTACATTATGGATCATTTCCTGTTGATTTTAGGGCATTTCTTCATCATTCCTGTTTATTGGTCATTTCCTGTGAATTTTGGGGATTTTAGAGGTCAATTACTGTTACTTTTGGGTCACTTTCTGTTGGTTTTAGAGCATGTATGGGTCATATTAGGAACATTTTGGATCATTTCCTGTTGATTTTAGGGCACTTCCTGTTTATTGGTCATTTCTTGTTCATTTTGGGGACTTTAGAGGTCACTTCCTGTTTATTTTTGGTCACTTTCTTTTGGTTTTAGGGCATTTCTGGGTCACTTTTTGTACATTTTGGATCATTTCCTGTTGATTTGAGGGTATTTCCTGGTGACGTCCTGTTTATCGGTCACTTCCTGTTCATTTTGGGAAAGTTAGAGGTCACTTAATGTTTATTTTGGGTCACTTCATGGACATTTTGGAGCATTCAGGGTCACTTTCTTTTGATTGATCAATTCTTGATTTTGGGGCATTTCCATGACATTGCCTGTTGATTTAGTGTCACTTTTTGTTGGTTTTGGGTGACTTCTGGTGCATCTTGGTCACTTCCTATATGTTTTCATGCATCTATTAGTTACTTTTTGTATAGTTTGAATCAATTCCTGTTGATTTTAGGGAATTTCCTGATCGCCTTCTGTTATTGGTCACTTCCTGTTTATTTTGGGGCTTTCTGGGGTCACTTTATACATTTTTAGGACTTCGTGAGTTACTTCCTTTTGATTACGGGTATACCACTGACAACAATAGACACCCGATCGATTTCAAATGGATTAGACGTCTACTAGATTCATTTGGAGAAGGACAATTGGACACCACACAATTGGACATCCACCATTGTCAACGTCATTGACACGGCTGTCCCGTGTGTTTTTGTTCACAGGCGACGAGCTTTCGGACACAAGAGGTGGGACGACGTGTCGACAAGGTTTCTCCCGGTAAAGCGGACGACGGGCGTACGAGGATCAGCTGAGCTTGAAGCCGGGCAGGAGGTCCTCACCATGGCCAACCAGACCTTCTCCGCAGACGGCCTCTTGTCCGTCCTGGCCTCCCAGAGCGTCCCGTCCAGGGCGTCGGCGGGCGCCCCCGGCCCGGCCTGGGACGCCTCGGCCTACCTGAAGCTGGTCTCCCTGGGCCTGATCATTTGCGTGAGCCTGGCGGGCAACCTGTCGGTTTCTCTGCTGGTCCTCCGAGAACGGACGCTCCACAAGGCACCTTACTTCTTCCTGCTGGACCTGTGCCTGGCGGACGCGGCTCGCTCGGCCGCCTGCTTCCCGTTCGTGCTGGCGTCGGTCCGCAACGGCTCGGCCTGGACCTACAGCGCCCTGAGCTGCAAGGTGGTGGCCTTCATGGCGGTGCTCTTCTGCTTCCACGCCGCCTTTATGCTCTTCTGCGTGGCCGTCACCCGCTACCTGGCCATCGCCCACCACCGCTTCTACGCCAAGCGCATGACCGTCTGGACCTGCGCCGCTGTGGTCTGCATGGTGTGGACCTTGGCAGTGGCCATGGCCTTCCCGCCCGTCTTCGACGTGGGCACCTACAAGTTCATCCGCGACGAGGACCAGTGCATCTTCGAGCACCGCTACCTGAAGACCAACGACACCCTTGGCTTCATGCTGATGCTGGCCGCCGTGGTGCTGGCCACGCATGGCTTCTACGCCAAGTTGCTGCTCTTCGAGTACCGCCACCGCAAGATGAAGCCGGTCCAGCTGGTGCCGGCCATCAGCCAGAACTGGACCTTCCACGGCCCCGGCGCCACCGGCCAGGCGGCGGCCAACTGGATCGCCGGCTTCGGCCGGGGCCCCATGCCGCCCACCCTGCTGGGCATCCGCCAGAACCTCCACAACCAGCACCGCCGCCTGCTGGGGATGGACGAGGTCAGGTCGGAGAGGAGGTTGGGCCGCATGTTCTACGCCGTCACCTTGCTCTTCCTCCTCCTCTGGGCTCCTTACGTGGCCGCCTGCTTCTGGCGGGTTTTCGTCAAGTCCTGCAGCGTTCCTCACCGGTACCTCTCCGTCACCGTCTGGATGAGCTTCGCCCAGGCCGGGGTCAACCCCATCTTCTGCCTACTGCTCAACGAGGACCTGAGGAAAGTGCTCAGGGCCCACCTGCCCACCTACTGGAGGACTAAGCAACATCTACCCCAAGACGAGGCCTACTGCATCATGTGAGGAGGTTCCTCGGACTGGAAAAATGGAGACGGACGCCGTTTTTTCTTTTTGAACCCCTCCGTGCCTGAATTTGCAGACTCTCCGGTGTCTTATCACCGTCAACGAGATGAAGTCTCCCGTTAATGAGTTTATCGTTAGTAGACGTCTTGCGCCGTCAGTGAGTTAATAAATGTATATAAAGCATTGGAGGAATATTTTTAAAATAGTCTTGATAAAATTAATTAAATAAATAAATAATTTAAATAATTGGAAAACAGACACCAAAAAAGAGAGAAAATTATCCCCCCCAAAAAAAGAAATAGTTTGAATAGAAAATTTAGAAATAAATTAAAGTTACAAAATAATTTTTTATTTGTCAAATTTAACCAAAATTGATTTCTTTAATTGTTTGTCTGCATTATTTATTTGTAAATCATTTAGGATATTTCTTCAATTTCTTTTTATTTATTTATTTATTTAACTTTTAATGAATTTTCTATATTTTTATTTTATTTATTTTTATTTATTTTAAACTGTTAAATAAATATACATATACATTTATTTAATTCATTCTGATTTAATTTTTAAAAATTACATTTGTTTTAAACTATTTTTAAATTGTTGTTTCAAATATTTCTACACTTCTTAATTAAATTAATAATTAAAATTAATAAATTGTATATTTTCTCCAGATTTTTTTTCTTTCTCAAATGTTTTATTTAAAAATATTTATGATTAATTTTCTGTCTTTTTTTTACTGCCTTTTGTTTTTTTCCCCCGCTTTTAAATTTGTTTCATAAATTTATTTTTAATTAAATTAACAATTAAAAAAAGAAGGAATTTATTCATAAATAACTCCTTTTATAGTTGCCCCAGAATCATTTAATTTTTAAAAATTTTTATTTTAAAAGCTATATTTTTTAATCTTTTTTGTTAAGAGGGATTTTTTTAAAATTAAAAATGTTCCAATTTTTAGTTGTAGTTTTCAATTCAGTTATAATCATTATTTGTCATTTATTTTATTTTTCCATGTAATTTTCTATAGTCTGTTGTTTTTTGTTGAAATGCTGATTATTTGAATGTATTCCCCAATGCTTAAAAAAAAAAAAAAAAGTCAATTCAGACACGAAGGGGTTAATATCACCTTGCCTTACTGGAGAAGGGTTGAAGCGGGCACAAAAACCCAGCGTGATCAAATCATCGGATCGGATTTAAAAGACATAGTGAAGAATTGGGGAAAACAAAAAATACAAAAAAAACAACAACAAAAAACGCGGGTGGGCGGGACTTGCTAATCCAAGGAGATGCGCGGACATTGAAGCGACTCTTTTCTTTCCGCAGGAAACCTAACGTGCTTGACTCCATTTCTGATGCGTTCCATTTCTTTGTACCATAAAAAGGGTAGGGGATTATTACCACGGAGTATCAGGGCCAAACAAAGAAAGTTAAAAATGGGACGAACAGGTTAAAGTCGTAGTACTAACATGAGAAAAAAAAGTCGTAATACTACGAGATTAAAATTGTAGTATTAGTATGAGTCCAAGAAAAAATGGCCATATTCATATGTTGAGTATTAATACGAAAAAAAAAGTTGTAATATTACAATTTCAAAAGTCATAGTATTACTATGAGAAAACCAGTTGTAATACTTCGAGATTAAGTCGTAATATTACGAGATTTAAATCACAGTATTAGCCTGAGAAAAAAAAGTTATAATATGAGAAATAAGTCGTACTATTAGTACATGAAAAAAGTCGTAATATTACGATATTAAAAGTAGTAGTACTGGTACAAGTCGTACTAATACAGCAATTTTAATCTCGTAATATTAATATGTTTACTGTAGGTACTAATAATATGACTTCAAAGATCGTAAAATTACGACTTTTTACTCGTACTAAAGCTTTTACTTCACTGTAATCTCATACAGTGGTATGAAAACGTATCTGAACCTTTTGGAATTTCCTCACATTTCTGCATTAAAATCACCATCAAATGTGATTTGATCTTTGTCAAAATCACACAGATGAAAAAAAAAAACGCGTCTGCTTCAACTAAAACCACCCAAACATTTATAGGTTTTCATGTTTTAATGGTATGCAAACAATGACAGAAGGTGGAAAAATAAGTAAATCAACCAGGTTTGGTTGAATCACGTTTAATAATTTGTGCCTCCCCCTTTTGGCAGCAATAACTTCAACCAGACGCTGCAGATCAGTCTGGCGCATCAATCAGGCCTAATCTTGGCCAATTCTTCTCTACAAAACTGCTGTAGTTATATCAGATTCCTGGGATGTCTGGCATGAATCACTGTCTTTAGGTCATGCCACAGCATCTCAAAGTCTGGATTTTGACTTGGCCACTCCAGAACGTGTATTTTGTTCTTCTGTACCACTCTGAAGTTGATTTACTTATGCATTTTGGATGATTGTCTTGTTGCAGCATTGATCCTATTTTTAGCTTCAACTATTTGCCAGGAGGCCTCAGGTTTTCCTGCAAAACATCCAGATAAACTTTTGAATTAATTCTTCCATTGATGAATGGAAGTTGTTCAGGCCCTGAGGGAGCAAAACAGCCCCGAAACATTTTTTTTTTTTTTTTTGTTTTGTTTAGACAGCAGTGGCTTCCTGTGTGGAGTCCTCCCATGAACACCATTCTTGGCCATAGATTTACATACCATTGATATGTGCAGAGATATTGGACTGTGCCATGGATTTCTGTAAGTCTTTAGCAGACACGCTAGGGTTCATTTTTACCTTTCTGAGTATTCTGCACTGAATTTTTGGCGTCACCTTTGGTGGACGGTCACTCCTTGGGAGAGAAGCAACAGTGCTAAACTCTCTCCATTTGTAGACAACTTCTCTGACTGTCGATTGATGAACATCCAGACTTTTAGAGATGGTTTTGTATCCTTTCCCAGCTTTATGCAAATCAACAATCTTTGATCGCAGGTCTTCAGACAGTTTTTTTGACCAAGCCATGATGCACATCAGACAATGTTTCTCATCAAGACAATTCTTACCAGGTGTGTGTTTTATAGTGGGCAGGGCAGCTTTAAACCACTCATCATTGATTGGGCACACACCTGACTTAAATTGTTTGGTAAAAATTGGTTTCAATTGCTCTGTAGGGTTTAGGGTTCACTTACTTATTTGTCCCCTTCTGTCATCGTTTGCATGCTATCCTCATTAAAATATAAAAACCTATAAATGTTTGGGTGGTTTTAGTTAAAGCAGACTGTTTTTTCATCTGTGTGATTTTGACAAAGAACAGATCACATTTGATGGTGATTTAATGCAGAAATGTGAGAAATACCAAAAGGTTCAGATACTTTTTCACACCACTGTAATATTATGACTTTAATCTCATAATACGAATTTTTTTCTTATAGTAATACTACGATTTTAATCTCGTAATAGTACTTTATTCTCGTATCATTACGATAATTTTGATCTCGTGATATTATGACTTTATTCTTTTACTAAACTGCAGTTTTCATCTTGTAATTTTATAACTTTATTCTCGTATCAGTACGACAATTTTAATCTCATATTACGCCTTTTTCCTCATACTAATACTGCAATTACTCAATACTTTCATCTCGTCATAGTATGACTTTTTTCTTGTACTAATACTACGATTTCAAATCTTGTAATATTACGACTTTTATTCCTGTAATATTACGACTCCTCGTCATATTGAGGCATTTTTCTCGCAGTATGACAACATTATTCTCGTAATATTATGACTTTGCCATCATAGTATTAACAATTTTTATTCCGTATTATTAGTTCATATAAAAAATGAAATCTCGTAATATTGCGACTTTATTCTGACTTTAATCTTATATTACTTTATGATTTTATTCTTGTAGTCCCCTTTAGTTTCTTTGTACTTACTGTACTGTACTGTATTGTACTTACTTTGTACTTGCTCTAATACTCCGTGGTAGATTATGCCTGTTTTCCTTGATTTGTAAACAAGACATGTTCATCAGATGACACTATTTTGAAATATTTCCTATTGTATAGACTGTACAATTATCGCTTGTGTGTTTTTCTAATCTGCCGTCGGCGGAAGAGTGTCAGCCTGCTCCCATCTCGACGTCTTGCCCTGCTCTTAAAGACTGGGCACGTGGAAGAGAAACGGTTTGCACAACACAAAAGTACGAAAGTTATCGGTGCTGGAATGTTGATATTTGATTGCAAAACGATCAAGAATCAGTTATTTGTTTTGAGTGATTTACTCCTGATCGTAACAGAGGATATTTTTGCATGTTCGCTCATCAGCTGCCATTGACGGCCGTCAATGGCACTGAAACATGAGTCGGCCAGTTGGATGTCTATGGTTGTCAATAGCTGATTTTTATTCACTTCCTTGTTCATTTTGGGGCATTTCCAGGTCACTTCCTGTTGATTTAGGGACACTTCCTGTTGTTTTGGGAGGCGTTTGAGGGTCATTTTTTGTTGTTTTTTTGGGGTATTCTGGGTTACTTTTTATACATTTTGGATTGCTTCAAGTTTATTTGAGTGCATTTCCGGGTCAAATCCTGTTTATTGGTGCTTTCCGATGATTTGGCATTTTCAGGTTACTTCCTGTCCATTTCGGGTCACAATTGCAGGGCAATTTGAGGAATTTTTTGATCAAAAATAAGACTACGTCTACACTAGGACTGATAATGACATTAAACGTTCAAATTATTATACTATGTACATAGACTCCACCATCAATTGACAAGACAGCTCAGACAGAGATTGCGCCACGCCTTTCCGTAGGGGCACGACCCAGGCAGAGTGTCGAGGCGGCTTTCACTGTGATAAACTCAAACACACGTTGCATTCTAATGCCGGCTTTAGGTGGAAATAGGACGAAGGTTTTACTGCATACGAGCAGGCAGGAGTGTCTCAAGAGTGATTTGGTCGAGGATTCAAGGTAATTATTATATTAAATAGCACCATGCATGCATTTTGAAATGGGTGAAAAAAAAATCAGTGGGTAAAATTTGTGTAACTTTGGCTTGAAATATTTACGTAAAATGAACAATAACTGCCTGTTTTTTGCTTTTAACCAAGAATCTAGACTGTTTTACGTTCATATCTTAAGAAATTCCCTGATTTAAGCGTTTATTCACAAGAATTTTCAACTTAAAAAGCTCTTTGTTTTGTGACGGCCGCCATGTTGAATTATACAATACCTTAACTTTGGCTTGAAATATTTACGTAAATTGATCGATAACTGCACATTTTTCGCTTTTAACCAAGAATCTAGACTGTTCTACGTTCATATTTATAGAAATTCCGCGATTTAAGCATTTATTCACAAGAATTTTCAACTTAAAAAGCTCTTTGTTTTGTGACGGCCGCCATGTTGGATTATACAATACCTTAACTTTGGCTTGAAATATTTACGTAAATTGATCGATAACTGCACATTTTTCGCTTTTAACCAAGAATCTAGACTGTTCTACGTTCATATTTATAGAAATTCCGCGATTTAAGCATTTATTCACAAGAATTTTCAACTTAAAAAGCTCTTTGTTTTGTGACGGCCGCCATGTTGGATTTTGTAGCGCTACACAATAGCGGAATTCAACCTACATAAGTTGTGATTGTATAGAGAAAAATGCAAATTTTGCTGTTGTTGAGTAAAATTAGGATGATTCTGCCATGCTTTCCTCAAGTATTAAGTTTCTGATGCGTAAATTGAGTAATTTATTAGCTGTTGAAAACTTATACAAAATTTTTTAAAAACTAAGTTGCTATTTTGGCCAAAAACTTGTATGATATGTTAAATATCGCTATTGACTTTGAAAATATAGGTGATTATACCTGCCCCTGAAGACTCATATATGCCTAAGGGATGTGCCTGTTTTGGTTTTAGGTCGCTAGCGGCTTTGGTTTTGAATATATTTGAATTGTAAGTTTTTGAAAATAGGCCCCGAGCCCTGTCAACTGATAATGAAGTCTATGCTATACGTCATGTCGGCTAATACACTACATGCTGGGTACCCTGTCTAGTGTAGCCACCGGCTGCACATGTAAAATCGGAGCCAATGGAAATGATGCCATGGGGCGCGCCGACGCCATTTTCTTGTGTGGTATTACGGGATTGTAAACAATGGAGGTGAATGGTACAGACGCAGCTTTCCTGCTCCTCTTTTTACAACTCAAAGAGCTTGTAAATTTTACGCTTAAATATGTTGGGAGAAAACATTGAACAACGCCTACAAATTATAAGCTTGCGGTTCAGAGGCGACCAGCGCGGACGATGACGTCACACACGAGGCTGCTCCTTTTTGTGTAGAGCAAATGCAGGTGTCACTTACAGGAGTGTGGCGTTTTTAAACGCACCTGTGCAGACAGGTGTAAAGTATTGTCTGAATTACAAGGCAAAAAAAATGGTCCTTTCTAGTGTAGACGTAGCCTAAATGACCACCAATCACTTTCTTGTGAATTTATTGGCTGCCATTGACGGCGGTAGACGTCCAATTCAATTGGACTGGGAGAGTCGATTCCAGTCCAATTATATTGGGATGTCTAGCACAGTCAATGGCACATAAAGATGAGCATCGACAGCCAGTTGAAATGAATTAGATGTCAATGGCAGGCAATGAGTTCATTTTGGGTGACTTCAGAGACACTTTCTGTTGATTTTTGGGTCACTTTCTGATGTCACATCCTGTTAAGTGGTCATTTCCTGTTAATTTTGGGGCATTTGCGTGTCACTTCCTGTTTAGATGCATTTAAGGGTTACTTTCGGTTGATTTTGGATCACTTTCTGAATATTTTGGAATGTTTAGGGGTTATTTTCTATTCATTGGCTGCCATTAATGGAGCTACACCAACAGTTCATTTAGACTGGGAGAAGCAATCCCACCATAGGCAGAGTTCGACTTTTGGGGCAGGGGACCACAACATGTTGCAGTGTCAGCAATAAAATTACAAGAATATTTATAATAATAAAGCGGTTTTTGTTTCCTATCATTCTTGAGGGGAATTCTAAATCAGGCTGCTTAGGCAATATTTTTCCTCAAGATCGTCATCCATTGAATATGGTACGCCCGCCGGTGTCCCCAGTCAAAAATTGTATCCGCTGGGCGGAGCCATATGGAGGTAGATTTGTGTCTTTATTAATCAACCCCAAAAAAATGTCGCTTCAATTAAAAAAAAAAAATTGTTTGAATGCAAAAATAAATTTGAGCCTCAAAAAACAAAAAAAAAATTAAAATAAAATGCATGTGAAAGCTATTTTTCTTAGATTTTTTTTTTGTTTTTTTTGATTGAAGTCAGTTTTTTTGATTGAGGCAACTTTTTTGATTGAAGTAATGTTGATTTGTTTTTGGGCCACATTTTGGCTAGGACATTTTTGTTTTTATTATTCAGTCAAAAAGTAAGTTGGTTAAAAAAAATATAGATTTTAAAAAAGAAAATCACTTCAATCAAAAAAAAGAAAAATTTCAATCATAGAAAAAGTTTTTGAATGAGAAAAAATATTTGAGATTGAAAAATTTACATTTGAACACTTAATTTTTGATTGAAAAAGTTTTCTTTGATTGAAGCAATCCTTTTTGTGTTTGGGCCATATTATGATTAGGACATTTGTATCTAAATTATTCAATCTCCCCAAAAAGTTGCATCAAAAAAAAAAAAAAACAAACAAACAAAAAAATTCGGTTAAAGAAAAAAATCTTTTTTTTAAAAATATTTTTTTTTCAAAAATTTTTTTTTAAATTATATGCAAAGCAAATGACCGACTAAGGTGCTCCAAAAATAATTTTGACCCATTATAAAAAGATGTTTTTGTTTATTTCATTCGTTTTTGTTGCAGTTTTATTGCTTTTCAACTTTTATGTATATAGGACAGTCAATTACATGCAATGACACATTTCGGACACCGGTGCCCCCCCCCCCCAAAATTCGCTTATGGATCCCACCCCAAATAAATTGGACATTTGGCACCATCAGCGGCATTGATGGATGAGTATCGACAATCAGTCCTCCCAGTTTAAATGAATTTGATGTCAATGGTAGGCAATGAGTTCATTTTGGGTCACATCACTGTCACTTTCTGTTGATTTTGGGTCAATTTCTGTCCAGTGGTCATTTCCTGTTAATTTTGGGGCATTTCCAGGTCACTTTGGCTAGGTTCAGACCGCAGGTTGTAATGCACAATTCCGATTTTTTGTCATATCTTTTTTTTTGGCGTGCCCGCTCAGACTGCCTTTGTCGATTGAGCCTGCTCAAGTATTATGCATGCGCACTAATTAGCAATCTGACACATGCTGGGCAAACTGACCCGCATGAGCAGAAGCATCAAAACAAATGACAACACATGCTGGCTCTACATCATTCCAGGGTGATCATATTTTGATTTCCAAAAGGACGACACAAATAACTGACATTCGAATCCCCGTTTTGTCTTATATTCAAAGTTAATTGGATTGATAGAATGTGCATGCATGACGCACACACATAAACCATATGTGTGTGCGTCAGTTTGCCCCGACTCGGCCATGTAAGCAGTACTCAAATATTGCTCATTCGGCGCACAGAAAGAAAACTTGAGCGTTATCCGGCTTATCCTTTTCTTCATTTTGACATAATTTTCATTTGACTGTCGTCAAGCCCGCCGCCTGCGTAAAAGCCGAGTTCAAGCTACGCGCTAATGCTAATGCACAGCTACATCAATGCTGTCCAGCCTGCTGCTCTCGCTCTTAATTGCTGCATGAATTCCAATTTGGGAGACTTGAAAGTTCAGACCGCCCCCACATTCTGGGAAAAAGGGGTCCAGATTGGATTTAAACCACACACGAAAGTGACCCAGATCGGATTTGAAATGGTCCACTCCTGTGCGACTTGTCCCGTTCAGACTGTAAAGTTAATGCTTTACTCGAGGCGGAAAAAACAGGAAAAAATTGTGCATTAAGACCTGCAGTCTGAATTCTGATGATTTGGGAGCATTTTGGGGTCACTTCCTGTACATTTCGGGTCACAGTCTTATGAGATCATTGGCTGTCACACATCCAATTCAAATGAATGAATAGAATTGGACATATCATGCTGTCAATGGCACTGAAAAACGAGCGTTCACAGCCAGTCCCTCCAGTTTAAATGAACTCAAAGTCTGTCATCGTCAAATGACATCCACGTTAATTTTAGGGTACTTATGGGCCACTTCCTGTTGTTTTGGGGCGTTTAGGGGTCACTTTCTGTTGATTTAGGTGTAGTAAGGGTTACTCACTATACATTTCGGATCACTTCCTGTTGATTATAGGGCATTTCCGGCTCACATCCTGTTCATTGGTGCTTTCTGATGATTTGGGAGCATTTTCGGTTCACTTCCTGTAAATTTCGGGTCATAATGTTGGGGCAATTCGAGGAAGTTTTTTTTTTTTTTTTTTTTAATCAGTCAAAAAAGTGACCACCAATGGAGATTTTTCACAGTTCAAAGATGAAATTCAATAATTTGGATGTCTATGGTTGTCAATATTTGATTTTCAGTCACTTCCTTGTTCATGCTTGGGTATTGCCACATCTCTTCCTGTCGTTTTGAGGCATTTAAGGGTCCTTTTTTGTTGTTGATTTTGGCCCACTTTCTGATGTTTTTGGGGTATTACCAGGTCAAGTCCTGCACATTTTGGGTCATTTCATTTTTATTCTAGGGTATTTTCAGGTTACATCCTCACTTTGCATTCATTTTGGGGCAATTTTAGAAAGTGTATTATTTGTTTTGGTCAAAAATAACATCCATCAAAGGATTTTATTTTTTTGCAGGTCTAAATTGGAAGTCAATAAGGAGTGGTTGTGTGAGTTGAATGTGCCATTGGAAATGAATGGAGCCATTGAATATGTCTAATTTTGGCAGAATTTTTTGACAAAAACTGGCTGATAACCTTTTGTGGCAAATATTTGTCAATCTCTGAGGTGACCGGGAATGTGATGCAACGCTTTCACAGCGACACCTTGAATTACCGGGTGTGGCGTCATCGCCAATACTGAATGTTAGCGGGCCTGCTCACGTTTCCGTCCCATCTGGATCAAAGTCTTCAATGAAGACACAGATACGTGTCCACCTGCGCGTATTCCAAGACTGACAAGATCCGAGACAGGTGGTGGGGAGAGGAAAGGGGCGGGGCTGCAAACCTGTACAGATGTCGATATGGAAAGTCCAAGTGAAACGTGTACTGAGGTCTGTGATTTTTTTAATTTTTTTGTTTTTTAGGGTGAGATGATCTGCTGTAAACTGTACAGTTGAGCTGAGGTGGCTCTTTGCCCACTCGTTAATAAAAAGTTCAATTTTCAAGCGTCCCTCTTTTTTGGTTGCTTTCTTACCTGCAAAACACGGGTGCGTTTTAACTGCCGCACATCATAACACCTTGTTATTTCATTATTATGACAGTACATTTGCCTATTGCTGTCCACAGCGGACAATGAGTTGATGTAGATTTTATTATTATGGCAGGGGAAAAAAAGGTGCCGAATTCTAGTTTTTAATTCATTCTTTTCCAGAATGTGATTCATTTCAGAATAATTAACCGGGAGATTAATGAACATTTACTCATAGGCTGCCATTGATGGCAGTAGACGTTCAATCCATTTGAATTGGGAGGGCTGACAACCAATTACATTGGTATGAAAAAATATCTGAACCTTTTTGGAATTTCCCACATTTCTGCATGATCGTTGTCAAAATCACACAGAAGAAAAAACTGTCTAGTTTAACTAAAACCAGCCAAACATTTATAAGTTTTCATATTTTAATGAGGATAGTATGCAAACAAGGGGGGAAAACAAGTAAGTGGACCCTCTGCCTAAGGACACTTAAAGAGCAATTGAAACCAATTTTTACCAAACAATTTAAATCAGGTGTGTGCCCAATCACTGACGAGTGGTTTGAAGCTGCCCTGCCCACTATAAAACACACACCTTTTGGTAAGAATTCTCATCTCTAAAAGTCTGGATTTTCATCAATCAACAGTCAGAGAAGTTGTCTAAAAATGGAGAGAGTTTGGCACTCTTGGTTCAGATACTTTTTCATACCACTGTAAATAAAATTTATAGACTCACTAAACCCACAGCCACAGGGCAAGTTGCTAAACATTAGAACAAAAATAATTATTTTACATAAAAAGTAAAAACACTTCTAAATGAAAATACAGTGCCTTGCAAAAGTATTCGTCCCCCTTGAATCTTGCAACCTTTCGCCACATTTCAGGCTTCAAACATAAAGATATGAAATTTAATTTTTTTGTCAAGAATCAACAACAAGTGGGACACAGTCGTGAAGTGGAACAACATTTATTGGATAATTTAAACTTTTTTAACAAATAAAAAACTGAAAAGTGGGGCGTGCAATATTATTCGGCCCCTTTACTTTCAGTGCAGCAAACTCACTCCAGAAGTTCAGTGAGGATCTCTGAATGATCCAATGTTGTCCTAAACGACCGATGATGATAAATAGAATCCACCTGTGTGTAATCAAGTCTCCGTATAAATGCACCTGCTCTGTGATAGTCTCAGGGTTCTGTTTAAAGTGCAGAGAGCATTATGAAAACCAAGGAACACACCAGGCAGGTCCGAGATACTGTTGTGGAGAAGTTTAAAGCCGGATTTGGATACAAAAAGATTTCCCAAGCTTTAAACATCTCAAGGAGCACTGTGCAAGCCATCATATTGAAATGGAAGGAGCATCAGACCACTGCAAATCTACCAAGACCCGGCCGTCCTTCCAAACTTTCTTCTCAAACAAGGAGAAAACTGATCAGAGATGCAGCCAAGTGGCCCATGATCACTCTGGATGAAATGCAGAGATCTACAGCTGAGGTGGGAGAGTCTGTCCATAGGACAACAATCAGTCGTACACTGCACAAATCTGGCCTTTATGGAAGAGTGGCAAGAAGAAAGCCATTTCTCAAAGATATCCATAAAAAGTCTCGTTTAAAGTTTGGCACAAGCCACCTGGGAGACACACCAAACATGTGGAAGAAGGTGCTCTGGTCAGATGAAACCAAAATTGAACTTTTTGGCCACAATGCAAAACGATATGTTTGGTGTAAAAGCAACACAGCTCATCACCCTGAACACACCATCCCCACTGTCAAACATGGTGGTGGCAGCATCATGGTTTGGGTCTGCTTTTCTTCAGCAGGGACGGGGAAGATGGTTAAAATTGACGGGAAGATGGATGCAGCCAAATACAGGAACATTCTGGAAGAAAACCTGTTGGTATCTGCACAAGACCTGAGACTGGGACGGAGATTTATCTTCCAACAGGACAATGATCCAAAACATAAAGCCAAATCTACAATGGAATGGTTCAAAAATAAACGTATCCAGGTGTTAGAATGGCCAAGTCAAAGTCCAGACCTGAATCCAATCGAGAATCTGTGGAAAGAGCTGAAGACTGCTGTTCACAAACACTCTCCATCCAACCTCACTGAGCTTGAGCTGTTTTGCAAGGAAGAATGGGCAAGAATGTCAGTCTCTCGATGTGCAAAACTGATAGAAACATACCCCAAGCGACTTGCAGCTGTAATTGGAGCAAAAGGTGGCGCTACAAAGTATTAACCCAAGGGGGCCGAATAATATTGCACGCCCCACTTTTCAGTTTTTTATTTGTTAAAAAAGTTTAAATTATCCAATAAATTTTGTTCCACTTCACGATTGTGTCCCACTTGTTGTTGATTCTTGACAAAAAATTAAAATTTTATATCTTTATGTTTGAAGCCTGAAATGTGGCGAAAGGTTGCAAGGTTCAAGGGGGCCGAATACTTTTGCAAGGCACTGTATATATATATACTGGAAAAAAGGATATATTTTGTCTTAAACAAAAAAAAGTTACTTCGATTTGGAAAATTCTGAGGTAATCAATATCTTAAAACAGTTTAATGACAAATCAAAATAGCTGCCGATTCATCTGCTAACCGATGACTCAATTATTTATACCGGTCCTTTTTCATTTGCCGTTGACAGCAGGATACATCAATGGCCTTACAGTGTATAATGCCAGTACATTTCAAATAAAAGTATGGTGAATACTACTTTCGAATTAATCTTTTTCCAGAATGCAATTAATCCCAATTAATCTCAGGGTTTATTGTTTATTTATTATTTGGAAATTATTTTGACATTAACTCACTGACTGCCATTAATGGCAGTCGACGTCCAATCAATTTGAATTGGGAGGGCTGACAGTGAATTAATATGGCAGTACATTTCAAATTACGCCGAACAGTACTTTGAATCTGTTTCCACAATGTGATTAATCTCAATTTTGGGGTTATTTTACCTGCACATTAAGTCATTGTCTGGCATTGAATCGGGAAGGTCGGCAGCTATCAGCCTATCACGGTTGAAATGGGTTGGATGTCTATTCCAGTCAATGGCAGACAATGAGTCAGAGCAGCGTATTTTATCATAATTAAGACAGTACGTTGAATATATCAGAGTGCAGAATACTACTTTTCAATGTATTCTGATACAAACTAAACAATTAATCTCTGTATTTTAACTACACATTAACTGATTGTATCCCATTGATGGATATAAACGTCCAAACCATTTGAAGCGGGAGGCGATCGTTTGCTGCCAACCTCACCCCGGTCCAAATGGGTTGGACATCTATCGTTGTCAATGGCAGCCATGGACTGTAGATCATTGTGTCATTAATATCACATTTTGAACAAAAAAAGTTTTGAACTCATTATCACACAGAGTCATCACATTTTTAACCACGCACTAACTCTGTCTTCCATTGACAGCGAGAGACGTCTAATATATTTGAACAGGGAAAGGTTGGCCCCGAACAATCGCCTCCCATTTTAAATGGATGAGATGTCCTTCACCGTCAGTAGGAGAGGTAATGCGCAGTAAACTATTATATTAGTGGTGCAACGATTAATCAATTAACTCGAGTAATTTGATTAGAAAAATGATTCATATTAAATTTTGCTGCTTCGAGTATTCATTTAATTATAGTGGTGTTGTAATGGTTTGCTTTGAAAGTGTTTGCATTTAGTTTTATTGATTTGGGTGGATACACTGCCTTCTAGTAGCAACAGTGAATATGAAATCTCATTTTACATGGCTGAATCCAGCTGCTCCCTGTTAAGCTAAGTTTTTGTTTGAGCTAATTTTTTCTAATGCATTCGTGATTTAGTTTATGGGTGTATTTAGCACTTTTTTGTGAGAATATGAACTTTGAACTATTTGTTAAGAGGATTAAAAAAAAAAAAAAATGTTAGCAATTTATAGCATTTAAGCTAGTGGTCTTTTGCTAAATTCGCCAATTGTTCTTTTGTTGTACTTAGATCCTCTTATTTTTTTTTAACGTTTGAGGCTCCGCTCAGGTATTTTTTTTTTTTTTAATGTTCCCTATCCGATTACTCAAATATTCGAACTAACAAGTTCACCGATAAAGCGACTAAAATAATCGATAGCCGCAGCCCAATATTAGATTAATTGCAAATGATCACATTCTGTACAATAACGAAAATTAGTATTCAGCGCTTTCATGTTTAATGTACTGTCGTCAGTGAATTATAAACTCCCTCGCTATTTATGGCGAGTGATCGCTGCCAACCTTCCCAATTTAAATGAATTGGACATCTATCTCCGTCAATGGCGCAATGATTTGATGCACAGTTACTGACAGATTCTGTCTAATCGTAAACTGAAAAGCAGTATTTATCATACGTTTATTTTCAATGTCTTGTTAGCGAAATAACAATGTAAATTCACTATCACTGCCATTGACAGCAATAGATGTCCAATTTCCTCCCGGTTCAAATTTGTGAGAGAAATAAATGAAAAAAAATTAAAACAGGTTGAGATGGTTTTGACATTCCAAATTGAAGATGTGATGGCTCAAAGTCAGCCATTTACAGTAGTTTATTATTTTTCAGTTTTTAGCATCAGCAATAAATATACACAGTAGACACACACAAACATACATAAGCACAAAGTAAGTTAAACCGTGCGGAATGTCAAATACAAATTGGACGTAGCACACCTGAAAAGCAAAGTAATTTCCCGAGGTGGGTAGTCACGGGTTACATTTACTTGAGTAAGTTTTTTTAGTTAACGACGCCACACTTGATGGTGAATTTTCCGTGGATTTTCTTGTCGCGGTTTACTTTTGCTCCCGTCTCCAGATGATGACCATGCCGGTGGAGTCCGCTGAGGCCAGCAGACTCTCGTCGCAGTTGAAGCTGACGTCCAGCACGGGCCCGCCGTGACCCTGCAGCTTGTTGACGATGGCCTTGGTGTTGCGTTCCACGTCGAAGAAGTACACGCAGGCATCCTCGCTGCCCGTCACTGGAGAAAAGCGTCATTTAAGCGTGAGGAAAGAGTAAGCCGGAGCCGGGTGACTTACCCACACACGCGCCCTGTCTGAAGGACATAAGCGGGCAGAAGATGCTGTGGACCGGCTGTGAGCCGTGCTGGATGGGGAAGCTTCTCTTCAGCTGGAGCCCGCCTTCGTTGTCCACCACCCTGCAATATTGGCCGATTGAAATAATTCACTACAGCACATATATCGCCAAAACGATGTTAAACTGTCCATCAACAATTTACATGTCTATCATCATCTGCAAAGAGATGTTCCTGCAATGTACATTCTAGCCAGGAGATGGCGACCAATTTAACTTGCTACTTGCTGATATTTGTAATCAATATTTTCTTACAAGAAATGGAGAATTTTAATCCCGACAGGTTTTGGAATAACATTTCGGTGCCAAACAAAACTGTTGAAAAGTGTTCTGATGTTTACAGCTTGGTAAAGCTCATTGAGTCAATTTTTCCAAAGACCTAAGTCTTGTTGCCTTTTCAAATGATGCACACAATCACAGATTATAGCTTCACCTGTTACCAATAATGGATCAGTAACTCTCAGGTGTGTATAAAAAGAACCCGAGTGCACTAGACTGCCACATCAACTGCAACCTGACCTCTGACAAGATGCCAAAGATTCCTCCTGAGACCAAAGTGTTAATTATCAAGAGCCTAAGTGGCAGACACCTACAATGTGTCTCAGCGTCAGGTAAGGAGGATCAAAAAAAAGATATGAACAGACTGGAGACGTTTTCGACAAGCTCAGGTCAGGCAGACCCCGCAAAACAACTGCTCGGGAGGAGCGGTTGTTGGCTGGAAAATCCAAAGGCAGCCCTTTTTCCACTGCAGCAGAGCTCCACGAGACCTGGTCACCCGTCAACCAGAACAGTCTGTCGAATTCTGTCTAGAAATGACCTCCATGATCGAATCAGTGCCCAGAAACTAGCATTAAACAAAAGACAAAAAACCGTGTGGCATTTGCCAAGGCCCACAGCCTGTCAAAAGGATGGACGCTGGAAGAGTGGCAAAAGGTGGATTTTTCAGATGTATCTTCCATTGAATTACACCACAGTTGCCGCAAATATTGCAGGAGACCTACTGGAACCCGCATGGATCAGAGATTCAGTCAGAAAACGGTGGAGGCAAAATCATGGTCTGGGGTTACATCCAGTATGGGGGTGTGCGAGAGATCTGCAGGGTGGAAGGCAACATAAATAGTCTGAAATATTAACAAATCTTAGCTGCCGCTTACATTCCTAACCATAAAAAGGGACACATTCTGCAGCCGGAGGGTGCTCCATTGCATACTTCAATCTCTACCTCAAAGTTCCTCAAGGCAAAGAAGCTCAAGATCCTCCAGGACTGGCCAGCCCAGTCACCAGACATGAACATCATTGAGCATGTCTGGGCTAGAATGAAAGAGGAAGCATGGAAGACGAAACCCGAAAATGTTGATGAACTCTGGGAGGCATGCAAGACTGCTTTCTTTTATGTTCCTGATGACTTCATTAATAAATTGAATCAATCCTTGCCGAACCGCATGGATGCAGTCCTTCAAGCCCATTGAAGTCATACAAAATATTAAATTTGGATCCCACAGCACCACTGCTTAATTTGCTTATGTTATGTAACATGTTTTTGTATTTGAAGTACATTTTTTTTGTTCAATTTTCACACTACTTTCTGTAGGCGACAAAACTTTTGTCTTGCCAAAATTTGACCTTTATGTGTTCATTAAATGATAAATCTTTTTTCAGTGAAACAAATATATTTTCGTACATTCAACATCTTTTTTTGGGAGGGTGTTAGCTTTCATATGAGCCATTTCTGAAACCAATTGAATAATTAAAGTCAGGTTATTAGCAATTGTTTCTACAAAATGGATACACGACAAGACTTTTGTCAGGGACTGTACATCAAAAAGCATTTTGGGAAATGTAAAGGTACATAATAATAACTGGGGGGGAGGGCAGAAAATTTAAAATATTAAAATATTACCATTACAAATTGGAATATCTTAACAAAACATGGTTTGTATATTAGGTCATCAATATTTTCCATTTCAACATGGGATACAGTTAACGCTGCCATTAAGCAAATACTTTTTAACCCTTTAAAGGTTCTGAACTGTTTTCATGACTTTTTTGAAATACTTTTTGTCTCTATATACTAGGCCTGAACGATATTGGAAAAAACTATTGCTGCGATTTTTGGGGGGGTTGCAATATATTGCGATATTATATTGCGATATTAAAAGAAAAAAAAAAAAAAAATATATATATATATATATATATTTATTTTTTTTTTGCATTGAAAAAAGATACATATTATACATATATTGGACATGTTTTTTTCAAAATGTTCCCCCTAAAATATGCTTTACAAAATGTATATGGCTAACTTTAAAAAAATGATTAACTCGCATATTTTCAATTTTTAAACAAATTATGTCACAATGAAAAATATGGCGTCTGTAAAAAAGTCAAGGTTATCTACCTCATAACTTTCGCTAAATTGTATTTTTTTGTTACTGTCGCATTTTCCCTGCTATGATAGATGATAAATAACTTACCCGAAAAAAGAAAAATTGGGGAAAAAAACGTTTAAAAGGGTAAATATATGAAAAAGAAAATCTCGACCACTCCTTGATGTGTGCGATTTCTGCTATAGTACCATGTTTCACCCATAAAATAAAATGAAATAATCCAGGTGCGGCCAGTCACAGCTGTGTCTTGACACTCAGTGATACATGCGACATGGAGCTTTTGGATCGAAACAAGATAAGTACGCGATAATATCTCGTTAAAGTCATGGTGTCTGTAATTCTGCTCTCGCATGCTCTCACCTCCAGCTAGGGTTTTGCTGTTTATGCCCTCCTGTTAAAATTTTTTCTTCCCCCAGAAAGTTGAGATTTTAAGCTTTCCAATCATGTACCACACGTGCAGATCATCGAATCATTTTTAAACAAGAATAATGTACTGTAGTAGAAAAATGCTTTGCTTTATTTAATGCTTCTGTTTATCTATCTTGGCTGCAGAATCACTTCTAGTGTTTATTTCCAGGACACAACACAACAGGTGTACAAAGCATACCCATTCGTCAGAACACCGGCTGTCCCCAACGTTTCCACGCACACACATTCATTCCAGCGCACGCTTCCTTCATGCAACACGTGCTTAACAAGTTAAACGACGACTGAAAGATGCGGTGTGATTGAAGTCCGCCTCTGTGGCAAGATCAAACACAACCATCGTTAACTTTAATAAGCAAGTGCGCAGAGGAACAAAGACCTAGGAGAGGGAGGGAGGAAGAGGGACAGGGAGGTTGTGTGAGTGTCACTAAAGCGATCAACTCAGGACAGAGAAAGCATGGAGCAACATACATTTGTGGATTAAAAAAAATAAAACTATTGCAAGTACTTGCGATGGGACTATTGCACACGTGCACATCGCGATGGCGATGTTTAAACGATATATCGTTCAGGCCTACTATATACCATGAAATATTTTTTAGCATGCTCTGTGTATCTTACTCGGTTTTATCTGCACATCATCATCCATTTGAACTATTATTACTCTAGCACAGTATATATTACTAAAACCTATTACATGACCATATTAGGCGAAAAACTATCCCCAAATCATCGAATCCCACTGGAAAAATACATGGGAAAACCCACCCGTCCATGGAGCATTATTGCCCTCTAGTGTCTAGTGCGCATACATGCACAAAATGAAAACAATCATCTAGATTTTCTGTGATCTATCGGTGGCAAAAACAGTTTGAAAGCTGCACTTTTGGCAGCGCTCTATGTGAATTTTTTTACGACAGTTAAAAGACAATGAGGGTGTGATCAAGAAACTGCAAGTTTGTGTGTCATGTGACTGTATAGTTGAGTCTTAAGCCCCTATCACAAACATCAAAACACCAGGAAAATCGCGGGATTTAAATGTCCAGCCTTTGTATGCGAACACAATTTCCCGGGTCGACTCACACGGAGATCACGCGGACATTTCATGGGTCGCATCTAAGTATAATGTCCGGGACTTTCCCGGGAAGCGGTGTGCGTGAAAGCAGGCGTTAAATTCCCAGGTCACAGCGTGATGGCTGATGACGTAATTATCATGTCGGGCCGATGGTCACTTCCTCTTTCTCCATAGTAAGAAGAAAAGTGGTAAACAAATATCGCAATTATCAACATGGCAAGCTGGAAAAAGCTAAATTAAACTAAAAAAACATAACGAAATTAAATTGCTATGGCATTGTAGAGCCGAGGTAGAGAGTCTATCCTCCATCTTTGGAAATATGTGGTTAATTTTGTTGCTAATGTTAAGGTCCGCTAACGCGATAACAAGGTTGTACTTCAAAGCAAAAAACAACGGAGGGATGCGTTCACGGGTTTATTAAATACAAACAAAAATACATGCGATCGCTGAAAAAAGGGGAATAAAACAATGGGTCCGTGATAGTAGGTTGACGGGGATCAATAATACTAACCTAAGTGGTAGGCAGAGAGCCGATCTCGAATACCAGCACAATGTAGGGGATTTCAAAACAAGGGCGGCAAAAGTGTCGAATGGCGCCTAGCAAGTTAATATCTCGACACCAATCTCTTGGATCGCCTGGGCTTAAATACAGTCTTGATGAGCTTGAATTGGCTGCAGTTACGACGTCGGAACGCTCCCTCTGGAACAAAACATGTTTTGACCAACATTGTGACAGCTGATGCAGACCAAAAATGACGTAACGTCCAGGTTATAAAATCGCACCAGCTGCCAACACGGGACAAGTCTGTGAAAGTGTCTAACCCGCTGCATTCTTGGGACATCTCGACATGCGTGAAAGCAATGACGCGAGTAAATCCCGTATCATCTTACCCGGGAATTTCCCTGGATATATGTGTTTAAAGGGCTTTATTGGTATAGTCATGTGATTATTGCTGCAATGTCTGACTGGTGAAACTAGTAGAGCCACCGTGGCAAAAAGTAAGTAACGGCTCTAATGTAGCCTAAAGTGGCAGTGCGCGACTTCTTCGTGGGAGCTAATGCGCTCTTCTTTGTGTGCGCAAACACATTCTTTGTGTCTGTACCGTAATTTTTGAACAATAAGCCGCTACTTTTTTCTTTCATTTTGAATCCTGCGGCTTATAGTCCAATGCGGCTTATTTGTTGATTTGTGTTCATAGGTAACACTTTATTGGACAGCAGAGTCATAATACATAAGACAGTCATAATTATGACACGACACCATCATTGGCATTACTGAATGCTTATGATAGAAGTCATTAAGTGTCAGCCGGCAAATTATGTCACTAACTCCATTTATGTCAAGCTAGGATCTTTTACATTATTTCAAAAGTGACATAATTTGCAGGATAACACTAAATGATTTATTAAATTCATTAATGTTCATGACAGTGGCATGTCATAATTATGTTTAATGACAGTCTTATGGCACCATTGTCAAATAAAAGTGTTATATAAATACCATAACAAGCAATTAATGAAACAACTGGAACAGTAGCTGAAGAAATGAATTGGAAGAAATTAGCACAGAACATGAATTTTGATTGTTATTTACATCTGTAGCGCTGCAATACATGCTAGGAGGCATGTTGGACAAAAACAGTGTTGACAGCTGGTGGCAACAGAGGTTGACTGCCTCCCCCAAGGGAGCAGTGATGGCCAAATGAAGCTTCTTGAAGCAATGAACCTTTAAGCCAATTGGCTTAAAGCTTCTTGGTGGTTAATTTGGTCTTAAAGTGTTACCAGTTAGTATCTTTTGGTGTAAATATCCCATAATATAGTGAGGACAGCTGCGGCTTATAGTCCAGTGCGGCTTACCTATCAATACATGGCGTTTTTGTGCAAATTTGATGGGTGGCGGCTTATAGTCAGGTGGGCCTTATAGTGCGAAAATTATGGTACATGCGTATCTTACTCGTGTGTGGATGTAATCCCTTGTCACAAAAGATCACAAAATAAAAAACATTATGCCAAAGGGCAGAACAGTCATATTAATTACACAAAAAATAAGATACTGTGATGTACAATAAGGTACTGTTTACCTGACCTAAAAAAACAAAACACTGGAAACAAAACGGCGGACGAGTCAAAATCACGTAAGTCGACGCCTACCTGCACCATGGAAATGAAGCTTAACTTGATCATTTTTTTCTTTTCCTTATTATGAACAATATCATTGTTGTAAAGCACTTTGTGGAGCTTTCGGGTTTTTGCAAAGGGCCATAGAAATAGATTTGATTTGATAAAAAGATCGGCGAAAGGAGAGACACTGACGAGTATCTGCAATTGTTTCTTTGCAACTGGAAGCACTGAACACGACTACTGTAAGCCGTAGCCAACGCCAACAAAAACAACAGCCTTTGCGGTCCCGCCAACTCGTCCAACCCTCCCTCTCTAGCGGTGCGTTTAGGGACAGCATTTAAAAACATCAAGATTGCAACCTGAATAATACATGCACTCCAATTCCTTACATTAGTTAAGTTTTTTTCATCTTAAGTATATTGACATAACTTTTGACTTTAACGGTAAAATCTGACTTATGCGGAAAAAAGTGGAGGAAAACGCAACTCGTTGGTAACTCGAGGACTCCGCTGTATTCTAAATTGGCCCATATCGTGTGTGCGTTCCTGCGAGCGAACGTACCTATAGAGCAGCAGCTTGTTGACGCAAGCGTTAACCAGCAGCGAGGGGTCTCGTGCCTCTCGGCTGATCCAGGACCGAGCCGAGATGCTGCAGATGGAGCTGCCTTCGCTCACCACCAAACGCTTGGCTTTGGTCAGTTTCCCTGCATGGAGTCCCAAGAAAAATTCATTCAAAAAAACAAAAAACATTATAATAAAGTAACGGCTTTTCTTCGACGTTACCTGTGGCCATGTCGAAGAGGAACGAGAAGATGCTGCCCCTGTCGTCGCCCGCCCACAGAATCCTTCCCGGAGAGTCAAAGGAGAGCGACAAGACGCGGCCAGTCAGTTTGCTGGAGCCGCCCTTCACCTTCTTGCCCGTGGAGATGTTCACCACGTGCAAGTGGTGCTTACTGTTGCCCACCTGAAGCACACAAAAAACATAATCAAATCAATTTGAGTCAGCACAATGCTCGACAATTTCAGGTAAAATTATTTTCAACTATGATCTTTTGACCTCAACTGGGCAAAAGTAACAATTTGTCCACATTTTTTAGAATATTGTCTAAGCCTCATTGATACATAAACCAACCACGATGCTCTACGATGAATGTCAGGTAAAATAATTTTTTATTGCGATCTTTGACCCCCAACCAGGAAGAAATAACAATTTGTCAAAAGATTCTTTCAGAATTTTGTCCTAAGCCTCAGTGATTGATAAACCAACCATGATGCTCCAAGATGAATGTCTGCTAAAAAAAAAAAAATGTTTTTGTCATGACCTTTGATCCCAACTGGACAGAAATAACGATTTGTCAAAAGATTCAGAATTTTGTCCATGACTGTGCGTAGAGCTACCGATTGCTATATCTTCTCTGCGTTGGCAAATAACATAAGGTGTTAAGATAAAGATCAATTGCTACCTTGCTTCCCCACATTGCTTCCCATGATATTTCTAATCGTAGGGAGAGGGATTGTAAGGTTTTAGACAATTAAAAAAAGGCTCCAAAGGCTGCCAAAATTCACTCTACTCATTTTACGCTGCCTTTTATCTCTCTATATAGGTAAAACTGTGCCATTACAGATTAAGCGCGACAATGCGTGAGTGGGTCGTGCAGCGCATGCATTAATTGCGTTAAATATTTCAACGTGATACATTTTTTAAAAAATTAATTACCGCCGTTATTAGGATAAATTTGATAACCCTACCTTAAGCCTAAACTAAAGACTCTGGAAGAGTGAAACATTATGTCTGTAACATTAAATACAATTAGAAAACGATTTAATTAAATATATATATATATTTAAAAAAGGCATGGCCGATATTTTTTTCAGATTCCGATACTTTGAAAATGACGTGATTGGACCCGATCGATCAGCACATCTCTAGTTTTTACCATGACCTTTGACCCCAACTGGACAGATGTAACGATTTGTTTGAAATTTTGTTATGAATATTGGCCTAAGCCTCGTTGATACATAAACCAAACACGATGCTTCACCTAGAATGTCAGGTAAAAAATTTTTCACTATGACCCCAACCCCAACCAAATTAGGCAAAATTTTGAATATTGTCCTAAACCTAATTGAAACATACGATGCGCAACAATGACTGTGAGGTGAAAATATTTTTTTACTACGACCTTTGACCCCCACAACCTGTCCTATTGTGAAATATGAGATACAGCAGTCACGGCCTCGTTACATGAGCCAAATTTTCACTTAAACTCAGTGCTCACTATCACGTTTTCTGCTGAATTCTTACTTCTACCCGGTTAGGATCAAAGGTCATAATAAATTATTTTACCTGAAATGGTGCTCTACGAGTTCATGTAAAACCAGAGATAAAATACTTTTTTCCCCACATATGAAAGGAAGGTCATTTGACTCACCACGGTGAGGTTGTTATTCATGGGCTGGAATGTGCAGCAGAGCAGCTCGCTGGATTCCGGGTCTCGGACCTCGCGGATGCAACGCCCATCCTCGGTGTTCCAGATGCGCAGCGTCCCGTCCAGCGAGGCTGACACGATGACGTCGTTGCTGAGGGACCAAGCGAAGTCGCTGACGGGGCCCCCGTGGCCCTTCAGGACCACCTTGACACTGGCAGGTGGTGGCGACAGGCTCATAATGGACAAGGTGGCATCCAGTGAGCAGCAAGCCAGGAGATGCTTATCGTCGTTAGCGAACTGCAAGCGTCGAACTGACACGTGACGGGCAAGAAAGCGCTAATTACTTTCATTACTGTGACCAAGTAGTTTTTTTTTTTTTTTTTTTTTTTTTTTAAACTTAAGTTGGAATTTTTGCCAACCCCCCAAGTCAAAATGGATTGAACATCTGTCGCCGTCAATGGAACTGAAACATGATCAGCCATTCTATTGGCTTTCTGTCAATTTTATATTCTTGGGTCACTTCCTGATTATCTTGGGTAACTTACGGGTGACATTCTGATTATTTTGAGTCAGTACATTTTGATTTTTGGGCATGTTTAGGTCACTTCTTGTGAATTTTTGGCCCTTACCGTACTGGGTCACTTCCTATCGCTTTTGGTTTAATTCCAGGTCCCTTCCTGTTGATTTTGGGTAATTTCTGAGTGACGTCCTGTCAATTTGGGGGTCACACATCTGGATGTTTAAGGCATGTTCAGGTCACTTCCTGTCGATTTTTGGCCAATGTTGAGGCCCCCCCCTCTCGATTTTTAGGCATTAAAGAGGTCAATTCTTGTTGATTCCGGTTCAATTGCAGATCCCTTACTGGTGATTTTGGGGAACTTACTATCTTTTTATGTTTACTTTGGCTCGCTACATGTTGATTTTTGGGCATTTTTAAGTCACTTACGGTTGATTTTTCTAATTGTCGAGACGTGCTGCAACGATTAATCGATTAACTCAAGTAATTCGATTTTAAAAAAGCTTCGAATTAAGTTTTTGTTGCTTCGAATATTCGTTTAATTAATGTTGGAATGGTTTGTTTTGAAAGTGTTTGCATTTATTCTTCTTGATTTGGGTGGATGAACTGCCCTCTAGTGGGAACAGTGAATATGACATACCTCATTTAACGTGGCTGAATCCAGCTGCTCCCTGTTAAGAGCAACATAAGGTAAATTTTTGTTTAAGCTAATATGTGTTTTTAATGCATTTGTAATTTAGTTCATAGGTATATTTAGTCATTTTTTGTGGGAATGTGTTTGAACGGTTTGTTGA
Source organism: Corythoichthys intestinalis (assembly GCF_030265065.1). Classification (NCBI taxonomy): domain Eukaryota; kingdom Metazoa; phylum Chordata; class Actinopteri; order Syngnathiformes; family Syngnathidae; genus Corythoichthys; species Corythoichthys intestinalis. Next base: position 71,319,537 of record NC_080396.1, read on the forward strand.
GAGCATTATTAAAAAAAAAGTTAGCATTTTATAGCATTTAAGCTAGCAGACTTTTGCTTTGCAAATTAGCCAACTGTTCTTTTGTTGTACTGAGAACATAATTTATTTTCTGATACCGTTTGAGGCTAAGCTCAAGTAATTACATTTTTTACGTTCCTAATATGAATACTCGATTATTCGAACTAACTAGTTTATAGATTAACCGACTACTAAAATAGCTGCAGCCCTATTATTGAGTCACTTTCTATTTATTTTGTGGCGCTCCTGGTCCCCTCCTGTTTATTTTGGGTAAATCCAGGTGGCATCTTGGTAATTTGGGGTCACTACCTACTGATTTATTAGCTTGTTCAGGTCAATTCCTGTCTATTTTTGGGCATGTTGAGGTCACGTCCTGTCCATTTTTGGGCATTACTGTGATCACTTCCTGTTGATTTCAGTTCAATTGTAGTTCAGTTGATTTTGGGGCACTTATGCTCAGTTCCTGTTTATTTTGGGTCACTACATGTTGATTATTGGGCATTTTCAGGTCACTTCCTATTGATTTTTGTAATTAAAGTCACTTCCTGATGATTTTGGGTCATCTCTGGATGACATTCTTTTAATTAGAGGTCTCTTCCTGTCGATTTCTGGGCAACTTTCAGTTGCTTCCCATTTCCATGAGAGGTAAACTAGTTATGGTCGCTAATAACAAACTTGTTTATTAATTTATTTTGTTTAGTAGAATTTAAACTCATTGACTACCATTAATGGCACTCGATCTCCACTCCATTATGATTGGCAAAAGCAATAGATTGTGCTTACCTGCATAATCGACATGCTGGTCAAATATGTGATACATTCCAGCGAAAGCATAGTTTTCACTCAAACTCGTATCCCCGGCCATGGCTCGACTGGCTTCCGCCACTGAGGTGGGCACCAAACTGCCCGGAGGTCTGTGGAGCCCAACAGCAGAGGCATAACGTATTACAACCTTTGCTACTTGAGTAATATCAATATCCAAGAGTGCTGTGCGATATGGGAAAAATCCATCACAATATAGGTCACTTTATATCAAGTTTTGCCACGATAGAATGCATTTTGAAATATTTGCTTATACATGTGCCTATTGTTTTACATGGATTACTCATTTACGCTTGGCAGGGGGAACAGATTAGCTTACTATTGATTGGGGATACGGACATCTTTTCTACCCCCGATTGGTGGTACAATTACGTCATAATGAACCCAAAAATGTAGCAAGTCAGCTGGGCGCCAACTGCTGGCCAAAAAGTGCATTGCATGAACAGGTTTCTTCATGGCGATCATGACCACAGATATATAAAATGTTCAAAGTTTGATATAATTTTGGTGATATACATAGTCCTCTCGTACAGAACTATTAGCGAAAGATGAAATTAAAAATCAATTTGGACGTGAAGCCAATCAAAGTCAATAGAGGCTTCCTGAAATATCCATCCTCTTTAGCCAATGATGGATGCATGAGAATGACAACAATGGGTCAAGCTAACGACAGGACTACCTTTCATCGTAGACGGCTCTGTTCATCTGCGCCTGAAGCTGGTAGGAGCCTCTGCTGACGGAGCGCCGGTGCCCCCGAGCACCCTGGGCGCGAGGGTCCTCCTCAAAGTCCTGCTGGTGACGGCGAAACAGAAAGCGAGTGTTGACACCACTTGTCAAAGTCATAACTAGTGTTGCACAGATGCTAGTATCGGATCAACACAGATAATAGAGGTGTGAAAATACAGCGGTACGAAAAAGTATCTGAACCTTTTGGAATTTCTCACATTTCCTCATTAAAATATAAAAACCTAAAAATGTTTGGGAGATTTCACTGAAAGCAGACACTTTTATCATCTGTGTGATTTTGAAAAAAGATCACATCACATTTGATGGTGATTTTATGGTGATTTTATGCAGAAATGTGAGAAATTCCAGAAGGTTCAGATACTTCTTCATACCACAGTATATCAAATATATATATATATATATATATATATATATATATATATATATATATATGGCGGCACGGTGGCTGAGTGGTTAGCACATCTGCCTCACAGTTCTGAGATCAAGGGTTCAATCCCGGGCTTCGGCCTTCCTGTCTGGAGTTTGCATGTTCTCCCCGTGCCTGTGTGGGTTTCCTCCGGGAACTCCGGTTTCCTCCCACATCCCAAAAACATGCATGGTAGGCTGATTGAACACTCTAAATTGTCCGTAGGTATGAGTGTGTGCGTGAATGGTTGTGTGTCTCCTTGTGCCCTGCAATTGGCTGGCAACCAGTTCAGGGTGTCCCCTGCCGACTGCCCGTTGTTAGCTGGGATAGGCTCCAGCACCTCCGCGACCCTTGTGAGGAATAAGCGGCATGGAAAATGAATGAATGAATATGAATATATATATATATATATATATATATATATATACAGTGCCTTGCAAAAGTATTCGGCCCCCTTGAACCTTGCAACCTTTCGCCACATTTCAGGCTTCAAACATAAAGATATCAAATCTTAATTTTTTGTCAAGAATCAACAACAAGTGGGACACAATCGTGAAGTGGAACAAAATTTATTGGATAATTTAAACTTTTTTAACAAATAAAAAACTGAAAAGTGGGGCGTGCAATATTATTTGGCCCCCTTGCGTTAATACTTTGTAGCGCCACCTTTTGCTCCAATTACAGCTGCAAGTCGCTTGGGGTATGTTTCTATCAGTTTTGCACATCGAGAGACTGACATTCTTGCCCATTCTTCCTTGCAAAACAGCTCGAGCTCAGTGAGGTTGGATGGAGAGTGTTTGTGAAGAGCAGTCTTCAGCTCTTTCCACAGATTCTCGATCGGATTCAGGTCTGGACTTTGATTTTGCCATTCTAACACCTGGATATGTTTATTTTTTAACCATTCCATTGTAGATTTGGCTTTATGTTTTGGATCATTGTCCTGTTGGAAAATAAATCTCCGTCCCAGTCTCAGGTCTTGTGCAGATACCAACAGGTTTTCTTCCAGAATGTTCCTGTATTTGGCTGCATCCATCTTCCCGTCAATTTTAACCATCTTCCCCGTCCCTGCTGAAGAAAAGCAGACCCAAACCATGATGCTGCCACCACCATGTTTGACAGTGGGGATGGTGTGTTCAGGGTGATGAGCTGTGTTGCTTTTACGCCAAACATATCGTTTTACATTGTGGCCAAAAAGTTCAATTTTGGTTTCATCTGACCAGAGCACTTTCTTTCACATGTTTGGTGTGTCTCCCAGGTGGCTTGTGGCAAACTTTAAACGAGACTTTTTATGGATATCTTTGAGAAATGGCTTTCTTCTTGCCACTCTTCCATAAAGGCCAGATTTGTGCAGTGTACGACTGATTGTTGTCCTATGGACAGACTCTCCCACCTCAGCTGTAGATCTCTGCAGTTCATCCAGAGTGATCATGGGCCTCTTGGCTGCATCTCTGATCAGTTTTCTCCTTGTTTGAGAAGAAAGTTTGGAAGGACGGCCGGGTCTTGGTAGATTTGCAGTGGTCTGATGCTCCTTCCATTTCAATATGATGGCTTGCACAGTGCTCCTTGAGATGTTTAAAGCTTGGGAAATCTTTTTGTATCCAAATCCGGCTTTAAACTTCTCCACAACAGTATCTCGGACCTGCCTGGTGTGTTCCTTGGTTTTCATAATGCTCTCTGCACTTTAAACAGAACCCTGAGACTATCGCAGAGCAGGTGCATTTATATGGAGACTTGATTACACACATTTAGATTCTATTTATCATCATCGGTCATTTAGGACAACATTGGATCATTCAGAGATCCTCACTGAACTTCTGGAGTGAGTTTGCTGCACTGAAAGTAAAGGGGCCGAATAATATTGCACGCCCCACTTTTCAGTTTTTTATTTGTTAAAAAAGTTTAAATTATCCAATAAATGTTGTTCCACTTCACGATTGTGTCCCACTTGTTGATTCTTGACAAAAAAATTAAATTTCATATCTTTATGTTTGAAGCCTGAAATGTGGCAAAAGGTTGCAAGATTCAAGGGGGCCGAATACTTTTGCAAGGCACTGTATGTATATATATATATATATATATATATATATAAATATAAATAATATATATGTGTGTGTGTGTGTGTGCGCGCGTATAACAGATCAGATGCAACGATACAGTTAAGTCACGGTTCGGTACGATTTTCGGTGCAATTCAATACATTTAATGCTCTGAAACAGAAAATACAACTGTTATTATTATTATTTTTTGTTGTTGTTGTTGTTGCTAACAAGCAAAAATAACAGTGCCATCATATAAACAAGCATTTTAGTGCATAATATTTATGTGCTTACTTCTTACTGATCTGAAGAAAAATTTTTGTATATACCGGTAAGTGCTGAGAACAATTTTTACTGTTTGTAAAGTGGGTCACACTGTTGATTGCTGCAGCTCTCTTAGCAGCTATATTTAAACATCCTATTTGTGGTCCAAGTCCATCTGTAACATGTACTGAATTAACAGTATTTGCAGCATTATCTATAGTCACTGGTGTGGGTTGATTTGGCCTGCTTAACTTCCATTCAGTCATGGCGGTTTCTATTTAATCAATGTAGTCTATGGACTACGCGTCGGTCTGGGCTCACGCAGCTAATGGCAACGGATCTAATGTAGTACATCTAGGTTGCTATTTGATGATATCCAGTGTGTGCGCGCAAGAGTTGGCATGGGATCTAACATAGGACATCTAGATTGCTATTTGATGATATCTAGTGTGCGCGCTGCGCCGCTTGAGTGTTTTCTGGCCACAGAAGTCACTTCTGCTCATTACTGCACAACACCAGCATATTACAATCGACTTTCATAAACAGGACGAGCTTGAAGTACGGTGCTCTTAATTTGCCACTCATTGTTCATCATGAAACCATGAGTTTGCTGAGTCTCCCACGGTCTTAACCTTTCTGATCCCATCGGCGCTACAACAGTAAGCGTTACCTCACCCATGCTAATCGGTTGTGAATACCATGTTAAATGAGCAGTGTAACATCGCGGATATGCGTTGCAGTGCACAACCGTAATACTGAAGACGAAGGTGTAACTTTCGTGTGCTAATTTCGAGACAAAGACATACAGATGTAATGATTTGGGAAGTTAGCTCACGTGGGGAGGACAGTAAATTTGCGTTCAAATGATGCAAGAAGATGGTATCGGCGCACTAAATGTTGGTACTCGTTGATACCGATACCACCAATTTGGGCCGGATCGGCGCCCCCTGCCGATACTGGTATCGGTATCGGTGCATCTTTACTTTTAACAGGAACAAATAGAAGAGAGCAAATCACCCCTGTGCTCCAGGCCCTTCACTGGCTTCCAGTCGAGTTTAGAATTCAATTTAAAATCCTCCTTCTTACATTTAAGACCACTAACAGGTTGGGGCCATCTTATCTTACCGATGTTCTCGTTCCATAACGCCCCAACAGAACACCCCGTTCTCAGAATGCAGGTCTACTGGTAGTTCCTAGGGTTTCTAAAAGTACAGTGAGAGCTAGAGCCTTTAGCCACCAAGCTCCTGTTTTATGGAATCAGCTTCCAGCTAGTATTAAAGAAGCAGAGACAGTCTGTACATTTAAGATTAGACTAAAAACGTTCCTATTCGACAAAGCTTATGGTTAGGCTTGTTGAAATCGGACTAGACTCACTGTTTAGTCTAAGCTGCACTAGAAGCCTCATTGCCTGGCATTGGCTGCCACTGACAGCCATAGACGTACAATCCGTTTGAAGTGGGAGGGATGGCAACGAATGAACCTTCCCAAATTCAAATGGATTGGACATCTACTAGTAATACTCATTTCAGTTCATAGCAGAAGAATGAGAATAGCTTGTTTATCTGTTTATTAGTTGTTTTGTAAATCATCCTAGAATGATTGTCTGAGCCATGTACTCAAACTTGTATGTATAACCATATGGTTCAGCTGAACCTGGAAGGAAATTTCGTTGCACTTATGTAATGAGAAAATAACTCTCGACCCTTATGTCCCCCACGTTTGCGCGGCTCTGACCTCCATGCGGTCCAGCGTAGTGCGGGAGCTGCGCACGCTGCTAGCACGAAAGCTGCTCTGCTCCGACAGCGGCCCGTAGCGCAGAGCTAAAAGCTGCCCGCGCAGCCTTAGATAGTGCCTGCGCACACCAGGCTCGAAGCCGCACTTGGCGTTCTCTCGGAGCAGCTGGCTTCGGCGCCGGATATACTGAGTTCGGAACTGCGGGAAGGTGGGCGTGCGGTAAGCATTGTACCTGCCGGAGGGAAGAAAAAATACGACCCTTCAGAATAAGACACCATCAGCCCTCTCAGTCAAAATGGATTGAATACCTAGCGCCGTCAATGGCACTGAAACATGAGCGTTCACTGCTCGTACTGTTGACATGTGTATTATTAATTTATTAAATGCACCCAAAATCAACAAGAAGTGATAAATGAACAAGAAGTGACCCGTGAGTACCATAAAATTAGGCATGTGCCAGTTAACGGTTTCAAGGTTTTCAGTGGTATGAAAACGTGACGGTTTCAAAACCACTAAAATTTTCCGTCATACCATTGCTCACCCCTCCCCCTCCGGTTGTTGCTGTCGGTGACACTGCTGTTGCTGTTGAAACTACACCTGAGCTTTCTCAAAAAAAGTCTAGTCTAGTGTGGGATTATTTCAGCTACTGATAAGAAACAGACGGCCGTGGCTTAAAGGAGGAAGACAGCTGATGTGTGGGCTACACCTCCAACATAATTTCACATTAACATAACAATCATCTGTCATTTTACACAAAATTGAACGCAAGCAAACGCTGTCATGAACGTTTCCCACCAGCTACGAGAGTTCACTCCAGCGTGTTTCGTGTTCCTTGCGTCAGTAAAACAAGTACTATAACTACTATAAGCTTCTAGATGAGGCTATTAACGTGGCTAGTTAGTTAGTTTAAAAAAACAGCCCACCCCCAAAAAATTAAATTGGCAAACTGCGGAAAACAAAACCCGCAAAAATGACAAAAAAATATTTTTAAAAAGTATTTTAAAAAAACACCAAAACCAGGAGGGAAATCAAAACAAATCGCAAAAAAAAAAAAAAAAAAAAAAAAAAAAAAAAAAAAAAAAAAAACCTCCGTGAATTTGCCCCCCCCCCATCAGACGCAAATTTAGATTAAAATGATGACAATCATTTGGGCTATAAAATGTTTTGTTTGTCCAGCTATCGTTTTCTAGATAGAGATATTAATTTCGAGTGATGTCGTCAATAGCGTACCGCATGAATGCTATTCTTAGACCGTGACGTTGCCATAGTAGCGTGGAAGAGGGACATTATAGACAGGCCCTCGCATACAACCCATGTGATTTATGCTTGTTTTTTTCCAGTAATCTTTCAAAAAAGAACATGCCGATCAAACACTGCTGCTATGAAACTTGTAGGAACGACTCTAGACATTAAGACATATGAAGGATGTTTTCTTCATACGTTTCCTGAAACCAAAAATCCAGAGGAAAAAATGATGAATGGGTCAACTTGCGCGGATGTCCAAAAGACCAGTTTAATGCCAGCAAGGCGAAGCCATTCACATTTCATATGCAGTAAACATTTTGTTGGGGCCATTGTCCTGCAGAGGACAAAGAGGTAAGCCACTTTGATATTTTTATTTATTTTTTAGCGTGGCGTTTTGCTGTGCTGCTTCTGTCTGATAATGACCTGAAAAAAAATTAAAATGGTATCTGACTGCCACTGTTACCTTTTCTGTTGTGAAAAAAAAACAACTTTAGAAGGGGGGAAGTGTAAATAAATTATAGAATTAAGATTTGTTAATGAAAAAATTAAAGGTGCTTGTTGGCTGTCATTGAGTAGCATAGACGTAAGACAACCAGAGGATATAATATATAAGAAAGATGGGGCATATGGTGATAAAGGATGGATTGTGGAAACAGGAGAATGTCATTGTCAGTGGCGTAAGGCAATGCACACAGGAAAAAGATGTCGATAAAAAAGCTAACTCTGGATCAGGTAGGCTGGTCAGTTTTCCTGTCTTTTTCAGCCCTCGACACTCAAGCCATCTCTTTAACTGAACATTTGTATGTTCTTCCACATCTTTACCAGTGAATTTGGCACCAGGGGACATCATTTTCAGATAAAATTGGTAGGTTTAGCTCAGTAAACATCTCGTTCGTACACTATTTACATGCATTTACAATTGGGGACAAACGGGAGGTTGACCCACCTAGCCACAATTGCCAACGTCATGAATATTAATGAGCAAAACTGACGTGTTGCTTGCGGTACGCCATTGCAGCTTTTCCGTATCCAACTCCCGTGGCTGACGGAGCGAACAAACTCAAGAACAGAGGGGTGTCCCAACAACTAGAGCAGTGTTTTTCAACCTTTTCTGAGTCACAGGCTCACAGCATGTTTTTACATTGGAAGAAATCTCATGGCACACCACAAACCAAAAATGTTCCAAAATTACTTTCTGTACAGTGTATTTATTTATAAAATAGTTTCTCAATATTTATACTTACTCAGTGTGAAACTTGAGCCTGTTTAGATGAACCCAAAGCTGATATCCTGGGAGGAATATTCATCAACAGCTCAGTCTCTGTTTTTTTAAAAATTTTTTATAGCAGGTAGGCTTGAAAAGCTCAAAATTATCAGACAGATGGACTTAAGCAATGTCTTTAACCGCATCAGGGCTGAGCAGCTCGCTGACAATAGCTTTGCAGGCAGGTAGTATGACGGTCTCTGCCACAGTGTGGGACTTTGGATCTAGCAACAATTTCAGCAACGAGGTAACTGGCTTTGGGGGCTTTCTCATTTACCTTTTCTCAAAAAAGTTGACCGTTTCTCTGCGTTTTCACACAGGCCAACAAAGTAGTCCATCGACTTGTTTTGAAGCGACGGGTGTTTAGTTTGGGGACGACGTTTAGGATAGCTGCTCGTGTCGCATTCAAGAACTGCTCACATTTCTAGCCGTCAGCCACCTAGCTGCCCTCAACAATGTGTTGGAATAAAACACAGGGAGAGGATTGACTGTTGTCACATATGGATAAAATGGAAAGGACACTTTTACGAATATTGGCTCTTGACGAGTCTAATCAAATGATGTACAGTAGACGTGCTAGGGTCCACATTGTCGGCAACAGCAAGGTAGCTGATGGCTAGAAATCCGAGCAGTTATTGAACGCGACAAGAGCAATACCTCGCTCATCTGCACACGACCGCAACCTTCTGCCTCCTTCTTCCTTCCTACTGTCACTCTGCCCGACGACGTAAAAAACAATAAAATAAAAATGTGATATTGGATAATTTCTAGCAGCACACCTGACAATCTCTCACGGGACACCGGTTGAAAAACACTGAACTAGAGCAAACGTAGCACAAATAATTAGCACCCCTTTGGGTCCATTTGGCAGTGCTTGAAATATTAATTTCGAGTGATGACGTGACTTGCAGCCCTCCATTTTCAAAAAAATTGTGCCATTTCGCCAAAATGGGGGGGTGGTTGACCTCAGATTGACCAATAAAAGAACTGTAAATATCTTAAACGCGATAACAGCACAAAATGTAGCGCAAACAATTGCATCATTGTTATATAAATTTGCGTCTGATGGGGGTCCAATTTAAAAGGAACCTTGGATAAAAAGACATGCAGTTCGTAAAAGATAGATGTTATTATCAGTTATAATAATTTTATATTAAAACCCCTCTAAATGTTTTCATTTTAATAAAATTTGTAAAATTATTTTAACTAGTACATTGCTTATATTGTTGTTGACGTCGCAGGATGGTGACGTCACATGGGCTGGTTGCCGCACTTCCACAGTGTCACTCGTGAATAGAGGTGTGACAAAATATCGAAATGGTGATATATCGTGATACTTTGTATCCCAAAAGGTTCGAGATATCGCTTTAAAACTGTGTTAATGTCTAAAAATAAATAAACAAACCAACAAGTTGCTACCAATATCTTCCACCATAATAGTGTCTGAGTTAACTCTAAGGCTGCATTGACGGTGCTCAACACCCAATCCATTTAGACGGAGAATGTTCGTTCTTTCGAAATCTGAGCATTCACATTTATTCTGTCCGATTTTCAGGGCATTTACAGGTCACTTGTTGTTCATTTTAGGGCATTTACAGGTCATTTCCTGTTGAGTTGGAGTCACTGTCTATTCATTTGGGTGATTCCCAGGTCACCTCCTGTTCTGTAACTCAAAATTAACAGGAAGTGACCCATAAAATACCCCCAAATCAGCAGGAAGTAACTGAAAATTAACAGGTAAATGACCTTAAATGGCCCAAAATTACCTTATTGCCTGGCATTGGCTGCCACTACAGGCCATAGATGTTCAATCCGTTTGAAGTGGGAGGAACGGCCACCCTCCCAGTTCAAATGGATTGGACGTCTACTAGTGATAAAATCAATACAATTCACAGCAGAAGCTTGTTTTTTTGTTTTTTTAGTTGTTTGTAGAATATCCTAGAATGATTTTCCGACCAATGTAATAATAATCACTGTATGACCATATCGTCAGATCATCGTTATCTTGAGCTTTGTGTCACAAATCGTATCATATCGTGAGGTACCAAGAGGTTCCCACTCCTCCTCGTGAACATAAACATGTCGGTTGTGCCCTTCCAATTTGAACCCGAACATAATATTAATGAGAAGAACAGGCCTGTTGATTTTTCACAAAACGAGCTGCAAAACCAAAATGGATGAGAGGAGTAGCTTAAATGTGTCAAGTTTGCTAGTTACATGGTTATGTAGATGAAGAGTGACACTGTGGAAGTCCGGCAGCGAGCCCATGTGACGTCACCGCCCTGTGACGTCAACAACGATAATGGCGACGTACTAGTTAAAATAATTTTACAAATTTTATTAAAACGAAAACATTAAGAGGGGTTTTAATATCAAATTAGTATAACTCGTATTGCATTTATGTTCTAAGAACTACATGTCTTTCTATCCTTGGACCCCTTTAACAGATGTACAAAAAAAAAAAAAAAAAAAAAAAAAAAAATCATGGAAAATTGATCATTTAGTTGATATTTTAGTTTTGTCATTATCCTGCCATTGACGGCGCGATACGTACATTCCATTTTGACTGGGAATGGCGAATTAACCCGAAAATGCCGCAAAAATGAATAGCCAATCACTGAAAATCTACAAGAAATGAGAGCAAGGCAATTTCTCCAGTTATTACGTTTGCTAGTTTTTTGTTGTTTTTGTGCGCTATGGTCTCACCTGGCGTCCACTGCCAACACCTGCTGCCAAACTGCTGCCATTAGACAAGCACCACTGCCAGGCCAGGACCTGCACAAACACACGTTTTTCCAAAAAATACAAGTAACACATTCACGTGTATAGTTTGAGAAGAAACGTCGACTGAGAATAAATCAGTGAAATCATACTTTCATCACACTGAGGAGCTACAACACGAGCCGAAATAGCGGACAAGTGAACTACCAACTTCAAGGCTAAAAACAACGTTTTGGAAGAACACTTTGTGACAACTGTGTCAACTCAAAAAAACATTGTAAGTTTGTGTTTTGGGTCGTTGTTGTATGTAGCTCGAAGCTTCTCCGCGGCTAGCCATTAGCAGACGAGCCAAAAAAACAACACACTGCCGCTTAACTCACTTATTCGTCAGTTGAAGCAAGTTGGCTGGTTGTTTTTCCGCATCGCTCGACATTTTACTCGTACGGACATGATGGAGAAATGTTTGCAAAGAAACATGTACCTTCTTTAGCTTTTCTCCATCGTCGCACTTCCGGAAAAGCCACGTGACCAGGGTTGCCACGGTGAAACCCTACCAGCAGGGGCGGACTGGGACTAAAAAGCAGCCCTGGACTTTGACTCAGCCCAGCCCATAAGAATCGCTATACGAAGGGAAACACAGACCCCATAGGGGGGGTCCGGGAACATGCCCCTCCCCGGGAATTTTTTTTTTTTTTTTTTTTTACATTTTATTGTAAAATGCACCAATTTCGTGCACTTTGAGAGAAAAATGAAGAAAATGTGTCTAGACTGTGACTGTCTGACTACGGGCGCTCAAAGTACTGCAAGGCTGAACTGGAGTTGGATTCATTTTCTGTACTAGCTCTATGATCAACCTGAATAAACAAATGAAAGAATTTATTTTTCAAAGCAAGTTTTACGTATCCAATTGGTTATAATATATCTCTATAGATCTCTGTCTATAAAATGACTTCATTGTTTATGCCATAATTCAGTGGTCTCCAAACTATTCCACATAGGGCTGCGGCGGGCGCAGGATTTCATTCCAACAAAACAAGACAAAACCTCTGCACCAATCTGGTGTCTTACAAGTGTAATCAGTTGATTGCAGTCAGGTGCTGCTTGTTTTAGCAGAAACTTCATTGGTTAAACTGTCGGTACTCGATCGGTTAAAACAAAAACCAGGCCCCACAGCGGCCCTTGAGGACCGGTTTGGAGACCCCTGCCATAATTAATCTTGCCATACAAATAATAAATTTCAATGAAAATACAATACACATTTCAAGACAAATCCTGTATACATAAACTTCATTGGAAAGTATTAACCAGAAAACAAAACGATATATAAATGATTAATAATGTATATAACATCAATTTAACTACCTAAACTTTAAAGTAAAACCATTCATTTTATTATATTTCTTCTGAATTAATATTGCTATGCTGCGTGTGCATACATTGTTTTACGGCTAAAATATTTTTTCTTAGGAGAGGGATAGTAGGACTAGCATACTGTAACTTGACACGATTGCAAACGACTAGCTGGCACTAACCCTTTAATTGTCATTTATTTGATTTAAAATGTAGCTACCTGATGGATAACAATTGCCAGTTTACAGAGCAAGTAACCCTCTTCATCCCAATTTACTTGCCCTGCGCTTGTCTGGGGAACTTCCAACAGTTTATCGTTGCCCCCTCCCTCTTCTTTTCTCTCTCCCAGCACCGTCTGCACGTCAGAGCGGCTGCAGCTCCCTCTCACCATCGCCGGGAGCTGAGCTGTTGTTACCCGACGTGGCCGTTGCAGCCAGACTGCTGCTTGCGAAAATATTTGTCGATTTATGACATTTTAATGCTTCACTCTCCAGTTTCTTTAATTTTTTCTCTCTAACCTTCTCCGCGCCACCCTGCTCTTTTCAGTTTTTTTGCCACCACCATCCATATTGTGCATTAACACTCGTCGCTATTTTGCTTCCACAAGGAAGGAACCAATGAAGGCTACTCTGTGCTTTCGTCGTTCCTAGTCTATCAGATTGGCGGTGAAAAGCCAGGCGCATTGCTGCCACCTGTCGGATTGGATGCGAACTGTAGATAATCAGAGGATGGGGGGATAAAAACAGTGATGCATAATGAATGGCGGCCGCCGGCCGTCCAGGGCACCGGCCGTTCTGTGATCCTCCAGAACCCACAGATTACCAGTCCGCCCCTGCCTACCAGTTCAATAAAAAAAAGCCCGAATGCAAACCTCCAGTTCAAGATAAAATGTTTCCCATTCACAAATCTATGTGTATTTTTATGGTATTACACTCTGGTGGAAAAAAGTCAACAGTGGCCTGTACACATTGTAGTGGAATATTATCCCGGTTCGCCGCCGATAAGTTTCTTGGGAAATGTAGTTCCTCTAAGAAAAGGTTAAAACTATGGTATTTCTGCTTTACTTCCGCATTCATACACACGGGGAACAAGAGTGCAAGAATGAAATAAATAAAAAGTGAAATAAATAAATGTTGAAATAAATAAATAAATGATGAAATAAATAAATAAAAATTGAAATAAATAAATAAAAGTTGAAATAAAAGAATAAAAGTTGAAATAAATAAATAAAAATCGAAATAAATTTTGAAATAAATGAATATAAATGGAAATAAATAAAAATTGAAATAAATAAATATAAATCTAAATAAATAAATGTAAATTGAAATAAATAATTAAAAATTGAAATAAATAAATATGAATCTAAATAAATATAAATGTAAATAAATAAATAAAAATTGAAATAAATAAATATGAATCTAAATAACTAAATATAAATGGAAATAAATAATTAAAAATTGAAATAAACAAATATGAATCTAAATAAATAAATATAAATTGAAATAAATAATTACAAATTGAAATAAATAAATATAAATCGAAATAGATAAAAATGGAAATAAATAAATATAAATTGAAATAAATAAATATAAATTGAAATAAATAAATAAATAATGAAATAAATATTGAAATAAATAAATAAATATTGAAATAAAAACATTTTAATGACACTTTAAATTATTTATTTAATTGTGTATTTATTTATTGAATTTTTGCACTCCTGGTCCTCCATACATTTCTGCTCGCGACTTCCGCTTTACACTTTCTCCATATAAAACAACAGCGAAGTTGGAGTGGCATCAGTCATCAAAATCCCTCAAAAAAGACAATTTGGAAATGCCGCATCCATGTGTTTGAATGCAAAAATAAATTTGAAACTTAAAAAAATGTATGTGAAAGCTATTTTTCTTTGATTTTTTTTTTTTTTTTTTGAACTTTTTTTATTGAAGTAATGTTGATTTGTGTTATTGCAACATTTTGGCTAGGACGTTATTGTCTTTATTATTCAATCAAAAACTAGGTTGCTTAAAAAATATATTTTCAAAAAGAAAAATCACCTCAATCAAAAAAACATTTTTAAATGTGAAAAAACATCTGAGATTGAAAAATTTGCATTTGAACACTTAATTTGTCATTGAAAAAGTTTTCTTTGAGTAAAGTAATCCTTTTTGTGTTTGGGCCATATTATGGGAAGGACATTTGTGTCTAAATCATTCAATCCCAAAAAATGTTGCTTCAATCAAAAAAATAATATATTTTCAATCAAAGAAAATAATCCTTTGAAAAATAACAATGCCCTCCCCTAATTTATTTATTTATTTATTTTTAAATCATATGCAAAGCAAATGACCATCTAAGATGCTAGTCACATGAGCTGTTCGAAAAATAATTTTGCTCCCATTATAAAATTATATTTTTTTGTTCATTTCATTCATTTTTGTTGCAGTTTTATTGCTTTACAACTTTTATACCGTATTGGTCCGAATGTAAGACGACCCTGATTATAAGACGACCCCCTCTTTTTCAAGACTCAAGTTTGAAAAAAAGACTTTTTGAACACCAAATTACTTTTTATACAGAAAATAATTACAGTACATCTGAAACAAATGATTATAACAACATATTTGAAAGAAAAAGCATGTAATTTTGCCTCATTCAAATCTTAATATCTGAACATTTAAATATGTAAACTAAAGTGCAATCACATTCGTAAATGAGAAATGGAAATAAACCAATCTATTGTGATAAAACAACAAAATTGCAAGAACTGCATTAACCATCAAAGTGAAGTCTAACTGTAGCCTTGAAACAAATCTGAATAAGGAAAAACATTGCAATAAAACAATGCAAACTGGTTAAACTTGAGAGTAGCTGAGATGTGTCATGACAGAACATTGCTTCAATGATACCTGGCGCCACCTAGCGTCGTGAATGGGTATAATGTCTAGATCGCAAATATAAGACGGCCCCCACTTTTCAGTCTTATTTCAATGCAAAAAAACACTGTCGTATATTCGGGCCAATATGATATATATATATATATATATATATGTGTGTGTGTGTGTGTGTGTGTGTGTGTATATATATATATATATATATATATATATATACATTTATAAAGGAAGGTCAATTTCTTGCAATGACACTTTTTTTGGCCACGGGGGGGGGCTGGCCCTCCCCGCCCCCCTTAAAATCCGGTTATGGGTTTATGTAGCCATGTTGCCGCTGGTGTTATGGAAGGTATGTTCTTCCTATTTGCTCAAAAAATACTAAAGCTAAAATCTTGCGCATGAACCGACCTGTTGTCTTTAATATTGTTATCACGATAATTGTAATTATGATGATGTTTAATATTATTTACTACAACTACTGTACTGCTGTGGCTGCAACACATGCTATCTGCTGCTAGCTGGTTGCTAATCAGTACTTGTAGGATGGCACAATTATGTAAATGCATAAATGCAAGTGTTACAAGTTTTTGTTTCTTTCTTTTCAGGTGGAAAACGCTGTTAGGCAAGTGAAGACAACTTGATGTGCCTCTGACCGTACGTCGAAGGACATCACTTTCAAAAAGCAGAGATCCGGAGCGGCTTAAGGGAGCCTCGCCAAATTTCGCCCGACAATAAAGAGACTCTTGGTGGCCTCCAGACGGGCTTTCACCCGCTGTCCTCCCTGGTTCTCACAGTTACAGGAGATAATAATGAGACTATATGCGTTTTACTTTGATGATGGAAGGCTCGACTTATGCTCCACCTTCGTATGCTATATTTTTCGTAATTATTTTGCAAACGGTCATTTATTGACCTCTTTTGCATTGACCAATCGTTTTAAATAAAACAAGAATTGGAATCATGTTGTCCAAATGTTTTATTGCGATCAGTATCTGCAATAAAAAATAATGACATTCTATTTGTGTTTATATGTACATACCTTAAGGTATTTCCTTGTAACAAACAAAATCCGTTTAAGACCTTCTTAATTTTGTCCACGAATGATCAACGAAGAGATAAGTACAAAGATACAATATTTTGGGTAGATCCTTAGGTTTACAGCACATCATTAACTGCAGCTGGTTTCCATTTAAGGCGTATGGCAACGTTGATCTACACTGGCACATTGTAGCTACTAGCTGGTCACTTATGAAAACATTCCACTTCCAACCATGCATATAGGCACTTCCAGGAGTTCACGCACAGCCCAGAAATTCTCAGAGTCTCATCTACAGTATGTCGTACTGAATCCAATTTTGGAGATTCCATGTGTTCCTCTGGTTTGATTTTGCTGTTTTGACTTTGTCAACACACTGCTGTTTCATGAGCGAAATATGTCTGCTCCGAACTTCTGGTTTAGAAAGAACAACATGAAGAGCGGTTGAAGTAAGCAGTATGTTTACAAAGTTAAAACTGAAAAATCAAGCCATAGCAACCCACGGAATTTCCAAAAATGGATTCAGCACGACATAGATGACACATAGATGAGATTGTATGATTGTTCTTATCACTTAATTGATTATTCGTGGACAAAATTACAGTGGCGCCTCCAGAAATTTTTCATAGGGGTGGCCAGATGGGGCCACTTAAAATTTTGCGGTGGCCAAAACTAAAAGCCATAATTTCGGGTTTTCATTATATTATTGCAGTAAAAAGGTCAGGGGAAAACTATCAGAAAGACTTAAGGACACGGCTACTGACATACTTTGGTGTATTGTGTAATATTTGATGTTACTAATGATTTAATGTGAATAGTCCATAACTGTCCAGTCAACATTTTGAGTTCTACAACAATTCTGTTTTATTGTGTTATGTATACAGTATATTAAGCATAAGGTGTACATTTAACTTGGGCTGTCAAATGATTACCATTTTTAATCGAGTTAATCACAGCTTAAAAATTAATCGTAATTAATCGCAATTCAAGCCATCTCTAAAATATGCCATATTTTTCTGTAAATTATTGTTGGAAAGGAAAGATAAGACAAGACGGATACATTCAACATACTGTACATATGTACTTTATTTGTTGATGGCATTAACATTATTAACATTCTTTCTGTGAAAGGGATTCACGGATAGAAAGACTTATAAAAATGTGAGTTTGTATATTGTGCCTAAATATTGCCATCTAGTGTATTTGTTGAGCTTTCAGTAAATGATACTGTAGCGACTTAATTGTTCTGCCCCAATGCATGATGGGAAGTGGTGCAACCATGACTGTGTGTGGTGGCTGCAAATGCTATATATTCTCTGTATTGGGTACACAACAGGGTATTAAGAAAAAGATCAACGCCTGTCATTCTTCCCCACGTCGCTTCCCACAATATTTATAGTTGCTGTGGGAGAGATGACGACGCTTTTGCCAATTAAAAGCACGGTCTCAATGAATGCTTATATCTACTCCACTCACTTGACACTGCCTCTTATTTAAATTTGAATTTATTGTCATTGTCATTTGTCATCATCATCATCACATCAACATCATCATCATCAGCATTAAATCAATCTTCAATCAATCTATCTCTGTATACAAGTAAAACGGCGCCATTGTAGGCTGTTTGCGGCAATGCGTGAATGAGTCGTACCGCGAATGCGTTAATTGGGATAAATATTTTCACGTAATTTTTAAAAATTAATTACTGCCCGTTAAAGCGATAAATTTGACAGCCTAACTAAATATAATAAATGCAGGCGGCACGGTGGCTGAGTGGTTAGCACATCTGCCTCACAGTTCTGAGATCAAGGGTTCAATCCCGGGCTTCGGCCTTCCTGTGTGGAGTTTGCATGTTCTCCCCGTGCCTGCGTGGGTTTCCTCCGGGAACTCCGGTTTCCTCCCACATCCCAAAAAAACATGCATGGTAGGCTGATTGAACACTCTAAATTGTCCGTAGGTATGAGTGTGTGCGTGAATGGTTGTGTGTCTCCTTGTGCCCTGCGATTGGCTGGCAACCAGTTCAGGGTGTCCCCTGCCTACTGCCCCGAGTTAGCTGGGATAGGCTCCAGCACTTCCGCGACCCTCATGGAAAATGAATGAATGAATGAATAATAAATGCATTCATTTGGGATGAAATGCATAACTGATGCTACAAGAATCTAACGATATACTGGCAAGCAGGGTGGCCAACCAACCACGGCCACCCCTGGCCACCCCCTGGGGGCGCCACTGCAAAATTACAACAACCTGTCAGCCTGTGTTGACGTGACGTATAGATTGATACGCCGGCCACTTGAGTGACCAAAATGAGGTGAAATTACAAATTATAATACATTTGCTGAATGCAGAAGGGCTGACACAGATTTTGTTGTTACAAGGAAATACTACAAGGTATGTACATATAAACAAACATAGTATGTCATTCCTTTTTAGTGCAGATATTGATTGCAATAAAACATTTGGACAACATCATTGGTGCATGAGCAAAACAGGTCAATATATAACAATTTATAAAATATTAGAAAATATTAATCAAGGTTGAGCATACGAGGAATGTGTTATCAGACAGCAGAGCTCCCGACATTACGGAGACCGTTGGCGGCATCCAGACGGGCTTTCTCCCACTGTCCTCGGTAATTCCAGCTCCAATAGCCAATCTTAAAGTTGCTGCAGTTAAAAAGCTCGTAGTTTGCTCTCGGGATCGAGCTGACGGTCCGCCGCAAGGCAAGCCACCGCCCCCAAACCCAGCTTCTCGGCCGCCCCCAGGTGGAACGATGTAGTCTCGATATATATCCATCAATGTACGGTAAGTGTTGCTGTGAGGCACATTAACTTGTCTTCCCTTGCCTAACAGCATTTTCCACCAGTAAACAAACGAACAGCAACGAGACAATGTGCGTTACTATGTGTTACTACATTGGTTGAATGACGCGAGAAAAGTCAGAGACACGGAGAGAGAAGAGTGTTGTGACGCTGTAGCAAACGCGATGCTAGGCTAGGTGGCTCCAGTATTTCCTGACTGTAGCCGACAGCCTACAATCTACTCCTAGATATCACATGCATATAGAACTATATGCGAAATGACAGACTCGGCGGCGTTGGTAAACAGCTGCCATTTTAAAGCAGTAGACTTCTCAGAAAGGCTCTGTTGCAGTGAACCTTCCTAGCGAACCTAAGTAACTTTTTAGCTAAAATACTCCTAAATTGGCAAAATCTTGACTTGAATCTATCTTTAAATGATGAAACAGTTTTAAAACTTTCACATGTCGAAAGTAGACAGAAGGGAACTAATGCAAAAACGGGAACAATTTTAACAACGTTAACGGGTGATTCACAACATTAAATCACTTCCAAATATAGCAAATGTTTTGTTGTTGTTGTTGTTGTTTTTTTTTTAAATGAGGAAAAAAAAACATGACAGGTAACACTAGTTACTTTGCCAAGTAACTAATTACTCTTACATTCAGGTAACTGAGCTCCTAACTCAATAACTTTTTGGGAGAAGTAATTTTTAACTGGAATTAATTACTTTTTAAAAGTAAGATTAACAACACTGGTCATAAAGATAAAGTCTGCAGAATGAAAATGTCAAGGAACGCGGGCAGGCAGGTTGTCTGGACCCAAATGCAGGGAAACAAAAAATGCAGCGAGGCAGGTGGCAGTGAACTCAAAAAAACCTTTTAATGATAACTAACAAAATCACAAAGTACAAACAAAAGGGCTAGGGCTCAAAAGGCAATGTTCAAACAAAACTTACTTAAGCGAAGGGACGGGTACACGAGGACTTGGACGGGGCTTGACTTGAACGTTGATGTAGACACGGACATTGACATAGACAATGACGCAACAGGGAGTGACAAGAAACTGGGTCATTATACAGTATACGCAGACAAGGGGTAACGAGACGAGGAACAGCTGGGTAACACAGGTGGATGCAGATTGCAGGATACACTGGGAAAACACACACAGGTGAGAGCAATGGGTAATCACAGGGACAAGTCACACTAGGAGAAACCAACACAAAACCTAACAGAAAAGTGACGAAAGCGGAGATTTTATTCTTTCAATTTTTTGCCGAACTCAATTTGCCCCCAACTATTACTGATCACTTCTCAGAATTAGCAAAAGAAATGTTCCCTGACTCAAAGATTGCATCGGTGAGTTAATTTTATCAATTGACCTTTTTAATTTATAATTGGACACACTAACGAAGTAGCTTCAAGTCAAACTGAATTGCGAGCTGAAATGCCATGAAGTGCAGCCATCAAGAGACATGATAGAAATTCCCAAAAGTGCTGCATACAATTATAACAAAAGTCAGTGTTAAATTTTAGTAATCGTGATGTAGCTGAAGATATTGTTCTTTGATTGCACCAGGTTATACGTATATGACAATATTACCAATAAATTCATATTATTTTAAAAATTGAGTTTTATTTTTGTTTCATATTGCACTCCTCCACTGAATCTCTCGCTGTTTACGACTTCGCCGTGTAGTAAAGCATTTTTTTGCCATATTCGTGCTAACCATTTGGCAGCTGCACACTCCTCCGACGTCGGCCGGTTTGTTCAGCAGTCATTGTCCAGCTGCTTCCCCGGCGAGCTCTCCTGTCCGTAGTAGCAGGGGAAATTGCTCTTCGCCGGGCAGTTTGCCGATCGGCGAAGACATTCGACAACCCAGTCGTCATGTGAAATGATCCAGGCTAGTTATGTGTGATTTTCCGCTTCGAAGACTTTGAAACGTCACTCGGTTCGGGTTAGCATGTCGGCTAGCTAGCTGTCACGCCTCTTGGTTTGTTTACATTCTCCAAAGCCGGGGAAGGGAAATGACATAAGCCAGATGCCATTTCTTTAGCTATTGGGGAAAAATACTTGGATAAAAAAATATCCTGTAAAAATATTGGAGTAGAGAGACTGAAACAATGACATTTTGCGGCTCTCTTCGTTGCGTTTTTTTCTAGTTCTGAATAATTCCTCCTCACTGGGCTGAATAGTAAAACCGATGAGCCCATTCTCCCGCTGAGGTCATCCACCTGTTGGGCACGCTAGAGCCCTATAATGGTAGGAGTGGCTAACCGGCAGATTAAAAGACTAATTTCTCGTCATCTGCGATTTGCTAAATTGTTGTATGTAGTTGAATCCTCACAAAATATGATTCTAATTCAGATATTTAAACTTTTTTTCACCTGTCATACGCACTTTAACACTACTCTTAACATGAGTACAACTTTTGGCTACTCTACCCACCTCTGAGTAAATATAAAGGAGTAATAAATATAAGTCGTTACTACCCCCATCTGCCTCTAGGAGGGGAGTCACGTGACCTCCGTACCATTTACGAAAGAGGGGCTTTCGATAATACGGACAGTTCCAGAGGCTTGACAATGACAGGATGACAAGGTCAGCTGGGCGCCTTTTTTTCGGCCGACTCAGCAGAGCTTGACCCTCAGCTGACGGGGCTCTTTTCTGGAAGGGGCCCCGCCATTGAGCGGCGCGGGCCATAAATGAGCGTGCGCGAGAGCAGGACAAGCATCGCACTCTGAACAAAAGAGCCAAAATGCCAGGAACGAAAGGTGAGCCGACACGTACGCGCGTACCGGATGAGCCGCTTGTCAATTTTGATGATTTGATTTCATCGGACGGGTTATTGACGCCAACGGACGTTGTTTTCAGGTAACAAGTCGGACAAGAAGTCAACTACCAAGGTGGGGAAACGCTCGTAGCTTGGTAGTGCCGTGCAATATGGACAAAATCACGATATGACTCAGTATAATGCATTTGAAAAATGAGTTTTCCTGTTGACTTTATTTTTGAAATCACATTAAACTGGCCGCCTGATTTAACATTTGGCAAATATACAGAAAGCAATGCAGGAATAAATAAGTACAAAAAAAGTTAGTTAAAAAATAAACAAATTTAGAAAATTAACTATATTCTAAAAAGAAAATCGTAAAATTATTTTAAAAAGTAAAGTAAATATATACAGCTAAAAATAAACACATTTTGAATTATATATATATATATATATGTGTGTGTGTGTGTATATATATTTAAAAAAAAAAAGAAAAACAAAAATGGAGGAAATTATCAATTAATTATATATATATATATATATATATGTATGTATATATTTTGTTATTATTATTTTCATGTACGTATGCATTTCCTCAATGCTTAAGCATTGCAGGGATACATAAGTACATGAAAGTAGTACAAATTTTTAAATAATGAAATATATAGTAATAGAAAATTATATTCAAAATTTTTATCTCAAAATTGTTTTTTTTATAAATCTCAAAACGATAAAAGAAATGAAAATAAATGTAGAAAACGAATCAAAAATTAAATCATTAGTTTAAAAAATTATTTGTATTTATTTTATATAGAAAAAAAAATGAAAAAATGAGTAATACATCAATTAATAGTTTTATACATATATATACTCAAAAACATGTTTTATCGTTTTTGTTTCATGTTTATTTTTAATTTTTTATATTTTTCTACAGATTTAGTTCTTTTTATAATTTTTTCTATCACTCACTAATTTTGTAATTTTGGATTTTCCCATTTTTAGTTGTATTTTTTCTTAAATATGCACTTTATATGTCTGTGTGTGCGTGTATGTGTGTATATTATTATTATTACTACTTTGATGTACTTCTGTATTCCCCCAATGAATAGAATAGAGTAGAATGGTCTTTATTGTCATTGTCAGCAACGAAATGAACATTGTGAAACAACGAAATTTGACATGGCACTCCATTATATACATATAGAATGATAAGTAGTGCTCCAAGCTAAAACGCTCCAGTGTAAACAATAGCAGCACGTTAGCATAAATAATTATGCTCAAACTTGAAGACATTTAATTTTGTACTAATACTTGTTACTCGTGACTTTGACTTTTAAAACTTTTGTATATGAATTTAACATAATATCATTCATAATAAATTAACTAATATTGATATTGGAACGAATTGTTTTGTCTGTGTGGATGATATGTGTTACTTTTTTCAGTTGTCTTGCATGCATTACTTGTATATGGTTGGCAACAGGAGCCGATTGGCTAACCATTGTGAGTGAAAACAGAGATATCTTGAGGCCGATTGGTGGTACTACTATAGCATATGGAGTTATCAAGTTAGCGCAAATAGAAATCCTTTTTGTGATATATAGCGTCATATTTTACAGAACTAGTCGTAGCTATTGCTGTTCTTTCTCTTTGACGTGCTGACATATCAGACGTCGCTTCCTCAGCAACCTCAGAGTCCTAAAGAGCAGCCGAAGAAAGGTGATCAGAAAGGAGATGACAACAAGAAGCAAGGAGGTAAGCATTTAAACCATTTTTGTCACACCGATAAAGCTCATTTATTAAATGTAGCCAGGTAAGCTAGCCTGAGTCAGGCTAACTGTGACTAGCCTAGCAAGCTAGCCTGATTTAAAAAAAAAAAAAAAGAATTTTTATTGACAAACAACAACAAACATTACAACATAAGTGGCATGGTACAATGTTAAACCACTTTAAAAGTTACAGACAAGCCTAGAACATAATCATGTACATAATAAAGCTAGCCTGATTTAGGTCTTCTGTGGTTTGGTCTGGATTTCAAAATGGCGGCTAGAGGAGGGGTTAAGAAGCACAGACTGATTTGGGAAAGAGCAGATAACAAAAGAAATGTTGTGACGTCAATGCAATCCGACTCATGCTTTCCTTTGTAGTCAGTTTTAGTTCACTCAGAGATGTATTAACATTTTTAAGATGTAGTTATGTATTTTTTAATTTTTAAGGGGCTACAAAGCAACACAATTTGTGTTGCACTGATACAAATACCAGTGTTTGTGCAACGCTTTTGTTGCTCTAATCGTGCGGTGGCAGCTCCACCTTCCTGATTAAAATGGATCAAACTGTATTGGGAGCTAAAAACTGGGATCGGTGCAACACTAAACAAAATAATCAAGAAACAATAACAATACCACAACAACAAATTAACAGTTAGCCTGGCTCAGGCTAGCCTGCCCGACTAGCTTAAAGAGCTAGTAACAGTTAGCCTGACTTGGGCTACCTTGCTGGGCTAGCAATGCTTAACCTGACTCAGGCTAGCTTGCTGGGCTAGTAACATTTAGTCTGAATTGGGCAAGCTTGCTGTGCTAGCAATGGTTAGCCAGACTCGGGCTAGCTCGCAAAGCTAGTAATGGTTAGCCTGACGTGGGCGAACTTGTCGGGCTAGTAACGGTTAGCCTGACTGATGCTAGTTTGCCAAGCTATTACATTTAGCTTGACTCGGGCTAGCTTGCCGGGCTAGTAATTGTTAGTAGTGCTGCAGCTGTCGATTTAAGTAATTGATTAATCTATCAGTTAGTTAGTTCGAGTGATCGGATTAGGAACATTTTATTGGTTGAGAAAAAATTTTAAGAGATGTAAAACAAAACCTTGTTAAGATTGCACTTTCATAAGAGCATTGAATCCAGTATGAAATAAAATTCCTGAGTGTTTTTTCAAACTATGCAGAATCGAACTTTCATTTCACAAGAAAACAATTAAAATACCTGATCTTAGCCTCAACCAGTATAAATGAGGATCAAAGTACAACAAAAGGACAATTGGCTAACTTGTATAGCAGAAGTCTGCTAGCTTAAATGCTAAAAAATGCTAATTTCTTCTTTTTTTTTACATTGTTTTTAACAAATGGTTCAAACACATTCCCACAAAAAAACGGCTAAATATACCTTTAAGCTAAATTACGAATGCATGAAAAAAAAAAACATTAGCTTAAACGAAAACTTAGCTAATGTTGTCCTTGGGAGCAGCTGGATTCAGCAGATTTAAACCACATACGAAAGTGACTCAGATCAGATTTGAAATGGTCCACTTCTATGAGACTTGTCCCGTTCAGCTTTTTTTTTTCTTTTCTCCATTGATCTTAACATATCGTTCAAACACATATTCCCACAAAAACTGCTAAACATAGGCCTACATCTAAATTAAAATATGAATGTTTAAAAAAAATCATATTAGCGCAAACAAAAATTTAGAACCTTATGCTGGTCTAAACAGGGAGCAGCTGGATCCAGCCATGTTAGATGAGTTATGTGTTATTCATTTTTGCCACTAGAAGGCAGTGTATCCACCCAAATCAATAAAACTAAATGCAAACACTTTCAAAACAAACCATTACAATGCCACTGTAATTAAACGAATCAGCAGCGAAATGTGATTCGAAGCTTTTTTTCTAATCGAATTACTCGAGTTAATCGTTGCAGAACTAAAGGTTAGCCTGACTCGGGCTAGCTTGTTGGGGTGGTAACGTTTCGCCTGACTTGGGCTATCTTGCTGGGCTAGTATCAGTTAGCCTGACTCGTGCTAGCTTGCCGGGTTAGTAACAGTTAGCCTGACTTGGGTTAGCTTGCTCAGCTTGTAATGGTTAGCCTGACTTGGGCTAGTAACGAGCTTGCTTGCCGGGCTAGCTCGCCGTGTGGCCAGTCAGTCTATCTGTGTTTGTTGGGCTTCTCTCGCAGGACAGCCGAAGGGAGAGAAGCAGTAACTTCCAGGCGTTTGTCAAGATGGCTTTGGAGACACTGCTGGGCTCCTGCCGTCGCAAACATGGAGGTCCTCGCGGCAGGCAGGGCTGAGCCCGGCCCAGGACCCCACCCCACCCGACGGGTGACATCACCTTTCCTCATCTCTGGCCAAGAAGGAAATCTCCTTGCGTTCTGTCTGCCCACGCTGTTCAAGCCGACATGCCGGTTGTCTATAAAAACCCCAAACGATTCATAACACAGAGCTCAGAGCAAAAGCCCAGTTTGTCATCCTTCCCCAATTGAAGCCAATTATGGACTGTTTTCTCATTGGCTGCCATTGACGGCGATAGACGTCCATTCCAAAATAAAGCCTCCCACTTCAAATGCATTGGACGTCTACTAGTAATAAACTCATTTCAATTCAAAGCAGTAGGAAGATTGGACATCTATCATTGTCAATGGCAGTGAAAGGGTTGGCGGTCGAAATGTTTTTCTTGTAAATAATGAGTCAAATAAACAACTATTTCTTACATGATTTCAATGTATGTGCCTGTTTTGACTTTTTTTGGATGCTTTGCAAAGTAATATTTGTAGGGCATTCACAGGTCACTTTCTGTTATTTTGAGCAGAGGTGGGTAGAGTACCCAATAATTTTACTCAAGTAAGAGTAGCGTTACTTCAAAATAATATTACTCAAGTAAAAGTAGTCCAAAAAATGTACTCAAGTACAAGTAAAAAAGTATTTCGTGAAAAGAATACTCAAGTAATGTGTAACATTATGAGCAGTGTTGTTAATCTTACTGAAAAAAAGTAATTAATTATAGTTACAAATTACTTCTCCCAAAAAGTAATTGCGTTAGTAACTCAATTACCTGAATGTAAGAGTAATTAGTTACTTGGCAAAGTAATTGGTGATAATTACTTTTTTTTTTTTCCCTCAAAAAAAAAAAAAAAAAAAAAAAAAAAACATTGGCCACACTATGTGAATTTTTTTGTGAAGGTTTTTGGTACAATTGGCCCGAGCCCAATTCTTTACCCTAATTTACCCTTTACCCTGAATCAACTGTAAAAAGTTGTTAAAATTGCTCCCATTATTGCATTTGTTCCCTTCTCTCTACTTTCGACATATAAAAGTTTTAAAACTGTTTCATCATTTAAAGATAGATTGAAGTCAAGATTTTGCCGATTTAGAAGTATTTTAGATAAAAATTTACTTAGGTTCGCTAGGAAGGTTCTCTACAACAGAGCCGTCCTAAAAAGTCTACTGCTTTAAGATGGCGGCTGTCTACTAACGCATTTAGTGCCATGCAGTGTTGTTAATTTTACTTTAAAAAAGTAATTAATTACAGTTACAAATTACTTCTCCCAAAAAGTAATTGCGTTAGTAACTCAGTTACCTGAATGTAAGAGTAATTAGTTACTTGGCAAAGTAACTAGTGATTTTTTTTTTTTTCTCAAAAAAAAACAAAACAAAAAAACACACAGGTCACACAATGTGAAGCTTAAAGTGTTTGGGGGACAATTGGCCCTAGCCCAATTCTTTACCCTCCACTTAACTAGACACAAGGGTATTGCGATAACTAGCTAGTAACCTTTGCTATGTGTGGAAGTCATTTAAAGTTGTGAATCAATCGTTAAAGTTGTTAAAATTTCTCCCGTTATTGCATTAGTTCCCTTCTGTCTACTTTAAACATGTGTAATTTTTAAAACTGTTTCATCATTTAAAGATAGATTTAAGTTAAGATTTTGCCGATTTAGGAGCATTTTAGATTTAAAAAAAATACTTAGGTTCGCTAGGAAGGATCTCTACATCAGGGCCTTCCTGAGAGGTGTACTGCTTTAAGATGGCGGCTGTTTACAAACGCATGTAGTCCTTAAAACATGTTTGCAGTGCAGCAGTGTCTGTCATTTGCATCTAGTTCTATAATATGATATCTACCGTGTCATGTGGGCGTAGTTTGTCGGCTATGGCTCTCGCTATGGCTGCAGTCAGGCATTATTGGAGCCACCTAGCATCGCGGTTGCAACGGCGTCTTCCCCACTCCTGCTCTGCTCTCGTCCCCGTGAGTCCGTTTCTCTCAGACTTTTTTTTATTCAACCAACTTAGTAACGCACGCCTTTCCCGCCTCAGTAACGGTAATGGCGTTGCCAAGATGAGAAAAGTAATTAATTAGATTACTCATTACTGAAAAAAATAACGCCGTTAGTAACGCCGTTATATTGTAACGCCGTTATTAACAACACTGATTATGAGTAACTGTTTAAGATTTGTTTTTTTTAAACAATGGTATTTTTTTCTGAACACAGGTTATCTATATGGACTACAGTTATAATGATTTTGTACAGTAACCAATGACAAAACCACATTAAGACAAAGAAATAAATTTAAAAAAAAAAAAAAAAAAAAAAAAAAACAATTGAATTCTCACGAGTGAAAAAAAACCAAATAAATAAATGAAGCATTATTCGTCCAAAAAGCATGACTGCCCTCTGCTGTAGAAAATAGTTCCGAGTTTGACTCGTGAGGCGCAGTGCCATATATTGGTGAAGCGTTCATTCATAATTCATATCTTGAAATTAAAAGGATCATATCTCCGGTTTTCCGTGGTACATCGGGTTAAAATAAAACTGGGAGAGAGGTTAAAATACGCGCTTTCGAGTCAAGTTGAGGGCAGCGCTCTATATCAAATTCTTCATTTTACGGTGCATATGATTGAATAGGCTGGCGTGAAGATGGAACGGCAAGCTTGCGTCTGATTGGTATAATGGAGTCATGTGATTATTGTTGCGACGTCTCATTGGTGAAATCGGTGGCGCTAACCCGGAAATACACCAGGCAGGCAAGTCTCTTACTCTTGGCATCGCTAGCAAAAACAATAAATCCAAAATGTTGAATAAAGAGGAAAAATAAAACAACTCTTGTGTAGGCCAAAGTAGCGGAGTAGCGTTTTTTTTTGTTCACAATTCCACTCAAGTAAAAGTAAAAAGTAGAGCTTAGTAAAACTACTCTTGGCAGTACATTTTTCTCAAAGTTACTCAAGTAAATGTAACGGAGTACATGTAACGCGTGACTACCCACCTCTGATTTTGGGGCATTTACAAGTCGCTTCCATCTGATTTTGGGTCACTTCCTATTGATTTTGGGGCATTAACAGGTCAATTTTGTTGTTGATTTTGGGCCACTTCCTGTTATTTTGGGGCATTTACCATTCCCTTCCTATTGATTTTGGGTCAACTGTTATTGATTTCTGGCCATTAACAGGTCACTTTCTGTAGCTTCTGGGTCACTTCCTGTTCATTTTTGGGGCATTCACAGGTCACTTCCTGTTCATTTTGGGGTATTCGTCATCACTTTCTGTTCATATGGAGTCACTTTTATTTTTGAGCATTTACAGGTCACTTCTTACTGATTTTGGGTCACTTCCTGTTAATTTTAGGGTATCAACACGTCACCTGATCACTTTGGGTCGCTTTATTTTCATTTTGGGGCATTTACAGGTCACAATCCTGTTCATTTCAGGGCTTTGATACTCACTTTTAGTTGAATTGGGGTCACTTCCTTTAATTTTGGGGCATTTACAGGTTACTTCCCACTAATTTGAGGTCACTTCCTGTTAATTTTGAATAAATACATTAGATGCAAAGATATCCTCCATTACCATTACAATGAAAGGTAGTGCAAAATTAAATTTACCCCACGACAACAAATTTCTTATCCAAAACAAATAACTGAGTATCGATAATTTAGGATACACTAGATACATTTAATCAATACTTCGATATTTCTCCATATGTGTGAGATCCCTAAACGGGAAGAATATGGAGGTAGATTTGTGTCTTTATTATTAAATAAAAAAAAAAAAAGTTGCTTCAATCAAATAAAAAGTTGCTTCAATCAAAATATATATTTTCAATCGAAGAAAAAGCCACTTCAATCAAAAAAAATGTTTGAATGCAAAAATAATTTGAAACTCCAAAAAATATATTTGAAAACAATTTTTCTTTGAATTTGAAATTTTTAAAAAAAAATTTAAGTTAAGTTCACACGCCCCTGGCACACCCCTGTACCGTTGCCCTATATCCGGCTTAGACTCCAGCAGAGTCCAATGGCTGGATAGAGCCCTGGTGGCCATTATTCTTGCTTCATACTTTTATGCCATTGGCATAGTCACCTGCCACTCAAACACACTGGAAGTAGCGTTGAAGTTGAATCTTTGTGTCAAAATGATTCAATTGAAAAAAAGTGCCTTCAAAACTTTTTCCACTTAAAAAAAAAAAAAAAAAGTGCGTTCAAAACTTTTTCCACTTAAAAAAAAAGAGTTTAAAACTTTTTGCTTTTCAAAAAAAAGTGACACTTCAATAAAATATATATATATTTCAAATAAAAAAAATTTTTCAACAAAAATATATTTTTGCAAATGATTTTTTTCCTTGATTAAAAACTTTTTTGATTAAAGCAACTTTTATTGCGATTGAATGATTTAGACACAAATGTCCTACCCCTAATATGGCTCAAACACAAAAAGGATTGCTTCAATCAAATAAAACAGTTTGAATGAAAAATAAAGTGTTCAAATGCAAATTTCTGAGTCAAATATTTTTTTCACATTCGAACCTTTTTTTTTTTTTTTTTTTTTTGATTGAAGAGATTTTTCTTTTGAAAGTGTATTTTTTTTTGTTCGAAGCAACTTATTTTTTGATTCAATAATAAAGACACAAATGTCCTAGACAAAATGTGGTCCAAACGCAAAATTACATGACTTCAATCAAAAAATGTTGTTTCAATTAAAAAAAAAAAAAAACTTGACTTAAATTAAACAAAAAAAAAAAAAAAAAAAAATCAATTAAAGAAAAACAGTTTTCAAATATGTTTTTTCGAGTTTCAAATTTATTTTTGCATTCAAACACATTATTTTTTATTGGAGTGACTTTTTCATCGACTGAAAATATATATTTTGATTGAAGCAACTTTTTATTTGATTGAAGCAACTTTTTTTTTTTGGATTGAATTATAAAGACACAAATTTACCTCCATAGAAGAGAAGAGTGAAGTTGTTTTTCGTCCGGGACTCCAATACGTTAGATGGCAGTATTTTACCCGAGTCGCCAATTGCCACCCACTGTAAAGAGGAAGAAGAGACGTGCGCGGTGTTCAAATGTTTTTCCGGCGGTCCTCTGTTTCAGTCGTACAAGCGAATATGTCATCCCCACCAAAAAGGTAATTCTTCATCTGCAAATGCCGTTTTTTGTGAGAAAGTAACTGCTTTTCCTGTGTGCGCCGATCAGTGCAAACTCTGGATATTGTCGTCTTTGTTGACTGACAAAATGTACACAGTTTGGGGACATTAATGGTTATATTGATAATTCATAACAACGGGCTGATATTTTAAACGAGTTGAGCTAGCTAGCCACAACTAATATTTTATCTTCACCGTTCGGTTTTTCAAATAGAATCTACTTCTGAAAACGAATATTGTTAACAGAATATAATAGGGTTAGTGTTTAGGATATTTACTATTTAGTTTATTTAGTAATAGTCTTTGCTGGCATTGACATAAGTGTCATGACACTTAGTCGTAGTATTGGTACAAATTAAAGAGAATATTTACAACATTTTTCTCCTTTAATGCGGCCGTTTCATGGTTATTACGTTTTTGCAATTATTGCTCTAACATGTGTTATTTTGAGATATATGGGTTAATTTTTCTTTCCATTGAACAATTTTTTATTTTTTAAAACTCATATTTGCAAATTGAAACATTAATATGAATATAATGTTAAATAAATTTACATAAAATAAACAACTGAAATATTTTAAATAAAATTGAAATACTCTGGTATGAAAAAGTATCCGAACCTTTTGGAATTTCTTACATTTCTGCATTAAATCACCATCAAATGTGATATGATCTTTGTCAAAATCACACAGATGAAAAAACTAAAAGCACCCAAACATTTATAGGTTTTCATATTTTAATGAGGATAGTATGCAAACAATGGCAGAAGGGGGAAAAATAAGTAAGTGAACCATGACATGTAATATTTTGTGCCCCCTCCCTTTGGCAGCAATAACTTCAAGCAGACGCTTCCTGTAGCTGCAGATCAGTCTGGCACATCGATCAGGACTTATCTTGGCCCATTCTTCTTTACAAAACTGCTGTAGTTCAGTCAGATTCCTGGGATGTCAGGCATGAATCTTTAGTCTTTAGGTCATGCCACAGCATCTCAATGGGGTTCAAGTCTGGACTTTGACAGGCCACTCCAGAATGTGTATTTTGTTCTTCTGAAACCATTCTGAAGTTGATTTACTTCTGTGTTTTGGATCATTGTCTTGTTGCAGCATCCATCGTCTTTTTAGCTTCAACTGTCTGACAGACGGCCTCAGCCAAACATTCTGATAAACGTTTGAATTTATTTTTCCATTAATGATTGCAAGTTGTCCAGGCTCTGAGGAAGCAGAACAGCCTCAAATCATGATGGTCCCTCCACCATGCTTCAGGGTCGGGATGAGCTGTTCCATTTTTCCTCCACACATGATGTTGTGTGTTTACTCCCAAACTGTTCAACTTTGGTTTCATCAGTCCACAAAATATTTTGCCAAAACCTCTGTGGAGTGTCCAAGTGCCTTTGTGCGAACATTAAACGAGCAACAATGTTTTGTTTTGTTTTTTTAGACAGCAGTGGCTTCCTCCGAGGAGTCCTCCCATGAACACTATTCTTGGCCATAGTTTTACAAATAGTTGATGTGTGCACAGAGATATTGAACTGTGCCAGTGATTTCTGTAAGTCTTTAGCAGACACTATAGGGTTCTTTTTTTCCTCTCTGAGTATTCTGTGCTGAACTCTTGGTGTCTTCTTTGGCGGACGGCTACTCCTTGGGAGAGAAGCAACCGTGCCAAACTCTCTCCATTTGTAGACAACTTCTCTGACTGTTGACTGATGAACATCCGGACTTTTAGGGATGGTTTAGTATCTTTTCCCAGCTTTATATAAATCAACAATCCTTGATCGCAGGTCTTCAGACTGCTCTTTTGACCGAGCCATGATGCACATCACACAATTCTTCTAATCAAGACAATTCTTACCAGTTATGTTTTTTATTGTGGGCAGGGCAGCTTTAAAGCACTCATCAGTGATTGGGCACACACCTGACTTAAATTAAAAATTGTTTTCAATTGCTCTTTAAGTCTCCTTAGGCAGAGGGTTTACCTAGTTACTTTTCACCACTCTGTCATTGTTTGCTTGCTATCCTCATTAAAATATGAAAACCTATAAATGTTTGGGTTGTTTTAGTTAAAGCAGACACTGTTTTTACATCTGTGTGATTTTGACAAAGATCAGATCACATTTGATGGTGATTTTATGCAGAAATGTCAGAAATTCCACAAGGTTCAGATACTTTTTCATACCACTGTAAATAGAACTCATAGACTAAACCCACAGCTCAAAATATTAGATCAAAAATAATTATTTTCCATAAAAAGTAAAAACACTTCTAAATGAAATTTAATATATACACTGTCAACACTTCTAAACAAAATTTAATATATATACTGTCAAAAAAGGATATTTATATTTTCTCTTTAAAAAACAAAAGTTACTACGATTTTGACAAACAGTTTATTGACAAATCAAAATAGCTGCCGATTCATCTGCTAACCAATGACTTAATTATTTATACCGGTCCTTATTCACTTGCCATTGACGGCAGGAGACGTCAATGGCAAGTGAAGCGAATTTCCCCTCCCAGTCGAAACGGATTG
Source organism: Corythoichthys intestinalis (assembly GCF_030265065.1). Classification (NCBI taxonomy): domain Eukaryota; kingdom Metazoa; phylum Chordata; class Actinopteri; order Syngnathiformes; family Syngnathidae; genus Corythoichthys; species Corythoichthys intestinalis. The sequence continues at coordinate 71,353,353 of NC_080396.1, forward strand.
GACGTCTCCATCCATCAATGGCAGCCGCTCAATAAATATTTCTACAGGTTTGCCCTCATAACGACTTTCCAGGAAAAAAAACAAAAAAATGCTTACTGAAATATTTTCCAGTACGGCGAGAACCCCCGTCAATAAAAGTAGGACCCGACAGTCTTACCAGAACATGACTGCAGCTTCGCGTCTCTTCCTGACGAGGGAGCTGACGTCCCAACGGCTCAGCGCCAGGAGAAAAATACCAAAGTCAGACAATATTCTGGTAGGTAATTCGAAATGGCTTCTTCTTGGATCAAAGAAATGGATGTTCATCCTATCACATTTTGTAGGACAAAATGGACCCTCAGCAGTTGTCCTTACTGATGGGGACAGAATGGCAGCTGTCCTTCGTCACGCCCATGTACCAATTCCGTTACACCCAGTTGAAAAGCTACGCCCGGCAACTCTCAGCGTTCATGGCAGCGGAAACGCAGCGAGGTCTGGCACTGGAGGTGGGAGGAACGCTCGGCTTCAGGGTCTCCTTCTCGGTAGTCCGGGGTCTGGTTGGGACAGATGATGATGCGGAGGCCGTCTTCATACAGGTGAGAAGAAAAGTCATTGCCTTGTAATGGTGTGTCACTGCACTACGACAAAGTGTTATGGTCTAACAAAGAAAAATAGACCTCTGAGAGATAAATGAAGATTTGATTAGTATCAATACGGGGTAAAAAGTCATAATTTTACGAGATTCAAGTCGTAGTATTAGTTCGACAATGAAGTTGTAATATTGCGTGATTAAATCCTATCATTAGTGCAAGAAAAGTTGAAATATTACGAGAATTAAATTGTAATATTACAAGATTTAAGTTAATATATTTATAATATTATCATTAATATTATGAGGAAAAAAGTCGTAGTAGTAGTTAGGGGTGTGCCATCTTAGGCACCCCGCGATTCGATTCGATTACGATTCAGGGTGCTACGATTCGAATATTGAACGATGATCACGATATTGGTAAGCGTGTCGCGATATGCAATAATTCCATTTATCGCACGGTAAATAAACGAAAAAAATAAGACTATGAAAATAAAGTTGTAGTATTAGTACAAGAAAAAAGTCGTCTCGTACTTTCATAACTTTTGATGAAAAATAAAAATCGGAAGAGATTGTTTTTCTATGATACTATGTTATACTACGACTTTTATTATCGCAACATTCTGACTTGCTTCGGGGCCTTTTCTTGTTCATGGATCATTTCACGGCATTTCCAGGTTTCTTTCTGTTCATTGATCACTCCCTGTTGATTTTGGAGAATTTCCAGGTCACTTCCTGTTGATTTTTTTTGGTCACTTTTAGGCCTGTCGCGATAACAAATTTTAGTGGGCGATAAATTATCTCATAAATTATTGCGATATGCGATATTATTGCGCCCCCCCCCCCCCCCCAAAGTTTTTTTTTTTTTTTTTTTTCATCATCGGTATCATTGACATTTGCAAGATGTGATATGAGCAACCCGAAAAAAACGAAGAAAAGACTAGGGCTGACGAGAGAAGCATATGCTTATCAAGTCCCGTCCCCTTTTAACCGATTTACAATAACACAGTGAGAATACAGTATATATTAATAGATCAAGTACACCCATGTAAACGCAATTAATGTTTACTTTTAAATTAAAAAAATACCTTTTAAGAAATCACAACTAAAAACAATAGACCATGCCTCTTTCAAGTAAAAGACAACAATATTAATAACGCACAGAAACACATAATAAATGTCTTTTTTCAAGAAAAAATAAAATTGCACTTAATAACTGAAGCATTTAGGCACATAGGTATAAATTTGCAGTAACAGTAATTGCACTTCAACAACAACAGAGAAAAATAGACTAATTAAGTAGCAGTCACAAAAATTTGGCTCCCAAAGGTATCAAATATCATTCAACAGAGGCAAAACGGTCTCATTTCTTCAGCAATGTAGCGGACTTCACTTTCCGTGAGGGAACGCTATTTTTTTTATACCTGTAATTGTCAATTAACGTGACGGGGAGGCTCCGCTTGTTGCGATGCAGTTTTCTTACTAAGCAGTGAAAACTGGAGAGGATGGTAGTGTTTCAAATTAGCAAGTAGATTTATTCTGTTGGCCATCTTTGTTGAAACAACCTCCAGAAACATTTTGCAGACTGGTTCGTCCTCTTCCTCATTCCGCTCGCTCATTGCTGTGCGCCGACAGTGCACTCGGCCCTGCCTCCATCCATTAAATGACGGTCACTCAAACTCAAATGTATAAAACGAACATACCCAGAAGTCAATAAAACAGAGTGGCACAAGGAAGATGAACTTTAAACAGCGCTGTCAAGCACGTCCGCCACACATCTGCCGCAAGCGCGTGCGTCATCGAGCAGGAAAATTACCGTCTTCATTTTTATATACCGCGCGATAAATGGAATTATTGCATATTGCGACAGGCTTAGTCACTTTATCATGTGGATTTTTATTAATTTATTTTCATCATCATCGGTATCATTAACAGTTACAAGATGGCTTTGTGATATGATTAACCCGAAGAAAAAAAAACAAAAGACAAGGGCTGACGGGAGAAGCATATGCTTATCAAGTCCCGTCCCCTTCAACCAAGGACGCACAATCAATACATGGTAGAGTAGGCATTATACATTGCGGTACATGATCAACTTTTTTTTTTTTTTCTTTTTTTGTCGTCACATGAATTTTCTTCCCAAAAGTAATTGATTCTACGTAACACTTAGGTAAAGTTGTCAATCAATTGTCAGTTAATCGATTAGGGTGATGGTCAGATTTGTGTTAGAAGGAATATTCTAGGGAGTCATGGAGGCCCACCTCCGCCGCACTCCGCTCAGGAGGTTTAGTCTTCATCCGCCCTTCCCGCGAGCGAGCCTCTCTTGGTCCCGAATCTCCGTAATTATTTTCTTCACCATTTGAGTGGCGGCAACATTTGACGCTGCTTGGTCCATCTTCACCTGGGACAAATCATGACATGCCTTGTTGAGGCTGGCGCACCTGGCATTGATAGCGTCGCCAATGTTGCGAGCAAGCTCCATTGCTTCTCTGTAGTGCCTCTGTAGTGAGAAACGGTGCATCCAAAGGGCGCCAATAAGCAGCAGGAGGGCGAGAACCAGCAGTGTGCCGAAAATGAAAACATCTTCCACATCCTCGATCTGAAGCGCAGTCCAACATATGACCTCCATTTCCCCTAGCCATCCTCCGTATATTCAGACGTGAAGGTCGGACATGGGCGTTGGCTCGATGTAGGTCGCATTGTTGAAAAAATTCTGTTCAGTGAACTCAGCGACCAGTTTAGCAACTCCATTGTACACAATTGTTACAGTTTGAATCGAAGTGGACAGCATTCACGTATGTCAGCAGTCAATGTTCAGTCTTTCCAACGGGGCTTATTTTTAGGGCATGCTATGTTGTGACTACCTTATCTTTGCCCCTGACATTCATACCATTTATTTGTTGTGGGAAAACTATGTTGTGTGTGGGGCAGAGCGCCATAGTTTGACGCTCGAGAAGTTGTTTTATAGTATTGAAGGTCAATCACGGTAGCGACTCAGAATACTGGCCTTGTATTTCCTTTTAAAGGCAGCTAGTGATCCTATGCTAGTCAGTGCAGGGTCAATAGCATTCCAGAGGCAAGCGCCAATGTTAGTAACCGAAAATGATTTTAAGGTAGTTCTAACTTGGCCGTAAGTAAACAACCTGCTCCCTCTCAAATCATAATTGGATTCCTTCGCTTGGAATCGAATTTGTAAGTTTGACGGAAGACAATTTGAGTGGGCCTTGTACATCATCTGAACAGTTTTGAAGTGTATCAAATCATAAAATTTTAAAAGCTTGGATTTGATGTAGAGCTCATTTGTGTGTGATCTGAATGGCGCGTTTGGATGATCCGAATCGCTTTATTTTGAAGGATCAGTAGAGGATGAAGATGTACCTTATATGTGTGTCCCCGTATTTCTGAACAATAGTTGAGATGCGGCAAGATCAGTGCACTGTAGAGAGTTTGGAGAGCCTTCTCATCTAGCATATTTTGGGCTCTAAAGAGAATAGAAATGCTTCTGGCAAGCTTATTTCGCAGATGGCTTACATGGGCCTTCCATGTTAATAAATCATCAATTACTACTCCTAAGATTTTGTGCTCTCTTACTCTTTGTATTGTCACATGGTTTATTTGTATGTTTAAGTGCTCCTTGAGACCTTTTCTGCCAAATGGCATGTATTTAGTTTTTTCCAGATTCAGAGATAATTTATTAGCGTTGAACCATTGCTGCAATTTTGCTAGTTCGACATTTATTAGCTTAGTTAGACCTATCAAGTCCTTCCCTGAACAAAAGATATCGGTGACGTCTGGAAAAAATTTTTTTTGTTGCATCTTTCCCAGGTCACTTCAAGGACATTTTTGGTCACCTCCTGTTAAATTTGGGGCAATTCGATTCAATCCACCATTGTAGAAACACTGAAGGAGTAAAGAAATATTTAGTTTTTTATTTATTTACGTAGTATCTAATAGGGCTTCAAATTAAAATCTTTAGTCTTGTAAAAAGAGTAACACTAATTGTTTTGATTTCCATGTAATGTCCTTTCTGTTCACTCGGACTCTCCTCCTTTTCCAGATCGCCGCTCAGAACGCATTCGGCAGAGCGGACGAGCAGGACAAGACGGCGTGGAAAGGCTGGCTGGCCTGCGTCAACGGCAATGCCGACTACCCGAGATCGCTCCCCAAAGATTTCGTCTGTCTACCGCTCTTCGCCTGCAGTGGGAAGGAGGCCCTCACCGCTTTGGTGAAATCCTGGTTCCAGCAGACCTTTGACTGCTGCTTGGGCTCCTTGGAGCTCAGCCACACCAGCTTGCAGTGGTTGCTGGCGTTGTGGACAGAGTGCCGTGTCGAGTCCAAAGCCAAGGATCTGAAAATGGTTTGGACACTTCCGGCGAAGCCGGCGCTTAGGGTGACCTACTCCGTGGACCCCGAGGACGCATGGGAGCTTTGGAGCAGTGTGAGAACCTCGGTGGGGGAGACCGACGAACGCGAGATCGATTGGGAGGAGGTGAGGAGGCTCACCAAAGCACTGACGGGACACTTCTACCGATACTTCCGAATGGATCTTTCGGCCGGGAATCTCAGCCACCTGTCCACCACGATGGGCGCGGCTAAACACGAAGGCAGAATCAAGGTGCGTTCGTCTCCAAACGCTTCTCAAATCTTTGTTCTCGCAGTGAATGTTTCTGTTTCCCTTTCAGATTTCCAACAGTAGATGCTTGAGCGCGACGCTAACACTGCTGACAGAGTGCGCCCTCCTCAAAATGCCCATTTGAAAGACATCCAGTATTTAATTTAGTTGCTTACCAGTTGCTTTAAAAAAGCAGTTTTTACATTTACCGCACTGTAACTTTATTAATATTTACGACCCTCAAACTGAACACGTTGATAATTTCATAATAAACCTTCTTTCTTGAGTTATCCCAAAATTCATTTTCTGACCTCTGTGACCTTTAAACTCTTGACGCCAAAATGTAATCAACTCCTCAATTTCATATTACATTACGTTGAACCTGAATCAGCAGGAACTGACACCGGAATACTCCAAAATCAACAGGAAGTGAACTATCAATGTCCAATTATCACCAAAAGTGACTCGAAATCATCAGCAAGTGACCCAAAATCAACACGAAATGACTGTAAATGCCCCACAACTGACAGGAAGTGTTCCGTAAATGCCCCAAAACTGAAAGGAAGTGTTCCGTAAATGCCCCCAAACTGCAAGGAAGTGACCGTAAATGCCCCAAAACCGACAGGGCGTGACTCGTAAATACCCCCAAAACCGACAGAGCGTGACCCATAAATGCCTCAAAATCGACAGTGCGTGACCCAGAAATGCCCCAAAATCGACAGGGCGTGACCCGGAATCAAAAGTGACCCGTAAAAGTCCCAAAATTAACAGGAACTGACCTGAATTCAAAAGTGACCCGGAAATCCCCCCAAATCAACAGGGGGTGACCCGTAAATTGACAGGGCGTGACCTGAAAATGCCCCAAAATCGACAGGGCGTGACCCAAAATGAAGTGACCCGTAAATGCCCCAAAATCAACAGGACATGACCTGAAATCAAGTGACCTGGAAATGCCCCAAAACCGACAGGGCGTGACCCGTAAATGCGCCAAAACCGACGAGGTGTGACCCGTAAAATGCCCCAAAATCAACAGGACGTGACCAAAAATCAAATGTGACCCATAGAAGCCCCAAAATAAATAGGATGTAACCTGAATTAAAAAGTGACCCGAAAATCCCCCAAAATCGACAGGACGTGACCCGGAAATGCCCCAAAATCGACAGGACGTGACACGAAATTAAGTGACCTGTAAATGCCCCAAAATCGACAGGGCTTGACCCGTAAATGCCCCAAAATCAACATGACGTGACCCGAAATCAAAAGTGACCTGCAAAAGCCCCCAAATTAACAGGAACTGACCTGAATTCAAAAGTGAACCGGAAATCCCCCAAAATCGACAGGACGCGACCCGAAATTAAGTGAACCGAAAATGCTCCAAAATCGACAAGGCGTGACCTGTAAATGCGCCAAAACCGATAGGGCGTGACCCATAAATGCCCCAAAATTGACAGGACGTGACGCGAATTCAACCCCAGCTTTCTTAGCTGGCTTTGGAATTGGATGGGGAGCTTTATTCGCAGCCCTTGCGTCATCGAAGCGATTGTCATCTTTTAAGTGGGTTAGTAACATGTGTTGTACCTCGACACTTTTTTCCCCTCCTTGTGGAACTTCGGCTTTGCATTTGTTACAAATTGTGAGTGAAGCGTTTTCCATTGACAACTTGAAAGAAATCCCACATTACTGACGCCATGCTGCAGACTGCCGTTGTTTGAGCGTTACATCACAGAAGGGAGCGCTTGATTTGTGGCACAGCTCCCTCTTCCTACATCACACACAGTCAATGATACATTGAACTGGCAAAACGGGAGTTGAAACGAACACTCACATCCCAATCCACCGACACCGTGCCATAAATATTATAGTGTATATTATTGCACCTATTAATAATGTTATTGGATTTGTTGGCGTGACGTCATAATTCCTATTATCGGACCGATAATTATCGTGTACCTATACTAGAAAGTGACCTGGAGTTTTAAATTGTTTTTTAATTGCCATCATAATGGCCCTCTAAACTCATTTGCTCCCAAAAATTTATAAATACGTTTTATTTTTAATTGTTTCAGTGTCCCAAAGACGTATTTGTTTTTTACGTTTTCTTTTCACAAGAGACATCTCTAGGTTTTAATGCAACTTAGCTCCAAAACTCAATGCATTTTAAAGCAATAAAACTGGCCGCTGAAGGGCAGTAGCGCATTTAGTAAGACCCGCAACCCGATGCAACGGAACAAACGGCCGGGCCTGACGGCCGGGGCGCCGGTGCAAGACGACCGAATGAACGACCAGGAGGACGTCCAGGACGCTAGGCGCGGGAAGTCCGACCGGGAGGACGTTCGGGACGCCAGGCGATGAACAACCACGTGTAATAACCAGGAGGACGTCCAGGATGCCAGGCGGCGGACGACCAAGCAGAACGACCGGGACCACCAGTGCAGCAGACGATGCCGTTGAGTCCGTGCTGCTCGCCGAGCAGAGCCTGCACCGCTGTGCTCGACAGGTCGCGTCCTCCGCTAAACTCCAGTGTCCCGCGACTCAGCCGGAAACGCGCACGGCCGAATCAGTTCCCCCCCTAGGAACACAACATGCCCCACACAAATCCCCAGGCGAACTCCACCACGTGGCAGTGGTCACCACAAAAGAAACTCATGACTTGATGAGGGAAAAGTTTACCCTGGCTGTCGCTGCCACAACAGCGTCATCTCTCAGTTCAATAGTTTATGTGTAAAAAAATTGTTACTTTGCTATCAAAAGCTCTATTTGTCTTGTTATTATGTTTGAGAAGTAACAAAAGCAAAAAATGGCTGAGTTAGTTATGTTTGAAATGTATGCTTTTACAAAAAGTTCAATTTCTGTTTTTTCATCAGAAATTGAAAAATTGCTCAAACTAAGCCATTTTCTAATGCTGGTTTCTAAAGAATGGAAAAAGATATGAACTTTTTTTCTGCTGAAAGAAAAGTAATCTTTCTTTTGGTGGGCTCCATGTTTATATAGCAATAGAACAGAATTTTCTGTGGGCCTTGCAAAATCAGTCAAAATCCAGTGAAACGGCCGGGAGCGAAGGGGGTTGCACCGGTGAAAATGGCTGGGAGTGAATGAGTTAATAAGTGCCCATGACCAAATTAAACATTTAATTCTTTAATACTGACATCGAAATTCATATTTGTTCATCTTAAAACAAGACAAGTCGCAACAAAATGTAAACGTTAAACTGTCAAGTTCCCCAAAAAAATATCCATGAGGCAAAGTACAACATAACATACATAGAATAAGGCAAAAAAAAAGAAAAAAGCACAGATGAATGTCATATCAGTGAAGCTACCCTAATTTTCAGACTAAAAGCCGCTAGTTTTTTCAGTTTGAACCCTGCGACTTTTAGAACAAAACTGGTTGAAGGTGAATTTTTTGGGGTGACAAACGTCTCACTATTAGGAATTTTAGTGCAGGTGCTGGTTTAGAAAATATGGCAAATTTTATGTTGAAGTACAGTGATACCTCAGCTCACGAACATAATTGGTTCCCAGAAAGTGTGTGTAAGGCGAAAAGTTCGTCTTCCGAACATTTATGTCCCATAAGAAACCATTAAAATGAGAATAATCCGTTCCCAGGTCCCCATAAAACATAATTTTCTACTAAATAAGCCTTAAAACTACACAAAAATATACCTTATTTTCTTTAATGTCTTTTTAGGCTTAACACTAGCCTGTGGTGGGGTCTTTTTCGGTCCCATAATAGCAAAAGTATACTCAATATGGTCCAAAATGTCTATCAAACACAAACCACGTCCGCACTCAACGAAAGGGAGGGGACGAACTGGGACGCCGTGAGCGTGCGTCAGCTTCTCGTGGCGCTGTTCGACCGCGTGGTTTGGTTCGTCCGCCGAAAACTAGTTCATCAGCAGAGACTATATGCTCGCGAATTTAATGTTCTTGAGGCGAAAAGTTCGTGAGCTTAAGCGTTCGTGAGCTGAGGTATCACTGTACTTCATGATGTAAGTGGCCTCAAACCAATCTCCACCATTCTAGTGTCTTAAAATCGGGTTGTCAAAAGTATCGTGACTGAAATGAAATCTGTCAAACGTATCTACCGTATACTTATTTTTTGTCAACTCTTGATTGTAATTGAGGATATTTTTGCATTTGACTTGTTTTTAGGGCCTTTAGGAGTCAGTTCCTTTACGTTTTGGATCATTTCCTGTTAATTTTTGGGCATTCTGGGGTTATTTCCTGTACATTTTTGGCTCATTTGCTCTTCACAGGTTACTTCCTGTTAATTTTGGTGCATTTTCAAATCACTACCTGTTTATTTTGGTTCAATTTATGATGATTTTTGGGTATTCGCGGGTCACTTCCAGTTGATTTTCAGACATTTCTGGGTTACTTCCCGTTTGTTTTGGCTCACCTGGTGTTCATTAGTTACTTCCAGTTTATTTTGTGTCAATTTGTTAATTTTGGCTCAATTTATGAGGATTTTTGGGCCTTCCCGGGTCACTTCTTGTTGATTTTGTGGCATTTTTGCGTTACTTCGTGTACATTTTGGCTTATTTGGTATTCACGGGTTACTTCCTGTTAATTTTGCGGCCTTTTTAAGTTCACCTCTTGTTGAGTTCGTGTCACTTTGTTAATCTTGGTTCACTTTCTGATGATTTTTGGGCCTTCCCGGGTCACTTCCTGTTGATTTTCTGGCATGTCTGGTATACTTCCTGTTCATTTTGGCTCACTTGCTGTTGATAAGTTACTTCCCGTGAATTTTGCGGCATTTCCAAATTCCCTTCCTGTTGAGTTTGTGTCACTGTTAATTTCGATTCACTTTATGATTTTTGAGCATTCCCAGGTCACTTCCTGGTAATTTTGGACCATTTCTAAATTCACCGTTGATTTCGTGTCACTTTGTTAATTCTGGTTCACTTTACAATGATTTTTGGGCATTCCTGGGTCACTTCCTATTGATTTTGGTGCAATTCAGGGAAGTCATAAATAATGACCACTTAAATAGAAACATGGAGTTTGTGCTGTATTGGTTGGAATGGAGAAGTGAAAATTGGTTTGAGAGCACTGATGGATAAAAACATTTGTCAGTTTAGGCTCAGTGTTTGCAATGGAAAACAAGCTATAATCCAGCATGGTTTCTATACACAACAAAAGATGTTCATCATGGTCAAGTCACTTAGATGGAAATATACAAGGACGCGATGGCGATCAGGACTAGGAGATTGATGGGGTCTTTTAGGAGGCCAGACCAAGGAAAAATCCTCCAACAAAGCCACTGGACAAGACGATGTTCCGCTTGATAAAATCGGTAGCCTGCGTGATAAAAATCGGCAGAGTGGAAAAAAAAAGTTTCTACCCAATTCATGCAAATTGTTGTCCCACAACAAAAAACTAAATTCAGACCTTTACTAACAAATGGTTCAAACACATTGCCACAAAAAACGGCTAACTATAAATCATGAATGTATTAAAAAAGACATTAGCTCAAACAAAAACTTTTTAACAGGGAGCAGCTGGATTCAGCCATGTGAAACGAGTTGTCATATTCACCGTTACCACTAGAGGGCAGTGTATCCACCCAAATCAAAACTAAATGCAAACACTTTCAAAACACACCATTACAATGCCACTTTACGGAATACTTGAAGCAGCAAAATTGAATGTGAATCTTTTTTTCTAATCAAATTACTTGAGTTAATCAATTAATCATTGCAGCACTAAAAATATACCGCAAAAAGCATTGGGGGAAATAATAATCATAGAAATGGAAAATTAAATGGAAAAAAAAGCAAAATTAGAAACTCTTAATAAGAAAAACTATATAACATTTAAAAAAAAAAAAATTAAAACAGGCTCATCAATAAATTCCTTTTTATTTTTTTTTTAAATTCATTAAATTTTAGAATACTTTAAATTTTGTTTTAATTTGTATTTTAAGAGTTTCTATTTTTTCAAAAACATGTAAACATTTTAATTTTTTTTTTAATATTTAAAATGAATCTTTGATTTGGAATTTGCATATGGTTACCTGTATTTTTCACTTAAAAAAAAATTATAAATACTATTTTTATGTACTTATGTCTTCCTCCAAACTCCTTATTTCTAATTGTTAAATGTACATTAATCGATTAAGCTAAATATAAACCAAATCATCATTTATGTTACCTTTCTATTTGGAAGTGCTTGTCCCATAATTCTAAGCCTTATATTTCAATCCACAAAAATTCTTTTGAAATAATGAAATAATATCATGAGGTATTTTAACATGGTACCTGTCTGCTTGATTGCCATTGATGGTGCTATAAATCCAACCCATTTAAAGAAAGAAAAAAAAAGGTATATTCCAGGTACCTTTACCTCCTCAATGAATGTGTTTAATTCTGGGGCAGCTTTGTTGGCTTTCTTCTTCAGATGTTTCTTTGCTTTGTTCACATCCTTCTCCACTTTCTTCCAGTCCACCTGGACGTAGCCACTATGATTGGCAATCTGGGTTTAAAAAAAAAAAAAAAAAAAAAAAAATGGACGCAAACTTTATATTTCTCAATATTAACCCTTCAAAAGGCTTTCAGTTATCTCATTGGCTGCCACAACAAGTCTATTTGAACCAGGATGTAATATGGGAATAGACCAGTAAATGCACAGTCCTTTTCCGACCTTTTACCTCTTGACCCCAAAACGTAATCCCCTTGTCCGCTTCATATTACAAAAGTATAATGCAAGTTTGATAATAGCTGTTATCGTTGTGAGTTATCGCAAAATTTTCTGACCTCTGTGACCTTTGACCTCGCCCCTAAAATGTAATCACCACCCCCGATTCATATTACATTACATTGAACCTAAATCGGCAGGAACTGACCCAGAAATGCCACAAAATCAACTGGGAGTGATCCGTAAATGCCCCAAAATCAACAGGAAGTGAACCGTAAATGCCCCGAAATTAGCAGGAAGTGACCCGTAAATGTCCAAATATCACCAGAAAGCGACCCAAAATTAATACTAAGTGACCACTGACCCAGAACCAACGGGAATTAAACAGTCAGTGTCCAAATAGATCCACCAGTAGGGATAGGTTCATACTGCAGGTCTTAATGCACGGATCCCATTTTTTTTTCGTGTTTTTCCAACTCGAGTGAGGCATTAACTTTACGGTCTGATTGGGACAAGTCACATAGAAGTGGACCATTTCGAATCCGATCTGGGTTACTTTCGTACGTGGTTTAAATCTGATCTGGACCACATTTTTCCAGAATGTCGCGGCGGTCTGAACTGTCAAGTCTCCCAAATCGGAATTCATGCAGCAAATACGTCATCAAAGAGCGAGAGGCAGGGCGCTACGGTAACAGTGCAGCTGTGCGTTAGCGCCTTGCTTGCCTTGAACACGGCTTTTGGGGAAGGGTTGGGCTTGACAACAGTCATAAAAAAATAAAATGGGTTGAGGATAAGTCTGACAATGCTCTGTTTTCTCTGCTCCATATGAGCAATATTTCAAGATTGCCTACACGGCCGGCAGTCACGGAAAACTGTCCGTATGTGTGTGTCATGCACAGACTGTGCGTGCATGCTATCGATCTTATAAACTTCTAAACGGGAATTATTTACACTGCTGGCCAAAAGTATTGGCACCCCTGCAAATCTGTCCGATAATGCTCAATTTCTCCCAGAAAATGATTGCAATCACAAATGCTTTGGTAGTAATATCTTCATTTATTTTGCTTGCAATGAAAAAACACAAAAGAGAATGGAAAAAAGAAATCATTATCATTTTACACAAAACTCCAAAAATGGGCCAGACAAAAGTATTAGCACCCTTTGAAAAATCATGTGATGCTTCTCTAATTTGTGTAATTAACAGCACCTGTTACTTACCTGTGGCACATAACAGGTGGTGGCAATAACTAAATCACACTTACAGCCAGTTAAAATGGATTAAAGTTGACTCAACCTCTGTCCTGTGTCCTTGTGTGTACCACATTGACCATAGAGGAAAGAAACTGCCTGAGGACTTGAGAAGCAAAATTGTGCACATTCAGGTCTTTGGAGATGGTCTTGTAGTCTTGAGATTGCCCATGCTTCCAAACAATTTTGCTTCTCAAATCCTCAGACAGTTCTTTGGTCTGTTTTCTCCAGACTGCCTTTGTCCATTTAGCCCGTTCAAGTATCACGTACGCGCACTAATTCAAAGTCTGAAATGTGCTGCGCAAACTGACCCGCATGTGCCACAGCATCAAAACAAACAAATAAATCTATTTTAAATATTATATTTAAATCAAATTTAAATAAATTTAATGTAATCATTTTAAATGTAATTTAACAAATTAATTAAATTAATTGAAATAAATAAATAAAAATTAGTTAGGAAGTCACTTATTAATACCCCAATCGACTGAAATTATTACACAGTTTATTATTGTACTGTATAGTACTGGGTAACGACTGGTAAAACTGTGTAATTTTTTTTTTTTTTAAATCTTCCACAAAAACACACACGGAGATGACGAACCCTCTATTCCAGTTTTTTTCAACCGTTTGTGCCGCCGCCGTGAGAGATCGTCAGGTGTGCCGCGAGGAATTATCCAATGTCGCTTTTTTTAAACATTGTCGGGCAAAGTTGCATTAGGAAGGAAGGAGTAGACAAAAAGTTCTCGGTTATGTGCAGATGAGCGAGGCTCATGTTGCGTTCAATACCTGCTCGGATTTCTAGCCATCAGGCACCTTTCTCTCCGCAACAATGTGGACCCAGCACGTCTACTGTTCATCATTTGACTTGTCATGTGTCGATATATACAAAAGTGTCCTTTCCATTTTATCCATATGTGACGACCGTCAATCCTCCCTTTGTGTTTTATTCCAACACATTATCGAGGACAGCAAGGTGGGTGATGGCTAAAAATCCGAGCAGTAATTGAACGCGACACAATTAGCTATCTAGCACCATGGCGCCATACAAGCTTAAACGTCATCTCCAAATGAACGCCCGTCGCCTCAGAACAAGTCGATGGACTATTCTGTTTGCCTTTGTGAAAACAGAGAAATGGGCAACTTTTTTGAGAAAAACTACAAGGGTAAATAAGAAAGCCCTGAAAGCCAGTTACTTTGTTGCTAAATCCAAAAAGTCCCAAACTGTGCCAGAGACGTTAATACTACCTGCATGCAAAGCCATTGTCAGCGAGATGACCAGCCCTGATGTGCTTGAAGACATTGTTCAAGTCCCCCTGTCTGATAATTCTGACTTTCAAGCCTAACTGCTAAAAAAAATAAAAACAGAGAGACTGAGAGCTGTTGAAGAAGATTCCTGCCAGTTTATTGGCTTTGAGTTCATCTTAACAGCTCAAGTTTCACATCACTGAGTAAGTATATATACTGAGAAATTATTTTATAATTAAATATACTGTACAGAAAGTAACGTGTAACATTTTGGTGTGGTGTGCCGCGAGATTTTTTCCAATGTAAAAACGTCCCGTGACTCAGAAAAGGTTGAAAAACACTGCTCTATTCATTCTATCTTGATATGTCGTCATTCAATTCAACCAATCAGAGCAGCGAATGAAAGCAATTTCTAGCCAATCACAGATAAGGGCCGAGTTGCCGGCCATTGGGTACTGCGATTGGATAGGGATTGCTTCGGTTACAGAAATCGCCATTGAGCGGCTCCTCCGTTGCTAATTCAAATCGGAATGGACATCCGTGTTTTTTTCCAGAAACTAAGACGAACTCAAGCCATGACAAAGATGCGGCCGAAAGTCAACATGAAGGGATAGCGCTGCCACCTCCTGCAGTTTCCCTGACTGACACCATCATCAGAAAATATAACGGGTAAAATCGCCACTGTTCTGGCTAAATTTATGTTGAAGAAGTGTGCCCGCCCAAATAAATACAATGCCCCCCCTGTAATTTCTTTCTGCAGCCGGGTCTGCTTCCCACCAAAATGGATTGGACGTCTCGTGCTGTCAATAGCGCTGAAAGACTAGCATTGACAGCTATCCCTCTCAGTTTAAATGTACAGAGACGTCTATAGTTGTCAATGGCAGGGAATAAATTAACAGGAAAAGACCTGTAAACACCCCAAAATCGACAGAAAGTGATCCTAAAATCAAGAGGAGGTGACCCATCAATGGCAGCCATCCCGGTTCAAATGTATTTGATGTCCATCACTGTCAATAGCAGTGTACAGTGTATCACAAAAGTGAGTACACCCCTCGCATTTCTGCAGATATTTATATCTTTTCATGGGACAACACTGACAAAATGACACTATGACACAATGAAAAGTAGTCTATGTGGAGCTTATATAATAGAGTTCATTTATTTTCCCCTCAAAATAACTCAAAATATAGCCATTAATATCTAAACCCCTGGCAACAAAAGGGAGTACAGTACACCCCTTAGAACAGGGGTGGGCAAACCGGTCCTCGAGGGCCGCAGTTGGTCTTTGTTCCAACTTATTCAGCACAGGCAGTTTAGCCAATGAGGTATCACTGGAAAATAGAAGCACCTGACTGCAATCTACTGATTGCACTTGTAAGAAACCGGATTGATGAAAGGCTGTCCTCATGATGGGTATGAACAAAAACCCGCACCCACTGCGGCCCCTTGTGGAATAGTTTGCCCACCCCTGCCTTAGAAACTATGTAGTGTACATCTGTAAATGTCCAAATTGAGTACTGCTTATCATTTTCCCTCCAAAATGTCATGTGACTCGTTACAGGAGTGCTGTCAGCATTGCTGCAGAGATTGATGAGGTGGTGGTGGTGGGGGTCAGCCTGTTAGTGCTCAGACCATACGCCGCACTCTACATCAAATTGGCGTACATGGCTAGAAAGCCCGCAAACAGTTTGCTGAAGACTTGTTAACAAAGCACATGGATTACTGGAACCATGTCCTATGGCAGGGGTGTCCAAACTTTTTGCAAAAGGGGCCAGATTTGGTGTGGTAAAAATGTGGGGGGCCGACCTTGGCTGAGGTCCTTTACGCGGAACAATATATTTAAGCAAATTTTAGCAAGCCATTCTGTGTGTCACATTTGCTTTATTATTTATTTTTTAATTAATAATTTCAACAATCTCGCAACTAGCGTTCTCTTTCGACTCAGGCTCTAGCGAAATACTGCTGCTGTGAAATTAAACTAGCTTCAAAAGTTGCTTCAATTTCTCGCTGCGTATCTTCCCTGTAATCTTGTTGTGCATGTCAGCGTGTCTTATTTGGTAATATCGCCTCATATTGAATTATTTAAAAACAGCGACTGACTAACTGAGGCAGACACAGTTGTTGCGTATTTTATTGGAGAAATAGTCCATTTTCCACCTATCTTTGAAGCGTCAGCCGTCGCAGTCAACTTTTTTTTTTTTGTGGATTGTCGCCATTTTAGAAAATTGGAAGTCAAGGATCACACGGGGTAATGTTGCTTAGAGTGCTGCTGCCTTTTAGTGGGTAACTGAGGAGCAGCATTTCGTGTGTAAGCTACTTCATATGCTGGTAGCAGTACTGCTGACCAATTTATTAAGTCTGTGTGCGGGCCAGACGTTACTGATCTTATGACAGAGGATGGGGGCCGGATGAAATTTGACCGCGGGCCGCATTTGGCCCCCGGGCCGCACTTTGGACATGTCTGTCCTATGGTCTGATGAGACGGACGGGCTTTCTTCTGTACCGTCTTCAGAAGAGGCTTCCTCCTGGGGACACCAATTTAATGTAGAGTGTGGCGTATGGTTGGAGCACTAACAGGCTGACCCCCCACCTCTTCAATCTCTGCAGCAATGCTGACAGCACTCCTGTAACGAGTCACATGACATTTTGGAGGGAAAATGACCCGAACTCAATTTGGACATTTAAGGATGTACGTAGTTTCTAAGGGGTGTACTCACTTTTGTTGCCAGGGGTTTAGATATGATTGGCTATATTTTGAGTTATTTTGAGGGGAAAATAAATTAACTCTATTATATAAGCTGCACACAGACTACTTTTCATTGTGTCATTTTGTCGGTGTTGTCCCATGAAAAGATATACTTAAATATCTGCAGAAATGCAAGGGGTGTACTCACTTTGTGATACACTGTATGTACAAAAAAATCCAGGTTTTTAAATATTATTTGAAGCCAGATATAACTGAATAAGCTGCTGTTTTCAGCATGAGCAGCTTACCTGTAAAAGGAGGAAGCCTCCACCGACAGCAGTTGCTGCGACCTTCCCAACCCTCTGCAAGACATAACCAGCACACCTGCACACAAGATGAATGACACTCTTCAGCACCACTCAACCAGATGTATGAGGGATCTCAACTGTCACGCTTAGCAATGTGCCCCAACCAATTGTGTTATTTTCAGAGGATCGAAATCGGTTTTAAAACGTACTCATTTTGATTTTTAAATACATATTTGCTGTTCATCGCCATCAATAGCAGTGACTGAGTTAAAAGCTACTGTGTCACTTCCTGTTGATTTTGCGGCATTTTCAGGTCACTCCAGGTACATTTAGGATCATTTCGGGTTCACATGTTGTACAATTTGGGATAATTTCCCAGTTGATTCATGGCAATTTCCAGGTTACTTCCTGTTCTTTGGTCACTTCATATTAGTTTTTGCAGCATTTCAGAGTCATTTCCTGTTGATTACAGGTCACTTCAGGTAAATTTGCGGCCATTCTGGGGTCACTTATACATTTTAAAATAATTTCTTGTTTATTTTGGGGAATTTCCAGGTCACTTCCTGTTAATTTGTGGTCAGTTCAGGTACAGTTTTCTTCATTCCAGGGTCACATTCTATAGATTTCAGGTTACTTCAGGTACATTTTGGGGCATTCTCGGGTCACTTGTACATTTTTCGAAATGTTTCTGTTTATTTTAGGGCATTTCCAGTACACTCTCTGCTCTTTGGTCAATTCCTGTTGATGGGCATTTCCAGTGGTTTCTGGTATCTTCGAGTACCGTGTTTTCCACACTATAAGGCACACCTTCAATTAATGGCCTATTTTAAAACTTTAAAATTGAAAAAATAGATATATAGAAAGGGTGCAGTGCATTATTAAGGAGCAGTAGTAGTAGTAGTGTTTGGGGTTGTGTAATGCATCCACTAGATGGCGCTGCGGTAAAGGGAAATGTCATGCCATGATTAGCCAATATTGATCTATATAAGGTGCGCCTTTTGTTGTGGAAATTAAGCTACAGTTTGGGGCATTCTTTTGTCACTTGTTCATTTTCAAAACTATTTCCTGTTTATTTTAGAGAATTGCCAGAAAACATCCTCTTTTTTTGCTCACTTCCCGTTGATTTTGGGGCATTTCCAGGTCACTTTCGGTTGATTTCTGTTCACTTTGGGTACATTATGGGGCATTCCGGCATCACATCTTGAACATTTTTGGATCATTTTTCAGTGCATTTTTGGATATTTCCAGGATACTTCCTGTTCTTTGGTCACTTCCTGTTGATTTTTGGGCATTTCCAGGTCATTTCCGGTTGATTTCTGCCCACTTTAGGTACATTTAAGGTGACTTTAACATTTTTGGATAATTTCCTGTTGATTTTAGGGTATTATCAGGTCAGTTCCTGTTGTAATTAGGTCACTTTGGGTACATTTTGGGGAATTCTGGGGTCACTTCTTGTGCATTTCTTAATTCCCGTTGGTTTTGGATAATTTCCAGGTCACTTCCTGTGGATTTCTGGTCACTTTAGGTACATTTTGGGGCATTCTGGTACAGGCATGTGCCGATTACCGGTGTCATGGTTGATCGTGGTATGAAAACATCACTGTTTCAAAACCACAATTTTTTCCCATCATACCGTAGTACTGTATTAGCTATTTTTTATGTCCCATAAATGCAGAGAGAATTCCGTGGCTTGGAGAGGCAGCGCTCACCCCTCCCTTTCCGGTTGCTGCTCTGTCCTGTGTCTGTCGGTGACAATACACCTGAGCCCCCACCCTCAAAAAAGACAAAAGTCGCTAGTATGAGAGTACTTCAGCTACTGAAAAACAGGCAGCCACATCTTAGAGGGGGAAGGACAACTGGACCTCCAACATGATTTCAAATTTACTTGACCATCATCCGTCATTTTACACAAAATTTAAGGTAAACGCTGTCATGAACGTTTCCCACCAGCTATGAGAGTTCACTCCAGCGTGTTTAGTGTCTAGCGATGGTAAAACAAATACTATAATGGAAGCTTGTTAACGAGGCAGATAATGTGGCTAGTTAGCATGCCAAGACTGCTAACTAGTTTCCTCTCTACCATTAGCCTACTTTTGGAAAGTCTTCTGCCATTGTAAACATCTGGTTAAAATAACATTGTCATAATATAGCATGTGGTGTTTTTTTTTCTTTCTCTCTGGCGACTTTCTGTGTTGAGAGATGGGTGTGTATAATGTATAAATCATGAGACGAGTCATACACACGCGCTCTGTCTCTCTCGCTCTTCATTAATATTCAAATAATTTATATTAATAGTAGGGCTGTCAAACGATTAAAATTTTTAATCGAGTTAATTACAGCTTAAAAATTAATCGTAAATAATCTCAATTAATCGCAATTCAAACCATCTATAAAATATGACAGATTTTTCTGTAAATTATATATATATATTCTGTAAAATAAATTGTTGGAATGGAAAGATAAGACACAAGATGGATATATATACATTCAACATACGGTACATAAGGACTGTAGTGGGCATTTCACTCTACTGTCATTTAAATCTGTCTATGCTGTCCTCACTCCGAAGTGTCTACTTTTTCCAAAGCTAGACAGCTAGTGAACGACGCCTTAATAATTAGACTTCTTCCTTTTTCATCTGATTTATTAATAAAATAGCCTCAAACCATTGTCCTCTTTAGACCGTCGTAAAACTACAAAAAAAAAAGTACACAAGCATTGCATTAGCAACAACATTAGCTTAGCACGCTATACAGGTTCACTAAATATAAACAAAAAGCGTCTCATACAAAAAAATATAACATTTCGCTTACTAACATTATATGTACATTCTTTACAACAACCATACTTACGGACAAATCTTGTCCAAGGATCATATAAGCACAACATTATCAGCCCGAGACGTCGTGCAGCCATAATGAACTGGCAAGAAAACAATAAACCATGTCGCACAGCGACCACAAGAGTTCGCTGTTGGACAGCACAAAAAGCCTTGCTGTAAAACTTACCAAAAGGCACAATACTTTCTGAGCGGGACATGTGCGTTAATTGCGTCAAATATTTTAACGTGATTAATTCAAAAAATTAATTACCGCGCGTTAACGCGATAATTTTGACAGCCCTAATTAATAGTAGTAGTGGTATGTGTTTTACATAAAATAAATTTGATCATATATTGTTTAAGTCCAGTTCTATATTGCCAAGGGTTCTTGTTCTAATGTTGAGCAACTTGTGTTGTGGCTGTGGGTTTAGGCTATAAATTCTATTTAAATTTGATTTAAAATATTTCACTTATTTTATTTATTTTAAAATTATATTCATTTTGTTGCTCCAATTTGCAAATATCTTGTGAAAAAAAACCCTGTTCAATGGGGAAAAAACGTTTTGCTTTTTTTTTTAAACCCATACATCTCAAGTAACACATTTAGAGCTATAATTGTAATACCGTGATACCGCAGTATTTTTGCTTAAGGTTATCGTACCGTCAAAATCTCATACGGGGGTAAATTCTTGCAGTTTTTAATAATTTCCTTTTTATTTTGGACAATTTCCAGGTCATTTCCTGTTGATTTCTGGTCACTTCCGGCTCATTTCGCTGCATTTCGGGGTAACTTGTAAATTTTTGGATCATTTCCTGTTTATTTTAGAGTATTTTCAGGTCACTTCCTGTTCATTTTAGGTCACTTCAGGCCAAGGGCGTAGGCTTGGTCTTAACATTGGTATGGACGATATATCAGCAAAACCTGCATGTACACTTTTTGCTGGGGACGGGACATTAATAAGACCAAACATATTTGGTGAATGGTGGTCAGGGCTACATTTCTCACCAATATGAACCCAATTAATTGATAGGCTAAATGATTAATGCAAAATAAATCTGTATTGACCTATACTAACTTTCACACTGCAAATTTATAACATCTTAATCTGATAAATTTTGTTAAATCTAGTCAAATAATTTTCTCAATTTTTTTTTAGTGTTAAAGGCTAGTTAAAAGATTAATGCGTCAGATTCTTCCACTTAAATATTACTACTTTTTTGTATTGAGCCCATACATCTAAAAGTTGGTCGTTTTTCACCTAAATCAAGAAAACAAATTCTTTCAAATAATGTTTTGAACAATATTCTCAAATTAAGAACATTTCTGACGAACAAGTTTTTCTTTTAAGATTAAATATACCAACTTTTGCCTAAAATAAGTCTGTTAATCTTATTTTCAGCTAGTTTTTCTTATTTCAAGAAATCTCAGTAAAATCAACTTGAAGCACTGTAGCAGTAGCAACATTAGTGGAGTGTTCCCCACCACCACAACATTGATGTTTTTTTTACATTAGTTACAGTGGCTGCTGGTGGCGGAAAAAAACTTTCTAATATCCCTCGTCTTTGAAGGGAGCAGGGGAGGCGGCATGTTGGATTTCTGTCGGCTGTGAATGGGTGTGTGTGGGTTGGGGGGGGTTCAAGTCATCAGCCAATCAAACGTGTGTTTGAGGGGGAAAAAATGGACTGGAACATTCAGCGAGTGAAAAGGGGTCAGTGTAAGTCTGAGCATAATGAAAGTACTGTTATTCACTTAATAATGGTAGGATCAATTCTATCCTGACAACATATAGGAAGGCAATCTAAATGACCTATATAACTGAAGTCATTATATAATGCAAATAAGGTTGCTTAAAAGTTAGTGGGGATAATTTGAGCATCCTGAAAAGTTGCTAGTTTTATGTCCCTACTCCCTACCGTCCCTATGCAAACCTAAGCCTTTGCTTCAGGCACATTTTGGGGAATTCCAGGGTCACTTTTGTACATTTTTAATTCCTTTTGATTTCGGAGAATTTCCTGTTGATTTTGGGGCTGCCATTGACCGCGTTATACGTCCAGTCCATTTCGACTGGGAGGTCCGAATGGAAGGCTTGTCCGTTCACCCCTCCCAGTCCAAATGGATTGGACGTCTAGCGCTGTCAATTGCAGTAAAAGAGTTAAAAGACTGTCATGTCAGGTGTTTTAAAGAAAATCTTAATTCATGCATGCAAGGGTTAAAATGAGTTAAAAGCCCTTGCTTCTGAAATAAAATCCTATTGGACAATTTTCACAAGTTGAGAACCCTGTGCACAGCACCATTTGACTTCTTTTACCATCCAGTTATTCCTCCCATCATTAGCTGAGTGGCCACCGAGTACTTTTCAGCGATGGGACCCGAGTTACTCCCGAATACTCGACTCCACCACTGATGCCGTCGAGCATACTCTGTCAGATCCACTACCTCGTAAACCTCCTCTTCACTTTCCGGCTCTTCTTGGCCTGCCGAGAAGAAACGACAAAACAAAACGTAAATTACGAAATAGGAATATGAATGGAGCGCCAGTAATAGCAAGTCATCCTCAAATGACAACGATATTAATAGTAATGAGTCATATAAACGATCACAGCATCCGATTACTGTATTTAAAGCGATCCCGTTTGTCAAAACAATTAAAAAAAAATATCCGAATAAAAATCATCCCCGCACCTTCGCTTTGGTCCACGGTCGCCATTTTATTTCACAGGATGTTGACAATATAAACCACGCCCACTTGATGACGCGCTGCCACGTAAACTCGGTGACTTTATTATTGAAATATCAGAACGATTCCGATTTGACAAGAGGGCAGTCTGAATTGGATTTTAAATTGAAACATGCATTAAAATGAAATAATCGATTCAAAGAGGATATAATCATTTTATGATAAAAAAATACACCATTTTACGATGCAAAATTTGATTTTAAACCAATTAACGCGAGTTACAATTGACAAATTCTCACGCTGACCGGTACGCAAATGCATCGCGTCTTTTATTAAACACGACAAAAACTATAGCAGAGAAGTCATATGGTGGTCTACGCGCAATCTGATTGGCTGAAACACAAGGTGAGGGCGTGGCTTAAACGGCGCGTGGGTTCGCTTCGGTGACACAATTAAAACAACTTAATCTTGTCGGCCGAAAACGCGATTAATTGAGGAATACTCACACTTCGGGTGATGCCTTCAGGTACTCGCGATTGAGCCGGGCTTCGATCGGGAATCGGGAGGAAAAAATGTGACGTTTGATGATCGGCGCGTCCCCCGGAAAGGATTTACTACATCGAATCGCATCTTTTCAGGCTGGGAAAAAAGTTTTTGATCCTTCTCGTTTCTCGGCGTCCCTCTGTTCGATTCGGCGGAGCGAGCCGATCGCCTCTGCCTTGCGATTTTCCATGCAATCGTGCAGTGTGTCTGTCGCCGTCGCTGCCTGCGCTGCTGCTGCTCGGAGTCTCGGCTCAGCTTCTGATGGTGCTGGTGATGAGGAAAAGAAAATGGCGTCGGGAAAAGCCAGTCAAACAGAGGAGGACTTTCCGACACTGACAGCCCAGGAGAGGGACGCTTTAGCCGGGATTGACAGGTGGGAACGGGGGAACCCGTCCGCCACCTGACGTCTAAAAGCGTTCAATCGAGCGAGATTTCTCGGCGACTAACGGCGAGCCGCCTATGTTGTCTTTTTTTTTTTGCTTGCAGCTCACTGTTTGGATTTCAGAAGCTTCATGAAGATGGCGCCAGAACCAAGGCCCTGTTGATAAAGGTAGCGAGACTAAATGTACATTTGCAAACAGACGTGCATTTTGCTCCAAAACGCTAACTCGGTTAATAGTCGAGTAAAATGCACAGCGGGGAATCGGCCCCTAAAGCGGTTTTAGCTAGGTTTTAGCTAGCGTTAGCGGGCGGCCTTCTTGCACAGTACACCGAGGCCACTTAGCCTGTTAGCATGCTAGCTCGCTAGTCAGCTCTCTTGCACCTGCGCCCGTTCCGCTCCCACTGTCTCGGTTAAAAGCGACTACGACAATGACTAAAACGTTGAATTTGTGTTTTGACTATATGGTCGTCAACATTAGCGTGTCATAGCGGCTTGTCTCGTAGCACCACAACACAAACGTCGTCGACACGCTTTTGTGCAGCACGCCACTTTAATAAGGATTCTTTCGTCATTACGTGCATAAAAGTTGAATTTCATCACCTAATACTTGAATGAATAAACCCCGAACGGCGAACGCTCTTTTTGCATGTGTTTTCGAAAACAATACGAGCTGGGTTCATATTAGGTGCACGGAATATGCATTTGTATTTGTAAAGATGACTGCTGTGACACGCGAAAATGCAAAAGTGATTCCACTGATGACGCACGGCGTTATTTGTGGTCGTTTTTTATGCTTATAAACGTTATTTTGAATGTTTAAGATGGCCAAGATGGCGTGACATGGCGGACTAGTGATGGAAGTCTAGATGTGTTCTTGGATGTTTTTTTTAAATGTATTGAAATTAGGGCTGGGTTAATCATTTCAATCGAGTGAGATTAATTGCGATTAAATGCATTCTGTTTAATGTGGAGTTGTTTAAATGAAAGCATTTTAAAATTGTGCCGGATAATATCGACAACGGTTTTCCTTAGCTGTTTTGGGCCAATATGCATGTTTGCATGTATTTACCCACATTTATTATGATTAAAGCATCCAGTGTGGCATCACAATACAATTAGCCATAATATGCTAAATCGACAATAGCATATATCGTGGGGGCGGGAACTTCTGGGTACCTCACCATCAGAGTTTTTAATCTTACTTTAAAAAAGTAATTAATTACAGTTCCAAAATACTTCTCCCAAAAAGTAATTGCGTTAGTAACTCAGTTACCTGAATGTAAGAGTAATTAGTTACTTGGCAAAGTAACTGGTGATAATTTTCATGTCCCCCCCCCAAAAAAAAAAAAAAAAAAAAAAACAAACAAACCCAGGTCACACAATGTGAAGTTTAAAGGGTTTTTGGGACACTTGGCCCTAGCCCAGTTCTTTACCCCAAACTTAACTAGACACAGGGGTACTGCGGATATCGCGATAACTAGATAGTAACCTTTGCTATGTGTAGAAGTCATTTAATGCTGTGAATCAACCGTTAAAGTTGTTAAAATTGCTCCCGTTATTGCGTTAGTTCCCTTTTGTCTATTTTCGACATGTGTAAGTTTTAAAACTGTTTCATCATACAAAGATAGATTTAAGTTAGGTTTTGCCGATTTAGGAGCATTTTAGATAAAAAGTGACTTAGGTTTGCTAGGAAGGTTCACTACAACAGAGCCTTTATGAGAAGTCTACTGCTTAAAGATGGCGGCTGTTTACTAACACATCTAGTTCTTTATTATACATGTTGCTAATGCCGCTGTGTCTGTCATTTGCATCTAGTTCTGTATATATGTGATATCTACCGAAGCATCATGTGGGCGTAGTTTGTCGGCTATCAGCTACACCATGATTTTACAAGTTGGTTTTGGGGAAAAAAAGTGTGCGTTATATTCGGGACATTACAGTTCTCCTCAGACACATTCTGCTATGTTAGCTGCACAACAACTGCACGACGCTCTCACTGTTTACGTCTGCGCTGTGTAGTAAAGCATTATTTTACACCATATTCGTGTTGACCATATGGCAGCTATGCGCTCCTCCGAAGTCGGCTGGTTTGTCCAGCGGTCATTCTACAGCTGATTCTCCTGCAAACAAGCTGTCCTCCCCGCAGCAGGGGAACGAGTCCGACAAGCTGTAACTTGCTCTCCGCCGGGCAGGTTGCCGATCGGCGAAGACGATCAACAACTGCGCTGCCGTATGACAAGATCCCGTGTAGTTTTGTGTGATTTTTCGCTTCAAAAGGCGTGAATAAGACTTTGAAACATCACTCGGTTCGGGTTAGCATGTCGGCTAGCTGTCACGCTTCGTGGTTTGTTTACGCTCTCCCAAGCTAGGGGCAGGGAAATGACAAAAGCCGGACTAACGCGGTAGCATAAAATATCGTTTGGGAGGTGCAAGAAGTGGACAGTTTTGACCATTATGGAGTAATTTTGCCATGTCGTACTGAATAAATGCATTTTTAATATTTCATATTCCATTTAGCACAAGACTGTTATTTGTCATGACCATACCATTTATTTAGCAATTGGGGAAAATATTTCGATAAAAAGAATATCCCGTAAAAATAATGGAGTAGAGAGACTGAAATAATGACATTTTTCAGCTCTCTTCGTCACATTTTCCATGTTCTGAATAATTCCCTCTCAATGGGCTGAATTCTAAATCAGATGAAACGATGACCCTGCCGACATCATCCTCCTGTTGGGGACGCTAGAGCCCTATAATGGTAGGCGTGGCTAAACGGCAGATTAAAAAACAAATTTCTCTTCATCTGCACTTTGCCAAATTGTTGTATATAGTCGAATTGTCTCAAAATATAATTGTAATTCACATGATAATGCTATTTGGGACTTTTTTTTGTCCCGTCATAGGCACTTTAACTCAATTCTGTAAGCAGGGACACGTTTTCCATGTAAATGCCCTAATCCGTTCCAAGCTCCCCAAAATTCAGACATAAATCTTTTCAAATGCATAAAAATGCATCAAAACATATAACAAATCCGTGTTACGATTGGATTATTGCACAATAAACATATATATGATCTTTATTCAGGAATGTCACAATGGGTCCATAGCACACACACCAACCAAAGAAAGAAAAGAATACCGTACATACGTAGAGATAGTAATAAAGTGACTAGAAAGAAAAAAGAAAAACAAAACAGAACATCAAGAAAGCACTGGCTATAAGTGCACAGCAAGTAGGCTTTTGCGCCAATGGCGCCACAGGCTGGAACTGTATCTAAAGCTCTTTGTAGGGTCTGCTAAATTCATTAGAATACTATTTCCAGACTCATTTAGCTGATACATGAAGCTGTACATCAATTTCTTAAAAGCGCCTTAAAGGTGGGTAACCCAGAGCTAACAAATAATCGGATGGCGCTGTAAAAGCCTCAGGGCATCATTGTAGGCTACATTTAGCCTCTGCATGGATTTAGCCGTGTACCTTGACCACGGGTGAGCAGTGTAAAACGGTGGGCAGTACGCCCTAAACAGTGAGGTTTTAACGTGGAGGGAGCACATTAAAAAAATCTTCTTTTCAGCATGTTTGCCTGTGCATAAAGTTTACATTGACGAAGAATATCCCTGTCATCAGACATTGCAAATATTCAGAGCTATTTTACCCAAAGAGAACTGAGGGAATATAGCCGCCCTATCTTCTTTAGAACATACAATCACAATGCTACTTTTCCCTGCGTTGTGTAAAACGTGTAAAATGCACAGAACAGAATCTGCCTCCAAAGTGGTTTTAGCTAGCTTTAGCGATCAGCCTTCTTGCCGAGACCACTTACCTGTTAGCATGCTAGCTTTTTAGTTTGTTTGCATCTGTGTGTGATGCCGGAAACAATACTAGGGAGGTCCAGATTTTTTGACTGACAGCTGTGACAGATGCGAAAATGCTAAATTTATACTGCTAAATACGCTTGGTGTTATTTGTGGTCGTTTTCGATGTTTACAATGCCCAAGATGGCGGGACGTGGCAGAGTAGTGATGATAGTCTTGATGTTTTGTAGGATAAGCTTTTTAATGTGTTAAAATTAGAGCTGGGCAATGGTAACTCGTTTAATTCGCAATTAATCGCGTAAGATTCATAAGGAATAAACGCATTCAGCATCATGGCAGATTGAAAAATATTTAGCAAACTTTTATTTTAAATGTACTGATTATTAATGAAATATGAATCTATATTACCTCACGATACAATGAGTTAATGCACAGTTAAAATAATTAACTCGTCCAGTGTTGAGTTGTATTGTGTCCAGGGCTGGACTTTTTTATGTATTAAAACTAGGGCCGGGCAATGTTGCTCATGTTAATCCCGATTAATCTCGTGAGACTAATTGCGGTTAATTGTTTTCTGCTTAAAAACCAATTCATAAGTGTTTAGCACACTTTCATTTTGAATGTTATGTAATAAGAATGAAATATCAATCTACGTCAACTCACGAGACAATACGTTAATGCGCAGTGAAAATTACTGACTGTGAATTAATATGAGCTAACTCTTGAGTTAACTCGTTTGGCCTTAACATGTGTCTTGATGTGTTGTATTAAAATTACAGCTGGGCAAACGTACTCATTTTAACCACGTGAGATCAATTGCGATTAATCGCATTTGCGTCGTAACGAATTCAAAAGTAGCAATTCGCACAATTTTAAATGTACTACCGTATGAACTAGGGATGTCCCCGATCCGATAACGTGATGGTAAATCGGGCCATTTTTCAGAGGATTGGAATCTGGTGAAAAGGATCGGGTTTTTAATTATAACAAATATATACAGTTGTACCTTTACATACGAAGTTAATTCGTTCCGGGACCTTGTTTGTCGGTCGAAATGGTCGTATGTCGAGCAGGATTTTCCCGTAAGAATACATTATAATTCCATGAATTTGTTCTGCAGCCCAAAAACCTTAATATTGCTGGTACTATTACAAATGGCAATTACACATATCGAAACAAATAAATTATAAATACATATGAGAATAATAATACAGCATAATAATACCTGTAGTAATGTAATGAATCTGGTTCTAATGTGGCGGATGTGTTTTGCGTGCAGTACCTGAATGCACAGCGTGGCTGAAGTGACAGTGAGATAGGTGCGGTAAATGTTTTACTTTCTCTTTTAATGTTCTGTTGTTGTTGGCGTCAACTGAGGCGGACAGTTGACCTGTTGTGTTGCACAATTACGGAAATAAATGATTAAAAACCTGACGAAGCTGGGGATTTCTTTGAAGATATTTCCACAATAATTGTCACCTTATAAAGACTGACAAAGAGGTCGGAGGAGGACGGTCGAGATCGTAGACATTCTGCGGCCGTATTGTCGAGCCAGTTCATGGACGCGCACACCACTCTTATATTTTTCGATCATGTCCATGTTCATTTCAATAGTAAGCGTCACTTTTTCTGTTTTTCACCACCTGCACTAACCTTCTTGGAACCCATTAGATGTAAAATTTGACTCGCCATTTGTTTCTACGTCAGATGTCGAAAAGATCTTGTCGAAGAGATCTTATGTCGAAGTATCACTCTGTATATACAGTATATACTGAATGTTAGAGATGTGACCGAAAATAAGGTGAAATAACTAAAAACGTGTATAATATCCAAGTCCAGGTAGTCCCCGGGTTATGACGTACCCGACTAACTTGATTTTGACTTTACGACACCTGAGTCACGTCGATTTTTAGGGGGGGGGGCGGGGGGGCACAGGAAGGGTAGAGCAGGTAGTACTTCCGCACACGAGCACATGTACACACGAAGAAGACGTCTTTGCGCACACGAAGAAGAGCTTAGTTGAGAGAGCGGTGACAGCTGCATGCCTGCGCTCACATTTGTTGCTTGTGAAGCATCAAGAGGCAACAGCTGTATATAACATTTTTATACTATTTATTGTGCGTTTTCAATTGTGGTCGAATACTTGGGGCGAGTTTGTCATTGTTTTTGATGGTGTGCGGACGCTAACTGCTAGATGCTAATGCTAGATGTTATTGCTGTATCAGCAGCTACAGTGGGGAGAACAAGTATTTGATACACTGCCGATTTTGCTGGTTTCCCCACTTGTAAAGCATGTAGAGGTCTGTAATTTGTATCATAAGTTCTCTTCAACTGTGAGGGACGGAATCTAATACAAAAAAAAAAGAAAATCATGTTGTATGATTTTTAAATAATAAATTTGCATTTAATTGCATGAAATAAGTATTTGATACATCACAAAAATCGAACTTAATATTTGGTACAGAAACCTTTGTTTGCTATTACAGATACCAAACGTTTCCTGTAGTCCTTGACAAGGTTTGCACACAATGCAGCAGGGATTTTGGCCCACTCCTCCATGCAGATCTTCTCCAGAGCCTTCAGGTTTTGGGGCTGCTGCCGGGCAACACGGACTTTCAGCTCCCTCCATAGATTTTCTATCGGGTTCAGATCTGGTGACTGGCTAGGCCACTCCAGGACCTTAAGATGCTTCTTATGGAGCCACTCTTTAGTTGCCTTGGCTGTGTGCTTTGGGTCGTTGTCATGCTGGAAGACTCAGCCACGACCCATCTTCAGGGCTCTCACTGAAGGAAGGAGGTTGTCAGCCAAGATCTGGCGATACATAGCCCCATCCATCCTCCCCTCAATACGGTGCAGTCGTCCTGTACCCTTGGCAGAGAAGCAGCCCCAAAAAATGTTTCCTCCTCCATGTTTCACGGTTGGGATGGTGTTCTTGGGTTTGTACTCATCCTTCGTTTTCCTCCAAACACGATGAGCCGAGTTTAGATCAAAAAGTTCAATTTTGGTCTCATCCGACCACATGACCTTCTCCCATTGCTCCTCTGGATCATCCAGATGGTCAGTGGCAAACTTCAGATGTACTGTACATGCACTGGCTTCAGCAGTGGGACCTTCCATGCGCTGTAGGATTTTAATCCATGACGGCGTAATGTGTTTCCGATGGTTTTCTTCGAGACCGTGGTTCCAGCTCTCTTCAGGTCATTGACCAGGTCCTGCCGTGTAGTTCTGGGCTGATCCCTCACCTTCCTCATGATCAGTGATGCCCCTCGAGGTGAGATCTTGCATGGAGCCCCAGAACGAATCAGATTGACCGTTAACTTGAACTTCCATTTTCTAATAATGGCTCCAACATTTGTTACCTTCTCACCAAGCTGCTTGCTTATTTTCCTGTAGCCCATCCCAGACTTGTGCAGGTCTAGTATTTTACTCCTGATGTCCTTACACAGCTCTTTGGTCTTGGCCATTGTGGACAGGTTGGAGTTTGTTTGTTTGAGCATGTGAACAAGTGTCTTTTATACAGGTAACAAGTTCAAACAGTGCAGTTACTTCCGGTAATGAGTGGAGAACAGGAGGGGTTCCTAAAAAAGAACTGAGAGCCGAAATATTTACTAGTTGATAATGTATCAAATACTTATTTCATGCAGTTAAATACAAATTTATTATTTAAAAAATATACAATGTGATTGTCTGGATTTTTGTATTAGATTCCGTCACTCACAGTTGAAGAGAACTTATGATACAAATTACTGACCTCTACATGGCTTGCAAGTGGGAAAACCAGCAAAATCGGCAGTGTATCAAATACTTGTTCTCCCCACTGTACTTGTAAACGCAAATTTGAATTGCTGTTATTGTAGATTAGACTGACTGACTTAATTTTATTTTATTTTAGTTTCACTCTGCAAGTGTTGATGTCATGAGCAGCTGAATAAAGTCAGCAAACCACACGGACGTCTGACATGGTCATTTCGGAGCTTTGCTCACTGTCGAGCTAGGACTTAGCTCCAACGTCTTGGCATGGACAGGACCGACGTACAATGTTTGACGTATAATGTTTTTGGATGGTTATTTTGTGATTTGGCGGGTATGTAGGGGTAGTTAAAAGGGTTAATTCCGACTTAAGTGGAAATGTGAGTTAAGGCGTAGGAACCGTTTTTGTATGGTACTACCTGTATCTTTAAAGTAGCCACTCTTTGCTCTTATTACTTTTTTGCATACTCTTGACATTATCTTGAAAAGCTTCAAGAGGGAGTCATCTAAAATTGTTTTTGACTTCACAGGTATGCCTTTTCAGGGTTGATTAGTGAAATTTTATTTGTATATTAAATCGTCTGGTTGTCTTACGTCTCTGACCAATCTTGGGGGTAATTTACATTGCAATTTTTGTGTAGCGATCGCAAATGCTACTCATTGACAGCCAACGAACACTTAATTTTTTCATTAATAACAAATCTTAATTCCATAATTTATTTACACTTCCCCCTTACTAAGGTTGTTTTTTCACAACAGAAAAGGTAACAACAGTGGCATTCGGATACCATTTTAATTTTTTCCCGGTCATTCATTGTCTGACAGAAGCAGCACGGCAAAATGCTACACTAAAAAATAAGTAAAAATATCAAAATGGCTTACCTCTTGGTCCTCTGAAGGCCCATGGCCCCCAGCAAAATGTTTACTGTATATGAAATGTGAATGGCTTCACCTTGCTGGCGTTAAACTGGTCTTTTGGACGTCCGCGCAAGTTGATCCATTCTTCATTTTTTCCTCCAAGTTAGAAGAAGAAGAAAACATCCTTCATATGTCGTAATGTCTAGTCGTTTTTACAAGATCTATAGCAGCGGTGTTTACTCTTTTTTTTTTTTTTGAAAGATTACCGGCGAAAACAAGCAGAAATAACATGGACTGTATGCGAGGGCGTGTCTATGACCCACTTCCGCGGTACGATGGCGATGTCACGGTCTAAAAATAGCTTTCGTGCGGTACGCTATTGGAGGCGTGAGACCCATATTTTGAGTGTCCCAAACTTGCCGTGAGTTTCAATTTCTGATGGGGTGCAAAATCTGACAGAACACGTGGAAAGCACCCACCCATGGGGTTTCAGAATCTGCACCTTTGAAACTAATCGGTTGTTTTACATGGTTATGCTGCGGCACAAGGACACAACACTTGTGTTACAGAATGGCCTCGCCTTTACGTGGTGACGGCGAAGACGCAAACTTTTGATTCCGAGCTCCAAAGCGGAAGAATTCGATTGCGTGGATTGAGCCGCAACAAATGCTCTCGTGCCGATAATGTCAGCACTCGCAAACGTCACTTTGGGCTAAGGCTGCAGCTATGGAATATTTTAGTAATCGAGTATTCTACTGAAAATTCCATCGATTAATCGAGTTCAGTGATCCCTCGTTTTTCGCGGTTAATTGGGACCAGAACCTGCTGCGATAAGAGAAGAACCGCGAAGTAGCACCCCCCCCACTAAAAAAAACAAAAAACTTTGTGTGTGTGTAATGTATTGTCAGATTTCGCATTGGAAAGAGATACGTATAAGACATGTTTTTTCACTTTTTCCCCAAAGTATAATAAAAAAATGTATGTTAAATGTTCATGCTCAAGCTGCTCACTTACATACACACATTGAGTTGCCACAGCAACTGTTTAACAAGTTAAACGAAGATTGACACATTCGGCGCTTTCGAAGTTCGTGACTCTGGCAAGATCAAACACAAACATCTGTCAATCATCATTACCTTTAATAAGCAACTCTAGTGCTCGTGCAGTGCCTGACAAACAAAGAGCAGGGACAGGGAGCGAGCGAGACTGAGACTACGCCATTGGCTCGGGACAGTTCATCTGTATTCATTATTTTTTTAATTTGGAAAAAAAATTCTTGATGGACTCAGGGCGCTAAGTTTGAAGTGCGATGTAGCGAGGGATCACTGTGTTCGGATATAACTTTTTTTAGGTAAAGAGCTATTATAAATATACATGAGAAAAACAAGATATTTCACCTAATATTGAACCATTTTTAGACTGTCAATGTCTTTACAATGTACATTGTTGAAAACAGCCAACCGTTGCATCTCAAATGTGACTCGAAAAAAAAAAAAAAAAAAATTCACTGCTTTCACTCAAAACACTTGAGATCTTATAAAAAAAATAAAAGAAAATAAAAAAGAAAATAAAAAAAACCATCTTAATTCTTACCTAAAAATGTAATTACGCTTGATAAGACACGTCACTTAAAAGTGAGGTATTTTTCCCCACATTTTTCAATGTAATTTCCATTTGTTTCAAGGTATTTTTAAGTTAAGTTTTAAGTCGGTCTACAGTAAATTGTAAGTACTGATAGGATTTTGAGTTTTTGTAGTGTTCAAAATAAATATATGATACCTGCTGTATTGGAGCACATTAGGCACCAGTGCTACTTGGTGTCTTATGCATCAATGACTACTGAGCTAAATTTGACAGTTAGCATTACGTTTTCATTTTTCACCCTCATCACTCTACAGCGCTGTGTTTTTACAGATTAAATAAAGCCTGTAGGAAAGACACGTTAGCCACGCATCGACAGTAGTCATAATGAATAGAAACCTTGCCCTCCGCAGGGTAGGGCTGGGTGATATGGCTTTAAGCACGTATCACGGTAAAATGAGCAGATTTAACTCGATAACGATAAATGATGATAAATTCGCCCAAGCGGACTGTTATATAATTTGAAAATCTGAATCAATGCATTAAATACAGATTAACCGTTTCTCGTTGATTTATTTACCAGCTTTCAATTTTATTTACCAATTGTACATGCAGTCTAAACATTAGGTATAGACTATAAAAATTTATTGTAAACAATAAGAATTCAAGTATGAACATTTATAACAGCTTGTATGGCTTGAACATTGTACATTGGCAAAATCAATATGCCTGTGCAAACATGTCATTGTAACACAAATGACTTACAGCTTGAACAGTACACTTCAAAAAGATAACTTATTGTTAATGGCTGCTCTGACATAATTACTAAAGTTGCACCGATACCGATACCAGTATCGGCAGGGGGCGCCGATCCGGCCCGAATTGGTGGTATCGGTATCGACGAGTACCAACATGTAGGGCGCCGATACCATCTATTGGCATCACTTGAACGCAAATGTACTGTCCCCCACACGTGAGCTAACTTCCCAGATCCCGATGCACAACATCTGTATGTCTTTGTCTCGAAATTACCAATCGAAATTAACTACTTCGCCCTCAATGTTAAGGGTGTAAAGTACAACGCATATCCGCGATGTTACGCTGCTCATCTAACATGGCATTCACAAACGATTTGCATGCGTAAGCTAATGCCTGTTAATATAGCACCGTTGGGATCAGAAAGGTTAAACCTGTGGGAGACTCGGCAAACTCATGGTTTCATGATGAACAATAATGCAAATTAAGAGCGCCGTACTTCAAACTCGTCCTGTTTATGAAAGTCGATTGTCATATGTGTTGTGCAGTAATGAGCAGAAGTGACTTCTGTGGCCAGAAAACACTCAAGCGGCGTAGCGCGCACACTAGATATCATCAAATAGCAACCTAGATGTGCTACATTAGACCCCATGCCATTAGCTGCGTGAGCCCAGAGCGACGCGTAGTCCATATACTACATTGATGAATTAGAAACCGCCATGACTGAATGGAAATTAAGCAGGCCAAATCAATCCATACCAGTGACTATAGATAATGCTGCAAATACTGTTAATTCAGTACATGTTAGAGATGGACTCGGACCACAAATAGGATGTTTTGCTTATATGGTAAATATAGCTGCTAAGAGAGCTGCAGCAATCAACAGTGCGCCCAACTTTACAAACAGTAAAGATTGTTCTCAGCACTTACAGTATACACAAAATTTCGTCAGATCAATAAGAAGTAAGCACATAAATATTATGCACTAAAATGCTTGTTTACATGATGGCACTGTTATTTTTGCTTGTTAGCAAATAAAAAAATAAAAAAATAATAATAACAATTGTATTTTCTGTTTCAGAGCATTAAATGTATTGAATTGTATCGAAAATCGTACCGAACCGTGACTTAACTGTATCGTTGCATCCCTTATACGTACACATATATATATATATATATATATATTAGGGCTGTCAAACGATTAAAATTTTTAATAGAGTTAATTACAGCTTAAAAATTAATTAATCGTAATTAATCGCAATTCAAACCATCTATAAAATATGCCATATTTTTCCGTAAATTATATATATATTCTGTAAAATAAATTGTTGGAATGGAAAGATAAGACACAAGATGGATATATACATTCAACATACGGTACATAAGGACTGTAGTGGGCATTTCACTCTACTGTCATTTAAATCTGTCTATGCTGTCCTCACTCCGAAGTGTCTACTTTTTCCAAAGCTAGACAGCTAGGGAACGACGCCTTAATAATCAGACTTCTTCCTTTTTCATCTGATTTATTGATAAAATAGCCTCAAACCAATTTCCTCTTTAGACCGTCGTAAAACTACAGTACAAAAAAAAAGTACACAAGCATTGCATTAGCAACAACGTTAGCTTAGCATGCTATACAGGTTCACTATACATAAACAAAAAGAGTCTCATACAAAAAATATAACATTTCGCTTACTAACATAATGTACATTCTTTACAACAGCCATACTTACGGACAAATCTTGTCCAAGGATCATATAAGCACAACATTACAACGTAGGCGTCAGCCCGAGACGTCATGCAGCCATATTGAACTGGCAAGAAAATAATAAACCATGTCGCAAAGTGACCACAAGAGTTCGCTGTTAGACAGCACAAAAAACCTTGCTGTAAAATTTACCAAAAGGCAGAATACTGTCTGAGCGGGACATGTGCGTTAATTGCGTCAAATATTTTAACGTGATTAATTAAAAAAATTAATTACCGTGCGTTAACTCGATAATTTTGACAGCCCTAATATATGTATTTTTATTTTTTTTTGCAAACAGAGTGGTATCGGAATGGTATCGGTATCGGCCGATACTGCACAGCCAGGTATCTGTATTGGTATCGGGCCCAAAAAATGATATCGGTGCAACACTAATAATTACTCAACACAAGTGTTTACTTCAAGGTTTTAGCTTTTTTTTCCCCAGTGCATTTTTTAATACATGCAAGCACGGATGAACCTCCACCCAGACACAGTCACATTAAAGCTATATTGATCTTCTGCAAATGAAACATTTAAGATTTTATGATGGGAGTAATGACTAGGCCTGTCGCGATAACAAATTTTAGTGTGCGATAATTTATTTCATAATTTATTGCGATATGCGATATTATTGCACCCTCCAATTTAAAAAAAAAATTACAATAACACTGTGAGAATACAGTATATATTAAATAGATCACGTACACCCATTTAAACACAATAATTGTTTACTCTTAAATTAAAAAATACTTTCTAAGAAATCACAACTAAAAACAATAGACCATGCCTCTTTTAAGTAAAAGACAGCATTATTAATACTGCGCAGAAACACAGAATAAATAAAATGTTTGTTTTTTTTTAAAGAAAAAAATTAAATTCCACTTGATAATTTAAGCATCTAGGCAAATGAAAATTGTTTCCCCTCATAGCTACTGCTATGGCGTTCCATGTACAGTGGTACCTCTACATACAAAGTTAATTCGTTCCAGGAGGTTGTTTGTACATCAAAACGGTCGTATGTCGAGCAGGATTTACCCATAAGAATACATTATAATTCCATTAATTTGTTCCACGGCCCAAAAACCCACTCTGCATCCTTAATAAATACTGCTGTTACTATTACAAATAGCAATTACAAAGAGCAAAACAAATAAAATATGAATAAAAATCAGAATAACAATAATATAATACTAGCAATAATAATAATTATAATAATACAGTACACTACCTGTAATATTGTAACAAATTGGGTTCTAATGTGGCTGACTTTTTTTGCTGTACCTGAACGCACCGCAGGGCTGACGGCTGACGGGCTCCGGCATGCCTGGGATGGTCAGCAGTCAATCCGGAGCACTGACGCGGCTGGTATCCGTTGAACAATAGGATATAACGGGAACAAATTGGCTCCGGCACGATTTTTTGCCGGACCCAGAACGAAAACGCATTTTGCATAGTTGGTAATAAGGAAGCCGAATTTTTAACAGCACTTCAGCCGCACGCGCGTGCACGGGAGGCGATAAATCGCAGCGGAAAAATTACTGCCTTCATTTTTATTTACCGTGCGATAAATGGAATGATTGCATATTGCGACAGGCTTAGTAATGACACAGAATTAAGCACATACAGAAAAATAGCTGGGGACATTAAACGGTCATATTATGATTTTCACTTTTGGATTGTACTTTATGGTGAATGCTTTACCACCACAAAAGCTATCAGAGAAATCACACACAGACAGAGATACAAAACAACGCAACATACTAATTGCTAGATGCAGTCCGTGCCCAATCCACTCATTAAGTTCAGCCGTTTCGACAAGGTTAAAACTGCTATCCGACTCCATCACATTCATTTGTAGCGTTAGCCGCTAGCGTTAGCCTGTGGTGGTTTGGCCTGGCTACCAATAGAAAGCTCTTAAAGCACCCTCTCCAGAAATCGTGAGAACAAGGGAGGACAGCGGGTGAAAGCCCGTCTGAATGCCGCCAAGAGTCTACTTAATGTCAGGTGAAAGTTTGGCGAACCTCCCTTAAAGTGCATGTGACACGAAAAAGCATGTTTATTTCATTATATACGCGGTATTTTATGCTCCTGAATGATATGGACCGCTTGGATGTGTGTGGAAGCGATCGCTGTATTTATTTAGTTTTTTGAATCCCGCGCCATGAAAATGAGTGACTTCCGGCTTCGGTCTTGCATTGAGGAGGAGGGCGCTGTGACGTGTACGGGTGAAGGCGCCCTCTTCACTAAACAGCCGTACTGTTGTGTATGAGGACTAAGGATTCAGCTGATTTTGCGGATTAATACGTTTATTTTTCGCATAACGCCAGCCAAAAGGCTGCAGAAAAATCTTGCTTTATGAGGGAGGAGCGTGTGCGCCTTTTTGGAGTTTCAAAAGGTTCCCATTCACCGTGGATGTTGGCCAAAACAAGCCCTATGACTGTGGGACCATTGGACTTACGAGGAAGTGAGTAAACATCTTGTTTTGTATTATGTCAAATACGAATACAGCGATTACAAAGTAAACACTACAAACTTTCTTTAAATAAAGGACTACTTACGTTTGATCATTGATAGGCATGTAAAAAGCTCTCCTCATGCACATTAGCTGCAAAACAGCTGCAGGCACCCTCCTCCGGGGAACGAACTGTACATTGCTCTCCGCCGGGCGGTTTGGCGATCCGCGAAGACAATCGACAACCCAGTCGTCATGTCGAATAATCCGGGCTAGTTATGTGTGATTTTCCGCTTCGAAGACTTTGAAACATCACTCGGTTCGGGTTAGCATGTCGGCTAGCTGTCACACCTCTTGGTTTGTTTACATTCTCCGAAGCCGGGGAAGGGAAATGACATATGTCCGATTTAGGTATCATAAAATATCGTTCGGGAGGTGCGACACTAAAGGTGATGTCGACAGTTTTGACCATTAAGGAGTAATTTTGCCATGTCGTCCTGAAAAAGTGCATTTTTATGATTTCATATTCCATTTAGCACAAGACTGTTATTTGTCATGACCATGCCATTTATTTAGCAATTGGGGAAAATACTTGGATAAAAAGAATATCCTGTAAAAATATTGAAGTAGAGAGACAGAAACAATGACATTTTGCAGCTCTCTTCGTCGCGTTTTCCTCGTTGTGAATAGTTCCCCATCGACAGGCTGACTGGTCCTTCTCAAGCCATTTATTTAGCTATTGGGGAAAAATACTTGGTTAAAAAGAATATTCTGTAAAAATATTGGAGTAGAGAGACTGAAACAATGACATTTTGCGGCTCTCTTCATCGCGTTTTCCTCGTTCTGAATAATTCCCCCTCAATGGGCTGAATAGTAAAACCGATCAGCCCAGTCTCCCGCTGACGTCATCCACCTGTTGGTGACGCTAGAGCCCTATAAAGGTAGGCGTGGTTAACCGGCAGATTAAAAGGCTAATTTCTTGTCATCTGCGCTTTCCTAAATTGTTGTATATAGTCGAATCGTCCCAAAGTATGATTCTAATTCACATAATAATGCTATTTAGGACTTTTTTCTCCTGTCCTATGCTCTTTAAGCTGCACTCCATCGCGTTTGCTTGTAGCATTAGCCGCTATCGTTAGCCTACCGGGCTTCTGTTTGTTTGGCTTCTTGATAACCACGTGACTCCATACGTAAGCACACTGACTGCTTTCTTAAAGGGGAATGAACATAGCCGAACAACAGGGCGTCAAAGCGGGAGGAAAATACTATATTTTCTTAAATCACCGAATTTACCGACATGGTCAAAATTAGTTTGGTCATCAAGAACAATTTTGGTACCGGTTAATTTTTGGTTTACCGCTCTGCTCTACCGCAGGGCTAACGTTACGTTTGCAAGGTACGGTAACGTTAATCTTGTTTAATAGTGCTACATTAACTTAATTTTACCCCGTCCTGAGTATCGCTCCTCTGCTCACGGAGTAAACGTGGTGCCTTCGGTGGAGCTGCAGCATTGAAGATGTGCTGTAGTGTTATGCAAGTGGTGTCTTACAGTAAATGGATGAAACAGTGTTCGCCTTGGTCTCAAGCTTGAAATACTCCCACACTTGTGACATTTTCTGCTTTTTCTTTGTGTCTTTCTCTTTGCTTTTGTAGGCTTCTTCGTCATTACCTCAATATTCATGCATGGTTGAAATCAAATATACAATGGGGCAAATAAGTATTTAGTCAACCACTAATTGTGTGAGTTCTCCCACTTGAAAATATTGGAGAGGCCTGTAATTGGAATGTGGAAAAAAAATCCACAGAAAATCACATTGTTTGATTTTTAAATAATTTATTTGCAAATCATGGTGGAAAATAAGTATTTGGTCAATACCAAAAGTTTATCTCAATACTTTGTTATTTCCCCTTGTTGCCAATAACGGAGGCAGAACGTTTTCTGTAACTGTTCACAAGCTTTTCTAACACTGTTGCTGGTATTTTGGCCCATTCCTCCATGCAGATCTCCTCTAGAGCAGTGATGTTTTGGGGCTGTCGTTGGGCAACATGGACTTTCAACTCCCTCCACAGATATTCTATGGGGTTGAGATCTGGAGACTGGCTAGGCTACTCCAGGACCTTGAAATGCTTCTTAGCCACTCCTTTGTTGCCCTAGCTGTGTGTTTGGGATCATTGTCATGCTGAAAGACCCAGCCATGTCTCATCTTCAATGCCCTTTTTTCACTCAAAATCTCTCGATACATGGCCCCATTTATTCTTTCCTTTACACAGATCAGTCGTCCTGGTCCCTTTGCAGAAAAACAGCCCCAAAGCATGACATTTCCACCCCCATGCTTCACAGTGGGTATGGTGTTCTTCGGATGCAATTCAGTATTCTTTCTCCTCCAAACACGAGAACCTGTGTTTCTACCAAAAAGTTCTATTGTGGTTTCATCTGACCATAACACATTCTGCCAGTCCTCTTCTGGATCATCCAAATGCTCTCTAGTGAACCGCAGACGGGCCTGGACATGTACAGGCTTCAGCAGGGGGACACGTCTGGCAGTGTAGGATTTGAGTCCCTGCCGGTACATTGTGTTGCTGATAATAGCCTTTGTTACTGTGGTCTCAGCTCCCTGTAGGTCATTCAGTAGGTCCCCCCGTGTGGTTCTGGGATTTTTGCTCACCGTTCTTGTTATCATTTTGACGCCACGGTGTGAGATCTTGCATGGAGCCCCAGATCGAGGCAGATTATCAGTGGTCTTGTATGTCTTCCATTTTCCAATAATTGCTCCCACTGTTGATTTCTTTACACCAAGCGTTTCACCTATTGCAGATTCAGTCTTCCCAGCCTGGTGCAGGTCTACAATTTTGTCTCTGTTGTCCTTCGACAGCTCTTTGGTCTTGGCCATAGTGGAGTTTGGAGTGTGACTGACTGAGGTTGTGGACAGGTGTCTTTCATACCAATGAGTTAAAACCGGTGCCATTAATACAAGTAACGAGTGAAGCGTCGTTGGACCTCGTTAGACCTCGTTAGAAGAAGTTAGACCTCTTTGACAGCCAGAAATCTTGCTTGTTTGTAGGTGACCAAATACTTATTTTCCATTCTAATTTGGAAATCTTAAAAAATGAAACACTGTGATTTTTTTTTTTTTCCCACCTTCTGTCTCTCATGGTTGAGGTTTACCCATGTTGACAATTACAGGCCTCTCTAATATTTTCAAGTAGGAGAACTTGCACAATTGGTGGTTGACTAAATACTTATTTGCCCCACTGTATCCGCCGCCTCTGTCTTCTTCCTGTACGCACGTGACGTCAGCGCATTGTGCCACGTTAAAAGTAGTCCAGGCAAACCGTCATGCGTAGAGCTGGCAAAATGATTCCTCGAGGCGGAAAAAAGTCCTCGATAAATTTTTAAAATCAAGTTATTCGAATTATTCGAGTAATCATTTCAGCTCTACTTTAGGAATGCACAGCTGCTGCTAATAAACATTAAAACAGCAAAAATGGCGGAACAGCGGCTTTACTGTTTTATATTTTTAATTTTAATTTATTTTCACGTTTTTGGGCCTTTTGAAGCAAGAGAGAAAAATACATGGACGCCATTGCTTCGAGTTTTTAAATTTTTTTTAATGACAAACAGTATTATACAATCATTTAAACTTCATTTAAACAAATACGAGTGAAAAATTAAATATACAGAAAAACTGTGAACAAAACTGCAAAATTAAACGTAGGGAGGGAAAATAGAAAATGAATAATTATTAAAAAAAAAAAAAGTCATTTCTTGGATTGGGCGGGTATATTGTTTTCCGGGCTGAGGAGGTTGTTGTCAAGGAAGTGCATCATTGGCCGTCGCCTTGTAAAACTGCACTGCCCTCTAGGGCCTATCATGAATATTACATCATTTTCACGTGGAATTGCGACATCGTTCGAATGGAGACCGAACCATATA
This sequence comes from Corythoichthys intestinalis, assembly GCF_030265065.1. Taxonomy (NCBI): domain Eukaryota; kingdom Metazoa; phylum Chordata; class Actinopteri; order Syngnathiformes; family Syngnathidae; genus Corythoichthys; species Corythoichthys intestinalis. The sequence goes on from NC_080396.1 coordinate 71,395,982, forward strand.
CAGGTAGTCCCAGTTTACGAAGAGTTCCGTTCCTGCGCTGGCCATGTAACCTGGATTTCTGCTTAAGTCAGAATTAACCCTTTAAATACCTCAAAACAACCTCTAAATTAAAGAGAAAAAAAAAACTATCCAAAAACATGTATTATATGTCATTGTACTGTCCTTGCCAAGACGTTGGAGCTAAGTCCTAGACATTGAGCTAAGCTCCGAAAAGACAATGTCGGACATCTGTGTGGTTTGCTGACTTTATTCAGCTGCTCATGACATCAGCACTTGTAAAATAAAACTTAAAATAAAATGAAATGAAATTAGTCTCATCTTCAATAAGAGAAATTGAAATTTGTGTTTACAAGTAGCTGCTGATACAGCAATAACAAACGATTAGCATGTATCAGTTAGTGTCCGCACATCATCAAAAACAATCACATAAACTTGCCCCAAGTATTTGATCACAATTGAAAACTCACAATAAACACTACAAAAAGGGTTATATACAGCTGTCGCCTCTGGATGCTTCACAAGCAACAAATGTGCGCGCAGGCTGTCACCTCTTCACTCGGCTGCTTCCTCTTGTGTGCGTGTGCCGTCACTGCCGGGTGTGGGGTGGGCGGGTGTGTAAATGCTCTCGCGTGCGGAAGTACAACCTACTCTATGCTTCTTGCGCCAAAATAAAAGCATGCATCACAAAATAAAAGTCAACAAAAAAAAAATGGCCAGACGCAGGCGTTGTAAAGTCAAAATCGCGTAAGTGGGGTTGGTTGTAACCCATCCCCATTTAAACGGCCACTAAATTGCTCGAGCCCCCGGGGTTGTAGAACCTATGCCAAGGCAAAGGGCAATAATTAAAAATAATAATAATAATACACATGCGTATTTTTCGGCCAAGTGTTTCCAATATTCGGTTTCATCCAAGAATCCTGCTTTCGGTACATCCCTAACCATATATTTATATATATATGTATATATATGTGTATATATATATATATATATATATATATATGTTAGGGGTGTGCCACCTTAGGCAGCCCTCGATTCCATTACAATTCAAGATGCTACAATTCGATTATTGAGCGATGGTCACGGTTATCACGATTATCGATGCATCGTACATAACTAATTATTAAAGTAGCCAAACAAATTTATGTCTATTATTTATTTACTGGTGCACAATAATTATTGGTCCCATAATTATCGGTCCGATAATAGGAATTATGACGTCATCCCGATAAATCCAATAACATTTTTACTAGGACCGATAATATGATATGAACTGTTTTGGCTTTACATTTTACACACTAGTATGGGAAATCAGTTGACCATTTGCGGGGCATTGCTCCCACCTGCTGGTCAGAATAATTCACTACATCTGTTTTTTGTTACAGTAGTTTGGTTCAATCACTTACACATTGCGGTGTCCAGCGGTAGCATTGACAGTCGTGAATGCTTTCTGTTACGTTTCCGCCTCAGAAATATATGTAAGTATTTTATGTTTACCATAACATATGGATGTGCAATATATGTTTACGTCTGTGGTGAAGGGTCATATGTACAGAACTTCATAAGTTGTGTTATAGAAGCCAGCCAATGCTTTAGTAGCTCAAGCTAGTGTGCTATGCTATACATATAATACCGGTAGTTGTGTATATAAGTGTATTGTGCAGTTTGTTGTATGTTGAGTATTGAATATACCAGTATGTATTTTTCTGTTGTACTTTCACAATATTAAGACGAGTTTCTTCCCATAAAAGCAAGAAAAGACCAAACCTTGTGGTTTATGGAAGTGCATTCATTCTTAGCTGGCTGTCGGGCAGTGCAGAAGTGAAACGCACTGTTTTGTTCATGTCATTATGAAAAATTTGGTGAGATCAAAGGCAAATCTATGTTGAATCCACCATTATTTTTATTTTTTAAACCTCCAGGTGTTCAAAAACATTTTAAAAAATTATATATTTATTATCGCGCATCGATATCGGTATCTGCTTTGAGGAGCAGGAAGTTATCGATATCGGTATCGGTTTCAAAAAATGGATATCGTGCACCCCATAATAATTATTTAAAATATCCTAATGATTTAACAGGAATGATGCCCATACAACAAAAAGCTGCCCTTTAACTGTTGTTTTACAAGAAAGTGCAACAACATTAACCATTTTAAAAGAAGTACATATTTCTCAACGTGGCCAAAAAACACACAGCTGACCTCGAGATACTTTTTCACAAGAAGGTGCAAAAACATTAGCTGTTTGAAAGGCAGTACTTATTTCTGTCAACAATACAATAAAATTTACACTTGTGGAATGAATTCCACATTTTCTGGAAACAAAGTGTCTTTAGAAATAAGACTTTTTTTTTTTTAAACCAATATACTTTGTGTTTACAGATTTCTACTTCGCATGTTTGTAGTGTTACCGACGTACTTAATCGTGGTTTTAAACATTCTGCATCTGGAGTAACTCATGTACACCACCAAACAACGCACAACTTCACATGGAAATACAGGTTAGCGAAGACGCTAATTAGCATAGCGCTCGGTGCTAACTAGTAACATCTCAAAAAGAACAATAAAGGCTAAACAGTACAAGAGGGTTCGTGTACTCACCTCTGATAGACGGACTCGGGACTTAGCAAAACACTAGGGACTTTTTCCAATTAACACGACTTGAATCTACTGCTGGACAACTGAAAGACAAGGAGCAATGAACTCTCTCTTCCCCTCTCGCTCTAAAAAATAACTTCGGTCCCTGCCTGTCTCATACACAAATTTATTTTCCAGTCTTTTGAAAGGGGTGTAAATTTCTTACTCAGTAACCCGCAGCATCCATCATAATGTTGTGCGTGTGTCCGTTAAAGGTGTCCGGGCAGCAGACGTGTTTTGAATTTCGTTCCGCTTCGAGCGGCTGTCATAAAGTTATTAGGAAAAATCAGCGTTTAACAGCAACATTTATGAATCGTAATCGAATCATCTCGTGTCGAATCGCGATGCATCTAATAATCGATTTTTTGGCATATCCTTTATGTATATATATATATATATATATATTTTTTTTAAGGGCTAAAAAGTAACAAAATATTCCCGAAATGCAATGGCATTGCCTAAGGAAACAAAAATATATACATTTTATACTCCGCAACACTCCCAGAAAAAGAGGAAGCACTGGAAGCAGAACAGTACTGTAACATGTTTGGAACTTTTGCAAAAAAAAAAAAAATAAATAAATAAATAAAATAAATAAATAAATAAAGGTTTTTTTTTCGGTATCAGATCGGGACTAAGTATAGGCATACCCTCAAAATCAGGTGACCTGGGTGCAAAAATATGCGATCGGGACATCCCTTATTTGACCGAAATAATGTACAGTATATTAACTCATTAGATGCCAATGACGGCGATAAACGTCCAAGGGTTTTTCTGGAAAATCAAACAAAAAGTCTGACGTTTGTATGTGTTGCCTTTAGGCTGTCCGCTGCTACGATTCCCTCATCCTCAAGGCGGAGGGCAAAGTCGAGCCTGAGGTCTTTTGCCAGCTAGGCCACTTCAACCTCCTCTTGGAGGATTACCCAAAAGGTGAGTCTGCTCCGAGTCCTCTTTCAAGATCATTTGATTCCTACGCTGTGGTTTCACTACATTCCCTTTTTCACCGCAATTACAGCGTTATCGGCATACCAGAGGTACTACAGTTTACAGTCAGACTACTGGAAGGTAAGCTAGCTCTACTGTGCTCGTTGTCTATGATAAAAGTTAGACTGGATGATTTTAGTGCTTTTTTTTTTTTTTTAATTGTTGCACCAATACCAATATTAGTATCTGCACCAATATGGACCTAAAATGTCGTTGGTATTGGCGAGTACTAAGAAATCACGTGCTGAAGCTGTGCAATAGGGGTGGGAAACGTCTGGGTACCTCATGATACAATACTATTTGCAGTACAAGGCTCACAATAATGATGATCTCACAACATGGCGATGCAACAATTTTTGATACATGGGTCAGGAAATCATTTGGGGATGTTCAGCAAAACAACTACCGTAATTTTTGGACTATAAGGCACACCTGACAATTAGCCGCCACCCTCCAAATTTGACATGAAAACAGCATTTGTGATGAGCCACGCTGGACTATAAGCCGCAGCTGTCTTCGCTGTATTATGGGATATTTACACTAAAAGATATTAACCGGTAACACTTTATTTGACAGCTGTATAATAAGTCCAAATGAACCACCATAAACCTTTGAACCAATTGGCTGCAAAGCTTCATTGCTTCATGAACCTTCATTTGGCCATCACTGCTCCCTTGGGAGAGACAGTCAACCTCTGCCGCCACCTGCGGTCAACACTGTTGTCATCCAACATGCTTCCTAGCATGCATTGCAGCGCAACATATGTATATAACAATCAAGATTAATGTTCTGTGCTAATTATTTCTTCAATTACTGTTCCAGTTGTTTCATTAATTGCTAGCTATGGTATTTGGTAACACTTTTTTTGACGGTGGTGCCATAAGACTGTCATAAGACTATCATAATTATGACAGGACACTGTCATGAGCATTGTTGAACGCTTATAACAGATGTAATTTAGTGTCGTCCGGCAAATGGTCTCACTTTTGAATGGATGCCAAAGATCTGAGCTGGACATAAATGGAGTTAGTGACGTGATTTGCCGGATGACACTTAATGACATCTCTCCTAAGCATTCAGTAATGCCCATGACTGTGCCATGTCATAATTATGACAGTCTTAAAGATGCCGATGTCAAATAAAGTGTTACCTTTTAACTAGGGGTGTAACGGTACCCTCGGTTTTGAGGTCACGGTTCGGTTCATTTTTGGTACAGTAAAAAAACAAAATGCAAAATATAAATGTGCTAGTTGTTTATTACACACTTTTGTACTTTCAACAATAGGAACATTAGCCTGTACAAAGCTAGAATTCTGCTTAAAAGGTAGCGGGTATTTAAAGATAATCCAACAACAATTTGCCTTTCAGACCCCGCGTATTGGTCAGCTTTCTTTCTGAAAGAAAAGTCCTGTCCTAAAGAGAAAAGCAATCCCAATGACAAAGATTTTAACATGTATTTTACAAATGAAATGCCTCAATGAATTTCTTTTTCTTATGAACGGTTTTCAAAAGCTTTATTGGTGGATTTTCTCAAGTTAAAGCGCCACACAGAAATTAATACATTTAATTGTGTAAGCAGGATGGGTGTATTATTCTTTTTTTTTTAATTACAGGTGTTTTAGTTCATTTCAATTTATTTTAATTAAATGGGCTATTATTTATTTTATTATATGTTTATATTTGACAAATGTGATGTAGTATTAATTTAAATTGTATATGTTATGTTGTATAACTTTAGTTCCTATGTGAATATTAGTTCCTACTTGTTTTGTTGTGGTAAGAGGGTTTTGTATTGAACACTGGGCCGTGTTGGTTATTATTATAGCAGAGAAGACAACAGTAAATCAACAAAGACAAGTCAACTGTGCCCTGATCTACAACTCAAGAGATCTGATGGACTCAAAAAGTGGGTTACGATTGCATATTAGTTTGAAAATCGACCGGATCCACCGTATTTTTACACGAGTGACTTCCGGTCTGCCCGATGTATTGACGCAGGAGGGTCGCATCTCGCGTCAAATAATAAACTCTGCTGTCCTTTTCGCGTGCGTCGCGTTGATCCGCTTCTGGGACTGGTGTGCATTGGCTGATTGACTCTAACGCCCACGTTTCACTGCGTTCTCGCGGCGGCCACGTTGTCGCGCCGTTGACGTTTCTGGACTGTCCTACCATGTTGCTCCTTATTATAGTAGAGAAGACGGAGTAAATATAATCTACACAAAGAAACTGTAACCCGATCGACTCACAGCCTCCAAAAATAAGGGTTATATTACGCCAGAAACTCGTTCGGTACGCGTTCGTTCCGAAGCGACTACCACGTACCGAAACGGTTCAATACTATTACCAGTACCGTTACACCCTTACTTTTAACCCAAATCAACAAATAAGCCGCACTGGACTATAAACAGCAGGATTCAAAATGAGAGGAAAAAAGTAGCGGCTTATAGTCCGAAAATTACGGTAATCAACAGAAAAACAAGCTATTTTCGTCCTTCTGCTTTGAATTGAAATTAGTTTATCACTCGTACATGTCCAATCCGTTTGAACTTGGAGGGTGGAAGCGAATGAACGGACAGAAGGGACATCTTTGGCCGTCAGTAGCAGCCAATGCCAGGCATTTCATGTCATTTCCTGTTGATTTTCGGTTACTTCTTGTTGATTTTGAGGCATTTACGGGTCACGTCACTTCCTGTTGATTTTGGGTTGAAAATGAAGTGTCGTAAAATGAACAGAAAGTGAGCAGTTAATGCCCACAAATGACTCGATGTGAAATACTGGCATTGCTTGCTTGTCTTGTCCTGTCGAAACCCTATCCGACCTATCTTCCCTTGTTTTATCTTTTGGTTGCGGTCTAGACATTATACCCATTCACGACGCTAGATGGCGCCAGATATGTTCTGTCATGACAGATCTCAGCTACTCTCAAGTTTAACCAGTTTGCTTTATTTAATTGCAGTGTTTTTACTTATTCAGATTTGTTTCAAGATTGCAGTTACAGTTAGACTTCACTTTGATGGTTAATGCAGTTATTTCAATTTTGTTGTTTTATCACAATAGATTGGTTTATTTACATTTCAAAAACCAGAAGCCATTCATTTTCGAATGTGATTGCACTTTAGTGTACATATTTAAATGTTCAGATATTAAGATTTGAATGAGGCAAAATAACATGCTTTTTCTCTCACATATATTGTTATAATCATTTGTTTCAGATGTACTGTAATTATTTTCTGTATAAAAATGAATTTGGTTTTCAAAAAGTCTTTTTTTTTTTTTTTTTCAAACTTGAGTCTTGAAAAAGAGGGGGTCGTCTTATAATCAGGGCTGTCTTATATTCGGGCCAATACGGTACTTTATATATTTTCTCTAAAATCATGGTATTGGTACAGTATCGGCTGTGTTGAAATCTGTATCGGCAGTCAAAAAAATGGTATCGGTGCAACACAAGTTAAAACTTTTGTACCTACTTTATTGATCTGAATACAAGTCATGTAATCCCGCACAGAATGCTGCCTTTCTATATGGCCTGGGAATGGTCTACTTCCACTACAACGCCTTTCAGTGGTGAGTAATTTGATTAATTGAATCATTTCAAATTAGTTTTTTTTTTTTTTTTTTTTCCTATCCAGTTTTTTGTCACGCCGTGCAACCCATAGGCTTTGACCGAATTGCAAAAGATGATTGCAAAAGTCATCACATGCAACTATTTCATTTTTTTTTTGTTTTTTTGGGCTAAGATAAAATTTGTGTAACTGTAGTCCACAAATTCTAAGCATGCATGCTATTATATATATATATTTTTTTTTACTTTAATTAAATATTTTTTTCCCCAAAATTAAATAATAAAGAGAATATTTTTTGTTTTTCATTAAATCCAAAAATGGGGAAAAAAAGAGCTTGTTTGTTTTTTTGTTGTTGTTGTTGATTAAAAAATGGAAATAAAAGATAAAAATTTAAAAAAATATTTTTTTATAAGAAAAATAGACTATTTAGTTCATTTTTCCTTTTAATACTGTTGTTTTAATTGCAAAAAAATACAGAGAATATTTACTTTTTTTCAGTTTTTCAATGGATCTAAAAAAGAGAAAATGTTTTTATTTTGATAAAAAATTGTAACTAACATATAAATATATATGAAAATGTAATATTTGTTTTATAATAAATGAATAATGATTAAAAAAAAGCACATTGACTCGTATTTTTTTTTTTTTTTAATTTCCGCCTTTCTCACCTGCACCAGGGCGATCAAAGCATTCCAGGAAGTGTTGTACATCGACCCAGGATTCTCCCGCGCCAAGGAAATCCACCTTCGACTTGGTCTCATGTTCAAGGTTAATACAGACTATGAGTCAAGCCTGAAGGTAAAAATGATAATCATAATAAAGATTTTCACCCAAACTTTGAAGGCTGATCTTCATCCTAATGTTGTTTTGCAGCATTTTCAGCTTGCTTTGATTGACTCCAATCCCTGCACTTTGTCCAAAGCTGAAAGTAAGTGGACACGCGTTGAATCCACATTTCAGTGCTTTGTCTATTCTCTTCATTTGTCGACTTCTCTCCCCTTATTCTGTTTTCCTTCAGTCTTTTTGTCTTGCGTTTCCTTTCTTTATTGTTCTTTTTCGCTTTTTCTTTCTCCAAATTCTTTTCCTATTGCTTTTTTCTTTCTCATTCTTTATCCCATTTTTCTTTTTATCCCTTCATTCTAGGGTTGTCCCGATCCTATATTTGGATCGGATCAACCGCCGATATGCGACAAAAAATGTGCATCGGTATCGAATCTGCCAACACTGAAAAATTCTGATCCAGACTCCCGATCCAGTTTTTTTGACAATCCGGTCTGGGGTTTCCAGCGCACTGATTTACATAATCCATTCCAGTTTTTGCTTTGGCTTCCCAAAAATCCGGTCCGCATTTTACGGTACACCTTCAGCACACTAGCATTACCGTCTCCCAATTTACCTCTGTGGCATCTCCTACATTATGACTGCAATGTAAATATAAAGTTTATCGGTAAAAATGTCAGTTGTCACCTGAGCATCTTGAAACGCTTGTCTTTGTCAAAAAAAATCTCCCCATCATGCTGGGACTGCATCCAGGGCAAACAGCTGAAGGGAGTGTGTAAAATAGATGGAGCAACAACGCGTGGAGAAGATTGGGGAGTAGAAGCCATTTTTGGTTTAAAATAGTATTATTTGCACTGAATTTTTTAAAGCCTTGGTACAGTTGTTCAAGAGCAGAGAACTGATGATGAGTTAATAGTTTATTTTCCACTGAGGTTTTTGTGTGTTTTGTTTTTTTTAAGACAGTTTACAATATTATTTGCACGTTTTACTGACTGAATACTAAAACCCTTTTCAACATGAGTCTGACAACCAAGTAAGGAGGCTAAATAACTTTAAACTTTAATACATGCTCAGATAGGCAGGTATCGGTATCTGATCGGAAGTGCAAAATAATATCGGGATCTGATCGGAAATGCAAAAACCTGCATCAGGACATCCCTACTTCATTCTTTTTCTTTCTCTCTTTTGTTTTGGTCTTTCGCTTTTTTCTTTTTTTTCTCATTCTCTTCCGCTTTTCTTCCTCTTTTTCTCTGTCATCCTCCTTCTCCCCTTTTTCTTTCTCTCTCTCGCTCGCTCTCTCACTCCACGCTGAGTGTCACTCAGGCAGTTTAGATCAGACACTACAGAGCTCCACTTAAAGAAGGTGCTGCTGAATTGGATTTTGAGCTGTTGACCTTGCGTTCACTTTTTTTTTTATTACCCTGCAAAACTTTGCAAAGTACGCAAGGACAAGATGAAAGCAGAAGACCTGTACTTCAATGCTCTCCATGAAAATAACCTCACCCCCCCTTCTTCTCTTGCAGTTCAGTTCCACATTGCTCATTTATATGAGATTCAGGTAAGATTCAGCAAATTTTCTCAAACAGAAACGGGAATATATCGGTATACATTCTTCTTTTTCATGTTTGGATTTAATTAAAAGGCAAACAAAATATTCTTTCTATTTTTTTTTTTAAATTTGACTAAAAGGGAAATAACATTAGGATTTTCCAAATTTTTTGGATTTTGAAAATTACAAAAATTATAAAAACTCTATTTTTATATATTTATTCATTCATATTTCATTTTTCTCTTTTCACAATTTTTATAATTGTGTGTGTATATATATATATATATGTATAAAGGAGGACAAAACAAATGTATATATATTTTTCTTTGAACCTGTTCTGTTTAGTTGCTTAGACACAGAGACTGGGAATCTGACTTGTCTCAATAGGCTGAAGGATTATAACGTGCCACATCGGAGTTTTGTGTATTGCCACTGTTTCCGTTTATATTGTTTTGTTTATTATAAAGCAGTGGATTGGGAAGGGTTTTGTGGGGACAGAGAGAAGGCAAGAACAAACGGCAGCAAATAAACAAGAAAAATGCATCATTAAATGCACATGCTACCTATTGTATGTAGCTGTACTATCGCGATTTAACTATATTTACCGGAGGACTCCATGTGCGGTGGTGTGGGGAAGAATGGAGGGGGTGTTAGCAACCGAAAGATAAAATGAGGGAAGATAGGGGTGCGATAGGGCTACGGAAATTAGAGATTTTATTTTAGTGAATAACATGAAGTTGATGCACGTAACCAGAGGTGGGTAGTAACTTAGAGTAGTTTTACTCAGCCATTCTTTTCACTTTTACTTGAGTAGATTTGTGAAGAAACACTAATCTTAGGCTACGTCTACTCTAGTACGGATAATGGCCTTAAATCTGTTATTAGTTCGACTATACTGCATGTCGACTACACTAACATACCTCTTGTCCGGATATGTTCTTAAACTGAGAAGGTAGGCGGTTTGGCTGGCTTGACTTGAATGATCCCATAATGTATTCACACATTTTTCTTGAACCTTTAAATGTACGTTGCAATAATATGCTTCAATTAAGTGCACATTTGTGGTCCTCCCATCGCGGACTACATGGAAATGTGCGTTTTATTACAGAGCTTGTCTCCCGCGTTGTTTCAGATCAGCCAGCAGCGGGGCAGGCCCCTCCCAACTCAATGCCGACTGGAGTATATAAAAATGTGTAGAGGAAAATTAAATCCCGAAAAGTGAACTGCATGGTACCCCAAGTCACAAAGCTGCTAGATCAGTTTCACTTTGATGACATTTACGCCTGTCAAAACTGTTGCCATTGTTATGCACAAGCACTCCTGGTTATGGTTTCCACTTCCAGGAAATATACACAGCGCCATACCATATGTTTGTATATGTGTGGTGAGTGTGCAACTGAGCATCGATTGTAACATCCCAAGTAATGATGTCAGGCTTCTGTTGTTGTTTTCTAAAGATTTGTTTCAATCACAACTTGACGTTTTCTAAAGATTTATTTCAATCACAACTCGACTACTGCTCGTAAAAGCCGAGCCTGCCCTCTCTTCACTCTTGCTCCCGAGTGATGCGTTCAAATGTGTTCAGTAAAAAAGCAGTGAACACAAAACTGAGTTCCCGACCCTTGGTCTAGAAGGTGTAGAAGTTTTGAAATTTCCCGCCGGTGAATAACGAGTATCCGATTCAGAGGTAAACCGCGCGGACGATGACGTAACAGATGGGGCTACTCTTTTCTACGCATGCGTAGTTTGCGCAAATGCAGGCATACCTTGCAGAACCTGGGGGGCCTTAAACGCACCTCAAACCTAGTGCGGACAGGTAAAAACAGTCGGCAAATTACCCCGGAGAAAATTATCTGTATCTTAATTATCCTTGTGTAGACGTAGCCTTACTGCTCTACTTTGGGCTATACTCGTCGTTGCATTTTTCCTCTTTATTCTTCATATTAGATTTTACTTCTTTTTTTTTTTTTTGCCAGACTCCAACACTGGCTCAACCATAATGACTCCATTATACCAATCAGGCTCAAGCTTGCCGTTCTATGTTCACGCCGGCTTGTTCAATCACGTGGCGTCTTTGAAGAACCGTAAAAAATTAAGTATTTGACATAGAGCATCACCGTCAACATGACTCGAAAGGCCGGATTTGAATCTCTCTCCCAGTTTTTATTTGGCACCAATTGACCACGGAACATCCGACATATGATCCTTTTAGTTTCATAATAGGAAATATCTTTTCTCCACTAGAGGGCACTCATGCTCTTTGGACTACTATTGCTTAATTTCTGTAGATTTTTCTCTCTCACTATGATTCAATATTTTTTTCTTTTTTTCTTTGGCTGAATGTGATTATGTAATAACGGTTCATATCGGTAACTTGGTGGTAAGAAACAAATTACCATTGTTATTTAAAAAAAAAAAAAAAAAAACATCTTAAGCAGTTAAGCATTACTTGAGTATTTTTTTCACCAAATACTTTTTTTTTGTACTTGTGTACATTTTTTGGATGACAACTTTTACTGGTAACGAATATTATTTTGAAGTAATGCTACTCTTGAGTAACATTTTTGGCTACTCTGCCCACCTCTGCACGTAATTGACTTTTTCTGGGCAACACAAAGCGGCCGGATCTGGCCCACGGGCAGCCAGTGTGACATCCGTGCTAATCAAGTAAAACAGTTGAGTGAAGGCCGTCTGGATTGAAAATCCGTCTTCTCTGCTTCTACTCAGAAGCGATATCGGGCCGCCAAGGAGGCCTACGAGAACCTCCTGCAAACGGAGGAGCTTCCGGCACAGGTGAAAGCCACTACCCTGCAACAGCTCGGTAAGACACGTGCTGCGGTTGCATCCGTCGGTGGGACGCGGCGACTGACCGGGTGCTTTTGTGACTCCAGGCTGGATGCATCACACCGTGGAGCAGCTCGGGGACAAAGCCAGTCGGGACAGCTACGCCATCCAGTGTCTGCAGAAATCTCTGGAGGCGGAGCCAAACTCTGGACAGTCGTGGTACTTTCTGGGCAGGTAGGTAGGCAGGCAGACTAAAACGTATGATAAAGTATCAATTTCCTCGACTGCTTTATAAGCCTTGCCAGGTTTCTCTTAGCATAGGTTAGCTCCGCACCTCTGAAAGGCAGTGTCTCCTGCAGGTGCTACTCTAGTATAGGAAAGGTCCAGGATGCCTTCATCTCCTATCGGCAATCCATCGATAAGTCTGAGGCCAGCGCTGATACTTGGTGCTCAATAGGGTAAGAGCTCATCACTTTCTATTCTATTTCTTCCAAAAGATTGTGTGGTATAGAATTTTTATCACTCTATATGCCACACACTCGGCCGTGGAAGATTTGAGAACGATTCACAAATATCCAATTTCCGATTATTGAATTATACCAGGTACGGGGCTTTACAGTCCCGGCCCGGCTCCCCCCTATTTTTAATGCACCACACCTCAAGGTTGTGGGATGGTTGGGACCTGTTGGGGGGGGGGGGGGTACCTCACGGTTGCCCCCTCACGACAGGCCCCGCCATCCCTGCACCTTGTTTAAATGCACCACACACATCATACTCCACAGGAGAGCTCCGGCAAAGGGCGGTGGGACGGGCGGCTGGGCAGAAATCCATGCTGCGGTCCCACTGCCCCAAGCCAAGCTCTCCTATTTTAATGCATACATTCCACTACCCTCCCCTCACAATCCCATCACGGTGCTGGGTGATGGCTGCCAGCCGGGAACCTGGCAGCCACAGTAATAGGGTGGTAGGTGGGTCCCACACTTTTTCCTCATGGCGTGGCTCCTGGGGTGTGGCCTCCCCTCTGCCTGGGCTGTCGGCCGCGGGAGTGGGGTGGGGGGGTCGGGGCGCCGATCTTGCATCGCCCCGTGGCAGTTCCTCGGCATTCTCCTGCCTCCGGCTTCCCCTCTTCTCTGACTGGGCATCCGCCCTGCGCTCCGTCGCGGGTCGCTGGCTGGGCGCCGGTGTATCAGCGGGGTGTTGCCTGCACCGGCGGGGGGCCCTGCCCTGCCTTGGGCTTAGTGGGCTGCTGGGGATCCCGTGGCGTGCCGTGCCGGTTGGGGGGCTGCGGCTGTGGCTCGTGGCCCGGGTGGGCGGGCGGGGGTGGGGATAGACGTGGGGTTGGTGGTGCGTCCCCTCCTGCCATCCCTGAAGGCCGGTTGATGGGTGCGCGGGTGGCCCGGCGGACCACCCTGGATCCTGGGGGGGGGGGGGGGGGTGATTGCTCCCTTGCTGGGCTGCGGGAAGAGGGATGGTCTGCGCTGGATCCCCCGCCCACCCTCCCTCCCCGGGCTGGCTGGGTGGGGGCCGTGGCCCTGGGTTGGCTCCCGCGTGGCTTCTCCGCCCGTCTGCGTGGCTGTCGCGTGTCCGGTGGGGCTCGCGTGCCGCGGGATGCGGTAGTGCATGCTCGGGTTGGGGGTCTTGGTGCCGGGATTGGCGATGGGGCGGCGTAGGGTTGGTCGCCAACGGGCTTACATTCATAAGAGATTCACATGATTACTGGGTTCTAGATCACAGAACTGATTTGTGTACACTCTACCTCTTTCAATCACTTAGCTTATCGACACCCCCACCCCTGTCCCCCTCTTTCACTGGCCAATAGGCCCCCACATGGTGTAAACCGGAAATACATCTCGCTGACGATGGCACCAGCATATTAATAATTAGTCTAGATGTTCTACGTATTTCTTGTTGTTGTTTGTGTATGTGTTTCTTTTCTTTCTTCTCTTGTGTTGCTTTTCTTCTGCCCCCCCCATAATCCCTTCCTGTTCGCTGCTTTGTCATAATAAAAAGGTATTTTGAATGATCACAATGGGAGTATATCAGATTCTCAATGTGAAACATTAAAACTGTTCAGACAACCCGGGCACTTAGACTTCCATTCTCTGTGTCAAACAGCTGAACAGGACAGGTTTTTAAAAAAAAAAAAAAAAAAAAAAAAAAAAAAAAAAGAATTATACCAGGTAAAGCAGAACTAAAACACAGTCAGCGCGGTCTTCAGGGTGCAATGAGGAGTGGACCGAGAGTAAATATCATGTTCAACTCCGCTGGATTTAAAAAAAAAAATACCTGACTGCGGCTGACAGCTGCTTCAAACAACGCCCAGTTGCTAGTTGCTACAAACATACGGCCAGATACGGCTATAGTAGATATCACATATATGTAGAACAAGCAAGAACATGCAAAATGACAGACGGCGTTAGAACATTTAAAGAAAACTACGGTAGATGCGAAATGACAGACTTGCCGTTTAGTAGTTGCCGTGTTGTAAACAGCAGCCATCTTAAAGCAGTAGACTTCTCTAGAAGGCTCTGTTATAGCAAACATAATTAACTTTTTTTTTTATCTAAAATGCTCCTAAATCGTCAAAATTTTGACTTGATGATGAAACAACTTTGGAATGTCGAAAGTAGACAGAAGGGAAATTATGGAATAACAGGAGCAATTTTAACAACTTTAACGGTTGATTCACATCATTAAATTTATTGTATGTAGTTTTAAGCTGCTGATACAGAATGGGACTTGAGTATTTTATTTACTGTTTTGAACTGTTGAACTTGATACTGAAATATTAGTTTGGTTTAGCCCAGTACTTCTCAAATGGTGGGGCGCGCCCCCCCAGGGGGGCGCAGAGCGATGCCAGGGGGGGCGCGAGTGACCTCGGGGAACATGCTTTTTTTTTTTTTTTTTTTTTTTTTGCCGTACTAGAATAAAGTGTACTTGCACATCCACTCCGTGGGTGGCAGTGGCGCTCTCATTTTCAAAGTGCGTGCAGTATTTTTGAAGTAAGCAAGAGCACACGGAAGAGACTCATGCAGAGCTGGACTCACGCAGCGACCCACTGTCTTTCTCACGTGTCCGGCCGAGAAGTGCCGTTTTCGGCTTGGGATCGTCACGACCACCGCCCTCACCTACGGTTCTCCCTCGGCCGCCGAGAATGCGCTTTTTTCGGGCCGTTTGCCTTTGACTTTTAATATAGTGGGAAATGAGGAAAGACCACTGTTTACTGAGTCTAAAAATGATTATAGCGGAGAAGCCAAATCAGTTAAGACGCCACTTCAAGACATTAGACCTCAATCTCACTGATAAGTCGCTTGATTGTTTTTCAGCGAAAATGTGCCGAATATTGCCAATTGTCACAATCGTCCCGCTTTGTCAGTGTTATATCAGTAAACCAGTGAGCACTGTGGTGAATCAGCGAAAATAAAAACTTTCCTTCTGTCCAGAGACCTTTTTCCCCCCTTCTATTCAGTTTTGTTGTTTTTTCGGTCAAATTTTTTGGCATGTTGTCCTGAAGAGTAAATGTTTCTAATCAATTTGAATTTGTTATTATTTACTGATTTTATTACATTTTATTTTTCAGTATCAAATGGTCAAAAATGTACCTTGAGTGTATTTTTACAGTTTGGATGTGACTTTTTTTTTTTTTTTTAACTTCAGGCAAATTGATGCGCATTAAGTCTTTTCTGTTACAAGCAACACAATGTTAAAAAAGTTATTCTTTATTATAAGTTGATCTATGTTACTTTTTTTCTTTAATAGAAATAAAGGACACAATGTTAGGCTGAGGCGTACTTATAATAGTAATATAGACGAATGATACTATTTACAGTGGCGGCAGAGAGTTGGGGGGGGCGCGAAACATTTACGTCTTCCTTGGGGGGGCGTAACAGAAAATAATTGAGAAGCACTGGTTTAGCCTAAGAGGATTTTTGAACAATTTTAGAACTAATGTACAAAATATTAAAAGGGGGTGGGGTGGGGGGGGATTGGGTAACATCAATAATCGATCTATGATCGAATCGGAGCCTCTGAATCGTAATCAAATCGATAGGTGCCCAAAGATTCCCACTACTCCCTCTACTAGTTCATGCTGTAACCATTTGACCCTGTTGATTTGTGATTTATTAGTGTTATTTACGTGTTTATTTGTACTTGAATAAAGAATTTAAGTATTCAAAAATGTTTTTGTGAATGAATAAGTGTCAATAAAACTTAATTTTTAGATTGGTAAAAAAAAAAAAAAAAAAAAAAAAAAAAAATTACATTAGTCGACTAATCGTTAAAAAAGTCTGCTGACTAATCGGGCAAAAAATAGTCGTTTGTCACAGCCCTAGAAGGAACCAATGAACAGGAAGTGACGTGAAAATGCCCTAAAATCAACAGGAAATGACGCAAAATGTACAAGAAGTGACACCTGAAAGTCCCAAAGTGTACAGGAAATTACCCCAAATGTACGAAAAGTAACCTGGAAATGCCCCAAAACTAACAGGAAGTGACCCATAAATTCCCAATATAATCAGGAAATGATTCAAAATGTACAGTGAGTGACACTGGAATGTACAAAATGTACAAATAATGACCCAAAATGAACTGTAAGTACCCTAAAATGAACAAGGAAGTCACCCGGAATTAATTCATTGTCTCCTATTGACAACAACAGACATTCAATTCATTTAAACTGGTAGTACTAGCTTGGAAAAAACATCTAGGTATCGATACTTTTGACAACCTTGTTTTCTTCAGACACGGTCTTGCCCTCTTTGAAACACAATCGGTTCTGTTCTCCAACTCGCCGCAGAGTGCTGTATCAGCAGCAGAACCAGCCCATGGATGCACTTCAGGCTTACATCTGCGCTGTGCAGCTGGACCACAGCCACGCCGCCGCCTGGATGGACCTCGGCACCCTGTACGAGTCCTGCAATCAGCCGCACGACGCCATCAAGTGCTACATCAACGCCACGCGCAGCAAGGCGTGCACCAACGCCACCATGTTGACGCACCGAATCAAATGCCTGCAGGTGGGTGGAGACCGGAGCGGCCATTTTGAGTCAGGGCCCAGTCGTCTACTAGCGTTAGTATATTTTCCGGACTATGAGTCGCACTTTTTTTCCGTAGTTTGGCTCCGCTTTCTGACATTGAGATCGAAAAAATGTTACGGAACCTAGAAGTAATCAGTTACTCAATCATGCAGGTCGAATAATTGAGTCATTGGATTACGTACATTTAATGCCTTGCAGAATAAATTTTAGGAGATGAAAAAACAAGTCTGTGCTAGCAATAATATTTATTTTGGCTTGTCAAGATTGCACTTTTAAAAGAGCATTAAATGCGAATATAAAAGTACCTGACTGTTTCTTCAAACTACAGAATTGCACTTACATTTCACAAGAGTAATAAAAACATTTAAAAATACAATATCTTAGCTTAGCCTCAAGCGGTATAAAAAAATTGAAGAGGATCTAAGTACAACAAAAGAACAATTGGCTAAAAGTCTCCTAGTTTAATGCTATAAAACGCAAACTTTTTTTTTTTTTAATTTACTAAGCTCATAAAAAATCGTTCTAACATATTCCCACAAAAAAATTCTAAATATACTTCTTAAATAAATTATGAATACATAAACAAACATATCAGGTCAAACAAAAGCTTTATGTTGACCTTAACAGGGAGCTGTTGGATTCAGCAAGTAGACAAGATATGTCATATTCACTGTTGCCACTCGAGGGCAGTGTATCCACCCAAATCGATGAAACAAAATGCAAACACTTTCAAAACAAACCATTGCAGCACCACTCTAAACAAATCCTTGAAGCAGCAAAATTTGATTCTAAGATTTTTTGTCTAATCGAATTACTCGAGTTAATCGATTAATCGTTGCAGCACTAGACGTAATATGACGAGAAAACGTAATTTTTTCAATATTAGATCTAATATTACGAAAATCGTCGTCTTATGAGCAGTTCAAAGTCATAATGTTACATTACGTAATTTAACGATATTATAGCTGTAATATTACAATAATAGTCATCTGTTGTAATATTACGAGATGAAAGTAGTAATATAACAAGTCATATATAGTTGTACGTTTAAAGTCATAACAAGAAAAGTGTTGAAATATTAAGTTGTTATGTAAATTTATGTAATATAAAGCTATTAATGAATACAGGTTGTACGATTACAAGTTGTAATATACCGAGGAAAAAGTTGCAATATTAGAAGATTAAAGTTTATTATTACCAGGTTAAAGTGATAATGTTACATAACCTTACATAATATAACAATATTAAACTCATAATAATACAATAATAAAGTCATCCACTGTAATGTTACAAGATTAAAGTCATAACATGAGGAAAAAAAGTTGTAATATAGTTTAAAGTCGTAATGTTACTTAATTTTACATAATATAATGACATTCAAGTCCTAATATCGCAACAATGAAGTCATGGGTTGTTATATTACGAGATAAAAGTCCTAATTTTACAAGACATAATATTCCGAGAAAAAAGTTGTAATGTTACACAACTTTATATAATGAAGTTAATCGTGATATTACAACAAAAAATTCACACTGAGATATTACAAGATTAAAGTCATAACGTTATAAGGAAAAAGTCGCATTAGTAAAAGTTAGTAATGTTACTTAACTTTAGGTATTATAATGATATTGAAGTCGTAATATCGCAACAAGTAAATGGGGGGCTGCGAGTCACGTCATCACTCGAAATTAATATCTCAAGCCCCTCCATTTCCTACAAGATGGATCTGAAGGGGTGCCATTTGTTTGTGCTGCTTTTGCACTTGTCGTTGGGACTGTTATTGAGAGAGTTGGTACGCTCCGTCAAATGCGACAAAGGGGCTTTGATTGACGTCCTCACTCGAAATTATAACTCAGTACAACGGTACCTTGCTTCAACACACGATCTTTTCGATATCCGATGTAAAATTTGAATCGCCATTTGCTTCGACATGTGACGACATGCTCGAAATACGACTGTTTATGACAGCCCCGCAGTTTATTTGTTTTGCCGGCAGACGGACGCACTGCGGATTTTCTTTTGAGAGAAACACGGGTTCAAGGTTAGTGCAGGGGTTGAAAAGGGTGACGATTACCATAGAAATGAAGATGGAAATGACAGAAAAATATGAGTGTGCATCCGTGAACTGGCTCGACAATACGGCCGTAGAATGTCTACGATTTCGACGGTCCTTCTCCGACCTGCGTTCGCCAGTCTTTATAAGTTAAGGTGACAATTATTATTGTGGTAACATCGCCAAAGAAATCGTCAGCTTCGTCAGGTTTCTAATCATTTATTCCATCAACTTGTGCAACACAACACGCCTACTGTCCGCCACAATTGTCACCAGCAACAAAACTAGGGCTGAACGATATTGGAAAAAACTTTTGGGGGGGGTTTATGATATATATTGCGATATACTGTATATTGCGATATCATAACTAGAAGAGTTTTCACCATATCTCTTGAATAGCTCTGATTGGAAAGACTTTGGTGAACTCACTATGAGCACATTGTATTCATTAGAGATGTCCCGATCCGATCACATGATCGGAAATCGGGCCGATTGCGCCATTTTTCAGAGGATCGGAATCGGGTGAAAAGGGTCGAGTTTTATGTTTTTCTGCTTCATGCTCATACAGTCTCTCACCCTCCCTCCTGCTAAGCAGTGCGACCAAACTGTTTTTCTTGATCACCAGTGCAGCTGGTGCTTGGTACTTAAACTTCATGATGAGTGACATGTTTGTAGCTTTGATCTGGCCAGGGACGCCCCAATAGCTCTACGATCAACGGCACAAATGCGTTAATCATTGTTAAGATTGGTACACAGTCTGAAATGTGCAGAGGAAACTCATTTATTGCGTAAGTGCAGCATAAGCGTCAAAGCCAAAAAAAAAAAAAAAAAAATTTTTTTTTTTTTCGGTATCGTCTCTCAAAATCAGGTGACTCTGACTCGGGCGCAAAAAATATGCGATCTGGACATCACTAGTATTCATATAATACCGTTTAATCCAGGCTAAGATTATCTGTGAAAGATGAAGATTGGTGTACGTAAAAGGGATTAAGGAAGCCATGTCGCTGCACAATTGCTGCTTCTTTGAAGAAATACTAAAGTTTACGTAAAAATAAAAATCAATCACACGTTCTGCGACAGGACTAGTGCGCATGCACACATTGCGATGCCGATGTTCAAACGATATATTGTACGGGCCTAAACAAAATGTTAAGAATAAAAATAAAATAAAATCTCTACCGTACTCTCTCAGTGTCACGTCAGCCACGCGGTGCGTTCTGGGACAGCACGCAAAAACGTCCTCCACGTTAGAACCCGACTAATACGTTATTACAGGAATTATTATTATCATAGTATTAATCTGATTTGTATTTATAATGTATTTGTTTTGCTATGTGTAATTGCCATTTGTAATAGTACCAGCAGTATTTATTAAGGATTTAGTGTAGGTTTTCGGGCTGTGGAACCAATTAACGTAACTATAACGTAATCTTACGTAATCTAACGTAATCCTGCTCGACATACTGTAGGACAATTTCAATTTACAAAGTCCTGGAAAGAATTAACTTCGTATGTGTAAGTCCCACTGTATCTATAAAATGATAGCAGTACACATGAAAGGCTTAAATGAATGGCACAATTTCGGATCCATTTTGCAATAAACGGGGAGCTGCATGACGTCGTCACTCAAAATTTCTATATCCATACCTCAAAAATGATAACGGCACAAACAAAACTTTTTACAGCACAAACAACTGACACCATTTTAGCCATAATTAATCAAAACAGGGGGCTGGTTGTTCCTCAGATTGACCTATAAAAGAATTGTAAATATCAAAAAAAAAAAAAAAACGATAGCAGCACAAACCAAACTTTTTACAGAACAGCTGACATAATTTTTATATAAATTTGCGTCTGATGGGGGGCCATTTTCACGGAGGTTTGATATCAAGTTGAAATTTTAGACAGTACAAAAATATAAAATATTATGCTTTCACATAACAATTTTTTTTCCCCTCTCGCATTTTTTTCCCTAGTGCGACTTATAGTCCAAAAATGACGTTATTTAACGTAGTTGAATGATTTCATAAAGTGTTTGAACTCTGTTAACACTCAAGTGTATTTCTCAATTTAGCTTATTAGCTCTTAAGGCTAAGCTAACAGCTGGTTTGTCGTCATCCGGGGTCCTGACATTTGTCTGGTCGTATTATATTTGCTTTGACTTTCCTCAAAACTGTAGCATTTTTCCCTTGCGCATGAATCACAGTCCCATTAGTTTGTATTGAGACAGCAGCTTGTCTTTAAGGGTCATGTCACGTAGATGTTAGCACCCAACTTTTCACACATTAGCGCCATGACGCTAATTCACTTGTGCTATAACCATTGCTAATTTTTTGTTTTTACTTTTTTTTTAATTATTAATTGATCATTTCGAGGTCATCGTTTTTTTGTTTTTGTTTTTGTTTTTATTTGAGCAAGAAAACAGAAGAGGGTTAGGGACGGTGAAGAAAATAAAAAAAGATTGGCAGGATTCTCACTTTTACCGTATTGGTTGCTGTTGATGGTGATATATATTACCAATCCATTTGAAGCAAATTCGCTGCCATCCCTCTCCTTCAAACTTCTACTAGTGATAGACTCATTGAAATTCACAGCAGGAGGACGATTGGATGTCTGTTGCCATCAATGGCAAACAATGCGCTAAATGTTAAATTTCTGACTATTAACATTAAATCAGTTTCAATGCTTTTATTTTTTTTTTTAAAGACATAGATGCCTTTTGTCGGTATTTACATGAGACATAAAATATATGTATATTTTTTTAAGAGCTCATTTTAAATCTTATGTATTCTAAACCCTTGATGCCTGAATTTACATAAAATTTACATATATGAATAAAGCATTATTTGTGTTTTTATAAAAATAAGTATATAAAAATAGTATTAAAAATATAAAAAATGTAGACATAATTACAGACAGCTGAAAATGAGAACATTCTAAAATATATCATAAAAGTATAAAATAAGTAAAATTAAATTCAGAATATTAATGTAAACTAATAATAAATTTCAAAATAAAAAGGGTAGAATTCTTTATTTTATACATAATTTGAAATATTTTCTTGAATTGGTTTTACTTGGATTTTTTGTTAAAATTAATTTTCTTTTTTTCCATTTACGTTTTTTTTTTAAAACCATTTACGTTTTGTTTTTTTGTTTGTTTTTTTAAATTCAGGATATTACTATTTTTTAAATTGTTTCTTTTAAATGATAATTAAGGAATTTCCTATTTTTTTTTTTTTAATTTTCCAAATTTTAAGTTGTATTTTTAAAATTATTTTTACTTAGATTTTTTTAGATTCATTTTCCTAATTTTTCCATTAAATTTTTTTTTCTCATTTAGGATTTTACAAATTTTAAAATAATTGTTTCTTTTAAATTAAAATGAATGAATTTACTATTTTCTGTTTTTTTTAACCTTCCAAATTTTAAGTTGTATTTTAAAAAATTCTTTTTACCTAGTTTTTTGTTGAAATTTCTTTTCCTATTTTTTTTCCATAAAAAAAATTATGAGTTTACAATTTTTTAAATAATTGTTTCTTTTAAATTATAATAAATTTTCAATTTTCAATTTTTTTTTTAATTTTCAAAATTTTAAGTTTTATTTTTCAGAATCTTTTTAAAAATGTATTATTATTATTATTTTAGCATTTCCCAATTAAAAAACTTTTTTTTTTTTTTTTTTTTTAAACAAATAATAATCACATTTTCTATATACGTTTTTCATTTAGGATTTTACAATTTTTAAGTTGTATTTTTTTTTTTATGTATTGATTGCATTGTGTTGATTTTTTTTCCCATGTACTTATATATTTCCCCCAATGCTTTTTTTATGTATATTTGTGAAACGCAAATTCAGGCATCAAGCGGTTGAAGTGAGAATTCTGACTGTTCTCAAAATTATGACTTGATCAAGACAAGATTCTTACCTTAAAGGTGAGAATCCTGCCAATCTTTAAAAAAAAAAAGTTTTCACTGTCCCTAATCCTCTCCTGTCCAAGACGGACAGCCTTTTTTATGTTTTTCTTTTCTTTTTTGTTTTTCACGTCGTTTTCCATTCCCCTAGGCTCAGTTGAGTAACCCCCAGCTCAGTAGCCCACAGAGTAAAAGTAAAATGCTCCCTCTTATTGAGGAAGCATGGAGTCTACCAATCCCGGCTGAGCTCACCTCCAGGCAGGGAGGCCTGAGCAGTGCGCCACAGCAGGTGAGACCACCACCAGATCCCGACCCTTTGAACGACGCTCAAAACACATCACTAATG
Organism: Corythoichthys intestinalis; assembly: GCF_030265065.1. NCBI lineage: Eukaryota > Metazoa > Chordata > Actinopteri > Syngnathiformes > Syngnathidae > Corythoichthys > Corythoichthys intestinalis. The sequence goes on from NC_080396.1 coordinate 71,419,629, forward strand.
TACACGCCCGTCCTACGCTTGGTCAATTTGCCTTGAAAAATGAGCTTCTCCATTACGCACACAACTGAAAAAAATAAGGAAACATTTCTTAAACCCCTTGTTGCCTGATTTTGCATTTTAATATACATCCAAAAAGCATTGGGCGAACACATAAGTACGTGAAAATAGTTGTAAAAAATATTTACTGTGTATGGGGGTGGGGAATCACTAAAAATAAGAAAAATCCTAAAATTAATTAAAAAAAAAAAAAAAAGTCAATGTAGAAAGTTATTTAAACTGAACAGAACTGGTTGACAGCCAATCGCAGTATTTATTAAAAAAAAAAATTTTTTTTTTTCCATTTTCAATTTTTTTCAGTGAAAAGATAATTTTTATAAATTAAAATTACAACTTTAATCAATTAAATTAAATAAAATTCAAATTAACATTTAAATTCAAATAAATAAAAAATCACTTAAAATGAGGAAAATCCTAAAATGAAAAAAAAACTAAAAAAAAAAAAAATAAGTTGATATTATATATAATATAATATATAAAGCTGTAAATGCTCCGAAGATCGGAAATACTGGCTGCAAAAGCTCTGGTTTCAAATGAGTGATCATTCCTTCACCCGTCTTGCTCAAATAAATTGGACGTCTAGCGCCGTCAGTGGCAGTTAATAAGCTAAGATATAAGATATCGAACAGATATATACGGTCGTGGACTTATTAGACATAAAATGGCAAATTGTATTGTGATGCCCTACTGGATGCTTTCATAATGATGAATGTAACAACTTCGAGGTTTTCCAAATAAAATAAACATTCTGCGAAAAATAACAGAACAACTTCAACATAAGTTACAGAAAATAAATATAAATTGGAATGAGCATAAATGTCTATAATTGAAAAGAAGGAATCATTCACAATGAAATCACTTTTACAGTAGTTACACCAAAGAGCCCCAAGTGGGCGACCAAAGCATGACAAATACAGGCAGGTAATCGTAGGACATGCCAATGCAACGATACTTCCCAAGATGCATTTTTCTTGGCTTTTGCGGTCTATTACTTTTGTACTTTTCTTAGTGACTATTTCTTTCTCGTAACGCAGTGGTTATATGTAATGATTTTATCATTTTCAATCATTTCTTTCATTTTTGCACCATGCTCCATTGCAAATGGTCAGCTCACATATCAAATCCCAAGCATTTTAGTTTGGAGACACCTTACGCTCAATAAGTATAACTGCTGTACTAAGTTGTCGCCAACCTTTGTGCAAAGGCAGAAGGCCTCTAATGGCATCATGCATATTGGGCCAAAACCGATGACGAAAAATAAACATCGATACTATCCGATATCATTTTAAAGTGGCTTTTATTGGCCAACGTTGTCGGCTACCCGTTATTATATGACAACTCTTCTTTGTTTATTTAAAATATTCCAATTTTAGCTGTGTTTTTACAATTTAATCGTTAATATTTATTGTTTTTAAAATTATTACTGTATTTATCCACTTATGTATTCCGCCAATGCATCATGATTATTTTTAAAATCGAAAGTCAGGCATCCAGGGGTTTTAAAGAAAGTTGCTTTTTACTTAGACAGGGAGTCCTCGGGTTATGATGTCCTCAACCTACGACATATTGACATTATGTTCGCCGTTGAGTCCATGTGCTATAGTTTCTGCTTAGGTAGTGCATAGTGCTTGTCTGTGTTTGTGCGCCGGCCGTGAGTACCTTTGCCCTTTCTGACCTCCAAATTTCACATGATGGCCCCGAAGAAGAAAGACGGGTCTTCTACGTCAAAAGAAATTACCAAAAGAATAGATATTACCATTGAAAACGAAGCTTACCATCATAAAACGATTAGAGAATAGGAAGTCTCCTAGAAGTTAAACCATCGTGTAAAAAATGCAGTTTTGTGATCACAGTCGCTGACAGTCAAAACAACTTCCGGTTCAGCTAAAAATAAGGACAGTAATGTAACAAATCGGGCTGCGTGTATGCTTCAGGTTGCAATGGTAATGTGATGAAACCTGTGTTTTCTTGGCTGTCCCTAAATGCGGCGTGTGTGTGACTGGAGTGAGAAAACTGTTCACAGTAGTCATGTTTGGTTGCAAATGTACCATTGAGCTTCTTATATTTTTAATTGAATGTATTTTACTTTTTTATACAAAGTATTTTGTTATATATTTTAACTAGGGCTGTCAAAATTATCGCGTTAACGCGCGGTAATTATTTTTTTTGATTAATCACGTTAAAATATTTGACGCAATTAACGCACATGTCCCGCTCAGAAAGTATTCTGCCTTTTGGTAAGTTTTACAGCAAGACTTTTTGTGCTGTCCAACAGCGAACTCTTGTGGTCGCTTTGCGACATGGTTTATTGTTTTCTTTCCAGTTCATTATGGCTGCACGACGTCTCGGGCTGATAATGTTGTGCTTATATGATCCTTGGACAAGGTTTGTCCGTAAGTATGGTTGTTGTAAAGAATGTACAGGTACATATTATGTTAGTAAGCGAAATGTTATATTTTTTGTATGAGACTCTTTTTGTTTATGTTTAGTCAGGGGTTCCCAACCTATTCCACTAAGGCACACTGTGGGTGCAGGATTTCATTCTTACCAAACAAGATGACAACACTTTTTCCCCAATCTGGTGTTTTACAAGTGCAATCAGTTGATTGCAGTCAGGTGTGGCTTGTTTTAGCAGAAGCCTCATTGGTTCAACTGTCTCTGCTGGATCGGCTGGAACAAAAACCAGGACCCACAGTGTGCCTTGAGGACTGGGTTGAAAACCCCTGGTTTAGTGAACCTGTATAGCGTGCTAAGCTAACGTTGTTGCTAATGCAATGCTTGTGTACTTTTTTGTTTGTTTGTAGTTTTACGACGGTCTAAAGAGGACAATGGTTTGAGGCCATTTTATTAATAAATCAGATGAAAAAGGAAGTCTAATCATTAAGGCGTCGTTCACTAGCTGTCTAGCTTTGGAAAAAGTAGACGCTTCGGAGTGAGGACAGCATAGACAGATTTAAATGACAGTAGAGTGAAATGCCCACTACAGTCCTTTTGTACCGTATGTTGAATGTATATATCCATCTTGTGTCTTATCTTTCCATTCCAACAATTTATTTTACAGAATATATATATAATTTACAGAAAAATATGGCATATTTTATAGATGGTTTGAATTGCGATTAATTGCGATTAATTACGATTAATTAATTTTTAAGCTGTAATTAACTCTATTAAAAATTTTAATCGTTTGACAGCCCTAATTTGAACTTAAACAATGAAATCCCACTTAACGTGGGAGTTGACCTATTGCTAAGCCATTCCCCTTGGAAAACTTCAGTTCAACCCAAGGCTCAACCCAAGGTTCTGTCAAATTATCTGTCACCGTGACTTTGGCGTGGTTTGGATTTTCAATATTATCCAGAGGTGCTAAATAAACAACTTCCATCATAAACATTCATGTGCAACATGAATATGGCGTGAATAAATGCTTAAGATGTTAAAAGCGGCGTGCAGTCAAGTTGACCGGAACCACATGCTAGGAGGTGTTTGAGGAAAACTGCTTCATGTGTGTCCGTGACCAAACACATATTCCTTTCTTCATAGCAAGTTTGTATTGTTTACTTTTGGACTTTCAGTGCTGGGCTCTTGACAGCTTAGATTAGATCTATTTTGTTCTATTTGTGTAGTGACAGGCTCGTAAGCAAGTAGGCAGTTAGCAAACTAACGGTAATAGTTAAGTCTACGTTTCTACCAAGGGCGTAGGTTTGGTCTCAAAATTGGTAGGGACGATATTACCGTAATGCACATAATGCAAACAATGATCCAAATAAGGGATGACTAGCTTGACTTCGTTGTTCCTTGTGGCGGCTAGCCTGACCGCAGTAGTTATGGCGTTAGCAAGTTTAATGTTATGCTAACTGTTGCAGGTCAGACTTTCAGTAGCAAAAATAGTGGTGTTTCCCCCACCTCCACAACATTGATGTCTTTTTACATGACCTAAAGTGGCTGTTGCTGGCCCCAAAAAAAACCCTTGCAATATCCCTCCTCTCCGAAAGGGGTAGCATATTGTCGACATGAATCTGTTGGGGTTGTGTGAGTATGTCTGTGTGTGTCTTTATGGTGGGACGGGGGGCTTCAAGTCATCAGCCAACCAAACGTTCGTTTGAGGGGAAAAAATGGACCGGCACATTCAGCAAGTGAAAAGGGATAAATGTAAGTCTCAGATTAATGAAAATAATTCACTTAAAAATGGTAGGGTCTATTCTATCCTTACAACATATGGTAAGACAATCTAAATTACCTATATATTTGAACTCTGAATGAAATAAGGTTACTTAAAAGTTGGTGGGGACAATTTGAGCATCATGAAAAGTTGCTAGTGTTATGTCCCTACCGTCCCTATGGTAACCTACGCCCTTGGTTTCTACAATATGCTATCAGATATTTTTTTTACCAATCGATCATTAACTTTAAGCAAGCATAATTGTCCTTGGTGATTGTATTGACATTCAATTTTTTATGCGTTCGACGATAGACATGTGCCGATTACCGGTTTCAAGTTATACCGTGGTATGAAAACTTCGATGTTTCAAAACTTCAAAAAAATTCTGTTACACCGTCTCAAAGGTGTATTCACAATTTTTTATGTCCCAAAAATGCATACAGAAATGCCTCACTTGCAGCTGCAAGGCTCAGACCTCACCCACCGGTTGTTGCTCATTGTCAGTAACCCAGCTGTGCTACACGATGGCTGGTGGAGGTGAAACTTTTTTTCCCCCATCAAAGAAAACAAAGTCGCTGGTACAGGAATACTTTGGCTACAGAAAAGGTTACAGACGGCTGCGGCTTAGAGGAGGAGGGCCAACCGACATGTAAAACATGCTTGCGGTGGGTGGCTCCAGAGAACGCAATACCTCTAAAATGAGTTCACATTTATACAGACTTAAAGTTTAGTAAACACTCATGAATGTTTCCCACCAGCTACGAGAGTTAACTCCTGCGTGTTTAGTAGGGTTTTTTCGATCATGTTTTTTTGCTCCCGATCCGATCCCGATCGTTTTAGTTTGAGTATCTGCCGATCCCGATATTTCCCGATCAGATTGCTTTTTTTTGCTCCCGATTAAATTCCAATCATTCCCGATAATTTTTCCCGATCATATACATTTTGGCAATGCATTAAGAAAAAAAATGAATAAAACTCGGACGAATATATACATTCAACATACAGTACATAAGTACTGTATTTGTTTATAATGACAATAAATCCTCAAGATGGCATTTACATTGTTAACATTCTTTCTGTGAGAGGGATCCACGGATAGAAAGATTTGTGACTTTGTATATTGTGACTAAATATTGCCATCTAGTGTATTTGTTGAGCTTTCAGTAAATAATACTGTAGCCTTGCCCAAATGCATGATGGGAAGTGGAACCATGACTGTGCGTAGTGCTACCAATTCATGTATCTTCTCTGCGTTGGGGAATAACATAAGGTGTTAAGAAAATGATCGATTGCTACCTTGCTTCCCCACATTGCTTCCCATGATCTTTCTAATCATAGGGAGCGGGATTGTAAGGCTTTAGCTAATTAAAAATAGGCTTCAAAGGCTGGCAAACTTCACTCTACTCAATTTACGCTGCCTTTTATCTCTTTATATAGGTAAAACGGCACCAGTACAGATTGAACGCGACAATGCGTGAGTGGGTCGTGCAGCGCATGCAGTAATTGCATTAAATATTTTAACGATACATTTTTTAAAAAATTAATTACCGCCGTTATCGGGATGAATTTGATAACCCTACCTTAAGCCTAAACTAAAGACTATGGATGAATGTAACCTATTATGTCTGTAACGTTAAATACAATTAGAAAACGATTTAATAAAAAAAAAAAAAAAAAAAAAAAACATATTAAAAAAAGGCATGGCCGATATTTTTTTGCCGATTCCGATACTTCAAAAATGACGTGATTGGACCCGATCGATCGGCATCCCGATCGACCGGGACATCTCTAATGTTTATTGTGTCTATCGGTGGTAAAACATGTGGGGTTGAGAAATAGTGTGTGTGTGTGTGCGTGTGTGTGTGTGTGTGTGTATAATCATAGACTTCGCTATCAGTTGATGGGACACGAGGCTTGTGGCCGTTCCTTGGGGGGGGCCTATTTTAAAAAACTTAAAATTTCAAATTTTTTCAAAACCAAAGCCGTTCGTGACCTAAAACTAAAACAGGCACCTTCCATAGGCATAAAGGTGGAAAAGTATGGGGTTATATTGCTGACACTATTCTGAGCTAGCAATAATGGAAATTGAGCAAAAATAACCTAGATTTCGAGCACAAAAAACTATATTGAGCGAGGAGTTAAAGATTTTAAGCGAGTAATCGTAGATTTTGAGCACAGAAAATAATATTGAGCAAAAAAAATCTACTCTGTGCCGCTCAATTCCCCCCTCCTGCTCTCGCTCCGTATCTCAACTCCTCTGCTCGTCGGTTTCTTTTCTCTGCGCGCTGAGTTGCAGGGATGGGCGGATCGATACCAAAATATCGATATTTCGATCCAGCGTATTAAATTTTAGGTATCGATCCCTAAGCAAAAGTATCGATATCTGGAATTAATATATTATATTTTCTTTGTCAATTTTTGGGTATATTTTTGTGCACACTTTTTGTACTACTTTTACCTTTCGCACTCTACACACACGTATGCAGTGCACACACATAAGCAGTGCACCGGCATGTGCTCCCGCCCCCTTTCACGTCCCTATCCTGTGTCGAACAGCATGCTTTTCCTCCGCCCCTCTCACGCCTAATTTCTTACTTAACCTTTTTATTATTTCTTCTTCATTTATTATTATTTCTTGTGAATTTATGTTTCATATTTTTATTTTTTTCATTAAATGTTTTTCCATATTTTTTTATGTTACAAACGATTAAATGCTTGATTTCTTATGTTTTGTTGCTACTTATTTTTATTTTGTTAAAGGTCTGTTTCAATTATTTCAAGATCTGTTGTTTATTTATTTATTTATTTATTTATTTATATATTTTTATTTATTTATTTTTTTTCAAAATCTGTTTGAAAATTGTGTTAGTAAAATAAAATTCAAAAACGGAAAGTGGCTTAATTATTGGATTTGTTTTTAGTGATCTACCATTTGAGGGTGGTAACATGCTACTATTAATTCGTTCTTTAATTAGACCAAAAATATTTAATTTAGGTAGATTAAAATTTGGTCATATACAACGTGTAGCAGGGAAATGTTCAGTGCATATGAATTTCATGGTCATGGTTAAAGAGTGAGACTGACTAATCAGAGTTTGTTGTTGATGGATTGGTTTGTAAGTTTGAGGGAAACTGCTTTGCTCGTTATTAAAAGCAGCAGTTTTCCATTGCAAAGCATATTTGACACAAAGAGACTTAATAGTTTTTGAGTGCTTGATGTAGTTGTACATTAGATATCATCCGAATGGCTGAGAACACTGCAGGGTTGGCTATATATAATGAACTTCCGGTTTCGATATTGGATCGGGATCGCAATATTTGGCCTTGGTATTACTTGGTATCGGATCGAATCCAAAATCACTGGTATCGCCCATCTCTAATTGCGACTCCTCTGCTCGTCGGTTTCTTTTCTCTGCGCGCTGAGTTGAGCACATGTGTCACCAACGAGTCACGAAGCCAACCAATCAGAGAGCTGGTGGAAATACCGCCAGCTCTCTGGTTGGTTGGCGGAAATACCACCAGCTCTCTGATTGGTTGGCGGAAATACCTCCAGCTCTCTGATTCTTCATGACACGTTGGTGACGCATGTGCTCAACTCAGCGCACGTGCGCAGAGAAAAGAAACCGACGAGCAGAGGAGTTGAGATACGGAGC